>NC_063452.1:35767399-37021149 GCF_020379485.1 Brassica napus | reverse complement strand
AAAGGGAAAAAATAGTTGGGTTTTAAAATTTTGAATGTCTGTTTTGTTTGAAAAATAATATATAATAAAATTTGAAAGAAAAAATTACTCAATGTGGAGTACGAAAGAATAGAATAATAAATGTCTTTGACATCCAATTATACCACTGAAAAACTTTTTTCATTTTTGAATGGCAGTTCCAAAAAAACGTACTTCTATCTCGAAAAAGCGTATTCGTAAAAAAAATTGGAAAAGGAAGGGATATTGGACATCGTTGAAAGCTTTTTCCTTAGGGAAATCGCTTTCTACAGGTAATTCAAAAAGTTTTTTTGTACAACAAAATAAATAAAAAACACTAGAATCATTAGAATTAGCCTAACGTAAAAACAAATTTTTTAGAATACATATAAATTAAAGAAATCAATAGGAACCAAAAAAAAAAAAAAAGATAATATATATATATAAGATAAGAAAGATTCCTTTTGATTTTGTAAAAAAAAAAGGGGGGGGGGGTTATTACTTTCCCCATCAATAAAAAAATAAATAAAGATCTTGTATTTCCTCTTAACTAGGAAATACAAGATCTTTTAGCGAAATCAACAGGTTCTTTAAATTAATTTAAGTCAAAAAAATTTCATTTTATACCTTTAGGAATTATTATTTCTCTTAATTCTTATGTTCTTTACTTGGAATCAAAGTTATAAAAGCATCTATCCACAATTAAGTGAATATTAGATAATAATAAGCAATAATATATGATATTTTTTTTAAGTGATCAAAAAATATTATGTTTGTACAATATAAAAAGATGCATGAAAATAGATATTTTGACAATTATTGTTTTTCATTTCTCTTGAGCAACTTAGGCAAATTTTAGTTAAAATTTCTAAGAATTTTGGAGAAGTTTTAATTTTTAGAAAAAGCATTTTTTTAGTAATAAAATCAATTGTAAATTCCATTAAATTAGCTTCTTTATTTAAAATTTGAATCTCGACGATTGAGTAAAAGCTTGTTAGTATTATTTTGAACAAGTTGCCGCTATGGTGAAATTGGTAGACACGCTGATCTTAGGAAGCAGTGCTAGAGCATCGAGTCCGAGTAGCGGCATAAGATCTTATAAAAGAGATATTATAAGTTTTATAATCAAATTAATACCCGACTTGTTTTCTAAAATCGGGTAAAACCTAGTATTAATTTATTAATTTTTAACAAATTTTTTATGATTTTTTCAATTTTAGAGCATATATTAACTCATATATCTTTTTCGGTCGTTTCAATTGTACTACTAATTTATTTTTTTAACTTTATTAGTTAATTTAGATAAAATCATAGGATTTTTTGATTCATCAGATAAAGGAATCGTAATTACGTTTTTTGGTATAACAGGATTATTATTTACGCGTTGGATTTATTCAGGACATTTTCCATTAAGCAATTTATATGAATCATTAATTTTTCTTTCGTGGGTTTTTGCAATTATTCATATAGTTTCCTATATAAAAAAAAAAAAATCACTTAAACGCAATAACTGCGCCAAGTGCTATTTTTATTCAGAGTTTTGCTACTTCAGGTCTTTTAAACAACATGCCTCAGTCTGCAATATTAGTACCAGCTCTCCAGTCCCAGTGGTTAATGATGCACGTAAGTATGATGATATTAGGCTATGGCGCTCTGTTATGCGGATCATTATTATCAATAGCTTTTCTAGTCATTACATTTCGCAAGGTCAGATCTACTTTTTGGAAAAATAATATGAAAAAAAAAATTTATTAAATGAATTATTTTCTTTTGATGTACTTTACTACATAAATGAAAGAAATTCTATTTTACTACAACAAAACATTAATTTTAGTTTTTCTAGAAATTATTATAGGTATCAATTGATTGAACAATTAGATTATTGGAGTTTTCGTATTATTAGTCTCGGATTTATCTTTTTAACCGTCGGCATTCTTTCAGGAGTTGTATGGGCTAATGAAACATGGGGTTCATATTGGAATTGGGATCCGAAAGAAACCTGGGCATTTATTACTTGGACCATCTTCGCAATTTATTTACATATTAAAACAAATAGGAATGCTCAAGGTATAAATTCAGCAATTGTGGCTTCGCTAGGTTTTCTTTTAATTTGGATATGCTATTTTGGCGTCAATCTTTTAGGAATAGGTTTACATAGTTATGGTTCATTTACATCGAATTAACTAAAACATTAACAAAAAAAAGAATCCAAATAAAAAAAATAGCATCTATATATAACTTCATATAAGTTAAGAAATCTAATTTAGTTTTAGTAGTAAATCATCAAGAACCTTTTGAATCAAGTAGTACAATGATTCAAAAGGTTCTCACAATACAAAAAGCAAAGACTTTTTATTATAATTCAATTTAATGTTTTTTTTATTTCCTGAAAACTATCCATAACAATAATTAGATAAAATGGATTCGACCTTGTCACTTGCTAATGAGAGCACAAAATCAGGATAAATCCCAATACCAATTATGGGTAGAAGAATAGAGATTGAAAGAAATAACTCTCGGGGTCTAGAATCAAAAAAAGAAAAGTTTTTGGCATTAATTAACTTGTATCCATAGAACATTTGACGTGACATAGATAATAAATATATAGGAGTTAATATCATTCCAATTGCCATTACAAAAATAATTAAAATTTTTGAAATTAAGAAATATTTTTGGCTGGTAATTATTCCAAAAAAAACGATTAATTCTGCAACAAAACCACTCATACCCGGTAATGCAAGGGAAGCCATTGATAAGATAGTGAACATTGTAAATATCTTTGGAATGGAGATAGCCATTCCACCCATTTCATCAAGATAAACAAGCCGGATTCTATCATAACTAGTTCCTGCCAAGAAAAAAAGTGCAGCGCCAATAAATCCATGAGAGATTATTTGTAAAATAGCTCCATTAAGCCCAGGATCCGTTATAGAACCAATACCTATAATTATAAAACCCATATGAGATACAGAAGAATAGGCTATTCTCTTTTTTAAATTACGTTGACCGGGAGATGTTGAAGCTGCATAAATTATTTGGATTGTACCGACTACCATCAACCAAGGAGAAAACATAGAATGAGCATGAGGTAATAATTCCATATTGATTCGAACCAATCCATATGCTCCCATTTTTAATAAGATTCCAGCGAGAAGCATACAGGTACTGTAATGTGTCTCGCCGTGGGTGTCAGGTAACCAAGTATGTAAAGGTATAATCGGTGATTTGACGGCAAAAGCAATAAGAAATCCAATATAAAATAGTATTTCGAGTGTGACCGGATAGGCTTGATTCCCTAATAGTTCTAAATTTAATGTTGGTTCGTTCGAACCATATAAACTTATACCTAAAACTCCTATTAATAAAAAAATAGAACTTCCTGCAGTGTATAAAATAAATTTTGTAGCTGAATACAAACGTTTCTTTCCACCCCACATGGATAAAAGGAGATAAACGGGAATTAATTCTAATTCCCACATGATGAAAAAAAGTAAAATATCCCGAGAAGAAATTGATCCTATTTGGCCGCTGTACATTGCTAACATCAGGATATAGAATAATCGGGAATCCTGAGTAACTGGAAAAGCCGCTAAAGTAGCTAAAGTAGTAATAAATCCGGTCAGTAAAATTGTTCCTATGGAAAGTCCATCTATTCCCAGTCTCCAATAAAAATCAAAAAAATTGATCCATTTATAATCTTCGGACAGTTGAATTAATGGATCGTCCAGTTTAAAATTATAACAAAAAGCGTAAGTCGTTAGAAGAAGTTCTAAGATACAAATGCATATAGTATACCACTTATTAACTTTATTTCCCCTATGCGGGAGAAATAACATTAATGAACCGGCAGATATTGGAAAAACAACAATTATTGTTAACCAAGGAAAATCATTCGTGGTAAAGACAAGATACACAAGGTCCAAAGAACGCGTACTCAAAAAAATATATAAATAAAAAAATATAATTGAATTTTTTTGAGTACGAGTACTTGTCAATAAAAAAAATAAAATGTATTCCAAATTTATTCAAATCAGGTTTTCGGTAACGTATCAATAAGCTAGACCCATGCTTCGAGTTGTTTCATGCCATATATAAACTCGAACGCTCAAAAAATCCGTTGGACAGGCAGATTCACATCTCTTACAACCAACACAATCCTCGGTTCTTGGGGCAGAAGCTAGAACTATACAAATCTTTTTTTTATTACTGAAATTTTTTAATACCAAGCCCCTTTTTTACGTTATGAGAAAAAACGTATTTACAAAAATGCCATTATTTTTTAACGCCACGTAAGCAAAAACCCAGCGCCACGTAGGAATTTGGTTCCATGTTTTCATTAAGCCAACCATAAAATGCTACATATGTCGTTACGGCTGAGTTATTATTATGTTGCGGCTGAATTAAACAACGCGGCTGACTTAAGAGAAAATGGCTAATTTACAGAAATCTGGCTGATTTAAGGGAAAATGGCTGACTTACGTACACAAGTTACGGCTGACTTATATATCGACGTTGTGATTTCTGGAAAATTCGACTGAGTTGTAGTTAAGACACGGCTGAGTTATGTTTCCCCGGCTGAGTTAATCAATATCGACTGGCTGAGTTATTAAATTTACAGCCGACTTATGGGAGGTTGTTACGGCTGAGTTATAGTTAATCATCCGTAACTGGCTAGATTAACAGTAAACTTAGCTTAATTATGGCACTTATTAGCGAAAGATTAATTACTAGAATATCATTCGTTTGACGGCTAATTTATGTGACGCTACGGCTAACTTATTGTTTTTCATGATAATTACAGCTGATGTTTTAGCAAAAGTTTAATTACTGAAATAATATTCACGTTTCGGCTGACTTACACTGTACATCAGGGTTGATTTATCTAGACTGAGTTATATATTCGTTTGGTGGCTGACTAACCGATTTTCAATGTCATCTGCCATGTCATCAACTCGGATTTGCCATGTCACTACCAATGAACTTTACAACTCGGTTTGTTTGTCTGTTCATCTTCTTCTTCATCTTCTGTATCTATCTATCTATCTATCTTCTTCATCTTTCTCAGAGATCTTATGGATCCAGTAATTATTGTTTCTAGTAAATGGATTAAGAAAAACATATATGTATTCAACGCCGACAGTAGAGGGTGTAGAGTTCTGCATTTAGATGAGAAAACAATACATGAAGAATTCGCAAAGTCAGCACTGGATGATTACAGATTGAATGAATTGAGGCATCATATTCAGCTTAGCTATATGTTCTCGAATAAAGCTTTGAAAACAATGGCGCACGACACTCCACCAGGTTTTGTAAGCCTAAAGAAAAAAGAAAAGCTATATCTCTGTGTGGAGATTACGGAGAATAACGATGACGAAATGAATCGGAATGACAGAGCAAGAGAGACTAGTAAAACGTTTTTCAGTTTTAACTCAGAAGCAGAAGTTTCATAAGTTGAATCCAGAGACGAAAACTACAGTGGGAGTTACAATGGCTGCAGTTTGGAGGAGGAACGCGAGGACAATGAGAATGACTGCTCAAGTAAAGTGGAAGGAGAAAAACCCAAAGTAGGCGGAGAAGATGAAGTAGGTGAAGAAAACAAAGAAGATGATGAATTCGAAAGCGGATTTAATATGTTAAAAGACTCGGACGGTGCATCATCTGAAGATGATAACTTCAGCTCATACAGTGAGTCTCCAACACAAGACGAAGATTCACCGACGCTAATTCCCAAGAAGAGATACCAGAACTTGTCGATGAGAGGAAATAAAGGGAATCCAGAGGTTCTAAGGTTGGACACAAAGCAAAGCGTCGAAATATACCAGAGCATACGATAACAGAGATTTGCGGAGACGACGATTCTGGAGAAGACGCTTACGGGACGATTTCAGAGAAGACAACGGAGACGATTTCAAAGAAGAACCTTGCCGAGAAGAGTTGTGGTGAATATGATTTCGAAAGCGGTTAGGGTTTAGTGAGAGAACACTTTCGGTGAAGTTGACGTAAAACGTCATTTGATTTTTCTTCCGTCGTTTAGTGATGTTGGATGGTTATTAGTGATGTGGATTAGTTATTAGGGATGTGGATTTTCTTAATTATTTTTAATTATAAATAATCACAATAAAAACAATTAACCAAAGGCCTTAATTGTAATTTACTAGGGGTATACAAACATTTTAGTAATTTTTAAAAAATGTAAAACATTCTAGTCATAAACCAAGTTTTTTGCAACGTTCTAGTAATTTTCTTTTAAAATTTTCCAATATAATAAAATTATAAATTAATTTAGGCCAATTTAGGTGAATATACATAAATAGAGTGGTAACTAGGTAGATGTTTGCTTTTCAAAATTATTTGCAGAATCATGCAAGGAGAGAGCGTGAAATTACATAAAACTCCACAACAATGTAAGAGGTAATAATTTTGGAGAAAAATGGGATCAAATCATGAAATCAACGGGACGTTCATTTGTAAAACATTTATAACAAGTTACTACAACATTGAGAGTTACTTGTTTGAAAGCAATTATTGCGTTTAGGTACATTGTCAAACATTTTTTTTAAAAGGAAGCAGTTCCATGGTAAAGCTCAAGCAAGAAAAATCTAGATTAGGTGAACAAAGTAGTCAAAGCTCGTATACATAGATCAGCAGTGTTCAAAATTCTAAAAGCATAGATCTTAAGATCACAAAAGCCAAATAACCATCACTTGTGGAGGCTGTTTACTAACGGAAACACTGGGGCATGAACACGGCGGTGGAGGCAAGAACACGACGGTGGAGACGAATGCTTACAAGATGACAGCTGTGGCGCTTACAAGATGACAGCTGTGGCGCTAATTGAACAAGTTAAGGTAGATTGAATGAGATCTCTGGAAAAAAATATTTATCTAGAGAAAAAGCAGAGAATTTCAAAAAAAAAAAAAAAAAAAAAAAAAAAAAAAGAATTTCACGACCAAATGAGGAACAAAAGAGATCAGAAAAAGAGAATTAGACCAAAAAAGAAAAGAAAAAGATAAATGACTCAGTAAATCTAGACCAGTTTATCTATAGGACTAATTTTGGATTTTAAGAAAATGCACAGTGATTTCAGAACTCCTTTCCATATACCTGATAAAATAAGTTTTTTACCTTGCTTAGTGCAATTACCCATTAATTTATAACACTTTTTGTATTTTGTAAATCAAAATCTCCAATCTCACATTATCGTCTCCGCGGTGTCCATCATTGTCTGGCATCACCTTCGCAGCATGCTCTGAAATCGCCGTTTCCGGCCAGTAAATATAGTATAAGATCATATAAACCACTATGTTTAGCAATACCAACAACAGTGTATCGATCTCAGTATCAGACGAGGAGTCCAACGAGAACCGGATCCGCGCTCGTACCCGTAGAAAACGTAAGAAACCGGGTCACCGAACCACCTCCGAGCTTCCACGCTACTTTCTCAGGCTTTTTCTTAGGTACTGGATCGTCCTCGTCTTCGAATCAACGAGGATCATCACCAAATCTGCGAAGCTCAAAAAGTCTCCAGATTCGATCCCAAACAAGAAAAATGAAGGAAATTTGAATAGATTGGATCCTACTACAAAGGTTATCAGTGGTGTTAGGCAACGTAAGCTCTCTCTCTCTCTCTCCATCACCATTCATCTTTGAATCTGCCATTGATAGGTTTGTGTGTGTCAGGTTGTTTGAAACTTCTGCCTCCTGAAGAGCTTGAGCATCTTGATATCTTAGAGCGTAAAGATTCAAGCTCCCCTGTTAAGAAACTTGTGTACCTAACCGGTACAGATTCAAGCTCTCCTGTTCGTGTGAATGGGACGACGCGTTTTAATTTATTTACTGGGAACCAGACTTTTGCTGAGAGAGAGAATAGTTTTCAGGTCATCACTCGGTAACTCTAACAACTTGGGTTTCCCCATTGTACTTGATTGCTGAGTATTGTCTTGTGCAATTAGGTGAGTGAGACAGTTTCGGTGCATTGTGGGTTTTTCAATGAGAATGGAGGGTTTAGGATTAAGGATGAGGATAAAAAGTTTATGCAAAGTTGTCAAGTAGTAGTCTCCACCTGTGCCTTTGGTGGTGGAGATAACCTTTACCAACCTGTTGGAATGTCTAAGGCATCAACTCAAAAGGTGTTGTCACTCTCTCATATCCACTGCTCTTGAACTGTTTTTGATCACTTGTTTACTCTTTTTCCTGCTTCATTTGTTTTTGGATTCAGGTTTGCTACGTTGCATTTTGGGATGATGTTACACTCGCAACGCAGGAGGCAGAGGGTCATAAGATTGGCGAGAATGGTTACATTGGAAAATGGCGAATTGTGGTCGTAAAGAATCTGCCTTTTGTGGACCAAAGGCTTAATGGAAAAATACCAAAGGTACTTACTTGAGAGGCACACATGTCCTTCTCTTTTACCGTTGAGTTATTTTTAACTGGATTTTTTATGATGTGTTCGCGGTCACCAAATTTGACTCTCCCTTTTATAAAAATTTCAAGCACACACATGATATGAGTATGTTTTAATGAATCTACATGTTGTTGTTGCTAGATGTTGTCTCATCGCCTTTTCCCGGAGGCCAAGTACTCGATTTGGGTAGACTCCAAGTCCCAGTTTAGAAGGGATCCACTGGGAGTATTAGATGCTCTTCTTTGGAGGACAAACTCGGTGCTTGCGATCTCAGAACATGGAGCTCGAAGCAGCGTATATGACGAGGCAAAGGCTGTCGTCAAGAAACACAAAGCTACACCGGAAGAAGTTGAAGTGCAGATAAATCAGTACCGGCATGACAAGTTACCTGAGGATAAAAGATTCAACGGGAAAAAAGGTGAGTTCATCATGTCTTCTTACGAATTACGATCTATGTTTGCAGCAACAAAATTCTTAAAAACTCTTTTGAGGATGTTCTGTGTTTTTAAACTTACAGCTTTGTGTGAAGCCTCTGTGATTGTGATGGAACACACTCCATTGACGAATCTCTTCATGTGCCTCTGGTTCAATGAAGTTGTACGCTACACGTCGCGTGATCAGTTGAGTTTCCCATACGTTTTTTGGCGATTGAAAGGTCTCAAGAAGGTCAATACGTTCCCTGTGTGCACACGCAAAGATCTCGTCAATAGCATGGGCCATGTACGCAAGGCCAAACCCTTAGTTTAGTAGTCTGTAAACTTGCCCCAACTTTCTAATTCATTTTATCATCATTTTTTTTGTTTAGCTAGTCGATATAGAAACTGAAATCTTTTTTCTTTTAATTATACTGTGACACCCCGATTTACATAATAAAATGTTACGATAAGTAAATAGCTCTGATACCAAAATGTGACACCCCGATTTACATAATAAAATGTTACGATAAGTAAATAGCTCTGATACCAAATTGTGACACCCCGATTTACATAATAAAATGTTACGATAAGTAAATAGCTCTGATACCAAAATGTGACACCCGTCACTTTCGAAATAGTAAAAATAATTCGATAAGTACAAATATCTGAAATGTCCATATATAAATATTTGAAAGTCCACATCCACGCTTGAATTCCATAATATAAAATAAAATCTGAAACATAAAGTACGACATAAACCGAGAGTCCGAAATACGAAATAACATAAACGATAAAAGCCCAAAGGCCTAGAGGCCCGATAACGATAAAAGCGATAAAAAGATAGATGCCCAAAAGCCCAATAGTAGTAAAAGCCCAAAAGCACCGGTCCGGTATAATCACTTCTGCTCGTCGGTCTCACCTGAAAGGGGGAAAGAAGGAGGGGTGAGCGACAGGGGAATCGCCCAGTGAGGTATGGGATGCTAATCCGCAAACCACTGACTCAGTTCATAGCACTACTAAAATGTAGGCCTAGCTCTAGCATGAAACAAACACGGTGTCGATTACACCACACAAAACAATCAACATATGTCTAGAGGACTAGACATGCTACAACCAATGCGATGATATCATACCGCATTTCCTTCATAAGGATATATATCTATAAATATAATTCTACAAGCGTCGTAAGTACAGTAGTCCACTCTGTACCCTCCGCAAATCCACGGCCTAGTGCAGAAATCTCTGCACCCCGCAATCTCAAACAATGCAGCCTAGTACAAACGTCTTTGTACCCCGCTAAACACACGGCCTAGTACAGATATCTCCGTACCCCGCGATCTCTCAAACAAGGCGTAGCTAGCACAGACGTCATGTGCCCCCGCAATCACACGGCCTAGTACAAACGTCTCTGTACCCCGCAAATTCCGCGGCCTAGTGCAGATACCTATGCACCCCGCAATCTCAACACATGGACTAACATATATACATATATATAATTAACAGTTTTTAGCAGCAATCATTTCAATCAACCGTTGAATCCTCTATTATCATATTTCCGGTTTAACAATCAATATCAATAACGAACAACCAAGACTCTCAAACAGACTCGATTCAAAGAGACGGATCCATGTTTCGAAACTAAACTTTCCATAATGGTAGTACTAAACTAGCTCGGGATTTAACGGAGTAGCCCTCACCTTAGCAATGAAGAGAAGTGGTATATATGAACTCCAGCTGCTCAAAGGGACTCCAAATCTGAAATGAGATCGAAATTTCGAGTCAGAACACCTTTCGAACGGTTTAAAACGGGTATTTACGGAAAAGTCAACCCGCTGGTCAAAGATCAATTATTTAATTAATTAATTAATTAATTAATAAATTAATTAATCCGGTTTATCCTAACCGATTTCCAATTGATTTTAACCGACCGGTTTAACCTAACCGAATTGAAATCAATTTAAACCGGCTAACCAATCGGTTAACCGAGTCAACCGAGTTGACTCACTGAGTTGACTCGGCCGAGTTGACCGAGTCGCCGGTGAGTCACCGGTGTCGGTCACCGGCGGCGACGGCGGAGCTGCGGCGGCGGCTTACCGGAAAGTTGGCCGGCGGCGACGGCGGAGCTGCGGCGGCGGACGGTGGTCCGGCGGCGGAGCTGCGGTGGCGACGATTTCCGGCGGCGGCGCGTGCGTTTCACGCGCGCGCGAAGGACGGTTTTCTGGAGGCGCGTACGGCTTCGTCCGGGCTCCGTTTGAGGCGTGGTTGGTGTCTACGGCTTCGTCTCGACGAGAGAAACACGATGATGGCCTTGGATGCACTAGATTCGCAATGGTTAAGAAGTTATGGTCGATTTACTAAAACGGCCGAAACTTAACTCAAAAACATGGCGGTTTTCAATTACCTTTGGTTGCGGATGATGGTGGTGACAAGCTGAACGTGATCACGGCACACGGTTGCTCCGGCGACGAGCTCAGGTGAGCTTTCTCTCTCTTTCTCTCTCTCTTTCTCTCTCTCTCTTTCTCTCTCTCTCTCTCTCTCTCTCTTTAAAGAAGTTGGAGATGGTGGAGATAATGGAGATGGTGGAGATGGTGGGGATGGTGGAGATGGTGGGGATAGTGGAGATGGTGGGTCATTACAATTCTCCCCTACTTACAAGGAATTCGTCCCCGAATTCAATTCATAAGTTGTCATGCCCAATGTCAACCCGGAAAAGCTCCGGATAATCAATCCTCATCTGGGGCTCGGACTCCCAAGTCTCCTCCTGAATACCATCTCTCTCCCAACGAACTTTGACCAACATAGTCATCATACCATCATCTGCTCTCACTTGGCGATCCAATAGTTCTACTGGCTGACACGGCGCACGCAAATTCCTACCAAGGTCACTGGGCGGCTGCTGCAAAATGAGCTCCGGTTCTCTCACGACTTTCCTCAAAACAGAAACATGAAACACGTCATGGAAATCTGATAACTCTTCGGATAAATCCAATCGGTAAGCAACTGCTCCAATTCGCTCCAAAATGGGATATGGTCCCATATATCTCGGTTTAAGCTTCTTCAGCTTCCGAGTCTTAGATCCTCCCTGAAATGTCCTCATTTTCAGGTATACCAGGTCGCCAACCTGGAACTCCAAATCTTTACGCCGCTTATCTGCATAACTCTTCTTACGGTCATGGGCTTCCCTAAGCCGCATCTTAAGCATCTCAACCTGCTCAACTGTCTCTTGAACCATTGCAGGTTCTATCTCACGTCGCTCCCCCACTTCGGTCCAACAAAGTGGTGTGCGACAAGGCCTACCATAAAGAGCCTCATATGGTGCCATCTTAATGCTCGAGTGATAACTATTATTGTAGGCGAACTCTGTTAGGGGTAGGTACTTTGCCCAACTCCCTTCCCAATCCAAAACACAAGCTCTAAGCATATCCTCCAAAGTCTGAATCGTCCTCTCTGACTGACCGTCTGTCTGCGGGTGATAAGCCGTACTCATATGCACTTTCGTCCCAAGCGCCTTCTGGAAGGCTCTCCAAAATTCGGACGTAAACTTTGTATCTCGATCTGATACAATGCTGACAGGAACTCCATGCAATCTCACAATCTCGCTGATGTAAGTCTGTGCTAACTGATCAGCTTTGTCCGTCTTCTTAATAGCTAGAAAATGGGCTGACTTGGTAAGTCTATCCACGATTACCCAGATGGCATTCTTTCCACCTAAGGTGGTTGGCAACCCCGTCACAAAATCCATAGTTACCATGTCCCATTTCCACTCTGGCAGTGGCAGGTTCTGCAATAACCCGCTAGGCACCTGATGCTCGGCCTTGACCATCTGACACGTCTGACACTGCGATATAAATGAAGCAACATCCCTCTTCATACCAGGCCAATGATAATAACGCTTGAGATCCTTGTACATCTTGGTGTTTCCTGGATGAATAGAGAAACGCGAGTGGTGTGCCTGCTGCAAGATTTCCTTTTTTAACAACTCATCATTAGGCACACAAACCCGGTTCCGATACATGAACATCCCACTCGAAGCTGTATGATATCCAATACTCTCAATCTCGATCTGCTTACACAAAGCCTCATCAGCATCCTGAGTCTTACGCACTTTCCATAACAAATCTGCTTGCTCCACAGCCTCGAGGCCAACTGCCTCACCTTCCACGGTAGTGGCACACAATCTGAGACTAGCAAGTGTCCTAGTAAACTCTTGAACCTCCTTGGTTCCTGAAACATCGCTCCTGCGCCTGCTCAAGGCATCTGCTACCTGATTAGCTTTTCCCGGATGATAAGCAATATCCAGGTTGTAGTCTGCTAACAACTCGACCCACCTACGCTGCCTCAAATTCAAATCCGCCTGAGTGAAGATATATTTCAAACTCTTATGGTCCGTGAAGATCTTCACCTTCTCCCCATATAAATATGATCTCCAGATCTTCAGTGCAAATACAACTGCTGCTAACTCTAAATCATGCGTAGGATAGTTGACCTCGTGAGGCCTCAACTGACGTGATGCATATGCAATGACCTGACCTTCCTGCATCAATACACATCCTAAACCAGTGCCTGAAGCATCGGTGTAAACCTCATATGGTATCCCTGGCCTCGGGAGTACCAAAACGGGCGCATGGGTCAGCTGTCGCTTTAACTCAGTGAAACTCCTCGAGCAATCGTTTGACCAATCAAACTTGACGTCTTTGCCCGTCAGCTTTGTCATCGGCTTTGCAATGCTAGCAAAACTCTTGACGTACTTCCTGTAGTACCCTGCCAAACCGAGAAAACTGCGGATCTCCGTAGCATTCTTTGGCGTCGGCCACTCTGAAATGGCGGTAATCTTCTCCTGATCTACTGCAACTCCTACTTCTGAAATCACATGGCCCAAAAATCCAATCTTCCTCTGCCAAAAGCTACACTTACTCAGCTTGGCAAACAACTGGTGTTCCCGAAGCTTATCCAGCACAATCCTCAAATGCTCAGCATGCTCTTCTTTACTCCGAGAATAAACCAAAATGTCGTCGATGAAAACGATCACACACTTATCCAAGTGCTCCCGAAACACATCATTCATAAGCTTCATGAACGCTGCCGGTGCGTTCGTCAATCCAAATGGCATCACCACAAACTCATAATGCCCATAGCGTGTACGGAAGGCCGTCTTCCGCACATCTCCATCAGCTATCGCAATCTGGTGGTATCCCGATGCCAAGTCAATCTTAGAGAACCAAGAAGCTCCCTGCAACTGGTCCAACAACTCGTCAATACGCGGAAGCGGATACTTATTCTTGATGGTCACTTTGTTCAGACCTCTATAGTCGATACAAAGTCTGAAACTCCCATCTTTCTTTTTCACGAACAACACTGGTGCTCCCCACGGTGAAGTACTCGGCCTGATAAATCCCTTATCCGATAGCTCTTCCAACTGTTTCTTCAATTCCGCCATCTCAGCTGGTGCAAGGCGGTATGGGGCTCGTGAAACTGGTGTTGCTCCTGGCTCCACCTCGATCGCAAGAACGTCTGCTCTAGCTGGTGGCGGCCCTTTTAAAGCCTCAAAAACGTCTTCGTACTCGGAAACCACTGGAATGTCATGCAGCTCCTGCTGACCATCCTCCTTAACCATCGAAATGGTCGCCAAAAATCCTTCTGCTCCTCTCTCCAGTAGCTCATCTGCGCGCAACATGGAGACAATGGAAATTCCATGGTGCGTCAGAATCCCTTGGAATATGATCTTCCCTTCTACTCTGGGGATATGGACTCTCGCTCTCGGACAATCCAGTACTACTTGATGTCGTGACAACCAATCCATTCCAAGTATAACATCGTAGCAGCTCATCTCCAGCTCCGTCAAATCTCCGAGAAACTCAACTCCTCCAAGAATAACTGGTACATTGCGATGAATGCCGACTGCTCCCAACTTTTCCGTGCCGGCAGTCTGAATCTTCTTAGCCTTCGGTTCGAAGACACCCCGAAAAGGCCAAGACTGGGCTAAGCGTGGACTCACAAAACTATTAGAGGCTCCCGTGTCGAATAAAGTGTGAGCTGACTTTCCTCCAACCGAAACCGATCCTACACGAGATTTTGCTAACTACACATGACAACCACAAACCAAAATACTCAAACACAACAAGTATGAAAAAGTCACATACCCGCTATCGGTTCAACTCCTGGGGATCTCCAACTGTAAAGACCCGTGGAGCGATGGCTGGACGCTTCGGTGGTGGTGGAAGCGCTGCATTGCCTCTCCTCGGACAATCTCTGTAGATGTGACCCGGCTGGTTGCAGCCGTAACAGTTCCTCGCTGCCACTGCTGGTGCTACTGCTGCTGCTGGCGCTGCAACCTGAGTACGTGGCGGCTTCCTACAATTCTTCGAGATATGCCCAACCAGACCACAGTTAAAGCACTGGAGACACTCTCCAAAATGCTGGCGACGACAACGCCCACAACGGGGTGCTACAGTCTGCTCCCAAGGCCTCTTCTGCGACCCCGAAGCCCCTCCTGCCTTAGGCTGAACTGCTTTGGAGAACTTCTGCTCCTCACCCATACATTTCTCCTGCACAGCCGCCTTCTCTACCAGATCCTCCAAACTGGTGTAGGTAACCACACTGCACCTACCACGAAGCTCTACTCGCATCCCATCTAAGAACCTCCTGATCAGATCCTCTTCATCTATGTTGTTACCCACAAATCTGCGGAGCTGGTTAAACTCCCGCTCATACTCCCTGACAGACTTTGCACCCTGCCTCAAATGCTCGAAATCATTCTTCTTCTCATGCAAAGCTTCCCTCGGAAAATACTTCTTGTTGAACGCGTAAAGAAAATCATCATATGTCAGCTCGCCACGGTGCATCAATCTCACTCCATCCCACCAGATTGATGCATCTCCGCGCAAATACAACTCAGCGATGTTTAGCTTGAGCCTTGGTGGGCACGAGATGGTCTTCAAACACTTATCCAAATTGTGCTTCCAATCGTGAGCAACTGTAGGTTCCGTCGTTCCAGTGAAATGCTCCAAACTCACATACTTCATCTGTCCCAACACCCTGATAAATGTCTCATCAACCTCGGGCACCTGAACTGGGAATGCAGGTGGCGGTGGTGGAACCTGAAAAACTCCTGGAACCGGCTGAACAGGAACCTGAGGGTACTGCTGGACTGGAGCCGGCTGATGTGGAACCTGATGATAATGCTGAACCTGAACTGGTGGAGCCTGCTGCATGCGAATCTGCGGACCCTGCTGTACTGCAGGCATCTGTCTGGCAACCTCCTGAGCAGCTATTCGGGCAGCCTCCTGGGCAGCTTGCTGGACTGTCTCCTGTGCAGCCTGCCTAGCCGCATCCTGAACCATCTGTCTCAAAGCATCCTGATCAATAGGCGTAGCCGCCTGCTGCGGAACTGCGGGCTGGACATGCTCATCCTCAGCCTCTCTAGCAACTCTGGGAGTCTGAGTACGAACAACTCTCTTCCTGGGCGCCATCTGAAGGAAAAGCGAAAAAGTTAACTTATGCCGATCTGTGGTTACCAACATTTAAGAAGGAGTGATACCGAACGGAAAGGTGCTATTTATTTTTATTTTCAAAGTTCCCAAATCCCCGAAAATATTTTGAAATCGTCTAAAATCGTTTAAACCGAATAAACCAAGGTCTCCAAAATCGCCATCCCGGGTCGGAGCCGGGACGGAACCCGCTCTGATACCAAAATGTGACACCCCGATTTACATAATAAAATGTTACGATAAGTAAATAGCTCTGATACCAAAATGTGACACCCCGATTTACATAATAAAATGTTACGATAAGTAAATAGCTCTGATACCAAATTGTGACACCCCGATTTACATAATAAAATGTTACGATAAGTAAATAGCTCTGATACCAAAATGTGACACCCGTCACTTTCGAAATAGTAAAAATAATTCGATAAGTACAAATATCTGAAATGTCCATATATAAATATTTGAAAGTCCACATCCACGCTTGAATTCCATAATATAAAATAAAATCTGAAACATAAAGTACGACATAAACCGAGAGTCCGAAATACGAAATAACATAAACGATAAAAGCCCAAAGGCCTAGAGGCCCGATAACGATAAAAGCGATAAAAAGATAGATGCCCAAAAGCCCAATAGTAGTAAAAGCCCAAAAGCACCGGTCCGGTATAATCACTTCTGCTCGTCGGTCTCACCTGAAAGGGGGAAAGAAGGAGGGGTGAGCGACAGGGGAATCGCCCAGTGAGGTATGGGATGCTAATCCGCAAACCACTGACTCAGTTCATAGCACTACTAAAATGTAGGCCTAGCTCTAGCATGAAACAAACACGGTGTCGATTACACCACACAAAACAATCAACATATGTCTAGAGGACTAGACATGCTACAACCAATGCGATGATATCATACCGCATTTCCTTCATAAGGATATATATCTATAAATATAATTCTACAAGCGTCGTAAGTACAGTAGTCCACTCTGTACCCTCCGCAAATCCACGGCCTAGTGCAGAAATCTCTGCACCCCGCAATCTCAAACAATGCAGCCTAGTACAAACGTCTTTGTACCCCGCTAAACACACGGCCTAGTACAGATATCTCCGTACCCCGCGATCTCTCAAACAAGGCGTAGCTAGCACAGACGTCATGTGCCCCCGCAATCACACGGCCTAGTAAAAACGTCTCTGTACCCCGCAAATTCCGCGGCCTAGTGCAGATACCTATGCACCCCGCAATCTCAACACATGGACTAACATATATACATATATATAATTAACAGTTTTTAGCAGCAATCATTTCAATCAACCGTTGAATCCTCTATTATCATATTTCCGGTTTAACAATCAATATCAATAACGAACAACCAAGACTCTCAAAAAGACTCGATTCAAAGAGACGGATCCATGTTTCGAAACTAAACTTTCCATAATGGTAGTACTAAACTAGCTCGGGATTTAACGGAGTAGCCCTCACCTTAGCAATGAAGAGAAGTGGTATATATGAACTCCAGCTGCTCAAATGGACTCCAAATCTGAAATGAGATCGAAATTTCGAGTCAGAACACCTTTCGAACGGTTTAAAACGGGTATTTACGGAAAAGTCAACCCGCTGGTCAAAGATCAATTATTTAATTAATTAATTAATTAATTAATAAATTAATTAATCCGGTTTATCCTAACCGATTTCCAATTGATTTTAACCGACCGGTTTAACCTAACCGAATTGAAATCAATTTAAACCGGCTAACCAATCGGTTAACCGAGTTGACTCACTGAGTTGACTCGGCCGAGTTGACCGAGTCGCCGGTGAGTCACCGGTGTCGGTCACCGGCGGCGACGGCGGAGCTGCGGCGGCGGCTTACCGGAAAGTTGGCCGGCGGCGACGGCGGAGCTGCGGCGGCGGACGGTGGTCCGGCGGCGGAGCTGCGGTGGCGACGATTTCCGGCGGCGGCGCGTGCGTTTCACGCGCGCGCGAAGGACGGTTTTCTGGAGGCGCGTACGGCTTCATCCGGGCTCCGTTTGAGGCGTGGTTGGTGTCTACGGCTTCGTCTCGACGAGAGGAACACGATGATGGCCTTGGATGCACTAGATTCGCAATGGTTAAGAAGTTATGGTCGATTTACTAAAACGGCCGAAACTTAACTCAAAAACATGGCGGTTTTCAATTACCTTTGGTTGCGGATGATGGTGGTGACAAGCTGAACGTGATCACGGCACACGGTTGCTCCGGCGACGAGCTCAGGTGAGCTTTCTCTCTCTTTCTCTCTCTCTTTCTCTCTCTCTCTTTCTCTCTCTCTCTCTCTAAAGAAGTTGGAGATGGTGGAGATGGTGGGGATGGTGGAGATGGTGGGGATAGTGGAGATGGTGGGTCATTACATATACTTTTATGTAATTCTCAATGGGCTCTGTTTCATAGCTCTCCGAAATTTTCAAGTGTGCGTTGTAAATTACGATTGTGACTTTAGAAATTAATAAAAGCAGTTTAGTTGGGAAAAAGAGAGAAATGCTTAGGTCGAGGATGGTTATTTCGTGACCAGAAAAAAAGGAAACGATGGTGAAAGACGCCCTTCGGCCAAAGAGTATTCGTTGTAATAAAAAATAATAAAAACCTGCCTAGTTTGAAGACTCTTTCTAGGCCAGAGTCTCTCCTCTTCTTATTCTTTTTCTCCAGCCTCCAAGGTATGAATGACGCTCAAAGTTTGTAACAGAATCTGGCGGCGGTAAATCAAAATCTCTCACAGGTACGATCAATTATGCCTTTTTCTTTAAACGCCGAATCTAAGTGCCCCCAGCAAGTAAATCTTTTGCTCTTTTCACTTAGTCAATGGTGATCAGAGGGAGACTATGTTCTTGTGTTTTTTTTTTTTTTCCAAGTCTGCTTTTGGGTTTGTGTGGAAAATCTTCAATTCTGTATTTTGTTGCCTCATAGGCTCTTGTTTGATTTTCTTACTAAAAGGCGCTGCCTGTTGTTTGAACAAAGCATAGAAATGAGTATGTTTCTAGCACGTCGTTTGGTAACAAGATGCTTCTCCTCCCGTCCTCTCCACGTCTGCATCGTTGGCAGCGGACCTGCTGGTTTCTACACTGCCGACAAGGTTCTTCATTCCTCTCTTTTTTATTTGATTAATGTTAAGGTACCGGATTCTGTGATTTAAGTCATGAATTAAACTCTTTGTAATTTGATAATTAGTTGTTGAAGGCACATGAAGGAGCACGTATTGATATAATTGATCGATTGCCCACACCTTATGGACTTGTTCGGTCCGGTGTTGCCCCTGATCATCCTGAAACTAAGGTACTACTTGAATCTCATTTCATTGGCTGAGTCTTGTTTCTTTAGAACATTCTCAAGTGAGGTCAGAAACATTGCTATCTTTGTTTCTATAGATTGCCATTAATCAATTTTCTCGCGTGGCACAACACGAGCGTTGCGCTTTTTACGGGAATGTAAAGCTTGGTTCCGACTTATCACTTTCTGAGCTGCGGGATTTGTATCACGTGGTAATTCCTTGTTAACTATCTTCTTATGTGATGTACATTTATCTGTCCGGCATTTTAATCCTCATATCTCCTATAAATATGTTTGTCAGATTAACTATGCACCTTAAACAAGTTTTATCACTTTACTATACTCCTATTCATTTTATTCTACCTTGCTCTCATTAGTCATAACGTTTGATTGAGAACCTTCAACTTACTTATTATTATAAGAAGCATGGTCTGTTCAGGTTGTACTTGCATATGGTGCTGAAACTGACAAAGATCTTGGCATTCCAGGTGAGGTATGCCCGTTAAAAGTGTTTCATATGCCTGTCTTTAAGCATAAGTTACTTGGTTTTGGTTGCTTATACTTGTTGCTGATTTACTTTGATAGAGTTTGGGTGGTGTGTTCTCCGCAAGAGAATTCGTCTGGTGGTACAATGGGCATCCCGACTACAGTAGTTTGAAACCTGACTTGAAAAGCTCTGACAAAGCTGTTATTCTTGGCCAGGTACTCTATAATATATGGTTTGCAAATCCTCTTTTTTTTTTTAAAGGCGTATTTAAAAATTCATAAGATAATTCTTTCTTTTGTACCAAATGTATCCGAGTAAATGCATTTCTCAGTATCTCTCTGACATATGAATCATTCAAATTTAAGGGTAATGTAGCTCTAGATGTTGCTCGGATTCTCTTAAGACCGACAACAGAATTGGCGTCAACTGATATAGCTACTCATGCTTTATCTGCGCTGGAAGAAAGTTCTATAAGGTCCACAAGTTAGATACTGTTGAGTTGAGACAACCAAATATAGTTCATAATACAAAGCCGTAACGTCTACAGGAAGGTGTATCTTGTTGGAAGACGGGGGCCAGTTCAAGCAGCATTGACTGCTAAAGAGCTTCGAGAAATTCTAGGTATGTTATATATCTAAACCATCGCGTAGTTGGGCTTTAGTGTCGATAAATCCCCCCCCCCTCCCCAAAAAAAAAAATCAAAGAGGAAATAACATGGGAACAAAATCGTGTGAATGGGAAACAATATTTAACTTTATGATTTCAAGTGTGGTATGGTGTGTGTGCTGCTGCTGCTTTTTTGAGCGTGTTTGAGTGGAAGTGTGGTTTCATGAAACAATCTCTTTAATTTTATATAATTGGCGTTCATAGTATCTTTGATAAATGGGTTCGGAGATTTACCGGTGTCTCCAAGTTACATCAAAACTATATATTTAGGATAGAATAGACCTCAGGCAACATTGTTTTTTCTTACATTTAGTTAAAACTACTCTATTATTCTGCTCCATATTTAGTGGGGATTGATTTGCTGATGTTTTGCTATTAATACTACTCTTTTGCTAAGGTTTGTTTGTGTTGGCCTTACATTATCTTCTTTATGATGTGCAATATCTTGTAATGTCTTTTGTGGGCTTTTGTACACAGAAATCGAAGAGGAAATAACATAACAACCAAATCGTGTGGATCACTAGAAACTATATTTAGCTATACGATTTTTAGTATGGTATGGTTTGTGTGCTGCTACTACTTTTGCGAGCGTGTCTCCAAGTTGCATCAAAATTACATTTTAGGATAGAATCAGACCTTAGCTTGTCTTCTCTTTATGATCTTTTAACGTTTTTTTGTTGCTCATTGACGTTTGTTATTTTCCCATTTAGAGTATGTCACTATTGATGCATATCTTTATAATGCAGGGATTAAGAATTTACACATTCGAATAAAGGAAACTGACTTGAGTGTAACTCCTGCTGATGAGGTACTTGTGTTACCGATTTTCAACTGTCTTTTTTTGCATTTTAGAGAGATTGTAATATAACTTTTATGGCTACTGTCATTGGCATTCCACAAAAATTTGTTTGATCCTGCATTTGTTTTGTCGTCTTTGCTTCTCATGAATGACAAATCCCTTTGTGGTACAAAGGAAGAAATGAAAAACAGTAGAGCCAGGAAGAGGATCTATGAATTACTGTCAAAGGCTGCAGCAGCAGCAGGAACATTCGAAGGAGACTGTGGTCAACGAGAGCTTCACTTTGTTTTCTTCCGCCAGCCTGAGCGGTTCTTAGAGTCAGATGAAAGCAAGGGTCGTGTTTCTGGTGTAAACTTGGAGAAAACCATTCTTGAAAGTAAGTGCACCTCAAGTTGAACCTATATAATCATATCTTATTTTTTTTAGCTCAGCTGTTTAAAAGCACTAGAAATGGATAAGTGATTGCTGAGGATACAATGGTGTAAACACTTGATCCACCATGTCTCTTGGTACTTACCTGTAGGTGTTGGAAGCGGAAAGCAAATTGCAGTTGGTACAGGAGAGTTTGAAGATATTAACTGCAGGTAGTAAAAGATCATTTTTGATGAAAGATTCTCAGTGAACAAATTTGAATGAAAGCATGCTCGGTTTTTGCAGTATGGTGTTGAAAGCCATTGGTTACCAGTCGGTTCCAATCAACGGTTTACCCTTTGATCACAAGAAAGGTGGGTCTAATATGAAAGTTTTTGTGCGATTAATGTCTATGAGAAAGGAAAAAAACGATATGTTCTTCTGATTTTTGCGTCTTGTTTCAAGGTATTGTCCCGAATGTAAGAGGTCGAGTGGTTAGTACAGAGCCAGGCTTGTACGTATGTGGATGGCTCAAAAGAGGACCAGTAGGCATAATTGCCACAAACCTTTACTGCGCAGAAGAAACAGTAAGCAACACCAAACTTGTCCACTGATGTTCTTAAGCTATAAGATTGGGAGGTTAAAAAAATGTGTTGCAGGTTGGTAGCATAAGCCAAGACATTGAAGAAGGAGGTGTTGGTAAAAGCGAAAAAGAAGGAAGCAAGGGACTGATGCAGTTGCTTGAGAAGAAAGAGGTGAAGATGGTAGATTTTAGTGGTTGGGAGAAGATTGATGCCAAAGAAAAACAAATGGGTATTGACAGAAATAAACCAAGAGAAAAATTAGTTACATGGGAAGATCTTTTAGCAGCAGCATCAGCAGACAGCTAGGATTTCTTAGCATTGGTGTGCTGATTTATTGAATTATATTTTTCTTGTCAACAAAATGAATAAGCGACTTACAACAACCATATGATTGTTATTGGCACAAGTATGGACAACAAAAGCCATTCGGTGCATTTTAACTTGTTTTTTCTTTGTGTGGCCCCCGTATGATTGTTATTGGCACAATTATTGACTAAATGTTGCAGATCAATTACGGAGGTGATTGGTAGTTGCTGTCGGTGCTGTCCACAGTCCTATTTATTTTTACAGCACCAAATTCAGAGAAATTAAGCTTTAAATTTTTTTTTTAAACCACAGCTCTTGAAATAACTTACAGTTGTATAAGTGCTCTGCAGAGCCAAATATTCAAAGCAATTTTTTAGTGCTTTCCATAAAATTTTACACCAATAAAATTTAAAGCTACAGCAAAAAATCTACAGATTTTTTTCTACAGTAAAATTTTTAAAGCTACAGGCATTACCAATCGGACCCACAACTGGTCTTTCTTACACTTATGCTACTTACATTTCCCGGAAAAAAAGTTCTTAGGTCAAACCGTAAAGATAGCAAAAGGGAACAAACGTGTTTATTGAACGATGAAGATGGTTATGCTGCTTGATGTTTACTTAACACTGTATAATGACTTGAGTTGCTGAGTGATCAGCCTGCTGCTGTGAATCGCTGATTGAAGCTCTAGATTCTCGGACCACCATTGTTCTAACCCATGCGCCTCGAGAAACTTCTGTTTCCCTTTTGACATCACGAAAAGCTTTGCTGCTGCTTGAGGAATAGTGTTCTTCACAACAGGACTCTGGTTCTCCTTGTTGTTGTTCAATTTTTCCTTCTCGTTCACTCCATCCTGGTCTGTGTAGTAGCAGCAGATATAGTCACTGTCGTTCACATACAAATGAGGCACCCATTTTCTCAAATCCACAGAAGATTTCTGATTTTGTCCGTTGAAACTCGGTACCCAGTTCCTAAACCCTCCTGAAACACTCCCAGGAGCAGCCTCTGCTTCACAACCATTTGGTACCAAAGGCTCGTTTCTCGGAGGAAGCATCGACATGAGTCGTTTCCAAGCAACACCAGCTTTTTCACCAATGTTTCTTAAGCTCATAGCTAAAGATATAGAAGGTGGGTTGAACAAATGCGCATCAACGAACAGCCCATCTTTAGCCAATGCCTTACCAACTTGTAATGCAAAACCTGCTCCTAAGGAGTGACCAACAACACAGACATTATTGCTACCATATCTCTTCGCTACTGACTCCAGCGCTACGAGAGCAACGTTAAACCTCACAGAGCCTTTAAGACTCTCCCAAGCTAAAAACCGGAGATCGTCTTGGATATCACGTCTCATGGTAAGACTCTTGAGTATCGTTCCTCTTAGCGCAAGTACTGCTTTTGGTGCACCGCTCGGTCTGATGACGACTAAATCAGCCATTGCAGCAGATCTGTCCCATTCAAGAAGAGCTCCAAATATGGATCCGTCTCTCTCATCAATCAGCGTTTGCGTTAACTTGTACTTGAAAGGAATCCACCATTTGGGTGCGAGAGCGTTTTGCTTGTCTCGGTTCTCTTGTCTGTCGAGTTCAAGTAAGTACGCTGCTTGAATAAAACATGCCATTACTGTCCTCTTATAGTTTGGATCCTTCCTACAGGTACATAAAATCGACACAAGATTTGTAGTTAAAAACAGATAACCAACTCTCAGATCTCTTAGAAACACAAAGAGTTATAAGAATAATTTTTCTTATTAGCTTTAGAAACTACTCAAAACTAAAGCTCTCAATATGTTTCACTTAGATCATATGGAACACCTCTCCATTAGACCTATATTTATATGAAAGACAATTCCCTTTAACATGTGGGATATGGAAAACACAAACCTAAGCTAAATAGAAACTTCCTTTTCCTATTTCTAGGTTTCCTTATTGTGTTTATCTTAACATATTAAACATCTAATAATATGTTAATTTTCCACAAGCTTGGAATTATCCAACATTCACCCCCTTAATTCCAAATTGAATTAGGGAGATCAATTTCTTGAACTCCGATTAAGCTCCTCATTTGCTTGAACTTAATCATCAAGTAATCCTCCTTCACCACACCATGGTGTGCGGATCCACCCATTGAATTCACATCTTTCTCAAGGTTAGACCGGATGCTCTCCTCGCTTCTGTACCGCCTCTTCTTAGAATTGGCACAGTTCTTGTAGAACCTTCTCCTGACCTCTTCACTTAAGTTGCGATGAGTCTTGTGGCTGAAGCTCACTGCGACGATAACTCTGGTCACGTCTGCCATCTTGCGTACGTGAGCTCTGGTAAGGATGTCGGCCTTCTGCTCAACACCCAACAGTTTTATCTCTGGTTCGTCTTCAGCTTTTGAGAACCTTGACTCCATTTGTATGTGCGTTGTGTTACACGCTTCCACCTTTGTGTCACACACTACTATGTGAGTCGTGTTACACGCTTCCATCCGTGTGTCACATAACCGTGTATATTTAACACCAGCCGATCTATCCACAGGCTCATACGTCTTGTTTCTTGTGATAGAATCCACCTCGGCTGCCATAGCTTCAAATCTATTCTCTTCACCGAATAGATTGAACTCATGTGAGGCAAACTCTCCTCCTCTATTGGTGCATCCTAGATTGAACATAGTTGAGGTAACCTCTCCTCCTCTATCGGTGCAACCTAGATTGAACATAGCTGAGGCAAGCTCTCCTCCTCTATCGGTGTGAAATATTTTGAACTAATAGAATGCCTCACGATTATCTGCTGGCGTTGGTGGTGCGATTCGCCCACATAAATCTCCATGCAGTAACTCCTTCATCCTCATCGACAAAACCTGGAAGTTTATCAATGACAACATCAAACAATGGATGGATGCAGATCCAAAGTCTTTGATGCGAGGCGCAGCTGTAGTCACGTCGGCCATCTGCTTTCGTGATCTCTCCTCCTGTCGCCATGATCTAAGCTTCATCTTAAGCTTAGATTCGAGTCTCCAACTTGAGGCTCTTTAATGATGGTAACGGCCCAACCTGACTCTGATACCAATTCAGATCTCTTAGAAACACAAAGAGTTTATAAGAACAACTTTTCTTATTAGCTTTAGAAACTACTCAAAACTAAAGCTCTCAATATGTTTTTCTCAGATCATATGGAACACCTCTCCATTAGACCTATATTTATATGAAAGACAATTCCCTTTAACATGTGGGATATGGAAAACAAAAACCTAAGCTAAATAGAAACTTACTTTTCCTATTTCTAAGTTTCCTTATTGTGTTTATCTTAACATATTAAACATCTAATAATATGTTAAGTTTCCACAAGCTTAGAATTATCCAACAAACTCTGAGTCCAGATCCGAAGAACAGAACCAAATTGTCTAAAAATCTACAGAAGAATCGAAAAAAAAAAAACAGAATTAGTAAGAAAACAGAGCGAGAGGAATCATACCAACTGGAATTGATTAGATCTCTCCAGTTAGGAGAAGATACGTTCCTCGGTCCAGATACGTGAAACGCGTAAGGATGATGATCAGCGTCATCTTCCTTAACCACCACCGTCTTCGGAGGCGTAGCCGCCACGGATTCAGATTCCTTAGTCTCTTCTTCCACCGACGCACAATTCGACATCAACATTGTTAAAAATATGATCTTTGTTTCCTCTTCTTCTAAGCAAACTACAGATTCAGATAACTCTCTTCTCAGTTCTCAGTGAGAAACGGATTCGAGTGGTTATTTCTAGCGTTGGAACTGGAAAACAAAATTTTAATTTCTTAGATTGTGATTAATATGAAATAAATGATTTGAAACGCCTGAGATTTGCGGATCTATCAAACGGTCATCTCCTTTTTGTTGTCGGCTTATGTGTAAATACCATTTATACGCTCAACGTTTTTGTCGTGGAAGGTCTTTGCTTCAGGGGTATAACCATAAATTAGTCCACGTTGGAGTGTGGTAGCCAGAAATACAAGCGCGTATGTGTGCTGTGAAAGATTTCACCTTTCAGTACTTCTTACTAATCCTATGATACCAAGAAAGCTTTTTCTTAATCAAATGTTTATACTCGTTGCTTATACAGTTTGTTGTGTATTAAAATATATATTATACAATTTTTTTTCTTTAAAAAGTAAACGAGAGGAAATAATAATAATGTTATACTTTTTTGTTTACACGAATCGAATATTGCGGTTTTTGGAAGTATTTATGATCCGATCCGTTTCGTCCAAATAACTAATTATCCAATTCGATTCGATCTGTATCTATCCGGATATGCGATGTTCTAGATATCCAGAAATTTTTAAAATTTTAAACGGATATCTAATTCATATATATAATTTTAAATATATGTATATATATGCATATAACAGATCGGATATCCATTCTTAAAAATATTAGTATTTGTGATTTGCTTTGTTCTTACGAACAGTGGATATCAGTATTTTCTTTGTTTCATAAAGATATGGATAACCGAATTTTGGGTTCGAACTGAAACGGATAACAAATTAAATCAAAATTAACATATATTTTGCCCCTAAAAAAGAGGACATGAGAAAATGATTTTATACAAGTTAAAGACGAGTCCATTTATAGCAGAAACATTACATACATTTTTTTATTGAAGGTGAAAAAAATATGTGCAGTGGGTGATACCATTTATGAAATTATGACAGGTATCTATCTCATAAGGTGGATTATGGTGGATAATCATTATTCTTAACACTCGTCTTTGATTATCCATTTTGCATTAGGTATTGTCTCACTAAAAGCTTATCATGAAAAAATAATAGGATAAAAATATGAGAAAAGGAAAGGAATACAATAACGTTATTTATCCCTGAAAATGTTGAACATAACTCCCTTCATATATCATGTAGCATATATATTCTGATCCTATGCACTTGTTTTTGAAATGTTGTAATGGAAAACGTTTTAGTGGAACAAATCAGCTGGACAGTAACGTAAACGAATATAATTTGTAAGTCACTGCCACCAAATAAAACTTACCTCCATAGGATTACCGAAACCGGGAATCGGCCATATCACACCCTCCAAAATTAGACAAAAGTCTTTGAAATCTCTTTTAGCATGTGTTCAAAGGAAAAACTTCTCCAAGAAAATGTCTTACATAAATAGCATATGTTTTGATCTTTCTCTTCTCGGTAATATTATTGGATAGGAAGTACAAGACATGATCCTATGTTGAGAAGGTTCCATTTCTTCAAGATTTTCTTTCACGTCTTGATATCTTATTGTTCCATTGCCAAAAAAAATTTTCACTAATTTCATGTTTCTAGCTTGCTTGTAGTTTGATGGATAGTTTTTTGTAGTCTAATCATGATATCAGCGTGTGTTCCCTAATACCATAGAGGATGAGACATCAATTTACCGCAAACCAAGCTTCTTTTTTCTTCAAAAAGCATGTCATTCAAAGCATGAGCATCCACATGCCTATAAGCATGTAGTTTCTGTCCTTTGGCATGTGGAATATGTGTTTGAATTGTGGAGGCTTTTCAAACCAATTCCTCTTTATTCTATTGAGCGGAGAGCTTAAATCCTCTAGATTTTCAAAGATTCAGCGATAAAACACTTTTTCGATATTCTTATTCTTCTTTTTATACTCTGTCAGAGGGAAGTACATGGACATAGGTTGTATTTATGTCGTTCATCCTCGGAATCCTGCAACAAGCAAACAGTTGGAAGAAGTTCTACCTAGTTATACCAGTAGTACAAAAATAAAAAGACTAGTTTTAGCTACTTCTACCCCAAAACCAGCTAAGACATCATCAAACTATTTCCAATTACTTAATTTTGATCACTCACCAACATTTCTTCCTATCAATACCGAAGTAGTGATCCCTATTTCTACCATTGTGTTTGCCAAACTACGAGGAGAGGGAGGTAGAACTACTAACTGTTGTGTCCTTACTGTGGCTTATGGTTCGGCTGCTACTTCCTTCATCCTTATATCTTTCTTCTACATTCATATGGATTTTATCAACAATCCGAGTCCATGACGCCGAGCTCTTCTAAGATTCTCTCTCTCTTTTTTCTCTTTCACTTGAGTTCACATATTCTTCAAATTCTTCTGTTTTTTGTACTTCTTCAACTGAGTGTTTTCTTCTTTACACGAGTTCAAAGTTTCTTCTTCTTCACAAGAGTTTGCTGTCTCTACTTCTCGAACTTCTTCTTTAGAATAATTTTTCTCCGTCACACGCTTCGCTTTCTTCTTTCTCGTCCACCTTTCCTTATCTATCTTCTCTTCTCTGCCATAGTTAAGGAAAAACTGATAACCTACACTATATACATGAGTCGAGAGAGACACCACGCTACCCCAAATTGACTTCAAAATACACGACTTGTCGAGAGATAACATTCCCCTAAATCAAAATCAAAATCAATATGAGTGAAGAAACTTACCTCGTTTGTTTCTTTCTCGTATCAGCTTCTCCCAATTCTTCCTAGTTTGGTGAGTCTCCTTTCTTGACGACATTTTGATTTCAGACAAAGAGTAAAAGAGAGCCAAATATCATTCTCTTTAATTTGGAGATTGATTTTAGGGTTTGGTTCATGACTTGGTCCAATGGCGGTAATTAGATAAGTAGATTTTGTCTTGGTTTCTTTTATGGAAACAATTATAATTTTATTAATATCAAATAAAGTTCAAACACATTACAAGAAAAAATAAACTTTCAATAATTACATTTTTTATGAATTTGAAATTGAAAAATAATAACATGATGCTAACTAACTCATCCGTAGAATAAACTGATTCGTTAACTTTATTCAATTTCATTTTGGTCTAATATGATCTTATTTTTGGCTGTCATATGTTGTGCTCAAAAGCCTTTCATCAATTATAAGATCATTTGATATGATCCATCTGTTATATCGCAATACGTCGCACACTCCCGCTCCAGGAGACAACATGCTTTGTTGTAGTTATTTTCCATGGTATAAATATTCTTTTGTGTTGATATCTATAAGCACATAAACCGATCATCATCTTTTGATTCGTTAATAGTAAAAACATTCTTAGTCGGGTGTCCACCGTCATAACAATCTGCCCCTCCAAAACTGTGATACCAAGTTTCTTAATCATAGTGAAATCCACTACTTTTCGAACGAGTACAGCAAATGAGCTTCTCCATTGAACTCCATTCACTGAGGCAGGCCAACAAATATCAAAGCAAAGATAATTGTCCATATTGTTCAAGAAGTATGACCGTTCCACACAAACTTCTTCGTCTATGCATATCTCCACTAATAATACTCCAGGATCCCAATTACGATAAGTACGTACCACTAAGCCTATAACTGTTTAGTAATAAGAGTAAATAACCTTTGGAGAGAAGAATTCAAAACATACTCGCAATAAACAACCCATATAAATAGCCATCTGTGGTAGCACAAAGGAATAAAGTTGGAGAAATGCAACTCTAAATTTCTTAAGATGAGCAGTAAATACCAGTAAGAAGGACACCGGCGAAGAAAATCAAATAACCAGAAAAAACTCTTATCAGTATTGATGAGAGACGAAATGGTTACATAGACGAACCAGCGAATTTTTTTGGTAGTGGTAGAGAACAAGAGTAAACAGACAGCAATCATCAACCACGAAGAAACGTCAATGAAGTCTATCAGAGAACGGACTGGATTGAAGATTAATGATCTCGTACCCTTTCGCATTCTCCATAGAACCAAAAGAGAATTTTATTAATCTATCTTATTAACAACAAAAAAAAAAGGAAATGAGCACAACCGGTGCTGGAGTCAATGTTGGAAAGTCGCCTTATTCGGCCTAGAGAGAAAACAATTGTAAATATCATGATTTCTCCTAATTTTAATGTAATTTACATATATTTCAAATTTAAAATAAATGAAAACAATAATATTACAATTAAAAATGTAATAATATTTTTTATTAATGTATCAAGAAATATTTTCCTTTGAAATTTAATATTGATACTAAATTTTCATTAACCTTAATTTTTTTAATTGAAAAGTTATTTCTAAATTTGTTCTTCATATTACATTTACATATTTACAACATCCAACCTAAATCCACAATTATATATAACACCTGTTTTGTCACTTTTGTTTATCCAAGTGTGAATCAATCAAATGTATAAATTTGTAAAACAAATATTAAAATATGTAATATAGAATTTTTTTTTTTATTTTAATAGTTTTTGTTCAAATATTCATTTTTATGCACATTTTAAGTTACATATTATGACAAAAATCTATCAACTTTTACTTTTTATAAAAAAACGATAAAGAACATATGTTATCCTATTTAATCTTGTAGAAAAACATATGGCCTTTCATATGTTCAAAATTTTCATTACCAAAATATATTTAACACATTTATAAAAAAAAAATAACAAATATTTTTTTTTGAGAAACATGTTCATTTGAGTATAACTTTGAAATTTAAATGTTTCAAATGATATTGTATGTCATTAAACTAATTAAAATTATTCAAATTTATGTAAACAAAATTGACCAAAAATATACCATTTGGTTGACATTTCATCTTCCCTTTTTAGAGGACATTAACTCAGGATGCCCTTATTGAAAAAAAAAAATACTTTTTCTACCTCTTCTCTATTTTCAACTAGTGGTATTCCGGCGATACGCGCCGGGTTCATATGTTTTATTCTTATTTTATGGTCTTAGTAAAGAAAATATGTTCAAAAATATGAAAAATGAAAATGAAAATATTTTGGAAGAGAATGATATTTTTACGATCCATTTGATAGTGGTTAGCGAATGTAGTGCATTACTTTGTTTTGAAGTTGCTTAGTTCAAAGTGGAATAGCATAAGTGGTTTTGACTAATCGATTCAATAAAAGTAGAATAAATAGCCGATAGTCGTAACAAAGCTAATTTAGTTAGAATTTAACATGAAGTAAAGTTGATGTTTTATTCAGGGAACATACTTATACAGTTAAGTACCAATGATAGATTGTTGAAATCAATGATAGATTGTTGTGTATTGAGCCTATAGATGTAGACTTGGAGTGTGCACCGTGGATTCGCTCCTGAAGGTCTTGTTTAGTGTGAGAACTCAAAAGAAAGAAGTGGTTCATTATTAATTCTTTGGTTATTTGTGTGAGTTCAAATTTAAAATCAGTATACGGTGTTATAGCTATGTCTTATAGATGGTGAATTTATGTTATCGATTTTCTTGACTTCTTGTAACATTTTGTTTAGAGGATCATTTATTCAGAAGTTTTGTTTTTTTTTGATAAATGTTTGTTTACGTTAGATTGTTAATTTTTATCAGAATTATCTCTAATAATTTTTATTTAGTGTGGATTTGTAAGAGAGCATTATATTATATGTTTTTAATTGACGTTACATTTTATTAATAATATAACTATTATTTACATTTTGTTCAGGATTCTTATGTTTTAATTAAGCAGCAATACTTGTACTATTTATTTCAAAGTTTTCTTAGGGTTCTTAGTTTTTAAACCAATTGAATCATATAATGAAGCTTCTGCTAATTTAACTTATATTTGTTTAATCATTTCTATTTTTTTTTCTGTAAACGTTGGATGATTTATTAGACTGTATTTTTATATATCTAGTTACGTAATGAACTGGGATGGTAGGAGAGTTATAATATAGTCCTTAGTTGGGGATTAGGGACACATGAGCATTGCTTGTAGATATACGAATTTAAAAAATATTAATTTCTGGTGCATTTGATATTGTTGATATAGAATTTAGAGACCTGACATATAAAGGAATTTATGAGTGCATGTTTGATGGAAAACCTCTGGTTTATGCTATTCAGTTAGGAGACCCCACACTTGTACGTCAAGTAAAGGCATTTCCGACTCCCCTCGAGCCTATCTCTAAAGATTCTTACTAATGCAAGCGATGCAATAATTTTTTTTTTTTCTGTAAATTGTTTTAGTGTTTGTATGTATGGATGACTGAGAAGTTAATGTCTATTATGGTGGAAGATTAAACTGAAACTTTATAGAGGAACTCAATACATAAGGGAGAAATAATCTTTGACCCAAAAAAATGGAGAAATAATCATTCTTAAAAAAGGTAAAGACTGGAAATGTTATTTGCTTCTCTTTGAGAAATCTAAAGGACAAACTGTTCCGGTCTTTTAAAGTAGTAACAATTGTTGCATAGATGGTCCATGTTGAGGATGTCACAACTTGGTGGGGTTGGAGCCTTCCCATGTTGGTTAAATATCGGGTCTTCATAGGAATACTATAGACACTTAGACATAAACTCACACACACTTAGACAAAAGAAGTTTGTGTGATTCAAACCTCATCGATGGAGCGTTAGTTATCACCAATCTGTGAATACTTTCTCTGAAAATTCTTCTGAGTTTGCCATCGAGGATTATAGGAGGGTGCAAGACTTGCAGATGGATGACTTGGTGTGTGGTAGGAGCTGTTCTGCTCTCCATATTTCCCCCCAAGAAGACGCAGATGAGCTCTGCATTATACTACATTTAATAATACTTGCAAGTGCTGGCTTGTTCGAACGTACTAATGAAGGCTACATGACTACGAAACTTATAAATCCAAGACATGTGGATGCTTATTGTTAAAAAGATTTGCATTGATAAAAGAAATAATAACCACCACGTCACTGAGTATTTTTTTTTTAAAGGGAAATAGATGCTTATTGTCAGGTTCTCACAGGGGACTCATTCTACACGTGCTTTCTTCGGGGCATTCTTTCCAGAACAACTTGTCCTTTCGCTGCTGCTAAACGCCCGGGAAGTGAAACATCAGATGTAGTTGCTTGCTCTGCAACTTTGCAAGTGTTAGCAAGTCTGGCATCTGATCCTGGTGTCACAGCTTCAGGGACTTGTACACCTTCCTGTTATCAACATAACAAAGTCTGTCACCATTTATTTTTATAACCAGTAAATTCACATTGGGAGAAGTTACTAATACTCACAGCAAAGGTTGGCATAGGTGCAAGCTCTCGTGCAGGAAATATGAGGGAAATGGTAAAGGTTTGGTGGTTTGCAGTAAAATTGAAGTCTTTTAATCTGAGCTGGAAGGTATAGGTACTCCCAACAATATCAGCCAGTGATCGAGGCAGGTCAGTGTCAACCTGAGCATTAACATATCCCCTGCAAACCGGTCAAACCCCCATTATATATGAATCACTTTGCACAAGTAATAATAGGCGCTGATATTTAGAGGTTTATTATAGGTCATACCACAATCTGTGCAGCCTCAGAAGCTTCAATGCCAGTCAGTTTAGTCACCTTCGTATCAAAGCCAAGGAAAGCCGCTGTGCCAGTGTTGTCTAACACAGAAAGTATTGCCCTGTACCTGTCGTAAGGGAAAGAATATTTGGTTTTTGCTTCCAATACACAGAAATTCAAAGTTAAAAATTACTTACCTGAGTTCAGTCACAACATTAGTTTTATTGCAGGCGACACATGTGAAGAAAGATCCCTCTCGGACGAGTTTCTTTGACCACCCGAAGCAGCCAATATAACACCAACCCTCATCTTTCTGAATCGCGGTCACTACAGAGAAACTCAATGATCTGTCAAGTTTAGGAGAAGAACACAATTCTGAATTATATTCTCAAAGAGTCCTAAATTTGAATATAACAGACTTTACCCGAGGATCACCAGTGATAATAAAACATTTAAAAAGCTACATTTGTCTTCTGCCCTGGGTTTTAAATAGCGAGGATTGTGCTTGTGGAGAAGAGGTACAAAAAGTTTTCAAATACTCGTAGAGCCGTCAAACCGTAGATGCTTTCGACGTGAATCTTTTGAACGACGTTGAAGTGAAAAACTGAGGTTGCATCATTCACTACTCCTTCTCCAAGGACTAAGCTGTATAGCAATGGAGTCTCATCTTGATGGAGAATATGTAATGTTAACATGGATATTGTAAAATCTTGTAAACATACAAGCTTGAGAAGAAGGAATCTCAGGACAGAGATACTCTTTTAAAAAATCAAGAACCTGTAGAGTGCAAACAGTATCAGTTGATGAGAGTATGGTTCGGATGGCTGAATCAAGAAAAGAAAATATTCACTCTCAAAACCATCTAAAACAATAAGATAAAAAATAAAACAAATGCTACAGATAAAAGACAATATAAGGTCTCACCAAGATAGTCTCGAGCAATCAATCCCTTGAATCCCAACTTGGGAAACAGCCACCAAGTGCCTGGTTCAGATGATGATTTAAAGTTTGCATCATCATGGTCGTCAGTCAAGGCATACAAGTTTGAAGAATGTAAAAAGGATTTTTACCAAACGAAATAATGGTAGTAGAGATGAAAACACCAATCACACCAAAGGACATGATGGTTAAAAAGCTGTAAAAAAGGTTTGAGTTGCTGTGGGATGCGAAGAGGTCGATTGAATGAATGCTTCCCAGTGGAAATGGTGTGGTGGGTTAATCATGCAAAAACTCAGAGTCAGTCACAGATTAATGGAAGTTTGAGACCCTACGGAGGAGATCGGAACGGTGATTTAGTTTCTGGAGTTTTCATCGGGCAGTCTACGTAGGTCACCAGCAAAGAAGAAGAAACCTAGAATTAGTGAGCACATAATATTTCAAAGGATTGGGCTTATCATAATGTTTCAAGAGCCCCAGTCATAAGCTGTAAAAATAGCTCAGTCCTAATAGCGGATGAGATAACCGGAATAGAAAAAATAAATTCAGACGGCGCAGTTGGTTTGGCGAGGCGACACGTGGCGAAAAAATCCCCACTCTCCTTGAGGACGTGGAGGAAGGAGGAAAGAACATAGTCTACTTTATTGTATAAGATACCATTTTGTGTTTGCACTTACAAAATTAGCCTTCTATTTTTTAATATAAATATTACACTTCACCTTTACTAATACATCTAATTTTTCATTTAAATAAATCAACAATAAATCTCAACCACCTGACCCCACAATGCAATCTTAACCAATGAAATCACACTAGGCCCAATCTTTTTCCCAATCGTACTCATCATCTTCATCCTCCATTGACAAGTTTTGAAGCTCAAATAAGAGGTATTTATGTCCGTTTTGATGATTTTTAAAAATAAATATCATTAAAATGAAGTTTCTATCATGGATAATATATAAAAAAAAAGATTTGATGTAAATTTTGAGAGATTAAAAACGTTTTCATAACTGTGTTTTTGGGTTTCAGGTTCATTTTATGTCCATTTTCGATGATTTGTTTGTAGAATATCATTAAAATGAAATATATATCATGAGTAATGTAAATAATGTAAAATTAGATAGTAATTCAAAGAGAAATTGAAAACGATTTTAAAAATTGTGGTTAGGTTTAAGGTTGGCTTTAAAAAATGTAGTTGTTATTTAAAAGGAAAATGTATCTTGAACTGACATTTTTTTTCCAACTTGATGTATATTTTATAAACCATATCATCATCACCACAACATACAAAGATTTCCACGGTAGCTACAAAACGAAAAAAACAGAGCAACAAACAGCCAACAGTCATCAGCGGTAAACAACAGCTTAAATCCAAAAAAAATAAAGCAGATGAAAGCATACATTCATCCTCCAGCAATGTTGACAGCCAGATTGGGGAGCCTGGTGCAACATAAGACTGAAAGACAAAGCTTAAGAACACTTAATTAGAGCAATGAACATAGCTCTTCTGTTTGATGACGGATGTTCAAACACTAACCTCCAATCCAAAAATTATCAAGCGAGCGATTTGTAAGTAAACTATACATCCAATATAAGAATTCACAGTAAAAATGATCTGACTAAAAATTAACTAGGTTGGTACAGTGGTTATAATATTTCATAGTGACCTTACTTATAGAGTTTTCTTATAATACTTATAGAGTTATGGTTGATTATTTATAAAAGTTTTAATTATGTTACATGTTGAATATTTTATGAGTTCTTCTATGGAGTCTCAAGTCATGAATATATGCCGCCACACTATTGCAGAAAGATTAACAAACAAGGAAGAAGTTTTACATACACTAAAAGTATTTCTTCTAGATTGAAATGAGGAAAGGAAAACCGCAACGGTTTCCATCAGTTGGAGAATCTTGTGGAAGAGAAATTATACATACATTTTTGTCCATTGTCTTGTATGTCCCCAATACTCTTATCGATTTGGTTACACGCATGATTGGTGTTGATGTATCATACGCAACAACATGGATTGGAATAAGACAAACTGCTAATGAAGTGCGAGGAAATCCAGAAGAGAACTTGTATTTATTATATTTTCATTGTGTGTAATCGGACCACTAGGATTATTGGGTTTATTGTGTGTAATCGGACTAGTAGGATTACTAGGTTTATCGTGTATAATACAGACTACTAGCATTACTGGGTTTATTATGTGTAATCTGGACTACTAAGATTACTTGGTTTTATTAAGTGTAATTTGAAACCCTTATATATTGCAAGTACTGCGTATATTTAACATATAAAACCCATATATTATCTATTAGTAGATTATGTATATAGTAAATAAGACTATTAAAACTATTTAAATGATTATTTTCTATAGTTATAGGAATATTTATCATTTTCTCAAAATGATTCCTTAATTTTCATGGTTATTGTGTGAATTATAAGGTTATAGTAAGAAGAATCTATTAAAAAAAAACTTATTTCTAGTAAACTATTTAAGTATTACTATTTCTTAATGACATTCATTGTATACAATCATTGGTTTTACTATCAAATATTTTATTTGGATATGGTTTTATTAATAAAACTTAAAATTTGACTAAGTATTACTATGTGTAAGGTAGCATTACTACTATCTTGAAGATTACCAAGAAATACTAAGTGTAATTAGAATATTAAATTTTTGAATATAATGGCTATATGTTTTACATGAGTATTTTTTAAATTATTATTTTAACATGTGATGTGCATACATGTTTTTTACATGCATACTTTTTATATTATTATTTTAACATGCGCAAAACAAAAAGAATTTTATGAAACATAAAACGTTTTTAAAATTAAAATAAGAAGATATAAATGTTTTTAATACTTTTTAATTATTGTAAATGATGAAAGGTGTAATGTGATATATTACCTAAACTTAATATCTACTGACAAACAAAAAGTGTTTGTAGAAGAGAAAAAAAGACTTTTAAACTTTAATCCTACATTTTATAAAAGCAATTTAATATGAGCATTTTTTTCAAATGAAACATGCTCAAATTGAGTGTATAATTAAATATTAACATATATTTAAATCTTTTTCTATATATAATCTGATCTGATTACAAAACTGTATGTGTTCATTTCGTATTCTCTTCAGTTTGCCTCTGCAATAAACCTGATATCACACTAATCCGCTTAAACCTCCAGTTATTGCTGGCTGATACGGTTCCTTGTCGATGAAGATCGGTCGACCCAGTTCTAGTCTTCCTCAACTCACCTCTGTTCTAGACCGACGATGATACCGAGGAACGCCTCAGCACAAAATTTGCCGAAGAAACTGAATACAACAAACACAACAAACATTAATAGAGACAGAACCTCATCACTAATGCACTGAGAAAGACAGAGGAGCATGCTTACCTTCTGTACAAGAGCGTCAACATTGTCCTTTTGCTCAAGTCTTACCGGCATTGCCAACAAGTTATGGTTCGACAACTCACCTCCCTGTTATTAAAGACATCAGAAGATCCTGTATCAACTAATAATATTTGATTCCTTTGTATCTAACTGAAACTTAAAGAAAATCCAACCTTAGACCTCAAAGTATTACTTGACCAAATGGATACCATAAGGTAAGCCTTTCAACTTCTCACTCACCAGTTCAGATTCCTGAACAATATCCCATCAAGTTAGACATGAGATGCATCAACAAATATAAACAAAATGGATAGGGAAAACCCACAACCAGTCACTACAAGGTAGAAATACTGACCAATCTTGTTATGCGAGAACGGTGATCCCCTGACATCGTAAGCTGCAAAACGAAAGCAAAGAATACAGCGCTCAGTATCAATATCCGCTTACAATCATTTGAATAAGATCTTTAAATAAAGTATTGAAATTCTGAGTCATAACATCCGTAAAACATGAAGCTGACTCTTCTTTTGACGGATTGTCCAAAAATTTTACCCTCTCTAACACTGCCTTGCAGCTCTGATCTTCAGATACAGCCGTCGGCCTCTGGGCGCTTGGGCCGTCGTCTTCTGATTGAAACGTCAAGTGAAATCCTCCAAATTGATACAATTTATACCAAAACCTCTTCAAAAGGCACATAAAGGATCTATGATGGAGAAGAATGGTCTTGGATCTCTTAATAAGAAAAAGAAGGCTAGGTCTTCCACTGCTTTCGCTTCCTTTGATATCCCTTCCTAGCTTCTGGGTGTGAGTTATAGTCTCCTTCGATTGGAGAGCTTGTGATGTTCAGATTGATCGAAGAGCTTCCGTTTGAGAGCTTGTGATGGCTAGCCTCTGTGCCCTTCATCTCTGCCTCGGAATCAACTTTGCAAGCAAACTGGGAAGAATCGAAGAGAAATCGGTGTATGACACAGCACATAAAATGCTCATCGGGAAACAAAATAGAGAGAATCAAACAGAAATTGGTCAATGATACGCCGAGAAAACGCTTGCCGTGAAGACTTCAGTCTCAAATAAAGACTAAGCTAGTTCCATGGACTTTGCAGATTTCATTTCCTTAGATTGCAGAATAAAAATGGAGGAGTCGGATGGGGAAAGTATTCTTATATACCCTAGTTAGAAAATTTCTATTCTTACTACCCCACCATTTTTCTAACCCACCATTTTTCCACTCCTTTCCCCTTTCCCTTCTTACCTTTTTTTTAATTATTTTTTTTCTTCTTTTTAAACATCGCAGGACCCACCATTATTCTTTCTATTTCCTTTATTTTTTCGGGTGGGTCCCATATTACTTTCTGTACAGACCAGATTTAAATTTCAGGTGGGTTCCAGATTTTATTTTCCAAATCGTTTTTTAAATTTTTTTTTAAATTGTTAAATGATTAATATAGCTAAAAATTCATGCAAAACAAAAACTTTCTGTTTATCTTGAAATAATATTTTCATAAACAATAAAATAACAAAATGAATTATTAAAATAATATTTTAATCCCACAATTATTTTTCAAAAATAAATTTAGTAACATATTTAAATAAATTAATTTTCTTTAACTAAAATTTTATTTCTTTTATATAAAAGCAATCAAATTTTAAATTAGATATTTTATATTTAAATCAAAAATTAATTTCAAAAAATATATAAATTATTTCAATAATATTTCAGAAATAAAAAATTTAATAAAATATATATTTAAATAATATTTTAACAAACAATTAATTTTAAAATTAAACTTAATAAAAAAATATATAATTGGTTTTTACATAAAAATATTTCAAAATAATAAATTTAATAAAAAATATATTTCAATAATATTTTTATTAAAAATTAATTCCAAATTTCCTAAATTTAATTTTTATATATTTTATATGACCTTTAAATTGAAAAATAATATATTTCATATTTTTACTATTTATATTTGTAATGAAATTAACAATCTATATAAATTATAAATAATATTCTCCTTGTTTTATAAAAAGTAAGTTTGACACTTTTTCTTGTTATGTAAGGAGTATCATTTAAAATTCCAATTCAGTTATAATTATTTTAACTTTAATATTATTTACAAAATACTTTGATTTTATGAATAATTTATATGTTTTAAAATCTTTTGATTAAATATATGTATTTATTAAGAGCATGAATGCATTCTAAACATTTTTAATCTTTGCGAAAAATATCAAAATTACATTCTTCTTGAAATGGAACGATATATAGAATTTTATATAAATTTGAAGATTTAATATTATATTTTTATTTATATAAATGTGTACGTGGACTACTAGGACTACTTTGTACTACTTTGTATTACCTTGGACTACTATGTAGTATACATATTTCTAAGAACTTTATATTTTTGGCTTATTATATATTTTCAGCAGATATAGCTTATATATTTTGAATTAAATTTCCACATATGTGTTTAGATATCAAATTAGTCATGAAATCTTTAATATTTCTTAAGTTGTTAGGAAAATTATCACTTCCACAAAAAACTTCCTTATACTTCCATATCTAATGTCTCGATGGTGATGTTATAATAAGGTGAATCACACAAATTACATATTTTCAAAATTTTGTTTCTACGAAAGTGTTATATACCATCTAAAACTATCTAAATGCATTGGTTCTACTAGCAATATTTTGTTTTTCACGTGGTATTACTAATAAATGTTAAAATTGACAAAATTATTACTATGAACAAGATAATATTACTACTACCTTGAGTACTACTGAGTGTAAATATAATAATAGTGCTTTTTGAATATATGGCATGTAGACATTTTAAATGAGTACATTTTTAATTATATTTCAATAAGATGTGTTAAATATGACTGAAGAACAGACTTTCTCTTCTTTTTCAAAGCTGGGTTTAAAAAAGCGTGCTAAGGCGTCGCTAAGGCGTGAGGCGACCTTGGTTGGGAGGGTCACCGCCTCGAGGAGGTGAAGCAAGGCGAATTCGAGTAAGCGTTGCTTCAACCTCGTCTCAAGCCGCCTTTCACGCCTCACGCTTCATCACGCTTCATCGCTTATGCAACTAAAGGTAAGATTCCTATCACAAGTTATTAACATATAATATTCACTTTCTTTTTATGGTTTCAAAACTTCAATTCACTTCAAACTATTTAGTGTCTTTACATTTTTTAATAGATATTTTCATGCGTGAATCTTAAGTCTATATTCTTTTTTTCTGGTTCTATAAATCTTTTGTTTCTAAATCTATGAAGACTTAGATTTATGTTTAGTTTATTTTAAGGATTTGTTGGTTTGATTCTCTTTTTTGAAGACTTTATTGGATCAATTCTCTGTTTTATGCTCTGTTTATGAATACTTATTAATTTTTAATTTTAATGATTTAGGATAATGACAAAGAATGGAAGAACCTGAATGATTCTATGACTAACCACTTATCCTAGGTGTATTTTTTCAGGCTACGCCTTAAGTTGGTGAGGCGGTCTGAAGCGACGCTATAGCTTTGAGGCGAGCTTGACCTTCCTCACCGCCTCAAGGCTTGAAGCGCTATTTTAAACCCAGCTTCAAAGCCTGGTGGATTTGTTGCGTCAACTCATGTTGCTATCTTCGCCTCTACAACCGTATTTCTAGAAGATGATGTTGCTTGTCAACCTTCACCAGACTGTAGCTTGGTTGCTGCTACTACTCTCAGATGTAGTTGAACATTTGTTATTTTAAATTAGCAAGAAGAGAAAGTGTTGCAAAACTTATATTACTCCACCTTCGCATGAGTGCTAAAGAAACTATCATCGCTGATTGTAGAAATGGTGAAGTTACTGGTTGGGGGTGAAGTTTTATGGAGTGAAACGAATTTGGAAAACGTATCCTTTGCCAGCTAGCTCTTCAAGGCATCTTGGTAGCCATTGCAGACACATCTTTCTTGGTGAGTTTAATCATCTCCCTATCAAAGACCACAAACATGGCACTATCGTTGCCGTCATAACCGGTAGATCAACATGGAACCTGGATAAAGAGGGCGATAAATGTGAGCATATATGTAAAATTGGCTTTACTTTTAGATACTTGTAAGGATATACACTTCGAACCTGATAACCCCAGTCACATTGGGAGAAACACATCTGTTGCACCGAAGGGAAGTGTCGGATTTGTCCAACTTCCTGCTGCATCACTATCCATTTTGTTGGAGGACCCCAACTATCCGAGCTATACAAATAAAATCAGCTTCATGTGTCTAAACAGAAACAACATACTTACCATTTGCTGTTGCTATTTTACAGCCACATAGGACTAACAAAATGTGTTCAAAGCGTGAGTGTTACCTGCTCATTAGAGCTGGAGATGAACATGTTGAGTTCTCTAACTGACACAAGTTGTTTATTTTATCCCTTTCATGGTATCAACATGCGTGAAAACCTCTCCTGCTGCACTGCACAAAAACATATCTTTGCCAAATATTAACAGATATTTAAATTTAAGTTCAAGCCAAGACAGTTTGAGATGTTACCTGCTTGTGAACTTTTTGATGGCAGTGTCAAAGTAAAATTTGTTGCTGGTGTGGAGTTAAGATATAGGTTTCCTGCAGAAGCAAAAGTGTTTCCTAGACTATGTTAAAAAGTAAAATTTATATTGGGAAAATAATGCGGTGACCTTTTTTTTATCTTCTCAAACTCTGGAGTTGCTTTTTTTATCTTCTCACACGCAAACCTAGTGCCCCACCTAACAAAGCAAATCAATATGAGGATAGAAATACAAAGGATAGAAATAGAAGGAAACAAAAGAAATCGGATATAACTAATATGCAAATCAGTATGATTCAAGAATGATATAGATAACCCAAACTTATTAATTAGAAACGGAAAAAAGAAAATACAAAGCAATCAAACCATATTCAGATGTAGCTAAAACAACAAATCATATTCAGATGCAATTTAAAAGTGCATGTAAGAAGAGTGGATAAGTCCAGCCTTTTGACTATTGAGTACATAATCATACCTTCTTTACTTGCTCGCAGCTAAAAGCAAAAATCATCATGTAGACGACTGAAGAACAGACTTTCTCTTCTTTTTTTAGAATCATTTTCTTGCCTTTGGGAATATCCTCTTCTCTCCTTCGTGCTCTTGTACTGCCTCCTTCTCAAACCTCTATGTCATTTTCTTGCCACTGGGAATTAAGTGCTCTTGTACTGCCTCCTTCTCAAACCTCTATGTCACTTTCTTGCCACTGGGAATTAAATCACGGAAGTTGTCGCTGTTGCGTTCAGTAAGCAACTATGATGATGAAACGATCTTCAAGGAGACGAAGCAATAAGGTGGAAGGTTTTCCAAGTGTAACAGGTAAAATGGAGAAGTTCACTGAGTCATATATGACAGAAGCGGTGGCGGCCATGGAAACTTTCTTCAGATCTTCAACGCTGGTGTAGCTAACACGTCATCCATTTGCTCATTTTATCTGACCTACTACCAATAAGTTAAAAAAAAATGATACATCTTGTAGTCTTAAGAATCACAAAATAACAGAAAAAGACACCTTTGATCCGTATATTAGATAACTTTCTTGTGTTCAGAACCATAAAGAGTAGAGAGCTGAGAAACATTACCAACGTCACAGTCTATGACTCACAGAGCGTAAAAGTTAACACCAGCCTCTCCTAAGATCTTTATTCAAGAAAAAAAAATTAAAAAGTGAGTATTTTTTGTAACTCTTAAAGTGAGTATTTTGATATGTTTGAGTTCCAAACAATCAGATGAAACACAAATGAAGGAAACCCCGATATTAAGATGTATATTTATATAAGCCCTGTTCGTTTGGTTGCTGCAGGTTTCGGCGTCAGCGGCAGCGTCTGCGTCGGCGGCGGCGGCAGCGTCAATGAAAACAGTTGTTGTTCGCTGACGCAGACGCTGCCGCAGACGCTGCCGCTGACGCTGCCGCAGATTATTGTTCGTTTAGAAGACGCACGAAGTTGAGGTCGACGCCGACGCTACCGCAGGAAGCAGATTTTTGGGTTGTTCGTTTGACAGACGCAGCGGCTATTTTCATTTTTTCAGATTTATTTTAATTTTTTTATAAAATTGTATTTAAATAAATCAAGTGTAGTTTAAACATATTTACATCCATTAAAATATTATGTTTACTTGATAATAATTTTTTGGTCAATTATACGGTCTCAACACTGAATGGTTGTTCACGCTCCATCAATTGTTTTGCTAGCATATTCTTCACTTGAAGAGCAGCTGTCCTTTTTTCACATGCCTCCACAGCCACATCTTTCTCCTTACGCCTTCGTTTTGCTCTTGAACCTCCAGAATGAGTCTGAGCTGCTGGTTGAGTTTGGCGAGGAGCTTGGCCCTGGGTTTCTGTCTCTGCTGCTGGCTGAGAATCAGCTTCATCCTCAGCAATATCTCCACCAACTCTCGAATTCAAGCTTGCTTCTCCATGTTGAGCACTCCAACCTTCTGCTCCAGTAACTACTACACCACCAAATTCTGCTTCAAACATATCCATGTTATCAATTTCTTTGCAGAAGGCTTTTCTAATTCCTGGACACTCCTATATAACACAGAAAGAGTAAGTCAGTGATAAAATCAGTGATAGAATCAGTCACAAACTTCTAATAAGCTCAATTATTTCAACACAAGTACATTTTAACAGCTAAGTTCACAAAAGAGAAAATGAGAAACTGACCCTTTCGCGCTCTTTCCACCAATCATCTGACATGTCGATCCTTCCCATGTTATCATACCCAAGTCCTGTCCTGTTCTGAGTCAGCATCCTAATCCTGATGTATTTTTTTCTGCTGCTGTCGTACTTGTTCTTGTAGTCCCTCTTCCAATCGGAAAATCCCTTCTTAAACCTCAGCTCAAACGCATCCATGATGTTCTTTTTTCCTACTTTATTCATTTGCTGACCAACCTTATTTCCTTTTCTTCTCTCTTCCGCGTAGAGTTGGAAAAAATACCTAGTTTCCTCAGGTTTCCAATTCTAAAACACACCAAAGCAAGACCCTTAAGCATACGACCTAAAAGACCTAAAGACAGTTCCATACAGCCTAAAGACAGTTCCATACAACCTAAAGACAGTTCAATACAAGCATTAAGACTAGTGTGAGAGAAACTTACATCTTTTGACGTCGACATCTTAAAAAGTGAGAGGAACAGCAGTAGAGAGTGAGTTTGAGAGGGTCTGAGCTTGAGAGAATGAGCTTGAGAAGATCTGAGTCTGCAAAAAAAAAAAAAGAGAATAAGCAATGTGTTCACGTTTTGGAACAAGTAGTAAAATATATTTGCACTTGTTAGTCACCTTTTCCACTAGGTCTGAGCAAACCTGAGATCAATGGAGCCTGAAATGAGAGAGCCTGCAAAAAGATGCAGAGAAATGGAGCTTATGATCAATGAATCAAAACACATAAGATCTTATGATCAATAAATACTTTATAAATTTTAAACAAATATGGAAGAAAAGCATAAATAAAAATCATTCACAATCCACAGTTTGAAGCATACGTTGAGTGTTCCCTAAACACACACAAATTATTAAAAAATTGAAAAATCAAGTCAAGCCGTCTACTTTCTCCAAATAAGACCAAACAACGTTCCAACAATGTTCCAGGAAACAGAAACAATTTAACTTCTACTTGACTCGGCATATGTTAACTTCTTAAAACAATTTAATACTAAGAAGCAACCCTTTAAGCTTCCCCATGAGTGCAGACTCGTAAACCAATACGTACTAACTACAATAGGATGTTTTTGTAGCCTGCACTTTAAATTTAGAAACCCCAAAAGCTACACTCAGAAGACAACCCATCGTTTATATTAAAAGAACAGACCAGCAATGGAACCATGAAGGTAAAGAAAGGGAGTTACAGCTAGGCCTCTTTCACAATGAAACCAAAGATATATCACAAAAAGACTCACTAGGGAGCATCAAACAATCATCAGAGATTCAAATAATCAGAATGTTGAAACTCTATTTGACTAGCATCAAACGTACCTCAACGAGAAAAGGAGAAGAGAGAGCTTGGAGATGAGATGAGCTCGGAGAAGAGAGAGTTTGGAGATGAGATCAGAGATGGGTAAGAGAGCTTCGAGATGAGATCGGAGATGGGTAAGAGAGCTTGGAGATGAGATCGGAGATGGGTTTTCTTCAGAGAAGAGAGACAGCCCGAGATGGAGACAGATCGTGACAGAGGGAGAGCCAGAGAGCCTGAGATGGATACAGCTCGTGACGGAGAGAGAGCCCGAGATGGAGAGAGCTCGAGATGGAGAGAGAGGTTGAGATGGAGGGAGCTCGAGATGGAGAGAGAGCTTGAGATGGAGAGAGCTCTCAAGATCTTCACTGGTTCTAGGAATGGAGATCGAGAGAGAGAGATAGAGATGGAGCTGCGTCACTTTTCCCGACTGCGTCAAGTTTAGGTTTAGGTTTTTTGTAAATACTAAAACATAGTAAGGGTAAAATAGTAAATTACCTTATTGGCCGCAGGTTTTATGTCGCGACCGCAGGTTTTATCGGCGTCAGCCGCAGGACGCGGCGTTCGGACGCGGCGTCAGACGCAGCTGTCTGCGGCAACGAAACGAACAGGAGTTGACGCCGAATGTTGACGCTGCCGCTGCCGCCGGTACCTGCGGCAACCAAACGAACAGCACCATAGTAGAGACGGAGGTGATGGAAAAAGAGAAGCCAATGAGGAACCTGGATAATGGGTTTTCCTAGGATTTGCATGTGGGCTTGCTTCTGAATCAAGAGGTGATGATTCCGATGATCCGCCTCCAGAACTTTTTGGATCGAGTCAGATATGCTCTTCCGCCAGTCGAAGCGAAAATAGCTGTCCCGGTCTAATCGACTAAGAAGTTCGTCTTTTCAGGATGAAGAAGACCACACAAATTAATTAATCGGCGTCTTCTTCTGAGAGAGAGAGAAGCTTGCTCTAAATCTCTGAAGGTGATTACTGGATTTGAGATGAAACGTTTCAGTTCTTATGATGAGGTTATGCATAGAAAGGAATAACCGAAGTGTTAGGATTAGAAGCATTAATGATCCACAGAATTAAGAATGGGAGATGAAGGGATCGTTCTTAATACAACACTTGTAGGCCCGGTCCACGGAGAAAATCGAAGAAGCAAAGGTTTCCGATCTTCATAAATATATATTAGTTTCGGCCATCAATGTACAAAGTATCATTTAGTTTAGTCGTATAAATGTTGGTGTTTACATCTCAATAACTCGGGTTCGAGCCACAGGTTTGACACTTTTTTCACACTTTTTAAAAGTAGAACCCACCAAAATGCTGACGTGTCGTCTCAGGAATGAATACGATCCTTATATTTGTCATAACTAATTTGAATTCACAAAACTTTTCTAAAAAATTAGCACATATATAAACATATTACAATAATATTAATTAATAAAATATTATATTAAAATATAAAATTTTAAACAAAATAACTTAATTAATATTAAACTTCAAGCAAAATACCATATTATTCCATAAAGTAATTTTCTTAATGCATATATGAGATACTAGTGCATTTCGAAGTAAAAATGGTTCTCCTCATTTTAATTTGTAGATTAAAGATAAAAATTATTCAAATCGGGTGATATTAATACTTGTAAATACATTTTTTAGAGATGTTCTTAGTAAACAAGAAAGCTAGACGTTAGTTTGGAACTCAACTACTAAATTCTAATGTTGACCAATCCTTCTGCCTTCTTAGTTTTTTCTCTCTTTTTAAATTCCTGAACATTACTGGATTATTTTTTTCAAATTTTTTTTTTGAAATTCGAAAATGTTTCTTGTAACTATTTAAAAAAAAAATATATTTTAAAATTATTAAGATTTGTAAATGTAATTATTATTATTTAGATTAAAAAATGTAATATTTTTAAAAATAATTATATATTACAAAATGCAAAAGTCTATAAATGTAATGAATTATAGTTTTGAACATATAATTTGGATTTAAGGTGCAATAGATATTTGGTAAGAATTATTATTTTGTTTTCTAGTACTTTTATCACAAGGATTTTGAAAATCACATGGATACATATAATATTTTGAAAGTTGAGTCTTATGAGTAAAAATGAATAAAATTTATCTCCCAATAACACTAGATTTAGGTATAATTAGAAAATCAATAATAACTAAACTTTTTGAATAACAAGAGATTTGAATTGATTTTGAAAATTTTTAAACCAATAATAATGGATTCTACTAAGATTTTTGAAATCCAAGAACCAATAACAATGGATTCTTAAAATTCACAAACTCTACACAAATTCATCTCCCAATAACCCCCCTAAAGTGATGATTGTTTGTTTGGTTTTCAAATTTTAGTTTTTAGTATTTTGTTGCTAGCTTTTATTTTATAGATTTTAGTTTTCAGTTTTTGTTTTTTTTTGTTGTAGATTTTAGTTTTTTTTTGAAAAACTTGAATGGAGTATTTTAAAATTTTACACAAATTAATAAATAATTTAATAATAACAAAAAATATTTCATCTAAGCATAATAAAAGTATAAATATTTTTACCAAGGAAAAACATACAAAGAGAGTTATATACAATTTTATTTAAAATTTCAATTTTATAAAATATTTTAAAATTAATATTTAGACATACTACAATATATTATTATATAATTAATTTAACAATATAAATAAAACATATTAATATCAGATATTTGATGAATTTGTTTCCAAAGAAATTTGAGCACACATTTTTTTGACAAAGTTGTGCACACATATTTTATGGTTATGTATTTTGTCTATATTTATATTAATTAATTAAAATATTTAGTTTTAAATATGTTTTTGATGATTTTTTCTTCTATTTTTGTTTAATTTCAAGATAGAAAATATCTGTTATTTTATATGAAATAATATTTTTTTTCTAAAACATGATTAATGAAATTAATAGAAATACTTTTAAAAGAGAAATAATAATAGAAAACCAACATTTTTGTTGAAAAACTTAATGAACGTGACTGGTTGGGTTGTAGGAGCTGATTTTACCTTTAATTTTTTTATCAACATCCTTTAAAATCACCAATCATGCTACCAATTTTATTTTATTTAAAATAGCTGTAAAAACCTTAATTTCTAAAACATGTCTTGTTTGCTGTAAGAAATATATTGTTGTAGTAATAAATTTTAAAACTATATCCCTTACAACTAAATCAAAAAGTCATTCAGACAAAATTTTACAATAAGTTTTCTATAGTTACAGTTCAACCGATCATCCCCAATAAAGTGAATTTTTGGTTTTTCTTTAAAATAACAAAATTTTCAAAAACTATTTTCTATAGATAGTAGGAAAACTATTTCTATAAAAACTCCATTGTCTAAATATTAATTTTTTTCAAAAACAAAAACCAAAATTACTTCAGAATTTGTAAAAAAATCAACTTCTAAATATTTTAAATTTGATGTTCCTCTGCTCTGCCTAAACTCATATGAGAAAGATATTCAATTTAATTTTTTTCTCATTTTATGGTACAGATTTAGCGGGGTATTTTTGTAGTTTTTCAAATTTTCGTCTGTTTCTATATGAAGTAAGAAATATGTAATTTTTTTTAAACTGAAATGAGATTTTCGCAACAAAAAGTTAACTGAGGTGAGATGAAATCAACTACATATTTAAATTGGAATGTTTTGTTTTAGTAGTACGTAGAGTTTTTGCCAGATATCTTTTCTTTTTAGGTTTTTTTTCCTTTTTAGTAGAAGTTGTGTTAAAAAGGAATTCTCTGCCATTTTGAAACTGAACAAATTTGGCAAAATTCGTTGGAAAAAAATCATTAAGGAAAGGCTGTAGAGTTTTATTTATCATTTAATTAATAGACTGAAATTTTTTAACTAAATTCAAAATTATTTATGCTATATGATTTTGATTAGAAATCGACATACACTGAAATAATTGTGGAGGTAAACAACCTCTAAATTAATTATAGAACTAGATCTTGACTCGCACGATCGTAAGAATTTTCTTTTATACTAAAATATTTTAGATTATTCAATAAAATATATCAATAATTATATAACTTTGTGTTGTATATAATCTAATTTTATGATAATATTTGTGTGGCTTATAATATTATTACTATAAAATTTATAACTTTTGTATTTTATAACAAAATTTATTTTGAAAACATTATTATGTAACATTACTGATTTACATAAATTTGTTTTATTTCTAAATTTAAAATATAAGTGGAAATTAAATTAAATTGAACCTACATAATAGAGAATTTGGTATATAATGATTAATTAAACCAATTTAGTATAACTGTTTAAATAATAAACATAATTGGTTTTTAACTCATGAGAATACACGGAAACAATAAACTAAAGTTTTATATATACGATATGAATAAAGATAAATTGTTTCATCTATGAAGGGATGTGTAAATTAATTGTATTACATGGTAAAAGTATTTAAAAGTTTGACTTTTAATTGGTCTAAACTAAAAAAAAAATCACATGTGAAATAAGTCATAATTTATGTGATAAAAGATAAGATATTTTTTATTTTTTGAATTAGAAATAGAAATGAATTTTTCTTTTTTAAAACATCTTTTAAAATATTTCTTTAATTGATTTTGAAAATTAAATCAATTTAAAATTGTTATTATCATTAAAATATTATTAAAGTATTTTCTATAATTATTAAAAAAAATTACAATCAAAACTCAACTAAAATTCAGTTTCTAATTATATTTTGTGATAATTAAAATTTTAATTAGCTAATCTTGAAAATATATTTTAAAAAGATTCTAAAAGATATTTGAAAGATTTTGTTAGACATTTATTTAAGATATTTACTAGTATTTCAAATAAAAATGAAGATATTATAATTAAGTTATGTAAATTTTGATAAAAAGTTTCTAAGGATGGTCCAAAAAAATCACACATAAAAGAAGTCTTGACTTCAATTTTAATAGTATAGATTTCAATAGATGTGTCATAACACACTAAAAATTCTAAAAACTTTAATTAAGATCCATCCATCTAATTAAGATTTTTTCCGTTAATTTAGCCCTATTTTTATGGAGTTTAGGTATTCTATTCAGGCAGTAGCTTTAGTTTAGTTGTTTTAAGATGATACAATAAATTTAAATATTTAAATCATATACAGCAATTGTACTCCCTACACCCCAAAGATACCCTATTTGTAATCCATACCCAAAATCCCTCCATTTTTCTTTCCTCCATCACTACCATTTTTCCCCATTTGTATGGTATCCCACTCTTATAAGTATATTGATATATTATATGATATCAATTAACAAATTATGTATGAATAATTAGAACACGATGATTAGTTTATAGGAAAATAAAGTATTTTACCCTATTTAATTCAAATGGCTAATAAAGATTCGTATTATCTTTACACAATTTAATAATGTGATAAATGCTAAGTTACAAAAAAACAAAAAGTGATAAATGCTGAAAACCAATGTTGATATTCTTAAAAATTCTGTTGTACACAGTACTGGTTTTCAAATTATTTTGGTAGTTGACAAACGGCTTGAGTAACATTCATAATAAAATAAAAATTAAATTTAAGTTAAAGAAAGGAACATAAAGTCAAATCTGTTTGAACGAAAAAGTAGAATAACTTTGGGGGTTTTTGCCAAAACTAACCCACAACTTGATTTTAACCCCAAACTTATACCCAAACTTGAATCAAATGCAAAACTAACCTAAAAGCCTAGTGAAATTACAGCTCAGCCCCTTGTGACCAAACAAAAAAACAGAAGCCATTTTTACGAATATAGCCCTAGTAAATCGTCTGAATCGTCTGAGATGTTGGAAGTCGTCTGGACGACTGAAGTGTAATTCGTCTGGTACCGGTTTAGTTTAAAAATAATTTATAAATCTTGTAAAAAAATATTTTGATGCGTGAAAAATAAAAATCAAGTAATTATAAACAGTTTTAAGTGATATAAATTAAGATATGATAAAATTGATTTGTTTTGAAGATAGACGAGTGGAAGTAGTGAATCATGAAATACTTTGGTTTAGGAGTTTGGCAAACATATGTTGTAGTATTGTATGTATTGTTAGGGTTAGATTTTGGAAAACTAAAATGTTTTTTTCAAAAATTAGTTTTCACCTATATGTGTTTATTTATGTGTATAGTAAACATTTTTCAAGTTTGATTTGATTTTATGAAGTCTTTAATTAGATAATTAAGTTTAGGGGTTATGTTTAGGGTGTGGACGACTTATATTTCAGTCGTCTGTTGAATAATTTACTCGGACGACGTATATTTTAGTCGTCTGTTGAATAATTTACTCGGACGACTTACATTTCAGTCGTCTGGTGAAGAAATTAAAACAGATGACTTACATGTAAGTCGTTCAAATATTCCCGCCTAAATTTTTTTTAAAAAATTATTTTCCCGCTTAAATAATTTAAACCAGAAGACTTACTTGTAAGTCGTCTGGAAAGTCTTCTATTTTAGTTTCCCGCTAAAAATATTTAATTTCCCGCTAAAAATATTAAACTCTTCTGGACGACTTACATGTAAGTCGTCTGTTTTAATTTCTTCACCAGACGACTGAAATGTAAGTCGTCCAGGAAGTCGTCTGAGTAAAAAATATTTAATCTAATTGGATTTTTTGTCTCCCTATATAAAGAAAAATTTACACATTCTCTCTCCTCCTCTCAAATGGCTGCAACAAAAATGTAATGTTCATCATTCTAAAACTCTTCAACCTCTCTCTAATCTCTTTGACTTGAAAACACCAAACTTTATATGAATTTTTCAGTTTTGTCTCATGTATTTCTTACTAATCTATCTCTTTTACAGATTTTTAATCAAATGGTACTCATCTTCCATTAATTTAAAGGTAAATCTATTAATTTTAGATATGTATTTTTGTGTGTTCTATAAATGTAGATTTATCTAATCTTCCACTCATTTTTTCTATTTTTAAGTCATTTGAACATTTTTGGATATGCAGGTTTTTCAGATTTGGATTTGATATGCAGGTTTTTCAGATCTGGAAGACCTCTTGGACGACTTACCTGTTAGTCGTCTGGAAGTCGTCTGGACTTCTTGGAAGTCTTCTGACAAAGTCGTCTGGACTTCCAGGAAGTCGTCTGGACTTCCAGGAAGTCGTCTGGACTTCCAGGAAGTCGTCTGGACTTCCAGGAAGTCGTCTGGACTTCCAGGAAGTCGTCTGGACTTCAGGTAGATCTATTATTTTTAGATATGTATTTTTGTGTGTTCTGTAAAGGTAGATTTATCTAATCTTTCACTCATTTTTTCTGTTTTTAAGCCATTTGAACATTTTTGGATATGCAGGGTTTTCAGATCTGGATTTAATATGCAGGTTTTTCAGATCTGGAAGACTTCTGAGACGACTTACCTGTTAGTCGTCTGGAAGTCGTCTGGACTTCCTGTAAAGTCGTCTGGACTTCCTGTAAAGTCGTCTGGACTTCCTGTAAAGTCGTCTGGAAGTCGTCTGAACTTCCTAAAAGTCTTCTGACAAAGTCGTCTGAACTTCTTGGAAGTCGTCTGGACTTCTTAGAAGTCGTCTGGACTTCTTAAAAGTCGTGTGGTCTTGTCTACTCAAGTGGAATCCAAGCTTGTCTTTGTAGAGGAATGATCTATAATAGTTTTGTTTGTGGTCTGTTTTGTGAATTGCATGTCTACTCTTTTAGTTGTGATTTTTTTGTAAAATCAGTAATAATGTTTTCCAAGATGTATTAAATGTGCTAACAATGTGTTTACACATTTACAAATCAATGAAATAATAGACTTCAGTAGCCTTTTTCTTATCTTTGGATCTCTCATATGGAATAATAAACTCCAATGACCTTTTTCTCATCTTAATAAACAAGAATGTTGGTAGCTTTATATTGATACAACATTTTAAGAAGTATTTTAACCCTTCTTCCAACTCATAACAATAGTCATCATTATTGTCTATAACAATAATACTTAAGAGATGGAAACAAACAATAGTAACTAGTCAAAGCATATCATATTTTATTATAAGTTTGCGTTGAAAAACTTAGTCAAATTTAGTAAAACTAAGGGAGAGAACATATTTTGTAAATATGAGTTTTACATATCTTGTAGTTACTTATCACTCTTAAAAATACAAGTTATTCAAAAACTAACGTAGAAGTCTTAAAAACTAGCGGAGAAGACGCGGACGACTTCAATCTAAGTTGTCCAGACGACTAAACTATACGTCGTCTGGTCAACACAGAGGTTATTTTTGCAATTGACTTTGAAATCTGTTATTTCGGACGACTGAAAAATAAGTCGTCTACTATTGTTTGGCTAAAAAAAAAACTCCAAAAAAGCTAGACGACTTACATTTCAGTCGTCATAGGTTAGTTTTGCATTTGACTGGATAATTTCAGAAGTTTGACTTTTCTGGACGACTTACATTTCAGTCGTCTAGTGAAAATTAAAATAATAATATTTTTTTAAAAGTAGACGACTTACAGTTAAGTCGTCATAGGTTAGTTTTGCAATTGAAAAAAAAAACTTCAAGATTTAATTATATACAGACGACTTATAATTCAGTCGTCCACGAGACGACTGAAATGTAAGTCGTCCAGGATTTACGAGGTTTGACCAGAATCTCAGAAAAAAATCCTGGACGACTTACAAGTAAGTCGTCTCGTGGACGACTGAAGTATAAGTCGTCTGTGTATAATTAAATTTTGAAGTTTTTTTTTTCAATTGCAAAACTAACCTATGACGACTTAACTGTAAGTCGTCTACTTTTAAAAAAATATTATTATTTTAATTTTCGCCAGACGACTGAAATGTAAGTCGTCTGGGGAAGTCAAACTTCTGAAATTATCCAGTCAAATGCAAAACCCACCTATGACGACTGAAATGTAAGTCGTCTAGGTTCTTTGGAATTTTTTTTGAAACCAAACAAAAACAGACGACTTAACTTTCAGTCGTCTCAGGTTACAGATTTCAAAGTCAATTGCAAAAATAACCTCTGCGTTGACCAGACGACTTCCAGGTAAGTTGTCTACAGCCAGACGACTTCCCAAGTAAGTCGTCTGACGAACAGATCTGGAAAAAAACTCGATGTCATACCTTAAATTGGTGAGATAAGTTCCTTAGCATACATAAGGCTTCTCCAAGCACACAGAATCACAAACGAAAGTAACCCACCCAGAATCGTTAGCTTCTATGACTCTATGAACCATAAAAAATTTAGAATCAAAATCTTGGGTTTTTTTAGCTCATTGTGGAGAGAAAGTGAGAGATATGTTGTGTTTAGTTCACAAGAATGGAAAAAGAAGAAGGGTAAATCGATTTTGGGAGCATTAAGAGCTTCAAATTGGTTGTTCATAGTGGTTGTGGTATTGATGACAATGGCAATCTTGTAATTACTTGAAGATGATGAGGGTGAGAGAGTAAAAATGTCATTTTCGGAAAAAAAAAGAAAAAAAAATTGATGACATTTTCGTAAATTATATGAACTTGTGGGGTGAATAGGGCAAAACCAATTTAAAAAAAAAAAAAAGTTAGTTTTGTGTTTAACTTTAAGTTATAGGTCAATTCTGCAAAAAGTCCAATAAATTTTGGGCTTCAATTTTTTTACCAATGAGAAAGGCTTTTGTCCCAGCTTTAATAGCCTTTCTCAGGTCTTCGAGTTACATAGAGAGACAAATCTCAAAGTAAAACTCTAAAAAGATCATCCATGTGAAACCACCGTTAACTATTAACGGAAAACCACCCGTCTTCACTCTCCTACGTGCAAAAGACTCCACTGCTTCAAAACTCTGTCGTTTGACAAAATGCTATTCCCACAGTGTAATGTATATTTCCAAGTGAGACAAACAAAAACAGCACACATTAAAGCTGAAACATCAGTTTAGCGGTTTGCCGTTCACAGCGGCGATATGATAAACTAAAGAAAAGAGCTTTCGCCGATTCAAAACAATGGGCTGCGTTTTCTGCAAGAAGTCCGCTGGAGGAAAACATAATCCCGATGAAGCTCCTCCGGGAAACCTCCGCCGTGAAACCAAGACGAATCATTTGCCTTCTTCTTCCTCCACCGCCGTATATGTACCGGAGGTCATCGAAACCGGAGGGAGCAAGAAGGATTTAGGTTCGACTCAGATTCAAACGGCGAGAACGTGGCACACCAGTGACTTCTCCGCCGGCTCTTCTCGCCGCCCGTTGGGGATGAATCTCCGTGCGCCGGAAGGATGGCCACCTTGGCTGATTGCTGCTTGCGGCGAGTCGATCAAAGACTTGACTCCACGGCGAGCCACCACATACGAGAAGCTCGAGAAGGTAAGCATAATCAAAACACTAATCATTATTAGCATAAAGTGATAAAATTAGAAAGTTAATTACTTTTTTTCGATTAATTAATAATTAATTATACTTTTTGTTTTTGTTTTTGATGTAATGAATGTTGTAATTCTATAGATTGGGCAAGGAACTTACAGCAATGTGTATAAGGCTAAGGATCTATTGACTGGAAAAATTGTAGCTTTGAAGAAAGTTAGATTTGATAATTTGGAAGCAGAGAGTGTTAAGTTCATGGCTAGAGAGATTCTTGTGCTGCGACGGCTGAATCATCCTAATGTCATAAAGCTTGAAGGGTTAGTTGCTTCGAGGGTTTCGTGTAGTCTCTACCTTGTTTTTGAGTATATGGAGCATGATCTCACTGGCCTTGCTGCAGCTCAACGTGTCAAGTTTGATCTTTCTCAGGTTTGTGTGTTGTGACACTGATGAATGTATTATTGTTTTACATAAGATTACATGAATTTTAAAATTTTGATGTTTGTGTGTTGTCATTATATAAGTGACTTTAATGTTTTTTATGAATTGTCATTCATTGATTTTTGTTCTTTATAATCTTTACATAATCTGAAGTACATTTTGTTTGTTTTCTTCAGGTGAAATGTTTTATGAAGCAGCTACTATCGGGGCTAGAGCATTGCCATAGCCGAGGAGTGTTACATCGGGATATCAAAGGTTCCAATTTGCTGATAGATAATGATGGAATACTGAAGATTGCTGATTTCGGTTTGGCTACGTTTTTCGATCCAAAGCAAAAGCAAACGCTGACTAGTCGTGTTGTCACGCTCTGGTACCGCCCTCCCGAGCTTCTTCTTGGAGCTACCAACTATGGAACTGGCGTTGATCTTTGGAGCGCCGGTTGTATCATGGCAGAGTTACTTGCGGGCAAGCCCGTTATGCCAGGAAGAACAGAGGTAAAACAGAATCATTGTCTTATCTTTATCATATACAGATGTGTAGGGCCTCTTTATCTTTAGTTGCATTATAGAGAGAAGTTAATGTTTCTTTTGACTTATTTTTGGAAACCAACTTGCATGATCTTGGGACCATATTAAATGTATGTACGCCCGAAATTTTTATTTTTAATAAGTCTGTTGTTTAAACTGCTAATTTGTTCATTTTGTAGGTGGAACAACTTCATAAGATATTTAAATTATGTGGCTCGCCTTCAGAATTGTACTGGAAGAAGTACAAATTGGCAAACGCAACCCTTTTTAAGCCCCAACATCCGTACAAACGTTGTGTGGCTGAAGCATTCAACGGCTTCGACCCATCCACTGTGCATCTAGTCGAGACACTTCTTGCCATAGATCCTGTTGATCGAGGAACTTCTACCTCGGCCTTGAGTAGTGAAGTGAGCCATCCTTCCTCTCCAAATCTTTCTATTGTTTGATTGTATATGGTAAGTTCGTGATTAGATGAAAAAAACACTTCTGGTTTGTGTGTGCAGTTCTTTACGAGTGAACCTTTAGCGTGTGATCCATCAAGTCTACCAAAATATCCACCTTCCAAAGAGCTGAATATAAAGCTAAGGGACGAAGAGGCAAGAAGGTACTTAATTTTTACTTCTTCTGTGCGTTTTCTGGTTGCACTTGCTATTGATTAGATTGATTTGTAATTTGTCTTGTCTGGTGGCTGCATTTGTTTGTCTAGGCAAAAGGGTCTTGCTGGAAAAGCTAGTGGTGTGGAAGGAGCAAGAAGAATAAGGTATCGTGGTGATCGAACTGGGAGAGCCATTCCAGCTCCAGAAGCTAATGCCGAGATTCAAGCAAACTTAGATGTGAGAAAGAAAATCCCCTTTTAATCTCATTCATACTCATGCACACACACATAGAAAGAGCAGGAGCGAGTAGTTAAAAATTTGTATCTGACACTTCCCTAATGTGTCTTGCAGAGGTGGAGAGTGGTACCACAAACACATGGAAAGAGCAAGAGCGAGAAGTTCCCGCCTCCTCACCAGGACGGTGCTGTTGGGCACCCAGTGGAAGATCAGTCAACGAAAAGCTCTGTATTTGGTGCAAAGCCTGAGGCTTCTTTCGGGTCATCGAGATCACTGAAGGCTGGGGAAGGGACGTCAATGAGAAAGGTTTCAAACAAAGAAGGAACCCGGGGGTCTTCTTCTAGAAAGTACATATGGGGGCTTAAACCTCCTCCAGCGCTGGGGCTATCTATGGACTCACTTTTCAGGAGCAGATCAGAAGTTTTTGGGAACCGGAGATAGGATAAGTAAACGGGAAACAAGTTGAAAGTTACATTAGTGCATCAAGAATAAGAGGTTGTTTCCATTTCAATTCAAAGGAGAGAGATTAGTTGAAGAAAGTCATATTCTTTGTAGCAGAATAGTATGAGCGAGATATTGCACGAATGGAAATGTGGTTTGACGCTCATGTAAAAACACAGTTCAGGTACTTTTTTAGAATGTACAGATTGTTGAAATGGGTTTTGTGGTTTCAGACATTAAGATGTTCAAAATGTTTGACTTCTGCTTTTGGGTTTATTCCACCTATTTTTGATCGAATTTGTCCTTTTGCTGTGACAACAAAACCTGATTGGGAAAAAGATCGTAGCTTAAAGTATTTTGCTATAGTATTAAACCTCTAAACCTTTTGCTATGACTAGATTATAGGCCAAATCTCATTTTATTAAAATAATCTACTATTTAATCTTATATATATAAAGTTGCTTTGTGCTCCATTCTCAGGTGTCCACGTCAGCACGGAGGATGGGGCGTTTTGGACATTTGGCGGGTCGGGAGTGGATCGGTGTTTCTCACGCGTTCTTTTCTTTTTTAAATTCTTACGCTCACGCGCATGACGTTTGTTACTGTGAAATGTTATTTTTTCTAAATGGGCTTCGCTTATTTTTTTTTAAAATTGAGCCCGCTTCTTATTTGAGACCCATATGTATTAGGTTCTTCTTCCTTCTTTTTCTTGTGGCTGATTCTTTGCCGACGAAAGCACGCCCCGACTAAAGACGACGCCCTTTGATAACCGTAACGTCTCGCAAATGCTTTAATCCGTCATTTAATTTGGGTTATCCCTTCATTAGTCCACAACTCCACATTAAGATTTCGATCTACCTCTTCGTTTCTACTGTAACCCCCTGGATCTATGTGATGGTTATACCGATTCTACACCACTATCATTCTATATATATAGACCCACAGTGAGTCTCCTCCACATATATTTCCGTCAAGCTCCCAGCTTATTCCATCTGGTCGCACTTTCTTCGAAACAGTTCGGTGTTTCTCTAGCATCACTCGAAAGTCCGTCGAGCTCCTCTTAGTTGGCGACCACGGAGATTCATGATCACAGATGAGCAAATCCCCAAGTTCAATGGTAACCTCAGTTTCATATGTTTTAGAGATGTGAACATGATTTAAAATCGGAAATAGGAGACAACAATCCCAGAGAAAGACGCTCTGCTTCACAATCCAGTGATAGATTGATTTCGACTAATCTCAACGCATGTTCTTTCTTCTAATTAGGATCATATGTTTAACAAGCTTTAGTCTTGGTTTGTGTTTTTTGTTTTCACAAGGTATGGTGATTGACCGATTCTGGACAACCGCAACAGGTAAAGCCCAATATAAAATCTGGCTCTTTTGGTCGATCTTCCACATATCAGCATCTCACTGCGTCTGAATCTATTACTTTTTTTTTTGTTTTTCAAAGCTCAATGGAGATGATAAGTTGATATCGTGTCGTGTTCTACCAAGTGTTGGTCTGAATTACTTAAAAAATTAATTATATGCATAAGAGCACAGTGGACAAAGTTAGCTCATCTAATATACCTTTTACTCACTTTAATCTTCTTCTTTTCTTTGTCTTGGTTTTTGGTTATTCTTCCGTGCATTGGATGGAGTGGCTCATTTATTTGAAGCTTCAGTCTGAAGGTATGTCTGCCTTAGATTACGTATGATAGTTATTGGCTTATAGAGCTCCTTGATTTAAAAACTGTAGCAAGTTAATATGGAATTTTATTTGGCACCATCTTCATTTATCCCAATATAAGTCCATGAAATCTAAAATTGCTTATATGTACCATCAAATTTCTATAGAATATTTGGCTGAGATAGTGTTTGTAAAATGTATGTTTGTAAAAGGTTCACTATGGACAAATTATGAATCTCATGAACCGTTATATTTTTTTACTTTTACTTTGATGAAATTTTGAGTATCTAAATTTCAATGCAACTACCACGATTATAAGCAGGTCTTCAGCTACCATGTTTAAGATGGCTAATCTGGTAGGATTAGATTAGAAGAGATGGGGAAAAGATATAGATTGGCATCCACACAACAGTGAACTTTTTTCTCTGTGTATGCCTCAATTAGGAAAGAACATCGTCCTAAAAGACAGCATCGCCGAGTAAACCAATGTACGTAGTCTTTTCTGAACAATCCTTACACCTATCTCCTGAGAAACCACACAAAACTTCCCATTATGGTTAACTTCTTTTCTTTTTCAGCGGTGGGAGTTGACCCACCTAACCAACAAGAACAAGTCATCACTCAAAATTGCATTCAAAGTAATATAAGAATATTCACAACCTCTGTTGGTAACATAATCTCACGCAGCATCGCTATGACTGTATTTTTTTCTTTTCTTTACGACTGTATCACAATACTCTCATATATGTTTACGCATCTGCTACTATATTTCTTACACAAAATCCCTCATGGTCCGTTGACAATTCAAACAAACACACTAAAACCCAATGATACGTACTGCCAATATAGCTCTGGCGATATGAAACAATATAAGCCTTAAACAAAACAAATCTAACTGTTCTAGACTTAACACCATCAAACTTGAAACTTTTATATACAATTAAGTAAAACATATAATAATACACAAATAATCTCACGCAAATAATGTATTCCAATAGAAAATACAGCTGAGATAGATAATAAAATTAAAATTTTTTAAGAATATAAAATGTTACACAACAAATATAATATTCCCGCGCGAAGCATATTGTAAAATTATTATGTATCCATGAACATGTTAATATTAAGATAAACATAATATATGATAAGAATAACAAAACACACACAATAAAAATTAATATCACCTTACGTTTAAATAAGTTATATTTATGTATCTTTTGGTTACAAACCCGCCCGTAGGGCCGGCCAAATCGTAGTATTAAATAAAATTTTATAACTAGTCTCTAACACTAATTATACTTTACTATGTTTCAGAATATTACACCTAGAAAATTATAAGAAGATTTTCTTCTGGATTTCATAACCTTTTGCTAACCGTTGAACTGCTCGTAGGTCATTTTCATTCACATACATAAAATTGCTTAATATTATGTGTACATGTATATGTAATTGGTAATATAAATAGTTATGTTAAGCGTTCATGTAATTGTTATCCATTGTAATTACAAGTTTTATATTTTTCTTAGCCAGTGGTATAGTGAATGTTGATTTGTTGTAATTCAATTATTATCTTTAACAAATGTCTTAATTAACTTTTTATTTTATATTAAATTTATGTGTATTAATTTTACTTACTAAATTATTGATGTGGAGTAATTTATCTATCAATGTTAATATATTTGTTAGTGGGTAATAATTAGTTAATGTTACAAATATTTGTAATGTTGTTTTTAGCTGATGCTTTATTAAAACATCCGATGTCCGATGATTCATTTGTTAGCGTTAAACATTATACTAACCAAAATTGTTTTGGTTATCTACAAGACTCTGTATATTGTAAAGAATTACACCAATCTCATTTTTGGCTTTAAGTGTGTTGGGTGAAATACAATACTTGGTTAGGGCTGAATTTTGTTATACATACAATCATGTTTTGTTATATCCAACATTTACATGAACTAATATGTTACTTAACCAATATTATTAAATAGCAATATCCAATAATTTATTTGTTAGCTGTATCATATGCGTTAGAGGGCATTGAATTGATGAACCATTATATCATATATATCTAACATATATTCCCAATACTCTTTATGAGATTCTAAGATCACATGATCTTAGATGGCACATATATTTGTGGTGGATTCTTTCATAATATCTTAAGATGATATATGTCTGGACTCATGACCTGTATCAGTCTGAGGTGGGAATATCTATGATCACTTATATGGCCTGATATAATTACTATGGCCTGATGCAGGTTCATTCTTTTATAACTCATGGTGTCCCCAAGCATATGGACTTTTAGAATTTGAACCTTATAGGTAATGGTCTTTATATCAAATTCAACCAATATGTAATATGGTTGTGGACCATGTTTCACAGATTTTAGTATGGTCATGTATCATGGGATTTGTCCTCACTCCCCCTCATGAACATACTCTAATTCGTGGTGCTTGGGATAATAAATTCCCTTGTGCATAGATATATTGCACACACGTGAGATCTTATGGGATAACATTTGTGCCCTTTTAAATATTTTCATCATAATCTGAATGGCTAAGTATGGTAATGCCATCTAAATGATAAATTTCGTGGGTTAATCAAACATGATTGCCCTGGCTATTTGCCTAATATCATATTGATCACTAGATCAGTAGAGAATGTAGTCTCGACCACTTAGGCGATTTTAATTTAGGAACTCTTATTCCCTTTTGTCCATTGTTGGAAACCATTTTTTCTTCTTAATTCAATGGACCTTATAGGGTGAATATAATGTCATTTAGGCAAAGCCTTGGTCGAGCTTCTTTTCCTTTCTTTCAAGGAATGTCCAGTTGAGTTCAAGAGTATTTTATAACTGAACCTGGATGGCAGAGCATGTCGTGCCATTTGTCAAAGGCTTCTTTGAACTCTTTGGAAAAGTGAGTTGGGGTATTAATCCTCAATCATATTTATCTTGGCACAATAAAGACATATAAATATAGTTTCTTATCAAACAACAGTTTGAATAAGATAATGATCATGAACTCAAAGCAATTCATTTTATTAATGAAGTCGTGTATAAAGCAAAATATCAAAGCAATTCATGAAACATAAACTCATGAAACATGAAAATGAGAATGTCAAAAGACAATTATATAATATGGCCTTCACAATGCATGTGTTGCCATATGGCGCTCAACTTCAGCTTCATCAGCTATAGGAGGCCTCATCTCATTATTCTTTAGCTCAATGTATCTTTTCTGAAGCTTGTCAAATCTGTTGATGGTATCTTTGATTTTCTGCTTTCTCTGTTCAGAAGCCAAAAGATATGACAAAAGGTCATTATAAGTGGTGAACTTCTTAGCCGTGTGTAGCAACAGCACATCATTTGGATGGAATGTGGAGTAGGTCTTATATAATAAAGAATTAATGTGTTATCCTTTCACCACATAGTTCAAGACTATAAGCAATATCCATCAGAGCAGAATTATATTTGTCCACGGATTCAAAATCCTGGAATCTGAGGATCTCCCATTCATGGTTGGCCTTTTGCCACGATACCGGTTTGAACCTTTTCCTTAACTGTAACCAAAGGTCACAAGGATCCTCAACATAGAGATACATGTCTCTTAATTCCTCAGTGAGATGATAACGAATAATCGTTATAGCTCTATGCCTTTCACTGTCAACGATATCATTGTACTCATTGATGCATTGTCCGAGTCCTCTGGATTTCAGGGCAACAAGAGTATTCTTTACCCATTCTAGGTAATTATCTCCAGAGAGATTTAGGGCAGAGTAATCTGAGGGTTCAAATCTCGACATCTGAATATTTAACGAGTAATTCAAGCACTAAGAATTCTATGTAAGCAATAGAATAAATCAATGTATATGATTTCAATAAGGCTTTCCCTCAAATCATATAATCTATTTGCTTAAGCAATCTTAGTATGAGAATGATCAATTGATCATTGCATCTAGTAATCCTTTTAATTATAATTCAAATTGGATTGATTATATATATAGGGTATTAAGGCCCTTTAGAATTTGAATAAGGATCAATCATCATTTTATTAAATGAGATCAAGCAAAATGGATGAAATCAAGCAAATGCATGGATCAAGAAATAACTGAATGCATGTTCAGAACTAAGCATTGGACTTAAACAATCTATATGTGATTCCTAATGCATGAGGATATTTTGTTTTTAAATAGTATAAAATAAAACTGATTCCTTCCCCCCTTTACAGGGTAAACAAAGACAAGGAAAAATTATAACTTTCAGGATATGTCTAAACCAAATTCAATTAGATTTTCAATCAATTTGGTTTCAAGGCAGGTTTATTATTTCAATTAAAGCAAACATGCTTAGTTTAAACAATAACCGATTTAATCTAATTAGATGCAAACAATATGAATCAATTAGATGCAAGCAATATGAATCAATTAAATTTTAATTTAAATGCACCATGATCAGAATAGTCAATGATATGCAAACATGCATGATCGGTTTTAACAAAATGACAATCGGATGCATGGAAAAAGGTTGGTTCAAAATAATCCGAGTTTGATCTAATGATTTACTAATCTAATAGATGCTATCAGATATGCATATAAGATCAGTATACAATTCAATCATCACAAAATCAGTCTTCAAGGATGGTTTTAGATCAAGATTACTTTAACAAGCAACTATGTGATCAATGTTCAGTATATGATTTAATCATCACAAAATCCAGTTTTAAGGTTGGTATTAGATCAAGATAAATTTATATCATTTGTTCAAATTATAATGAACCGATTTCAAGGCCGGTTAAGATATAGATAAATTTTGACAAATAATAATGTGATCAAATGATATCAAACCAAAATTTATTTTATCTTATGACATATTAATTTAAATCAAGACTATAGGTTATAATAATTAAAATACTACCTAGTCAAAGATATGCATTTATTAAAATCAAATATGCATTTATAAAAATTAAATATGCATTTATAAAATCAGAAAAGTTTTTAAAATTTTATCAGTTACAAAAACAAACATCAATGGTCAAAGATATGCATTGATTAGGATTTATTTTGATTTTATTTGGTTTGACTGATTTTCAAAGAATCTGGCCGAAATGGCTCAGGATGTTTTTGATTGTTTTGAATTTTGGATTTGCTGGTTGAGAAAACCAAGCAAGAAGGATTTAGGGGATTGATATGTATAATGGCCATCAAGATACATATTTAGATTTAAGGATTTTGATGGTGAGGTTTTTGATGGCCGGCTTATTCATTCTGCTAGAATAGCTGGTGATGCAGATGATCAAAGGGTTTGATTATGGGTTTTGATCCTTTAGACAATCCGGATTTAAGGTCGGATCAAATAGGAGAAAAAGGGAGAGCCGATTTAAAGGCTTATGATTTTATGATTTTCTCTAATATTTTTTATGATTCAAATAGTTCTTAGAATCAAGATTCATATAGATATTTAGATGATTAATAAGTTTTATAAGTTTTTGTTTTTTAGAGATACTTAGATCTTTAGAGATTTATAAGTTTTTAGGATTCAAATAATTTTAGAATCAAAATTCATATAGATCTTAGATTAAAGATTAATATTTGAGATAATTTTAGATCTATAGATTTTTATAAGTTTTAGGATTCATATAGATCCAAGATTCAGATATATGATGTTCTTAGATCTTTAGGTTTTGATTAGTTTACCTTTTACACCACAAGGATTCTGAATGGACCACCGTGAGAGAGAGAGAGAGAGAGAGAGATCCGCGGATTGAGGTGGTTGAGAGAGAGGTGGAGGAGCTGGCCGGAAAACCGTGAGAGGGATAGACTTGGCCGGCGGAGCAAGACCGAGGGCCGGAAGAGATGGCCGGAAAAGAGATGATCGCCGACGGATGGGATTGCTCAGGTGGAGAGAGTCTCGTGCTGATAACGTGTTAAGATTTGAGAGAAGATTTGTGAGAATGTGTTGTATATTTCTTATTGCTTACACCACTATATATAGTGGTTCATACAAGGTGGAGTCAAACGGGAGAATTGATTACAAAGATACTCTACATAATGACATGGTCAAACTCATAAAGACTAAAGTTGAATGGGTCTTCCATGTGGCTGGATGTAAACCCCCAATGGACTCTAGTCTTGAACTTGTATGGTCTAGGTTATGGATCATCAACAATAATGATATATTCATGGAGGAGACATAGATCAGTCGAACATGTTTGGGTGGAGAATAAGCACAATCAAAATGGACCAATGCTAGAGACTCCCGTCCACACGCCGCTGCTACTGGAACTGCTTTTACTTTCTTTAAGGATATCACTCCACGAGGTTAAGGTAACAAGACTATCAGTTTACGCTGTAACTTATTTGAATGTCAAAACTACAATTACATGGCATCCCTACACCACTGGAATCCGATGTGACACATGTATCTGTTACAAAGAGATTAAAAACTTTGTTTTTATGATTTAAACAATATATTTTAAGGTTTGAGAGTCTGAAATAAAATGGAATCCCTTTTAATAGTTCCTTTCTCGCAATGGAGGTTGAACTCAAAATCACACAGTTAAAAAAGTTGCAGCTTATTCGACAAATTCAACAACCACAAACTAAAAATTGAGATAGCGATATATAACGTTACAAACTCACACTAACATAAAAGATAAAGCTAAAAAGATGGATGCTGAACACACCATGGAGACATTCAAACCATAAAAGCAATAGTTTACACGCAAGTTTGTTATCCCTCTAATCATCTAAATTATCTAACAATATATAGTGTTTTCAAAGAAAAAAAAAGATTATCCATCCACGATCAGAATATATAATAAAAGAATTTGTTAGTTAATATATAATAAGTTAATTATATATGTAATAAAGTGTAAGAATTATACAATGCTAATTGCCAAGTACCATTTATTTTTTAAATTATATTCATGAGTTACTTAGATTACATGATTTATTTTATTTTCAAACCTAATAGTAATATATTTAAGACAAACAAAAATGTATAGTTTTAAATAGTAATGATCACTATTATATTTGTATGAAGTCTACCTGACTTGAATGGATCAAACTTTGCACTAATTATTACAAGTTATAACTTCACTAAACTCATCTAGCAATTTTTTAAAAACTAATTCTAACTATTATTATAGTTAAACTAAAACAAACATTAAAATAAAGCAAAATACTAATCTCCTATAAATTTTTTAATATTATTATGTTTATGATTTTTAAAATAAATAGACCAATTTTTTTAATAAAAACATGAAAATTTTAATTTCAATTAAAAATAAGTTAAACATTTTAAGTAATTTATATTATTTGTTTATTCGTTTACCCGCCCGTAGGGCGGACCTACCCTAGTACCTTTTAAATTAAACTAAAAAACAAATATTAATTACAAAAAATATTATTTTATTTTACAAATCAAAATTTTTTAATTTGATTTATAGATAAAATGACTAACGTAATCAATCGGAGCTACCAGTTTGGTTTGCAGAGTCTACATGATTCTGTTTATACTCAATCAATGTTTCTTATGCAATACTCAAACTAACGGTACAATTTTATCTGTTTTTACATTAAAACATTTCAAAAACTGCTCTAACTATTCTATTTTGTAATAATTAGCAACTGTTTTCATTTTGTTCTTTAAGAAACTCAAGGTTTTATTATACTTCAATTTTTCTTTATTATAATTACCACAGTTGTTTCATCGGATAAACTAATGTTTTTTAAAATATTTTTATACCTTTGGTATATACCTAAGATTAGTCTTAGATGATGCCCTTAATTTTTTTTTGTAAAAATCTGTTGTTCTAATCGAATGTTTCATTTGCTCTCACCGAGGCCTAACTCTGATTGGGAGGGCCAAGGAGAAGTGAAGCATCTTTCCAACCCTTCAATAGTATGATTGACTTGGCTTATCTTCAAGAGCTCCAATTGTATGGTAATAGATTCACTTGGGATGGAATGAGAAGGACTTTATGGATTCAAAGCAAGCTGGATAGATGCTTGGGGAACAAAACTTGGCTTCACTTATTTCCGGCATCTAACCAAACATTTTTGGAGAAGAGAGGCTATGACCACATACTTGTATTGGTTAAGCTGACTGCCTATTTTGATTCATACCAGGGCAGTTTCACGTCTGATAGTAGATTTCTTAATAAACCCTTGGTGAAGGAGACCATCAAGAAAGCGTTAACTAACCATCCTCTCCTTGGAGAATCTGTTGCTGAGAAATGAAAGAGATGTAAGAAATCTCTCAGAAAATGAAAGGAACAGAACTTGAATGCAAGGGATAAGATTTATCAGATTGAAAAAACTCTTGAAAAAAAGCAGTCCGCCTTCTTTCTGTCATGTATAAGAGTGGAGTATCTAAAGAAATCATTGGTCAAAGAGTACAAAGAAGAGGAAAAGTATTGGAGTCAGAAAATCAAGTAAAATTTGGCTTGTAATGAGGACATAAATACCAATTTTTTTCACGTTTATGTGAAGGAAACAAAGCTAAAAATCGCATCTCAAATCTTTTGGATGAAAATGTGCAACTTCAGTATTCAAAAGAAGCCAAGGTTGAAGAGGCTTTCAAGTACTTATATAAATCTTTCAAATCAGCGAAACTTTGATCAGTTCTTCCAAGGTTTACTTCCTAAAGGCTCATGCTAGATGAATGATCATTGGTGAGGAAAGTATTGAAATTAGTAAAGGAATCCGTTTTGCGGTGAAAGCTTCCAGTGCTTCTAGAGCTGATGAAATAACATGTTTTTTTTTTTCCATTAATATTGAGATACTGTTGGAGATCAGGTGACTATAGTCACTAAGTTACAAACTTTTTCATTTCTGGTACATTTTCTATGTCTCCTTTCAAAAGTTCAATACATAATGAGGATGACCAATTTATGCCCCATCAGCATATGTTTGGTGCTCTAGAAGACCATTTCAAAGATTCTGATATGGAGACTTAAGCCATTTCTTCGACACTATACCAGAATCACAATCTGCCTTTGTTGAAGAAGGGCTAATAACAAACAATTCGTAATTGCTCATGAGATCATCCACAACTTAAGAGCCAATGTCAAGCTCTATGGTGACTTTATGTCAACAAAGACATATGTCCAAATCTTATGACATAATAGAGTTCGGTTATGCAAAAGCATTGATGAAATCTATGGGGTTTCCATCCAGACTGAAAGCTAGAGTAATAATGTGTGTATCGTCTATTAGTTTTTTAGCCTTGAATAATGATAAACCTTATGAAAGAATCCTCCCGAAAGAAGGTTTAAGGCAGAGAGATCCTTTCTTCCCTTTCTTGTTTGTTTTATGCACTGAAGGGCACATTAATCAGTTAGCTAAAGGATTAAAAGTGAGGAAGCTGCAAGGCATTCAATTCTCAGACACATGTCCAATGGTTAATAGCTAAAGGATAAAAGGTTCTTGATGATGAAAAAGTTTCGCCCTCTACAGGGTCTATAGTTGTTAAATTGGGGAAGGAAGATGTCTTTTCTTTGTTCTCTTCCCTTATTAATCATTGTTATTAGGGAAAATTCCTTAAATAGCCCTGTTCTTTTGCTGGACAGATCAGCAGAATATAAAAGAATTTAAAAGGATAGGTCAGCAATAAATTAAAATAAAGAGTCAAAGGATTGACGCAAGCCACACGTCAAGATTGTCCGGGAGACGCTGCATTTTACAGCGGCGAAGAAATCACCGAAAAGATCACTTGCGACAGTCGTTGGTGGGAAGTATATAAGGACGCTGCGTTTGCAATTCTCTGTTTTGTTCGTTAAATTTTGGTTTTCGCCGCTGACGCTGCGTCCCGCAAAAGAACAGGGCTAATATACACAGACTAATTTTCATTTACTAATAAAATAAACGAACTATTTTGGATCTCCGTTTAATACACGAACTAATTTTCGTTGCCTATTAAATACACACTTTAAAATTCGCAGATTTTACACATCGTTTTAGACGGCGTTAACTATATTTAACGGCAGTGACGACGACGTTAGTGTTTAATTAACATGGGTTTAAATTTTGAAAATATTTTTTTTTAAAAAATACACAAACTAGTTTTTATTTGCTAATAAAATACACGAACTATTTTTGGATCCCCGTTTAATACACAAACTAATTTTTGTTTTCTATTAAATACACAAACTTTTGAAATTTGCAGAATTTATACATCGATTTAGACGATGTCAACTATGTTTAACAGAAGTGAAGACAATGTTTTAATTAAAAAATGGTTTAACTATGAAAGGCACGCTCACCCTCAGCCAATTGAAATTAATTTGAGTTAGTTTCAATTCGAGTTTGACACTCTAATCTCATCCAACTTCTTTTATTCTTCAAACTATGTTTGTTTTCTTTCTTCTTTACTTTGATTTCCCTTTATATCGATTCGAAGTGGAGTCGATTTCCATGTCGTGAAAAGGACGAAGAAAACTACATAATTTTAAACGAGTTTCTGATTTTGGAATTAGTTTAGTGTTATGCATTTCAAATTCTTGTTCTTCGCTTTGATAGTAATGATAATGATTCAAGGTTAATTTACATTATGATAAATAAATGTGGTGTTATGAATTAAGTTCTACATATATTCTTTCTACTATGATAAAAAATTTGAAATTTCATCAAAAAAAATTTACATTATGGAAACGTAATGGAAAAGAAAGCTAACAATATAATCTATTGGAGGACTTTTAAAGAATTTTTTCTTCACAGTTTAACCACATGCTCAGTTAAATACTAACATTGTCTTTACTTCTGGTAAACATAGTTGACATCGTCTAAATCGATGTGTAAAATCTGAAAATTTTAAAAATTTGTGTATTTAATAGAAAACAAAAATTAGTTTGTGTATTAAACGGGGATCCAAAATAGTTAGTGTATTTTATTAACAAATGAAAAATAGTTTGTGTATTTTAAAGGAATTTTCTTTTCACAATTTAAACACGTGTTAATTAAACACTAACGCCGTCGTCACTTCCATTAAATATAGTTAACGCCGTCTAAAATGATGTGTAAAATCTGCGAATTTTAAAAGTTTGTGTATTTAATAGGCAATGAAAATTAGTTAGTGTATTAAACAGGGATCCAAAATAGTTCGTGTATTTTTTTAGCAAATGAAAATTAATATGTGTATATCTAAGAAATTTTCCCTTGTTATTATGTAATAGTTAATAGTAGTTTCAGTATCTGAGGTTTTTTTTTTGTCAATGGTTAATTATGCTATATTACAAACTATGATAAATATTACAAGACGATTCTACAGCCAGCAATTCTACCTGTCTTATGAAAATTTACGCCTGACTGCATCATCCTAAGCCATCTTATGAGATCCATGTCTGACGGTACTTCTTACAACATGCCGAAGATCTCATGTATGCTTTTCTCTATAAAATTGCATAATTCGTCTCTGTTTAGTAGTGAACCTATTGATCTTACATTCTCGCTGACATTTAGTGATTTGAAAAGGGAAAAACAGATGACAAAAAAAAACAGGAATACGAAAATTTCATTCATTATTTGGTGGGGCCTTTGTGGTGCTCCAATCATTCCACAAAGAAAAGACAGGTGCTGTGAGCTCCATTACCAGCTTTCTCGATCAATTTATCAATTACCCCACAAGATTAAAATTTTTCAATTCGGAAAGGAAAGGACAAAGAAAAAGAAAACCGCAGTGAGCGACGATTAGCAAGAATAATAATAGCAAAAGGTCAAATAAAAATCACGAATGGTGGTTTTGTGGCAAAAGACACATCAATTTCTCCTCTTTTTTTTTCTTTCTTATTTTACTTTCATCAAAGAAGAACGTGTTCTTGACGATGATCATTTTTTTTCATTTGGATCTGTAACAAGCTCTCTTGGCTGCTCGAACGATATCCTCTACCTGAGGAAGAGCCAATCTCTCTAGGTTGGCTGCATAAGGCATTGGTACATCAGCTCCTGCTATCCTCTCGACCGGTGCATCCAAGTATGAAAAGCTCTCCTCCACAACCGACGCACTGTTCCACCAATAATAGATTACATTAATTTTGACAATGACAATAAATATATGGTTCTTTTTGAGTCGGTGAAATGAAGTTTAACCAGATTTCTGCACAGACTCCATGCTGAGGGAAGCCTTCTTCAACTGTTACCAATCTACTTGTTTTTCTCACTGAAGCATTGATGGTTGCTCTGTCTAGCGGACGGATTGACCGCAGATTTATTACCTATCCATTTTTATCAACAACCAAAGTTTCAGAGCTTATGTATCACTGTAACGAAAAATCACAAGACAGATGACCGAAAATCTTCATACCTCAGCACTTATTCCCTCTTCTGCGAGCTTCTCAGCTGCCTGGAATCATGTACATTACGTAATTCAGAGACGGAACAAAGAGGTGCACCAATTTGTAAAAAGAACCATAAAATACTTAAGCATGTGAGGCAATAATCATCTGAAAGTAATATTTGATCTGGTAGGCATGAAACTGGCAAAAATATTCTCGGTGAAGGTGAGGAAATCTTAAACCTTGAGGGCAAAACCGACCATCTTCGAGAAAGTTACTATTGTTACATCCTTTCCTTGTCGTTCAATCTGTTATAGCCCAATACAACATTAAAGCAACCAACTTGCTAGATAGAATATAAACAAGAGATAAACACGGAAAGGACGACAAATATGAGCGACAGTACCTTGGCTTTGCCTATGGGAAGACAGAAACTTGAATCCAGTGCTTCTTCTGAAATTGGAAATGATTCACCATATCTGCGCGACGGGAATCAAATTAGTATGTGACTTTGGGCTCTAATCACATGACCAAATCTCAAATTAGGTATACTACATACAGTAACTCGTTTTCAAGGAAGACAACAGGGTCAGGGTCTCTAATGGCAGCTTTAAGAAGACCACGAGCATCTTCAGCTGAATATGGAGCGAGAACTTTCAAACCAGGAACTGAGGCGTACCAGGCAGCATAGCACTGCAAAATGTAGAACATAATATCTCTGTTTAACATCCAGAGATACAGATACAAGGTGACACGCAGTCGTAAGCACAGATTATTCCTGGATCCTTGTATCATCTTTTTAAAACAATGATTATATCTACAAAGACAGATAAATCCTAAATGCACATATCGTTAATGCTTTAGGCCCTTCCTGAGACATTCATAGTTCCATGTGATCATTACCAAGCTTACGAGAACAGTTGCACAACACTGTTTTAATCAATCTGTCAAATGCACTTATTTAGGGAAATTTTTTTTATCGTTGTTAGAGCCAAAGCCTGTTTTTTTTTTCATCCTAAATTATCGTCATCATTTACCTAGAAGTTTTAAGGCAACGTTTGAAAGAATGCAAAAGCAACAGAAAATATTCACTTTTCTTTTGGTATGAAGGAAAAGATACGTTGTACAGAATTTGTGTTAGCGGTTACCTGAGAATGCTGAGCACCAACACCAGCAGCAGCACCATTGGGTCCTCTAAAGACGATGGGTACATTTATCTGTCCAGCAGACATGTAATTTGACTTCGCAGCAGAATTAATGATATGATCAATTGCCTGAAACAAGTCCAAAAAGATGTTAGGATAGAGATAGTAAGATAAAAACTGTCTGTGTACTTTAGTGTCAACGATGACGAGATGCCAAAAGAGGATAAAGTAAATGATGCCTAGTAACATAGTTGCACTATAGTGCATGATCCCATAATGCAACAATGATGCGTAATCAAACTCAAGGAAAGAGGCAAAATGTAGTATTAGAAAATAGAACGAAAACCAACGCTAACCTGCATTGAAAAGTTAAACGTCATAAATTCTACAACAGGCTTTAAGCCAGCATAGGCGGCACCAACTCCAATTCCAGTGAATCCAGCCTAAAACATGGTTAACAGAATAACAGATTACTGTCAGAAATCTTCCCAAACCAGAGAAACATGGGGACATATGGATACACAAGAAAATATTATAAGAAATCCAGACCTCCGTAATAGGGGTATCATAAACCCTCTCAGGACCATATTTCTCCAAAAGTCCTTTAGTGATCTGTGAGTAGATGATGAAAATCCAGCATCAGATAAGGATTAAACAAGAGATATTTAACCAAAAAAAATTCAATTTCCGTCAGGCCAGATAATTCTGAGTTTCTAACCTTGTAGGCACCTTGATATTGTCCAACCTAAAAAGGAAGAAGACGAAAGATGAAATATCAATACCTGACTATAAAGGATATAGATGATATCAATCATGTCAGCAGAAACTAACCTCTTCACCCATGACAAATACTTTTGGATCTGCAGACATCTCCTCATCAATTGCAGAATTCAGGGCATCTCTGACTGTCATCTAAACAAGGATTTGCACACGGAAAATGTAAGTGACCTTAACAGTATTTTAGTATTTAAGGAACAACATCTTTCAGAAAGACTGAAGATTAAGTTAGGTTGATCAGCTTCATTTTACTAGTCAGCTCCTACAAGAACTAAAACTGTAGTCTCAGAAATGTTACTATGTGAGTCCTCAAAACTCACCAATTTCAGTGACATGAGTCATTAGCAATTTGTTCTATGTTTATCTATCTCTGCATTTCGTCTAATTAACGACTATTGCTCAATAACCCCAGATTACAACATTCATCCATCACCTCTTTTGACCCAGCTGCGTAGCTCCTTGCGGAAACCGATGCGGATCGTGTCCTCCTCAGAGACTGTTCAAAATCCATTTTCAAAAATCACGAAATTGCGAAAGAAACAAAAAAAAAATGGAGAAATCCATCTGTATCCCAGACACTGAGGAGAACTCTCAAATCGTATCCTCTTACCAAGCCGCCTCCATCAATGCCTCTTTGCCTCAAGATTCCCCACATTTTCTCTCTATCTGAAACCAAAATCAGCAGTACTCTAAGATACGAATGATCAAAATCGCCATGGATCTAACAATCGTCGGAAAAAAAACGAATAGAGAAATCATAATCCCGAGAAGAGAAGGGCGAAGGAAGCAGAGTCGAACGATAGCGGAGAAGGAATGGATTACCTTAGGTTTGTACGATCTACAGCACCGGCGTATTCGGAGAAGAGAAGAAGAAGACGACGACTCAAAGCTTGAGCGAAAGGGTACTTGCTGTTGTAGAAACAACACACAGCACACGAGATTTTTAATTAAATTAGACGAGCCGTAGATTAGTTATGATCTGTGTTTTTAAAACAGACCGGAACTTGAACAGGATAATTTTTGGGTCACGGTTCAATATGGTTTGACCGGATAAACCTGGTTCAATAATTTGATTTAATATAATTTTAGTGTATAATGTTAAAAGTAATGTTAGTAAATATGATACATATTTAAAATATAAATGAATTTAAAAGATAAAATATTATAAATATAAACTACTTTTATGTTTATATCGATGATTTAGAGATTTTTGATAGTTTTAATGGTTTTTATCAGTTTAATAACTCTGAGATCTTATCTGGCTACGTAACTGGTTCATGGTCGAACCAATCATTAGACTCAACCCGGTTATGTAACTGGTTCATGGTCGAACTCGGTTCAACCACCGGGTCGGTCTGGTTTTAAAAACACTAGTTATGATCGAATAGTTGACATTTTTGATTATTACATTTTTTTATTGGATAATTCTATCAAATAATCCTAAATATATGTGGTTTTTCATCAAAACAACTCACACAAAAAATGACCAAAAGATTTTCGCTAAATAGCCAAAAGACATTTCACATCTTTATACGCTTATTTAATAAATATATAAATATATATAATTATTTTAATAAATAAACAATATAAAAAACAATTTTTTTTGTCGTTTTCGAATTATACATTTTTGAATTCAAACTTCTTTATAAATTTTTTTCGAAGATTTTTTAGAAATTTTATTTTGAAATCCAAAAATTAGAACTTAAAACTATTTAATAAATATATTTTAAATTTAAGTATTTATTTGTTTATTTTTAAAAATCCTAAACTCACCCCCAAACTCCCCTCCTCAAATTTAAATCCTATCTATATAAGTTAAACTTAGAAGTTTAAGTGTCTATTTATTTTTTTTAATGAAATATTTTGGTCATTTTAAATGTTAGAAACTATATTTGTGATTAAATTTTTTTAAGGCTAGTCTAGGAACTTTTTTTCTTTGTCAACAATATGATTCCATCGTTGAAGTCCCTTATACTATACCACATGTCATTTTTACAATCAATTTCACAAAACAAATATGACATGATTACTAAAATTGATGACATGGTTTCCGGAAAAATATGACATGTATAATTTCATTTAATGTTGATTTATATTTTTGGCAAACTTATTAGCATATTGTAATAATTCATATATTACATTAAATATTGATATTTCTTTTCTGGTAATTTTTTTTTTAAATATGGTAATAGCTCACATTTCAAATTTTGAAATATTATTATTTTTGTATAATTATACAATTTGTATTACTAAAGCTTTCAAAAATTTCTACAATTTTTTAAAAAATTTAAATATCTGATCGTAATATCATTAGTTTCTTATATATCTACAAATTTTATAAATATTGTTTAGGCTAATTTTTTTATAATTATACAATTTTCTAACATTTTATTAGTTTTATACAAATTGATTTAATATATATCAAATCTATATTAAATATTAGTAAATAAATAGTAAAATCTATAATATTTAATAAAATTTATTTTTAAATGTAAGTTAGATTTAAAAAATTCCCCACTGCACATTGTGCAGGAAAACACCTAGTTTATTATAAAAAGGAAGGCAACGACCCAAACAGTCTTTTTTTTTGAGAAATGGTCTTAGATAGCCCTAATCCAACTTTATCTTCCCAAACTAGACTTCAGGCCCAAATATCACACAAAATGTTTAATTTAAGATGACATTTTACTATATTACCCTCAATGTTATATGACCTAAATTTAATATTAGTAAAAGTTAAAAACATTTCGAAAATTTGCCTAGCCGTCCTCTCCGCCATCGTACGTCGTCGTCGCCATCGTACGTCGTCGTCGTTGTTGGGGTCAAAATCGGTTACGACGAAATCAATGTCTGAGAAAACTTTCTCTTCATTAAAAAAAAATGAAGCCGGGAAAGAACGGAAAAACTATCAAAGGTCTAAGGATCAGTTCGTCGAAACAAACAAACTTGATCATCGAACACGGATTCAGCTTGGCCGTTCACCGAGCTGGACCAGTCAGCTCGGCGAACGGCCGAGATTGACCCAACACGGATTCAGCTTGGCCGTTCACCGAGCTGGACCCAAGATGGATTCAGCTCGGCCGTTCGCCGAGCTGGACCCAACACGGATTCAGCTCGGTCGCCGAGCTGGACCAGTCCAGTTTGGCAAACGACCGAGCTGGACCCAAGACAGATTCGGCTCGGCCGTTCGCCAAGTTGGACCAGTCCAGTTCGGCGAACGGTCGAGCTGGATCGACCGGAATCCATCTTCACCTCGTCCTCATAATTCCTCTCCCGAGATTGCATTGAACTCATTCTTGTTTCGTCTCGATTGGAGGCATCGTCAGAATTTTACGATTTAAAAACCGAAAGAACTCGTTCTTTCTCGAAGAACATTCGGATTGATTGTATAAAACGGCAACGGTTAGCCGAACACCCAAGGTTGCCTACGCTATACTAGGAATTTGAATGTTCTCCAGAATTGACGTCGTTTCAGAAGCATTCTTGTTATAAAATCATAAAAGTGCCGAAGTCGGAAAACGGCCCAGAAAAGGCCAGAACACGGAAAATATCCTACTTATGATTTTATGAAACCAAGCCCAGTTGTTACGACGGTTTATCATTTGTCGCCGAGAAGAAGATAAATGTCAAGTTTCCGAAGATAAATGTCAAGTTTCCAAGGATATATACAGAGATCGAAGAAAAATAAAATATTTCCGCGGAGCGATAAAGTCGACCAAGGCCAGAAAGGGAAAAGGCAAACCGCCTTAGAAGGAGTATATAAGGGGATCGAGGCTGAAGGGGCGAAGGGACACAAGAATTACTACTCAGAGCAATACTTAGAGCGATTTAGGCAGCTTTCCGTTTTTGTTACTCGAGCTGCGCCTCAATTAGGTTTTCTGCAATATTAGGTGCTAGAACTAGGGTTTTTCCGCCAACAGCTCTAGCAGCCGAGGCCTTTACCTTGTTGTAACGCTCAGACGCAGACTTGGAATATGACCAATATCATTCTCTTTTTGATTTTCATATTTTTTCTGTCTGTCTTTTCGTTTTTTTGATTGCTTGGCGTGTGGTTTAGCAGATATCCGGGATCTCTGGGAAATTAGGGCTTTCCTAACTTTCCTAATTCAACATAAATCGACGGTGCGAATTTCAGTTCCCACAGTTTGGCGCTAGAAGGTTTGGGGGTACGGATCAATCTAACTCTCGGCCACCAACGCTCGATCAGACATGTCAGCTGACGATCTCAACAAACAACAAACTCGCGACGGCGACGCCGTCGACGACAACGCCGTCGACGACAACGTTGGAAGCACTCCAACAGCGAACGTTACCGTAGTTAACCTTAACACCGCAGCGTTCGAAGGGGTTCAGAAAATGTTCTCGAATTTCGAAAAGAAGTCGGAAGAACGGGACAAGATCATGAGTTCTCTCGCTAAACAGCAAGAACCAGGGCCGTCCTTCCACGCGGGACAACCCGAATCCGTGGAAGAAGACTCGATTTCGCGACTCCTCTAGACCGGTCTGGCAACGCGCATGGGAAGACGTTCGGGCAGAATCCCGACGAAACCACCCCCGCACCAACACGGAAAAATCTGGGAGATCGTCCTCCTATCGTGGAAGACGAGGAAGAAGGAGAAATTGAGCGTGTCGATGTGGATTCTAGCAATCAATCCGAACCTGCGGACGAAGATGCATACGTGAATCTGCGCCGGACAAGAAGTCGTGCGGCTAAAGATGATTCCCAGTTCGATACTCCTATGACCGAAGAAGAAGAAGATATCTTCTGGGACGAACAGAAAAAACTGGCCGAGGAGCTGACTCGGAACACTCGCGGCAAACACCGACAAAATCGGAAACCGGCTAGCGAGAAATCTCAGATCGACGATCTTCACGATCATTTCAGGAAAACCGCTGCAGAAGTCAGAGCGGTGAAATCTCAGATTTACCACGCTACTAGTACCGCGCCCGAGATCGACCTACTGCTCGACGAATCTCGAAAAACGCCCTTTACTACCCGCATCACCGGAACTAGGGTTTCGGATCCCGAAAAGATCAAGGGCACACCTGCAGGCTTTCCAGATCGCGATGGGGATAGCCAAATTCAGAGAAAGCGAAAGGGATGCCGACGAATGTCGCCTCTTCGTCGAAAACCTCCAAGGAGCAGCACTCAAATGGTTCTCTCGCCTGAAGCGAAATTCCATCGGAAGCTTTCGCCAACTCGCCTCGGAATTCCTCAAGCAGTACTCTATGTTCATAGACCAGGAAACCTCCGATGTCGATCTCTGGAGCATGTCCCAGGGAGAGGACGAACCTCTCCGCGACTTCATAAAACGATTCAAGATCGTCATGGCCAGAGTCAGCGGAATAAGCGACAAAGTAGCTGTAGACGCACTCCGTAAAACGCTCTGGTACAAGTCAAAATTCAGGAAGTAGATAACCTTGGACAAGCCGCGTACGATTCAGGACGCGCTCCATAAAGCCACAGACTACATAATCATCGAAGAAGAGACGAAAGTCTTGTCGGAAAAACAGAGGCTGACGAAAACATCGTCAAAGGATCCTGGGCCGGATCAGAAACCTAAAACGAGAAACCCTCGTAACGACAAAAACGTCCATCAAGGGGAGGAAGAGACCCAGGGAGCGCATAACTATGCCATCAGCTCCGGACCAGAGCAAGGCCGGACGACGAGTAATACATGGACCCGAAATCTGAATTACGACCAAAACACCTTCTGCGACTTTCACCAGGCCCATGGCCACTCGACTAGAAACTGCAAAGTTCTCGGTGCCAGGTTGGCCGCAAAGCTGCTCGTGGGAGAACTCGCCAAAGTATCTAGCGTAAAGGACCTCATCCGTGATTTAGACCGCCCTCCAAGAAACGATAAGGCCCCTCAAACGGAGAACTCTGTCCAAGGGAACCATTCGGGAGAAAAGCGCGGGAGAAGGCAGGACGAGAAGGGAAATGACAATAGTCGCCGCAGAGTCAATATGATCATCGGAGGATCGCAATACTGCGGCGATACCATCTCTGCCATCAAAGATTATGAGCGCAAGGCTGAGACAAGCGTAAATTCGCTAACCTGGTCCGCGCCTGGTGACTTCCCAAAAGGAGTGATCACTTTCGATGAAGAAGAGGCCGGCGTGATCCATCAGCCCCACTGCGATCCACTCGTGATCAGCCTCGTGATAAGAGACCTCGAGGTCGCGAGAGTTCTCATCGACACGGGAAGCACGGTGATAAACCATTGATTTTACCCACTTTTAACCATGGTTTATGAGTGTTTTAAGATATATTGTTACTATATAGAGTCTATTTAGAGTAACTACAGGTTCGGTACCAACTGGAAGAAAATGATGTATTTGGAGCTATTTGGAGACTTTCTGAGCTTTGCTGGATGGTCGATTATTTGTCAGAATATCGACCGATAGTTACCAAGGAATATCGATCAATAGTGAGCTCTTCATATCGATCGACGGCGAAGCCACCCGAGAGTTAATGACAAGTTAGAAGAATTAAAGTTTCACAAAAGTTTCAATAGTTACACTTTAAGTCCCTGGCCGCCTGTAAGGCTATTTATTAGAGTTTTGTATCATTTTAGAAGCAGACTTGCCTGGTGACCTTTTTAGACTTAGTTTGGAGGAAGCAAGAAGCCACCATTGAAAGGGGAGAGCTTAGAATTGGAGAGATAGATCAACACTGCAAAACAGAGAAGATCTTGAACTCCCTTGCTTCTATTCATTTTGTTGCTTACTCTATTTACTCATTTTATTTAAGTATTATTCAGACCATCATAACTATGTGTTCCATGAATATGTCTGAGTAATACTTATTGTTAGATTTAGGTTTCTCAATAGGTTGATAAATGTATCACTGACAACAATAATTATTAGGCTGTTTAGAAATATAATTATTTCATCTAGTTATGCTTAAAGCTAAGTTTAGGATTGATCACCCTTTAAACTTAGATCTTAGGATTAATTGGGATCAAGCCATTGCTTGACTCAATACCTGAAAATAACTAGCATGATCTAACTAACGAGATACAGACGAGAGTTAGTCTAGTGAGTTAGATAATTTAGATCAAACCTATCCATAAAGATTTCTGGAAGAAGTATCGATCGACGCAGAGATAGCCCTGTCGATCGATATTTTGAAAGATGTATCGATCGATATTCATAAAGAATTATCGATCGACACTTTCTCGTGATTAACATAAGAGAGTTGAAATCCGAGATCCAGCTTAGATAATCAGATTGATTATATCTTAAGTTTGAATTCAAGAATGATTAATATCAATAAACCCCTAAAACCCAAATTAAGTTTTACTTATCATACCTGAGAATATACCTGAATCTAGCTATTTCCCCCAACTGTTAACAACCTCAAAACAAATCAATCGAGCAATATACTTGCTCACCACTCCATTTACTGGTTTAAAACTTACAAACCATTTAATTTAGATTTATTTCAAGGCCATAATCTATTGTGTAAACCTAGAGTCTCTGTGGATTCGATCCCTAAGTACTACATTCCGAACCTCTTATTTGAGAGAGTAATTCACTCCTTAGGGTAATTTGAGTGATATCAAATTTGGCGCCGTTGCCGGGGACTCTTTCTTATTACCATTAGATTAAGTTTAGAATTTAATCTAGATTATATTACTAAATTTGCTAAAAAGTTTTCTCTCATTTCCTTCTGACACAGGAACTTCAAGACGGAAGACATGGATTTCGGCCGAGCATCGAGCGACGAGTCGACATAAATATCGGTCGACACCGCACATCAAACATCGATCGACGACACCCCGCCGGAAGCAGGTAAGTTTTCTCTTACCAATAACGCTAATGAGGAAATAATCCTAGGAGAACCTAAAGGTCAACTAAGCAACACAAATAACCAAATTGTGAATGAACAGGGGACTGCAATCCCTGTTCAAACTAACTCGATCTCAAAAAGAGATCATGAATGGAAATTGCCTTTGCAAGACTACTTAAACCCTGGCAGGACCTATTCCAATAGGTCCGCCATTAAACTACCAAAAGATGATACCAAGAAATTGATACCTCTCAAATTATCTTAAGGAGTGATTTATACTCTCTCAAATAAGAGGTCGAGTTGTAGTACTTAGGGATCGAATTCACAGGGAGCTAGGGAACCTAGAGATTTTAATATGATTAGTTAAGCAAGATGTTTTTAAGAGTTTTGAAAGTAATTGCAGTTTTATATTGAACAAGTATTTGTTCAATAGCAAGTTTTGGGGTTTTGGTGCTTAAAAAAGAAATAGCTAGACTTAGGGTTTTTATTGAGGAAAGTTGGAATTATAATCCTATAGATGCTTAATGAGTTGCATGCATGATTATGTAAAGCTCAACTATTTGATCAACAAGTCTATCGGCCTTTGCGAGAATTGACTTGTTGACTATTAACTAGATCTACGATCTCAACTCTCGTTATATTGATCTATAGAAAGTGTCGATCGATATACCAATGGGGGTATCGATCGATACACCTTTTGCACCGTCGATCGATTATTCAAGTATGATATCGATCGACGCGCTCTAGTCAAGCTTTATGCGCATGTTGAATGAATGCTTACTAAACTCACTAGATCAGCTCTCGCCTTGCTCATAGCAAGAAACAAAGTTCAATTAGAATGTTTTCAGGATGAGAATTAGCTATGGCTTTTATCAATCAATCCTAGGGCAAGTTCTAGGTTGCTAATCTAGACACAGGCATTAATGAAAAATTCTAAAGATGATTATCACAACTCAACAATCTATAGCTGGGGCTAATCCCTCCTAACCTATTTAAACCCTAAAATCTAACAAGAGAACTACTCAGACATGACTAAGCAATTCATAACAATAGTTAGGTATAAAAACTTCATAGAATAAATAAGATAAATATCAATGGAGTTCCAATCACAAATTATAACTGTGGATCTTCTCTCCTATCTATCAATAAAACAATGAAACACAAAGAAAGCACACTCTGCTTCTAACATGGCGGCAAAGCTTATATAATTAGGGTAAAACATGTTAGGGGCAATCTTGTAAAATAGTGAAATCTTGGGCTTCAAGTCGGCTGTGACCAAACGGGCTTCTGCGCGCTTCGCTATCGATCGATACCATGACTTGTGTATCGATCGATTCTAGCTCTCCAATATCGACCGATTGTCGATCTCGATGGTCATCTCGGGTGCTTGCTCCAAATATCTCCAAAATGCTCCAAAATCATCACTTATCTCCAAAACATTCATGATCTTATAAATATAATAATAGTCTCTATAATAATATAAATTTTAGTGAAAACACCTATAAACTATGGATGAAAACGGGTCAAATCCATAGTCTATCAACTCCCCCAGAATTACTCTTTTGCTTGTCCTCAAGAAAAACAAACTTGCAGTCTCTCTGGAAGAAGTTTTAAAAACCGCAGGGACTCACATGATTTAAAACTTAGAATCATCATCTCTACAATATTGCAATCCACATCTAATAAATCCTAATTACAAAAGGACATCATACCATATCCTAGCTTAGCAACCAAATTCATCTAGCCAACAACTTAGCATAATCTTGTCTTTCATTCCCCTCTACCAACCTCATTTCTTAGCATAAAATAAAAGTGAAGACTTTACCTTGGGAGTATCGATCACAGGATTCAAGGATTCTCAAACAAGTATCTAGACGTGCAGGTAAACATTAGTTCCTATCCTTTCTCTCTACTAATTTTCTCTCTTGGTTAAAAATCTGCTTATATGCAAGATCATTAACCAAGATTGGACAAGCTTCCATGAATCAAGAATTAATGGTGGTTTCCACCAAGTCTTGTTCACTTCTTTTTGACCTATATTGTTGGGGTCGAAAACAGTTATCTCGAAATCAACGGCTAAGATTATCATTTTAGCAAATTCTTCACGAAAGACTTCTCGAAAGAAAGATCGGAAGAATACATATACTTATGGACGAGGGTCTCCGGAAAGATCGGTACAAAAAGAGACAGGTCAAGAACCAAGAACCGGACCGTTATCACCAAGGTCACCTCGCCCACGGGCGAGGACGACCAGCACCAAAGTCACCTCGCCCACAGGTGAGGACGACCAGCACCACGGTCACCTCACCCAAGGGCGAGGACGACCATCACCAAGGTCACCTCGCCCATGGGCGAGGACGTCCAGCACCGCGGTCATCTCGCCCACGGGCGAGGACGACCCGCACCCGGTTCACCTCGCCCTAGGGAGAGGACAATCCAATCCCGGTCAGTCCGACTCGTTTCGACTCTCGTGTCCTCCGTATAGTTGTGGTATCAGACTTTTGGATCATATACCTGTCGTTTTGTCTCGATCGGAGTTACTCTCGAAGTACGACTAAAATCGAGAAAATCGTAGAAAAGCCCGAAGGTCTAAAAACGGCCCGAGAGGATCTAAACGTGTCTAGAGGCCAATCTACGATTTGGAAGGGACCCGAGCCCAATGGGAGTTATGACGGTTTATCCTAACTCGCGGAGGTAGGATAAACGTTAAAGTTTCCGAAGATAAATATCAAGATTCGAAGATAACTACAAAGATCGACGAAAATTGGAATATTCCCAAAAGAGATAAACTTGGGCCCAAAGGCAAACGAGTAAATGGGCCACCGACCTAAAACAACTATATAAGGAGAGCTGGAGCAAAAGAAAAGGGATCCGAGAATTTAGACTTAGAGAACTCCTGCTAGCTTAGGGAACTTAGAACTTAGGTGGTTAGACTAGCAAGGCAAGGCTTAGGATGATTTGCCGCCTTTCTGTTCTGCTTTTGTGTAGTTAGCATATCTCTACTCCTCTCGGAGAAGTCCTGTATTCATACTATTTCATTAATAAAACACCTCCGAGCGACTATTTATCTTTATCTTGCTATCTATCTTTTTACGTTCTAAAAGTGATTACGCAGAGAATTCAGACTTTCAGGGAAAATCGGGTTTTTTTGGTTTTCCTCCATACTTATTCGTTAAAATCGCCGGTGTGAATTTCGGTTCCCACATATATCCTAGGATTATTTGTGAAGCAAGCCTTAATGGTTGTAGCCACCAAGTCCTGTTCTAATCCTTTACCTATGAAATTCTTATGAAGCAAGCCTTAATGGTTGTAGCCACCAAGTCCTGTTCGAATTCCTTCCTAATATATCTCTAATATAATAATACATATGTATATATATATATATATTTTTTTTTTATAATCTAAATTCGAAAATAGAGAGAGAGAAAGGGTGATAAATCTATATACACAAGGCTTTACCTTCCAGACTTGTTTGAAGAATCCGATCCCATGTATACCGAGCCCCAAGACAAGCAGTTGTGTCAGGTTTAGTGTTGGAGGTCAGCTTTGGTTCATTCAAAACAATCTTAGCAAGAGTGGATAGTTGACAGGTTGATCCACTTTAGTATCTTTAGTACTATCTGCAATCAGTAAGTCTAGAATGGTGCTAAAGAGTGGTTAAATATCTAGCAAAATCTATAAGTTCATAATCACTTTCTTGACTCAATAATAACTTAATTTGAAAATGTTTTTAATAAGACTAATAAGTAAATAAATATCACTAAACCTCCCCTCAGACTTAAACTACACTGTCCCACTGTAAATTCAGTCTGAGTTATGGTGAGAAATAAATCATAAGGACTCAATTGAACAAGTAGGAACGATATACCAAACCGGAATAGATGTCGACCGATTCAAGGACGTTGTTGTCGGTCGACGCAGGTGAGGAAATGTCGATCGATGTCGACTTGTTCGCGTCGGTCGATACAGATGGCAACCGTCTACTGGAATCTTTTTTTTTTTATGACCTTCAATAATTAAAAACCAACATAAATAGTAAATCAATGAAAACTTAATAAATATTACCTAATAGTGGGTTGCCTCCCACTCAGCGCTTTGTTATAGTCATTTAGCTTGACTTTGGAGGTGTTTTTGCTAGTAATGTTGAGAACTGGGACTTGTTGTAAAGCAAGTATCCATCTCTTCTTTGCGCTTACCAGTGAAGTCTCTCATTGCTTCTTCCCCTCTGCGCCATTTATCCTTCATTGTTGCAGTTGTGTTTTCAATCCTCTGCCATCTTTCACCAAGACTCTCAAGGTTGAATTGATTTATGGTAAGTGCGGCATAGGTGTCAGCTGAGATCTTCATTCCATGGTAAGGTGTGTTGGACATGTCGGATGTCGTCTTTGGTACTAGCCTGCCACGGTTTGTATCTATGTCGATCGATGCTGAATGGTTGGTGTCGATCGATTTGTTGATGCGTCTGTCGATCGATATCGGTGCTTCTGCTCGACGTGCAATGTAACTCTGAATCTCCACCAAACCCCCTTGTATAGCTTCAACCTTGGAGGTCAATGCACTGATGGTAAGGTCCTTTGGGAAATAGATGTAATCACATCTCCCATCAAGCCTCTCCTCTGTAGTTTCCAGAGCTCTGTAGATCCCTTCTATCAACTGATCTATCTCTTCTTGTGGAAATCCGGTTGAGACTTAATTGTGTGTGGGCGTGGCCGATTGGTGTCGATTGATGCGGCCAGGCGGTTGTCGATCGATGTGTGATGGTGGATGTCGAGCAATGGTGATTGTCAGATGTCGATCGATTGTGGTCGATTAGTGCCGGTCGCGTTTTGAATTCTAGCTATGTCTTGCTTCATCTCCTCCATGCAAGTAGTTAGCCAACTTATATTATCATTCAATGGATAATAGACACCATCAAGCTTCATCTGGAAGGCTTCTTTATTCCTAACATGTTCACAACAGACGCCATAGAACATCTCATTGATCTCGTCCTTGGTGTAGATCTCTGGTACCAACTTTGTCTGTGTGAATAGGCTAGCATGTTCAGGAAGACATATGTAGGCTGCCTCATCTCTTGAAGCTCTTTCCAGAAGTCTTCTGATATCCTTGTTGTGAACAGGGATGGTGTGTTCATCTAGATCTCTGGCAAATTCTCGATCATCTCTATAGACTCCATACTCATCTTTGTCTTCCCAGTAAAATTTCTTGTTACCATAAGGGTCAAAAGCTCTTCTGCTGAATTCTGGCTGTCTGGTGACCGTTGAAACGTCTATGTTGATCGATGGATGATTTGTATGGCGAGATAGTTGTTTGAAGCTGTTTTCTATGCCACCAATTGTGTCATAGAACTCCTTTGTAGTCTTCTGTTCGCGGTTGCTACGTTGATGCATGAACAGATTGTCTGCTCCATTGGCTGTCTGAAAGATATCTGCGATATGTTCTCGAGATACGTGTATTGTGCGGCCGTCTACTGCTTTTGCGAAGCCATTAGGGTCCCTGAAAATACCAAAATCGTCTGGAGTTAGATACTGGTTATCTAATTTATCTTTTTCGCTTACAGTGGTTTTCGGTATTGAATGGTTGTCGATCGATGTGGTATTGTTGATGTCGATCGATTGTTGAGGACGTTTATCGATCGATTGCTGCTGACGAGTGTCGATCGATTGGCTGGAACGAGTTCTTTCCCAAGCAGCTTCTGCTTGAAACTGACCTGTATCATCGCGCTTTTGCATGTTTAGTAGCTCCTCGTCTGTGAAGCTATCTTGTAGTTTATATGCTCGTGGTGTGTAGGTTACTGTTTCTACTGCAAAGCTCTCGTGGGGTGTTCATCTGCCCAACTACCAATCGAGTAGTCTCCGTCTCGCACACGGTTGAAATCAGTGTCGATCGATTTGTAGTAGGCAGTGTCGGTCGATGCTTCTTTTCGGCGTCGTTGTTGAGGTTGAGTGTCGATCGATGGCAACCTCGTCCTGTCGATCGGTGGTGCAGTCCTTTTCCAAGAGGAATGGTGTAAGAGTTTATCTTCCTCATCAAGGATGGCTCCGTACTCAATGGCTAGTTCCTCCTCATAGTCTTTATCATACTCGTCTGTATGGATATTTTGTCTGGTGTAAGCATCAATAGTGGGGTTGTAGTAGTCATTCTCCCACTCATCTAGATGTGTGTCGACCGATTCTTCATGTGGTATGTCGGTCGATATCTGGTTACTACTATCGATCGATGTTGCAGTGTGAGTCTCGATCGATTCTGAATATTCAGTTTCGTACTCATCTCCACAGTGGCAAGCTGCAATGATACCTGGATCATTGATTCTTCTGGAGATCGTCTGTGGCTTCTTGACTGGGATAGGGTCGTAGTGGGCTTTAGGATCGATGAGTGTTAGACACAACTGGTTGGTTTGCAAGTTGCACACTGCTCCCACAGTTGACAAGAAAGCTCTCCCAAGTAGTAGAGAAGAGTTTTTGTTTAAGTTGATGTCCAAGACATGGAAATCAACTGGAACTAGGGCATTACCAATCTGCACCTCTAGGTCTCTCACAATTCCTCCTGAACTCTTCTGGGAACAATCCACAAAAGTGAACAATTCCTGCGAAGGCTCCACCTGCAGACCCAGATGGTCTGCCATAACCCTAGGTAGGATGCTGACTGATGCTCCTGTGTCGCACAAAGCATGTGGGAATTCAATACCCTGCACTGTGCATGGTATTGCAAATTGCCCATAGAACATTCTCCTAAAGTTTTCTTCTTTCTCTTTTGTTTCTCTGAAGAACATCCACAATCTGTGGCTGTAATAAGCTTCTTCAAATGGCTTATGTAGAGGAATCCTGAAGACTCTCTTTTGGAAATTTTCTGTTTCCTTTTCATTAGCCCCCCTCTTCAGATGTTTCGCCACTTTTTCCTTTCTTCTCCTTAGGGTTATTCCAGTAGAAACCCTATCCTCTTCCATAGGATCATCTCCATCATTTGAAGGTGTCCTGATAGGCTCCGGTGAGTGCGTTAAGTCGTGCAACATCTATCTTCGGCATCTGCACTCGGTAGGTGATAGGGGCTCGTCGATCGATAGGAGGTGATGGGTATCGATCAATATTAGCTTCTGAGTGTAGATCGACGTTGCTGTTGGAATGTCGATCGATTCGGACATTGTCAGGCTAGGCGGATGTGGGTGTTTTACTGTGAACTCCTCGTGAGTTAGAATCTTCACGTCATTGCAAGATGCGGTTGATTCCGTAGGTGTTGTCGATCGATGCTCTGGTACTTCTGTTGATCGATACTGATTGGTGTATGTCGATCGATGCTCTGTGGTTGGTATCGATCAACACCAATGTGACCCGCCAAAACTCATCAAACTTTCTACCTCGAAATCGCCTTCTTGCAGCTTCTCTTCCTTTACCACTTTCCAAAAGTCATCCTCAATAATGGCATTCACGTGGTGCTTCATCACATCATCCCCTACTCCTCTTGTTGAAGCTTCCTGCCTCCTAATAGCATCTCCTGTCTACACAACCTGTATCTCCATCTTCTTCACATGAGAGCTCAAAGTCTCAAACTTTGTGTTCAGGTTGGTGTAGACAGAATCTATCTTCCCATTGAAGTCCACTGTCATTCGCTGTTGTGCCTCAAGAACCCTATCGAGCATCTCTTCAATCTTGCTCTCTTGAGTAGGCGGCAGTGGCTTCTGGTAGTAGGAACTTACAAAATTCATGTTGTTGTTGTAGCTGTTGTTGTAGGGTTTCTGGTACTGCGAGTTTTGGTTGAAGTTACTCCTATTTCCATAGGAGTTTCTGTTTCCACCCTGGTTTCCTTGGAATCCAACTCCCCCAATGTAGTTTACTTTTTCTTCCTCTGTTCTTCCCTCTACAGCTTCTGCATCTTCAACAAAGCTGACCTGCTTCTTGAGAAGCTTGCAAACACTGTCCAGTTTTGCCTTCACCTCATCCATCTGATCATTCCCAAGGATGGTGGCAGATCTCTTCCTCTCAAAATCAGTGTTCTTGGTAATGTTGCTGGATGCTAGGTTTTCAATCACTTTGACTGCCTCCTCTAGATTCCTGGTGTTGAAGTTTCCATTGCTGGAAGCATCAAGAGCCATCTGGTACTGCATCGCGATGCCTCTCTAGAAAGTACTGAGTAGCTGTACTTCATTGAATCCGTGGTGTGGACAGTCTCTCTGGTAAGACTTGAATCTGATCCAAGAGCCTCTGAATGATTCTGGAGGTTCCTGAGTGAATGTAGCAATCTTGCTCCTCAAGTCTTCAGCACGCGCTTCATCAAAGAAATGACATAAGAATGCATTCTTGATTTCGCTCCAGGATTTAAGAGATCCTGGTTGTAACTGCTTGATCCAATGCAGAGCTTCTCCAGCAAGTGAATATCTGAAAATCTTGCATAATAGGTAGTCTTCAGAGACTCCCTTGACTCTAATAGCAGAAATCAGATCCTCGAACCTCTCTAGATGGTCCATAGGATGCTCGTGGGATAGTCCATGGTAGGGCAACTGTCCCACAAGTGTGTAATACTGCGCTTTCAGCTCAAAATCCCTCTCAATGGTAGGAGGAAGGATGGCTGATCTGTTGGTGTAGTAGGGATCTGGACGGTTGTAGTCAGCCAACGTCCTGGGTTGCGCAGCCTCATCTACAGGTAAGGTAGTACCTGTAGTAGTAGCATCAGGCTCAGGGATTGCAGCCCCCAGAGCATCTATTCTCTGACCTGCTGCATTACGCAGATGATCCTACTGGTCATGCAGGTCTCCATCGTTTTCCCGAACAAGTATGAAAGGCGCAACCATTGCTCGCAGATCAGTATCGATCAATGTCCGAGATGGAATGTCGATTGATAGGGGTGAGCGAGAATCTGTCGACATGACTGGTGTCTGGGTCGACGGTTGTTGAGCATAATCGAGCGACACGGAGTTGTTGTTGTCAGTCGATAGGGAGCGCCCTTCCTTACGGATCGTGCGTTCCAGACTTGCAGGATCTGGTGAGAATATCAGTTGTGATTCCTTGTTGCTTCTGGAACTGCTGGACATGTACCTGAAAATCAAAGAAAAAAATAAATTTCTGTCAGAATACTTAACAAAAATTTGAAAACAGGCGATCAAAGCTCCCTGGCAACGGCGCCAAATTTGATACCACTCAAATTACCCTAAGAAGTGATTTATACTCTCTCAAATAAGAGGTCGAGTTGTAGTACTTAGGGATCGAATTCACAGGGAGCTAGGGAACCTAGAGATTTTAATATGATTTGTTAAGCAAGATGTTTTTAAGAGTTTTGAAAGTAATTGCAGTTTTATATTGAACAAGTATTTGTTCAATAGCAAGTTTTGAGGTTTTGGTGCTTAAAATGGAAATAGCTAGACTTAGGGTTTTTATTCAGGAAAGTTGGAATTATAATCCTATAGATGCCTAATGAGTTGCATGCATGATAATGTAAAGCTCAACTATTTGATCAACAAGTCTTTTGGCCTTTGCGAGCATTGACTTGTTGACTATTAACTAGATCTATGATCTCAACTCTCGTTATATTGATCTATATAAAGTGTCGATCGATATTCCAATGGGCGTATCGATCGATACACCTTTTGCACCGTCGATCGATTATTCAAGTATGATATAGATCGACGCGCTCTAGTCAAGCTTTATGCGCATGTTGAATGAATGCGTACTAAGCTCACTTGATCAGCACTCGCCATGCTCATAGCAGGAAACAAAGTTCAATTAGAATGTTTTCATGATGAGAATTAGCTATGGCTTTTATCAATCAATCCTAGGGAAAGTTCTTGGTAGCTAATCTAGACACATGCATTACTGAACAATTATAAAGATGATTATCACAACTCAGCAATCTATAGTTGGGGCTAATCCCTCATAACCTATTTAAACCCTAAAATCTAACAAGAGAACTACTCAGACATGGCTAAGCAATTCATAACAATAGTTAGGTATAAAAACTTCATAGAATAAATAAGATAAATATCAATGGAGTTACAATCACAAATTATAACTTTGGATCTTCTCTCTTATCTATCAATAAAACAATGAAACACAAAGAAAACACACTCTGCCTCTAACATGGCGGCAAAACTTATATAATTAGGGTAAAACACGTCAGGGGCAATCTTGTAAAATAGTGAAATCTTGGGCTTCAAGTCGGCTGTGACCAAACAGGCTTCTACGCGCTTCGCTATCGATCGATACCATGACTTGTGTATCGATCGATTCTAGCTCTCCAATATCGACCGATTGTCGATCTCGATGGTCATCTCGGGTGCTTGCTGTTGGACCCGAATATGACCCTCAGGTGAGGTACCGATAAGCGTGAGCTAGCATGTGGGTTGCGATAAGCCCATCATAACAAAGGGAGCTGAAAGCCGAGCTGACGACTGGACCTGGGAGACATCATAGCAGAGGTCACGACAGAAAGTGAGCTAACACCTTAAGAGACTCGGTCAAGAGGAGCCTAAAGCGAGCTCCGTAATTGAAGCCAAATATCTAGGAGAACAGTTGAAGGGTTGCCAACGAAACCTAGACTATATAAAGACGGAGAAGATAAAAGACAAGCCATCTCTTTTCCATATATCAACTTTTGTACTAGATTAAAAGCATTACGTATTCTTTAGCAATCATCTCAAGATACATTCCTTTGTATTCATCATCTTTCAACTCATCAATAAAATCATATTCATTCTTCAAGTTTATTTACGGGATTCAGCCCACGATTCTCATTCATCTCTCTTGACCTAACCTAAATCTAAGAAGTGAAACCTTGTCTCTCACAATTGGCGCCGTCTGTGGGGACAAATAATCGAATCCCTTTCTCTAAAGCTTAAAGGATGAATCCATTAGACGGAACGAATCCATCTAACCCCGATCAATCGAACCAGAGCAATAGCTCACCGAATCGCACTGCTCCGGGGGCAAATAACCCGAGAGCCTCCGGAGGGACCAACTCTGGGTCCTCAGCCCTCAATAACCCATCGCATCAATCCGCTCCGAACCAAACGGAAGATCAGCTTTCTGAGATCCGTCGGATGATGCTCCAGTTAGTGGACAAAGCTCAAGAGACCGAGCGAACGGTGCAACAGTTAGCCGAACGGCAGCAACAGTTCGAAGAGATAACCAGATCTCAATCCGCAACGACCCAACCGTCCGTCCACCAGGGAAGAGGAGTCACTTTCCATGAACGGTTAGCTGACCCTTCCTTCCCTAGAGAGCGCCTGAACTTCTCCCCTGATAGCCCAGGTGCAGAAGGGCAGGAACCTGCTTTCCAAACGCCTCGCGCTAGGACAGCTCCTGCGTTTACCCCTCCTATCACCAGCACCATGGGGAGCAATGTAGCTACAACTAGCTCCATGCCTGATCGAAACACCGGTGGGAGCACCCGTTTGCCTCCACCGCCACCTCCTTCCGGGTCTGGAGCAGGAACCAACATACCGTCCGGGGGCAGAACATCAGCTTCGGTGTTTCAAGCTAGGGTTTCAACCCCAAGCACAGACGAATACCAAAGGACGGATGCTGATCCTGCAGCTCTCCGCACTAACCTCGCTCGGAGCCTAAGGACCAATGAGCGACCTATTTCGCCAGCTAGCTGGGAAGACGACCGAGCTCGGTCTCGCCAGGAACCTGCTCGCCGAGTATCTGATAATGACCCAAATGTCCTCCCCTTCGAGGGACCTGACGCAATTCGCAGGTACATGGAGCGAACCCACGCAGCTCTCCAGAAATTGGGAGCTCAAGTTCACAAGGTAACGAGCTCAGCTCCCGAAATCGAGAGCTTAATTGAGGAGACTCGTGGAACTCCGTTCACCGATAGAATTGCCAACTCTTACATAAGAGATACTCGAAAAATTAAGATTCCTGAATACGATGGGAACGCAGACCCAAAGGCCTATTTAAGAGCCTTCCGATTAGCTATCGTTAAAGCTCACTTCACAAAGGAAGAGTGTGATGCAGGATATTGCAGAACATTTGCCGAAAACCTGATCGGAACAGCTCTCGAATGGTTCTCCAGCCTCGAGCCGAACTCTATAGACAGTTTCGATCAATTGGCTAACGCCTTTATGAAGCAATATTCAACTCACATCCTGAAACAAGCGTCTGAGGCTGACCTCTGGAAGATCAGACAAGGATTGGAAGACTCACTGCGAGTCTACATCGAAAAGTTCAGAGCAGTAAGAACTAAACTCTCGAATCCCAACGATCAGGTAGCCATTGAGGCTCTTAGGAGAGGTCTCTGGTATAAATCAGGTTTCTTCTCGGAGCTAACGCTAAATCCCCCTCCAACTATCGATGACGCCCTCCATAAGGCCTCTAGATACATTACCTTGGAGGAGGAAATGGCAGCATTAGATAAGCTCCACAGAAAACCCCAGAGTCACCCGAAAGGCGAAGCCTCCGATGGAAAGGGACCTCACAAAAGAGGTAGCTCCCGAAATAATCAGACCCAGGGAGAACATTCTTACGTAGTCGAGGAAGACAAGGAAGAAAAACCTGTCGCCGCGACAGCTAAAGCCCCCTGGTCCAAAGGTTATGACGAGAGCAAACATTGCTCTTACCACGATCGAAAGGGACATTCAACCGAAGAATGTTGGGACCTCCAACGACAACTGGCTGCTAAATTCGCAGCCGGAGAAATAAAAGATGTGGACCTCAAAAAGCCACAACCTTATCAGAAGAGAGGTCCCAGAGATAGCTCTCCAAAACGCGAGAGGTCACCTGAAAAAGAAACAGACTCACCACCCCCAGCTCCCAAAAAGAGAGTCGATATGATCCTTGGAAAGTTTCCACAAGGAAAAAGCCTACAAATCGAGGCCCTCTTGAGTAAACCACCTCCCCAATCGAGCCCTGGCTCAAGGATCGATTACATCCTTGGAGGGTCCGATGTGTGTCAAGACTCCGTTAACTCTATTAAAAGTCACGTACGGAAAGCTGTGTCAAACACTCAGTCCAAACCGACCAAGCCTGAGTCTAACACTAAGATCTCTTTCTGGGAGAGTGAGACATTAGACCTCGATAGACCTCACGACGATGCCCTTGTCATAACATTAAATATAGCAGGGTACGAGGTACCTAAGCTCATGATCGACACCGGAAGCTCCGTCGATCTTATTTTCTACAACGCACTAAAGGGAATGGAAATAGACGACTACGAAATTGTCGACCAGAAATCCAACCTCGTAGGTTTCTCAGGTGAAACAGCCACCTCATTGGGAACAATTAAGCTCCCAATTATAGCTGGCGGAGTCATGAAAATGACCAACTTCATAGTTGTCGACAAACCATCCCCTTTCCACGCAATCCTCGGAAGGCCTTGGATTCATAAGATGAAAGCAGTAGCTTCAACTTATCACCAATGCGTGAAATTTCCAACAACCAACGGAATAGCTACCATACACGGTAGCCAAAAGATTTCAAGGATCTGTTACCTGGGAGGATTCGAGATCATAAAAGAATCCCCCCAATAGCAATTACAGATCCAGGAGAGTCGCGAAATGCAACGAAATATCCGAGGTCCCCCTAAGAACCTCACCGAAAAAGTTAGCATCGACGACTCAAATCCTGAGAAACATGTGAGCATCGGATCCGAGCTACCTCTCGAAACCAAAAAGGAGCTCGTCGAATTCCTAAAACAGAATATCAAAACCTTTGCATGGACCACCAGCGACATGAAAGGCATAGATGCAAATGTCACCACTCATAAGCTCAATGTAGACCCTACTTTTAAACCGATCAAACAGAAACGTCGTAAGCTAGGTCTAGAAAAAGCCCAAGCTGTCAACGACGAGGTCGATCGACTAACAAAGGCCGGGTCCATCCGAGAGGTACAATACCCCGATTGGCTAGCTAACCCAGTGGTAGTAAAAAAGAAGAATGGGAAATGGAGAATCTGTGTAGACTTCACCGATTTAAACAAAGCCTGTCCTAAGGACAGCTTCCCGTTACCTCATATCGATCGTTTGGTCGAAGCAACGGCTGGACACAAGCTCTTGTCCTTTATGGATGCCTTTTCAGGATATAACCAGATTATGATGGATCCTGAGGATCAAGAGAAAACCGCATTCATAACTGAACGAGGAACCTATTGTTACAAGGTCATGCCGTTTGGTTTGAAAAACGCGGGAGCTACCTATCAAAGGTTAGTAAATAAAATGTTCGCTGGACAACTCGGAAAAACCATGGAAGTCTACATCGACGACATGTTAGTCAAATCCTCAAAGGGGGAGGACCACATCTCCCATCTAAGAGAATGTTTCGAAATCCTCAACAAATACGACATGAAGCTAAACCCAGCTAAGTGTACCTTCGGAGTACCTTCCGGCGAATTCCTAGGTTACCTCGTAACCGAAAGAGGCATCGAAGCCAACCCGAAACAAATAGCGACATTCCTGGAAATGCCATCACCTAAAACGACCAGAGAGGTACAAAGATTGACCGGACGGATCGCAGCACTAAATCGATTCATCTCCAGGTCCACCGATAAATGCCTTCCATTCTATAAACTTCTGAAAAATAATAAGAAGTTCTTATGGGATGAAAAGTGCGAAGAAGCCTTCAAACAGCTGAAGGCTTACCTCTCGGAACCTCCGATACTATCCAAACCTGTAGTAGGAGAACCACTGTACCTGTACCTCGCCGTGTCGGCAGCTGCAGTCAGCGGAGTGCTAGTACGAGAGGAACAAAACGAACAGAGACCTGTCTATTATATTAGCAAAAGCTTAATAGACGCCGAGACGAGATATCCCACCATGGAAAAACTAGCCCTAGCAGTCGTGACAGCTGCCAGGAAGCTGCGACCTTATTTCCAATCGCACTCGATCATCGTAATGACCTCACAACCATTACGGACGATTCTGCATAGCCCTAGCCAATCCGGACGATTAGCAAAATGGGCTATAGAGCTCAGCGAGTACGACATCGAGTACAGACCCCGAGCAGCAGCAAAAGCTCAGGTCCTCGCCGATTTCGTTATTGAGCTAGCATCCGAACATCTAGACCAGGAAACAGAGGTTCCGAAATGGAGCCTATACGTGGACGGAGCCTCGTCAAGGCAAGGCTCCGGTGTCGGTTTAAGACTAACCTCCTCAGCCGGAGAAACCATCGAACAATCCTATAGACTTGGATTTAACGCTTCCAACAACGAGGCCGAGTACGAAGCACTAATCGCTGGATTAAAGCTCGCCCTGAGCCTCGGAATTCGGGAGCTAAACGCCTACAGCGACTCGCAGCTGGTAGCTAGCCAGTTTCACGGGGAATACGAAACAAGGGACGAAAGAATGGGGGCATACCTCGAGGTCGTCCTAAACCTCACAAAGCAGTTTGACAAGTTCGAGCTAACGAGGATCCCACGAGGGGAGAACTCCTCAGCAGACGCGCTCGCCGCATTAGCTTCCACATCCGACCCTCTCGTAAAACGAATTATACCCGTGGAAGGAATCGAGAAGCCAAGTATCGACATAGCTACCAAGGCTGAGATGGATAGCAAACCAAAGGAAAAAATAGAGGATAACAGCCTCCCGACGGTAGCTACCCAAGTTTTCACGACATTCTGGTTCCCGAAAACTAGAACACGCAGCTTTAGAAAGCGCACCTCCAGGAAAGCAACCCAGAACCCGGAAAACAACGACAAAAGTGAAGGTACTCACCGAAGTTCAGACTCCCTAGAGCCTAACTCTACGAGTACCTCCGGAGGCACCATCCAGACCTCGGAGCCACTTGTCTATAAAGTCCAAACAAGAAGCCGCACCGCTCTTAAAAACGCATCTAGGAACGCTACACAAACCACAGGGGATAACGAGGAAATTGGAGATATTCCTCAGAACCCAGAACCTACTCCAACGAATATCTCCGGGGGCACCACGGCACCAGGTCCCGAACAGGAATCTCCCTCCTCTCTTCACAACAAAGTTGTAGGGAGAGAAGACTGGAGAATACCGATCATGGATTACATCCTAGAGGGAAAAATTCCACCCAACAAGTGGGAGGCTCGAAAACTCAAAGCCTTAGCAGCAAGATACTGTATAATCGAGTCAGCCCTCCACAAACGAAGTGTCTCCGGACCTTACCTAAAATGCGTTCACGGCCTAGTAGCTATGAAACTCATGAAGGAAATGCACGACGGTTCCTGTGGAAACCATTCCGGAGGCAGAGCCTTAGCCATCCGAATAAAAAGACAAGGCTACTTCTGGCCTACCATTATCGCAGATTGTGAGGTCTACTCCTCATCGTGCGACAAATGCCAAAGGCATGCACCGATCATACACCAACCAGCGGAAAAGCTGTCTAACATATCAGCTCCCTACCCATTCATGAGGTGGTCTATGGACATTATAGGTCCATTGGTACCTTCAGGGAAAGGAAAGAAGTTACTAAACCTCCTGGTCCTAACCGACTACTTCACGAAATGGATTGAAGCTGAAGCTTTCCAACAAATAAACAGATTCGAGGTCGAAGGATTTGTTTGGAAAAACATCGTATGCAGGCATGGCGTCCCATACGAAATCGTAACCGACAATGGAGGACAGTTCATATCCCACGACTTCAAAAGTTTCTGCGATAAATGGAACATCCGCCTCACCTTCTCATCACCTCGGCGACCTCAAGGGAACGGACAGGCGGAGGCTGCTAACAAATCAGTTTTAGCAAACCTCAAGAAACGCCTAGGAGCCCAAAAGGAGCTTTGGTCGGAAAAACTACCCGAAGTACTATGGGCCTGCCGAACCACCCCACGAAAAGCTACAGAGGAAACTCCCTTCTCCTTAGCTTACGGGATGGAAGCTGTCGTCCCAGCAGAAACCACCGCAGGTAGCCTCAGACGGGAGCTCTGCACCTCAAATCCCGCAGCTAATAACCAGCTCCTGATGGATAGCCTCGACCTGATCGAGGAAAGACGAGACCAAGCCTTGCTTCGCATTCAAAATTATCAGCAAGCAATGGCACGACACTACAATTCCAAAGTAAGGCCCCGACAGTTCGCCGTAGGGGACCTAGTGCTTAGGAAAGTGTTCGAAGGAACAAAAGAACCGGGAGCTGGAAAGTTAGGAACCAACTGGGAAGGACCCTACCGAATTATCCACATAGTACGACCCGGAGTTTACAAACTCCAGAAGGTACGAACCGGGGTACCTGAAATCCGATCGTGGAACGCCACGAACCTCAAAAGATACTATCATTAGGTACCTAAAACCCCTGAACTACGTTTGGCTTGATCCCTTGACTGGGTACGTAGGCAACTCCGTCATGAGTGCAGCCCCAACCTCTTCTCACCAACCTCCTCACCTAAGCCAAAGGGGCAGGTGTTACCAAGAACACTTAGCCTAAAAATAGTTACTGCGTAAATAATCTGAATCATGTATTCTCTGATATCTGATATTAATAAAACGATTGATTCAGTTTCATAAACATCAAAGGTCTTAAAACCCTCCAAGAAAATTTAGGTCCCCCTAAATCGGGACCTAAGCTCAACAATCTCGAATACATTCAGGTCCCTAAAAACCTGAACCTAAGGTCTTAAAATCCTTAATACACCCAAAGGTCTTGAAATCCTTAATACACCCAAAGGTCTTAAAATCCTTAACATAAACCAAGGTCTTAAAATCCTTAACAATCAGGTCCTAAAATCCTTAACATAAACTAAGGTCTTAAAATCCTTAACAATCAGCAAGGTCCTAAAATCCTTAACATAAACTAAGGTCTCAAAATCCTTAACAATCAACAAGGTCCTAAAATCCTTGACAACTGTTAAGGCCGCAAAATCCTTAACAATCAACCAGGTCCTAAAATCATAATCAAAACCAAAAAGGTCTTGAAACCCTTATCAAAATCGAAAGGTCTTAAAATCCTAAAGAATCAGGAAAATCCTGAAATTCCTCAATTTTCATCCGTTAAACTTCAAAGGCCTCGAAGTCCTTCGAATTAACTCAGGTCCCTATAAATCTAAATCCAGGTTCCTACGAACCTGAACAACCAGGTCCCAGAACCTTTCGAATCGGACTCAGGTCCCCGAGCTAAAATCAAGAACTTCTCTTTAAGGTTATCACGACCGAATATCCATTAAGCTAAATGCTTATCATAAATAAAGACTAAAGGTCCTAATCCGACTCAACGATGACGGCACACAACTCATCTGAGATTCGCAATCACTATGATTAAATGAAACGAGGTTAAGTTCAAAAACTTAAAACAGAAATAATAGCCACGATTTAAACATAAGAAAGGGTTTAAAAACCTCCCCAGGCTATTGAAATCCAGCAAGCGTTAAGGTTTAAAGGCCTCCTCAGGCACTAAGTCACAAAACATAACGAAACAAAGCCCTTAGGCCGAAGTCTTAAAAACACAAAACATAAAGTTAAAAGAGCCGTAGCTCTCAATCTTCCTTCTCTTCCTGAATCGGATCACCAGCACCGGCAGGAACTCCCTCATCGACCACATTGCCGTCACCTCCTATTGCTGCCTCGACTGGAGCTAAGTCAGGAGCCATCAAACCCAAATTAGAGCCATACTCCCCAGAAAAGGATGGATTAAACATGTTAATCTCGAAAGTACCTGAACTCTCCGAGATCTGGGGAAGAGGAAGCTTGCTGACCGAGAAGTCAGAGACTTGAGCCTTCTCATACGCAGTTGTCGCTTCTGGTAATAAGGCCACCAATTGGTTGTACTCCTCTTCAACGCTTTGGATCTTGTTGTTCAGCATATCCTTCAAGAGGTCGGCATTAGCTTGGAGCTCCTGAGCGTACACCAAAGCGTCGACCTCATCTTTCTTCCTAGCAAACTTCTCCTTAACACAGACCAGGATCTTGCCGTAAGCTTCGGCGACTTCTTTCTTCCCTTCCCTGACAGCCAGCTTGACTTCAGCTTCCTTGTTCTTCTGGCTATCCCGGGATGAGGCAATGAGCTCACGTACTTGATGCTCAGCTATCTTTCGAGCAGCCTCTAAATCATTGATCCTCCTGCTCTTCACCTGGATATCGAGCTTTTGACTCTCGATCTCTCCTTGCTGAGCATCGGCCTTCGAGCCTAGCCTCGTCACTTCGGCTTCGAGTTCAGAAATTCGAACCCGGGCTTGGTCAAGATCGGTTTTGGCTGCCTTAACCATCTCGGTAACCTCAGCAAGTTCACCAGCATTGGGGGCAGCACACAGAGCATTCTCAAACCTGAGCTGGGCCCTGTTAACAGCCCCAGCCAACTGCAATAAATCCAAAGAAAATATATATATATATCATCGTCTCCAAAGAATGTAAACAAATAACAGATAGAGATCACGTACCTGACCCATACAGTGGGCAATATCGAGATACTCATCTCGGTTAGTCAGGTCCTTGAGCGCTGGAAGGGGACATCCCACGCTCTTCAGGTGCCTCATTATCGCAGCTAGGCCCCAAGAGTCATCCAGGATCGACCCAGGCTTCGAATGGGTAAAGCTCCACCCAACAGTCCCTCCTCTAGAGGACGAGGAAGAAGAACGGATGGAAGCCCGCCCTGATCGATCCTGGGCCTCTTGTGTCTCGACGGCTCGATCTCAGAGGTACCCTTCGGAGCCTGGTAGTCAGCCTCCGGCACCTGGACCACAGGGAGAGGAGCAGCATCCTGAGCTACAACCTCAGTTGGAGCAGTCTCGACAACAGGTTTGGATCCTCCGTCGTCCAAAACTTCCTTCATTGAGATAAGGAATGATCCTCCTTGGTTCCTGTCGCTTCCACGAGAAGCACTGGCAGCTTTAGAGGGGTTACCCCTAGAACGGAATGACGGTCGCAGAGTCATGTCACCTGGCTGAGACTTTTCAGTTCCCGAAGCACTAGCACCAGTTGAGATCGATACAACCGAATCGCCTGCCGAAACTGGAACAATGGAAATCCTTAAGTTTAAAAACTTCAAAGCGATAAAATCATTGAAGCCGAAACTGGAACAATGGAAATACTAAGAACTAATCATTATTTTAACGAAAAGATAAGATCGATAGCTAGATTCTAGCTTCCGAGACAAAGGATTTTATTCGGAAGCTGGGGGCAACTGTTGGACCCGAATATGACCCTCAGGTGAGGTACCGATAAGCGTGAGCTAGCATGTGGGTTGCGATAAGCCCATCATAACAAAGGGAGCTGAAAGCCGAGCTGACGACTGGACCTGGGAGACATCATAGCAGAGGTCACGACAGAAAGTGAGCTAACACCTTAAGAGACTCGGTCAAGAGGAGCCTAAAGCGAGCTCCGTAATTGAAGCCAAATATCTAGGAGAACAGTTGAAGGGTTGCCAACGAAACCTAGACTATATAAAGACGGAGAAGATAAAAGACAAGCCATCTCTTTTCCATATATCAACTTTTGTACTAGATTAAAAGGATTACGTATTCTTTAGCAATCATCTCAAGATACATTCCTTTGTATTCATCATCTTTCAACTCATCAATAAAATCATATTCATTCTTCAAGTTTATTTACGGGATTCAGCCCACGATTCTCATTCATCTCTCTTGACCTAACCTAAATCTAAGAAGTGAAACCTTGTCTCTCACACTTGCTCCAAATATCTCCAAAATGCTCCAAAATCATCACTTATCTCCAAAACATTCATGATCTTATAAATATAATAAATAGACTCTGTAATAATATAAATATTAGTAAAAACACCTATAAACTATGGATGAAAACGGGTCAAATCCATAGTCTATCAGAAATCCGGGGTTAGCCTCGAATACTTATTCATGGTACGTCAAAACCCTTTTCGTGGGACCATCTCAGAGCACCCACACGATCACATCGAGTATCTAGAAGATATGATGGATGACGAAGACAATCGTTGTAAACTCTTTCCATTCTCCTTAGAAGGCGACGCCAGAAAATGGCTAGACCAACTACCAACAGGATCTTTGACCTGTTGGAAGGAGAGAAGGAGTACCTTCACCAATCAATTCTTTGATGAGACGCATTACTGGGATGTAAGGAAGAAAATCTTCACATTCCCTCAAGGTCCACGAGAATCATTCAGAAACGCATGGGAGAGATTCAAGAGCTACCAACTTGAATGTCCCCATCATGGCTATTCAGAGCCACAACTCATTAATACCTTTTACGGAGGTGTTAACTTGCATTACCAAATCACGCTTGACACTGCCAGTGAAAGGAGCTTCAGTTCCAGGAACCCTAAAGAGGCAAGGCGTCTGATAAAAATTGTAGCTACGGGTAGATCCTACGAAATGATGGACGTAGAGCGAGGAAGGAGAGTTGACTAAATTGATGGGTCACCTTTAACCAAAATCAAAGAATCCCTGGATTCTTTTCATTCCGCTTTTGAGGGACAGAACCAATTTGGGATTTACCAAATTGACGATGACACTCTATCTGAATTAGAACAACAAGTAGATTTCGTAGATATCCAAACCTTGAAAAATAAGTACCCTATCCCTAACCCCGATAGCTTCACCCAAAATTACGATGCTACTGTTGGATCACGCAGAGGCAGAGCGAAGTTTAGACTAAATCAAGCTTTCACGGGAAAACGCACACTGGCCACTGACCTGAACGGAAAGATAGACATAATATACAGTGAGCTGATGAGGAAGTTCAACGCTTTAAATGAATACATTAAAAGACGGGATGGTCAAGTCGCGGAGAACGTAACCACCATCAAAAGAGCGGCATGACGTCTCCCTGGACGGACTGACGCGAACCAGAAACGTTAGGTTAATGCCGTGTTACTAAGAAGCGGAAAACACCTAATTCCGAGCACAATAGAAATTAACAACGCAGAAAAATGTGCTGTAGTCGAGGAAACCGGTGAAAATAGGTCACGCCCGATAATCCTTGATGATCCCAATACCGAGTCAGAAACACCTCGAGAGAAAGAGCTGCCCAACACTGAGGAAGCGGCCATCGACCTCGAGGAGGAAGAAGAAGAGTTGGAAGAAGATGTGGAAATCGATCGACAAGAAAGAACCAACGTCGATCGACATGCTACGGTAAATATCGATCGACAATGTGAAAATAATGTCAATCGACGCTCAACTCCTGCTGAACCAGCCGTGGAAAGAGTGTATAGAACTTTACCACCCTTCGCTCCGAACAAGACGCAGACCAAGCAAGAGTTAGATAAATCGATCTGCAAGAAAGCATTCGATAAGATCACGTTGGAGATGCCATTGAGTGACGCCATAAAAGTATCACCTTCAATAAAAAAATATGTAAAGGACATGGTATCCAACAGCTGAGCGCAGCGTCATGATGGTTTAAGAGTAAGTAAGTGCAATAATCCAAGGCGAAACTCCGATCAAGAGACCCGATCCGGGCCGCTTTGTTTTGGATTGAAATATACGGGATAAAAGTTTTCCTCGATTCCTTTGTGACCTAGGTTCCAGCGTGAACCTCATGCTGCACTCTGTCGCGATATCCATAGGATACGATAAGTTCAAACCTACCAAAATAACTTTGGTTCTAGCCGATAGATCCGTTAGATTACCTGAGGGAGTGCGTGCCGACGTGCCGATAAGGATTAACGTTGTCACGTCCCAACGGACTTCGTGGTGCTGAAAAACCAAAATGAACCGAAGGATCCCCTCATTTTGGGTAGACCATTTCTAGATACAGCAGGTGCGATAATCGATGTCAAAGAGGGTAGAATATGTCTGAACATTGGAAACATTCCGATGACCTTCGACATGGATAAGCTGATAAGACGACCTTTGATCGGTAAACAGACTTCCTATGTGGATGATATCTGTGAATTGATTGAAGAATCCTTCATAAACCTTTGCTTAGATGATCCCCTGGAAAAAGTACTCATATCTAGTGAAGAAGAAACATTTAGTGTCGACAGTAGAGCTAAGGAATACACACGATTAATGGACGCAAGTATGGAAATAGTGAACGTTGATGAGGATGACACTTCGGATATCAACGTCGATCGATATTTAATGAAAGCTGTCGTCCGACAACCATCCTCCTTGGACGAATGGGATCCAGAAAAGGCACCAAAGATTGAGTTAAAACAGCTACCCGCTGGACTCAAATATAATTTTCTCTATAAAAATTCCTACCCCGTAATCGTAAACGCCAACCTGACCAATGGAGAACTTGCGTTGTTATTAAATAAACTACGAAAATATAGGAAAACCCTCGGATACTCTCTCGAGGATATTCTTAGCATTTCTCCAGATCTGTGCATGCACCGGATTCACCTAGAAGACGGTTCGAAATCCTCAGTGGAACACCAAAGGAGACTGAACCCGAACTTGAAAGAAGTTGTTAAAAAGGAAATAATTAAACTTCTAGATGCCGGAGTCATTTACCCGATATCGGATAGCAATTGGGTCAGCCCTGTGCATGTCGTACAGAAAAAGGCGGAATCACTGTAGTGAAGAATGAAAAGGACGAACTCATTCCCACGCGAACTGTCACTGGACATCGAATGTGTATCGATTATAGGAAGCTAAACGCTGCCACCAGAAAAGATCACTTTCCTTTACCCTTCATTGATCGAATGTTGGAAAGATGGGCAAACCACCAATACTATTGTTTTCTTGACGGATACTCTGGATTTTTCCAAATCCCTATACATCTTGACGATCAAGAAAAGACCACCTTTGCATGCCCTTATGGAACATTCGCATACCGCAGAATGCCATTCGGACTTTGTAATGCCCCTGCCACCTTCCAACGATGCATGATGTCAATCTTTACTGATATGATAGAAGATTTCATGGAAGTCTTTATGGACGATTTCTCAGTATATGGATCCAGTTTCAAAAACTGTCTCGATAACTTATGTAAAGTTTTGGCAAGATGTGAAGAAAAGAACCTCGTTCTAAATTGGGAAAAATGCCACTTTATGGTTAACGATGGAATTGTCCTGGGACATAAAGTGTCCGCTGCTGGCATAGAAGTAGATCGGGCAAAAATTGAAGTAATGACCGGTCTGCCAGCACCCACAAACGTAACAGACGTGAGAAGTTTTCTCAGACATGCCGGTTGTCTCTAGTTTGCTCAGTAGGACGGGTCTTGTTCTGATTGCCCAAATCAATTCCTTTGCCCTTATCCACCGGTTTGCTATAGCTATTGTTGTTGTTGCTTGAACCCCAAGTAACTTGTGATTTACTTCTGGTTGTCTTCTTGATATGCTGCTCGGCTTGAATGGCCAAGTGGAATAGATCCTTGAAGTATAGGTAGTTCTGCCTCTCCACTTTACTACTGATCCGATCTTGTAACCCATCAACAAACTGAGGCATGATGGATTCTTCATCCTCGTTGAGCCCTAGCCGATTTCTCAAGCGCTCAAACTCCTCATAGTATTCTTCTACGGACTTAGTCCCTTGCTTCAGAGTTCTAAAACGCCTTTGCAAGTCTTTGTGGAAGTGCTGTGGAACAAACCGCTGGCGCATGAGATCCTTCATGTCTAACTAAGACTCGAGTTGCCTCAGTTGGTTTCTCCTTTGATCTGATGTCAATCTGTCCCACCATACCAGCGCATTTTCAGTAAGCTGAGCCACAGCGAGTGCTACTCTCTTTGGACCTGGATGGTTGTAGTACTCAAAGATATGATCCATTCTCTTTTCCCAGTCAAGGTAAGCTTCCGGATCCACCTTTCCCGCGTATACTAGAGCTTTGAGCTTGATGTGGTTTGGGTACTGGTTCTGATTTTGTCGCGCCCTTGGGGGAGGGTTGAAGTCTTCCTCGTGTTCATATTGGTTCTGGTTACGTCGCGCTCTTGGAGGAGGATTGTAGTCTTCTTCCTTGTCTTCTCCATCTTCATCTTGTTCCCCAGTTCTCCTTTGATTTTGGTTTTGGGGATAGAAAGGTCCGGGGTCATCTTCTGGTTGTTGATGAGTATTGCTAGCCTCCGGAATGTCGTTGAAGTGTAATCCGGTTCTTGTTGGAGCTGTGCCCGTAGGCGTTGTATTAGCCTGAGCTATTCCAAGGTCAACTCGTCTCTGTGGCCTAATGGCTGGCCTCTGCTCAATTCGGTCCATCCTGCCTCCAAGTTCTTGTCTCATATTCTTCATCTCTTCTTGCAGATCACGGAAAGCCTGCATCAAAGCTGCTTGAGTTTCTTCTCCCATGGCGGCTTTTCTCTTGTAATATAAACCTAAGAGAAAAATAAAGAAAACTTAAGTTGTGATCGACCAAAGCAATGGAAATATGCAATATGAAATTTTTTGTTTTTTTTTTTTTAAACTTTAAGGAAAATTCAATTTAGAATCGACATTATGCAAATGAATATTAGACTGGACGTAAAAGAGGAAAAGGTTGATCACACGGTTGAAAGAAAAGGAAACCTTTTTTTTTTTTAAACTCGTCCAAATAAGGGAACTCGGATTCAAAGCTTTACTAACAAGTTTTAATCATTTTTTTGAAAGAAAATAAAGATCTGGCAGTAACTAAACTCGACAGGATGAATAACATATGAAGAACACAACTTTTTTTTTTTTTTTAATATTTTGAATGCAACAAGAAGCAAATCGATTTCTTTTTATGGTTTTATGAAATAGAAACAAGATAAACCAGATGCAACAGAAACAAGTATGACTTCTTATGGGTTTTATATGATTATGCAAAACAAAACTCAATGAAACAAAGAAAAAGCGATTTTTTTTATGGCTTTTGATTTATGGATGGAAAAACAAATGAAACTAAAAACGATTGTAAATAAAATAGATAGGATAGATAAAACCTGATGCTGAAGGAACTTCAGCTCTGATACCAGAAATGATGTAGTCCTAAGCTGACAAAGGCCACAAACACACTAGAACCAAAGTGATGGTCGGATTCAACAGGAGGGTGGTTCAAATAATCGATCTAATCGATCAGATGAAACCGGTTTGGTGGAGATCGTATGATGGTGATAAGATGGATCGGAGTGCACCACACGAGGGGTGAAAGACTCGTGATACAACACAACACTCGGCTCTTGGAGGTACTGGTCTCAGCAAGAACAAAGCAAGCAAAGTTTTACAAGGAAAACTTCAAGGTTTCTTTGAGAAGAAAGTTCGTTTGTTTATTGATCTAGCGTAAAATAATACAAACTGCTTATAAGGGACTTATATAGCCATCCAATGCAGTGGTGCCTTCGACGGACTTTGAAGCAAATAATACATAAGTTTTGGACTGAAATAAAAACCTTATTAGGCATGCAAGCCAACTAGAAAATTCAAAAAAAAAAAGGAAACAAAGCTGCAAAACAAATCAAACCGTTGGGAGTAATATTGAATTAAAATGCTTACCTTACTTACCCTTTCTTTGGTCGGTTTGATTGATCCTTAAGTCTTTCTAGACGGGTTGATCTTCTATGGTAATGACCAGCAAGTTGGGGTGGACTTGATCAGGACTGAATGGCCAAAGATCTTTACTTGGTGGCTTAATCTTCTCGGTTGGTCCATCATTCTTCAAGCTTAGTTCTTCAGTCTCTAAGGAACTTGTGTACTCATAAGCTGGTTCATTACTTGGTTTATCCTGTCCACAATCAAAAGCAAGCATCATACTCTCATTAAACTTATGTTGGAGTATCTTAGCTCTTTTTCTAGTAATAGGTCCCTTAAACACAATCGGCATAGGAACATCTTTAGCTTCTTCTGGTTGGGTCGGATTGTCTTGTAAACTCTGGATGTCTGGTTTGGTTAGGTCCGGTTCCTCTTGGTTTGGTTCAGCTGTAATGTCCTCATCATAGCGACCGAGCCGTGTGTATGCTTGGTCGCTGCGTAGCGACCGAGCTTGGCTTGTCTTTGGTCCAATTGCCATACTCGAGCTTGTCCGTGGCTGATTTGGATACGTGTCCGTTGCCTTGAGACAATCGGTACTTGGTTCGATCGAGATTCGAACAAGATTTTACCGCAAGGTTCTTTGTGAAGACATCTTTTTACGATGTATAACTTTCGTAAAAAGATGCTCACGCTCATTTTTTTCGGAGGTTTGGACATTACTTTGTCTTGACTGTTTTCGACCCCAACAGTTAGCCCGCCAGCCCGTTAGAATCGTGGACTTTCGACGAGATTCTCGGTATGGCGAGTTAGACGAGATTGGCGTATTTGGGAGAAGTTCATATCCAAAAGTCCGCGGGTAAATAGTAACTTCTCATGCCTATAAGAAGGAAGGTAACATCTTCATAGTTTTTCACTTGCTTACTTTCATAAGAAGCTCTTTGAAAAAATTTCTATTCCCTCTCCATCTTCTCTTTCTTCCTTTTCCTAGAAGTTTACAAGATGTCAAGCAGAAGGAAGACTTCGAAAAGAGGTACCTCCCGTGGTTACTCGTCCAAAGGTGTTCACGACGAGCTCCTCGTGCCAAAGATTGAGTTCGTGCCTCACTCGTTAGATCTAGAACATGAGGCGTGGTGGAAAACGAGATACGGTTCGATGACACCTCCTAACAAGAAATCGTTCCTTGTCATGATCCATCGTTCGGTCGAAGGAGGCGCGCCGAGCAGAAGCACTAGCAAATTTCTTCAGACCATCAGGTCGTTCTACCGAATTCCGGACACGGTGGAGTTTCGGATTCCTCGTTGTGAAGAAAGCGCCGATAGTCCCCCGGAGGGTTACTCTACTTGTTACGAGGCGTTTATAGTGCGTTGCCGTTTGTGGTTTCCGATTCCCGAAGTCATTGTTCGCGTGTTGGATCGCTTTGAGGTATCAATATACCAGCTGAACCCCATCAGTATCCAGCACCTCATAGGCGTCGTGATATTGAGTTACGAGCATGGTCTCTCCCTTACCGCCGACCACTTCGAAGCGCTCTTCAGGCTGCAGCTTGTTTCGAAGCCGGACAATTACCGGTTGGTTCCTCGGACCTTCATGTCGGTGGTCAAGGTTTTTTTTTCCAACTTCAATTCGTGGAAGAAGTTTTTCTTCTTCGTCCTCATAGGCGCTGCATCCGTCGAAGAAAGTTGCATTCCATTGTTCCGGAGTGAGCCGAACGACAGTCCCTTCATCAACCCAATCCCTCCGTTTCCTGAAGACACGATCGCAGTGAGTGATCTTCTCAGGAACGGTCGTTTTTCTGGACCTCCTATACGCCGAAGAGAGTTCGAAAGGCGTTGAGACTCGCGCATCCCGGTCCCGAAGTTGGCGCGGAGACGGACAACGGTTCTGAGCCCGATGGTCCTGATCCTTGTGATGTTCCCGCGGGGGAGACGAATGTTAGGTCCTCGAAGGGTAAGAATTTTGACCTTGGCGATATAGAGTTTTATGTGGACGATTCTATCTTCCCAGGATGGGACCCGGACCTTGCTTATGGTGATGGAAGCGGTACGAGCGAGGTTCCTATCCCGGATTTTGATGATTTCTTTGCTGGTTTACCCTCGGGTTTCGATCCTCCCCCGCCTGTGGACGAATCGGGAAGGTCGAAAGTCATCGCGGAGGGATCTCGCATCATCAATGGGGTTAGTTTCTTTCTTTTAAGGACTTTGTGAATATGATCATGGGTTTTTTTTTTTTTTTAAACACGTTGGTCATTTTCGTACGGCCTGAACTTCCTCGGCTCTGCCCTTGAGGCGAGTCACAGGGAAACCATGGTTTATCGCTTTAAAGCGGAGAAGGACCTTGCTCATATCCAAAGCGAGATTTTGGATCGAGATTCAAAACTCGCTAAAGATCATGAGAGGGCTATTCGTCGAGCGGAACAGAAGGGTAAGAGGGAGATCGTCGAGGTGATGAGGAGTCGTGCCTCTCAGTTCCAGACTGAGTACGGGAACCTCAAGGACACTTACGCCTTAGTGGGCGATTACCGTGAGTGTCGTGGTTCGGTTGGGACTCTTTAGAAAACGCAAGCGGACGACTACGTTTTCGAGGAGGAGATGAGGGACATGAAAGGCGGTATGAAGGATTATGCCCATGCTGAGGCGCCCATTTCCTTGATCGACGGGAGGATTCAGGGATTCTGGGATCCCGTCCCAGTCTCTCATAATACCGTAGAGACCACGACCGAGTTTGCTGGTGATGGCGAGGAAGTGGACCGTCCCACGGATGTATTTGGAGCTTCCTTGTCTGGGAACTTCTTCTTTGATCCGTGAGAGGTGAAGTGAGCGTTCATCGAGAAGAGGATTTCTCTTTATCTTGTTGTTGTGGCCGAGTGTGGACTTTAAACTTTGCATTGGCCTGTTTTGGCCGCTTTTATCTTTATCGGGACTGGCCGTTGGTGGCTTTTGAATCCCTACCGCTATGCGGTTTATATATATATATAACAGATGTTTGTTTGAGCTACTTTGTTTCGAGTGTGTTTGAAGTAAACATGAGTTGTCATCTCATAGTTAATCCCGTTGAGACGTTCAATCTGTTGGTTTGTTCGAGACGTTAATTTTCGCAAAAATTATTTATTTTTACGAACTTTCGGGAACGTTAAGATATGAACGGAGAGACACGTTTTAGGATCTCGTATCATTTTTTAGATATCATGTCTTCAGATGTCAGAGACCAATGCGATGGGTTTAGGGCAAGACCTAGGTTTACTTTCGGTTTTAAGGTTTGTGCGGTGACTAGCAAGCTATCAATTTTACTGTTGCGATTTTTACCTGATTCGTATCTATTTAAAGTCCGCGATAGGTTCTCGGCTTATATGACTTGTATGGCATGAATCGAGCACCTCACCAGAGACAATTTTTAAGCCAACTGGAAGTGCTAGACCAAAATTTCGGATTTTTTTATTAGCGCGCTATTATCCTTGTGTTGGATGTTCGAGGATCAAAAGAATGATCAGGTTGCGTTTGTTTAAGACGGCTGGCGTGTTCGTCGGGGCTAATCGACGAACGGGGGGTAAATATTCGTTGAGATTTTATGGTCGCGTTCAGATAGTTGTTCGAATTTTAACTTGGCGACGTCTCGCAGTTGTTTCGAAGACTATCGTATATTTTAGGTGCTGAAGGATGATGGCTTTGCGATTTGGGCCAGATAAGGCCGTTGACAAGAGTCTAATGTTTGTAGATGTTTTTAATTTCAAGCGTGTCCTGAGACTTTCTTGTGTAAGAGATCGAAAAGTGCGTATTTTAGTAAAAGTTTTAGAAAACTCAATTACAATGGTAGTCTTTAAACTGTGGGAGTATACGAGTATACGTAGCCACTCCCCCCCCCTTTTTAGAGAGGGGGATAGCTGAACTCGTCTTTTGACGAGCTGCCTACATACCCCTTTCGAGAATCAAGCCATCTCGTAGTTCTGTTTTATGCCGCGAGTGTTCTTACTCGGCGGTCGTAGTCGTGCTGACCGCCTTAATCGTGGAGACTGTGGCAGGGTGACGTTTTTGTCCGGGTTCTCCGGTTGAGTGGTAGTGTCGACTTCGGAATCGTGCTGAGTTTCGATGTCCGAAGCGTTCGCTTCAGCTGACGATATCGAATCGTCTTTCTTTGAAGTGTTCTCGGCCAAAGGCTGAGCCAACTTCGCATATTTGCGAGTCGCTATTGCGGCGGTCGTGATTTTCCTAAACTTGTGGTCTGCGAGAAAGCAAAGCCGCAACTGTTTTTGACAACCCCAGATAGCTGAGATCCCGCTCTGGCTCGGGAATTTGACGCGAGGTGATATGTAGACGGAACGGCTTTCATGGCGTTAAGCCATGGGGTTCCCATGATCACGTTGTAGATGGCGGGATATCGACCACCGCGAAATCGACGACTTTTGTGATTTCTTTGGCCATGACTGGTAGCTGGATCGATCCGAGAGTAATCGATACTTCACCTGAAAAACCTATCAGTGGTTTTGGCGTTGGGGTAACTTCCCCTAGTTTGATGTTCATCCGTTTGAGAGTGTCGCAGAAGATAACATTAACCGTGCTTCCCGTGTCGATGAGGACTATCCCGACTTCCAGATCTCATATGACGAGATCTATGACGAGTGGATCGCAGTGAGTCTGATCAATCCCGCCGGCTTGGTCTCTCGTGAAAGTTATCGAGTTGTTTTGATCATCTCGGGGAGGGGACCACGTAGGCCAGTTTGCACTTGATTCGGCCTTTCGCTGGTAAGCCTTGATGGCCGAGACCGTGTCGTTGCAGTACTGCGATCCTCCGATGATCATGTTGACTCTGCGACGATTGTTATCGTTTCCTTTGTCGTCTGGTCTTCTTCCACGTTTTTCCCTAGATTGGTTTTATTTTAAGGGAGTTCTCCGTGGGCGGATTCCTGTCCGTCTTTAGAGGGCGATCAGTCTCGAGGATGAGATCTTTCACGCTGGTTACTTCGGAGAGTTCCCCAGCTAGTAGCTTCGCGGCCAACCTTGCTCCCAAGACTTTGCAGTTAGTCGTGGAGTGTCCTCGGGACTGATGGAACTCGCAGAAGGTGTTTTCGTCGTATCCTTGATTGCGAGTCCATGTATTCCCCGTGGTTCGGCCTTGATCTGAATTGATCGCTTAGTTATGCGCCCCTTGGAATTCTTCCCCCTCGTGGTGGACGTACTTGCCATTACGAGAGCTTTTCTTTTTCGTCTTTTGGTCCACATCCTTCAAGGGCGGCTTTGTCGGTTTATGCTTTTGTGATAAAACTTTTGTTTCCTCTTCGATTAGGATGTAGTCCGTTGCCTTGTGGAGGGCGTCTTGGATCGTCCGCGGTTTGTCGAGGGATACCCACTTTCTGAATTTCGACTTGTACCAGAGCGTTTTTTTGAGCGCATCTACGGCCACCTTGTCGCTTATCCCGCTAACCCTTGACATAACCAGCTTGAAACGGCTTATGAACTTGCGGAGGGGTTCGTCTTCCCCTTGGGACATGCTCCAGAGGTCGACATCGGATGTTTCTCTATCTATGAACACAGAATATTGTTTGAGAAATTCTGACACGAGCTGGTGAAAACTTCCGATGGAGTTTCTCCTGAGGCGTGCGAACCATTCGAGAGCTGCTCCTTCCAGGTTCTCGACGAACAGCCGGCAGTAGCCGGCGTCTTTTTTGCTATCCTTCAGTCTGGCCCTTCCCATCTTGATATGGAAAGCCTGAAGATGAGATTTAGGATCGGTCGTACCATCGTACTTTGGTATTTTGATTTTTCCCGGGTCAGATACCCTCGTATCGGAGATGCGAGCGGTGAAGGGCGTCTTCCGAGCCCCCTTGAGCAGTCTATCGATCTTAGGGGAAGAACTGGTAGCGTGATGGATCTGGGATTTCACGGCCCTTACTTCCGCTGCAGTTTTGGTGATGTAATCGCAAAGATCGCGAATGTTCGACGTCTCGTCAGCAGATTTCTGAGCTTGTCGGCGTTTGCTGCGAGTGATCTTGGTTTGTTTTTCGGCAAGCTCCTCCTGTTCGACCCAGTAGAGGTTTTCCTCCTCTTCCGTCATTGGCTTATCGAACGGGGAGTTTTCCCGACCCGATCGGCTTCTGGTTCTTCGTGGATGTCTGTCAGCGTCCTCCTTGGTATCGTTGGAGACGTCAAAGTGCTCAACTTCGTTAACCTCCGAGCCCTTTCTGGGAGGTGGAGGACTCTCAGAGTTCCTTTTCTTGGCAGGGGATGCTTCGCTAGGGTTTTGGCCCGAAGGTCGTTCCCGCGATGTTCCAGGCCTTTCGAGTGGGGTTGCGAAGTCCAGTCTTTTCCCGCGAACCTTCGTGGTTCCGCGGAGATGGATTGCTCGAGTCCTTGCCGTTAAGGTTTCGACCTGTTTGGTCAAGGTGTTCACGAGCTTGTCCTGTTCTTCCGACCTTTTTTCATAGGTAGCGAACATCTTTTTAAACTCCTCGAGCGTTGCGACGTTGCGGCGTTGGCTGGTGCGTTGGCCGCGGAGACATCCGCTGCTGGAGTGTGGAGATTGGTGTCGCTTCCTCCATTGAGAGGAGGTTGCATGTTGTCTACGTTGCCAGTTGACATGTCTGGTTGAGTGTGTTGTGGTTAAGAGTTAGATTGATCCGTACCCCCCCCTCCTTCTAGCGCCAAACTGTGGGAACCAAAATTCGTACTGTCGATTTCCGTTTAAATTAGGAAAGTAGGAGAACCCTAGTTTCCCAGAGGTTCCGGATATCTGCTAATACCACACGCCAAACAATCAGAACACGAAACGAGAATGATAATAAAATAAGAAATCGTAAAAAGAGCAAAAGGTGTCTTATTCCGAATTCGCGTATGAGCGTTACAACAAGGTAGAAGCCTCGACTATGAGAGATATCGGCGAGATCCCTAGTTCTAACAACTTAAGACTGCAAAACCTAGTTGAGTCGCAGCTCGAAATAACAAAAACGGAAAGTTGCCTAAATGCTCTAAGTGCTAAGTTTGCTGTGTCAAAGTTCTCCTCCTCTGCCTCTCGCCTAGGACTCCTTATATACTCGCTCCTAGTTCGGTTTACGCTTTTCCTCTTTTGCCCTTAAGCCGTCGTAGCTTAAAATGGAGATATTCCATTTTTCCCGATATTCGTGATTATCTTTGGAAACCTCAGATTAATCCGCGGAAACTTGACATTTATTCTTTTCTTACGAGCCAAGCATAAACCGTCATATGGCTTATGGGCTTTTGGTTAAGAAATCGTAAGTGGGCTTCGAGCTACGTTTTAGGCCTTCCTTGGGCCGTCTTTGACTCGAAACGTTTAGTTACGGTTTCCTCGATAAAAACAAACTTCCCACAATTTTTATCGTAAAGTTTGGTTGATGAGTCCGAGTTACGAAAAACATGTAATGGTTTAGCGACGGTTTTCGGGAGATAGCATTAAAAAGTAGACAAGAATGCACGGATTCGTGTCATATCGAAGTTCTAAGAGAGCTCCGAGCCGTACGCGTCCTCCTCAAACAATTTTATTTAGTTAACAATTTCAAATTAGGAAATTTCTTGCTTTTACATTTTTGGTTATTCCAGTTTAGGGAAGATTCTTATTTAAGAGAAATACTAAAATGCCAATTGTTCCTGAAACCAAATCAATCCATTAATAATTAAACATAGTATATATATATAGGATATCTACCGGACAAAAAAGAAGAAGTGGGATTTGAAGATGATCGACCATGATTATTGGTTATCATTAGTTTTCGGTTTTGCATATTGCATGCTTTTTTATGGACTCTGTCGAGTGTTGTCTTGGGCTTCCAACCGTGTTGATGATGAAGCCAACAATGATCACCACGATCATAGTGTTACCGGCGATGACCATGTCATTATTACAGTCAAGGAACTGGCCGGTATCAAACCCTCCGTTCTCCAATCCATCCCCGTCGTAGATTTCAACTCCGAGGACTCCAAAGACAGCTTCGAATGCGTCGTTTGCCTCTCCAAGCTTGAAGACGGAGACAAAGACAGACTTTTGCCGACATGTAATCACTGGTTCCACGCCGACTGCATCGAGAAGTGGCTTCGGTTGCATTCTTCTTGTCCTATCTGCTGAAACTTAGTTGGTTCGGTCCAAGATTCCGGAAGCGATTCTGGTACTTCCTGATTAGTTAATATGTAGTGACCGAGCCGTGTGTATGCTTGGTCGCTGCGTAGTGACCGAGCTTGGCTTGTCTGTGGTCCGATTGCCATACTCGAGCTTGTCTGTTGCCTTGAGACAATCGGTACTTGATTCGATCGAGATACGAACAAGATTTTACCGCAAGGTTCTTTGTGAAGACATTTTTTTACGATGTATAACTTTCATAAAAAGATGCTCACGCTCATTTTTTGCGGAGGTTTGGACATTAACTTTGTCGTGACCGTTTTCGACCCCAACATGCTGTAAAAGGATCATCGGCCACGTTTCCTGACATATTTCCTGCGTAGAAATAGTCATCAGACACCTGAGAGAAAATAAAGCATATACGCCAAGTGGATACTTACTCCAAAGGCTGCTGCGTCGCACTACAGTCACGCTGACCAAGAATTTCACCTGGCAACGATCTACGGGAAAATGTCGTGCCCGGAGAACGGTGCTCTCTCCTTCCACGGGAGCAAAGTGAGTCCCGGCTGCAAAAAAAAAACGCAAGGTTAAGAACGATGACCAACTAGAAAAAGGATTAATCGCGTCTTACACCTACCTATAAAATTCCATCGATAAGAAAATCCGGGAAGCATTATAAAAACATATCTCTCGTGCCATTTTTTGTTAAAGACCGGCCCTTTTCTGTCACTTTTTGGGATTTCCTCCCCGATCGGCAAGCCGCTACGATGAAGAAGATGAAATCGCCCTTCTCCTCCATTAAGGGGAGCCAGATGATACGCGAACAAAACCTCATTTATACAAAAAGACAGATACTCCAAGTCACCTAGATTTTCAATAGCTATGAGGATTCTCCAAGCCGGAGGATTCAGTTTGGAAGGCGAGATCTCAAAAAGGCTGCACATACGAACGACCAACGTAGGAATCACCCCCCTGAGGACGGTATCAAAAAAAGCTTCGTAGATGACGATCTCTTCTGGGATATAGCTAGATGCACGTTCCTCCGAAGCAGGGACCTGGAGGGTAACAAAAGGAGGAAGCGAATACCTATTCCGCCAGTCCGTCAGCTCGTCCTCACCCACCGACGAGGCAGGACCCACCAATGGGGGGAGCTGCGTAAACACAAGACAGCGGTAGGGGAGCCATCAGATCGCTGTCGGATCCTTCGCATGGCTCCAAGGAGTTGTCAGAACGGGAAACTAGAGAATCCATCCTTCTCTTCAACCTGGCCCTATCAGCCGCCGCAGGGACGGAGGAAGCGGAGCGCTTAGACATGGTTCTGATAATTCCTATCCAACAGATCGCGGCAATAAAGAAGCTAACCCGTGAAACCTAATAAGCTAAGATGCTCGATCTACCTAGAGAAATCCGAAGAACTAGAAGAAGATGTCTTCGGCGGAGGAGCGAGAAATAGAGAAGGAGGAAAGAAAAGGAAAGCCTATAAAGAAGAAGCCGTTAGGAGACATCCCGAAGAAGCCGCGTGCCTCATAATTTCCGGATTTCGAGGGAGATTTGAAATTCAAATCATTTCCTTTTGGAAAAAAGTGCGACCTCAGCAGATCTCCTTCATTTAAGGGGAAAATTTCCACAATCAGGAGAGAATCAATAGAGGTTATCCTGGGTGCCGAATATGGAAACCCCATAAGGTCCTAGACCTGGTCCGACACCTCAGGACAGACGAGCAGGTGATATGCCCTTCGAAGCATCAGGGTTCCTTCAACAAAACTCGTACCACCCTCTAGACCTGCCTCAATTTTTCACGCTCAAATGTTCAGGTCTCCTCTTCGGAAATCATTAGAGCTCCAGGCTCCATCATCTCTAAGGCACCGCTAAAAGCTCTGAGCTTTGTCATCTTCAACAAGAAATAAGCAGTTCAAGAGGGCCAGGCCCCGGTCTACTATAAGGGAACCGGTCCTCCCCCGGGTTTAGAGTATGGCTCCGTCCTAAGAGGAACCCAAGATATCAGGGTTACTGGAGCGAGTCGCGGGCGATAAGGATCGATCGAGAAGTTTTGAAGTACGAGGTGGGCGAAAAATGATCGTGGGTGAACCATGAGTCGAATAAGCTTCTTGACCATGGTTAGACAATGTGTTAGATTGATCAGAAGGACGTTTCGGAAGCATCACATTTTTGGAAGCACGACGTTTTAGAAGCTCGACGTTTTAGAAGAACGACGTTTCTTCGGCACAAAGTTTTCCGCAAAACTTCATTTCAGCGGAATATTATTTCAAAGAAATTGGAAGCAGGACGGGAATTTAGCAGGACGGGAAGCAAGCACGGCGGGATAGAAGTACTATGGGAAAACCCGAAATTGGACGAAAACCCTAATTTCGGTATTATGGAAGTTTTTGATGAAGCCGAAGGAACGGGAAATATTTTTCATCATGGTCAGAGATATATTGGAGTTTATTAAAAATATTCAGCTCATGAAAACGGGAGTGGAAAAATATTTGGGATGGATCGCGGATCAGCAATTGCCGGAAAGACCAAAATCAGGCGAATGACCGAGAAGCTCGAGGTGGCTCGTTGCATGGGTTCAGAACGAGGTGTCAACCATCTAAAAATCTGAGTGTCTCCAGAAGCTCGAGGTGTCGCGGTGCATGGAAGAAGTACATGCAGCCTGACATGTAGAAGCACGTGGTGTCTCCGCGCATGCAACCGAAGCATGTTGATCGACATATGTGAGATGGTGTGTCGCCTTGCATGAGTTCCAGTCATGCAGCCTGACATGTAGAAGCACGAGGTGTCTCCGCGCATGCAACCGAAGCATGTTGATCGACATATGTGAGATGGTGTGTCTCCTTGCATGGGATGTCGATCGATGTAAAGATGTTGATATCGGTCGCGGCAGGTGATGTTCTGTCGATCGATGTCGGCAGTGTTTCGTCGGTCGATACTCAAGGCAATCGTCTACTCGGATCTTTTTTTTATATATGACCTGCAATAATTAAAAACCAACATAAATACTAGATTAATAAAAAACAATTAAATATTACCTAATAGTGGGTTGCCTCCCACTCAGCACTTTGTTATAGTCTTTTAGCTTGGCTTTTGGAGGTGATTTGGCTAGTAATGTGGAAAGCTGGAACTTGCTGGGAAACAAGTCTCCATCTCTTCTCTGCGCTTGTTGAACCATGTACTAGTGAAGTCTCTTATTGTTTCATCTCCTCTGCACCATTTCTCCTTCATTGTTGTAGTTGTGTTTTCTATCTTCTGCAATCTATCTCCAAGACTCTCAAGGTTGAACTAATGTCTCATAAGTGTTGCGTAAGTGTCAGTTGAGATCTCCTCTCAATGGTTGTGTGTATCAGACCTGTCTGATGTCACCTTTTGTACTAGCCTGCCTCGGTTTGTAGCTTCGTCGATCGATGTCCTTCTGTGACTGTCGATCGATATGTTGGTGCGTTCCTCGATCGATGCTGATGATTCTGGTCGACGGGCGATGTATCCCTGAATCTATAAAATCTCCCTCTGTATTGCTTCTATCTGAGAAGTAAAGGAGCTCATGGTAAGGTCCATTGGGAAATAGATGTCATCACATCTCCTATCAAGCCTCTCTTCGATAGTTTCCGGAGTTCTGTAGATCTCTTCTACTAACTGATCAATCTCTACTCTGGTGTGAAAATCTGGATGAGACTTCATCGGATGTGAGTGTAGTAGATTGTCATCGACCGATGCTGGTAAGCGATTGTCTATCGATGCTGGACGATGTTTGTCGGCCGCATGCTGAATTTTGGCTATGTCTTGCCTCATCTCCTCCATGCATGTAGTTAATTAACTGATGCTATCATTCAGTGGGTAGTATACACCATCAAGCTTCATCTAAAAATCACCTTCATTCTTCTCTTCGCCTCCATAGACTCCATAGAACATCTTATTGATCTCGTCCTTGGTGTAGATCTCTGGTAGCTTGGTCTGTGCGAATAAGCTTGCATGTTCTGGAAGACATATGTAGCTGTGCTCATCTCTCGAAGTTCTTTCCATTAGCTTTCTGATATCATCCTTGGATACATGGATGATGTGTCCATCCACATCTCAGGCGGGGCCCTAATCATCTCTGTAGACTCCATATTCATCTTTCTCCTCCCAGTGGAATCCCCTAGTTCCATCACGGTCATAGGCGCATTTTCCAAACTCGAAACATCTGTCGACCTATGTTGGATCATCAACGTCGATCGATGGTCGAGTATGATGTCGATTCTTTTGCTTGAAACAATAGTCTACTCCACCAGTTGTGTCATAGGACTCGTTTGTAACCCTCTGCTGATGTGCTGGGATGGTGAGTTGTTGCATGAAGAGATTATCTGCTCCATTAGCCCTATGAAGAATGTCTGCAATGTCCTCTATGGATATATGCAGTGCATGTCCATCTATTGCTCTTGCATAGCCATATGGATCCCTGAATATACCAAACTCATCCTGTGTTAGATACTGATTATCAAAATTAGGGTTTTTGCTTACAGTGGATGGTGGTTTCGGACGGATGTTAATCGATTATGGATGTTTGTCGGCGATCGATTTGTTGTTGGCTCTGTCGATAGGATGGCTGAAACGTGTTCTTTCCCCAGAAGCTTCTGCTCGTTGTTGATCTACTTCATCGCGTTTTTGCATGTTGAGAAGTTCCTCATATGTGAAATCCTCATGAAGTTCATCTGCTCCTGGATCACGGATTGCTGTCTCTACTGCATAGCTCTCGTGATAGCAATCATCTGCCCAACTGCCAATTGAGGGATCTCCTTCTCGTGCACAATCGACGTTAGTGTCGATCGATGGGTAGTAGGCAATGTCTGTCGATGCTCGTTTTCGACTTGTCTGGAGAAGTCTATCTTCCTCATCAAGAATGGCTTGGTACTATATAGCTTGTTCCTCCTCATAATCTTCATCATACTCCTCCTTGTGCATGGTGTATCTGGTCTGTGCCGCCATTGTGAGATTGTAGTAGTCGTTTTCCCAATTGTTTAGACGACTGTCGACCGATTCCTCCTGCAGAACGTCGATCGATTTCTGATGAGGACTGTCGATCGATGTTGCAATGTGAGTTTTGATCAATGCTCCGCTCCAAAGTGGCATGCTGCGATTAGTTCTGGATCATCGATTCTTCTGGAGGACGCCTGTGGCTTCTTGACAGGATAGGGTAGTAGTGGACATAAGGATCTATGAGCGTCAGGCACAACTGATTGGTTTGCATGTGGCACACTGCTCCTACTATTGACAAGAAGGCTCTCCCAAGTAGTAATAAACAGTTCCAGTTTAGCTTGATATCCAAGACATGGAAATCAACTGGAACTAGGGCATTACCAATCTGCACCCCTAGGTCTCTTACAAATCTTCCCGAGCTTCTCTGAGAAAAATCCAAAAAAGTGAATGACTCCTTGGAAGGCTCCACCTTCAGACTCAGATGGTCTGCCATAACCCTAGGTAGGATGCTGACTGAAGCTCCTGTGTCGCACAGTGCATGTGAGAATTCAATACCCTTCACCGTGCATGATATTGTAAACTTCCCAGGATCACTCTTCTTCTTCAGTGTAATCCTCTTCTTCATTTTTTCTATAGCTTAACATAACATTCTCCTAATGTCTTCTTCGGTCTCTCTGGTTTCTCTGAAGAACATCCACAATCTGTGGGTAATATAAGCCTCCTCGAATGGCTTTTCTAAAAGAAGCCTGAAGACGCTCTTTTGGAAACTTTCTGTTTCCTTCTCATTAGCTCCCCTCTTCAAATGTTTCGCCACTTTTTCCTTTCTTTTCCTCAGGGTTCTTCCCATAGAAAACCTATCAACTTTCATAGGATCGACCCCATCATCTGAATGTGTACTGGTGGCCTCTGGTGGGTTATCTAAAGGTTTGGGTTGTGGCCTGAGTGCACTCGGTATGTAAGAGGTGCGCGTCAATCGATGGGCGCTGGAGGTTATCGATCGATGGCAGTCTTTTTATGTCGATCGACGGCAGTATCTAAATGTCGATCGATTTTGACATAAACAGGGCTTGGCGGATGTGGGCGTCTTGCTGCGAACTCCTCGTGAGTCAGGTTCCTCAAGGCATTGCAAGATGTGGTTGACTCCGTAGGTGTCACTGATCGATGCTCTGGATAGCCTGTCGATTGGTTTTGATCAAAGTCTGTCGATCGATGTTCGAAGTTCTGCGTCGATCGACACCAATGTGATCCGCTGAAGCTCATCGAGCTTTCCACTTCAAAATCTCTTTCTTGCAGCTTCTCCTGCTTCACCACTTGCCAGAAATCATCATCTTTGATGGCATTCACGTGGTGCTTCGTCACATCATCCCCCACCCCTCTTCTTTAAGGCTTCTTGCCTCTTAACATCTTCTCCTGTCTGAACAACCTGCATCTCCAACTTCTTCATATGAGTTCTCAAAGTCTTAAAATTTGTGTTTAGGTTGTTGTAGACATAGTCAATCTTCCCATTAAAGTCCACCGTCATGCGCTGCTGTCCCTCAAGAACCCTGTCAAGCATCTCTTCAATCTTGTTCTCTTGAGTAGGTGGGGGTGGCTTCTGGTAGTAGGAGTTTCCATAACCCCTGATGTTGTTGTAGTTGTTGCTGTAGGGTTTCTGCTGCTACGAACTCTGGTTGAAATTACTTCTTTGTCCATAGAAGTTTCCATTCTGCTTTCCTGACCTTTGAAATCTAGCTCCACTACTGAAGTTCACATCTTCTTCCACCTCCGCTCTACCCTCTGTGTCTACAGCCTCTTCATCCTCAACTAAACAGACCTGCCTCCTGAGAAGCTTGTGAACACTGTCCTGCTTTGCCTTCACTTCATCCATCTGATCATTCCAAAGAGTGGTTGCGTATCTCTTCCGCTCAAAGTCAGTGTTCTTGATGTTGCTGCTGGATGCTAAGTTTTCAATAACTCTCACAACCTCTTCTGGATTTCTGGTGTTGAAGTTCCCATTGCTGGAAGCATCAAGAGCCATCTAATATTGCACTGCGAGGCCTTTGTAGAAAGTACTGAGCAGCTGTACTTCATTGAATCCATGGTGTGGACAATCTCTTTGATAAGACTTGAATCTGATCCAGGAGCTTCTGAATGATTCTGCAGGCTCCTGAGTGAATGTAGCGATCTTGCTCCTCAAGTCTTCAGCACACGCCTCATCATAGAAGTTGCATAGGAATGCATTCTTTATGTCGCTCCAGTATGTGAGAGATCCTGGTAGTAAGTGCTTAAGCCAATGCGAAGCATCTCCAACAAGTGAGTACTTGAAGAGCTTGCATAGGAGGTAATCTTCTGAGACTCCCTTGACTTTAATAGCAGATATAAGATCCCCGAACCTCTCCAGATGGTCCATAGGATGCTAGTGAGATAACCCATAGTAGGGTGTCTGTCCCACGAGTGTGTAGTACTGCGGCTTCAACTCGAAATTCCCCCTCTGAATAGTTGGAGGACGAATGTCTGATCTGTTGGTGTAGAACTGATCTGCATGGTTGTAATCAACCAACGTTGTGGGTCGAGCAGCCTCATCTGCAGGTAGAGTAGTGCATGTAGTATCAGTATCAGACTCAGGGATTGCTGCCCCATGAGCATCTATCCTCTGACCTGCTGCATTGCGCAGATGACCTTCCTGGTCATGCAGGTCTCCCTTCTCATCACGTACAAGTATCAAGGTCGCAACCATGTCTTGCGGCTCAGTATTGATCTATGTTTGGGCTGAAGTATCGATCGACGTCGGATGGAGGATGTCGGTCGACGGAAGAAGAGTGTCTATGGTTGATGGTGGTGAGCGAGTGTCGGTTGATGAGACTGGTGTCTGGGTCGACGGTGGCTGACGAAAATCAAGCGACGAACAAGTGTTGTTGTCGATCAATGAGGAACGTATTCCTTAGTGGATTGAACGTTCCAAGCTTGCAGGATCTGATGAGAATAGCAGTTGAGTTTCCTTCTTGCTTCTGGTACTGTTGGGCATGTACCGGCAACGGCGCCAAATTTGATATCACTCAAATTACCCTAAAGGAGTGAATTACTCTCTCAAATAAGAGGTTCAGTTGTAGTACTTAGAGATCGAATCCACAAGGAGCTAGGGAACATAATAAATCTAATCAGATTAGTTAAGCTAGGTTGTTTAATGATTTAAATGTAAAGTTGCAGGTTTGTGAGCAAGTAATTGCTCGATTGATTGATTGGGGTTTTGGTACTTAAATGGAAATAGCTAGATTTAGGGTCTTTATTCAGGAATTCAGGATTATAATCCTATAGATGCCTAATAAGTTGCATGCATGATATTATAGAGATCAACACTTAATAATAAACCATTAGGCTTTCGCTTTCTTGGTTTGTCTATTGACCAGTGTCGATCGATTATTCTATAGGAATATCGATCGATACACTTGTTGAAACGTCGACCGATTATTCGATTGGAATATCGATCGACGCTCTTGGTCAAGCGTTAATGCGCGGATTGAATATGCTCACTAAGCTTCCTAGATTAGCTCTCGCATGCTCTAGCAATCTTAGCTCAATTAGGATGGATTCAGGGTGAGATGCAAGTTATCACTTATGTCTACAACTCCTAGGGCAAGTTATAGGTAGCTACTCTAGAAACAGGCAAATCCTAAAGATGAATATCAAAACTTCGCAATCTATAGTTGAGACTAATCTCTCATAACCTATTTAAACCCTAAATCTAACAAGAGAACTACTCAGATATTATTGGGGTCAAAAATGGTTATTTCGAAATCAATGGCTATGATTATTTCTTATTCACGGATTTCTCGCAAGCTGACGATCCAGGACATCGACATAGCGAGAGTGTTGGTCGACACCAGATGAATCGAGAGCCAGCTTTCATTTCTTTTTATGAGAAGTTTCGTATGTTGGGTTTGGCCTGATCGGTCGTTGCCCGGTCCTTGAAAGAAACGACATCGTTAGCTGCTGGAGCGGACATCCTGTGTCTTTTATCGTTTAGTGATTTTTGAGTTAGAGAATTCGTCCTTGCCCCTCCTTCTAGCGCCAAACCGTGGGAACCAAAATTCACACCGTCGATTATAATAAATAATAATGGAGGAAAACCGAGTGAACCCGTTTTTCCTTGAAGGTCTGAATTCTCTGCGTAATCACTTTAGAACGAAAAAAAGATAGATAATCACTCAGACCACAAGTCAGTTCAGCTCGCCGGCGAGCTGACCCGCGTGATGGTTCAGCTTTCCGACGAGTGGCTTTTGTGCGGGATTAGCGAGCTGACGATCCAGGACATCGACATAGCGAGAGTGTTGGTCGACACCAGATGCTCGGCCAATATTATCTACAAAAGCACCCTTGAAAGAATGGAGATCGATCTGTGCGCCGTTACAGAAGGACCCATCCCGATATTCGGACTCTCGGGATATGCTACTATGACTCTCGGCTCGATCGACCTTGTTGTTAAAGCCGGGAGCGTCATCAAAGTCACAGAATTCTTAGTCATCGACCGCCCAACATCGTACAACGCGATCGTCGGTACTCCATGGCTGAATTCCATGCGAGCGATCGCTTCGACATTCCATCTGTGCCTTAAGTTTCCAACCCCTCGTGGAGTCGAAACTATACAAGGAGACCGCAGGATGTCGCAAGTATGTTTCGCCGGCGAGTTAAAAAAAAAAAGAACTTTGCGATCGAAACTTCTCATAAAAAGAAATGAAAGCTGGCTCTCGATGAGAACGCCCCGGAACGAGACTCCAAAGTCTTCTGGCAATCTCAAAGGGCCGAAGCCCTAGAAGGGAAGCGCGAACTGACTTGCGAACCGGTAATTTCGATCTGCCTCGACGAATCCTCTCCGGAACGATGCATCGAGATTGGAGCCAACCTCCGCGAGCCACTAAAGACAGAGCTCATCACTTGTCTCAAAAAGAACCTCAATGCGTTTGCTTGGGCCGCGGAAGATATGCCAGGGATCGATATCGGCATAACGTGTCATGAGCTTAACATCGATCCGACCTACATACCCGTCAAACAAAAAAGGCGGAAGCTAGGACCGGAGTGTGCCACCGCGGTAAATGAGGAAGTCGAAAGACTCCTGAAGCCGGATCAATAACAGAAGTTAGGTGTCCAGACTGGCTCGCTAACCCGGTCGTGGTCAAAAAGAAAAACGGCAAATGGCGAGTATGCGTCGATTTCACCGATCTCAACAAGGCATGTCCAAAGGATAGCTTCCCACTCCCGCACATCGACCGACTGGTCGAAGCAACAGCAGGGAACAAACTCTTATCATTTATGGATGCCTTCTCCAGGTACAATCAGATCATGATGAATCCCGACGATCGTGAGAAAACTGCGTTCATCACCGATCGGGGAACATATTGCTACAAAGTAATGCCTTTCGGTCTCAAGAATGCAGGTGCCACTTAGCAGCGACTTGTCAATCGAATTTTCTCCGAACAAGTCGGCAAGACTATGGAGGTATACATCGATGACATTCTCGTAAAGTCTCTTGACGAGCACGACCACGTCTCCCATTTGGAGGAGTGCTTTGCAAGACTTAACGCCCACAACATGAAACTGAACCCTGCAAAGTGTAGATTCGCGGTGGCATCAGGAGAATTTCTCGGGTACCTAGTCACGTGTCGTGGGATCAAAGCCAATCCTAAGCAGATAAACGCGTTAATAGAAATGGTCTCGCCAAAGACAAAACGGGAAGTCCAAAGGCTAACCGGAAGAGTCACGGCCTTGAACCGTTTCATCACGCGCTCGACGGATAAGTGTCTTCCTTTCTACGACACGCTGAAAGGGAATAAGAAGTTCGAATGGTCGGAGGAATGTGAGAAAGCTTTCCAACAGCTAAAACGTTACCTGGCCACTCCTCCCGTCCTCGCAAAACCAGTGGAGGGAGAACCCTTGTTCCTGTACATCGCAGTCTCCACAACAGCGGTAAGCAGCGTTTTGATTAGAGAGGAACGCGGTGAGCAAAAACTAATCTTCTACATAAGCAAAACGTTACTGGACGCTGAGACCCGGTATCCCCTGATGGAGAAACTAGCATTCGCAGTTGTGACATCGGCAAGGAAACTCTGGCCGTACTTTCAGTCGCATACCATAATAATCCTCACCACCTTTCCCCTGCGAACGATCTTGCACAGTCCGAGTCAGTCAGGACGACTCGCAAAATGGGCAATCAAACTAAGCGAGTACGACGTGGAGTACCGCCCAAGAACCTGAACAAAATCTCAAGTACTAGCGGAGTTCTTGGTAGAATTTCCCACTGGGGATATGACAAACACAGAACCGGACTCAACCTGGATTCTTCACGTCGACGGATCATCGTCCAAACAAGGATCCGGGATCGGAATCCGGCTCACGTCTCCAACCGGCGAAGTCTTGGAACAGTCGTTCCGATTGGAATTCCATGCGTCGAACAACGAGGCTGAATATGAAGCACTCGTCGCAGGATTACGATTAGCCCATGGGCTTAAGATCCGCAACATTCACGCTTACTGTGACTCTCAGTTAGTCACAAATCAATACAAAGCGAGGGATGAAAGAATGGATGCATATCTAAAACTCATCCAAGACCTCTCCCAAGACTTCAACCACTTCGCCCTCACTAGGATTACTCGCTCGGAAATAACTCAGGCGGATGCCTTGGCCGCACTCGCATCAAGTTCGGATTCTGGACTAAGACGAGTAATCCCAATCGAGTTCATCGAGCACCCAAGTATCGGACCACCAGTGGTCGCCAATCTGATTCGAGCACAAATCGAAAATGCGGAGGAAGTTGAAGACCCACCAGAAGAAAACGTGGATCAGTCGGAATACGGTTGCGGCAGTCCATGGCTAGAGCCAATCCGAGCATACATAATCAACGGAATGCTTCCCACTGAGAAATGGGCGGCCCGCAAAATCAAGACCCAGGCCGTGCGATATGTAACGGTAGAAGGAGAAATCTACAAATGGAGATTCTCCGGCCCACTCATGACCTGCGCCGAAGGCGAAAAAGCAAGAAGAGTAATGGAGTAGGTTCATTCCTGATCATGTGGGAACCACTCCGGCGGAAGATCTCTCGCCGTAAAAATAAAACGCCATGGTTATTACTGGCCAACTATGGTCAAAGACTGCGAGAAGTTCGCACGGAAGTGCGAAAAATGCCAAAGGCACGCGCCGACAATCCATCAACCCGCGGAAGTCCTCTTGTCCATCTCGTCTCCGCATCCCTTCATGCGATGGTCCATGGATATCGTCGGGCCATTACATGACTCGAAGCAGAAACGCTTCCACCTGGTCCTCACGGATTTCTTCTCAAAGTGGGTAGAGGCAGATTCCTACGCAAGTATCAAAGACATACAAGTCGAGAACTTCGTATGGAAGAACATCATCACCAGGTCCCTTACGAAATCATGTCAGACAACGGATCTCAGTTCATCTCTATCTGTTTCGAAGCATTCTGCGAGAAGTGGAAGATACGACTGACCAAGTCGACTCCTAGATATCTGCAGTGCAATGGCCAGGCAGAGACCATCAACAAAACCGTCCTCGATGGGTTAAAAAAGCGCTTAGAAGCGAAAAAGGGGAGATGGGCAGAAGAGCTCGAAGGAGTTCTTTGGTCGCATCGTACGACCCCGAGACGGGCTACGGGTGAAACCCCATTCGCCCTCGTTTAAGAAACGGAATGTATGATTCCCGCGGAAGTAGAATTTCCCGGAGTACGGAGAAGATTCCTCCCCGAACGAGAAGATCTTAACAGCGCGATGCTGCTGGACGAACTCGATCTTATTAACGAGCGGCGAGATCAAGCTCTCATACGAATCCAAAATTACCAGCACGCCGCCGCAAAATACTACAACTCAAACGTTCGCCATCACAGTTTCAAAGAAGGCGACCTGGTCCTTCGCAAAGTCTTCCAAAACACTGTCGAACGTAACGCAGGAAAACTGGGAGCAAACTGGGAAGGTCCATACAAGGTCATAAAGGTAGTCCGACCAGGATCATACCAAATCGCAAACATGCAGGACGTCAAGATCCAAAGAAACTGGAACGTGATGCATCTTAAGAAATACAACAACTAATCGTATAGTGGATCCAAAGAACTACGAGATGGCTTGATCCCCGAAAAAAGGGTACGTAGGGAGCTCGCCCAGCGAGTTCAGCTATCCCCCCTTCTTAAAAAAGGGGGAGGGGAATGGGTACGTATACTTGTATACTCCCACAACTTTCAAAAAAGTGGATCTTTTCGAAACTTTTTACAGAAAAAAAACGCGACGCTACAATCGCTAAGCCCACTATCCGACAAATGGCTAGAACGGCGGTCTAGAACTCGCCCAGAACGGCTAGAACGGCTAGAACGGCGGTGTAGAACTCGTCCAGAACGAAATCATGACAGACAACGGATCTTAGTTCATCTCTATCCGACAAACGGCTAGAACGGCTAAATCAGCTATCACGCTAAAACCAACAAACCCACAAATGCTCATAAAAAAAAGCATCCTTGGTAAAAAGCCTGCAAGAAAAACGCGGCTCAAAACAAAAAAGATTAACTTCTGGCTCTGTGAGACGTCGCAACACGCTTAAAGTTACGGTCTTTCCAACACTTATGGAAACAACACTCTTGTTTCCAAAATAAACATACCTCTAACGGTAAAATGCCTTTAAAATGGCATCACTTCTTTGTTGCTGATCACAACAAACGAACCCTAACGTCCTAAACAGACACTAGCCGCCCTTGAGAGGATAGGCTCTCTTACATCCGACAAGGATACCATAGCGCGCTATACAAGAAAATCCAAAATTTTGGTCAGCACCTCCAAACGTCCTTTGGAAGTAGCTCGATTCATGCCAAGACAAGTCATATAAGCCGATAACACTTCGCGGACTTTATTTCGGTACGAATCAGGTAGAAATCACAAACAGGCAAAACGAAAGCCTACTTGTCATCGCATAGCCTTAGTCCGAGAGTAAACCTAGGTCTTGCCCTAAACCCAGTCTTGCTGGATCCTGACATCTCAAAGGCATAATATCGACATCCCGATATGAGATCCCAAAACTTGTCTCTTCACTTAAGTCTATACGTTTTCACGAGTCCTCGCACAAAGCAAAAGCTGCGCTCTCAACATACTATGGATACGGTGATCGTCCGGGGGCAAGGAATGAGACGACAACTCACTCCTTCGCCCTATAACTTCGAAAAACCCGGAGTTCTCTTGATTTATAATAAGCCGAAAAGGTTTTATAGATTGAGCCAAGCATTATACAAAAAGCCCTAACAAGGGCAGGGATTCAAAGCCACCAATGGCCAGTCCCGAAACATGCAAACTGTGGCCTCACAAACAGGCCAAAACAAAAAATAAAACAAATCCCCGAAAGGATCGTTACCCTAAGCACTCCTCGGAGCACCACCTTCATCCTCAACCTCACAGACATCGCCTCCCTCGGCCGCTTCGTCGTTTCCTCTCCCGCTCGCAACATCTCCACCTTCTTCAGCCACGGGGCCTTGCCCCTCGGTCTCTCCCGAACACGGCGTGAGGGTGCACTCAAACTGCAGCTGAGAGAGGATCGAGTCTAAGTCCCCATCGAAAGCCTTCAACTCCTCCTTGCGAGACAACAGCCTGGCTTCTTCGGAGTCCAGAGTCGGAGCCATGTCGCCTTCGAGCAGGTGGATCTCGTTCAGGCTTCCCTCGACGCTCGCCAGAGCCAGGTCCTTCTCACGGACTGCCATGAGGGAATCAAACAGAACAGCCATCCTCGTCAGGCGAGCGTGAAAATCATCCCTCGAAACAACAGTCCTCGACTCTTCTCGGTTCTAAATTTCACGCTGGAGACGACGGACTTAGGAAGCCTTGCTCTTCTTCTATTTCTTCAGCTTGAACAATGTGCTCGCCGACTTTCCGAGGTCCCGCTCGAGATCGCTGACCCGAACCTCCAGCTGAGAGAGCTCAGCAGCACGAGCAGCTTCAATAGATTTCAACGCGGCCTAGGCTTGTTTCAATGCCTCTCGCGATTCAGCCAGGCCCCTTGTCAAACGCTCTATCTCTGATCCGCAGTCGCTGAGAATCCCGTCAATCAGGGATACAAACTATACATGAAATAAGGGTCAGGATAATCATAGAACAAGGTGGCTTATGCTGAAAATGGTCAAAACAAACCTTGGCACGATGTTGCGACAAAGTTCCCGAGGGCTCCCCTTCCGCACCAGCGGTACATCTCCTCCTCTTGACGGTCTCGGTCGCAGCGCCAGTCCTCTTGCGACTTTTGGTCAAAGGAGCAGCACTGGACGCGGGAACCCCTAGGATGATCTCCTTCCTATCCAAAGGCGGAGGCATTAACTCCGTCGCCTTCTCCTCCTTAGGAGCTGGGACTGGTGTGGTCGAAGAGCCCGAGGGTTGAGCCGAGACCTCCAGAACTTGAACAGGAACCATGGCCGATCCTGCGAGGGGTGTGGCATCACCAGGGGACTTGTTTCCTCCAGCCGAGGTCGACATCGCAGGCGAAGAAAGGATAGCTGGCACCTCAGGCTGAATCCAACCCCCTTCCTTCTCGGAACTGCGTCTGGACAGTCTCTCTTTGAAAGAAAGAAACCCGGCGACGAAGGTTGGAGTAGCTTCATGCATGGCCGGAGTCGGAAGTGCCGAGTTGGCCTCACCCATCTCGACGTCGGAGCTTTTCTATTCACTTGGGGAGGAAGACATTCTTGATAGGTAGTTTGAAGAAAAGAGAATGTGAGAGAAAGAGATGTGTGAATAATGAGGAGTGGTGAGTTGCTACTTATAAGGATATGAGGGTGACGTGGATTTCCGCAATAAATATTCTTAGCCAAAGATTTTGATTTCTAATTCACATCATTCGCCCACAAAATCGTCTCCGAATCTTACAGGCTGGGGGGCTAACTGTTGGGGTCAAAAATGGTTATTTCAAAATCAACGGCTATGATTATTTCTTATTCACGGATTTCTCGTAAAACATTCACTGAAAGAAAGATCGGAAGTGAACGAACGAGCGAATCCCGCACAAAAGCAACTCGACGGAGAGCTGAACCATCACGCGGGTCAGCTCGCCGGCGAGCTCAACCATCACGCCGGTCAGCTCACCGGCGAGCTCGACCTGATCCCGGAATGTCCGACTTACTTTGACTCCCGTATCTTCCGTATAGCTTTGATATCCGACCTTCGGGACCATATACTTCTCGTTTCGTTTTGATTTAAGTTTTTCACGAAGTTTTATTACTAAAACCGAGAAATCATATAAACGCCAAAAGGCCTAAGAACGGTCCGCAAGGATCCAAACTGGTCTAGAGGCCCATCTACGCTCTCAGAAGGGATTCGAGCCCATAAAAGTTATGACGGTTTGTCCTAACTCGCAGAAATACGATAAATGCTAAGTTTCCAAAGATAAATGTAAAGATTCGAGGATAACTATCAAGATCGACGAAAAATGGAATATTCCCTAAAGAGATAGACTTGGGCCCGAAGGCGAAGGATGGGCCACCGACCTAGAGCAACTATATAAGGAGAGCAGGAGCAGAAGAAAAGGGGATCCGAGAATTTAGACTTAGAGAACTCCTGCTAGCTTAGAGAACTTAGGGCTTAGGTGGTTAGACTAGCACGACATGGCTTAGGACGTCTTGGCCGCCTCTTGTCCTGTTGTTTCGATAGTTAGCATATCTCTACTCCTCTCGGAGAAATCTTGTATTCATACTATTCAATAAAATGCCTCTGAGCGATTATCTATCTTTTTATCGTTCTAAAGTGATTACGCAGAGAATTCGGACCTTCAAGGAAAAACGGGTTCACTCGGTTTTCCTCCATTATTATTTATTATAATCAACGGTGTGAATTTCGGTTCCCACAGACATGGCCAAGTAATTCATAACAGCAATAAGGTATAAAATCTCTTTGGATCTTCTCTCCAAGCTACTAGAAATTCTAGAAAACTTTTGCTGTAAAATCAGTAAAACAAGAAAGCACACCTTGCCTCTAACATGTTGGCAAAGCTTATATAATTAGGTTAAAACTCGTCAGGGGTAATCTTTCTGCGCGCTCCGCTGTCGATCGATGTCACGATGTGAACATCGGTCGATTATTCATCTTCAGTGTCGACTGATGGTCGTGCTCGATGGTCATCTCGGGTGCTTACTCCAAATATCTCCAAAATGCTCCCAAAATCATCACTTTCCTCCAAATCACTCCTGATCCTATAAATATGATAAATAGACTCTATAATATAATAATTAGTAGTTAAAACACTTATAAACCATGGGTAAAAGTGGGTCAAATCCATGGTCTATCATCGATCGATAGCGAAGTGCGCAAGACCCGACTAGGTTTCCAGACGACTTAAATCCCAAGTCACGCACATTTACAGAAATACCCCTGACCAATTTTAACCAAATATTTACGTGGTCTGCCATTGTTCTAGGAAACACACGCTTTTCATACTTCCATACTTTTCACACCAAACCAGGGTTTTTAGTAGTTTGAAGAGAAGATCCAATACTCCTTTAGAGATTTGTATTGGAAATCTAGTATTTCTAACTCTATTCTATTTATGCAATCTGTGTTTATGATTATGATTTACTTTGCTATGTCTACGTAATTCATCTGTTAGATTTAGGGTTCAAATAGGTTATGAGGGATTAGCCCAAAATTTATAATTGCTAAGGTGATAAATATCCTTCAAGGAATTTTGGTTAATGCTTGTGTTCAAGAGTAGCTAACTAGAACCTTGAACTTAGGATTGTGGACAACTACGATAGTAGATTCTGCACAAGAATTAGTTCCCTTGAGCTAGGATTGCCATAAACAAGCGAAAGCTAATTTAAACAATACTAGTGAACATATCGATCAACTCGCTAACATTTGCCTAAGAGAAAATCGAACGACGTTCTTATCATAACATCGATCGACGTTCAATCCGTATCAACAAGCGACATCTGAGATATTGGACTTAGTCAATAGGATTGATTCAACAGCGAAAGCTGAAATACTTTCTAATAAGAACTTGAGTTCTAGGATTGACAACCTAAGTATTCTATACCACTACAATCCCGATTACCCGAATAAAAATCCTTGATCTATCAATTCTAATAATTGTTTACAAACCTCAAACCAATCAACTGAACAATTGTTTTGTTCACATTGCTTGCTTATTTACGGTTTTAATAACTTACTGATATCACTCAAATTACCTTAAGGAGTGATTTACTCTCTCAAATTACCCTAAGAAGTGATTTACTCTCTCAAATAAGAGGTCGAGTTGTAGCTCTTAGGGATCAAATTCACAGGGAGCTAAGGCACACAATAGATCTATCTAGTTATGTAGTTAAGCTAGGCAAATAGGTTTAAAGCAGTAAAAAGCATGGGTGAACAAGTAATTGTTCGATTGATTGATTTGGGGTTTTAAGATAGATATGGAAAGCGTTAGACTTAGGTTTCTATTCAGACAATCATGATTATAATTATACATATACTAAGCATATAATGGATATTCTAGAACTCCAACAATAACAATAGTCGATCAACTTTCATATTTTTATACTATCTATCACCGGATATAGGACCTCAGCTGTCGCTTGTTGGTCCAAAGAAAGTGTCGATCGTTTCTACCAACGGGGTGTCGATCGATACACCTTTCAGCCCGTCGATCGATACAACTACTGAGTTGTCGATCGATGAACCTTCCAGGGAGCGCTATTGCACGGGTTTGACGTGTTCACTAGGTTTAACTAAATCAGCTTCCGCTTGTTTCTAGCAATCTTAGCACAATCTAAACTAATTCAAACAAAGAACCAAGCTTCCGCTTGCGCCCTAATATCTATAGGTGAGGTCCTAGTTAGCTACTATAGAACACATGCATTAATAATAGTTTAATTGATTTATATCCTAACACTTAGCAATTCTATATTTTGGGCTAATCCCTCATGAATATCTGAACCCTAAATCTAACAAAGAGAACTACTGAGACATAGTTAAGCAATTCATAACAACAAGATATAAAAACACCATAAATAAAATAGAGTAGAAAACTGAAGTTCCAATCACAAATCTCTGAAGGATTTCTTGGATCTTCTATCCAAACCTAAGACTCTAAGTATTTTGCTGTATGAAAGCAAGAAAGTGTGTGTTGCCTAGAACAATGGCGGAGCACATAAATATTAGGTTAAAACTCTTTAGGGATAATCTGGTATTTCTTGTGGGACTTGGGCTTAAATCGGCTGGAACCATTCTGGCCTCTGCGCGCTTCGCTGTCGATCGACAACACAGAATGTGTGTCGATCGATTATCATCCTTGATCATCGATCGCTAGGCTGGTCGATGGTCAGCTACGGGTCTTTATCATTTTATCTCCAAAATGCACCAAAATCACCACTTTCCTGCAAAACCTGAAAACATACTAAAAAGACTCCAAAACAACTAATATATATTTACAAACACCTATATATAATGGCAAAAAATGGGTAAAATCCATGGTATATCAACACCCCCAGACACCCTCTTTTACTGGTCCTCATGCAAAACAATGAGCAGTCTCTCTAAAAGGTGTTTTTGAAACAGCAGAGACTCACATAATTTAAGAACTCACTATCATCATCTCAACAATACATCAAATCATTCTTAATTTTAAAAATACTTTATATGAAATATCCTAGTTTAGCAACCAATTTCATTCATCCAGCAACTTAGCAAATCATGTGTGACTACCCCCTCTAGTGACCTCATTTAATACATGTAAATAAAATATGTAGGCTTTACCTTGAGAGTATCGATCACTGAACACATGGAATCAACTCAAGTACGTATCTGAACACACAGGTAGTCTTATCTAGTTCATTTCCTCCCTTTCTTCTCACTTCTTCTCAGTCAATGTCTCCCTTTTTTAAAGGGTATCATTTTATTTTTATAATTGACTGAGATATTTGGACAGGCTTCCGTGAATCAAACTCTAATGGTTTTAGCCACCAGATCATGTTCACTTCTTTTTCACCTTTATATCTTTCAAGAATTTTTATGAATCAAACTTGAATGGTTGTAGCCACCAAATCCTGTTTTAATCCTTTTTAGAACTGAAGGGGAGAGAGAAGGGAACTAGAGGCACATAGACTTTTTACCTTCCAGACTTGTAGGAGGATTCCGATCCAATGTATACTAAGCCCCAAGACAAGCAAGTTATGCTCAATTAGGTTGGAGGTCAGCTTGGTTCTTTCAAACATTCGCAGCAATTGTGAATAATTGGCAGGATGATCCACTTTAGCATCTATAGTACAATCTGCAGTCAATAAATCTAAGAATGGTGCTAAACAGTGGTTAGATAAGTAAGGAAAATTGTAAAAGTTCATTGTCCCCTTCTTGACTCAATAAAAAAATTTTGAAATATTTTAATAAAACTTATAAGTAAATTTAATATTAGTAAACCTCTCCCCCCCCAGCCTTAAATTACACTGTCCCCAATGAATATTTAGTCGGAGTTTGGTGAAAGCATAAATCATAAGGGCAATATGTAACAAGGAGTACGATATACCTGATCGCTGATCTCGATGTCGATCGACACCGGGAAGTGTCTATCGATCGTTTCTGGTGTTGTGTTGTTGAACGATGTCGACTGGATCTCCTCGATCAATGGTAAGTAACGGCTCCTTGGTTCTCTTTTTTTTTATGACCTGCAAGAATATTAAAAACGGAAATAAATAACTGTAAAACTGAATTTTAAAGAAAATACCTAATAGTGGGTTGCCTCCCACTCAACGCTTTGTTATAGTCATTTAGCTTGGCTTTGGAGGTTGTTTTTGATTAGTAGTGATCAAAGTGACCACTTGGTTGTATGCAAGTTTCCACTTAATCTTTGCTCATCTGGAACAAAGTGCCAATGAAGCTTCTTATGGCCTCAGCTCCTCTGGTCCACTGATTCTTTAATCTTTCTCTAGCAACCTCACCAGCATGCATCCTATGCTGAAGATTCCCAATGCTGCGCTTGCATTCCAAGTCTGGCATATCTTGATTCTAAGATGTCTTTCAGCTCCTGGTAGACATCTTCTTTCAGCAGGTCTTGAGAGAAAGTGATCTCATCAATCTTATCTTGTAATGACTTCTCCGTAACCAGCTTGTTCCTGAGTGGTGCATAGTTGCCGTTGATCGATGGTCGAGTCTTGCTGTCGATCGATGGTGACGGTCCTTCTTGAGAATCGAGTTGTCTATGAATTGTATCCATCTGCTGTTGCAAAGCATTCAGGTTTGTGGTCAAGGAATCTACACTATCACCTAGTGTGTAGTAAACACCATCAATCCGATAGGTGAAAGATTGTAGCCTATCTTCAAATGATGTGAGTCGAGCATCGATCGATGCTTGGAAGTGTGCGTCGATCAATGGTTGAGCGTGAGCGGCGATCGATTTTGATCTGCCTGCGCTGACTGCATGTAGTTTCTGAAGTATGGCCATGTCTTGCTTCATCTCATATGTGTGTGTTGTCAACCAGCTGATACTGTTGTCGAACGGGTAGTAGACGTCATCGAGCCTCTGCGAATGGTAATCATCGGAAGTCTGATTGCTCTGTAGATCTCTGCTACTAACACATCAATTTTTTCTTTGTAGTAGCTGTCTTGCTCTGGCACGGTCGGTATGGATGCCTCTGTGTTCTCCCAACGAGGTTTTCTTTTCCTAATCTGTTGAAGTGTGCTTTGTCTGCATTCAAGGTGACCGTCGATGATGTTGCTGCTACGCTGTCGATCGATGGTGGGTCCTCTGATCTGTTCTTTGGGTTAAAGAAGTTACTTGACCCATTCATGGCAATGATTTCAGCTATGTCCTCCTTGGATATGTGGAGAATGCGTACATCCATGGCTCGTGCTTGGCTAACTGGATCCCTGAAAATACCAAATTCATCCGAAGTTAGATAACCATAATCAGTATTATCTTTAACTTGTAGCTTGGAATCTGGTGTGTGATGAACGTCGATCCATGGCTGGATGTCGCTGTCTATAGATGTTGATGTCGCATATGCAAGCAATGTATGGAGAAGTCCTCTATCATCCATGGCAAGACCATGATACTCAATGTTTTTCTCTATGTGGGAGTTCTCGTCATACTCATCAGATTGCATCTCAGATAATGCAGTGTCTACTGCAAAGCTCTCATGATGGCTCTCGTCTGCCCAACTGCCAATAGAATAGTCACCTTGTCTGCTGATCGTTTCACCGTGATGGTAATCAATCGATTTCTGAGACTGGGTACTAACTGCAAAGCTCGGATAGCAGTGTTCTGGCAAAGCGAAATTCTCATTCCCAGGACTGCTGTCGATCGATTCGCCTGGGTGGTTGTCGATCGGTTGATGAATGGCGATGTCAATCGATGGTGGAGTTCGACTATCGATTGATCCTGAATACTCTGTCTCATATTCATCCTCAAAATCGCAGTGGCATGCTGCAATGAATCCGGTGTTAACACGATTGTTGGGCGTCTGTGGCTTCACAACTCTGAGTGGATAATAGTAGAAATCAGGATTTATCAGTGTTAGATATAACTGATTAGTCTGCATGTTGCAAACTGCTCCTACAGTAGCCATAAAAGCTCTCCCAAGTAGGAGAGAATGATTCTTGTTATGTTTGTTTTCCAGGACATGGAAGTCAACTGGAACTAGTGCATTGCCAATCTGAACCTCAAGGTCTCTGATGATTACTCATGAGTTCCTTGTGAATGAATGCACAAAAGTGAATGAATCCTCTGAAAGCTCTATCTTTAGACCCAGATGGTCTGCCATTACCTTGGGTAGTATGCTGCCTGATGAACATGTGTCACACAATGATATCTTGCATATTTCCATTATCTTATCCATTCGTCCATGTGCATTTTGATCATATAGACTAGGATTTAGCCATGTTTAGGTTGCATTTTGCATACATGAGTCTCTATTAGGTACTGGAGTACCACATGAGGTTATTGGAGACATTCGAGTGCATTTGGAGCTCAAAAGAGGTGAAAAGGTGACCATTGGACGAACCGAGCATGAGAGCGACCTCCTGGAGCGACATCACGAAGTCGCTGTGTCCCACTTCTCAGATCGACCTTCCTAAAGCGACGTCATGAAGTCGCTCGCGTTCTCGTTACTCCGAACAGTCTTAGATGACCCTGGAGCGACCTCTCGGAGCGACCTACCAAGGTCGCTCCCGATCCAGAGCGACCCGTTGGAGCGACACACCAAAGTCGCTCGGGACCTCTTGCCCGGAGACACCAAAAATCGGCTCTGGAGCGACTTTCCGGAGCGACACCTGCAAGTCGCTCCGCGTTATTTTGCTGCCGAATTCATGTTTTCTCAAGGGCCTTTTGGTCATTTCATTATGCACGTTTTTATTTTCTAAACCTATGTTTTAATACTTTGTAAGCCACCAGGAGGCATATTATCTTTTGATCTATTGAGAAATACACAAAAACTCTCTTGAGAAGTTTATCTCTTGGATTTTGATTGTTATGTTCTTGTGTTCTTGTTGATTTCTTATCTATTTCTCTACATGATTAATCTGAAATCCAATATGGGTTTAAGAGGAATCATGGAGATTAGTGAGTAATCACCTTTTGAATTCATGGGTTAGGGAGATCAAGGGTGATTAGGTTAGTTCTAGGATGTTTTAGTGTAGATCATTCTTGTTCCTTGCTAGTAGAGTATTCATAATGCATCTTCTGAGTTGGCCACTCAAAAGTTGATCAATAGACATTTCCCACCCAAAAGGTGTTTGATGAAATGCCTGAGACAACTCTCCTAGGCTTTTAGTATACTTTGCCAAAGACATTTGTTGTTAAAGGTGCTAAAATAGCTAGTAGACTTGTTAGTAATGATTGCTTTCATATTATTCAACCAAAGACATTTGATGTTTGAGATATGTTAGCAAATGAGCATTCATCTAGACATAGAGCTTGCTTAGAATTGTGTCTAGGCTTAAGGTCGATAGTTTGATTGATCATTTGTCATCCTTAGTTCGAAACTTGATCACCCAAGGTCTAATCCCTATGCCCATGAGTTCTCTTTTCCCTTAGTCAAGAAAGTATCATTCTGTTATTGCTTTTTAGTTTTAGTCATAGCTTAAATCTCGTCTAAATCATTGGTGGCACTTAGATTAAGTGAGTACTTGCATTCTCATTGCTTTGATATCCCTCAGAACTGGTTCGACAATCACTATATTACAACATTTGTCTTAGGAGCCTTAAGAACTCCTAACATCAAATTGGCGCCGTTGCCAAATTCTAAGTAGATTTAAACATTGAGATTTAGTCACTTGCTTGAGACTAAGTCATTTTAATTTTGTTTTGTTACTGATTCTTCTTCTTCACCTACCTTTCACTTTCAGGTGTATGAACTTGAGGAGCAGAGGTCCATCAAACCTAGTTCCAATAGTAGCAGACATCAGAGCTTTTGAGAGGGAGTGTGCTAGAGCTAGAAGAGAAGAAGAACAACAAGCCCACTTGCAGAGATTGGATATTGATATGGCAGATCCACCGCAAGGGGCAGAACACCAACCGCGGGCAGCTCGACCCATTGGCACTTATGACCGGCCCAACATTCTTGGTCATAGACTAGGAATCCGAGCACCGGCTGTGGCAGCCAACAACTTTGAGGTCAAGTCAGGACTCCTCAACGTGATCGAGAACAACAAATATCATGGCTTGGCTTTAGAGGACCCATTTGATCACTTGGACAGGTTCGACAGCTACTGTGGGTTGTCAAAAACCAATGGTGTGTCAGAGGATGCCTTAAAGCTGAAGTTATTCCCTTTCTCTTTGGGGGATAAGGCACGTCAGTGGGAGAAGTCTCTACCCAGCGACTCTATCACTACTTGGGATGAGTGCAAGAGAGCATTCTTGGAGAAATTCTTCTCATCCTCAAGAACTGCTAAGCTGAGAAATGAGATCTCCAGTTTCCAACAGAAGAACTTGGAAGGCTTCAATGAAGCCTGGGAGAGATTCAAGGGCTACCAAGCTCAATGCCCACACCATGGTTTCTCTAAGGAGAGCTTACTGAGCACATTCTACCGTGGTGCTCTTCCTAAGTACAGGGCCAGACTGGATACAGCTAGCAATGGGTTCTTCTTGGGGAGAACTGAGGAAGATGCAGAGGAACTAGTTGACAACATGGTAAAGAGTGATGCAGTCTACAGTGGAGACCACGACAGAAACAGTCGAACAGATGATAAGCAGACGAGGAAGGAGTTGAAAGCTCTACAGGATAAGATAGACATCCTCCTTGCTGATAAAGCCACACAAGAGCAGCTGCACTTTGTTGGTAACCCAAGCCAAGAGACACCACCTTTTGTCCATGAGGTTGAGGGTTTGGAAGGTCAGGAAGAGCTGTGTTTCATCAACAACAATGGTAGCTGGTGCAAAAAAGAGCCCAACTTTCAGTACAACAACTACCAACAAAAATCCTATCCCAACAACCAACAGAGTGGTTATCCGCCTCGAAACAACCAGCAAGGCAGCTATCAACCTCAGCAAAACCCCTCATCTGGTTCCTCTGCTCCTCAAGAGAGCAGCACTGACACCCTCCTGAAACAAATCTTGGAGTCTCAGACTAGAAGTGAGAAGCATGTTGGTTATGAGTTGAAGAACCTTCATTCCAAGATTGATGGGAGCTACAATGAGCTCAACAACAAGTTCTCACATCTTGCTTCTACAGTCAAAAATTTAGAGAATCAGTTTGCTTCCATGAACACTCACCAGACTCGCCAGCAAGGATCTCTACCTGGAAAATCTGACCAAAACCCCAAGGAGGCCAAAGCTATCACCCTTAGGAGTGGTAAGCAGTTACCTCCTACAACCCTCACCAGGGATGCTGAGAAACTAGGTGAGGAGGTGGCCATCAACTTAGATGATGAAGTGGTGATTGTTGATGAGAAAATCAATGATGAAATCTTGGAGAAGATTGTGGAAGCCAAAGGTAAAGGAAAGGTGGGGGAAGAGAAGAAAACAGTGAAAGATGGTGAAGTTCTTGCTCCAGCAAGAGAGAATTCTTTTGTTCCTCCTCCCTATGAACCCAAACTACCATTCCCTGGTAGATTCAAGAGGCAGCTGCTAGAGAAGTACAAGGCTTTGTTTGAGAAGCAAATGAGTGAAGCTCAGGTTGCAATGCCCATCATCGATGCTTTCATGTTGATTCCTCAATACAACCAGTTCCCGAAAGATGTTGTAGCTGCAAAGAAAAAGGAAATGGAAAGCATGATGATTCTTACCCATGAGTGCAGTGCCATCATCCAAAGGCTTGATGTTCCAGAGAAGTTAGAGGATCCAGGATGCTTTACACTACCTTGTGCTCTTGGACCTATGGTATTTGAGAAATGTCTCTGCGATTTGGGAGCTAGTGTCAGCGTGATGCCTTTGTCTGTCGCAAAGAAGCTTGGATTCACTCAGTACAAGAAGTGTAAACTCTCTCTGGTGTTAGCTGATCGTTCAGTGAAGTACCCTGTGGGCATCTTAGAGGACCTACCTGTGAAGATTGGAATGTATGAGATACCTACAGATTTTGTGGTGCTTGAGATGGGTGAGGAGGCTCAAGACCCATTGATTCTTGGAAGGCCATTCTTAGCTACAGCAGGAGCAATTGTTAAGGTGAAAGAGGGCACGATTGATCTCCATTTGGGTAAAGGGCATGTTCTCCACTTTGACATCAAGGAGAAAATGAAGAAACCAACTGTGTTCGGGCAAGCCTTCTACATTGAAGAGATGGGCACTCTTACTGATGAGCACCTTGAAGAGTTACCACCTGAGGACGACGAGGAGGGAGCATCTCCCTCTACTCATTCTCCATAGAAGGTAACCCACTACTTTCCCTTGTATATACCATTTCGTTTTTGCATATTAGTTTTCTCTTTTTGGGTATCTCTCTCTCCTTGACAACACAGAGACTGTGTCATTTAAGTTTGGGGGAGGTACCAAGTATTTGATCACGTTTGCTTTGATGATTTTGAGTCTCATGCATTGCATTATACATATATATTTGCGTTAAAAAAAAAAAAAAAAATTCATTTAGTCTGCATCATTGGCATTTCTAGGAGAGTATAGAGCATATGGGTTGCATTTACTTGCATTGGGAGCAATGATTTGAAATGCCTTGTAAAGAACATTACTTTGCACCTGAATAGCTTATGCACCTGTCAAAACCACTTGTATGTTTCGAACCTTGAAGACTCTTCTTGAAACTTGTTGATTGCTGAAACTCAGTCTTTGAAGCCAACTACCACCTTATTTGAACTGAACGAACTTAATGCTTCTTGCTCGTGGTCCCTTGTGTACTGAGTCATGGCTATACACACTTGAGTTGTCACATCCTTTATGCCAATCTTATTTTGACAAACTCTAGTGGTAGACCACTCCCAAAACCTTTCCCTTCTTTTAAGCATTCATTGTTTGATGAGTGAGGCCTTCTTCGGAAAGTCTTACATGTGCATAATGTTGAGAGTATCGGGAACGACAATGCTTGATCTTCATTCTTGCTAGATTGGGCACTCTATTGTCTAGCTATAGGTGGGGGGTGAGAGTTGTGATTATGATTTGGGAGCAATGAAAAAGGAAAAGAAATGACTCTTTGTGTTTAAGTGAATTGTCTTATTGGGATAAGTAGAAAAACCTCTAGCTCAAGTTATGAGAAGTCTTGGCCCCCATCTAAAAAAAAATAAAAAATAAATAAATAATAAATAAAAAATAAAAAAGAAAAGAAAAAGAAAGAAAAAGGGGGCTAGCAAAGTTGTTAGGAGCTAAGTAATGTTTTGAGGTTGTGGAAAATCCCTTGTAGATTTCAAAGAGAAGGAGTTAAAGTTCTTAGGATCTTTTGGTGAGAGATGTGAGTTGGGTTTGACATTTGGGAATGATTGTGTAATTGTATGATTGGGAAAAGGGTAGAACAATGGAGATTGAGCATTGTATGCATGAGTTGATCCCTTTCTTAGATATATTATGTGCAATGTCAAGGCTACTTGTTTTGAGAGTAAACCACTTTAAAAGATCATGGATTTTGAACCTCTTGACCCACTTGAATAAAAGTTTTCCCTTACTCAACCAAATGATTTAGACCAATTGACCATTTGCAAGAATTCACTTGATGCTATGCTTAATGAACTTGAGAGTTGGCTGATTTGCATGTGTGAATGCATGATGATGAGTGTAGGGATGAAAAGAGTTGAATAGGCCTAGAGAAGCTAGAGTATAATAAGAGAGGGTGTACTAATCCTGAATTTAGATGTTGATTTGAGTGCTTTGTGTGTTTCTTTTTGCTATGAGCTCTCACCTTCAAACCACTCTCCCTATGAGTTCTAGAAAGTTCACTTGTGGACAAGTAAAAGAACAAGTTTGGGGGAGTTGATATCTTGCATATTTCCATTATCTTATCCATTCGTCCATGTGCATTTTGATCATATAGACTAGGATTTAGCCATGTTTAGGTTGCATTTTGCATACATGAGTCTCTATTAGGTACTGGACATGAGGTTATTGGAGACATTCGAGTGCATTTGGAGCTCAAAAGAGGTGAAAAGGTGACCATTGGACGAACCGAGCATGGGAGCGACCTCCCGGAGCGACATCACGAAGTCGCTGTGTCCCACTTCTCAGAGCGACCTTCCTAAAGCGACGCCATGAAGTCGCTCGCGTTCTCGTTACTCCGAACAGTCTTAGATGACCCTGGAGCGACCTCTCAGAGCGACCTACCAAGGTCGCTCCCGATCCAGAGCGACCCGTTGGAGCGACGCACCAAAGTCGCTCGGGACCTCTCGCCCGGAGACACCAAAAATTGGCCCTGGGGCGATCGTTGGTGTCGATCGATGTCCAATTTCTTGATACGTAAGGGTTTGGGTGGATGAGGGTGTTTAGCTGCGAACTCCACGTGAGTCAGGATTCTTATGGTCGTGCATGATGCAACTTCCTATGTCGAAAGATGTGGAGAAACTGATGTCGATCGATGTTCGTCCGTCTCGGTAGGTCGATGTTCCTAGCTTGGCGTTGGTCAACACCAATGTGAACCGCCGAAACTCATGGAGCTTTCGACTTGGAAGTCTCCCTCCTGAAGCTTCTCCTCCTTAACCACTTGCCAGAAATCATCATCCATGATGGCATTCACGTGGTGCTTCAGTGATTCATCTCTCCTACTCTGAATGAATGTTTCATGCCTTCTAACAGTGTTCGATGGCAAGATTACCTCAACTTCTACCTTCTTCAATCTTTCATTCAAAGTTTCGATCTTTGTGCCCAGGTCCGTATAAACATCATTTATTTTGCCATTGAAGTTCACCATCAACTTCTGTTGACTCTCAAGGACTTGATCAAGAATCACTTCAATCCCGCTTTTGTTAGTGTCCGGAGGTGGGTTCTGATAAGATGAGTTGTTGAATGTGCTTGTGAAATCTACATGTCTGATATACCATGGATTTTACCCACTTTCAGCCATGGTATATAAGTGTTTTAAGATATAATTATTATGCTTTGGAGTCTATTTAGTGTATTTACAGGTTCAGGGACAATTTGGAGGAAAGTGGTGATTTTGGTGTCTTTTGAAACCTTTTGAGTGCAGAACTGCACAGGCGCGTCAGATGTTTAGCTATGGATAGAGAACTTTCCACCGTTTGATTGAGCCCATATTTTAATGGACGATATATTGTTGTGTTAGCTTTCCAATGCTGATGGTTTGAGATCAATCAGCATCCTTTAGCAGAAGTTATACTCGTTTTACTGAAGAGTGGTCAGTCTGCCTCGCGAGACGAAGTTGTCGAGAAGATGAAAGACTGTTGCTCGACGGTGCACTCTTGGAGTCAATCGACGGTGATGCAAGAACGCGGGCCAAGCCTATTTTATGGCCGACTGAACCCCAGAAGCCACACAAAGTTACTAAAATACCCATGGACGATCAGAATCCCTATTTATGTATTTCTAAGCAATTGTTGATGGCCACACGCTTTCTATTATTCTATTCTATTGTTTTCTCTTAGTTTTGGAGAGAAGATCAATTCTCCTTCAGAGATTAATTGGACTCCATTGGTTTTATCATTGATTTCTTTATCTATTATATTATTCAGACTATTTATTTGTGTTATTGATTCTATGTCTGAGTAATCAACTTGTTAGGTTTAGGGATTTCATGAGCTTAATGTCAAACTGATAATCAATTAGGATTTCTAGAATATCTATAGATCTCTACACCATGCTGATTTGTAATACTAGGATCTGGAGTAGTTAGAAAGCACGATAGTGTGACTGATGACTTGAACCTAGAATCATAGGACGATTGAGATGCACAAAAGTGCAGTCAATTAACGGAATCCGAACCCTGCTGGATTAGATAACTAGGCGCATATGATAGTTGATCTAGGAATCTAGTTGAATATAATCGATTAGGTCGTTAATGCTTGTCTGAGGAAGCATCGATCGACGCTCAAGCCATAGCATCGATCGACTCTCACTCCTTGTTCACATGCGAAAGCTGGAACAAAGACTTAGACATCTGATTAGTAATTACATGTGAGAGATGGATTACTTACTTATTAAAATCGAGTTCTAGAATTGAATCTATAAACAATTAGTATCCTTGAATTGTAGTTTTGAATCTCTAGATTGATAAATCTCTATATCTAGCTATTTCCATAATTGTTTACAAACTTCAATCAATCAACCAAAAAACTCTCTTGTTCACCTTGCTTTCAATTATTTACTGCTTATTAAACTGTTTTCCTAGCTTAACCTAGATTTCTATAGTTTATTGTGCACCCATGGTCCATGTGGATTCAATCCCTACCTACTACAATTGAACATCTTATTTGAGAGAGCAAAATCACTCCTTAGGGTAATTTGAGTGATATCAATGTCTAAAATCATTCTTGTAGCCTCTGGTATCTACCGTTTACGCATTCCTTCTAAGGCTGTTCTGATTCTTGTAGACACTATCCATCTTAACCTTCACTGCATCCATATCTTCTCTCCAAAGAGCAGCAGCTGATTCGCTTATTTTGAAATCAGTATCAATGCTACTGTTGCATGACGTGAGGTTCTCAATAAGCCTTTCTGCCTTCTATGGATTTCTAGTGTGAAAATTTCCATTAGTAGTTGAGTTCAAGGCTATCTGATATGATAACGCGGAACCTCTATTGAAAGTGCTGAGCAGCTGTACTTCATTGAATCCATGGTGTGGACAATCTCTCTGATATGATTTGAATCTGATCCAGGAGCTTATAAATTACTTTGTAGGCTCCTGTGTGAATGTAGCAATATTGATCCTCAAGTTTGCAGCGCGTTCCTCATCAAAGAAGTGACACAAGAATGTGTTCTTGATATCGGCCCTGGATGTAAGGGATCCTGGTGGTAACTGCCTGAGCCATTGCGAAGCTTCCCCAGCAAGTGAGTATTTGAAGAGCTTGCAAAAGAGGTAGTCCTCAGGGACTCCTTTGGCTTTAATAGCAGTCACTAGATCCTCGAACCTCTCCAGATGGTCCATAGGATGCTCGTGTGATAACCCACAGTAGGGTTTCTGTCCCATGAGTGTGAAATACTGAGGCTTCATCTCAAAGTCTTGCCTCTGGATGGTTGGAGGACGGATGGTAGATCTGTTCTCGTAGTACTGGTCTGGCCTGTTGTAATCAGCTAATGTCCTTGGCCTAGCAACCTTGTCTACAGCTTGAGCAGCTGCTATATCAGCATCAGTATTTCTGACCTGCTGCATTACGCATGATGACCTTCCTTGTCATGCAGGTTTCCAGTCGCGTCCTGAATTAGAACTAATGTTGCAACCATGTCTCGCGGCTCAGTATCGATCGATGTCCAAAGTGGAATGTCGATTGATGTCGGGTGGGTAGGGGCGGTCGACAGAAGAGTGGTCTCGGTCGACAGTGGAAGGCAAGTTTCGCTCGACGGACATGTGTTGTTGTCGATCGATGCGTTACGTTTGCCTTTGTGGATTGTGCGTTCTAGAAGTACATGATTTAAAAAGAGAAGTGTTTGTTCCTTGTTGATTCTGGTACTGCTGGGCATGCACCAGAAAAGGCAAGCAATTTTTTTATCAGTTTTTGCAAGTAACAAAAGCCTAGACTAAACCTAACTAAATTTGATCTAATGGCGATCGAAGCTCCCCGGCAACGGCGCCAAATTTGATACCACTCAAATTACCCTAAGGAGTTATTTACTCTCTCAGATAAGAGGTCGAGTTGTAGCACTTAGGGATCGAATTCACAGGGAGCTAAGGCACACAATAGATCTATCTAGTTATGTAGTTAAGCTAGGAAATAGGATTAAAGCAGTAAATAGCAGGGGTGAACAAGTTATTGCTTGATTGATTGATTTGGGGTTTTAAGAAAGATATGGAAAGCATTAGACTTAGGGTTTCTATTCAGACAATTACGATTATAATGATATAGATACTAAGCATATAATGGATATTCTAGAACTCAAACAATAAAAATAGTCGATCAACTTTTGTATTTTTAGACTATCTATCGCTGGATCTAGGACCTCAGCTGTCGCTTGTTGGTCCTGAGAAAGTTTCGATCGATTCACCTTTCAGCCCGTCGATCGATACAACTACTAAGTTCTCGATCGATCAATCTTCTAGGGAGCGTTATTGCACGGGTTTGACGTGTTCACTAGGTTTAACAAAATCAGCTTCCGCTTTTTTCTAGCAATCCTAGCACAATCTAAACTAATTCAGACAGAGAAGCAAGCTTCCGCTTGCGCTCTAATATCTATAGGCAAGGTCCAAGTTAGGTACTCTAGAACACATGCATTAAGAAAAGTTTAATTGATTGATATCCTAACACTTAGCAATTCTATATTTAGGCTAATCCCTCATGAATATCAAAACCCTAAATCTAACAAAGAGAACTACCCAGAGATAGCTTAGCAATTCATGACAACAAGATATAACAACTGCATAAATAGAATAGAGTAGAAAACTGGAGTTCCAATCACAAATCTCTGAAGGAGTTCTTGGATCTTCTCTCCAAACCTAACATTCTAAGTATATTTATGTATGAAAGTAAGAAAGCGTGTGTTGCCTAGAACAATGGCGGAGCACATAAATATTAGGTTAAAACTCAACAGAGGTAATTTCGTAATTCTTGTTGGACTTGGGCTTAAAGTCGGCTGGAACCATTATGGCCTCTGCTCGCTTCTGATAGGCCGTGGATTTTACCCACTTTTAGCTGCCGTCTACAAGTGTTTTTATAGCTAATTATTATATTCTAAAGTCTATTTAGTATATATATAGGATCATGAGTGATTTGGAAGAAAGTGATGATTTTAGAGCATTTTGGAGATATTTGGAGAAAGCGTCCGAGCTGACCATCGAGCAAGACCATAGGTCGACATTCAGAGATAATAATCGATCGATGCACACCCTGTGACATCAATCAACCGCGAAGCACGCAGAAGCCCGTTTGGTTCCAGATAACTTAGAGCAAAGACTTCACCAATTTACAAGATTACCCCTGACGAGTTTTAACCTAATTATATATAGTTTGCCAACATGCTAGAGGAAAAATGTGCTTTCTTGTTTTCTTATTTTCAGAGCAAAGGTTTTCTAGGATTTTTTGTAGATTGGAGAGAAGATCCAAAGAGATTTGTGATTGGAAATCCACTGATATCTATCTATTTATCTATGCAGTTTTTATACATAATTGTCTTTATGAATTGCTTAGCCATATCTGAGGAGATCTATTGTTAGGTTTAGGGTTTGAATAGGTTATGAGGTATTAACCCCTACTATAGATTTCTAAGTTGTGATATTCATCATTAGGATTGTCATTAAAGCTTGTTTATAGTTTAGCTACCTAGAACTTGATCTAGGAGTTGTAGATTCAAGTCACCACTTGCAATCTCACTCTGAATCCAGCCTAATTGAGCTAGGATTGCAAGAGTAAGGCGAGAGCTGATCTAGGAAGCCTAGTGAGCACAATTCAACCCGTACATAAGGCTTGACTAAACGCATCAATTGATATTCCAATCGAATAATCGATCGACGGTTCGACAAGTGTATCGATCGATATTCCTATAGAATCATCGATCGACACTTATATCTGGTCAATAGACAAACCTATAAAGCGAGAGCCGTTCAGTTTGTTTATAAGTGTTGAGCTCTATAATATCATGTATACAACTTATTAGGCATATGTAGAATTATAATCCTAAATACCTGAATCAAAACCCTAAGTCTAGATATTTCATATAAAGCAGCAAGAACCCAATAAAATCAGTCGAGCAACTGTCTTTCTCACAAACCTACTATTTACATTTAATCATAATTAACCTAGCTTAATCACTCTGATTAGATTTATTAGGTTCCCTAGCTCCCTGTGAATTCAATCCCTAAGTACTACAACTGAACCTTTTATTTGAGAGAGTAATTCACTCGTTAGGATAATTTGAGTGAGATAAAATTTGGCGCCGTTGCCGGGAGCTTTGATTGCCTATAGATTTAGTCTAGGTTACTTCTTAAAACCACTTTCTGACACAAATTTTTTCTTGTCTTTTCAGGTGCATGCCCAACAGTACCAGAAGCAACAACCCTTGTTCGTCGATTGATTCTCGCCAACCACCGTTCACCTAGACACCAGTCTCGTCGACCAACACTCGCTCACCACCGTCGACCGGAGACACTCTTCTGTCGAACGATATCTTCCATCCGACGTCGATCGATACTTCAGTCTGAACATCGATCGATACTGAGCCGCAGACATGGTTGCGACTTTGATTCTTGTACGAGATGATAATGGAGACCTACATGACCAGGAGGGTCATCTTCGTAATGCAGCAGGTCAGAGGATAGATGCTCAGGGGGTTGTAATCCCTGAGCCCAATACTGATGCTACAGGAGCTGCTCAACCTGTATATGAGGCTGCTCGACCCATAACATTGGCTGATTACAACCGTCAAGATCAGTTCTATGCCAACAGATCAGCTATTCGTCCTCCAGCTATCCAGAGAGGCGATTTCGAGTTGAAACCACAGTACTACACACTCGTGGGACAGACACCTTACTGTGGGTTATCTCACGAGCATCCTTTAGACCATCTGGAAAGGTTCGAGGATCTTATATATGCTATTAAAGTCAATGGAGTCCCTGAGGACTACCTACTCTGCAAGCTCTTAAAGTACTTACTTGCTGGAGAAGAGGCTTCGCATTGGCTTACCACCAGGATCTCTGACATCTTTGGCCGACATCAAGAACGCATTCTTGCGTAACTTCTTTGATGAGGCGCGTGCTGAAGACTTGAGGAGCAAGATTGCTACATTCGCGCAGGAGCCTTTAAAATCATTCAGAAGTTCCTGGATCAGATTCAAGTCTTACCAGAGAGACTGTCCAAACCACTGATTCAATGAAGTACAACTGCTCAGTACTTTCTTCAGAGGCATCGTAGTGCAGTATAAGAAGGCTCTTGATGATTCCAGGGATGGGAACTTCAACACTAGGAATCCAGAGGAGGCTGTGAGAGCTATTGAGAACTTGGCATCCAGCAACAGCATCAAGAACACTGATTTTGAGAGAAAGAGATCTGCAGCCATCCTTGGGAAGGACCAGATGGATGAGATGAAAGCAAAGCTGGCAGTGTTCACAAGCTTCTCAGGAAACAGGCTTGCTTAGTAGATGATGCACATGCTGTAGACACAGAGGGTAGAGCATAGGTAGAAGAAGATGTGAACTTCATCGGTGGAACTGGATTTCAGAGGTCTGGAAACCAGGGTGGAAACTTCTATGGCAATGGGCAGAGGATTAATTTCAACCAGAGTTTGCAGTACCAGAAACCCTACAGCCAGAACTACATCAACAACAACAACATGAGTTATGGAAACTCATCTTACCAGAAGCCACCACCACCTACTCATGAGAGCAAGATTGAAGCAATGCTTGATAGGGTTCTTGAAGGACAGCAGAACATGACGGTGGACTTCAATGGAAGATTGATTCTGCCTACAACAACCTGAATACTTCATTCAAAAAAAAAAACAAGCTGAATACAAAGTTTGAGACTTTGAGTACTCCTGTGAAGAAGCTGGAGATGTTGGTAGTTCAGACAGGAGAAGCTGTTAAGAGGCAAGAAGCCTTAGTAAGGGGGGTAGGAGATGATGTGATGAAGCACCACGTTAATGCCATCATAGATGATGATTTATGGCAAGTGGTGAAGCATGAGAAGCTGCAAGAAGGAGATTTCGAAGTAGAGAGTTCGATGAGCTTCGGCGGATCCCATTGGTGTCGATCGATGCCAGACTTCGAACATCGATCAACGGACTTCAATCAAAACTGATCGACAGCCTCTCTAGAGCATCGATCACCGACACCCACATAGTCGACCGCATCATATAATGCCGTGAGGATCATGACTCACAAGGAGTTCGCAGCAAGACACTCACATCCGCCCATCCCTGTTTATGTCAACATCGATCGGCAACGTGAGACCGCCGACGATCGACAACCTCCAGCCCCCATCGATCGACGCACACCTCTCACATACCGAGTGCAGTTACCAAAGATAGACATCACCCGGATCAATGCACTCAGGCCACAACCCAAACCTTCAGCTAACCCACCAGAGACCGCTAGTATACATTCAGAAGATGCAGCAGAGTCTATGAAAGTTGATAAGGCTCATATGAGGAGAACCTTGAGGAAAAGAAAGAAAAAGGTTGCTATGTGTTGGACCCAATTTTGGGTAATACCTTAACGGGCCGCGATCAAAGACATGGGCCTTAGGGAGCTGAAGTCCATAGCAAATAGTCGAGCTCGAGGAGGAGTCGTCGAGCTCGCGTAGATCGTGGAACAAGTGACGGAGATCTCGGAGCAGTTGCGAAGATCCCGAAGTTGACACACTATAAAGGAAGAAGAAGGGAGGTGAAGAAGGCCACGTTGAAAAGCCTAGAGAGAGCTACACAATAACATCGACCTTGTTTTCCTCCCGACCTTAGACTCTTTCTTTACGGATCTCATTTGTATCATTCGATCTAGTTCAACTCATTGTATTCGATCTTATTCATCAATAAAGTCCATTTTTGCCTACTGGAAACTGTTTAATATCGTTGTGTTCTAAAGATATCATTGCCTACATCATTTGTCTTCCCTAGATCAAACCCGATCACTATCAAATACTTAGTGTAGACTTTAGGTTCTACACTATGCATTTGAAGAGAGGAGCTAATGAGAAGGAGATGGAAAGTTTTCAAAAGAGAGTCTTTAGGATTCCACTGGAGAAACCATTCGATGAGGCCTACTTTACCCTCAGATTGTGGATGTTCTTCAGAGAGACCAAGGAGACTGAAGAGGACATTAGGAGAATGTTCTATGAGGCCATAGAAAAGATGAAGAATATGGTTACACTGAAGAGGAAAGAGTGATCCTAGGAAGTTTGCAAAACCATGTACGGTGAAGGGTATTGAGTTCCCACATTCACTGTGTGACACAAGAGCATTAGTCAGCATCCTACCTAGGGTTATGGCACACCATCTAGGTCTGAAGGTGGAGCCCTCCAAGGAAACGTTCACTTCTTGTGGATTGTTCACAGCAGAGATTAGGAGGAATTTGCAGAGACCTAGAGGTGCAGATTGGTAATGCCCTAGTTCCAGTGGATTCCCATGTCTTGGATATCAAGCTGAACTAGAACTCTTCTCTGTTGCTTGGGAGAGCTTTCTTGTCAACAGTATGAGCAGTGTGCAACATGCAAACTAACTAGTTGTGCCTTACGCTCATAGACCCACATGTCCACTACAATCCTATTCCAGTCATGAAGTCACAAACGTCCTCCAGAAGAATTGATGATCCAGGACTCATAGCAGCATGCCACTGTGGAGCTGAGTACGAGACAGAGTAGTCTGCGTCGATCGAAACTCACACCCCCACATCGATCGACAGTACCAATCAGAAATCGATCGATAATCAACTAGAGGAATCGATAGATAGTAGTCCAGACGATTGGGAAAATAACTACTACAATCCCACCCTGGCAGAACACTCTGCAAGATCTTCACCCAGAGCTACTCCGCACAGAGAAGAGTACGATGCGGATTATGAGGAGGAACAAGCTACAGAGTATAAAGGTATTTGTGCTGAGGAAAGAAACTACTCAATTGGCAGTTGGGCAAATGATCACTATCATCAGAGTTATGCCGTCGAAACAGCAGTACATGAGCCAGGAGCAGATGAACCTCATGAAGGCTTCACAAATGAGGAACTCCTCAACAACCAAGAACTTTCAGATAAAAATTTACTTTTTGCAGAAGCTTGTGGAAGGGGTACCCGTTTCTGTCGTCCTTTCACTAGGGCTAATCCCCCATCGAACGACACCAGGGTCCCACCGTCGATCGACATTCGTTCAAAACCACCATCCACTGTAAGGGAAAAAGCTAAACTGGATAATAATTATCTAACACGGGATGAGTTTGGTATTTTTAGGGATCCAGAAAGCTATGCAAGAGCAATAGATGGGCACGCACTGCAAGTATCCAGAGAGGACATTACAGACATTCTTCATGCAACAGCGCAACATTCCAGAGCACCAGCAGAGAGTTGCAAACAAATTCTACAACACAGCTGGTGAAGTAGATGATCGTTTCAAGCCAAAGTATCGACAGCATACTCGACCGTCGATCGATATTGGAAACCCAACATCGATCGACAGACGTCCAGATTTTGGAAAATAGCCTATCACGGTGATGGAACTAGGATATTCCACAGGGAGGAGAAGGATGAGTATGGAGTCTTGATATACTATGGATTTGACCCATTTTCATCCATGGTATATAAGTGTTTTACTATCTATATATTATATATTCTATCCTATTAGGTACGTTTTCAGGTTCAGGAGTACCATGGAGTAAAGTGATGATTATGGAGCATTTAGGAGCTTAAAAGAGATTTCATCCGAGCTGACCATTAAAGGTCGATATGCAGAAGAAGCAATCGATCGATGCACACCCAGTGCCGTCGATCGATACAGAAGACAAGCCTCGACGATTGAAGATTATGATCGATCGATGTACATCCTGTACCATCGATCGGTGTCGAGACGCGAAACACACGACTTGGTTCCAGCCGACTTTAAACCCAAGGCTTCACCAAATTACAAGATTATCCCTGACGAGTTTTTAACCTAACAGTTATATACTTGCCTAAGTGTTAGGTGGCTACCATCATTGTATTCTTACTTTCAGCAAGAGAGAGAGAGAGTTCTTAGGAGAAAAGATCATAGAGAGATTTGTGATTGGAACTCCACTGGTTCATTTATTCTATTCTATGCAGTTTTTATCTATATTTTGTGTCATGAATTGCTTAGCTATATCTGAGTAGTTTACTTGTTAGATTCAGGGTTCAAATAGAATTGCTTAGTTGTGATATTCATTGATTGATTGTTCTTAATGCTTGTTCTAGCCTTGCTAACTAGAATATTGAACCTAGGAATTTGCATGTGTCAAGCATCCTTGATCATCTTGTCCTGAATCTAATATGTCATGCTAGAACAGCTAGAGAGAGCTAACCGCTGATCTAGGAGACTAGTGAGCATTATCAACCTGCGCCTAGGGCTTAACTAGAAGCTATCGATCGATATCGTCATCTGACAATCGATCGATATTGTGAAAGGTGTATCTATCGATATCCCTATAGGATCATCGATCGACACTTTCTTGTGATCAAAAGACGATAGTTGAGATCCAAGATCTAGTTAGTTAACCAGTGAAACATTGTCATCGATGATCACTGTGATTAAGGAGTTGAGCTCTAATATATCATGCATGCAACTGTTAGGCATCTATAGGATTATAATCTCCAACACCTGAATATAAACCCTGCATCTAATACATTCCAATAAAGTTACACCCCCAATCATCTTGTTAGTAGACCAATAGACTTGTTCAATTAGGATTGCTATTTACTTTTAAACCTATAAAACAACAAACACCTAGAATTAATAACCTGACTAGATTTCTTAGGTTTCCTAGCTCTTTGTGGATTCGATCCCTAAGTACTGCAACTGAACTTCTTATTTGAGAGAGTAATTCACTCCTTAGGGTAATTTGAGTGGTATCAAATTTGGCGCCGTTGCTGGGCAGCTTTGATCGCCATTAGATTTAGTGTTATTGATTCTTATTCTTTTTTCTACCCCCATTCTAACACAAAAGTTTTTCTTGTCTTTTTAGGTGCATGCCCAGCAGTACCAGAAGCAACAAGGACAAACACCTGCTATTCTCAGAAAATCCTGCCCACTTGGAACGCTCGATCCGCAAAGACCAACGTTCCACATTGATCGACGCAGCAGCTTTCACGTCGACCGATTCTCGTACCCAACCATCGACCGACACGTGACCTTCATCGTCGACCGATTTACCTCGTTCGACATCGATCGACACTACACCGCGTACATCGATCGATCCTCATTCGCGAAGCATGGTTGCGATTGTTATTCTCAGACAGGATGAGAATGGAAACCTGTATGACCAGGATGGTCATCTGCGTAATGCAACAGGTCAGAAACTAGACGCTCAGGGGAATGTAATCCTTGATACTGATGCTACAGGAGCTGCTCAATCTGTAGAAGAGGCTGCTCGACCAAGGGCACTGGCCGACTACAATCGTCCAGATGAGTACTACGCCAACATATCAGCTATTCGACTTCCAGAGATTCAGAAGCAGAATTTCGAGCTGAAGCCTCAGTACTACACACTCGTGTCACAGATACCCTACTCTGGGTTACCGCACGAGCATCCTATGGACCATCTTGAAAGGTTCGAGGATCTTATCACTGTTATCCGTATGGATGGAGTCCCTGAGGACTACCTATTGTGCAAGCTCTTCAAGTATTCTCTGACTGGAGAAGCGATGCACTGGTTTAAGCAGCTACCCATAGGATCTCTCACATCCTGGGCCGAAATCAAGAATGCTTTCTTGCGAAACTTCTTCGATGAGGCACGCGCTGAAGACTTGAGAAGCAAAATCGCTACATTCGCGCAAGAGACAAGAGAGTCTTTCAAAGACGCGTGGATCAGATTCAAGTTCTTCCAGCGAGACTGTCCACACCACGGATTCAACGAAGTGCAACTGCTGAGCACTTTCTTCAGAGGTATCGCCTTGAGGTATCAGATGGCTCTTGATATAGCTAGCGAGGGAAACTTCAACACTAGGAATCGGGCGGAAGTTGTGAGACTGATAGAAAATCTAGCAAACCACAGTAGCACCAAGAACACTGACTTTTAAAGAAAGAAGTCTGTTGCATCCATAGGGAAGGAGCAGATGGACGAAGTTAGAGCAAAGTTAGATGTAGTTCATGAGCTTCTCAGGAAGCAGGCCTGCTCAGCTGAAGGAGAAGAGGCTGTAGACATGGAAGGAGAAGAAGATGTGAACTACATTGGAGGTACTGGATTTCAGAGGTCTGGAAACCAGGGTGGAAACATAAACTTCTTGGCAATGGTCAGAGGAGTAACCAGAGTTCACAGTTTCAGAAACCTTTCAGCAACAACAGCAGAGGCTATGGAAACTCATTCTACCAGAATCCACCACCACAGACTCATGAGAGCAAGATTGAAGCAATGTTTGACAGAGTTCGGGAAGGACTGAAACAACTCACTGTGGATTTCAATGGGAAGATAGATTCCGCCTACAACAGTCCAAACACAAGAATTGAGACTTTAGGGACTCAGGTTAGGAAGCTTGAAATGCAAGTAGTTCAGACTATAGACACTATAAAGAGGCAAGAAGCCTTGGCTAGAGAGGCAGGAGTTGAGAAAGCAAAACACCACGTTAATGCCATCATAGATGATGATTTTTGGCAAGTGGTGAGGCATGAGAAGCATGGAGAAGGAGACTTCAAAGTTGAAAGCTCCATGAGTTTCGGCGGATCACAATGGTGTCGACCGATGTCAATGGATACACATCGATCAACAGACCATGATGAAGATCGATCGACAGATCACTCTAGACATCGATCGACGTCATCTGTTGAATCGACTGCGGAGTGTAGTGCAGTTTGAATCATGACTCACGAGGAATTCGCAGAAAAACATCCTCACCCACCCTCCCCTTTCTACGTCAAAATCGATTGACCGTACGAGCCAGCAGTCGACCGATAGAGAGAGACCGACGGGCACCTCTCACCTACCGAGTGTGGTTACCATCTATTGATAATGACCGAATCAACGCACTCAGACCACCACCTAAACCATCAGCCAACCCACCAGAACCTACAAGCAACCCTCCAGACACTACACCAGAGCCTATGCAAGTTGATAAGGCAACTGAAGGAAGAAGGTTAAGGAAGAGGAAGGAGAAGATTCCTAAGAACCTTAAGAGGGAAGCTAATGAGAAGGAGATGGATGGTTTCACTAAGAGAGTCCTCAGAATCCCAGTGGAGAAACCTTTTGATGAAGTTTATTTCACACACAGGTTGTGGATGTTCTTCAGAGAGACTAAGGAAACAGAGGAGGACATTAGAAGAATGTTTCATCATGTCAGGGAAAGGATGAAACTAAGGATCACATTGAAGAAGAAGAGTGATCCTGGGAAGTTCGCAATACCATGTGTGGTGAAGGGTATTGAATTTCCCCATGCACTTTGTGACACAGGAGCATCAGTCAGCATACTACCTAAGGTTATGGCAGACCAGCTGGGTCTGAATATAGAGCCTTCATCAGAATCTTTCACCTTCGTGGATCTTTCAGAAAGAAGCTCAAGAGGCATCATAAGAGACCTTGAAGTACAGATTGGTAATGCCCTTGTCCCAGTAGATTTTCATGTCCTGGACATAAAGCTAAACTAGAACTCTTCACTTCTACTTGGAAGAGCTTTCCTGGCTATAGTAGGAGCTGTATGTGACATGAACACCAACAGATTGTGTCTGACACTGATAGATCTAGACATCCACTATGACCCAGTTCGAGTTGTGAGACAACAGGTCAACCTCGTGGAGCTTGGAAATGATCTTGGCTGCATTGCAGCATGCCATTTTGGAGCAGAGAATGAAACGGAGTACTCGGAATGATCGACACCCGCACTGTTTCATCGATCGATTTCAATGAGTCACCGACGACCGATGAACGCAATCCCACGTCGCTCGACGGGAATCAACCGGTAGACCACTTCACATTACCAGATCAGTGTTATCCAGACTTTGCCTTTCAACAACCCAACAACAGAGGACGAGATGACTATTCAATAGGCAGTTGGCCAGACAGTGGATTCCATGAAAGTTTTGTAGTGGATACTGTAATTCCTTCATCCAATGAGGATCCTACAGAGGAGTATGATGAGGATTATTGGAAGGAAAGAGCTATAGAGATTGCTATGCATGATGAAAGATATTCAGGTCATTTCTTCAACAACACGTCTCCACCATCGATCGGCAGAGTTTACTCAGCATCGGTCGATACCCACCCTAACCCAGCAAAACGTTCTTATGCATCGATCGATACCATACCTGGTACATCGATCGATATTAAAGCCGCCGCCTTCGAAAAGGAAAAAGGGAATATTCCAATTCCAAGTAGGTTTACCAATACCTATAAGGAGTTCTGCACCCCAGATTACTTTTCACGACACCGAAGCAGAAAATATGAATGCTCCCACAAACCAATCAGAAGGAACATCAAGGAGGAGCATTCAATCCAAAAACCCTAATTCCGCAGACAAACGTCTACCATCGATCGATACTCTAGTATCAACATCGATCGATACTCCAATACCAACATCGATCGATACTCATTCTAAACCTCAACTTTCTTTATTTACTAAGAAGAATATGAGTATGGATTACGGTTTTCTAACTCCTGATGAATTTGGTATTTTCAGGGACCCAGATGGCCATGCAAGAGCTATGGATGGAAGAATTCTAAAAGTATCCAGAGAGGACATAGCAGACATTCTTCAGGTGGCCAATGGACCAGACAACTTGTTTATGCAGCAACGCAGCATTCCACACAACATTCCAACAGTTCCAGACGAACATCCAGGGGCTAACACAACAGCAATTGGTTCACACCAATCATACCGACCAGTTGGCCACGCATCGATCGACAAGGTTGCTCCAACATCGTTCGACAGGCTAACACCAATGTCGCTCGACAAGACACCCTCACCATCGATCGACAAACTTTATGAGTTTGGACATCACGCTTATGACATCTATGGAGCCAGAAAGTTCAGATGGGAACAGAATGACGAATATGAAGTCTACAGAGATAAGTTTGGATATGCAAGGAGCGTAGCTGGTGAGATGATCCCTGTTACCAAGGACAACATCAAAAAAATTCTGGAGAGAGCATCACTGTATGAAGAGAGTCACATATGTCTTCCAGAACATGCCACTTCTTTCACACCTACAAGACTGGCACCAGAGATCTACACCAAGGATGAGATTAATGAGATGGTGACTGGTATTTGTCGAGCTCAGGAAAGGCTAGGAGATGAACTCAAGACATTGGTAGATGACACCTATCAGCCTTTGGACAGAAGTTACAACGAGCTTTTCAGAAGTATGGCAGAGATGAGGACAGAGATTGAGAGTATGCAGCACAGCCTCGAGAAGGAAGCTACGACATCGCCATCGATCGACCCCGACAAAGCAACATCGATCGATGTCAACCCACAGACATCCCAAATCCCTGCAGAACGATGTCTACAACCCTCTCAACAACAACGTGGACTGGTTAAGCACGAGAATTGATCTGCTACAGCAAGATTTGGACACCATTCGCAAGAAGGATCCACAACCAGCCACATCGATCGATATCTGCACCATCAAATCGATCGACAGCAAGTTCGCAGCCATGGAAGATATGTTAGTATCTTATGAGGATATGCACGACCGTTTCACCTCACCTATCATGCGATACTTGGACAGCTTGTCTACGCAGATGATGAAAGTCAAGAAGGATATTGGCAAGCTTCATGATCAACATGATTTTCAGGATGAAGGATCGACATTGATCGATAGGTTCCGCAGGGCATCGCTCGACGACAGGAAACCTACAGAACACCTTCCCTATACAGCAGCAGAAGTTGATCAGATCACATCAAAGCTTTGCACTGCTATAGACACCATGGAGGAACGACTTGTTAAGCGGTGTGATGACATCTACTTTCCATTCGACGTTCGACTCGGTGGACTAGATAGCCAAGCAGAGTGGCTACAGAAGGAAGTCAAAGCCATTCAAAGGCAACTCGCATCTCAACACCAGATATCAGCATCGATTGACAGAGCTCCAAATCGATCGACAGTACTACACCAGCAACGATCGATAGACATATGGTCGCATCGATCGATACCAAGTCTACATCAGACGACGAGCAGCTGATACACAACAAGATAGAGTCAATGCACGAGGAACTGAACGAGCTATCAGCATACACCTACGACAAGATAGGATGGCATCAGTTTGGCATTGAAACTCTTCAGGAGAGGCTACAAAACATCTCAAATGCAATACAGAAGATGGATGAGAGATGGACCAGAAACGATGAGGCCACAAGAAGTTTCATTGCAGCTTGGTCCAGAATGTGCAGAGATGAGGTGGATGCTTGTTTCCCAACAAGTAGCTATCTTTCCACCAACTAGCCAAACACCTCCACAGTCAAGCTAAATGACTATAACAAAGCGCTGAGTGGGAGGCAACCCACTATTAGGTAATTTTAATTGGTTTTCTTAGTTACTAGTATTTACTTTCGTTTTTATTCTTTCAGATTTATTGCAAGACCCAAGTAGGATGATGATCACCATATCGACCGTGGACGAGATGTCGACATCGATCGACATGCTGACACCTGCGACGATCGATGCATACCGATGCACATCGATCGATTCTCACTCCGGTCAGGTTTATCTTCCAAACTTGTTACATTGAGTACTTATGATTTATTTCCACCATAACTCCGACTGTGTTACACTGGGACAGTGTAATTTAAGTCTGGGGGGAGGTTTACTGACAATATTTATTCTGATTCTTATTAAAAGGATTTTAATAAAGTTATACTTAGCTATGAGAAAGGGACTATGATCTTATTATTGATTTATACTTGAATGTCTAACCACTCTTTAGCACCATTTTAGATTTACTGATTACAGATAGTACTAAAGATGCTAAAGTGGATCAACCTGTCAACTATACACACTTGCCTTGATTGTTTGAAGGAACCAAAGCTGACCTCCAACACTAAACCTGACATAATTGCTTGTCTTGGGGCTTGGTATACATGTGATCGGATTCTTCAGACAAGCCTGGAAGGTAACGCCTTGTGTAGATTCATTTATCACTTTTTATCTCTCTATTTCGACCCTAGAGTAGTTAGTGTTATTATAAAAAAAAAAAATCGGAAATTTATTATTTAAATACGACTTACGATTTAGTTAGGAGGAATCTGAACAGGACTTGGTGGCTAAAACCATTAAGGCTTGATTCATAAAGATTCCAATAAAAAGAATTCGAACGGGACTTGGAGGCGGCAATCTTCAAGGCTCGCTTCACAAAGAATTCTTGGATATAGGTCAAAAAGAAGTGAACAGGGCTTGGTGGCAACCACCATTAAGTCTTGATTCATGGAAGCCTGTCAAATCTTGGTCACTAATCTTGCAATAAAAGCAGACTTTGACTCAAGAGAGAAATTAGAGAGAGAAATCAGGAACTAACTTTTACCTGCAGTTCCAGATACTTGTCTGAAAATCCTTTCATCCTGTGATCGGTACTCCCAAGGTAAAGCCTTCACTTTTATAATTATGCTAAGAAATGAGGTTAGTAGAGGGGAATGTCAGACAAGATTTGCTGAGTTGTTGACTAATTGAATTTGGTTGCTAAGCTAGGATATTGCATAATGTGCTTTTGTGATTAAGTCTTTTTAGATGTGGATTGCAATATTGTAGAGGTGATGATTTCTATGTTTTAAATTTGTGAGTTCCTGCTGTTTTCAAACCTCTTCAGAGAGACTGTCTGTTTGTTCTACTAGAGGACAAGCAAAAGGGTTAAGTCTGGGGGAGTTGATATACCATGGATTTGACCCATTTTCATCTATGGTATATAAGTGTTTTACTATCTATATATTATATATTCTATCCTATTAGGTATGTTTTCAGGTTCAGGAGTATCTTGGAGTAAAGTGATGATTATGGAGCATTTAGGAGCTTAAAAGAGATTTCATCCGAGCTGACCATTAGAGGTCGATATACAGAAGAAGCAATCGATCGATTTACATCCTGTACCATCGATCGATGTCGAGACGCGGAATGCGCGACTTGGTTCCAGCCGACTTTAAACCCAAGGCTTCACCAAATTACAAGATTACCCCTGACGAGTTTTTAACCTAATAGTTATATACTTGCCCATGTGTTAGGAGGCAAATAGAGCTTTTACCATCATTGTATTCTTACTTTCAGCAAGAGAGAGAGAGAGAGTTTTAGGAGAGAAGATCACAGAGAGGTTTGTGATTGGAACTCCATTGATTCATCTATTCTATTCTATGCAGTTTTTATCTATATTTTGTGTCATGAATTGCTTAGCTATGTCTGAGTAGTTTAGAGGGATTAGCCCCAACTATAGAATTGCTTAGTTGTGCTATTCATTGATTGATTGTTTTTAATGCTTGTTCTAGCTTTGCTAACTAGAATATTGAACCTAGGAATTTGCATGTGTCAAGCATCCTTGATCATTCTGTCCTGAATCTAATATGTCATGCTAGGACTACTAGAGAGAGCTAACCGCTGATCTAGGAGACTAGTAAGCATTATCAATCTGCGCCTAAGGCTTAACTAGAAGCTATCGATTGATATCGTCATCTGACAATCGATCGATATTGTGAAAGGTGTATCGATCGATATCCCTCTAGGATCATCGATCGATATCCCTATAGGATCATCGATCGATATCCCTATAGTATCATCGATCGATATCCCTATAGGATCATCGATAAACACTTTCTTGTGATCAAAAGACGACAGTTGAGATCCAATATATCTTGCATGCAACTGTTAGGCATCTATAGGATTATAATCTCCAACACCTGAATAGAAACCCAGCATCTAATACCTTCCAATAAAGTTACACCCCCAATCATTTTGTTAGTAGAGAAATAGCCTTGCTCAATTAGGATTGCTATTTACTTTTAAACCCATAAAACAACAAACACCTAGAATTAATAACCTGACTAGATTTAATAGGTTCCCTAGCTCCTTGTGGATTCGATCCCTAAGTACTGCAACTGAACCTCTTATTTGAGAGAGTAATTCACTCTTTAGGGTAATTTGAGTGGTATCAATTTAGCGGGTGTGGATGGGTCTGGATGGACTGTTTGTGCAAGGTACAACTTATGGGGACACGAAATTACATACGGCGAGAGTCTGCCTTGCATTCAGAGCTGGAAGCACTGCGATGGGCGATGGAGAACATGCTTCAGCATTGGACATGTCAGAATTTTGGAACGAACTGTAAGGATTTAATTGCCATGATTAATGAGTCTCATGCTTGGCCAAACTTTGCAACAGAACTGAAGAGGATAGAGACTCTGCAGATATGCTTTCTTGACTTCAAGATCACACATATTCCACGAGCGCAAAATCAGATTTCGGACTCCTTGGCTATGACCACGAGATCTTTTCATAGAAAACTTTATTTTATTGGTTGTTCTATTCCGGTTTGGTTACCCGGATCACCTCTAACTTGAGTAATAGAACAGCCGTTTGATATCCAAAAAAAATAAAAAAAATCCAATTTCTTAAACCTGCCACATGAGGCGTATTAACCTTCCACAATTAACCTCCCCGACTTTTTGTAGATGTTGGATACGATTTCGGTACCGTCACGGGTCTTGAGGTCTCTCCGAACCCGGTTGAGCCTAGTGACCAGATATTTAAAATCTCACTATCGTTTTCAACAAGTAGTACAAGTACGATCTTCAAGCTTCAAATAATTCTTGATTATGTCTTTTTTTGTATACAGTATTCTCTCGTTAAATCTTATATATATATATATATATATATATATAGTTAAAAGCACCAGCCTTACGGCAACCCTGGACGTGTCCCTTATGTATGAAAATATGAATATTCCTCAAATCAGCTCCCTCATCTGTAATACTGGTGAAATGAAAGGACTATCATATAAATATTTATCATAGTCATGAAAATATGAATATTCCTCAAATCAGCAAGGACTATGATATAAATATTTCCGTAATTCGTCCTTCAATCCCTCAGGTAATTTTCATTTGGCAACTATTTCTAAATAAAATAAAAGTTCACTCTAACTCCAAGTATCAAATTGTCAGTTTTGGTAAATCATCTTTCGTATCTTTATATTAATTCATATGTGAAATTTGTCTTTTATTTAACTAACGTTTTTCTCTCTTGTAAATACATCATTAATAAGTTTTGGAGCCAACTATTACAAAGCTTCAGGCATTTGCGTGGAAATTGAAGGCTCCTACGAAGATATGTCATCTTATATGGCAGTTGTTAACTGGTCATGTGGCAGTAACGAAGAATTTAATTAGACGTAATATGAGGTGCGACAACTATTGCCCAAGATGTGGAGAAGCAGAGGAGACTGTCACACATGCAATCTTTGAATGCCCACCAGCCCGTCAAGTATGGTCTTTATCTTCAACTCCGACATGCCCAAATATTTTTCCGGTATCGAGCGTCTACACAAACATGGATTATCTGTTCTGGAGGAAAAATAGTATCATGGAGCCAGAGCAAGATAGGGATCCTTATCCCTGGATAATATGGTTCATTTGGAAAGCTAGAAATGAAAAACTCTTCAGAGGAATAGATAGAGATCCTCTGGAACTGTTTAGACATGCTGAGAGTGAATGCCATGCATGGTTTGAGGCTAATGAAGTGGCACAAGCTGTGACACATGACACTATGAATGAGGAACCCAAGCCGTATGTTTGGGAAATATTTGTCTATTAGATGGATCTTGGACTCTTTCAGCTAACTTCAGTGGATGTGGATGGACATGGAGAGATAGCTCTGGGAATATTCAGCTTATGGGGACAAAAAACTTCCCTCGACGGGAATCGGCCTTGCATTCGGAGGTAGAAGCACTGCGGTGGGCGATGGAGAATATGCTGCAGCACTCGACCTGCCAGAGCTTTGGGACAGACTGTAAGGAACTGATTGCTATGGTTAAGGATCCCCAGGCGTGGCCAAGCTTTGCGACGGAATTGGAGAAAATAGAGACGCTACAAATCTGCTTCCCGGACTTCAACATCACTTACGTTCCACGGGCGTAGAATCAGACTGCAGATTTTTTAGCTAAGACTGCTAGATCTTTCCGTAGAGAGTTACACTTTGTTGGTTGTTCTATTCCGGTCTGGTTACCCAGGCCACCTCAAGTTTGAGTAATAGAATAGCCTTTTGACGTCAAAAAAAAAAAAAAAAATCATTAATATCTAGCTAGAGATTTTACCGCGCTACGCACGGTTTGGTTGTCTATAAAATTTATATATTTTAATGTTAAGTTTAAACATCAAAGTTTTATCATTAATTTGTTTTAATACAATTTTTTACAAATCAGAAAAAATGTTTTGAAAGATTATAATTTTTTTTTAAATAGCATTAATTTATATTTAATATATATTAAGATGTTAACATAGTTAATTTTTCTATTAATCTTTTAGTACTCATATTTTTAATATTTTATATTACTTTTATGTACAATATATCTGTTTATACATCATCTGATTTTAATTTTAAACTATTATTGAAAGGATAGGTAAATAACCTTCATTTCATATACATATATATCTATACATATATTCATAAATGTGGAATAATTTTGAATACTTAAATATTTGTAAAGTTTGATGACTAATAAAAATGATTGGATAAATCATTACATTTTGAAACTATAGTTTATTTTCAATACTAAAATTTGTTTGGTATTTTTTATTTTGTAAATAAGTAATTGTAAGAAATGTGATATGTGTAGGCAGGGACGAAGCTAGTGAGGAGAGAGGGTATGCACATACACCCATAATATTTTCAAAAATAGTGTGTTTCTTAGCCTAATTTTATATAAACACATATTATCATTCGTAAATTTATACTGTGTGCACCCAGTCAGAAATCAGTTTGGATTCGCTACTATGTGTAGGAGATTTCAATATGAATGATTCCATGTTTAATATTACAGAAGATTAGAAAATATATAACCTGGTAATGTTATTTGTATGTTAGAATTGAAACATGTTTCCATTATTATTTTAGGCTCTCAAGTTAATGATTAAACAACTCAAGATGGAGTTGGAGTTTGAGAAAGCAAATTAGAAATTTCCTAAATTTTACATAAAATGCATTGAATGGTGATGCTCTGACTTAAACTGTTCTTTACACAAACTTATTTGGTATAATATTATAAGTAAATGATGGAAAAAATCTAATGATATATATATATATATATATATATATATATATATATATGATAACTCGGAGGTAATAGTTTTTTAAAAAAATGTTATTTGTAGTGCGATTTACTAAGCCAAATCAAAAACCATAAACATATTTTAATTCTTTTTAGATTGATAGTATATGATGATCTGTTTCAGTGCTACACACCACAAGCTACAATGTTTCATTTTCTTTAGTATATACAAATTTTGTATGTTTTTGACATATTTTTGGACATAAATGTTAATTTATTTTGATATAAATTGTACAATACATTTAGAGTAGACATCAAAATTCTTTTTGCGATAATTATTTTTTGTTTAATTTTTACTCAATTATAGTTTTTATTTATAAATATGATTCTTTAAATTTTTGAACATGATAACTAAATTGACATCAACATCATAAAAATATATTAAAATATAATTTGAGCCTAGAGATAGCTTTCTCTCATTCATTATGTTTGTTGCACTGTTCTTCTTTCATAGACAATGTTTTCATTCAGGTAGTTTAGTGTTTTATGTTGTTTACCTGAAAAAATATCATTTAAAATATACTCTAAAAATGCTAAAATTAGCCTAAATAGTAGAGATTTTTATGCGCCACACCCAACTTATATATTTTAATTTTCTGGAAATATATTATGTATGTTTTTTGTTTTCTTTTTGATTTACTCTGTATTTAATGTTGTTGTTTTGTTTCTCTTTTCTGTAACATTAATTTAATAATTTATTCTATTCATAAGTGTTTATGCATGTAAATTTTAATTATTTTATTAATTTTGAGAGTGTAATGTTACTACATGTAGGCATATTTTTTTAAGTGTAGTTTATATGGCTATAAAAGAAGAATAGTGCAACAAACATAATGAATGAGAAAAAGTTATCTCTAGGTTCGAATTATATTTTAGTCTATTTTTATGATGTTGATGTCCATTTAGTTATCATGTAGGATTAGTATTTTGTTTAGACTTCTGATTTCCTATTTTATGATTTTTAATAATATCTATGGGTTTATCAAAGTTGATTCAGAGATAAAAAAAATGTTTTTAAAATCTTTTTCTCTCTGTTGAGAAGTAATGTTTTTACGTTGTGTTGTCTCCTTTATTTCTCTTGGGATCTTGTTACAAATCGCACTGTTTGTTTGCTACTTATAGAGTTCATAAATTCTTGTGATTTGTATAAATGTGTCTTGTAATTGGAGTAATTATTCAATTTCAAGAAATTAGTTCACTAAGAAGCTGTGTATTTGGAGTAGTTGTCTCTTTTCTTGGTGACACTTTGCTATTATGTATATATCACAAACTGCATTTTCTGAAAGCCCTTTGTCTTAAGGAAAAAAGGAAGCAATGATATTAGAAAGGAGTGAATCTTTTTGGCAATTACAAAACCATTGTCGTGTGTCTTAGACATTGTGCTCTAACTCCTTTATATTTTCGGAATCATTTATGATTTGCTACATTTGGAACCCTTTCCATGTTGTTATTTTCGGTTATGTGAGTATCATTTCCTTTGCTTTTTCAGTAATCATACCTTGTGATTTTTACTATACATAGTGAATTATTTGATTTGTATTTGATTGTACATGAAACCGTCATCCTTAAAATGCTTTTTCTAAGGTTTGTGAATTAGTCGAAAACACATTACACAGTAACTACTATACAATCTTTCAAGCTTACAATCTTTCAAGCAAAATACAAATTGGTTTTTTCCTAATAGTTAACTAAATCTAAATAAATTTAAATTTAAAATAGTTAGACCAAATTTAAAAATTTAAAATTATTGGCTTTATAGTTTTAACTTTTAAACTAATAAAATTACTATCTAAAACTAATTATATATAATATCAATTAAAATTAAAAAAAAAAATACTTGAAAAATTATTATAACTGCGCCTGAAACCTCCTAGTATTCATATATGAAGAAGTTGTGATTCAGTATCAGTTATAAAAGACTTTAGCAGTCAGTCATTGACACATAAAGCCGTTATGAGACTCTTCAAATTTAAATTGCAAAAAGTAAAGGTTAATGAGTGTATGGATTCCCCACCTCGAACCTAGTAAGCATACATCACACCAGTTTCTGGATTTAGCAAATGTTCAAGAAAAGAAAGAATTAAGAGTGTACCATCACAGCCTCCACCCATCCAAGGAATAGATTTGAATAAGAGGTGCATCGTAAGGAACACTAATTAATTCCAATGTTCTTCAGAGCTGTAGGAACACGCTTCAAGAACTTCAGAACTCATTTCCAGGTTGTCTCATGGTAGTAGCTCAAAGCCGCTCTCATTTCATCTTGTTGTGCAGGTGGAGTTCTTTGGATTTCATCCGTGCGGAAAGCAACTTGAATCTTGTGCAACAAAAACAGAGTTTTACTGTTTTAGACTTCAGTGGATATTCAATAAAAGCCTTTGTAGAGTTCTTTGTTAGCATATACCTTTATGTTGCAGATCTTCATCGAGTTCTTGTTTATCAATAAGAGCAGTGTCTTTCGCACATAACTGTGCCAAACCATCACGAATCCTGATAACAGTCTTACAAAACACATCAACAAAACAAAGTCACAAGAATTAAAGTATCAGGGACTTGGAAGAGTTCTACAGATCTTCAAAACATTTGGAACAAATTGAGTAGAATGAGCAGTTAAGACCAAGTCAACAGTCTTGGTTTTGAGAGCATCGAAGGCCTCTTCGTTTGTGGTAAGCTGCAGTAGCTTCTTGAGAGTATACTCAATGCCGGATTTTCTTGTTGGAGAGCCCATAACTGCAAAAAATATCGGTCGAACATTAAACATACATATAATTCAAAGGAAGATAAGATTTTGTAATTTACTTTACCTTGAAATCAGGGGTCCATTATAAATTTTTGTTTTGTGGTAATGGACTTTCAAGACCTTATTAAACAGTTAGAAACAAATATGATAGATATAGAATAACTTCAAAAAAAAATTTCATAGAATCTATGTCAGGTTTGAGATAGTACGCAAAAACAAAGCGGTGATTATTCGACGATCCAAAAGTGATGCTAAATTGCTTCAGAACAAATGACATGCCTGATCAGCTCTACTTCTGATTTGGTTGGTGTCGTTCATCATCCTAAACTCAAAACTCAATACATGAGAACATGGTAAACATGAATTCGATACATGACTTAGATGCAGATCTCTCCAACTGACAAACTGAAGAGAAGGAAACACTAACCGGATCAAGTGCATGATATATGTAATCCACAAACTGAATTTCTACATTTTCTTGATTTCCTGTCAAGATCAAAACACTCACATATGTCAAATTCAGTGTACAACAGAAACAACCAAAAATTTATCGCAGCCACGAACACACCTCGCTGCTAGATAAATATCAAATCCAACAATGCCCTGAATCCAAGCAGAAACAAAACAGAGTGAGAAGCTTATATCAATGGCTCATAAAAAAATAAGACTAACCCAAAACACAAGCACGTCAAATCTGCAAAGGATTTAAAAATACATAATTGCTTACAAAGAATGTTGAAGACACGACTTTTCCCGGTTCGTTCCGCTAAACATGCAGCGAAAGACTCCTCCAGAGCCATTATCTTCCCCCAAAGACATAAGAGCTTCCATGAAAAAGTTTCGACCAACTATTGTCAGATCAAAAAGAAGATCACAAACTATACGATGTTACTAATTTTCCTTTATCAAACTTCCACATTCATCAATATTTTGACCTTCGTGTTCCCAAGAATACAATAGATGTAGAGTTATGAGTAAATGGAATAGACATCAACTAAAGGAGAGTCCACCGCGTCACAAAACATGCTTTCACAATTTCAAATCCTTGAAGCAAATAAAAGAAAAAGAGGCGATGTGAAGATTTTTTATTGATAGCATATATATATTATAGATTCAACAATTTCACGGTTTCTGATTCATACGCCATTGTTGATACCTTCTGTGCTCCAGGACTTGAGCCCCTTTTAACCAATTTCCTGCAGTCGGCCTAAAGGAGTCGCCATTTATTCAGAAAGGGTGAAGCTTTCGTTGAGCCCACCAACTTCGGATAGCACTAGTACCTGAGTGAAAAAAAGACAGTGGAATTTAGTGTCAAAGACTACAAATTTCTTCAAAGATCAAAACTCAAAAGGAAACAAAAAAATTTGAAATCTAAATAGGAGATACCCAACAGTTACGATTAGGGATTGAACTTCACCGCCATCACTATATATTTACATCAGTAGGGAATGAGTTGGAGAAAAGGAATCGGAAGGTCATAGCGTTGAATTAATTAATGCAACTAAATGAGTAAAAAACCTTTGTAAATTTGCAGGAGACGATGAGATTCGTGCGGATAGGAAAAAATTAAGTCAATAAGGTTGTAAAAAAACAAATTATTTTACTGATGTGTCAGTTTGATTGGTGCTAAATATTTGGCAGAGGTGGCATCCCTCTCCATGGAGTATATCTCATTTTTATTATTGTTGGATTATGTAAATTCATTCTTTTAATATCATATTGTCAATCTTTTAACTGCTGCAAATTGGTGCTTCTTATCGGTTTTATTTAATTCATTTCAAATTTAGACATCAATTATAAATTTATATAATTTTTAACCATTACCGTTCTTTTCTTTGGTAGAATCCTAAGCATCCCATAAGTTTGAATGATAGACTTGGAGACATTGGAGAGCCAGAAAAACTGTGTGTCATATTCGATTTGCCTACTTCGTGAGCTGATATTCCTTCATTTATCTCTGCTTATTCAAGTTGGGTGAAAATATTGGTTGAAAAGTCTCTTCCGCTCCATCATCAGAATATTCAATTTGGAGGTCATATATTTACAGAATATTCAATTTGGAGGTCATATATTTAAATAAACTGTCCAAACAAAACCGTTTAATTGATTAATTATGATGCAGAACTTTCTTGTTCGATAAGTTTAAATACATCTACTATATTAGTGCGCCATGCGTATGTCATACATAGTGTAGATCATACAATTTACACTAAGTATTTAATAGTGATCGAGAGTTTAATTTGTAAAAGAAAAGATGATGTGGACAACGATACATTTAGAATACAACGATGTAATCAAATTCCAGTAGGCAAACATATATTTTATTGATGAATAAGATTGAATACAATAAGAGAAACGAGATCTGATGTTACAAACAAGATCGATAAAAAAAAAGACTTAAAGCGAAGTAAAATGAGGTCGATGTGTGTGTTAAGCTCTCTTTAGGGTTTTCTCTGTGTCCCTCCCTTATTTCTGTCGATCTTCTTTTATAACTGATCGATCCCGTGTTTCTCTCAACTTCCCCGCGATCTCCGACTCTTCAAATCGATTCGGGCTTGCTAGCTTCGATTGGGCTTTTTCGTAGGTCGCACGGACTGACTTATTCAGGCCCAATCGAAGTGTTGACCGAATTAGGTCCAACATTTTTCTCCCAATCTCTTTTCTTCGGGCAAATAGGAAAGACATGGTTTGCTTCAATCCAATTTTTGCACGTAGTTTTAGGGATTTGCGTTTTGCATTTGTTTTTCCCTTCTGTTTTTGTTGCATTATTGTTTCAATAAAGAAAAGGAACTGCGAGTTCTTGAGTTATCTCTTTGTGTTTTTTTTATTTGGGCCAGTCTTTTGAGGCCGTGGGTCGAGTTGTCGTAGATACTTTATCGACGCGTGTTTGGTGTAACAAAATATTTTGTTAGTGAGCTTTTCCGCGTTTATGGCGGGACTGACTGTGCCCGAAGACTTGATCAGGGTCTCGGTTTGCAGCCAGTCGTTTTTGAGTTTCGAGGGGTTGTACTTTTTGGATAGGGGATATCTAATGAATACGATGTGTTATGAACCAAACTTGGATTTTCATTTAAAATGTTGGTATGGTACAAATTTGGGACAAAGATGGTTGCTTGACTTTTAGTTCGAGGTCGATGTTGTCGTGCTAGCATACTTCAAGTGTTGACCGGAGTGGGTTGCGGTATACATCTTTCGAACTTTGTGGTTGGTGGGCGACTGAACTCGTGTTGTGAGTTGCCTATGTACCCTCGACGAGGGATCAAGTCATAACGTAATTCGATTGTTTCCCCAAAGGTAGGGTCGTTATTCTGTTGTTCGTGTATGTGTGTACATTTATTCGGGTTTTAAGTGTCGATTAGGGATGTGACTCGATATATTTAAAGCTTGTGAGGTAGCAAGTTCTGGAGCTTTTCTGACTTCCTTTGATAGTTTCAATCCCTTTTGGTGCTGGGAACTTCAGGCATTGGTGATAGGTTGAAGGAACTGCCTTCAAGCTGTACAGCCAAGGTCTTCCAAGGATTGCGTTAAACAGGGCTGGATGTTCTATTACGATGAACTCGACGATTTTTCTGACTCCTCCGGCAGTCACGGCGAGCTCGATTAACCCGAGGGAGTAAGTGGTTTCTCCTGCGAATCCGATTAATCGGGTTCGTTCTTGCTTGAGGAGGGCTTTGGTAAATCCCATCCTTTCGAACGCGTCGTAGAAGAGGACGTCGGCTGAGCTTCCCGTGTCGATCATGACCCGAGATAGTTCACAGCCGCCGACGTCAAGTCGTATTACAAGGGCGTCGTCGTGTGGCTTGTCGAGATCTGCAGTTTCGTTCTCATCGAATGTTATTTCGTGGTCGGGACCTGATAGGGGCTCTCTGATTCCTACGTTGTTCTCGGCTCTTCGTTGGTATGCTTTGATCGAGTTGACTGAGTTGCAGAATTTAGAGCCCCCGTATATGAAGTCGATTCATTTTTTTTTGTCGTAAGCCGGGAAATTCCATCTTTTGGTCGGTGCTAGTTGGTATTGTTTCTTTCCCCCAGACAGGTCGCGATTAAACATTTGTGTGTTGTCTTTTTTCTAAGTTTGTGGGGCGATTGGTCTCTCTAGGACTTCCCAGATTTTGGTCATCTTATGCTTTCGCTTGAGGTTGGGGATTTTCCTGAAGTGACTCCTCTTATTTGGATTGTATTAGGGATGGGGGTCTCTATCGAGGTTTTCTAAGCTTCGGATCGCTACCGTGATATCAGTGCACACTTTTCCTTTGGTCTGACCTTCGATACTGTTGGGGGCATCGCGTTTTGGTCCCCATGAAATCATGTAGACTCTTTTATTTGGTGCTGGAGGTGTAGAGCTTGGTGATTCAAGCTCGGTTTCTCTATTTTTTTTTATTTGAAGAGCCTTTAGTTTTCCGGTTGGCTTTTGGAGTTGTTGGCGCTTCTTCTTCTTCGATATCTTCGCTGGTTTCTTTAGCTTTGACTGCGAAGTGCTGCTCGACGTTCCTCGGTCGAATGACCCTTCCGATTATGGAAGGCACAAAATTTGTTGTGATCATAAGTCGATGATTTGTTTTGCGGCGAGTTGTTCATCGCTTAGGAGTGCTGTCTTTTAGTAGCTGGTTCTTTAGGGACATTAGTCTTTTTGGCAGCGTTACTTTTGTTCACGCTGTACTGTTCTTTTAAAGCGGCTACCTCTTCTTCATGGGTCGCGAAGTAGGAGGCTCCGTGTAGGGCATCGTCCAGCGAAATGGGTGCTCGGACCGCCATTTCTTCTCTGAATTTGGATGAGAACCAGACGCCGTTCTTTAGTGCTGCCAAGGCCACGACTTTGTTCGGATGTGAAATCTTGGCTTTGATTTCTCTGAACTTGTTTATGTACTCTCTCAACGGTTCGAAGGGTGCTTGCTTGAGATTCCAGAGATCTGCCTCGGTAACCCTTGATTCTATGAAAACTGAATATTGTTTAAGGAACATTGACACTAGCTGGGTGAAGTTGTCGATTGAGTTTTCCTCCAGGCCAGCGAACCACTTAAGGGCGGCCCCGGTAAGATTTTCGGCGAAGAAGCGACAGTAACCAGCCTCTTTTTCGTCATTGTTGAGGTTCGCTCTCGAAATTGCTAGTCGGAAGGCTGGTACATGAGCTTTGGGGTCTGTGTTTCCAGAATACTCGAGGAATTTCAATTTCCCCCTTGTGGTGTAATCTTACGCTGGCGATTCGATTTTTGAACGGAGTCCTTCTGGTCTCTTCGATAACCATATCTATGTCGGGTACTGAGGTCGTCGCCATATGCACGATGGTGTGTATCCTTTTGAGCTCAGCATCGTTTCTTTCGATGTAATTCTGGAATGTTTCGGTTTCATTATGGATCCTGTAGTCTTTGCTTTTAGGATCTATGTCGATGGGTCCACGGGGCCGTATCCTCGGGCTTGTCCTATTGGATCAACGAATCCAGTTTGTTGGAAAGTAACCGTAACGGGTGGAACCTGGTTTTCGGAGGTTGGATGGCCCAGCAGTGGAGTTCGCGTTCTTGGCTCCCCAGGTCTTTTCGTGTACCTGTTTTGCAGCTGGATCGGCGTAGTCTGTAGACCTTGTAGACCGGTCTTTATTTCGGCTAGTCCGCTGTAGCTCAAGCTTCGGTAGGCCATGCCTTGCTGCGAAGTTTGTTGCTAGTTTTCTCGCACGTAGCGTCCGGATCGAGCGCTTGGGAACTCCAGAGTGCTGAAAGCTACGTGATTTAGAGAATTTGGCATTCCCCTTGGTGGGCTGGACGGCAGTTGATTTATTTCTCCGGCGCTAGCTCGGTGCTCCGCGAGTTCCCGTTCGGCCTGATATATTCGATTAGCAATGGTTCGATAGGCGATCTCTTGGTTTCGAGATTTATCGATAAATGTCGAGATCATTCCTCGAAGCTCGGTCACTTCCTCTCGGGTTTGAGCTAGAGGAGTCGGAGATATTGGTCTCGTCGGTTGAGTTCGGGTTAGGTCGTCGGTGGGCTGCCTTTCTCCGGGGTGATTCCAGACTCGAGCTCCGGTTTGATCGGGAACCGAAGTCCGATCTGGTATCGAGGTTCGATCTGGTACCGAGGTCCGATCTGACGCTTGACGCTCGATCTTGAGTTGAGGTTCCAGTTGAAGGGGTCCGATGCGTCTGGATCGTTTCGATCGTTCCGTCAGTACCCGTCGGTCCAATGGGTAGGGTTTCGGTTCTTGAGTCAGGTCTGGCAATATCGACGTCACTGATTCTTGATTGCACGGTTCCAAAGGTTTGATTGCGATCCATGGTCGCGCTTAGGAAACTTAGATCGGTTTCTTAGCAAATACGTTTTTCGTTTATCTTACCCACAGTCGGCGCCAAAATGTAGATCCTAAAATATACACTAAATATTTAATAGTGATTAAGAGTTTAATTTGGAGAAGAAAAGATGATGTGGGCAACGATATCTTTAGAACACAACGATGTAATCAGATTCCAATAGGCAAAGATGGATTTTATTGATGAATAAGATTGAATACAATTAGATAAACGAGATCCGATGTTACAAACTAGATCGATAAGAGAAAAGACTTAAAGTGAAGTGAAATGAGGTTGATGTGTGTGTGTTAAGCTCTCTCTAGGGTTTTCTCTATGTCCCTCCCTTATTTATGTCGATCTTCTTTTATAACGGATCGATCCCTTGTTTCTCTCAACTTCCCGACGATCTCCGGCTCTTCAAATCGATCCGAGCTTGCTAGCTTCGGTTGAGCTTTTTCGTAGGTCGCACGGCCTGACTTATTCAGGCCCAATCGAAATTGGGTCCGACACCTAATACGATATTAAACATAATACCTGTTTCTGCACAAAACGTAATAATATAAGTAAACCACCATAAACGTAATAATATAAGTAAACCACCATATATCATCTGTTTATTCAAATGATCTAAATTTAAATACTAAAAAACTTAAGTATCCAATATTTTCTAACTCTTAGAAATTTAAATACTAACTAGGACAGTGTTGGTTTGAGTTATATGTAAATCAAAAAAAAAAATTACATCATTAGTGGCATATTTATTAATCAGTAGCCATATTTCAAATGTATTTATGTTTTTATTTATTTAAACAATGTTATAGTTTATATATTTATCTTATTAAACAGCAGTTTTACGCTGTCACTTGTATATGTAATTTCTTATTATCTATTTATTTTTTTTGGTTTGTTTTAAATATTAAACGAATTCTAAGTGAGGTAAATTATTTTGATACAACTTTTAAAATTTCTTCTTTTTATTGTCTGAAATTAATTTTTAAATCTAATATACCAATAATTTTTGTATGAAGTTCCCATCGGGTGTTGGACAGTCGCTTGGTGTTGGAGAACTTCTTGTGAATCCTTGGAACATTAAAGAAGTTTCTACTGCCATTGAAAAAGCTCTAAAGCATTATATACAACTAAAAAGAAAAACTAAAAGCATTATGCAGGAATTAAAAAACAACAGTGGTTGTCCTGAGTAGAAGTGAAAAAAAAAACATATTGGATCAAGTACATGTTTCTCTCTTCTCTTTAAATTTTAGTTATATCTGATTCTCGTGAAGTGAATGATACACACTTGGTTATTTATAGATGAGACGGTTCCTATATTTAGGATATTGGTTGCTATGAATGTAAATAGAAAATATGGAAAATATGTAGAAAATGCGTGCATACGGGTATTTTTCATTTTGGTATAATAACATTTAAACCAATCAAAATGATATATTTTATTTGACAAATTTTTAATTTAATTAATTTAGTATTGTGTTAATAATTTGTATGTTTTAATAATTAATTTAAATCTAAGCTTATTATGTTTTGACCTTTTCCTTCAAAATGCATGATTAATTTTTGAAATTTTATTATGTTTGGTTCTATTCAAAAAAATTTGTTTATAGATATAAAAGCTTGAAATGTGTTATCATTTTTAGTTTTTGTATAAATGTATTATATAGTTAATTAACATGTTATTAATACATGATACTTTAAATTGTTTTCTACTTTGTATAGAAATATATTTTCGGAAATCAAAATTTGAGATGAGTTGATAGTTCTCTTTTGGTGTAGAAAATAAAATTATATAATTTCTATCAGGTTTTTTTTAATAGTATGATTATATAATATGATGATCGATTTTAATTCATATATAAGTATATTTAATTTTAAATATATTTTAGATTTTACTTTTTTATATAATATTTTATACCAAAATTTATGTTATTTAAAATAAATTTAATTTTATATTTATGAAAATAAAGCAGGGTTACCTAGTAATTTATAAGTTTGATGGAACAACTCGCAAAATCCTATTATAGTTATATATGGTTTTCATAAAATTATTCTATTATTTTAGTTATTTATCTGTATTTATAAATAATGAATATTTAAATTAAAATTTATTAAAAAGCAAGACACACTATTAATCCTAATTAAGTTATTTCAAAAAGGAATTAGTATCTTATATTTGTAATAGGTATATCTTGAAAATATAAAGATATAGGAATTATGATTTATTAAAGTTGTTAGAATCACTGAGATTTTATATAAAATCACAGATATTTTCATTGAAAGAGTAGTTAGTAAAATGAAATATAGGTTTTCAGTTAAATAGTTGTTAGAATCATCAAGATTTTTATGCAGAATGCAATTTAGAATATCTTAATAAATAATGCAATTGTGATAACGGTCCATTTCAAAATTCTCGTATAAACTAAAGAAATATAGTTTGGTAAACTGAGGGTTGTAGAATGATTTTTCTAATCCATACGTGCAACGCATAAAACTACGATAATCCATACGTGGTTAGCATAGGTTTGGTTTAAACTTAGTATAGTCTTAATAAAATGATATTGTACATATCTACATATGAATCTAGCTATAAATGCTTAATTTTAACAATATAGTTATGATAAAGAAATTATAATCTTGTTTTCTTAAGTCATATAAAAATGTTCGTATATGGAGCATCGGTAGGAAGTAAATATTCGGTGTAGTTAAATTAGGATGTGGAAAATCTTTTAATTGTGATATATATGGAATATTTTATGATAATTAGTAGGAATTAGTTTTATTGTTAGGATAACATAAATATACATCAAATAAATTTTCTAAAGATGGTCCAACTTTAAAAAATCAAAAAAGGTTGTGACTTCTGTTTTAATATATAAGATAAACAAAATCTGTCTCCGCCTCGGATTATGTATATAATTTATTTTCTATCTAATTTTTTTAAAGTAAAATAGTGATGTGACCGAAATTATATAATGTTTGATAAAGAAAAGGGGTTGATGTTGGAACTCATACCGGTTTATAACAATTTATAAATCAACCTATAAATTTAGTTTGCCTAGAATCTCATGTAAATACTGAACCAAATCTAGATCTTAAGGTTTCGTATATTCCTGATTATTCGCAGCGGAAGATAAATAAACCAAGTCGAGATTACTAGCACTCCAAGCGTCGTGCCTCTACCGTTATCCACACGCACACAAACTAGATCGAAACGGGATGCTAGTGCCATCGAGATCAAATCTCAAAAAACCTTGACAAACTCCTTTGTCTCTGTTTTTGTTTATGTTTAAGGTTTTACGTTTCGAGCGGCTTGAACTCATTATCTAATTATGAGAGATCATTATCATTATATAATGACCTAGCTTTACTTTACGTGAAGGAGGTAATGTGGGCTGAGCCCATTAACACATCTAATCTCTTCTTAAGAGATGCACGTGTAATTCTCCATATTACATATATAATTATATCACATATAATGTATATAGTAATCCCTTAAGAACATAACATATTATTAATCTAGTTTGCTTAGGTGTGTGACCCTAAAGAACAACACTTGTTTTTTTGATCGAAAACTGAAATTCTTCCAAATCCAAACAAGGAATGAAAATAATATTCCTACTTATAGCAGGTACATAGTAGCAATTCTTAAGTTCTAAGACCAAACCTAAAGGTAAAGATAAGTGAAATGTTCCCACGGCTAATGCAGCAACTCTTGTTCCATTTCCCACAGGTAGGTCCACTTGTCATTTCTCCAAAATTTTACTGTTGCTTAGGCCATTCATATTCATACAAGTATGAGCACCACAGCCGGTATCCAATACCCATGAAGTAGAACTAGAAGTAGTAACATTTACTTCTATAATATAAATACCCCTAGACAATGTTTCAAAAGTCTTTTTCTTTTTCAAATCTTCCAAGTAGGGTTTAAACTCTTGTTTGAGAACAATTCTCGGGTTTCGATACCATTGGAGGAAATTTGATCCATTGAATTTGTCCTTCTTAAGGACATATCGCAGTGAAAATGGGTTGTGAGGAGTTAACATTGCTTGAATAGAAGAATAGCGAATATTAATATGATGTTCATGAATTAGACACTACAAGAAAACAGCGGCATAACGAGGGAAAAAATCGTCGGTATGTCGTCGGAATAACGTTATTCCGACGACATACCGACGAAACAAGTCCTCGGAAATAACTCCTCGGAAATTCATTTTTCCTCGGAAATCCCTCGGAAATTTCCGACGGAATTCCGAGGAAACTCCGAGGACCACCAGTATGTCGGAAAGGTCCTCGGAATATACCGAGGGAGAACTTCCTCGGGATATTTCGATGGACTTTCCGATGGTCCAATCCTCGGAAGTTCCGACGAAATGTTCCTCGGAATTTTCATCGGGAATTTCTGAGGAACGGAGCCCTCGGAAAATTCCGAGGAAGGAGTCCCTCGGTATATTCCGATGACTTATTCCGAGGAAATGTTCGTCGAAAATTTCCGAGGGTTCATTTCCTCGGAATTTCAAAAAAAATTAATTTTTTTAAAAAAATAAAATTTTTGAAATTTAAATTCGAAAATATAAAATTAAAATTAAAATTGAAAACATATTAGATATTATTCAAAGTTGTACAAATAAAAATAAAATATTCCGAGTTTTTGAAAAAAAAAAAAACTACTGGTCTTGCACGTTCGGGAACACCTCGTTCAGGTACATCCTCTTCATCATCTCCATCATTTCCTGGTTCAGCCTCTTATGTGCCTCATAGCCCGCCTGTTGAGCCGCCATCTGGGTCTCCAACAAAGATATGCGATCATCTTTGTCCTTCAACTGAGCCGTAAGTACTTCTGGATCAACAAAGGGCGGTGGTGCAGAAAAAGGAGGAAGAGACCGAGAGCGACGACCCAAACCGACCAAACGTTCCTTCTTCTTTGGAACCGACTGAAATAGAAAATAGTCAAATTTAAATAATATAAAAAGATGATAAAATAAAAATCAAGAAATAAATGAATTGAACTTAAAAAAAAAGAACTTACCGATTCAACGATTTCGTTGATTCGAACACATGACAAGTTGGTCGAAGCCGTCGAATCGTCATCCTCGGTTTGAAGCTGAGACACTTCGTCTTGCACCTGAGTTTGGACCAGGGTGACCACTTCCCTCACAAGACCATCATCAATCTGACCGGTCTTCTTGTTGGTATACGCCCTCTTCATTAGGGCGAGATCATCAACCGGCTCGCCATCATTTTCTTCCGCCTTGAAAAAAACATAAATTAAACAAACATTAGAAATTAAAAGAAATGCACAAAAAATAAAATTTCAAAACTTAAATAATTGAAGAAAAAGCGGCTGAACTTACCATGCGATCCCCCAGAATGGCAATAGATTGAGCACCCAAGTTATGCTTGAAGACGCCCTTCCCTTTACGCTCGCTCCTGCGGTTGGTGGAGTTGGTGGAAGAAGTTTCTTTCGTCTCTTCCTTATCCCAATGCACACACAACTCCTTCCAGACTGTGTTGTTCATAGACTTTGGGACCTTTTAATAAAAAAAAAGAAGAAAATAGTTAAATAAATTTAAAAATAGTTTAATAAATTAAAAAAATTGTTTAATAAATTAAAAACAACCTTGTTTATTTCCGACTTCTTCTTCCACTCGTGCATCTGCTTCCCATAGTGGTCCATAACTTTATGGACGAAGTGGTGAAAGATAAAGAGCGTATCATCGGAATTCCAGTTGAATTTTTGCTGAAAAAAACACAATTAGTAGAAAATTTATATTAAAGATTAAAAATATAAGAAAAAAATTAGAATACTTACCGCAAACTGACGAAACTACAGATGCTGCTTGTCGGTAGGAAAGTCAGTGAAAGTCGGATGTCCCTTCCTCGAGGGCCGAGTACATCATACGGTTGATCCATGCACAGATCCCGTTCCCGGATCGGTTGAACCTAATAAAAAGAACAAATTATTAATAATGAATCAAATTTTAATGAAAAAAAAATACGTTTAATTACCATATTTGACCCCGTCCATGTGGATACGGAGTGAAATAGGGAAGATGGTCACGACCGGGCTGTCGAACCAACTCCGCAACACTCATCACTCCCGGAGGACCCGGTGGAGCAGGAGCGGGTGCAACAGCGAGAGCGGGAGGAGCAGGAGCGGGAAATGGAGAGGAAGATGTATGGTAGGAGCCTGGAGCGAAGCGGAATCCTGAATCTGGCTGGAATCCCGAGACTGGCTCCCCGTACCACCATGGCCACTACGCTGTCGAGGCCGGGTCTGATCATCATTAGACCTGTAAATTAAAAAAAAACATATTTAAAAATTAGTTCCAATAATTTTAATAAATAAAAAAAACATATTTAAAAAATAGGTTTTAATCACAAAAATATAAATAGTTTAATAATTACAAAAAATAGTTTTAATAAATAAAAAATAGTTTAATAATTACAAAAAATAGTTTTAATAAATATAGAAATTTATATTACATATATATATATATATTTTTTTTAAAAAAAAAAAATCCCAAATAATAGTTTTTAATCACAAAAAAGTTTTATAGATATTAAAAATGTTTAATAAATATATAAATGATTTTATAATGCAAAAAATAGATTTTATATACAAAAAATGTTTTCATATTATATATACATAATTATCAATTAGATTTTTATAACCACAAAATTAATAAAAAACTAAAAAAAAAATTCCAAATCAAGTGAATACCATAATCAAACTCGATTTTACACAATGCTACCATTCACCCTAACAAAAATCTATAAATATCATTCCAAAATCATCAAATCTACTTAAAAACCTAACAAATCTAACCTAAGAGAGTGGGATAGGGTTCATACATGATGCAGTGACTGAAATTGAGGAGGATTAGGGCGGATTCGCCGGAAATCATTGAGAGAGAAGGGAGGAAACGGCGGAGAGGAAGAGAGACTTCGGCGGAGAGGAAGAGAGAAATGGGAAAGAAGATCCGGTTCGACCTAATAAAATGAGGCGTCCGACGGAAAATGTCCGTCGAAATTTCCTCGGAATGATTAAATATTTCCGTTGAAATTTCCTCAGAAATCATTAATTCAATTTTCGCGAAATATTTGGCGGCTTGGTTTACCCGGTTAAATGAAAATATTTCGAGGAAACAGGGTTTGGGGTTTCAAAACATCGATTTTTTTTTGCCGTATTTCATTTCTTATACAATTGTAATGCATACCATTGAGGATTCTTTGTATAGATGATCATAAACCATGAAATAACAAAATTTCAAAAATAATTGTAAGTATTCTCTTTAGCGTTTATTAAAGTGTATTGGTGTTTCTCTTATGTTGTGTGGTTTTCGTTCATGCAATCGTAAAAGTGTTTGTTATTGGGTAAAACACCAAAGTTTGACTTCATAATCTGGTTAAGACACTTAATGAAGGTTATATATGTGTTATTCAATCTGCAAAACGTTGTTTTCGGTTAAAAATTCCTAGTTCCTCGGAATTTCCTCGGAATATTCCGAGGGAATTCCGAGGAAACCCTTATCTTCCTCGGAATTCCGTCGGAATATTCCGAGAAAAAAGACTCTATAATTTCCTCGGAATTCCCTCGGAATATTCCGAGGAAAAAGACTCTATAATCAAATCCCTAAATCGACAAGGTCTATTCCGAGGAAATTCCGAGGAAAACCTATCTTCCCTCGGAATTTCCTCGGTATTTCTATTAAAAAAAAAAAGTCGATGCTAGTCTGTTTCCGAGTTATCATCACCAGATGAATCTGAATCTGGATCTTGGTGAAACTCTCCAATCACTGGTTCATCTTCTACGTGAACGACGGCTTCCTCTCCGAACTCGGTTAAATCGACTACAAGGCCAACTCCAGCTAAATCTTCTGCTGCACTTAAGTTGCCGGAGGTGCTTGGTTGTAGTGGGTCTTCCATCTCAGAACTTCCCTGAACTCGGCCTCTTGGGTTGAGTCTTGTAACAGTAACCCATGGATCATCTCTGTTCCTTACCCGGGGGTACTTGATATAACAAACCTGTAACATTAAAAAAATTATTAGTAAAATTATAAATTAATACACATGATGATGAATCATTCTGAATAATTAACATTTAATTACCTGATCGGCCTGAGAAGCAAGAATGAAAGGATCATAATATTGCAGTTTTCGCCTCGAATTTACTGATGTAACACCAAATGCATCTGTTCTCACACCTCGATCTAGAGTGTTGTCGTGCCAATCACAATAGAAAACAGTACAGCGCAATCCAACCATGCCCAAATACTTGATTTCCAAAATCTCATGTATGTGTCCGTAGTATACATCATCTCCTGATGCAGAACAAACGCCAGCAATCTCGTGTTCGGATCCAAATGAGGTCGATCGATCCAAGAACGAAAATAATTTGAAGAAGACATGTTATTTATGAATCAAATTCGTGTGTAAATAGAGTAAGAGGGAGGATGAAGATATGAAGTGAATGAAGAGGAAGAGGGGTGCTTGTATTTATAGTTGAAATCCTGCCGACAGACCGAGGAAATTCCGACGGAATTCTGACGCCAACGGCTAGTTCGTCGGAATTTCCTCGGAATTTTTAAAATCTCCCAACGGCTCTCCAACGGCTCTCTAACGGCTACAATATATCCTCGGAATTCATCGGTTTTTTCCGAGGAATACATTTTTCCTCGGTATTCCATTAGAATATTCCGACGGATTAATATTTCCTCGGAATTCCGTCGGTATATTCCGAGGAAAGGAAACCAAATTTTGTGTTTCCTCGGCGGAAATTCCTCGGGATATTCCGAGGATTTCATTTTCCGTCGGAATGTCCGTCAGAATACCGTTGTTTCTTGTAGTGAGAGAAATCTCAACAATTAAGAAACCTCAAATCATATTCAAAACAATTTCCTCAAATGAATATAATAATCCAAGATCCATGTTTCACTAAAATTCGAATGAGCTTTGGCTCATCGCCCGAATGTTTAGCTATTTAGGTAAGCAACACATTGTTAATTATATCAAATATAATTCTTGGTTGTCAGACGACATCTTATGTCTTATCCAACCTATGTCTCTAAGCCCAAAACCGTTTTGATAGCCTAGTCAAGTAAACCAGTCTTATATTCATATGGTAACCATTACCATCTACCTCACTAATGTAATTGCAGACACCTTGCTTTGGCAAACCCATCTTACAACGAAACAAGCCTTGATAGTTGATAAGATTGGGTAGACATCAAAAGTACTTGAAATTAATTAAGGAACAAATTTTAATTCAATTTGAACTTATATTTAAAATTTATATCTAATATAAATATAAATATAACTAATACATATCTTATATGTATTTTAATTGAATTATAAATAATTATATTAATTTAATCTAATTAAAATAATTAATTATTTATATATTTGATTTTAGAATTTAATTTAATTAAAATCTAATCAAACTACCAAACCAATTGGACCAAACCAATTGTATTAAACCAATCAAACCAAACACTTGATTCAATCGGTTTCACATGCAAATTAATTATAGAATCACTTTATGCATTACAATAATACACGATTACCTTATATTATACGATTCACATTGAATGAATATGCATAGTATACTATTCAAAAATCAACGACCAAATATTACTATAATATATGTTGCCTTTTAAATCAAATATGCAATCACCTTATGAACATATGCATGCGTAATCACTATTACACATATTCAAACTACACAACGAATCACATGTGTATGTAATTATTATTATATGCATGCGGTTAACGTATACGTTGATATGTGGTAATCGTAATATACAATATCAAAATTAAGATATGGACCTTTCTAAAATACATGTATATCTAATATACCCTTATCTTTATTTTGGAAATTGATGAACACCTTCATCAACTTACGATTATCACAGGCTCGGTTAATTAACAATTTAAACAAGATCGAACAAAATTATTTATCTATATCAATATATAAATTAAATAAGATTCAATTTAAGTATTAAATAAATAGACTCTGATACCACTGTTGGAATTCATACCGGTTTATAATAATTTATAAATCAACCTATGAATTTAGTTTGCCTAGAATCTCATGTCAATACTGAAACAAATCTAGATCTTAAGGTTTCGTATATACATGGTTATTCGCAGCGGAAGATAAATAAACCAAGTTGAGATTACTAGCACTCCAAGCGTCGTGCCTCTACCGGTATCCACATGCACACAAACTTGACAAACTCCTTTGTCTCTGTTTTTGTTTATGTTTAGGGTTTTACGTTTCAAGCGGCTTGAACTCATTATCTAATTATGAGAGATCATTATCATTATATAATGACCTAGCTTTACACATATCTATATATCTATATATATAAAGTACAGTTTAGCCTCTCCTTAGAAAGACACCTAGGATGCCACATAGGAAATTCAACTCCTAACAGGTCGACAAGTGTCCGGTTGCGTTGCGTTTCATTAAACTTCATATTTCGGGTGTGTGTTTGGGCTTTTTGTTTGGGGATTTGTTGCTGTTTGTTTGGGACGTGAAAGTGATGGGCTACGCTTGATATGAAGTCAGGTCCGTAACTGAAGGAAGTAAACCCTAGGCTTCTCGCGATCGTCTCCTTCATCCTTCTACGAGACTTCTCATCTTCATCTGTATCATCTCTACCACTGAAACGCTTCCGATTATTTCTTCTTCATGTTTAATCTCAATTAGATATGTTCTATAATAAGACATGTTCGGCGTTTCTGATTTTAAAGTTTCATCATTCTCTCTTCTCTGCTGTAGCAGTTGTCTGCCGTAGCAGTTGTCCGCCTCCTTAGTTTTGGGAATCGGTGGCGAGCTCAGAGGTATCAGCAAGCTAAGATATTCCCAGCCTAGAAACACATAGAAACAAAGATTTTAAAATACATAAGCTGATTATCACAATTTTTGGGAGCTGTTTTTTTTTCATTAGTTAATTTTGATTAACTGTGTTCATGTTTTGCAGCAGACGCTCATGAAATCCACCGTCAATGTCCACCATCTGAATGCATTCAACATCTTTTCAAAGCGGGTTCGATGTACTCTTATCACCGGATTTGATATTACTCGGAGCCATCTTAGGAACAACGGGGAAAGTAAACAACAGAGTTTGGATGGTCTGATCAAAGAAATTTGTAGGTAAAATTTTGAATGGAGAGCAGATGAGATATCATCTTCTTCGATTTCGATTTCGTGTAACAAGCAGATGAGATATCTCTCTTTTCATTTCGATTCATGTTTTGAGTTTTTCCAATCGTAGAATGCTTTGGTGAGTTTGTGTGGATGGTCAGGGTGAAAGAAGAAGTTGTAGAAGGAACAATGCATCTTCTGTCCCTGGTGATCATTGAGGCTGGAAGAAAGAGCTTTAAGAAGCAAATTGTGGGGTTGCAGGACTCAAGCTTGCTGTTGATGATGCCGCTACCATTACTCCCTCTGATCTTGGCTGCAAAAAGGTATGTCTACAGAGTGACGTTAATGTATGCAACACAAAGATCAATCTTAAGATTAACTTCGATCATGAAAATTTTGTTTTGTGGATCAGATAACAATGCATCTGGATGGAGGGAAGTTTCAAGAGACACACAGATAAGAGAATCATGCCGTCAAGACTATCCAAGAGATATATGGCACAATAAGTTTATAAGCAAGTCTAAGAATTTATATCTAAAGATGATGATTCTGATTTCTGAAACACACAGAGAAGATGTTATCAAACTTATCGTGCCATATAAGGAACTTTCACTGAGAATCAGACCAGCTAGGTAACATGCCATTGAAGAAGCTATGATCAAATCTGAAAGTTCAAGCTTTACAATTGTAAAAAGTTCAAGCTTTACCATTGTAGAGAACTTGGGTGGTATGATCCAAACAGAAACTTATTGCTCAAATCCAATTACTCGAGTGAAGTTAACCTATGAATTTTCACATGGATGTGACCCCAAATCCCTAAAGAAGCCAAAGTAAGAATACTAAGGTACTTTAGTCGTCACAGTGTAGTGACAAATGATTCATTGACAATCTGTCAAAGTGACGTGGCAGATAGCAAATCCCTCAAAGACTAACATTTTCTGGTGATTTAAGAGTGGACCATTTCCACACAACCTTGCTTTATTAACCTACTATGCTATACAAATTTATGCTTTCAGAAGAAAGATTATAAAACGTGTTTCACCATTGGCTTTGCATACATTTTGATCGCCTCTGTTTCTTTGAAAATGTTACTCCTTCGTGGTTTAGCCAACTGCTAGATTCCAGATTCTCATCTCTTCTAAGACAACTCCAATCAGGTCAAATTTTGACAGTTAAATATTCACCTGTTTGCAATCTCCATGGACACGCAGCAAGCAACCATAAGCTCTAACATTGCCATGCAGCTAAACCTCTAACACCCACCTCAAATACGCCATGTGTGTGAAACCTGGGCCAAACACTTACACATGTATTCTCCTGTGTGTTTACAACATTGGTTAATAGCACATTAGCAATGGAGACATTTGTTTTGTCATTCAAGACGTATATATAGTGTCATTTTTTCCCAAATAAGAAGAGCCATTTAAGAAAAAACAGATTAAAAGCCAGCCCACCAAACTACTTAAATAAAGTAAATTGACAGCCTCCGCATTCCAAAGATCCATCAGATAGACCGCAACTCAACAACGTACACATAAGCGCCGATGACATCCAAAACAATTAGTAAAACACTTCCATAAACTATACGTCCAATATTAAACAAAAAACAAAGGTCATTAAAAAACAACTATAATATTACTTAGAAGTGGGAGCGGATATCATAATAGTGAGCTGGAATATATGTTTATAAGTATTCCTGATTTGATATTACTTATAATATTACTTTATAAGTATTCCTGATTTGATAGCTTTTCGATCTTTAGTGAGCTGGAAGCATCTGAATATTCGGTGAAGCATCTGAATATTCGGTGTTATGGTATCCAAAATATGCTTCGAACCAAATATATGTTTAGATCCGTACAAAAATAAAAAAAGAATAAAAAATATTTTTTATTTTTTTATATAAATAAATATAGCATTATTAAATAACAGAATAAAAAACAACCCACCAAACTACTTATATAAATATAGTATTATTTATATAAAATTTATATAAATATAGTATTAAAATAATTATTGGTTGAAATAAATATAGTATTTTTTATATAAACTTTAGATATTTGTTTATTATGTCAAATTGGAATAGAATTGTAAGAATATATATATAGAGAATAATGAAAGTAATTGTCATTTAGTTCAAACCAAAAATATTATTAAAAATAACAATATGATCTCAAAAAAAATTTCATTATTTGTTTGTTTATAAAATTATTTTCAATCTATAACAATTTTAAATGTTTCATAAACTATTTCAAATTCATATAAAATAGTTTTATTATAACTTTCCGTCCGTAGGGCGGGCCAACCCTAGTAATATATATAGTAATCCCTTAAGAACATAACATATTATTAATCTAGTTTTCTTAGGTGTGTGACCATAGACTATAAGATCATATAATATTAGTAATGAATTCTCGATTCATAGATTATAAGCGGTTTCTAGCAAAACATTATAACCACCTAATATTATACGATTGTCAATCTCGACACTACGACTTTAACAAGAGTAAGTACAAATGATTTTAGGACATTCCCAACAGTTGGCGATAGTTTTTGGTTGTTCTTTTCTTTTAGTTTAGTTAGGCCCGACTTGTGTAACCGCAGTGGTTGCGAGTGCGGTTGTGCATGTTTTTCGGTGCTGAAGATTGCGGTTTTAAGCATTATTAAACGATTTGTACGATTGGTACAACGGTTAGAAATTGTTGTGTTTGTTAGATATTTATGACTGGTTATCTATCAAATGCGGCAGTGGTTAAATAATAAATTAACAATATTTATATTTTATATAATTATAAAATGTTAAAAATCATATTATTATAACGAATATAAAATTTATATTTATTAAATTATATTTTTAATTTTTTTAAAAATTATATAAAATATTTTTACTGTAAAATTTTATAATATAAATTAAAATATAATATTAATATATTTTAGTATCTCTATTATTTAAATTTTAAATTATAATTTAATATTTTTATTTATATTTATATAGTTTAAAAAAATATTTTACTCTCCCGCAACCACCCGTAACCGCAAAAGTTAGCTGGAGCCAGCTTTTAAATTTTGGAGGTTTGGAGCATTTCGAAGCGGTTCATAGCGTTTTATGTGATTGTTGCAAAACGCTGACAACCGCTAAAAACCGTAAAATCTGCGTTTGCAGGTGGTAACGTGGAAACCAGTCATCTCCTTAATAAAACTTTGTTGGATGAAGTTGGAATGTTTAGCTTTGCCTTTATATATATAAATAAGAAGTTTTCTTTATTTATCTTTCTGAACTTTTTTTATAATACCAATTTTTTTGTTGTACTAAAATGGTGCAGATGATGAAGCGAGCAATAATTTGTTTGAAAATTGTTCAGAAAATTTAGTAGAGTTTTTAGAACATAATAAACGATGTTTTGTTTTTCTGCCTTCATATTTTTTGGCTAATGCATATTAGTTTCTAACAGGTTCAATTATAGCTGACTAAAATATATAAGTGTAAAAAAACAAAATATAATAGGGACATTAGCCACCGTAACCTTACAAATATATAAAATTTCTAAAATAACCTATACAATCTTTGTTAATATTTTTGAAAGATACATTTCTATATTACCCTTGATCACATGATTGAATCAGGATTTTAAAAATCGTTTTAAAAAGGAAAGAAATCATTAATATACAGTAAATTTAAAACAAAACTAATAATCATTAAATAAAAGGAAAACATGTATTTTAGAAAAGGAAATATTAATTTATGGGAAAAAAAAACACCATTGTTGACGCATCCATCTTCTTTTTCACAAACCATGTATGAGAAGTTCAAAATTTAACATCAAGCTTTTCAAGATCAGGCAACTTTGGCATCATTATTGTGAAACTGGTAACTTATAGTCGTTTCGTTCTATTTAAACAACAATTATATACAATCGATATCTAACTAGGTTATGTATGTTTTGTTCTTAATATTTTCTTTGGTTACTTTTGATTTGTAGAACTATTTAATTAATTTTACCAAATGAACTTCACGATTCAGCAGATTTAAAATCCAAGTAACTGAAACCAATTTACATACATAGTAGATGAAGACAAACATAAATTCTGTCAAATATTGGTGAGAGTAAAATTTTGAGTTGGTAGACATACATTTTGTCCACTAATAGTTGACAGGTTGCTGTAAAGTCTAGATGTTTATAGTAGACTTCAAATGACAACATGGAGGACATATATATAGGCTATGAGAGAGTAGGGTGGCTACATATTATGGTAGACAACAACTCCCAAACCGGTGGACTTATATTTTGTCTATGAACATACGGTAGACTTTCGTAAATGTCTACATATCTTCATAGACATGACAATTCAAATTGGTAGATTGGTTTGTTTTATGATAATAATTGGCAGATTAGAGTAATGTCTACACAGAACAACAGACTTCAAATTGTAATTTGGTAGACTTTTATTTTGTCTGGAACATATTTGTAGACTTCAACTAGCAATATGACTGATTTATATTTACTGGGGGACAAATTGGTAGACTCGCCTGATGGCTACATTTTTTTGCTGACATGAAAATCTAAACTGCTAGACTAGTTTGTTATCTACTGAAAAATGGCAGACCTTTTCTTGGCAGACCTTCAATTCGTCTGTGAAATAATAGTGGACTCGCATAAAGTCTACTTTTATGGGTAGATTGTCTGATAATTGTAAAGTCTACATATTATTGGCAGACTTGCTGATAATCGAAACCTTTGTGTTTTCCATATTATATTCATTTTTGAACAGTAGTTGACGACCATTCTCTATATTACTCTGTTTCTAATTATATAGTATATTGATTTTGCAGGCATTCTCATAGTTGAAAAAATTAATGGCAATCTATATAAAAGTTGTGAGGATGAAGAAAAAAGTGGAACTCTTAACGAAAGTATAGTGTTACTATTGACGGAGGCAGTGAAGATAAACAGAACAGTGTTGCATTTCATGGATAGGGTGAAGGCGAGGCACAAAGTGGTGCACCATATAGATATGGTGAAGAAGAGGTCCAAAGTGGTATGTTTGATTAAATTAGTGAAGATGGAAATTGTTTTGGTTCTACAAGTGGTAGTTCTGGATTTGATTCAAAGATGTCTTTAGATGGAGAGACTGAAGATGATAAAATGGTTGGTGACTCCATAGGTACACAAAATATTGTCCAGATTTTAGAGCGTATAACTGTGGGGCAAATATATAGCACCAAGAAAGGAGTTACAACATAAGTTGCGTACGATCACGATTTTTCAAAATTTTGATTATACAACATATAAATCGATAAATTTTTTGTTGCTGGTCAAAATGCTTTGTTCCTGGTTGTTCTTGGCAGATTCGAGGTATCTTTCTGCATTCGGAAGAGCGATGGGAAAACAACCACAGATGAAAAAGATGAAAACCGAGAAGGTGGATACCGAACAACAACCACAGAAGTGGCGGAAACTGTACACATGCTCAAATTGTAAGCAAGGAAGACATAACCGTGCCACTTGCAAAGGTGGTTGAGAAACATTTTTAAAACAGTATTAATTTCTGATTTTTAAAAGTTTACAACTGAGTATTTTGATTACATTTGATTTTGGCACACTATTTTGGTTTTCGATATTCCAACTTTATATTGAGCTGGGTTTAAATTAACTATGGCTGTTTGTGTTGATTAATCAAAGAGAAAATGCAGATTTTAGTGTTCTACTTGGGAAGTCTTTTTTTTGCTTTTCAGAACTGGAAGATGTTGCAGCACGTGAACAATAAATTATTAAAGAAACTGATTATATGTGAAAGATGTAAAGTAATAACCATATGAATCATAACAATAAAATGAAACTGTTTAAACATTGCAAAGTCTTAAAATCGTACCAATAAAATAAAATTAATAAGAATGCAACTTCAGTAGGGATATATCAACTCACGATCACTCGCTCGCAACGGAAGCGGGTTAGAAACTGTGGGACCATGTTGTTCAGTCTCCTCAAATATTTCTGCTGCAAGCTTTTCTCTAACCATCATGATATTCTCATCAGATAAAGATGTGGTAAACTCAGCACCTAGCGCATGACACTCAATGAATTTTATTGCATAAATTCCACAATCACCTGTTTTCAACATTTGAGGAATCCCTTGTCTTGGTCTTCGAACCTTATATTGTTCAACACTCATCTTTGGCCTTTCTGATACGTAGATATGTCTTCATCTTTCAGATGTGGTACCGTAAACATCTATATTGAGTAAAAAAAAAGGTAACTATTATACTTAGCTCATAAATAATAGATGTAGGTTGTAAAGAATATATGGAACTACCTCATTAGTCTTTGACTTCTCTGTCAGTAGCATTACCTCCAGCTCCAAAAGGTCTATCCTTATTCTCATTATTTCATAGCTTCTAAGTTGTTTTCCCATCTCTTCTAATTTACACTCCAATGTTTCTACCTTTTTTGCTTGTTGCACAAGTTCCATTTTCATGCGTATCACTTCTGTTTTGTGTTTCAGCGATGTCTCCTTACCATCACTTTTCTCATTTGCATATTCAGCTTTTTCTCCATCATTTTTTTCTATGTTCTTTGCAGTCTGAATGATGTTTGTTCCATGATCCACCCAAGTCACAAGTCCTAGACCTCCTTCTTTGTGTATGGCTTCAAGAAGAGCATCAACCTTTTTGTCGACACTTTTATCCTCCCATACAATAGGTGCTGCTTGATTGATAATAACATTCCTGATATTTTCTTACAGATTCAAGCCAAAATCAGAATTACTCTTTCTTAAGACAAACAAAATTGAATCAACACCAACACAAAGTTAGCAAACATTCCAAATACCTTATCAGCGGCTGAGACAATAGACTTTTTTTGTCCCCTTTAAACCTCAATACTTTAGAATAGGAGGCCCATCGATGTTTCTTGATGACCAATCTTTGCTCCGAGGCTTGGGACGACACTGTAAGCCCATACTTGTAGAGCTTAAACAAACCCATCTAATGTGTATGAGTTAGCATTCAAGTTTACACGCTTCACTGAAGCAATCAACCGCTTGAAAGCCTTTTTTCCCAAAGGATGTTTCTTCAATTTTGTCAAGTCAAAAACCATTCGAGAAAGTTCAAGCGGAAGCTTCTTTTCATCATCTTCACCTATGATAATAGTTGCTAAAACAGACAAATACGTAAAACGGATTTTGTCTTCTGTTGACCAAGAAAAAACATCTTCCAAGGCTCCTCTCAACTCTTTCTTGCAAGGGCTTTTCCTCTTTACTTTTAACTTCTTCCACAATCCTTTATGCACCTTTGTTTCAACGACATATTCATTCTCAACAAAAGGTGCACAGTTCAAAGCAGTTATGTTTTCGAACTCTGACAAAGAGAACCGAGCCGTGTATTTCCAAACAAGCACCACATCTCATGCTTTTTCTTGCAAACAAGTTGGTTCACAAGAAGATGCTCGACGACCTTAGACGACCAAGTGAATTTATTTTCTACGAACCATATAATGTTCCGCATTTCTTCTCCAACAGCATTTTCCACATCTTCTAAAAACTCAGTCTTACTATGGTGGTTGATACTTTTCTTGGGTTTTGGCTCACAACCAAGTGAAAACAATCGTAATGGAAATCCTAAATCCACATTTGTTTGAATTGACATCCTGTAAAAAGACTATGAGTCTAATAGATTATATATGAAAAAACTCTAGCAAAGAATTATTCAACTTTACCTAAAGACTCTCAAGATAATTATAGAAAACAATCTTGTACACATGCTCAAATATAACTATAGGAAGATTTACGACAGAGTCATTGGCCGAGAGTGAAGGTAAAATTAGAGAACAATGTTACTAAACTGGGTTTAAAACCACGCCTCGCTCACGATCTGAAATTCACTGGTTACAAAGTATTTTGCCAATAGAATTGGTGCAGCAAGAGGAAGACAAGAAAAGAGACTTTGTCGATAAAATTGGTGAATTGCTAGAATTTTGTCGCTGAAATTTATTTGATTTAACGTCAATATTCTTGTATATCCTAAATTTCCTTATTTTACAATAAATGATTAATGAGATAATTAATATTAAAATAATTATTTGATTAAAACAATATAATGCTCAAGTTATAAAAGGGTAGTTTAGGAATTACGAAATTACTTTGATGATTAGTATACCACTAGTAAAAAATCCCTCACAGCCACATTTATTTTCGTGGCTATAACCCAAATTTCGTTTGGTATATAGAGAGGAAGCCACGAAATGCTACGAAAATTAAATTGTATGTATACGATCGTAGCAAAAACTGACCGTGTCAAAGAACGTAGCAAATTGCCACGATTTGCTGCGACATTTTCGTGGCAAATATTTTTACATTTTGCTACGAAAGTTTGCGTGTCTATTCTGGCTACGAAACAAATCGTGGCTAATACGTGTCTTTTAAAAAAAAAAAATTAAAAAACAAATTCATAAAAATAAATTACTAAATTAGAAAAAAATAATTTTTATTAACGAAATTACAAAATATATAGAAAAAAAAATTATAAATATATATCATACATATATATATACACAAATATATACGTCGGCTCAACCACCGGTACCGCCACCAGCTTCTCCGCCGACACCTCCGGATACTACGCCTGAAGCGGCGAGTCAATTTGTTTTTGGAGCCACCGGTAGTGTTATGGATGAAGCGACGCTTCACACCTCCTCCGCCGTCATGCTTCTTCTGCTTCCTCACCATAGCTTCTCATCTTCAATCTTCAAGCCGGCTCAGCTCAGGAGCCACAGCCTCTGCTACCTCATCCTCCATCAATCTCCTCTGCCACCTCCACCTTCCTTTACCAAAATAAATAAACTCAGATTCAACGCACAGAAAAGAGAAGGAGAGAGAGAGAGAGAGAGAGAGAGAGACGCTACCAGTGATGGTGGTGAAGAGCGTGACGGTGGTGGTGGTGAAGAACGCGACGGTCGTTGTTAAACTTTGTTGTTGTAGATGGAGAAGAAGAAGGCTGTGAGTGATTGTGAGAGATTAAGACAGAGTTGTGTTGTTGAAGAGATAGAGTTCTGGAGGGAAGAAGATTAGAAAAAGCAGAAAAAGATATCGAGAGAAGAGACTTTGGAGAGAGAGAAAGAAACACAAATAAATGAATCTGAACCATTGATTAGATTTAATCAATGGTCAAAAATTATGATCCTCACCCTCTTATCTTAACCAATAGAAAGTTAGCAGTAATTATTAATTATGTTTACTTTATTCTACCTTTTTTTTACAGCATTTTAGTTTTAATATATATGGAAGACAAAAGAGAATGTTTTATTTAATTCTATATTTTTTTAATTATAGATATTAAAAATTATGTTTATGATTTAAGATATGTTGATTTAGTTCAAAACAAAAATATAAAGTTAAGTGTCATGTTTATGAATATAATCTGATGATTTAGTTCAAAATAAAAGACTAGTTTAAAATTTGAGTTTATAGTATGAAAATATAAAGTTAAGTGTCACTTTTATTAAAGTATATTTATAGTTTAGGATTTAAGAGCAAGTTTAGTTATACTATAGTGTTTAGTTTTTATTTAGAATTAAAAGTTTTAGAGTTTGAGTTTAGGGGTTATAGAGGGTTTGTTTAGGTTTTAATAGTTTAAGCCTTAGAATTAAAGATACTGTTTTGTTTAATTTTAGATAAAGTTTACATGCTTACCAAACAAAGAGATAAAGTTTACGTGTAAACATTTTAAATATTTATATAAATAACTAATAATAATATATTGAGCCTTATTTATTTAGCTTAAATAATTAAATTCTTTAAAGATTATGTTTTTGATTTGGGGTATAGAGATTGTAATTTATGTTTAACATTTGAGTTTGAAAATATTAGTTTTGGTGTTTGGATTTATGATTTAGGGTATTATGTTTAGGTGTAAAGTGTATGGTTTGGAATATAGTTTCGAGGTTAGATTAAAGATTTAAGAGTAAAACCTGAAAAATATTAATTTTTGAATTTAAGTTTGAGATTTAAAGTTAAAATAAGAGTTTAAGATTTTTATTTAGAGTTTAGGGTTTTAAAAGTATATTTAGGGTTTAGTATTTCAAATTTTAGTGGCTAATTCGTGATAAAATTGTGGCTTTTCTACACAGCCACGGAAAATTTAGTGGGCAAACCGTAGCAAAAAAGATATTTTTTACAAATTAGCTACGATTACAAGGACGTTTAATTTCGTAGCAGTTTGCCACGAAAATTCGGTAGCAAAATCATGGCTATAGTTTGCTACGTTTTAACTCGTGGCAGTTTCGTGACTTTTCTTGCTACGATTTACATACGAATTGCTATGTTTCATATTTCATGACATTTTAGTGGCATTTTTGTGGCTTCTTTTGCAACATTTTATTTTCATAGTATTTTCGTAGCATTTTCAAATTTGCCACGAAAATTTCGTAGGTATTTTGTGGCTATGAGCAATATTTCTACTAGTACGTAGGTTATCTGAGTAATATTAAATTTTATGAGTTATTCAAACAATTTCTGTAAAAAGATAGGTTATTGTAGGTAATTTTCTCAATATTAATCAAATAATTTTTTTAATATTAATTATCTCATTAATCATTTATTGTAAAATAAGAAAATTTAGGATATACAAAAATATTGACTCAAAATCAAATAAATTTCAGCGACAAAATTCTAGCAATTCACCAATTTTATCGACAAAATCTCTTTTCTTGTCTTCCTCTTGCTGCACCAATTCTATTGGCAAAATACTTTGTAACCAGTGAATTTCAGATCGTGAACGAGGCATGGTTTTAAAATCAGTTTAGTAACATCATTCTCTAATTTTACCTTCACTCTCAGCCAATGACTGTCGTAAATCTTCCTATAGTTATATTTGAGCATGTGTACAAGATTATTTTCTTTAATTATCTTGAGAGTCTTTAGTTAAAGTTGAATAATTATTTCCAAGAGTTTTTTCATTTAATCTATTAGACTCATATTCTTTTTACAGGATGTCAATTCAAACAAATGTGGATTTAGGATTTCCATTACGATTGTTTTCACTTGGTTGAGAGCCAAAACCCAAGAAAAGTATCAACCACCATAGTAAGACTGAGTTTTTAGAAGATGTTGAAAATGCTGTTGGAGAAGAAGTGTGGAACATTATACGATTCGTAGAAAATAAATTCACTTGGTCGTCTAAGGTCGTCGAGCATCTTCTTGTGAACCAACTTGTTTGCAAGAAAAAGCATTAGATGTGGTGCTTGTTTGGAAATACACCGGCTCGGTTCTCTTTGTCAGAGTTCGAAAACATAACTGCTTTGAACTGTGCACCTTTTGTTGAGAATGAATATGTCGTTGAAACAAAGGTGCATAAAGGATTGTGGAAGAAGTTAAACGTAAACAGGAAAAGCCCTTGCAAGAAAGAGTTGAGAGGAGCCTTGGAAGATGTTTTTTCTTGGTCAACAGAAGACAAAATCTGTTTTACGTATTTGTCTATTTTAGCAACTATTATCATAGGTGAAGATGATAAAAAGAAGCTTCCGCTTGAACTTTCTCGAATGGTTTTTGACTTGCCAAAATTTCAGAAACATCCTTTGGGAAAAGAGGCTTTCAAGCGGTTGATTGCTTCAGTGAAGCGTGTAAACTTGAATGCTAACTCATACACATTAGATGGGTTTGTTTAAGCTCTATAAGCATGGGCTTACAGTGTCGTCCCAAGCCTCGGAGCAAAGATTGGTCGTCCAGAAACATCGATGGGCCTCCTATTCTAAAGTATAGAGGTTTAAAGGGGACAAAAAAAGTCTATTGTCTCAGCCGCTGATAAGGTATTTGGAATGTTTGCTATCTTTTGTGTTGGTGTTGATTCAATTTTGTTTGTCTTAAAAAAGAGTAATTCTGATTTTGGCTTGAATCTGTAGGAAAATATCAGGAATGTTATTATCAATCAAGTAGCACCTATTGTATGGGAGGATAAAAGTGTCGACAAAAAGGTTGATGCTCTTCTTGAAGCCATACACAAAGAAGGAAGTCTAGGACTTGTGACTTGGGTGGATCATGGAACAAACATCATTCAGACTGCAAAGAACATAGAAAAAAATGATGGAGAAAAAGCTGAAGATGCAAATGAGAAAAGTGATGGTAAGGAGACATCGCTGAAACACAAAACAGAAGTGATGATAGCTAGCACGAAGAAAATCAAAGCATTAGATTCAAACGTTTCTGTTTCTTCTACTGAGCCCACTGAAGTGATACGCATGAAAATGGAACTTGTGCAACAAGCAAAAAAGGTAGAAACATTGGAGTGTAAATTAGAAGAGATGGGAAAACAACTTAGAAGCTATGAAATAATGAGAATAAGGATAGACCTTTTGGAGTTGGAGGTGATGCTACTGACAGAGAAGTCAAAGACTAATGAGGTAGTTCCATATATTCTCTACAACCTACATCTATTATTTATGAGCTAAGTATAATAGTTACCTTTTTTTTTACTCAATATAGATGTTTACGGTACCACATCTGAAAGATGAAGACATATCTACGTATCAGAAAGGCCAAAGATGAGTGTTGAACAATATAAGGTTCGAAGACCAAGACAAGGGATTCCTCAAATGTTGAAAACAGGTGATTGTGGAATTTATGCAATAAAATTCATTGAGTGTCATGCGCTAGGTGCTGAGTTTACCACGTCTTTATCTGATGAGAATATCAAGATGGTTAGAGAAAAGCTTGCAGCAGAAATATTTGAGGAGACTGAACAACATGGTCCCACAGTTTCTAACCCGCTTCCGTTGCGAGCGAGTGATCGTGAGTTGATATATCCCTACTGAAGTTGCATTCTTATTAATTTTATTTTATTGGTACGATTTTAAGACTTTGCAATGCTTAAACAGTTTCATTTTATTGTTATGATTCATATGGTTATTACTTTACATCTTTCACATATAATCAGTTTCTTTAATAATTTATTGTTCACGTGCTGCAATTTCTTCCAGTTCTGAAAAACAAAAAAAAAGACTTCCCAAGTAGAACACTAAAATCTGCATTTTCTCTTTGATTAATCAACACAAACAGCCATAGTTAATTTAAACCCAGCTCAATATAAAGTTGGAATATTGAAAACCAAAATAGTGTGCCAAAATCAAATGTAATCAAAATACTCAGTTGTAAACTTTTAAAAATCAGAAACTAATACTGTTTTAAAAATGTTTCTCACCCACCTTTGCAAGTGGCACGGTTATGTCCTCCTTGCTTACAATTTGAGCATGTGTACAGTTTCCGCCACTTCTGTGGTTGTTGTTCAGTATCCACCTTCTCAGTTTTCATCTTTTTCATTTGTGGTTGTTTTCATCAAACATACCACTTTGGACCTCTTCTTCACCATATATATATGGTGCACCACTTTGTGCCTCGCCTTCACCCTATCCATGAAATGCAACACTGTTCTGTTTATCTTCACTGCCTCCGTCAATAGTAACACTGTACTTTCGTTAAAAGTTCCACTTTTTTCTTCATCCTCACAACTTTTATATAGATTGCCATTCATTTTTTCAACTATGAGAATGCCTACAAAATCAATATACTATATAATTAAAAACAGAGTAATATAGAGAATGGTCGTCAACTACTGTTCAAAAATGAATATAATATGGAAAACACAAAGGTTTCGATTATCAGCAAGTCTGCCAATAATATGTAGACTTTACAATTATCAGACAATCTACCCATAAAAGTAGACTTTATGCGAGTCCACTATTATTTCGCAGACGAATTGAAGGTCTGCCAAGAAAAGGTCTGCCATTTTTCAGCAGATAACAAACTAGTCTAGGAGTTTAGATTTTCATGTCAGCAAAAAAATGTAGCCATCAGGCGAGTCTACCAATTAGTCCACCAGTAAATATAAATCAGTCATATTGCTAGTTGAAGTCTACTAATATGTTCCAGACAAAATAAAAGTCTACCAAATTACAATTTGAAGTCTGCTGTTCTGTGTAGACATTACTCTAATCTGCCAATTATTATCATAAAACATACCAATCTACCAATTTGAACTGTCATGTCTATGAAGATATGTAGACATTTACGAAAGTCTACCGTATGTTCGTAGACAAATTATAAGTCCACCGGTTTGGGAGTTGTTGTCTACCATAATATGTAGACACCCTACTCTCTCATAGCCTATATATATGTCTTCCATGTTGTCATTTGAAGTCTACTATAAAACATCTAGACTTTACAGCAACCTATCAACTATCAGTGGACAAAATGTATGTCTACCAACTCAAAATTTTACTCTCACCAATATTTGACAGAATTTATGTTTGTCTTCATCTACTATGTATGTAAATTGGTTTCAGTTACCTGGATTTTAAATCTGCTGAATCGTGAAGTTCCTTTGGTAAAATTAAGTAAATAGTTCTACAAATCAAAAGTAACCAAAGAAAATATTAAGAACAAAACATACATAACCTAGTTAGATATCGATTGTATATAATTGTTGTTTAAATAGAACAAAAAGACTATAAGTTACCAGTTTCACAATAATGATGCCAAAGTTGTCTGATCTTGAAAAGCTTGATGTTAAATTTTGAACTTCTCATACATGGCTTGTGAAAAAGAAGATGGATGCGTCAACAATGGTGTTTTTTTCCATAAATTAATATTTCCTTTTTTAAAATACATGTTTTCCTTTTATTTAATGATTATTAGTTTTGTTTTAAATTTACTGTATATTAATGATTTCTTTCCTTTTAAAAACGATTTTTAAAATCTTGATTCAATCATGTGATCAAGGGTAATATAGAAATGTATCTTTCAAAAATATTAACAAAGATTGTATAGGTATCGAGAGAAGACACTTTGGAGAGAGAGAAAGAAACACAAATAAATGAATCTGAACCATTGATTGATTAATCTAATCAATGGTCAAAAATTGTGATCCTCACCCTCTTATCTTAACCAATAGAAAGTTAGGAGTAATTATTAATTATGTTTACTTTATTCTACCTTCTTTTTTACAGCATTTTAGTTTTAATATAGGGTTAATTAGGTGAATATACAAGAAATTTTTGAAATTGGCAAAGTGTGTATATTATCAAATAATTTGCGAACAAAGAGATGGTAGAGGGTAAAATGACTCCATTAACCTCATGAAACGCTTTCAATCAAATCACATGTTCATATAGCCGGTCATTTTGTCTTCATCTCACAACATGGATGCTTTTCGACAATGACAATTTTTTTTAAAAAAAAAGTGCAAGTACAAAATATCCTTATATATTGTTCTTACTGTTTATATATATCAGATCCATTCTGAACAGCTGCTTTTAATGGGCAGCTTTATGAAAAGTACTTTAAGGATTTAAATGGATATAATGATTGTTATGTGATTCTTCTTCGTTTAGCCATATAGTTGGGTTATCTCTTCTCTATCTCTGTGATTGCTTCAGTTGCTACACGAGTTACTGGGTTAGGTAGGATTAGGTTAGGAAGAGGAAGAAAAACTGGAGGAAGCGATTGGGAAAATCATCCGTTTGAGTAAACTCGGTCGTGCCGAGTCGACTCACTGAGTTGGGTTCGAGTTCGGGAGAGTTGGCTGGTGGTGACTCGGTGGATGAAGGATGTTGTGGAAGATATGTCACGATCCAAGAACGATCGTCCACTTTTAATCAAGAGAACTAATGAAGAGGAAGAAGAGAGGGCCTACGACGAAAGGGATCTCGACTACGGCGTAGGATTTGGCGGCGCACGGCCGTTTTCATGGAGGAAGTTATGGCGGCTCTGAGATTTTCTTGCAAAACCCTAAAACATATTGGGGGAGAAGGTGATAAAAATTACAACTATGCCATTAATGAAAAAATAAAAATAAAAAGGCAAAAACGGATTCCCATGGGTCGAACACGCGAACTGTTTCTTTAAGCTACGCTTCAGAAACCATTCGACCGTACAATTATTGTTACATTCTATGGAAGTCATGCATTCATATCTATATTTTATCAGAAAATTGAATAACCATTAAAAACTAAATCCCGAATAAGCGGAAATTAATCTGAGATTTTTCTACAACTCGCGAGGTCCATAACGACCGCCCAACTAACATCTAGCCCGATTCCGAACATGAGTGAATACCCAAAACTACTAGAGGTCATTTTGCAAAGGCATATCATTGCTCGTGGTGGAGTCTGATTCATTTTTCGGTTTGTTTGATGATGTTTTTGTATTGCTTACATAAGTTTTTTATTCAACTTGTCTTAGATCTAGCTTCGTATGCTAGGAAAAGGAAGAAAGAAGCTACTTTTTTCAGCTGTCTTCATGGAACAAACAACCGAATAAAGAAACAAATATCTGGATATTCAACAATTTAATACAAATATCTCGATATTCAATAATATAATCAAAAATGATATTACTTGACAAAAAAAATTGACCTTGTTAAAGCTGTAAGCTAAACCCTAAACAAATTTATCACTAACTCCAAAATCATAATCTCAGTTAACCCATATAACAAATAGTATAAGTTTGGTATTAGTAAAATCTTTTTACCAAAATAACTATTCATTAAGATTAAACTCAAGAATCCCCCCACCAATATAGGCAAGTTATTCGAAAACTGTAACTGGTTAAAAAAATGTCTACCCTGATTTATCACTAACCCCAAAATCTTATCTTTGGTTAACCCAAATGAGAAACGTTTAAATTTGCTATTATTAAACTAAATGCTCCAAATAATAATCCTTAAATGAATTGGTTCACTATCTATTCTTTATGATGATTTATGACTATAACCCCCTTAGCAAAATGGTTAGAAATTATTATCAATAAACACAAAATCACAACCTCGGTTAACCCAAATGGCAAAGGTTAAAAGTTTGGTAGCATGAAGATAAATGAACCAAATACATATGGTTCAAGTACTAGTAACTATTAATACAATAATTAGCACTAAACCCAAAATCACAACCTCAGGTAACCCAAATGGCAAAGGTTCAAAGTTTGGTAGCACGAAAATAAATGAACCAAATACATACTCTTTATACATATGGTTCATGAACTAGTAACTACTAATACAATAATTAGCACTAAACCCAAAAACAGAATCTCTGTTAACCCAAATGGGAAACATTTATTGTTTGTTTGGATTATAATAACGGGTTAAATAGGTGAATATCCAAATTATGTGTGGAAATTGGAAAAGTGTGTAACTTTTTAATAAAGTGAATAACCATTAAAATTAAATTCTGAATAAGCAGCGATTAATCTAGGATTTTTCTACAACTCGCTTGGCCTATACCGACCGTTCGACTAAAATCTAGCGCGATTCTGAACATGGGTGAAAATCCAAAGCTACTAGAGATCAACTTTCAAAGGCATTTCATTGTAACCACATATAGAAAACTTTTTTTCATATATAGCAATTGGGTTGTTCGATTCTACGATTTTTTTAGATATATCTGATTATTTTGTCGTTCGTGAATATAATGATTCAAAAATAAGAAATTATACTTCAATAAATCATGGAATAAGTCTTGAGTTGACCTTGTCAAAATACACTAGCTACAATAATGTTTATGAATGCCCATTATAATCAAATAATACATAGATAATCTGACTTTTCATTTCATGTTGATAGCTAGAAAATGATTATTGTATATGTACTTTAAATGCATAACATAATTGGACGATGTATTATAGATTCAGGTTGAGTTAATATAAAAGGTAATATGTATGTGTAAATCTTAACCGGATATTAAAAAGTAATCTGGATACAATAATGCCGTTGGCAAAATACTAAACCCTGAATACTAAACTCTAAACCGTCGGGTAAACCATAAATCCTTGGGTAAACCATAAACCAGCTTTTATAAACTAAATCCGGTCGAAAATGTTATTTTTGGAATATTTCAGATAAAGTATAAATCTGAATATGTATGGGTAAATCTTAAATCTTAAACCTTAGACCCTAAATCCTAAACCCAAATTCTAAATCCTAAAATCAAACCCTATACCCTAAACTCAAATCCTGGACCCTAAACCCAAATCGTATACCTTAAATCCAAATCCTAGACCATAAACCCAAACCGTAAACTTTAAACTCAAACCATATACCCTAAACCCAAATCTTAAACCCTAAATCCAAACCATAAACCCTAAACCTAGACGCTATAGGGTTTATTTTGTACTTTTTATTTTAAAAAATAATTTAACTTGGCAAATTTTATTATTTTGTTTCTTTTTTAAAAGATATTGAATATAAAATAACAAAATATTATTGGTTGGTAAACCTACCGGTTCAACTTAGGGGTGAACCCAAGAAAAATACAATGAAACCCGTAATAAATAGATTTTTCATATAAAAATATGTTGATATGGATATGATATTTATTTTCCGAATATTATATCATGACCACGTACTTGAGAGAACAAGTCTAAACCGGGCAATTGGATGTGTAACTTTTTAAATAAATTTGGGTACAATAACGCCGTCAGCAAAACACTAAACCCTAAACCCTGAATACTAAACCCTAAACCATTGGGTAAACCATAAACCCTTGGATAAACCATAAACCCTTGGATAAATCTTAAATCCTAAATCATAAACACTAAATCTTGAAAAAACTAAACCCTTAATCTTAAACCCTTGGGTTTATGGTTTATCCATGGGTTTAGAGTTTAGTGTTTAGGATTTAGGGTTTAGGATTTAGGGTTTAAGGTTTAGTGTATTGCTGACGACATTAAAAATTATTTTAAAAACATTCTTTAATTTTTTTCTTTGCAAGTACTACTTTTTTTTATTCTCAAAACATAAAATAATTTGGCAAATTTTAATTATTTTGTTTCCTTTTTTAAAAAAAATATTCCATACTCAATATCTTTTAAAAAACAAACAAAATATTGTAAATTTATATTATTTTTTTAAATTACTAGTTGCAAAAAAAATATAATATTTTAACGCCGTCAGCAAAACACTAAACCCTAAACCATAAATCCTAAGCCCTAGGTTAAACCCTAAACCCTTGGGTAAACCATAAATCTTTGGATAAATCCTAACCTTAAATCAAAACACTAAACACTAAATTTTAAAAACACTAAACCTTTAATCCTAAACCTAAATCTTTGGCTATTACTATTTGAATAAGTCATATTGGATTGGTCTTTTGGTATTGCAATAGATTTATATGAATGTGCATTGTAAACAAATAATACATAGATAATCCTGATTATAATGATTATAACCAGAAAATAATTTTTTTATATCTATAATATGAATGTATATTACAACCAGATAATATATCATAGGTTCGAATTAAGTTATTATAAAGACGAAGCAATATGGACGTGTTAGCTTTTATCCAAATATTACAAAAATAATTCGGCTAAAATTTGTAATAGCCAAGAACATCATTTTGTTATGCGAGATTAGAAATGTTGGATATCTGTAAACAAACTCGGTAAGAAATTACTAGTTGCAAATTTTGTTTTTTTAATATTTTAACGCCGTCAGAAAAACACTAAACCATAAACCATAAATTCTAAGCTTTATGTTAAAACTTAAGCCCTTGGGTAAACCTTAAATTTTTGGTTAAAACCTAAACCTTAAATCTAACACTAAACACTAAATTTTAAAAACACTAAACCCTTAATCTTAACCCTAAATCGTTGGGTATTACTATTTGAATAAGTCATATATACATTTTGGATTGGTCTTTTGGTATTGCAATAGATTTATATGAATGTGCATTGTAAACAAATAATACATAGATAATCCTGATTATAATGATTATAACTAGAAAATATTTTTTTTTGTATCTATATATGAATGTATATTACAACCAGATAATACATTATAGGTTCGAATTAAGTTATTATAAAGACGAACCAATATGGACGTGTTAGCTTTTATCCAGATATTACAAAAATAATCCGGCTAAAATTTGTAATAGCCAAGAACATCATTTTGTTATGCGACATTAGAAATGTTGGATACCTGTAAACAAACTCGGTAATTTCGGAGTACTTCAAATAACGAAGAAACCTAATTAAAAACATTAAACCCAAATCTAATTAACCAAAACATATTTAACCTAAACCTAATTAACCTAAACCTAATTAACCCTAAACCTACTCTCTTTGCTGCCTCCTCCTCCTTCCTCCTTTGCCTCTCTTCTCGATGTCTTCCTCTGTTCTGTCTCCATCCCCAGCACCAGCGATAGCGATGACGACGGGGACGAGTTCGAGACCGGTGGTGACGGGGGCAAGCTCGAGACCGGTGGTGACGAGGGCAAAGCTCGAGACCGGTGGTGACGGGGGCAAAGATCGAGACCGGTGGTGATGGGGGAAAGCTCGAGACCGGTGACGACGGGTCGAGACGTCTCCTCTTGCTCACGACAACCGCTGTTACCAAGAACAAAAAATCAGATGTGAGAGAGAGAGAGAGAGAGAGATGACCATTACATATGTCTTCCATCTCGATAGAAGTACGCCTTGCCTCCTCCAATCCTAAAACAAACAAAATCAGTTCAAAAGAGAGAGAGAGAAACAGAGAAATCACAACATAGTTCTCCTTTTAAAAGGAAATGAGAGTAAGACCCCATTACCTATAGAGATAACTCACAACAAAATCATTGTTCTGATTCTTCTGAAACAAAAATCAAACCACCAAAAGATCAAGTTTTGTTTTTCTCGTGTTGCTCTGGAAACAGAACAGAGAAAAAAAAGAGAGTAGAAAACGCTTCTGGAAACAGACATGAGGAAGGTTTTTTTTATGAGAAAGTTATAGTTTGTCAGAAAGAAGAGAAAAAAAACTTTCAACAAAAATAAAATAAAAAGAGAAACTGAACGAGAAAAAAAAGGAGAGAGAGATGGCTAAAGAGATAAGGGGTTTTGTCGGTTATTGTCTGCAAAATACAATAAGGGGGTAATCTGGCCATTATCAAAAATACCCAGTGACAATAGGTATATACCTAATTAAATAAGTTTTCATGTATATCTACTGCAATTTCCCTTTAATATATATGGAAGACAAAAGAGAATGTTTTATTTAATTTTATACTTTTTTAACTATAGATATTAAAAATTATGTTAATGATTTAAGATATGTTGATTTAGTTCAAAACAAAAATATAAAGTTAAGTGTCATGTTTATGAATATAATCTGGTGATTTAGTTCAAAATAAAAGACTAGTTTAAAATTTGAGTCTATAGTATGAAAATATAAAGTTAAGTGTCACTTTTATTAAAGTATATTTATAGTTTAGGATTTAAGAGAAAGTTTAGTTATACTATAGTGTTTAGTTTTTATTTAGAATTAAAAGTTTTAGGGTTTGAGTTTAGGGGTTATAGAGGGTTTGTTTAGGTTTAATAGTTTAAGCCTTAGAATTAAAGATACTGTTTTGTTTTAATTTTAGATAAAGTTTACATGCTTACCAAACAAAGAGATAAAGTTTACGTGTAAACATTTTAAATATTTATATAAATAACTAATAATTATATATTGAGCATTATTTATTTAGTTTAAATAATTAAATTCTTTAAAGATTATGTTTTGATTTGGGGTATAGAGATTGTAATTTATGTTTAACATTTGAGTTTGAAAATATTAGTTTTGGTGTTTGTATTTCTGATTTAGGGTATTATGTTTAGGTTTAAAGTGTATGGTTTGGAATATAGTTTCGAGGTTAGATTAAAGATTTAAGAGTAAAACCTGAAAAACATTAATTTTTGAATTTAAGTTTGAGATTTAAAGTTAAAATAAGAGTTTAAGATTTTTATTTCGAGTTTAGGGTTTTAAAAGTATATATAGGGTTTAGTATTTCAAATTTTGAGTGGCTAATTCGTGATAAAATTGTGGCTTTTCTACACAGCCACGGAAAATTTAGTGGCCAAACCGTAGCAATTTTTTTTTTTTTTTACAAATTAGCTACGATTACAAGGACGTTTAGTTTCGTAGCAGTTTGCCACGAAAATTCGGTAGCAAAATCATGGCTATAGTTTGCTACGTTTTAACTTGTGGCAGTTTCGTAACTTTTCTTGCTACTATTTACATACGAATTGCTACGTTTCATATTTCATGACATTTTAGTGGCATTTTCGTGGCTTCTTTTGCAACGTTTTATTTTCATAGTATTTTCGTAGCATTTTCAAATTTGCCACAAAAATTTCGTAGGTATTTTGTGGCTATGAGCAAGATTTCTACTAGTACGTAGGTTATCTGAGTAATATTAAATTTTATGAGTTATTCAAACAATTTCTGTAAAAAGATAGGTTATTGTAGGTAATTTTCTCAATATAATATTGGTGACTAAATTTTAACGTGAAAAATCGCATAAAAACTTTCAAGGTAATAACCACTAACAGTTTAAATATTCAAGTTATTTAACAAGCACTTTAAATATTCAAATTGACTTCTTTTGCAAGTAAAACCATGGATGTGGCAATTTTCACTGCGCCGACATTTTAGTAGACATAATAGCTAACTCCATTACAAGAACAATTGACTATGGAGTCGGGATTTTTAACCTTATGGTTTCAATAAAACGGTGTTGTTTTGAGTTGATGAATTGTATCACGTGGGACTTAATCTTAAAGTTGACAAAACTCAAAGAAACATGCATTAATGACAATCTTAAAAATGAATATCACAACTTAGCAATCTATAGTTGGAGCTAATCCTTCATAACCTATTTGAACCCTAAACCTAACTGGTTGATCTATTCAAGCATGAAGTTTGTCACAGAAATCATAGATGAATAGATATAATAAAATAGATAAAAGCAATGATAAAACCAAAGGATTTCCCGGATGACTCTGAAGGATTTCCAGGAGGACTCTCAAGGAGTTCCTTCTTTCTCTCCTAACCTAGAACTATGAATAAAAGAAAGCTTAGCCGTCAACAATGGCTTAGAAAACACATAAATAGGGTTTTAGGTCGTCCAAGGGTGTTCTCATAACTTGTGGTTGCTTCTGGGCTTCAGTCGGTCATAAAATATGCTCAGCCCATATTCTGGCATCACCGTCGACCGATGTCAATGGTTCACCATCGGTCGACAGTCTTTCATCTCCTCGACAGCTTCCTCTCGCGAGGCAGACTTACCACTCTTCAATACAATGGACATAACCTCTGCTATAGGATGCTGATCGACCTCAAACTGGTGGCATTTGAAATCTAACTCAAAGCTATATCTATTGTCAAAAGATGGGCTCAATCTAACGGTGGGAAGGTCTCCATCCATAGCTAGACATTTGCCGCGTCTGTGCAGTTTTGCACCTCAAAAGGCTTCAAAATCACCATATTTCTCCAGAACGTACCTGAACCTGTAAATACTCTAAATAGACTCTATATAATTGTAATTAGTTATTAAAACACTTATTAACCATGGCTAAAAGTGGGTAAAATCCATGGTCTATCAACTCCCTCAGACTTACCCTTTTGCTTGTCCTCAAGCAAAACAGACGGGCAGTCTCTCTGAAAGTGGTTTGAAAACAGCAGGGACTCACATGATTTAAAAATTCGAATCATCACCTCTGCAATATTGCAATCCACATCTAAGAATTCCTAATCACAAAATCACATTATACCATATCCTAGCTTAGCAACCAAATTCACCTAGCCAACAACTTAGCAAATCATGTCTGACATTCCCCTCTACCAACCTCATTTCTTAACGTAAATAAAAGTACATGCTTTACCTTGGGAGTATCGATCACAGGATGCAAAGATTTTCAAACAAGTATGTGGATCTGCAAGTAAAAGTTTGTTCCTATCTTTTCTCTCTACTAATATCTCTCTTTAGTCAAAGTCTGCTTCCATTGCAGGATCATTGACCTAGATTGGACAGGCTTCCATGAATCAAGCCTTAATGGTGGTTGCCAACAAGTCATATTCACTTCTTTTTGACCTATATCCAAGAATTCATGTGAATCGAACCTTGATGATTGCCGCCACCAAGTCCCGTTCGAATTCTTTTTGTTGGAATCCTTATGAAGCAAGCCTTAATGGTTGTAGTCAAGTCATGTTCGGATTCCACCTAACTAACACCTATTATATATATATATATATATATTTTTTTTTTTTTTCTTTTTTCTTTTTTTCTTTCTTTCTTTTTTCGTTTTTTGTTTTTTTGAAAATAAATATCTCTACTAATAAATCTAGGGTCGAAATAGAGAGAGAAAATGTGATAAATCTATACAAGGCTTTATCTTCCAGACTTGTTTGAAGAATCCGATCCCATGTATACCAAGCCCCAAGACAAGCAGTTGTGTCAAGTTTAGTGTTGGAGGTCAGCTTTGGTTCCTTCAAACAATCTCAGCCAGTGTGAATAGTTGACAGGTTGATCCACTTTAGTATCTTAAGTACTAAATGCAATCAGTAAGTCTAGAATGGTGCTAAAGAGTGGTTAGATAACAAGCAAAAATCTAATAAGTTTATCATTCCCTTCTTGACTCAATAAAAATCTTTTGAAAACATTTTGATAAGACTCATGAACACACTAATATCAGTAAACATCCCCACAGACTTAAATTACACTGTCCCCAGTGTATATCTAGTCGGAGTTATGGTGAGAACTAATCATAAGTACACAATTTAACAAGTTAGAACGATATACCTGACCGGGTTAAGTGTCGATCGATGGAAAGGAGTTACCATCGGTCGCTGAAGGTGATGTACTGTCGATCGATATCGACATGCTCTCATCGGTCGTTTTATTATCGTCTACTCGGATCTTTTTTTTAAATATCTAACTAAAACACCATATTAGTAGAACCTCCCCAAGACTTAAACAACACTATCATCAGCGTTATATAGTCCAAGTTGGTGGGGAGATAAACCATAAGTACTAAATTTAACAAGATTTCACGAGTATGCCTGCCATTGATGTGAGTATCGATCAACACAGTTAAGTGGCGATTGATGCATGTGATGCTCTGTCGATCGATACGCTGGCCAGCCGTCGATCGATGCTGGTGCAGAACTCATGGACCTTGAATTTTTTTTTGATGAACAATACCTCTGCTACAGTGCCGATCGACGTTTCTGCTACAGTGTCGATCGATGGTACAGTGCCTCTGCTACAGTGTTGTCGTCACTGTTCATCTTTTTTTTTGACCTGCAATAAATATCAAACGAAAATCATTAATAATCTAAACTAAACTGGATGAAATTACCAAATAGTGGGCTGCCTCCCAATCAACGCTTTGTTATAGTCATTTAGCTTGACTTTTGGAGATCTGATTCAGTCCGGATGAGAATGAGAACATGCTCCAAAACAAGTCTCAATGTCTGCTCTCTGAAGCTTTATCATTCTTGTGTGAAAGCCTCCTCCATAGACTCTTCTCCTTTGTCTATCATCTAAGCAATAAGGAGCGCTCAAAGCTTTGCAAATGGTTGTGAGAAGCATCTACTGCGCACTCTGGATTTCCTGACACCATTTGAGAAATCAATGATACCTGAGGACCGTCCTTGATCCTTTTTCTCTTCTTCCAATTCCTCCTCTTCTTTCCCCCAGACTTGTCTGATCACGTGGTGGTATCTCCATCCCTAAGATTTCCACACACATCGAACTCCTTCTGCTCTGATATGCGCCCAGAGTCAATCGATGGAGAAGTGGTAGCGTTGATCGATGCCGGTTTGTTGGTGTCGTTCGATGGTATCTGGTCGGTGTTGAACGATGCTGCTTCTGCTGGGCCCTTATCAACTTCATCTCTAAATCGCAACACTCTCTGAGAAGCTTCAACGTGCTGATGATCATCCAATACCTCAATATAATAACTGATCTGCATACTTCTATCAGGTGGAATAGGAGATTCAGCTTCAAATACAACGCATGGAACCAAAATCTTTACAAGATCATGTATCCTCTTCACTCTTTTGTTAAACCCAGCAGCTTCTTCTGTCCAGATAGGTGGTCTCTGATGTTTAGGGACAGCAAGGTGTGAGGCCTTAGACATGTACATCCTTTCCTCAATCGGTTCCTCCTCAACTATATATCCAGAAGGCTTATCCAACCCAGAGTGTCGATCGATATCATCAGGTGGATGTCGATCGATGCAATCAGGTGGGTATCGATCGATGTCGGGTGGCTGTTGTCGATCGATGCTAGCCTCTGGTGAAGTTTCCAGATCCCTTTCTGAAGTGTGCTGATGGTCATCAAGCTTCTTCTCCAAGTTGTGATCCAGATTCTTAGGTTGTGCCTCATTCTCTAGCTCCAAGAAATCTTCCATAGTGATCTCTCTGTCTACATCTGGGACAAGATCACAACTTGATACATCAGTGCTCTTCTGTGTCAAGCCGTTGATAGACGTTGAGGTCATACCATCGGTCGACGTTGAGGTCGTACTGTCGATTGACGTTGAAGTCCTACCGTCGGTAGACGTTGAGGTCGTACCGTCGGTAGACGTTGAAGTCCTGCCGTCGGTAGACGTTGAAGTTCTGCCGTCGGTACACGTTGAGGTTGTACCATCGGTAGACATTGAGGTTGTGCCGTCGGCAGACGTTGAAGTCGTAGTGGCGATCGATGCAGAGCTCGTGTCACTAATGTCGGCTTCTTCTTCGTCCCTCTGTGTAGCTTCATCTGCGTGTTGAACTTGAATATCTGGCTTCTTAATGTGAATGCTCATGGTTTCAATTCCTCCATTCGGCTCAGTGTAGACTATACCCAACATCTGACTGAAACTAGACATCAATTCTTTCTCCTGACCTTTAATCATCTTGTCCAACATATCATCAAACTTCTTCTGTCGAGTTGCTGCAGCTTCATAGAGAAATTTGTTGAGGAAGGCGGTCTTAGTGTCCTCGCAGCAGGTTAAAGATCTTGGCCGCAGCTGACTGAACCAGCTGAATGCATCTCCAGATAGAAAATAAGGGAAGATCTTGCAGATAATGTGGTCTACAGATGCTTCATTCTGCTCGCTTGCAAAGGCTAGCTCCTAAAGTTCTTTGATATAAGGTCTCTGGGATCTTCATGAGGAAGACCTCGGAAGGGGTCCACACTTCCCCAATTATACCATTCGCGGTTCAGATCAAAGTCGTTTGTCTCACCAACATCAATCATATCAGAGATTACAGCACCCTCTGCATTAATCAATTGTCATGTGCTGTTGCGAGTGCGACCTTCTTCGTCTCTTAACATCCCATACTCGTCAACTTTAAGTATGAGCACTTCAATCTTCTCTGTCGCCCCGCAAGTGGTGTCATTTTTCACCAGATGAACAGTGTCGGGATGAACAGCGACGGAGGATGAACAGTGTCGATCGACGGAGGATGAACAGTGTCGACCGACACAGGATGAACAGAACCTCGATGAACAGAACCGAGATGAACAGTATCTCGATGAACAGTACCAGGATGAACAGTGTTTTCCGACACAGGTTGAATAGTGTCGATCGACGTTAGGTGAATAGTGTCGATCGACGCGGGATGAATTGTGTCGATCGATGCTTGAATGTCTACGCTGCCAATCGCTGCTTAGAGGGTGTCGTCTGCCCTCTTAGACTTATGGATCACGCATTCCAATTCCAGTGGCTCTACTAGTAAGAGCCCTATTCCCTTGCTTCTTCTGGTACTCATAGGCATATACCTGAAACACAAGAAGAATTTTTTATCAGTTTTTTTAACAGTAGTAAAACCTAGACTAAATCTAACTAGACAAGATCTAATGGCAATCAAAGCTCCATGGCAACAGCGCCAAATTTGATATCACTCAAATTACCCTAAGGGGTGATTTATACTCTCTCAAATAAGAGGTTCAATTGTAGTACTTAGGGATCAAATCCATAGGGAGCTAGGGAACCAAATAAATCTAATCAGATTGATTAAACTAGGTTGTTTTAATGATTAAATGTAAAGTTGCAAGTTTGTGAGCAAAGCAATTGCTCTATTGATTTGATTGGGGTTTTGGTGGAAGGATGGTTTGCTAGACTTAGGGTTTCTATTCAAGAAATCAAGATTATAATCCTACAGATGCCTAATAAGTTGTATGCATGATATTATAGAGCTCAACACTCAATAACAAACCATTAGGCTTTCGCTTTTTAGGTTTGTCTATTGACCAGTGTCGATCGATTATTCTATAGGAATATCAATCGATACACTTGTTGAAACGTTGACCAATTATTCGATTGGAATATCGATCGACGCTCTTGGTCAAGCATTAATGCACGGGTTGAATGTGCTCACTAAGCTTTGTGTATCAGCTTTCATCTTACTCTAGAAATCTTAGCTCAACTAGGATGGATTCAGGGTGAGATACAAGCTATCGCTTATGTCTACAACTCCTAGGGCAAGTTCTAGTTAGCTAATCTAGAAACATGCATTAATGTCAATCATAAAGATGAATATCACAACTTAGCAATCTATAGTTGGGCCTAATCCCTCATAACCTATTTGAACCCTAAACCTATTAGGTGGATCTATTTAAGCATGAAGTTTGTCACAAAAATCACAGATGAATAGATATAATAAAATAGATAAAAGCAATGATAAAACCAAAGGAGTTCCATGAGGACACTGAAGGAGTTCCTCCTTTCTCTCATAACCTAGAACTATGAATAAAAGAAAGCTTAGCCGTCAACAATGGCTTAGAAAACACATAAATAGGGTCTTAGGTCGTCCAAGGGTGTTCTGGTAATTTGTGGTTGCTTCTGGGCTTCAGTCGGTCATAAAATATGCTCAACCCATATTCTGGCATCACCGTCAGCCCATATTCTGGCATCACCGTCAGCCCATTTTCTGGCATCACCGTCAAGGGTTCACCGTCCGTCGACAGTCCTTCATCTCCTTGACAGCTTCCTCTCGCGAGGCAGACTCACCACTCTTCAGTAAAATGGGCATAACTTCTGCTATAGGATGATGATCGACCTCAAACCAGTGGCATTGGAAAGCTAACGCAAAGGTATATCTATTGCCAAAATATGGGCTCAATCTAAAGGTGGCAAAGTCGCCATCCATAGCTAGACATCTGACACGTCTTGGTAGTTCTTCACCTCAAAAAGCTCCAAAATCACCATATTTCTACAGAACGTACCTGAACCTGTAAATGCTCTCAACAGACTCTATATAATAGTGATTAGTTATTAAACACTTATTAACCATGGCTAAAAGTGGGTAAAATCCATGGTCTATCATATATAAATTAGGATGAGAGAATTTTGAAGCATTTTTGTTGGAGGAGAAAGTTAGCTCACCAATTGCTTTGATTTTGTACAAACTTCCAAAGGAAGAGATGAATGATCTAAAGTATGTCTTTGATTCTACGAATGATGATATGGTTGAGCTAGAAGCTGCAGGAAAGGAATGGAATGAAATTAATGTGTTTTTGGAACATGACTACTCAGTTCAATAGCCAAAGTCCGTTAGTTTTATCTCAAGTAACCAACCAGAGGATGAAAGGGAGTACACATACGGTGGATATGAGCCTGAGAGGGAAGATGGTGATGAGGACTGTGATGATAGCCCAGGAGAAGGTGATGAAGGTGACCAATCCAATGATGAAGAACCAGTGGCTGAGGAAGGAGACGAAATTGTAAAAGAAAACATGAATGCAAATGAGAATGATGATGGAGATGATGTTGTACTAGATGCAGGAAATGGTGCTAATGATTAGAGGTTTAAGACTATTTTTGAGGAAAGTGCGAGGACAGCTGCTGATTTTAAGGCATCTCAAATGAAAGATAACGAAGAAAATGGAGAAGAAATCATAGAAGCAACATAAAGTGATGATGAAGATCTATTAGGGGATGTATAATGTCACGCCACCAATCCTGAATTGGTTCAAGGAAACGTACCAGCCAGTCTTAGGACATTAAGGCAAGCGTTCCATGGCCAAGATAGAAGGTTAAGGACGTCAGGATGTTGAGACTTAACCTTACGAGAGAAAGAAGTCAGCTAGGACGAGTAAGATGGTAGCTGGACGAAGTGAACGAGTTGCTCAACCAGCTCAACGAAGCTAGGTTAAGTGATACGCCTTAAAAGGATCACTCGACCGGATTGGAAAGGATATGAACTCCGAGGGAGAACTGATGGAATGATGGATCACACAAAGTTTGCAGAATGGCCTTTGATATTCCCAAACCAGTTTGTTGCCGGATGTGACGCACCGGTCCAACAAAGAGGCGATCTCGAACCGTTGCTTGATATGACTCACAAGACCAACGGACAAGAAGAGTTTGGTTGGAGCTAACCACACAATGGAAACAAGAGAAGTTCTTAATCTAAGAAAAAAGAATAAAGACTCAAAAAGTTGAAAGAAAATGGAATGAATTTATTATGAGAAGTGTTTACATATTTATACTACTTGAGGAATAGAAAAAGACATAGGAATGTGTTAATGAAAAACTTAGGAAATCGAAATTGACTAAGAAGATTGAAAGACAATGTAGAAAAACTCTTGGATCCTAGATCTGGTCAAAGATGACTCTTCGGCTGCCGTCCAGGTTCGTCAGAACCAAGTGGTTCCTTCGCGGTAAGGAGCAGGACAGACGCGGTGCGGTCAGGACAGTCGGCCGGGTAAGGCTCATGCGCCAACTTGGTTCCAAACGACCCAAGTCTTTGGACAGTTGAAGAATCCGTGCCTTAGAGAAATTTTGATCATCAAAGTTCAGGAACTGATCATAATGGCCGGCTGATCCATCAGTACATTCACTGGGACACTCGGCTCGGATTAGATGAACCAAAAGGGAAAGGCTATGTCCTGACTCGGATTCCTCTCGATCAAAGTGAGTTCTGGCGTTAGCATCAGTCTTGGCTTGGTGAGTGGGGCGGGGAAGACGGGCTGTGGTTCGGTCGGTTCGATCATCTGGACGTGGTTCCAGCCTTAGTTCCTTTCCGGACGCTTGCGGGTTGATTCAGTACACGGCTTGGTCTGTCTTTCTGGAACGGTCGGTTGCTCGAACCTTGGTTGGAATGATCTGATCGTCCTAAGATCCATCCTGGACTAGTTCCATGTACTGATTTATGTACTGAGGCGCATCATTCCCTCCCTCTTCAAAAGGATTTGTCCACAAATCTGGATTATCTGCAAGAAAAGGAGATAAATCAGAAACATTAAAACTTGAAGAAATGTCATACTTACCTTGCAAATCAAGCTGATAAGCATTGTCATGGATTTTCTTAAGGATCTGAAAAGGACCATCGACCCTAGGCATGAGCTTGGCCTAGCTCGGTCGCTACGTAGCGACCGAGCTTTGACTCGAGTCGGTTGCTTCGTAGCGACCGAGCTTTGGCTCGGGCTTGGTTGCTACGCAGCGACCGGACAGCGTGTATGCGTGGTAATTACGCAACGGTCGTGCTTGGTTTGTTTGGTTTGAATCTTCAAGGATACTTCTTCGTAAAAAATTCGTGTTTGGTTATATTTTACAAAAATTACATCTTCCTTTTTACTATCTCTTTCGGAAATACGATCTCCGAGGATTTTCGGGTGGTAATTCCGTCGTAACCGTTTTTGACCCCAACACCAAGCAACTTTGTTTCAAGAGCTGAAAGAAGAACATACCTCCTAGACAAGGCATCAGCCACCACATTTTCCTTACCTTGTTTGTACTTGATCACATAAGGAAAGATCTCAATGAATTCGACCCAACGGGCATGTCTCTTGTTCAACTTCTGCTGGCCCTTAAGGTGTTTCAAGGACTGATGATCCGTGTGGATCACAAACTCTTTTGGCCAAAGATAATGCTGCCATGTTTGAAGAGCCCTCACCAAAGGTCCAAAGCATACAACTCCTGGTCATAAGTGGGGTAGTTGAGCGTGGCTCCTCCAAGTTTCTCAGTGAAATAAGCAATGGGTTTCCTATCCTGCATCAGAACAGCACCAATACCAACACCCGAGGCATCACATTCAATCTCAAAAGTCTTAGAGAAATCAGGTAGAGTAAGCAAAGGAGCTTGAGTTAACATCCCTTTTAGAATCTGGAATGCCTCTTCTTGGGGTTGTTCCCACTTGAACCCAACGTTCTTCTTGATCACTTCAGTAAGCGGAGCGGCTATGGTACAGAAGTTTTGGATGAACCATCTGTAGAAGCCGGCTAGGCCATGGAAATTCCTTACTTCGCCCACGGTAGTTGGACTCGACCAATCTCAGATGGCTTTGATATTTTCCTCGTCCACTCTAAGTCCATCATCACCTACAACAAAGCCTAAGAACACCACGTGATCTGTTCCAAAAGAGTATTTTCCAAGATTTGCAAAACGTTTTGCTTTCCTTAGAACCTCAAGAACAGATTTCAAGTGCATCTTATGATCATCAAGGTTCTTGCTGTAGATAAGAATATCATCAAAGTAGACAACCACGAAATGACCAATAAAAGATCTCAAGATATGATTCATCAAATGCATGAAAGTGCTAGGTGCATTAGTATGGCCAAATGGCATGACAAGCCACTCATACAATCCTAGTTTCGTCTTAAATACAGTTTTGAACTCATCACCTTCTTTCATTCTAATTTGGTGATAGCCACTTTTCAAATCAATCTTAGAGAATACTGAAGAACCATGCAACTCATCTAGCATGTCATCAAGCCTAGGGATGGGATGCCTATACTTTACCATAATGTTATTGATGGCATGGCAGTCCACACACATGCGCCAAGAACCGTCCTTTTTGGGCACAAGGAGGATAGGCACATCACAAGGGCAAAGGCTTTCCTGGATGTAACCTTTCTCCAGAAGGTCACCAATCTGTCTCTGAAGTTCCTTGGTCTCCACCGGATTGGTTCGATGGGCTGGCCGGTTCGGTAGAGATGCACCTGGAAAAAAATTGATCTGATGTTCTATGCCTCGCACTGGTGGCAATCCTTTGGGATTATCATCTGGAAAAACATCAGAAAAGTCCTGCAAAACATCTAGCAAATCACTCGGAATCTCCGGTGCAGAGTCAGAAGAAGATGAGGCCATAAGAGATTCTTTATACACAAGTAAAGGAAATGGCTTTTGAGAGTAAAGAGACTTATTGACCTGACTTTGTTTGATGAAAAATTTGGAATTTCGGTGAGATGACTCAGGTTCGTCCGGTTTAGACTCTTGGTCGCGTTTCTTCTTGAGTTAGACCTGATCTTGGTGAACTTCCAATGGCGACAAAGGCACCAGAGTGATCTTCTTTCCTTTATGGTCAAAGGAGTGTCGGTTCGTGAAGCCATCATGCACGGCTTTCTTATCAAACTGCCATGGACGGCCCAGAAGGATATCACAAGCGGGATCATGACTTGCTCCTTCACGAACTGTTCGCCGGTCTCATTGAGCCATTCCAACCTGAAAGAACGAGAAATAGGTCGAGTAGCTAGCCCAAGCATCCTGACAAGAGTACAACTCCCACATTCAATGATCAAAGAACAATCTTTTTCAAAGATTAAACAACGAGAATGAAAGAGATTCTCCCTTTGTTCTTTTTCATTGGTTTTGGGCTGAACACTCGTGACAAGTAGTGGTCCATGAGCTGGGAAGTCAAAGCTGTCTTCCTCATCAAAGATTGGCTCAGAATCAGTATCAAAGGTCGGGCTAAAGTTGTCGTCCGTGTGGCTGTCTGTCTCATCGAAGATGGGGTCGTCCCAAGCCTTCCTAGCAACGAGTAATGGTCCGTGATGTGGGTAATCAAAGGAATCTTCTTCCTCATCAAAGATAGGACCAAGATCCTCCTTGTCCTCCTGCTCGTCCTTGGACTCAACCTCTCCATTCTCCATGACAATCATCACTCTTTGGTTCGTACATTTGTTGGCATAGTGTCCTTGACCTTGACACGTGAAGCATCTGATGTTTCTTGCACGGCTGGGATTCTAAATAGCTTTTCCTTTGTCAACACGAGCCGGAACATCAGTCTTAAAAGCTGTATTTGTTGTGGAAGAAGACTTACCTTTGTCTTGATAACTTGGCTTAGGAGCAAAGGACGGTTTAGGAGCAAAGGCCGGCTTTGAGTAGCTCTTCCATTTGGCTTGTTGTTCGATCAGGATGGCTTTATGCAACATTTTCTCTACGGTTCCATACTCTTGAAGCTCCATACGGTCTTGGATGTTCGGTTGAGGCCAGAAAGAAATCTAGCCATAGTAGCGTCCATGGGCTCGTCTACATCGGCCTTGATCATCAAAGTTTCCATCTCTTGGTGGTAGTCTTCCACGGACTTGGTGCCTTGAAGCAAACGTCTGAGTTTCTGGTGGAGGTCTCGGTGATAATGGGTAGGAACAAAACGTCTCCTCATCAGCATGGAAAACTCGTCCCATGTCTTAATCGGTCTTTCACCTGTTCTCCTCATGTGGGTCACAACTTGATCAAACCAATTAATAGCATAGCCTGAGAATTCAGTAACAGCAAGTCTAACTTTCTTATGTTCAGAAAAGTTTTGACAATCAAAGACATGTTCAATTTTTTTTTTCATTCAAGAAAAAACATTAGGATCGTTTTTACCCTCAAAAGGTGGGATTTTCAGTTTCAATCCTCCTAAGCTATCATCAGCTCGTTCATTTCTAGCAAAAGGATTGGTATCACCTGGATCTCGGTTTCTATGACCTCTCCTAGTTTGATTGGTGGATCGGACGTCGCCCTCATGGGAATCCTCCTCTCGGATATCATCATCGGTCCGGTTTGGCCGCCTTGGGCGATCTCCTCTGGCTCTGGTTCGAGGACGTGGCTGTTGACTTTTTTGGATATCGTCTAGCCTTGGATGGATCTGCTCAAGACCTGTGTTCTTAAGGTTAGTAAAAGAATCATTCAAGGCTCGCATCTGCAAGTTAGATAAACCGGCCACTGAGTTTCCGTGTCGGCTCCTTTCGTCTTCACTACTCATGGTTTCCTGAAAATCTATAAGACACGAAAAGTTAGATTAAAACCTCACACTCTCAAGTGTTTGATCTCGCACACAAACGTATTTCTCTCAGATTTTTGGTGATCACTCACAAGCCTTATACTCAAGGAATCCCAATGGGCAATCTTCAAGCAAACAAGGGAATTTTTTTTTTTTTTTGTAAGATAGATAGAAAAGAGAGAACTTTGGGTTTTGAAATCCGTTTTAACCATCTCAAAGGCTGAATTTCTCCTCAGCCAGCAGGCTTTCTCTTCCACCACTAATCCACAAATCAAAACTCTTTGAAATCTCTTTTTTTTTGAATCATAGATTTTTTTTAATACTTTTTCTAGTGGATAGTATTGAGGGGCCCAGATTTAAGATAGAAAGACGAAGAAGTGTTTATGAAATGGGAGATGAGAAGATGAACAAACAATACTGGAAGAGTGGCTCTGATACCACTTGATACGCCATAAAAGGATCACTCGACCGGATTGGAAGGGATATGAACTCCGAAGGAGAACTGATGGAATGATGGGTCGCACAAAGGTTGCGGAATGGCCTTTCATATTCCCGAACCAGTTTGTTGCCGGATGTGATGCACCGGTCCAACAAAGAGGCGATCTCGAACCGTTGCTTGATATGACTCACAAGACCAACGGACAAGAGGAGTTTGGTTGGAGCTAACCACACCAAGGAAACAAGAGAAGTTCTTAATCGAAGAACAAAGAGTAAAGACTCAAAAAGTTGAACGAAAATGGAATGAATTTATTATAAGAAGTGTTTACATGTTTATACTACTTCGGGAATAAAAAAAGACATAGGAATTTGTTAATGACAAACTTAGGAAATCGAAATTGACTAAGAAGTTTGAAAGACAATGTAGAAAAACTCTTGGATTCTAGATCTGGTCAAAGATGACTTTCGGCTGGCGTCCAGGTTCGTCTGAACCAAGTGGTTCCTTCGCGGTAAGGAGCAGGGCGAACGCGGTGCAGTCAGGACAGTCGGTCGGTTAAGGCTCATGCGCCAACTTGGTTCCAGCACGACCCAAGTCTTTGGACAGTTGAAGAATCCGTGCCTTAGAGAAATTTTGATCATCAAAGTTCAGGAACTGATCATAATGACTGGCTGATCCATCAGTACGTTCTTTGGGACACTCGGCTCAGATCAGACGGACCAAAAGGGAAAGGCTATGGTCTGACTCGGATTCCTCTCGATCAAAGTGAGTTCTGGATTGACCATCAGTCTTGGCTTGGCGAGTGGGGCGGGGAAGACGGGCTGTGGTTCGGTCGGTTTGATCGTCTGGACGTGGTTCCAGCCTTAGTTCCTTTCCGGATGCTTGCGGGTTGATCTGGTACATGGCTCGGTCTGTCTTTCAGGAACGATCGGTAGCTCGAACCTCGGTTGGAATGATCTGATCGTCCTGAGCTCCATCCTGGACTGGTTCCATGTACTGATTCATGTACTGAGGCACATCATTAAGCTCACTCCAGCTCGACCAGTACTAAGTCAGCTCCACTAGCTGGACTACTAGCTCACTCTGCTGATGCAGCTGGGAGTCAGCTCATCTCAGCTCGACGGACTGTTCGGGTTTCAGGACGATGGTCCGGGTCCGGGCCGGTCGAACATAGATTCTATCCGGTTAGACGGATTAGTCTTCGGGGCGATCCAGATCTGTTCGTGTGTTCTGTTTACCTATAGTGGACTGTCTATATGATTCTAAGTCAAGGGGTGGTTGGTTGAATGACTTAGGATACGGTAGACAGGTTCATACTTTTTATGATTATATTGACTGAGGTTTATCTAAGTTCTAGGAACCAAGCCAAGCATTGTAGAATCGATCCGTTCTCTCTTTGGTTTTGATTAATGCTTATTTGGTTGTGGTTTCAGGAACTAAGGATGGTTCTGTTCAAGCCAACGAGTCGTGAAGGCTCGGTCTTTGAGAGGCTGTGTAACGTGTGGTTAGATGATGCTAGGGATGAACTAGTGATTGTCTATGAAACTGTTAAGAAGTTGTGTATCGAATCTCATGTTTCTAAGTAATACAAAGTTAACAAGTTGGTTTATGAACCACATATTCAAATATGACTTAGTAAATAAAAGGCTTAAAATGAATCAAACAAGTAAAGAAATTCATAAGTAAGCATTCGTATCCAGTTTGGTCGAGAGGCTAGGATCGGGTCTAACAAGTTGGTATCAGAGCATGCTTGATTCTAGGATAGTTGGGTTATGTAGTCCACACACACGCAGCCAGCTGATTAGGTCTCACGGTGAGGTTTGATTGCTTTAGTCTAGGGATTGTTTTGTCTCGTTTATGTTATGTATGTTTCGTACTAACAATGTCTGAAATCCTTAGGCTGGAAAAAGCAAATCGGGAAAGGTCCGAAAGAGTAAGGGAACGGCCGGTTGTGAGAACCGAAATTCGCACTGTCGATTTCCGTTTAAATTAGGAAAGTAGGAGAACCCTAGTTTCCCAGAGGTCCCGGATATCTGCTAATACCACACGCTAAGCAATCAGAACACGAGATAACACCGATAAATTATATGAAATCGTAAAAAGAGAGCAAAGAGAAGTCTTATTCCGAATTTGCGTATGAGCGTTTACAACAAGGTATAAGCCTGGGCTCGAGAGCTGTCGGCGAGATTCCTAGTTCTAACAACCCTAAGACGGCAAAACCTAATTGAGTTGCAGCTCGAATAACAAAAACGGAAAGTTGCCTAATTGCCCTAAGTGCTAAGTTTGCTCTGAAAAAAAGTCCACCCATGACTCTTGCCTAGGACTCCTTATATACTGGCTCCTAGGTCGGTTTATGCTTTTCCTCTTCTGCCCTTAAGCCGTCATAGCATAAAAATGGAGATATTCCATTTTTTCCGATCTTCGTAATTATCTTCAAAATTTTGTATTTATCCGCGGAAACTTGACATTTATCTTTCCTTGCGAACCAAGCATGGTTTATGGGCTTTTGGTTAAGAAATCGTAAGTGGGTTTCGAGTCACGTCTTAGGTCTCTTTGGGCCGTTGTTTGACTCGAAACGTTTATTACGGCTTCTTTCGATAAAAACGAACTTTCCGCGGTTTTTATCGTAAAGTTCGATTGATGACTTCAAATGACGAGAAACATGAAATGGGTTGGCTACGGTCTTCGGGAGATAGCATTAAAGAGTAGACGAGAATGCATGGATTCGTGTCATATCGATTTTTAAGAAAGCACGGTCGCTATGTAGCGACCGAGCTTCGGTGAGAGCTCGGTTAGTGACCGAGCCGTGTACGTGCTTGGTCGCTACGTAGCGACCAGCTTTTGCGCTGGTTGCTACGCGGCAACCTTGTTCGAGTCTTTCTCCGATTTTTCGTGAATGTGTTTTCTCCGCAAGATTCTTCGTAAAAATAAATCTTTTTCTAAGATTTATTTTTCGTAAAAACGTTCATGCCGATTTTTACGGACTTTCAGACATTGATTCCATCGTGACCGATTTTGACCCCAACAGTTAGCCCCCAGCTCGTTAGAACCATGAGCTTCTAGCGTGAGGTTTAAGCGAGTGGCTTGGCAAGTTAGGTGGGTTAGGCGGAATTAATGGCCGAAAAGGTTCGTGGTAAGTGGTCTTCTCGCTCTTCAAAAAGTAGAACGCGATAAGATTGGGGGTGCGCCTTATGACGGCTGCCTAAGTACCCTTGTTGAAGGGATCAAGCCTTTCGTAGTTCGTCTTGGAGTTAAGGTTCTTATGACTTGTTTTCCAGCAAGACCTTTACGGTCTAGTTTTTATTTAGCGGTTATCAGGCGTGTTGCTGCCAATGGCATTTTATACGGGTGTAGAACTGCTATATCAGTGATCTATTCGAAGTTTTCTGCAGTGTGTAAATCTTGCGGGATTTCTGAAGACGCTCGAATATTGGCAAAGAGACAAATTTTGGGATCTCGTATCAAGGTTTTTGATACTATGCCTAGAGATGTTAGAGACCAGTGCGCTGAGTTTAGGGCAAGACCTAGGTTTACTCCTGGTTTTAGAGGGTGCGATGACTAATTCGACTTACGTATCCCGATTCAGTTTCATCCTGATTCCATACTGATTTAAAGTCCGCGATCGGTTCTCGGCTTATACGACTTGTATGGTTGGAACCGAGCATATCTCCAAGGACAATTTTTAAGCCTCCTGGAAGTGCTGACCAAAAATTTTGGGTTTCTTTTATAGCGCTATTATCCTTGTGTCGGATGTACGAGAGTCATCTCCACGAGATGGCTAAGTCTGTCTAGGACGTTAAGAGTTCGTTGTGATCAGCAACAAACTTAATGGTAAAAAAAACCGTTTCGAGTCTTCGCGAATGATATGTTTTGAGAAGATGTTAGTGTGCACGACTGTCTGGTCTTCCAAGAAAGTGTTTTTATCGAGGAAGGAAATTTCGTCGAAGAACAAATCTTCAGGCGTCAGCGACGTCTCGCGAGGCTGAAGATTTGTTATTCTTTCGTATGCCGCGTTTCGTGCTTGAAATGTTCGCGGGCTTGAAGATGTTTTGCGATGTTGCAAGGGTTTAGTCTTAGCCCTGCCTTTGAGAAACGTTCTTGTTTGACTACGGATGTTCGCAGCCAAAATTGTTGTTCCTGTTTGGATGCTAATAATTTGATTTGCGATCGAGGAATTAGGACTGAGGTGTCGCATAAATTTTTTCATGGGAAGAAGCGTTTTCCTTCATAGTGCTTTGTGAAGTGTTGGCTTTCTGAGATCTATTTCGTGCATTTTTTAGCATGTTTCGTATAGCTCTAGAAGCTTTGTTACGGATTTTTCCTTACATGCCGCGTATTATGGGTAAAACGTTGCGGGCTTAAAGTGAATTGTGGAGCGTATTGAACTCGGTCAATTTTTCGAAAAGTTTAGATCTTCTTTTAACCATTTGGTTGTTAGGACTGAGTTTCGTTACGAAGAATTTATCATATGACTTCTAACTGTAGGCTATACGATAATTATTCTCTTAATAGTCACACGTCGTTTTAAGACAAATCGTAGATTGTCGTTTAGCCGTTAAGTGATGGAGCTATGGTTTCTCAAATAGTTTGGCTTGGCGTGAGGGATGTGTTCACTCAGATAGCCAAGGATATTTTAGGTCAAAGATTAGACTATGGTACTTTAACATTTAAGGTCATGTTAGTTTACGATTGTCCTTAAAGGGGATGGCAAATATTGGTTTGGACCTTTAGTGGAAGGCGTAGTTGACCGTGGGCCAAAGAGCGCTTGTTGAGATTGATAGGCCAAGTTTGCCGGGGTTATCCATGCTAATATGGCCGATAGTCGTAGAAAACGATTCTCCGCTCTAGGTTTCAGTTATACGGCGAATGTTTCGTATAATGTGACCTATAGTCTGATGAAAATCGAATCTTTTTTGCCTCAGGAAGACGAAGCCCAAGAGGTTTGCTACATAACCAGTGCGGAGTCAGTGGCGGGACGACTGCCTTCTCGGATGTGACCGAGGGAAAAGAAAAGCATAAGCCAGCGAGCCGCATGGTTCTTCATAAAGCCTGTTATGTTAACTTTAGCAAGTTTCTTCGTAAGACTTGGTCTGATTGTACGAAGGATTTTTCGCGTAAGTAACGGAGACCGGTTTTACGAAGGTTGTAGATCGGTCATATGTAAACATATGTTAAAGTAGCGTTATTTCTGTGGGTTTCACGAGAAACGTTTCTGCTGTGATTTCGATCCTAGGTGAAAGTTGCTTGGAGTTACTCATGGAGTGTTACCGAAGTTTATTTCATAACCATCTAGTCGCAGAACGTTTTTCATAGGTTTTATGAAAGGATTCTCATTACACATTCGTTTCTAGAACAAATTGGTCGACCAGAGGTGGATCTAGCCACCATCGGGAGGAAAGCGTCTCTTTGTGCACGATGCTACATCTATTCTCGAGTTTTCTTCGTCACAAATGTTTTCGACGCTTTTCCGTGACTCACTTGGTACAACGGAAACTGAAAGAAATGCTTTGGTGATTGAAGATTTCTCGTAGAAATTTTTAAACGAAACTGGCTTTCTAAAACTGGAAAGGGCTTCAATACTTTGGCTAATCGTCGAGTTTCAGTTTGATATTGGTATATGTTTTCTGTACGCATGATTGCGACAAGAAATGATGATCGTCTGGATATGTTGCTAGCATTTAGCCGAATTTTAGATTGTCGTTTGCCTATTTGAGACGATTTGCAAAAGTTTTTGAAGTTTGGGAGTATACGAGTATAGTATACATACCTACTCCCCTTTTTTTTTACGAAAGAAAACAGTTGAACCGATACTTTGAAGGGTTGTGCACGTTTCTTCTTCTAAGGTTTGAAATGATCAATAATCCTGGACGATTTAAAGACGACGCTTGGACTGTGATTTGGTTTGTTTCCACTTTGACGACTTGGAATATGTCGGTTCCGAGAAAATTGCTAGAAACGAATCGGTTTTAAGACGACGATCATGTCTCTAGTTTTTTTCTCTCTTTAGGAAGCGAGCTTGATATGCGTGGCGATCATTTCTCGATTTTCGGAGAGTTTAGATCGGTTTGCAAGATCTGGATGAACAGTTATGGAACGATATATCGAGACAAGAAAAATCGCCTAAGACTTAGTTCTCTAGACTATCCACCTAGGTTTTACGTTCCCTAAAGTTCTATGGCAGTCTCAAAGGCGTTTTTATTTCTTAGTAATTTCCTACGAAAATTCCAAGTCTGATTTCAAAAATTTCAAGTCGGAAATACCTTAGTTCTCTCGAAGATGCAGTTTTGTCTCTTCTCAGTTTTGCTTGCTTATTTCCCCTTCCTCTTCTCGTGTATGTTCGCCATTTTCGATATTGGTCTTTATCCTTTAAAGTTGACATTTATCTTCCGAACTTGGCTGTTATCTTCTCCTTAGATACGACGTCAATTTTTATAAAAAGGTTCATCGTAATTGTATAGTTGAGGTGGCTAAGGTGTTAAGTTAACCGTTGCCGTTTTATACGATTAATCTGAATCCAAGCGAGAAAACAAGTCTTTGCGTTTTTTTTTTATCGTAAAGTTTAAATGGTAACTCCAATCAAGACAAAACAAGTGACGTTTCGATCAAGATTTGAAGGAGAACACAAAGATGGAGGTAAGGGCGAGTAGGAACAAGCGAAGGAGTTTAGACGAGTCTTACTTGTTTTTGTCGTAAAATCTCAACGGAAACTCCGATTGAGACGAAACGAAAAGCGTTTCGATGAGGATTCAAAAGAGAACCTAAATGAGGACCTTTCTAAGGCCTGACAGGTCGCTATGTAGCGAGTGAAGGTCTGACAGGTCGCTACGTAGCGAGTGGAAGCAAGCCAAGAAGAGTCCTACTTGTTTTCGTCGTAAAATCTCAACGGAAATTCCGATTGAGACGAAACGAAAAGCGTTTCGATGAGGATTCAAAAGAGAACCTAAAGCTGGACCTTTCTGAGGCCTGACAGGTCGCTATGTAGCGAGTGAAGGTCTGACAGGTCGCAACATAGCGAGTGGAAGCAAGCCAAGAAGAGTCCTACTTGTTTTCGTCGTAAAATCTCAACGGAAACTCCGATTGAGACGAAACGAAAAGCGTTTCGATGAGGATTCAAAAGAGAACGAAAAGGAGGACCTTTCTGAGGCCTGACAGGTCGCTATGTAGCGAGTGAAGGTCTGACAGGTCGCTACGTAGCGAGTGGAAGCAAGCTAGGAGGAGTCCTACTTGTTTTCGTCGTAAAATCTCAACGGAAACTCCGATTGAGACGAAACGAAAAGCGTTTCGATGAGGATTCAAACGAGAAAGCAAAGGAGGACCTTTCTGAGGCCTGACAGGTCGCTATGTAGCGAGTGAAGGTCTGACAGGTCTATACGTAGCGAGTGGAAGCAAGCCAAGAAGAGTCCTACTTGTTTTCGTCGTAAAATCTCAACGGAAACTCCGATTGAGACGAAACGAAAAGCGTTTCGATGAGGATTCAAAAGAGAACCTAAAGGAGGACCTTTCTGAGTCCCGACAGGTCGCTATGTAGCGAGTGAAGGTCTGACAGGTCGCTACGTAGCGAGTGGAAGCAAGCCAAGAAGAGTCCTGCTTGTTTTCGTCGTAAAATCTCAACGGAAACTCCGATTGAGACGAAACGAAAAGCGTTTCGATGAGGATTCAAAAGAGAACCTAAAGGAGGACCTTTCTGAGGCCTGACAGGTCGCTAAGTAGCGAGTGAAGGTCTGACAGGTCGCTACGTAGCGAGTGGAAGCAAGCCAGGAAGAGTCCTACTTGTTTTCGTCGTAAAATCTCAACGGAAACTCCGATTGAGACGAAACGAAAAGCGTTTCGATGAGGATTCAAACGAGAAAGCAAAGGAGGACCTTTGTGAGGCCTGACAGATCTCCATGTAGCGAGTGAAGGTCTGACAGGTTGCTACGTAGCGTGTGGAAGCAAGCCAAGAAGAGTCCTACTTGTTTTCGTCGTAAAATCTCAACGGAAACTCCGATTGAGACGAAACGAAAAGCGTTTCGATGAGGATTCAAAAGAGAACCTAAAGGAGGACCTTTCTGAGGCCTGAAAGGTCGCTATGTAGCGAGTGAAGGTCTGATAGGTCGCTACGTAGTGAGTGGAAGCAAACCAAGAAGCGTCCTACTTGTTTTCGTCGTAAAATCTCAACGGAAACTCCGATTGAGACGAAACAAAAAGCGTTTTGATAAGGATTCAAACGAGAACACAAAGGAGGACCTTTCTGAGGCCTCAAAGGTCGTTATGTAGCGAGTGAAGGTCTGACAGGTCGCTACATAGCGAGTGGAAGCAAGCTAAGAAGAGTCCTACTTGTTTTCGTCGTAAAATCTCAACGAAAACTCCGATTGAGACGAAACGAAAAGCGTATCGATGAGGATTCAAACGAGAACGCAAAGGAGGACCTTTCTGAGGCCTTACAGGTCGCTATGTACTGAGTGGAGAGTTGGCTTGAGCTCGGTCGCTATGTAGCGACCGAGCCGTGTGCGTGCTCGGTCGCTACGTAACGACCGAGCTGTGTGCATGCTCGGTCGGTACGTAGCGACCGAGCACGTACACAGCTCGGTCGCTACGTACCGACCGAGCTGTGTGCATGCTCGGTCGCTACGTAGCGACCGAGCTGTGTGCGTTCTTGGTCGCTACGTAGCGACCGAGCTGTGTGCGTTTTTGGTCGCTACGTAGCGACCGAGCTGTGTGCGTGCTCGGTCGCTACGTAGCGACCGAGCCTTGTGCATGCTCGGTCGCTTCGTAGCGACCGAGCTTGGCTAGAGCTCGATCGCTACGTAGCGACCGAGCTGTGTAATCGATTTGCTGCGCTTCCTTTTTCCGCGATTAACCTAGGGGTTTTCTGCGGTTTTTGGGAGGACAAGTTTTACCTTCCGAAAAGTCTTCGGACAACGTGTTTTGGTAAAACCGTTACGCATTGAAACTTCTTTAGCTCGGAAATGAGCTAAACTTACGGGATTTGATAAAATTTATCATTTTCCTTTATATTTAGACAGAGAAATCGCAAGCTCGTCTCGTAGCACTTCCTGTTGGCGAAAAGTCGCGGCTAGGTTTTTTTTTTGATTTTTTTTTTAGGCACTGTGGCGTTTGCGTAATCGTTGGCCATATGCGCAGTGGCGGGTGGGGTTGTCTTACCAGTGTTGTTGCGAACTGCGATTTTGTCTTTCGTGTTTCCAGACATTGTTTTGATCAAGCGTTTTGTGGCTGAGAGTTAGATTGATCCGTACCCCCCCCCCTCCTTCTAGCGCCAAACTGTGGGAACCGAAATTCGCACTGTCGATTTCCGTTTAAATTAGGAAAGTAGGAGAACCCTAGTTTTCCAGAGGTCTCGGATATCTGCTAATACCACACGCTAAGCAATCAGAACATGAGATAACACCGATAAATTATATGAAATCGTAAAAAGAGAGCAAAGAGAAGTCTTATTCCGAATTTGCGTATGAGCGTTTACAACAAGGTATAAGCCTGGGCTCGAGAGCTGTCGGCGAGATTCCTAGTTCTAACAAACCTAAGACGGCTAAACTTAATTGAGTCGCAGCTCGAATAACAAAAACGGAAAGTTGCCTAATTGCCCTAAGTGCTAAGTTTGCTCTGAAAAAGTCCACCCATGACTCTTGCCTAGGACTCCTTATATACTGGCTCCTAGGTCGGTTTACGCTTTTCCTCTTCTGCCCTTAAGCCGTCATACCATAAAAATGGAGATATTCCATTTTGTTCCGATCTTCGTAATTATCTTCAAAATTTCGTATTTATCCGCGGAAACTTAACATTTATCTTTCCTTGCGAACCAAGCATAAACTGTCCTACGGTTTATGGGCTTTTGGTTAAGAAATTGTAAGTGGGTTTCGAGTCACGTCTTAGGTCTCTTTGGGCCGTTGTTTGACTCGAAACGTTTATTACGGCTTCTTTCGATAAAAATGAACTTTCCGCGGTTTTTATCGTAAATTTCGATTGATGACTTCAAATGACGAGAAACATGAAATGGGTTGGCTACGGTCTTCGGGAGATAGCATTAAAGAGTAGACGAGAATGCATGGATTCGTGTCATATCGATTTTTTAAAAAAGCACGGTCGCTACATAGCGACTGAGCTTTGTACGTGCTCGGTCAATACGTAGCGGCCAAACTTCGGTAAGAGCTCGGTCGCTATGTAGCGACCGAGCTTTGGGGAGAGCTCGGTCGCTACGTAGCGACCGAGCTTCGGTGAGAGCTCGGTTAGCGACCGAGCCGTGTACGTGCTTGGTCGCTACATAGTGACCAGCTTTTGCGCTGGTTGCTACGCGGAAACCTTGTTAGATTCTTTCTCCGATCTTTCGTGAATGTGTTTTCTCCGCAAGATTCTTCGTAAAAATAAATATTTTTCTAAGATTTATTTTTCGTAAAAATGTTCATGCCGATTTTTACGGACTTTCAGACATTGATTCCGTCGTGACCGATTTTGACCCCAGCACCGGTCAGACCAGTCAAGCGGCCGCTGACGGAGCTAATCTGTCCGGGTTACGAACCGATCCAGTTGCAACTAACCTCAAAGATGTATTACCGACTGATCAGGCCAAGCTTTAGGGGACGTATCAGGATGGTCAACAACATCAGGAGCATGAGGAGGAAGTGGAATCCTCGAACGCTAACCGTGATGGTGACCAGCAAGAGGCCGTGGCCGATGGAACGGCCAGGGAGACCACAGCAGCGTCCAATAAGGACTTGTTAGAGGCCATGAAGGTGATGGGGGATCAGGTGGCGGTTATGGCTCAACTGTTCACGCCATTAGTGAACTCCTCGGTTGGCCAAGCTACACCTGTGGTTACGGCCACACCTATCGCCAATGGTCCAGCTGTGGACACGGTCGAGGTGATCGAGATCGATCCACCAGAAAGGACTGTAAGAAAGGTTGACTATCTGAGTCTGCTTCAGCACATATCCCGTTTAGGGACGAAGAATTTCTCAGGTAGCACTGATCCCATCGTGGCAGACGAGTGGAGGAGTAGGCTGGTCCGAAACTTCAAGTCAAGTCGCTGTCCAGAGGATTACAAGCGAGACATTGCAGTTCACTTCCTGGAAGGGGACGCACATAATTGGTGGCTGGCTGTGGACAAGCGTCTCCAGAGTTTTACGGATTTTGAAGATGAATTCAACCGCAAATACTTTCCTGCTGAGGCATGGGACCGTCTAGAAGGTAGATTCCTAGAACTTACCCAAGGCCGCAGGGCCGTACGAGAGTACGAAGAGGAGTTCAACCGACTCAGACGGTTTGTTGGGAGGGAGCTTGAGGATGAGAAAGTTCAGGTTCGTCGGTTCATTCGAGGCTTAATGATATACCATGGATTTGATCCATTTTTATCCATGGTATATAAGTGTTTTACTATCTGTATTCTATCCTATTAGGTATGTTTTTAGGTTCAGGAGTATCTTGGAGTAAAGTAATGATTATGGAGCATTTAGGAGCTTAAAAGAGATTTCATCCGAGCTGACCATTGGAGGTCGATATGCAGAAGAAGCAATCGATTGATGTACATCCTGTACCATCGATCGATGTCGAGACGCGGAACGCGCGACTTGGTTCCAGCCAACTTTAAACCCAAGGCTTCACCAAATTACAAGATTACCCCTGACGAGTTTTTAACCTAATAGTTATATACTTGCCTAAGTGTTAGGAGGCAAGGAGAGCTTTTACCATCATTGTATTCTTACTTTCAGCAAGAGAGAGAGAGAGAGAGAGAGAGAGAGAGTTTTAGGAGAGAAGATCATAGAGAGATTTGTGATTGGAACTCCATTGATTCATCTATTCTATTTTATGCAGTTTTTATCTATATTTTCTGTCATGTATTGCTTCGCTATGTCTGAGTAATTTACTTGTTAGATTCAGAGTTCAAATAGGTTAGAGGGATTAGCCCCAACTATTGAATTGCTTAGTTGTGATATTCATTGATTGATTGTTCTTAATGCTTGTTCTAGCCTTTCTAACTAGAATATTGAACCTAGGAATTTGCATGTGTCAAGCATCCTTTATCATCATGTCCTGAATCTAATCTGTCATTCTTGGACTGCTAGAGAGAGCTAACCGCTGATCTAGGAGACTAGTGAGCATTATCAACCTGCGCCTAGGGCTTAACTAAAAGCTATCGATCAATATCGTCATCTGACAATCGATCGATATTGTGAAAGGTGTATCTATCGATATCCCTATAGGATCATCGATCGACACTTTCTTGTGATCAAAAGACGATAGTTGAGATCCAAGATCTTGTTAGTTAACCAGTGAAACATTGTCATCGCTGATCACTGTGATTAAGGAGTTGAGCTCTAATATATCATGCATGCAACTGTTAGGCATCTATAGGATTATAATCTCCAACACCTGAATAGAAACCCTGCATCTAATACCTTCCAATAAAGTTACACCCCAATCATCTTGTTAGTAGAGCAATAGCCTTGCTCAATTAGGATTGCTATTTACTTTTAAACCCATAAAACAACAAACACATAGAATTAATAACCTGACTAGATTTAATAGGTTCCGTAGCTCCTGGTGGATTCGATCCCTAAGTACTGCAACTGAACCTCTTATTTGAGAGAGTAATTCACTTTTTAGGGTAATTTTAGTGGTATCACTTAAGGCCGGAGCTGAGAACTCTCTGTTCGATCCGCACCTTCAGCACCATTGGGGAACTAGTTGAACGAGTGGCTCTCTTGGAGTCTAACTTTGCTTAGGAAGCCAAGCTTAAGACGAAGTCGAAGTGTGTCCCGACGGGTAAGACTAACGACCAAAAGAGAAAATGGGACCACGTGGACGGAGGCATAGCCCCTAGTGGTCGACCTGCATGTTCCAAGTGTGGTAAGAACCATCCAGGTGAATGCTGGAAAGCCATGGGGGCTTGTGTGCGTATGGCAGCATGGATCATTCGATCCGGGATTGCACTCGACCAAGCCAGACTCAGGACCAATCCGGTGGAAGCGGCTCTCTGACTTGTTTCCATTGCGGCCAAAGTGGACACTACCAGAGTGACTGTCCCAAGCGGCAAGGGTGACAAGGGAAGGGTCGTGGAGACACGTGAAAGTAAACCCAGAGTAGGCCGACCATGATAGACTATGGATTTGACCTATTTTCATCCATAGTTTATAGGTGTTTTTACTAATAATTATTATATTATAGAGTCTATTTATTATATTTATAAGATCAGGAGTGTTTTGGAGATAAGTGTTAATTTTGGAGCATTTTGGAGATATTTGGTGCAAGCACCCGAGATGACCATCGAGCTCGACCATCGGTCGATATTGGAGATGAATAATCGATTGATACTCACATCTGTGTATCGATCGACAGCGAAGCGCGCATAAAGCCCGTTTGGTCACAGCCGACTTGAAGCCCAAGTCTTCACCATTTTACAAGATTACCCCTGTCGAGTTTTACCCTAATTATATAAGCTTTGCCGCCATGTTAAAGGCAAAGTGTGCTTTTCTTGTTTTATTATTTTCACAGCAAAGGTTCTTAGGATTTTGATAGTTTGGAGAGAAGATCCAAAGTTATAATTTGTGATTGGAACTCCATTAATATCTATTTACTATTCTAATGAAGTTTTCATACTTAATTGCTGTTATGAATTGCTTAGCCACGTCTGAGGAGTTCCATTGTTAGATTTTAGGGTTTAAATAGGTTAGGAGGGATTAGTCCCAACTATAGATTGCTAAGTTGTGATAATGATCATTAGGATTGTTCATTAATGCCTGTGTCTAGATTAGCTACCTAGAACTTTCCCTAGGATTGATTGATAAAAGCGAGAGCTTCATTCTCATCCTGAAAACATTCTAATTGAACTATGTTTCTTGCTATGAGCAAGGCGAGAGCTGATCTAGTGAGCTTAGTAAGCTATTATTCAACCCGCACATAAAGTTTGACTAGAACGCGTCGATCTATATCATACTTGAATAATCGATCGACAGAGCAAAAGGTGTATCGATCGATATCTCTATAGGATTATCGATCGACACTTTCTATTGATCAAAATAACGAGAGTTGAGATCATTAGATCTAGTTAATAGACAAGTCAAAACATGCGAGAGCTGATTGACTTGTTGATCAAGTAGTTTAGCTTTACATTATCATGCATGCAACTAATTAGGCATCTGTAGGATAATCATCCCAATTTTCCTGAATAAAAACCCTAAGTCTAACTATTTCCTTTTTAAGCACCAAAACCTCAACCAATCATATTGAACAAACACTTGTTCAATATGAAACTGCAATTTACACTTAAATCTCTAAAACCATCTTGCTAAACAAATCATATTAGATTTCTTAGGTTCTCTAACTCCCTGTGAATTCGACCCCTAAGTACTACAACTCGGCCTCTTATTTGAGAGAGTATAAATCACTCCTTAGGATAATTTGAGTGGTATCAAATTTGGCGCCGTTGCCAAAGAGATCTGATCGGCTATTTATCTAATTTTTGTTAAGTTTCTGACATAAATTTTTTTTCTTGGATTTTCAGGCACATGCCCAGCAGTACCAGAAGCAACATGGAAACTCAACTGCAATTCTCACCAGATCCTCCAAGTTTGGAACGTTCGATCCGCAAGGAAGAGCGCTCCTCATCGACCGACAATAACACTTGTTTGTCGCTCGATTCTGCTCAACCACCGTCGATCCAAACGCTAGTCCCGTCGACCGATACTCGCTCACAACTGTCGACCAACAACTCTCACCTTCCGTCGACCAACATCTTTCAACCGACATCGATCGATACTCCATCCCAGACATCAATCGATACTGAGCCGCGAGAGATGGTAGCACCTTTGATACTTGTACGAGATAACAATGGAGACCTGCATGACCAGGAGGGTCATCTGCGTAATGCAGCAGGTCAGAGGATAGATGCTCAGGGGGCTGCAATCCCTGAGCCTGTTGCTAATGCTACAGGTAATACTTTACCTATGGATGAGGCTGCGCAACCCAAGACGTTGGCTGACTACAACCGTCCAGATCGATACTACACCAACATATCAGCCATTCATCCTCCCACTATTGAGAGGGATTTTGTGTTGAAAGCGCAATACTACACGCTTGTGGGATAGCTACCCTACCATGGATTATTCCACGAGCATCCTATGGACCATTTGGAGAGGTTCGAGGATCTGATTTCTGCTATTTGAGTCGAGGGAGTCTCTGCTGACTACCTGTTATGCAAGCTCTTCAGGTACTCACTTGCTGGAGAATCTCTGCATTGGCTCAAGCAGTTACAACCATGATCTCTTAAATCATGGAGCGACATCAAGAATGCATTCTTATGCAATTTCTTTGATGAAGCGCGTGCTGAAGACTTGAGGAGAAAGATTGCTACATTCACTCAGGAGCCTGCAGAATCATTCAGGGGCTCTCTTATCAGAGATGTTAGGGTATTTTTGTGTAAAAGCGATCCGTGCTCAGCTCTACGGAATGATAGGAGGAAGGAGACGCGTCTATGAGTGTAATCTCATGCTTTGATAGTTGATAAACCAGGAGATCTTGCTCTTAGGATACTGCCATATGGGTATGGGCCAATATATGTCGTCGATGCCTTAGCAGCAACAATGGGATTGGTCGTTTAGGCGGGGGCCGCCTATCATAGAGAAGATCGCAGGGTCTTCTTGATCTATAATTGATGGTTCCGGTTACCACGGTCGGTTCTTGAGGGCCTCATGATCCATACTTGATGGTCTCGGCTACCAAGGTAGGTCTTTGGGTATCTATGGACGGGACCATAGATGGTGTTTGGATTTATAGCTGCATCCTTCAGTGGGGACTGCCTACGTACCCTTCAGGGGGGGGGGATCAAGCCGTTCGTAGCTCATGTGGATTTATAGCTGCATCCTTCAGTGGGGATTGCCTACGTACCCCTCAAGGGGAGATCAAGACATTCGTAGTTCATGTATATGGAGGCAAGGAGCCTAGATGGGCGTGCAGCCTAATGGATGCACGTAGCCTGATGGAGGCGCGTAGCCTAATGGAGGCATGTGGCCTAGGGAGCACGGGGCTCTAGTGGGCACATGGCCTAAGGGGCATGTAGCCTTGGGAGCACAGGGCTCTAGTGGGCACATGGCCTAAGAGGCACGTAGCTCTGGGAGCACGTAGCTCTGTAGGTGATAGAAGTCATCTGTTCTAGAGGGCGCATGGCCGGAAGAGATGGTAGACCTGCCGATATGCTGCAGTGAGCATGATGTATCGATGTGCTTCAGTGAGCATGGTGGGACCCGCTGATGAGCTGGAGATCGTGGCCTGATCCAGGAAGTAGAGTTGTAGACGTGCTGCAGTGAGCTTATCTCTTTTTCTGGTTGATAGTAATCGCAGGGATTCATCGGTTGTGAGATTGTTGATGAAGATGGTCCTCTAGGTGCGAAACCTTGCCTTGGCCGCTGTAGAGTTGATGAGCTCTGGTCATGGACGTGGTGGACCTCCTTTATTTAGGTTTAGAAACCTATCTTTATAGTGGAGGTCGTGCCTCTCTCTTAGGATTTGGAAATATTCATTATATCTTTCGGTAATAGAATATTTCCCTTTTTCTTAAGGGAGGTCATATGTATTGGAATACTTCCTGTTTCTCTCGGATTTAGGGAGATTCCTTCTTGTCCAAGCTGGTACCTTATTTAAAGGAAGATTTCCATTTATCCTAAGGCAGGATAAATCACTCGGCCTGGAAGCCGGAGGCCAGACCCAGACCCGGGGGCGGGGACCCAGACCCGGGGGCGGGGACCCAGACCCGGGGGCGGGGACCCAGACCCGGGGGCGGGGACCCAGATCCGGGGACATGGACCTGGAAGCCAGAGGGAGGAACCCAGGACCCAGAGGCAGGGCCCAGACTCGGGGGTAGGAACCTGGATGCCGGAGGGGGGAACCCGGGACCTAGAGGCAGGAACTTGGAAGCCGGAAGCTGGAGTAATCTCTTCATGGAATATTTTTCCCCAATAGTTTGCCCGTTATTTTCTGGTTTCATGTTTGACGGAAGGAAATAACATGATTTTCTTCATAGGACTTTGTGAGTCTCACCATGGTATCAAGCTCCTTGTTGAATTTGGAGTAGGACGTCGGCTCGTAGCATGGGCCATCAAACTCTATTTGTCGATAGTGCTCGGATGTACTTGCGGTCGGTCTGAAAGGATTCGCAGCCTGATTGGAGATATATCGCCTGGAGAATGGGCAATTATCCTTGATCCCATGCAGAGACGTGGTAGACATGCTTCAATGGGCATATGTTTGGTCTCTAGTTGTACCCTTGATTCCGATGACCTGGAAGTGGATAATCAGAAAGAACCACCATGTAGGACCTAGTAAATTCTCTAAAGGCGGACATCACTGTCGCGTAGGATCAAGCTGACCTTGTAACACTTTCTTCTTCTCCTTTATAAGGATGAGATGTTGCCCCCATGGTGGGGATTGGTCGGAGTTGGCCAAAGGTTTGATAGAGAAGCCGGGAGCGTCTGCATAAAGGGTGATGCTTCTGCTCATACCCCAGATGCTTATGCTGCTCCTGTAGCTATACTAGGTGTTGGGTTCAAAATCGGTCACGACGGAATTAATGTCTGAAAATCCGTAAAAATCTGCATGAATGTTTTACGAAAAATTAATCTTAGAAAAAGATATATTTTTACGAAGAATCTTGCGGAGAAAACACATTCACGAAAAATCGGAGAAAGACTCGAACAAGGTTGCCGCGTAGCAACAAGCGCAAAACCTGGTCGCTACGTAGCGACTAAGCACGTACACGGCTCGGTCGCTAACCGAGCTCTCACCGAAGCTCGGTCGCTACGTAGCAACCGAGTTCTCCCCAAAGCTCGGTCGCTACGTAGCGACCGAGCTCTCCCCGAAGTTTGGTCGCTACGTAGCGACCAAACACGTACAAAGCTCGGCCGCTAGGTAGCGACCGAGCTCTCAACGAAGCTCTGTCGCTATGTAGCGACCGAGCACGTACACGGCTCGGTCGCTACGTAGCGACTGAGCTCTCCTCGAAGCTCGGTCGCTACGTAGCGACCGAGCTCTCCTCGAAGCTCGGTCGCTACGTAGCGACCGAGCTCTCACCGAAGCTCGGTCGCTACGTAGCGACCAAGCACGTACACGGCTCGGTCGCTACGTAGCGACCGAGCTCTCACCGAAGCTTTTAATCTATCAACTCGTCTCAATTGGAGTTTCCATTGAGATTTTACGACGAAAACAAGTAGGACTCTTCTTGGCTTGCTTCCACTCGCTACGTAGCAACCTGTCAGATCTTCACTCGCTACATAGCGACCTGTCAGGCCTCAGAAAGGTCCTCCTTTGCGTTCTCGTTTGAATCCTCATCGAAACGCTTTTTGTTTCGTCTCAATAGGAGTTTCCGTTGAGATTTTACGACGAAAATAAGTAGGACTCTTCTTGGCTTGCTTCCACTCGCTACGTAGCGACCTGTCAGACCTTCACTCTCTACATAGCGACCTGTCAGGCCTCAGAAAAGTCCTCCTTTGTGTTCTCGTTTGAATCCTTATCGAAACGCTTTTTGTTTCGTCTCAATCGGAGTTTCCGTTGAGATTTTACGACGAAAACAAGTAGGACGCTTCTTGGCTTGCTTCCACTCGCTACGTAACGACCTGTCAGACCTTCACTCGCTACATAGCTACCTGTCAGGCCTCATAAAGGTCCTCCTTTAGGTTCTCTTTTGAATCCTCATCGAAACGCTTTTCGTTTCGTCTCAATCGGAGTTTCCGTTGAGATTTTACGACGAAAACAAGTAGGACTCTTCTTGGCTTGCTTCCACTAGCTATGTAGCGACCTGTCAGACCTTCACTCGCTACATAGCGACCTGTTAGGCCTCAGAAAGGTCCTCCTTTGCGTTCTCGTTTGAATCCTCATCGAAACGCTTTTCGTTTCGTCTCAATCAGAGTTTCCGTTGAGATTTTACGACGAAAACAAGTAGGACTCTTCCTGGCTTGCTTCCACTCGCTACGTAGCGACCTGTCAGACCTTCACTCGCTACATAGCGACCTGTCAGGTCTCAGAAAGGTCCTCCTTTAGGTTCTCTTTTGAATCGTCATCGAAATGCTTTTCGTTTCGTCTCAATCAGAGTTTCCGTTGAGATTTTACGACAAAAACAAGTAAGACTCGTCTAAACTCCTTCCCTTACTCCTACTCGCTCTTACCTCCATCTTTGTGTTCTCCTTTAAATATCGATTGAACGTCTCTTTTTTTCTCTTGATTGGAGTTACCATTGAAACTTTACGATAAAAAACCCGCAAAGACTTGTTTTCTCGCTTGGATTCAGATTAATCGTATAAAACGGCAACGGTTAACTTAACACCTTAGCCGCCTCAACTATACGATTACGTTGAACCTTTTTATAAAAATTGACGTCGTATCTAAGGAGAAGATAACAGCCAAATTCGGAAGATAAATGTCAAGTTTAAAGGATAAAAACCAATATCGAAAATGGCGAACATACACGAGAAGTGGAAGGTGAAATAAGCAAGCAAAACTGAGAAGAGACAAAACTGCGTCTTCGAGAGAACTAAGGTATTTCCGACTTGAAATTTTTGAAATCAGACTTGGAATTTTCGTAGGAAATTACTAAGAAATAAAAATGCCTTTGAGACTGCCATAGAACTTTAGGGAACGTAAAACCTAGGTGGATAGTCTAGCGAACTAAGTCTTAGGCGATTTTTCTTGTCTCGATATATCGTTCCAGAACGTAAACGATCGCCACGCATATCGAGCTCGCTTCCTAAAGAGAGAAAAAACTAGAGACATGAACGTCGTCTTAAAACCGATTTGTTTCTAGCAATTTTCTCGGAACCGACATATTCCAAGTCGTCAAAGTGGAAACAAACCAAATCACAGTCCATGTGTCGTCTTTAAATTGTCCAGGATTATTGATCATTTCAAACCTTAGAAGAAGAAACGTACACAACCCTTCAAAGTATCGGTTCAACTGTTTTCTTTCGTGAAAAAAAAAGGGGAGTAGGTACGTATACTATACTCGTATACTCCCAAACTTCAAAAACTTTTGCAAATCGTGTCAAATAGGCAAACGACAATCTAAAATTCGTCTAAACGCTAGCAACATATCCAGACGATCATGAACATAATCTCAAAGACTATACATCATTTCTTGTCGCAATCATGCGTACAAAAAACATATACCAATATCAAACTGAAACTCGACGATTAGCCAAAGTATTGAAGCCCTTTCCTGTTTTAGAAAGCCAGTTTCGTTTAAAAATTTCTACGAGAAATCTTCAATCACCAAAGCATTTCTTTCAGTTTCCGTTGTACCAAGTGAGTCACGGAATAGCATCAACAACATTTGTGACGAACAAAACTCGAGAATAGATGTAGCATCGTGCACAAAGAGACGCTTTCCTCCCGATGGTGGCTAGATCCACCTCTGGTCGACAAATTCGTTCCAGAAACTAATGTGTCATGAGAATCTTTTCATAAAACCTATGAAAAACGTTCTGCGACTAGATCGTAATGAAATAAACTTCGGTAACACTCCATGAGTAACTCCAAGCAACTTTCACCTAGGATAGAAATCACAGCAGAAACGTTTCTCGTGAAACCCACAGAAATAACGCTTCTTTAACATATGTTTACATATGACCGATCTAAAACCTTCGTAAAACCGGTCCCCATTACTTACGCGGACAATCCTTCGTACAATCAGACCAAGTCTTACGAAGAAACTTTCTAAAGTTAACATAAGAGGCTTTATGAAGAACCATGCGGCTCGCTGGCTTATGCTTTTCTTTTCCCTCGGTCACATCCGAGAAGGCAGTCGTCCCGCCACTGACTCCACACTGGTTATGTAGCAAACCTCTTGGGTTTCGTCTTCCTCAGGCAAAAAAATTTTGATTTTCATAAGACTATAGGTGACATTATACGAAACATTCGTCGTATAACTGAACCTAGAGCGGAGAATCGTTTTCTACGACAATCGGCCATATTAGCATGGATAACCCCGACAAACTTGGCCTATCAATCTCAACAAGCGCTCTTTGGCCCTCGGTCAACTACGCCTTCTACTAAAGGTCCAAACCAATATTTGCCATCCCCTTTAAGGACAATCGTAAACTAACATGACTTTAATTGTTAAAATACCATGGTCTAATCTTTGACCTACAACATCCTTGGCTATCTGAGTGAACACATCCCTCACGCCAAGCCAAACTATTTGAGAAACCATAGCTCCATCACTTAACGGCTAAACGACAATCTACGATTTGTCTAAATACGTCGTTTGACTATTAAGAGAATAATTATCGTATAGCCTACAGTCGGAAGTCATATGATAAATTCTTCGTAACGAAACTCAGTCCTAACAACCAAATGGTTAAAGGAAGATCTAAACTTTTCGAAAATTGACCGAGTTCAATACTCTCCACAATTCACTTTAAGCCCGCAATGTTTTACCCATAATACGCGGCATGTAAGGAAAAATCCGTAACAAAGCTTCTAGAGTTATACAAAACATCCTAAAAAATGCACGAAATAGATCTCAGAAAGCCAACACTTCACAAAGCACTATGAAGGAAAACGCTTCCTCCCATGAAAAAATTTACGCGACACCTCAGTCCTAATTCCTCGATCGCAAATGAAATTATTAGCATCCAAACAGGAACAACAATTTTGGCTGCGAACATCCGTAGTCAAACAAGAACGTTTCTCAAACGCAGGGCTAAGACTAAACCCGCGAACAATTCAAGCACGAAACGCGGCATACGAAAGAATAACAAATCTTCAGCCTCGCGAGACGTCGCAGACGCCTGAAGATTTGTTCTTCGACGAAATTTCCTTCCTCGATAAAAACACTTTCTTGGAAGACCAGACAGTCGTACGCACCAACATCTTCTCAAAACATATCCTTCGCGAAGACTCGAAACGGTATTTTTTACCATTAAGTTTGTTGCTGATCACAACGAACTCTTAACGTCCTAAACAGACTTAGCCATCTCGTGGAGATGACTCTCGTACATCCGACACAAGGATAATAGCGCTATAAAAGAAACCCAAAATTTTTGGTCAGCACTTCCAGGAGGCTTAAAAATTGTCATTGGAGAGATGCTCGGTTCCAACCATACAAGTCGTATAAGCCGAGAACCTATCGCGGACTTTAAATCGGTATGGAATCAGGATGAAACTGAAACGGGATACGTAAGTCGAATTAGTCATCGCACCCTCTAAAACCAGGAGTAAACTTAGGTCTTGCCCTAAACCCAGCGCACTGGTCTCTAACATCTCTAGGCATAGTATCAAAAACCTTGATACGAGATCCCAAAATTTGTCTCTTTGCCAATATTCGAGCGTCTTCAGAAATCCCGCAAGATTTACACACTGCGGAAAACTCTCGAAACAGATCACGGATATAGCAGTTCACACAGAGTTAGATTACGAGATGACAACTCGTAGTCTCCCTTCTACACCCATATAAAATGCCATCGGCAGCAACACGCCTGATAACCACTACATAAAAACTAGACCGTAAAGGTCTCGCTGGAAAACATGTCATAAGAACCTTAACTCCAAGACGAACTACGAAAGGCTTGATCCCTTCAACAAGGGTACGTAGGCAGCCGTCATAAGGTGCAGCCCCAATCTTATCGAGTTCTACTCTTAGAAGAGCGAGAAGACCACTTACCACAAACCTTTTCGACCATTAATTCCGCCTAACTCACCTAACTTGCCAAGCCACTCGCCAAAACCTCACGCTAGAAGCTCATGGTTCTAACGAGCTGGGGGGCTAACTGTTGGGGTAAAAATCGGTCACGACGGAATCAATGTCTGAAAGTCCGTAAAAATCGGCATGAACGTTTTTACGAAAAATAAATCTTAGAAAAAGATTTATTTTTACGAAGAATCTTTCGGAAAAAACACATTCACGAAAAATCGGAGAAAGACTCGAACAAGGTTGCCGCGTAGCAACCAGCGCAAAAGCTGGTCGCTACGTAGCGACGAAGCACGTACACGGCTCGGTTGCTAACCGAGCTCTCACCGAAGCTCGGTCGCTACGAAGCGACCGAGCACGTACACGGCTCGGTCTCTACATAGCGACAGCGCACGTACACAGCTCGGTCGCTACGTAGCGACCGAGTTCTCCCCGAAGCTTGGTCGCTACGTAGCAACCGAGCACGTACAAAGCTCGGTCGCTACGTAGCGACTGAGCACGTACACGGCTCGGTCGCTCTGTAGCGACCGAGCTCTCACCGAAGCTCGGTCGCTACGTAGCGACCGAGCTCTCCTCGAAGCTTGGTCACTACGTAGCGACCGAGCTCTCCCCGAAGCTCGGTCGCTACGTAGCGACCGTGCTTTCTTAAAAATCGATATGACACTAATCCATGCATTCTCGTCTACTCTTTAATGCTATCTCCCGAAAACTGTAGCCAACCTATTTCATGTTTCTCGTCATTTGAAGTCATCAATCTAACTTTACGATAAAAACCGCGGAAAGTTCGTTTTTATCGAAAGAAGCCGTAATAAACGTTTTGAGTCAAACAACGGCCCAAAGAGACATAAGACGTGACTCGAAACCGACTTACGATTTCTTAACCAAAAGCCCATAAACCGTAGGACGGTTTATGCTTGGTTCGCAGGGAAAGATAAATGTCAAGTTTCCGCGGATAAATACGAAATTTTGAAGATAATTACGAAGATCGGAAAAAATGGAATATCTCCATTTTTTATGCTATGACGGCTTAAGGGCAGAAGAGGAAAAACATAACCCGACCTAGGAGCCAGTATATAAGGAGTCCTAGGCAAGAGTCATGGGTGGACTTTTTTTTTCAGAGAAAACTTAGCACTTAGGGCAATTAGGCAACTTTTCGTTTTTGTTATTCGAGCTGCGACTCAATTAGGTTTAGCCGTCTCAGGGTTGTTAGAACTAGGAATCTCGCCGACAGCTCTCGAGCCCAGGCTTATACCTTGTTGTAAACGCTCATACGCAAATTCAGAATAAGACTTCTCTTTGCTCTATTTTTACGATTTCATATAATTTATCGGTGTTATCTCGTGCTCTCCTACTTTCCTAATTTAAACGGAAATCGACTGTGCAAATTTTGGTTCCCACACTAGGCCTTAGTTCAGGCAGGACTTCAGTTTGCATTTCTGGAGGCCCTCTAGTTCCATGAATCGTGTGGAGGAGTGTATGGGTCAGGACCCAAAAATTCTATGAGGGAGAATCTTGGCGAGGCAAAGGATTAGGGAGATGAGGAGGTTTAATAAGACCCGGAGGCCGAAACTGAGGATCCTCATGTTTGATCCTGTTGGCCTTGCTTGCGCCTCTTGAGCTTGTAAAAGTTGTAATGGACTTTTGCCTGGAACCTGGAGGCTGGATGGACTCTCGTCCTGGAACCCGGAGGCTAGATGGACTTTCGTCCTGGAACCCAGAGGCTGGATGGACTCTCGTCCTGGAACTCGGAGGCCTGATGGACTTTCGTCCTGGAACCCGGAGGCTGTAGGGTAAATCCCTTCTTCAAACCCGGAGGTTTTAGGATGTAACCCTTTTGGACCCGGAGGTCCTAGGTGTTATGTTGAGCTCTGCTCCTGTGAGTAAGCTGCTCTTAATCGTGTGCGACATTGCACTCTGCCCCCGTAGGTAGACCACTATCAATGTCGTTTTTTTAGATGTTGCATTCTGCCACTCGGAAGTAGGCCACTATCAACATCTGTCTATAAGTTCGTAAACTTTCAGACGGGTATCGCATTCCACCTCCCTTAGGTTGGGTTCTATCGATATAAATTCTCCTACGAAGGGACCATGGACCTTCATTTCGGGCCCGGATGCCGTTTATAACCCGAAGGTGTTTTATGAACCCGGAGGTCATGTGGGAATCCGAAGTTTCTCCTTTAGATCCTGACATCGTATCTGGACCCAGATGTCTTGTGGGAACCCGGAGGTTCTCCTTTTGATCCTCAGATCGTATCTGGACCAGGAGGTCATGTGGGAATCCGGAGGTTCTTCTTTAGATCCTGAGATCTTATTTGGAACCCGGAGGTTGAGTAAGGACCCAAAGGTCGTCTCTGGAGCCTGGAGGCTTCCCTAGACCTGGAGGTCACCTTTAGAATCCGGAGGTCATTTGGGAACCCGGAGGTTCCTTCAGACCCTGAGGTCGTATTTAGGACCCGGAGGTCGTTTGTGAACCCGGAGGTTCCTTCAGACCCTGAGGTTGTATTTAGGAACCGAAGGTCGTATTTAGGACCCGAAGGTCGTTTGGGAACCCGGAGGTTCCTTCTGGACCCGGGGATTGCCTACGTACCCTTCAGGGGGGGGGGGATCAAGCCGTTCGTAGTTCATGTATATGGAGGCAAGGAGCCTAGATGGACGATCAGCCTGATGGAGGCACGTAGCCTGATGGAGGCGCGTAGCCTAATGGAGGCATGTGGCCTAGGGAGCACGGGGCTCTAGTGGGCACATGGCCTAAGGGGCATGTAGCCTTGGGAGCACGGGGCTCTAGTGGGCACTTGGCCTAAGGGGCACAAAGCTCTGTAGGTGATAGAAGTCATCTGTTCTAGAGGGCGCATGGCCGGAATAGATGGTAGACCTGCCGATATGCTGCAGTGAGCATGATGTGTCGATGTGGTTCAGTGAGTATGGAGGGACCCCGTTGATGAGCTGGAGATCGTAGCCTGAGCCAGGAAGTAGAGTTGTAGACGTGCTGCAGTGAGCTTATCTCTTTATCTGGTTGATAGTAATCACAGGTATTCATTGGTTGTGAGATTGTTGATGAAGATAGTCCTCTAGGTGCGTAACCTTGCCTTGGCCGCTGTAGAGTTGATGAGCTCTGGTCATGGACGTCGTGGACCTCCTTTATTTAGGTTTAGAAACCTATCTTTATAGTGGAGGTCCTGCCTCTCTCTTAGGATTTGGAGATATTCATTATATCTTTCGATAATAGAATATTTTCCTTTTTCTTAAGGGAGGTCATATGTATTGGAATACTTCCTCTTTCTCTCGGATTTAGGAAGATTCCTTCTTGTCCAAGCTGGTACCTTATTTAAAGGAAGATTTTCATTTATCCTAAGGCAGGATAAATCACTCGGCCTGGAAGCCGGAGGCCAGACCCAGACCCGGGGGCGGGGACCCAGACCCGGGGGCGGGGACCCAGATCTGGGGACATGGACCTGGAAGCCGGAGGGGGGAACCCAGAACCCGGAGGCAGGGCCCAGACCCGGTGGCAGGAACCTGGATGCCAGAGGGGGGAACCCGGGACCTGGAGGCAGGAACTTGGAAGCCGGAACTTGGAGTAATCTCTTCATGGAATATTTTTCCCTAACAGTTTGCCCCTTATTTTCTGGTTTCAAGTTTGAAGGAAGGAAATAACATGATTTTCTTCATAGGACTTTGTGAGTCTCACCATGGTATCAAGCTCCTTGTTGAATTTGGAGTAGGACGTCGTCTCGTAGCATGGGCCATCAAACTCCCTTGTCGATAGTGCTCGGATGTACTTGCGGTCGGTCTGAAAGGATTCGCAGCCTGATTGGAGATATATCGCCTAGAGAATGGGCAATAATCCTTGATCCCATGCAGAGACGTGGTAGACATGCTTCAATGGGCATATGTTTGGTCTCTAGTTGTACCCTTGATTCCGATGACCTTGAAGTGGATAATCAGAAAGAACCACCATGTAGGACCTAGTAAATTCTCTAAAGGCGAACATCACTGTTGCGTAGGATCAAGTTGACCCTGTAACACTTTCTTCTTCTCCTTTATAAGGATGAGATGTTACCCCCATGGTGGGGATTGGTCAGAGTTGGCCGAAGGTTTGATAGAGAAGCCGGGAGTGTTCTGCATAAAGGGTGATGCTTATGCTTCTCTTGTAGCTATATTAGGCCTTAGTTCAGGGAGGACTTCCGTTTGCATTTTTGGAGGCTCTCTAGTTCCATGAATCGTGTGGAGGAGTGTATGGGTCAGGACCCAAAAATTCTAAGAGGGAGAATCTTGGCGAGGCTAAGGATTAGGGGGATGAGGAGGTTTAATAAGACTCGGAGGCCGAAACTGAGGATCCTCATGTTAGATCCTATTGGCCTTGCTTGCGCCTCTTGAGCTTGTAAAAGCTGCAATGGACTTTTGTCCTGGAACCTGGAGGCTGGATGGACTCTCGTCCTGGAACCCGGAGGCTAGATGGACTTTCGTCCTAGAACTCGGAGGCTGGATGGACTCTCGTCCTGGAACCCGGAGGCTGGATGGACTTTCGTCCTGGAACCCGGAGGCTGTAGGGTGAATCCCTTCTTCAAACTCGGAGGTTTTAGGATGTAACCCTTTTGGACCCGGAGGTCCTAGGTGTTATGTCGAGCTCTGCTCCTGTGAGTAAGCTGCTCTTAATCGTGTGCGACATTGCACTCTGCCCCCTTAGGTAGGCCACTATCAATGTCGTTTTTTTAGATGTTGCATTCTGCCACTCGGAAGTAGGCCACTATCAACATCTGTCTATAAGTTCGTAAACTTTCAGACGGGTATCGCATTCCACCTCCCTTAGGTTGGGTTCTATCGATATAAATTCTCCTACGAAGGGTCCATGGACCTTCGTTTCGGGCCCGGAGGCCGTTTATAACCCGAAGGTGTTTTATGAACCCGGAGGTCATGTGGGAATCCAAAGTATCTCCTTAAGATCCTGAGATCGTATCTGGACCCGAATGTCTTGTGGGAACCCGGAGGTTCTCCTTTCGATCCTCAGATCGTATCTGGACCCGGAGGTCATGTGGGAATCCGGAGGTTCTTCTTTAGATCCTGAGATCTTATTTGGAACCCAGAGGTTGAGTAAGGACCCAAAGGTCGTCTCTGGAGCCCGGAGGCTTCCCTAGACCTGGAGGTCACCTTTAGAACTCGGAGATCGTTTGGGAACCCGGAGGTTCCTTCAGACCCTGAGGTCGTATTTTGGGCCCAGAGGTTGAATAAGGACCTGGAGGTCATTTGGGAACCCGGAGGTTCCTTCAGACCCTGAGGTCGTATTTAAGACCCAGAGGTCGTTTGGGAACCCAGAGGTTCCTTCAGACCCTGAGGTCGTATTTAGGACCCGGAGGTCGTTTGGGGACTCGGAGGTTCCTTCCGACCCTGAGGTTGTATTTAGGACCCGGAGGTCGTATTTAGGACCCGAAGGTCGTTTGGGAACCCGGAGGTCATTTTTAACCCAGAGGTTCATTTTGGACTCAGAGGTCGTTTCGAACCCGGAGGTTGCTCTAGACCCGGAGGTCATTTTGAACCCAAAGGTTGCTTTGGACCCGGAGGTCGCTTGGGAACCCGGAGGTTCCTCTAGAACCGGAGGTTGTTTTGAACCCGGGGTTATATAAGAACCTAGAGGTTTACCTTTTCCAGGTCCTGAGATCTTTTCAGGACCCAGAGACTGCATGGGGACCCGAAGGTTCTTAATAACCCGGGGGTTCTGATCTAATAACCCTGAGGTTATCTTTAGACCCGGAGTTCATAAAAACCTGAAATATTTGGTTTTGCAGGGACCGTACTCCGCCTTCCTAGGCAAGACTACTCCCGGTACCTGTTCAGATTTTGCATTCTGTCACTCGGAAGCAGGCCACTATCGAGTTCCTATGTTGTATTCTACTTCTGCAGAAAGTCACTGACAGGCTTAGAGGGTGCTGGTGTGGGTTTTATGACCCAAATGCCAGGCTTACGCTGCTTTCCACATCTGGAGAAGCAGGATTTAGATTGATCCATGTATTTGACAGTACTTTTGCAATGAATATATACCATGTGTTCCCTGTATCGTGTAGCTCGTACCGTTTTAATACATGTACTTTTCACATTGGTACTCTAGGGACCCCGATGCGCCTTAAGCTGCACCGGGGTTTTAGGTAGTTTTGACAGCATACTCAGGCTTGTGCAGACCCATTCCTGCTTTATGTCTCATACCCATTATCGCTCCCTGTACAAACTCTGAGTTTGAATACAATACTTTTGCCTTTGTATTTAATATGCTCCCTGCCTGAGAGTAAGCGTGTAAGCTCCTCAGGCAGTACCTTGCATTATATGTAATATGCTCCCTGCTTGAAAGTGAGCATGTAAGCTCCTCAGGCAGTACCTTTGCATTATATGTAATATGCTCCCTGCCCGAGAGTAAGCGTGTAAGCTCTTCAGGCAGTACCTTGCATTATACATACTTCGTATCCCTCATGGGAGTAGGCTCTTGAGCAGGAGTACTATATTTGACAGCATACTATGGCTTGTGCTAGCCCATTCCTGCGATTGTCAAATATTTTCCATGCGTCATATGTGTGGGTTTCCACTTATGCGCAAGATCATAGGATCTAGTAATCCCTTTTACTGATCTGGAGGCAGGGATGGATGCAGGGGTCGGAGCCGAAGCTTCTCTCAACAGGAACCTGGAGGCTGGTGTCCTGCCCGAGGCCTGGATGATATTTCCCAACCAGTTTGCCCCTTATTTCTCGATTTCGTCCTCGAACTCGGGGAATAACCTGTGCACTCAAGTCAACCGGAGTTGCTCATTCTCAGCAGGCTTCCCCTGGGCAGGACATCGCTCTAGTAATCCTTCTTTCCCAGGTTCTTCTTAGGTCTAGACCGTGTTCGAACCTGGGGGAGAACAAATTTACACGGGATAGACCGGGGTCTAGTAGACGTTTCCAGGTTCTAGACCTGCTGAGAGATGACCTGGCGAGATTCAGGACCTTGGTTGCATTCCATTGGATGTTAAGAATTATTCATGGGGCTCGTGGCCTGAAGTAGTTCTCTCTGGTTGGCGCGAGACCTGATGGAGTAATGCTCGATGCTTCAGTGGGCATGAACACCAGCTTGTCGGTGGCAGGTCCTTTGGGCTTGGCGTAAACAGGACGTCGCTCTGAAGTCTCCTTTTTTGGGTTCTTCTTAGGCCTGGCTCGTGTTTGAACCTGGAGGGAGTCGATTTCTCTGAGATAGACATGGGTCTAATGGATATTACCAGGCTTGTGGCTTGTATAGGTTGATTGACCTAGGGAGATTCAGGATCCTGGCCTTGCATGTTGATGGATGGAAAGACTCGTAGGTTTGGCTGGTGAAGATCACTTGTATCAGTTGAAATCTGCTGTAGGCGATCTGTTGTCCCGCTCGGAAGTAGGAATTCTTGATATTTGATTCGCATTGCAGGGATAAGCGAGATCCATCTTCCTGGCGCATGACCTCGCTGGCGCATAGCCACATATTTCCAGGATCCGAATGGCACATGACCGGGGTAATGAAAAAAATTATCGACTTACTTCTTGTTTGTGTCCCCATAACTGGACATCAGCAGGAGAATGATCTTCTGAAGAACATAAGCCCTGACTCTAGGGTGGAGAAGTTCCGTACTAGGTAGTAATCGAGTGAAGACCGTGATTTTTCTCATTCCTTCTTCGGGAGGAATGAGACCCTTTGTTGAGGCGTGGTGGCCGATTCTTCGTCGTACTACCCTGAGGTATCGACGTACATCGTGTAGGAACTTGTAGTCCCTTACGATTCTTCTCCAGGATTTAAGGCTCTCAAGGGATTCATGTTCTGATCCTGTTGGACCTGTAGATTTTTCCTGGAGGTTTCGAGGAATTAATGCTCTGACACGGGAGGATCTATAGATATTGCACCCGGAGGCGAATCTTTGTTTTGCTGTCTCGAACCCAGAGTCTTTATTGACTTAATACAACATCGCACTCTGTCCTCTAGAGATGGACCACTCTCGATGTTGATTAGATGTGGAATGTTGTCAAGATTGCCGTTCGGAATACCTTCAAGATCTATAGGACAGCTTCTTGGTAATAGAACCTTTGTGGGACACGTGGTCCCGCAGTTTCTGGTGCTCTTAGCTGGTCTCAAGTCTCTCCGTTTTGTCATGTTGGATGTATCTTCTCAAAATCCGTCGATTACAGAGATATCCTCAAGAGGCCGGGAGGTTCTGGAGTTTATCCTCCTGAAACATGGAGGTTTGTGGGCTTCGTCCCCTAGAAACCCAGAGTTTTTGGAACTGGTTCTCTTGGAACCCGAAGGTTTTGGGGTAGACCCTTCTGAAACATGGAGGTTCCCAGATGTTTGCGAGCTCCTCTGTCTGCCTTGTCAATGACCTTTGTACCTCTGGCGTATGGAGCAATATTTTTACTCTTTGCCCCAGGACGGCACTCCATGTATGCTTATGTTCTTTCAGGTAAAGCAACAACACTTCTCCGTCCCTGGGCTTGGAGAGTATGGGTTGACGTGGTCTCATGTGATTTTGGATTTCTTTCTTTGCAGGCGTCGTTCGATGACTCGTTCTAGCTGCTCTCTACCCCCGCTTGGGCGAGCCACTCTTAGCGTTTCCCGATGTCTTTTAACATCCATGCTGCTCTCTGCTTCCCATTGGGTGAGCCACTCTCAGCGTTTTCTGGACGTCATTCGATGACTCGTCGCCTCGTCTTGAATCTCCTTTGCCACGGGCATGTTGATGGAAGTTGTTGATGCGTATAGCCCCGTGGGTTAACGCTTAGCTCATCTGCCCCTCCTTTCCTCGTGGTCGTGTCTTCCTCAGAGGTATATCAGGGTATATGGCCAGGAAAAGCGGTAGTAAGGTGGTCAGAACCCTGGATCCAAAACCTGGAAGCTGGGATCCGGAACCTGGAAGCTGGAACCCGGAACCTGGAAGCTGGAACCCGGAACCCAGAGATTTGGCTTGTCCTTTTGGATGAATAGTAGCGGGAACATGTGTTCTCTGGCTTCTTTTATTCCCATTTGCTCCAAATGAGTAGAGGGTATGAAAACCAGCACTCCTTGATGTAGTATTAGCATTTTCCCTGGCTCCGTTGCAGGAGGTAGAGCAGCAGTGTTCTCAACACTTAGGCAGGGTTTCTTTGCGGAACAACTCCAATGGAATCCGACGAGTACCCAAAGGCATTCTATCCACCTAGCTATCAGGTTTATCTAGGATTCCACTACCACTTAGATTCTAGACCCTAAAGAGAAAGGTGGTTCTCCAGTTACCTCTTAGTGGTTGCCTGGTATTCCTGCAGTATTTTCAGGAGCTCTTCTTCTGACTCCTCCTGTTTGGAAGAATTGATGGCGTCTAGGGCTTGCTATGTTGCTGCCAGTTGACTACCCGTTGATATTGATGTTGGTGATGACTGCTCATGTTGGGCCCAAAGGGCTAGAGGCTTGATATATATTTTAGACCTGGAACCAGCAGGAACCAAAGATTATAGAGGTCTGCTTTGAGGTTGGGACCCGGAACCAGCAGGAACCAAAGACTGTAGAGGTCTGACTTGTGGTTTAGGCCCGAGACCAGCAGGAACCGAAGACTTTAGAGGTCTGACTTGTGGTTTAGGCCTGGGGCCAGCAGGGACTAGCAGGAACTAGTAGGTAATTCCCTTATTGGATTTTGCTACTGATGTTAGCCTGGTGCTATCCTCCCTTGGAGAGGTGTTTCCAGCCGGGTGAACCACGGATCTGGTGAGAAGAAGTTGTTTCTTGCCCCCAGGTGGCTGGGGTTGAGAGATTTTGCAGGAATAGATGTAATGTCTCTTCCGCCTATCACATTATCACGTAGTATATGACTGCCCCTCCTTCTAGCGCCAAACTGTTAGAGTATTTTTTTTGTACAAGCGATCCGTGCTCAGCTCTACGGAATGATAGGAGGAAGGAGACGCGTCGTTGAGTGTATTCTCCTGCTTTGATAGTTGATAAACCAGGAGATCCTGCTCTTAGGATACTGCCATATGGGTATGGGCCAATATATGTCGTCGATGCCTTAGCAGCAACAGTGGGATTGGTCGTTTAGGCGGGGGCCGCCTATCATAGAGAAGATCGCAGGATCTTCTTGATCTATAATTGATGGTTCCAGCTACCAAGGTTGGTCCTTGGGGGCCTCATGATCCGTACTTGATGGTCTGGCTACCAATGTAGGTCTCTATGGACAGGACCGTAGAAGGTGTTTTGATTTATAGCTGCATCCTTTAGTGGGGACTGCCTACGTACCCTTCAGGGGGGGATCAAGCTGTTTGTAGTTCATGTAGATTTATAGCTGCATCCTTCAGTGGGGATTGCCTACGTACCCTTCAGGGGGGATCAAGCCATTCGTAGTTCATGTATATGGAGGCACGGAGCCTAGATGGGCGCGCAGCCTGATGGAGGCACATAGCCTGATGGAGGCGCGTAGCCTAATGGAGGCATGTGGCCTAGGGAGCACGGGGCTCTAGTGGGCACATGGCCTAAGGGGCATGTAGCCTTGGGAGCACGGGGCTCTAGTGGGCACTTGGCCTAAGGGGCACAAAGCTCTGTAGGTGATAGAAGTCATCTGTTCTAGAGGGCGCATGGCCGGAACAGATGGTAGACCTGCCGATATGCTGCAGTGAGCATGATGTGTTGATGTGCTTTAGTGAGCACGGAGGGACCCCGCTGATGAGCTGGAGATCGTGGCCTGAGCCAGGAAGTAGAATTGTAGACGTGCTGCAGTGAGCATATCTCTTTATCTGGTTGATAGTAATCGCAGGGATTCATCGGTTGTGAGTTTGTTGATGAAGATGGTCCTCTAGGTGTGAACCTTGCCTTGGCGGCTGTTGAGTTGATGAGCTTTGGTCATGGACGTCGTGGACCTCCTTTCTTGAGGTTTAGAAACCTATCTTTATAGTGGAGGTCGTGCCTCTCTCTTAGGATTTGGAAATATTCATTATATCTTTCGATAATAGAATATTTCTCTTTTTCTTAAGGGAGGTCATATGTATTGTAATACTTCCTCTTTCTCTCGGATTTAGGAAGATTCCTTCTTGTCCAAGCTGGTACCTTATTTAAAGGAATATTTCCATTTATCCTAAGGAAGGATAAATCACTTGGCCTGGAAGCTGGAGGCAGGACCCAGACCCGGGGGCGGGGACCCAGATCCGGGGACATGGACCTGGAAGCCGGAGGGGGGAACCCAGGACCCGGAGGCAGTGCCCAGACCCGGGGGCAGGAACCTGGATGCCGGAGGGGGGAACCCGGGACCTGGAGGCAGGAACTTGGAAGCCGGAAGCTTGAGTAATCTCTTCATGAAATATTTTTCCCCAACAAGAAAGACTGTCCACACCATGGATTCAATGAAGTACAATTGCTCAGTACTTTCTACAGAGGCATCACGGTGCAGTACCAGATGGCTCTTGATAGTACCAGATGGCTCTTGATGCTTCCAGCAATGGAAACTTCAACACCAGGAATCCAGAGGAGGCAGTCAAGGTTATTGAAAAACTAGCATCCATCAACAGCACCAAGAACACTGATTTTGAGAGGAAAAGATCTGCCACCATCCTTGGGAATGATCAGATGGATGAGGTGAAGGCAAAGCTGGATAGTGTTCACAAGCTTCTCAGGAAGCAGGTTAGTTTTGTTGAAGATGCAGAAGCTGTAGAGGGTAGAGCAGAGGAAGAAGAGGTGAACTACATTGGTGGAACTAGATTCCAAGGTTCTGGAAACCAGGGTGGAAACAAAAACTCTTATGGAAATAGGAGTATTTCAACCAAAATTCACAGTACCAGAAACCCTACAACAACAACTACAGCAACAACAGGAATTATGGAAGTTCCTACAACCAGAAGCCGCAGCCGCCTACTCAAGAGAGCAAGATTGAAGAGATGCTTGATAGAGTTCTTGAGGCACAGCAGCGAATGACAGTGAACTTCAATGGGAAGATAGATTATGTTTACACCAACCTGAACACAAAGTTTGAGACTTTGAGCACTCATGTGAAAAAGCTGGAGATGCAAGTTGTGCAGACAGGAGATGATGTTAAGAGGCAGGAATCCTCGACATGAGGGGTAGGGGATGATGTGATGAAACACCACATGAATGCCATCATTGAGGATGATTTTTGGCAAGTGGGGAAGGAAGAGAAGCTGCAAGAAGGAGATTTCGAGGTAGAAAGTTTGATGAGTTTCGGCGGATCACACTGGTGTCGATCGACGTCAGACCTCGAACATCGATCGACATACACCAGACCAAATCGATCGACAGAAACTCCAGAATATCGATCGACGACACCTACAGAGTCAACCGCGTCTTGCAATGCCGTGAAGATTCTAACTCACGAGGAGTTCGCAGCAATACACCCACATCCGCCCAGCCCCGTTAACGTATGAATCGATCGACATGCTAACCGCAACATCGATCGGCACTCAGAGGCAGCCATCGATCGACAACCTCCAGTGCTTATCGATCGACAAGCACCTATTACCTACCGAGTGCAGATGCCAAAGATAGATGTTGCATGACTTAATGCACTCAGGCCCAAACCCAAACCTTCAGAGTACCCACCAGAGCCCGTCAGGACACCTTCAGATGATGGAGAAGATCCTATGGAAGAGGATAGGGTTCCTACTGGAAGAACCCTAAGGAGAAGAAAGGAAAAAGTTGCAAAACATCTGAAGAGAGGGGCTAATGAAAAGGAAAAGAAAAATTTCTGAAAAAGAGTCTTCAGGATTCCTCTAAATAAGCCATTCGAAGAGGCTTATTATACACCCACATATTGTGGATGTTCTTCAGAGAAACTAGAGAGAAAGAAGAAGACATCAGGAGAATGTTCTGTGAAGCTAGAAAAAAGATGAGGATGAGGATTACATTGAAGAAGAAGAGTGATCCTGGGCAATTTGCAATACCATGCACGGTGAAGGGTATTGAGTTCCCACATGCCTTGTGCGACACAGGAGAATCAGTCTGCATCCTACCTAGGGTTATGGCAGACCATCTAGGTCTGCAGGTGGAGCCTTCGCAGGAATTGTTCACTTTTGTGGATTGTTCCCAGAGGAACTCAGGAGGAATTGTGAGAGACCTAGAGGTGCAGATTGGCAATGCCCTAGTTCCAATTTATTTCCATGTCTTGGAATTCAAGTTAAACTGGAACTCTTCTCTACTTCTTGGAAGAGCTTTCTTGTCAACAGTGGGAGCATTGTGCAACTTGCAAACCAACCAGTTGTGTCTAACACTCATCGATCCTAATGCCCACTACGACCCTATCCCAGTCAAGACGCCACAGACGATCTCCAGAAGAATCAATGATCCAGGAATCATTGCAGCTTGCCATTGTGGAGCCGAGTACGAGACGGAATACTCAGCATCGATCGAGAGTCACACAGCAACATCGATAGACAGTGGCCATCCGAAATCGACCGACATACCACCTAAAGAATCGGTCGATAGTTGTCCAGATGATTGGGAGAAAGACTACTACAATCCCACTATTGCCGCATACACCAGACAACACATGCATACAGAAGAGTATGATAAACACTATGAGGAGGAACGAGCTACTGAGTACAAAGCCATCTTTGATGAGGAAGATAAACTCTTACATCATTCCTCCTGGAAAAGGAATGCACCATCGATCGACATGACAAGCTGGCCATCGATCGACACTCAACCTCATCAACGATACCGAAAACGAGCATCGACCGACACTGCCTACTACAAATCGATCAACACAAAAGTATCGTGCACAAGAAAGAGACTACTCGATTGGCAGTTGGGCAGATGAACACCACCACGAAAGCTTTGCAGTAGAAATACCAACCTACGCACCAGGAGCAGATAAACTAAAAGATAGTTTCACAGACGAGAAGCTGCTCAACATGCAAAAACACGATGAAACAAATCAGATTCAAACAAAATCTGCTTGGGAAAGAACTCGTTTCAGCCATCTGATCGACAGTGCAATCCGCCCATCGATCGACACTCATCACCTACAATCGATCGACAACAACAATGCAACATTGATCGACAACCGTCCAATACCGAAAACCACTATAAGCGAAAAAGATAAATTCAATAACCAGTATCTAACTCCAGACGAATTTGGTATTTTCAGGGACCCTGATGGCTACGTAAAAGCAGTAGACGGCCACACACTACACATATCTCGAGAGGATATCGCAAATATCCTTCAGACAGCCAATGGAGCAGACAATCTGTTCATGCATCAACGCAGCAATCCAGAACCGAAGGCTACAAAAGAGTTCTATGACACAGCTGGTGGCATAGACAACGGCTTCATACAAAGATCTCAGCATACAACTCAAACATCTATCGACGTTGACGTGCCAAAATCGGTCGTCAGACAGCCAAAATTCGGCAGAAGAGCTTATGATCTCTATGGTAACAGGAAATTCTACTGGGAAGAGAAAGATGAGTATGGAGTCTACAGAGATGATCATGGACAAGCCAGAGATCTAGATGGACGCACCATTCCTGTTCACAACTAGGAAATCAGAAGACTCCGGGAAAGAGCTTCAAGAGATGAGCCAGCCTACATCTGTCTTCCTGAACATGCTAGCGCATTCACACAGACAAAGTTGGTACCGGAGATCTACATCAAGGACGAGATCAATGAGATGTTCTATGGAGTCTGCGGTGAACAAGAGAAGAACAAAGAAACTCTCCAGATGAAGCTTGATGGTGTCTACTATGCATTGAATGATAGTATCAGTTGGCTAACTACTTGCATGGTGGAGATGAAGCAAGACATAGCCAGAATTCAGCACGCGACCAACGTTGCTCGACCTCCATCGATCGACAGAAGGCGACGTCCATCGATCGACAGCAGACAAATTCCATCGATCGACAGGCACCATTGCACATCGATCGACAACCGCATGACAGCATCGATTGACAACAGTCCACCACGCCCACATATGATAAAGTCTCAACAAGATTTTCACACCAGGGAAGAGATAGATCAGTTGGTAGAAGGGATCTATAAAGCTGTGGAAACTACAAAAGAGAGGCTCGATGGGAGATGTGCTGACATCTATTTCCCAATGGATCATAGCATTAGTGCTTTGACTTCCAAGATTGAAGCTATACAAGGGGATTTGGTGGAGATTCAGAGTTACATTGCCCGTCAACCAGAAGCATCGTTATCGATCGACAGACGTAACAACATATCGACCGACATTCACCATCGAACATCGGTCGACGACGCTACAAACCGAGGCCGACTAGTACCAAAGATGACATCAGACATGTCCGACACACATTACCATAGAGAGGAGATCTCAGCTGACACTTACGCCACACTTAGGAGACACCAGTTCAATCAGGAGAGTCTTGAAGAAAGATTGCAGAGGTTGGAAAACGCAACTGCAACAATGAAAGAAAAATGGCGTAGAGGGGATGAAGCTATGAGAGACTTCACTGGTACATGGTTTAACAAGCGGAAAGAAGAGAAGAATACTTGTCTTCCAACAAGTTCCAGTTCTCAACACTACTAGCCAAATCACCTCCAAAGTCAAGCTAAATGAGTATAACAAAGCGCTGAGTGGGAGACAACCCACTATTAGGTAATAATCATTAAGTTTTTATCAATATACTACTTATGTTGGTTTTTAATTATTGCAGGTCATAAAAAAAAAATAAAAGAACCGAGTAGACGATTGCCATCAGTATCGACCGACGCGAAACTGTCGATATCAATCGAAATGGTCTTACCTGCGTCGACCGACATCAACATCCTTACATCGGTCGATATTCATTCCGATCTGGTATATCGTTCTTACTTATTACATTGAGCCTTTATGATTTATTTCTCACCATAACTCCGACGAATATTACACTGGGGATAGTGTAGTTTAAGTCTGGGGGGAGGTTTACTGATATTTATTTACTTATTAGTCTTATTAAAATGTTTTCAAAATTAAGTTATTGTGGGAACCGAAATTCACACAATCGAGTTTTTAGTTAATCGGAGGAAAGACAAGTTAACCTAGCCTTCCCTGAAGGTCCCGGTTATCTGTTGGGCCACACACGACACGATCAATATGAAAGAATAAAATGAAAATAAGCAGAAAAAGAGAATAAGAGGATCTTATTTCCGAATTCGCATTTGAGCGTGAACAACAAGTAAAGACCTAGGCAACAAGAGCTGTCGGTACGTTTGCTAGTCTAGCGCCAAAATGTAAACTAGTTGAGTCGCAGCTCGATTAGTAAAAAAGAAAAATGATACCTAAATTGCTCTAAGTGCTAAGTTGCTCTGATCTCCTTTTTTTTTCCCTCTTCGTCCTAGGTCCTCCTTATATACTCCTCCTTAGGTTGGTTTACCTCTTCTTGGGCCGGATTTGTCGCGAAGTGGGCTTTTCCATATTTCCTTCGTCTTTGTGATTATCTTCGGAAATTTGACATTTGTCTCTTCCCGCGGATGAGATAAACCGCCATACCAGTCTTTGGGCTGAAGTCTTTTGGGAGCATAGATGGGCCGTTGTCCGCAATTCGGACCCTCTTTAGGCCGTATCGAGACTTAAGCATTTTTACGATTTTACTCGCGAAGTAGCCGTTGGCATAGGCATGGTTCCTCCAACGGAACCATGTTTCTTCGCATAGCGGAGGCAGTTGGTGTTAAGTTAACCGTAACCTGCTCTACTACGAAGAATAGGAAACCGTTCGAGAGACATAACCTTCCCAACTTCCCGAATACTTTCGACGATGTTTTTTAGACGGAACATTGGTGTCGTATCCACGGACCCGAAGACCGAGTTACGGAAACTTCGGACGAAGATGCATGGTTATGGGATGGAACCGGGTTCGGAATGGTCCACGGAGAATTGGAACCGGGTTCGGAATGGTCCACGGAGAATTGGCCACGCTCGCCGAGCTAGCTGATCCGTGCCACGGTCGAGCTTGCCGGCGAGCCGACCGACAACACGGTCGTGCTCGCCGTGTGAGCTGGCTCATGTCACGGCCGAGCTCGCCGGCGAATTGACCGGCGACACGGTCGTGCTCGCCAGGCGAGCTAGCTCGTTCCGAGGACGAGCTCGCCGGCGAGTCGACCGGCGACATGGTCGTGCTAGCCGGGCGAGCTGGCTCGTGTCGCGGCCGGGCTCGCCGGCGAGTCGACCGGCAACACGATCGTGCTCGCCGGGCGAGCTGGCTCGTGTCATGGTCGAGCTCGCTGGGAGATCAGTTTCGGCTATTTGTTTCCTCGGCTTTTGAAGTTTTGAACGAGATTTGGTATTTCTAGGGACTTTCGGACATCGATTCCGTCGTGGCCGATTTTGACCCCAACAGTTAGCCCCCCAGCTAGCTAGGATCCGTGGACCTGGGTGTTAGGTCCTAGCTTGCGGTATGCTTTGTTCTAGGTGGAATTAGACGTAATCGTTTGTCCAAATTCTTTACTCACTTCTTCCCTTAATAAAATATTCCTCCAAGATAGAATTTTTTTCTCCAAGATCTCTCTTTGCTCAAAGAAAATGTATTCTAGAAAAGATCTTCAGAGCGGAATTTTTCCTCACACTCATCTTCGGGTGACTCTTCTGCCAATGAGGTGATCGCCCTGAAAGAAGAGTTTGAAGTTGAGGAAGAAGCAAAGGATGCGTACTACAAATCTCCTTGCGGCTCGCCTCCGCCTTCGCAAGACATTCCGATTCCTAAGAATCCTTGGTTCCTCCGATCGAAGGAAAGGTCCGACAGCTTTGTGATTCCATCGAGGTCTCGGAGAACACCGTGGAAGCGGGAACCGGTGTTGGTGATGAAGGTGCCGGAGTCGCTGACGGAGAGGTGGACAAGCCTGTGAGCTCGTTCGGGGTCTCCATGTCCGGGTTCTTCGACTTTGAGCTTTGAGGATTGTTGGGATTATTTCCCTTAGTTTTATTTCGAGGTTTGATGTATCTAGGCCGAGTGTGGCCGTATTTGATTTATGTGTATTATGGCCTTGCGAGGCTATGTGAACTATGTGTTTGAGACCGGCCGTTTGGTGGCTTTGGGTCCTAGCCGTTTTTTGTGGCTTCTATATATATGATGAATGATTGACATTCTGTGCATTTTAGTTTATACTTCTGTCAAGTGTGAGGGAAAGATACGAGTAGTCACTTCGTATATTAACTCTTAGTTTATCGTCTTGTTCATTTGCTCTTACTGAACGAGGGCGTTCGGAAACGTTTAGGAGTTTCGCGAAATTTCGTGAGCGTATTAGATATAGACGATGGGACATGTTTTTAAGATCTCGTATCATGTCTTGAGATGTTAGTGGACCAGTAGGACTGGGTTTAGGGCAAGACCTAGGTTTACTTTTGGCTCTAAGGCTGTGCGACGACTGATCGGCTCTCGTTTTGCCTGTGGGCGATTTCCACCTGGTTCTTCCCGATTTGAAGTCCGCGACTTGGCGCTGGCTTATATGACTTGTATGGAACGAACCGAGCACTCTCCAGAGACCGTCTGGAGTGCTGACCAAAATTTCGGATTTCTTGTATAGTGCGCTATGGTATCGTCGTCGGATGTAAGAGAACCTTCACTTTTACGAAAGGTTAGACTACGAGTTCTTTTTTGAGAACATTTTGGGTTTGTCCGTCGGGGCCAATCGACGGGCAATTTGTTTTTTTTAGAGTCACGGACGGACCGTGTGTTTGGATAATATCTCTCAAAAATATTTACGACGTCTCACTTTTTCCGAAAGGTATATCCTTTGTAGTGAGAAAGTTACGATCTTCGTTTTTAGAGAAGATGTATTTGGTCTTGCTTGACCATTGATACGCAGTGATTGTTGTTTAAGTTAGTTCCCATCCAAGGACTGCTTGAAAGGTATGCGTGTTTGGAGACCCTTGTCTTGGGTGTTTCTCAGGTTAATCTCTAATTGTTGGCTTATTGCTAGTGAATCGGGAGACCGAAATAAAATGAGTTTTATTGGAAAAGTTTCGAAAATATCGAGTACATGTGTGGATATTCCAAACTTTGTGGAAGTATACGAGTATACGTACCCACTCTCCCCCCCCCCCCTTTTTGGAGAGGGGGATAGCTGAACTTGTCAATAGGACAAGCTGCCTACGTACCTCTTTCGAGGATCAACCCATCTCGTAGTTCTGCTTTGTTGTTGCGGGCGTTCTTACTCGTTGGATAGGGCCGTTTCTGTTACTTCGGCCGTTGAGGCTTTAGTTAAATTGGCGGCCGTTTTGTGAGTCGGGTTTTCCGCTGGTTGGGCGATGGAGTCCGGGATCGCGTCGCTGTCCGGAGCCGTTGCCTGGATGAGTGATTCCGAATCGCTCTTTGTGGAACCTTCGGGAGTACTCTGAGTTTTCTTGACTTGCTTCGGGCTAATCGCAGGAGTGTTCCGAGTTTGTCGTAGCTTATGCTCGGCCAAAAAGCAGAGCCTAGGTTGTTTCTAGCATCCCCATATTACTGCTGTTCCGTTTGGTGTTGGGAACTTGATGCTAAGCTGGTAAGTCGACGGTACCGCCTTCATTGCATTGATCCATGGGGTTCCCATGATAACATTATAGATGGCCAGGTTATCGACTATGGCGAAGTCAACGATTTTCGTGACTTCCCTTGCCATGACCGGGAGTTTGATCGATCTGAGGGTCATTGATGTTGTGCCCGAAAAACTGGTCAGTGGTTTTGGTTCCGGGACGACTTCCCCGAGTTCGATGTTCATTCTCCGGAGAGTGTCGCGGAAAATTATGTTGACCGTGCTGCCTGTGTCGATGAGGATTCTTCCCACTTCGAGGTCTCGAATCACCAAGTCGATGACCAGCGGGTCGCAGTGAGGTTTATCGAGTCCGACGGTTTCCTCCTCCTTGAAAATAATCATATCGTTTGGAGCGTTGTCGGTCGGGGACCGAGTCGTCCGGTTAGAACTTGTTTTCGCCTTTCTTCTGTAGGCCTTGATGGATGAAACAGAGTCGCGGTAGAATTGCGATTCTCCGATGTTCATTTTTATCCTCCGGTGGGTACTATTGTCTCCAAGGTCATCCTGCCTTCTTCCGCGTTTCTCGCCAGACTGGTTTGCGCGTGTGTCCCTCTCGGGAGACTCTTTATCAGTCCTGGGAGGGCGGTCGGAATCCAGGATGAGGTCTTTTATGCTAGTGACCTTCGAGAGGTCGCCAGCGAGGATTTTTGCGGCTAGCCTTACGTCGAGAACTTTTCAGTTCGTAGTGGAATGACCTTTGGTCTGGTGGAACTCGCAGTAGGAGTTATCCTTGTACTGGTTCCTGGTCCAGGTGTTTCCGGAGGTCTTTCCTTGTTCGGAATTGATAGTGTAGTTGTGCTCGCCCTGGATGTCTTCTCCCTCGAGGTGGACATACTTGTCGTTTTGAGAGCTTTTCTTTTTTGTGGGCATCTTCTGCGGGTTGTACTTCTGGGAGAGGATTTTCATCTCCTCTTCCATTACGATGAAGTCCGTTGCCTTATGAAGAGCATCCTGAATCGTTCTCGGTTTTTTGAGGGATATCCATAGCCGAAATTTTGACCGGTACCAGAGAGTTTTCTTCAGAGCATCGATCACCACTTTGTCGCTGATCCCGGTGACTCTTGCTATTACTAGCTTGAATCTGTTCATGAACTCGCGAAGTGGCTCGTCTTTTCTTTGAGACAGGCTCCAGAGAACGACGTCCGAGGTTTCTCTGTCCATGAACATGGAATACTGCTTGAGAAACTCTGAAGCAAGTTGGCAGAAATTTCCGATGTAATTTCGTTTTAGGCGAGAAAACCATTCGAGCGCGGCTCCTTTGAGGTTTTCAACGAAGACGAGGCAGTAGCCAGCATCTCGTTCGTGTTCCTTGAGTTTGCACCTCCCCATCGCGATCTAGAAAGACTGCAGGTGCGCTTTCGGGTCGGTGGTGCCATCGTAGATGGGAATTTTGATCTTCCCTGGGTCCGAGACGTTGGTCTCAGTAATCCGGGCAGTGAATGGGGTTTTGCGTGCTTCCTCGAGAAGTCTGTCGATCTCGGGCGCAGCGCTTGTCGCGTGGTGGATTTGTGATTTCACCGCTTTCACCTCCGCTGCGGTTTTCGCGATGTACTGGCGGAGATCGTGGATCTCATCAGGATTTCTGGCAGCCTTGCGAGCCTGTCTGTTTTGGCTGCGGTGGATCCTGGCCTGCTTTTCGGCCAGCTCCTCATGTTCTACCCAATAGAGGTTTTCTTCTTCCTCGGTCATGGGTCTTTCGAAGGACGCGTCATGCCGAACGGACTGGCTTCGCGTTCTTCTTGGGTGGATGTCAGCACCGTCGTCCGAGTCATCGGACTGGTCGCTTATATCCAGGTCGATGCGCTCGATTTCTTCTCCTTCGTTGCTCTCGGTAGGAGGTGGAAGGTTCTCCGCAGTTGGCTGTGCACTTGGCTGGAGCGTTTCATCAGGGTTTTGGCCTGAGGAAGCCTTGTCCGCGTGTGCAGCTCGATTGCCCGGAGTCTCGAAATCAAGCCTTCTACCGCTGCGGGCTCTTGTGATCCCGCGTGGGGCTTTGCTCCTGGCCTTCGCCGTTAAGGTTTCCACCTGTTTTGCGAGAAAGGCCACGAGTTTTCCTTGTTCGTCCAACTTTTTCTGAGCGGAGGGGAACATTTCCTTCATCTGATCTAGTATCGCGGTGTCGGCAGTGACCGTTGATATGTTTCCAGCTGGAGTTTTATCATCGTTGGCATCGACGGGAGTCCCGTCGTGCGTTTGCGGGTCTTTGTCATCGTTGGTTGTCATATCGGACTGAGCGTGTGTGGTTACGAGATAGATAGATCCGTCCCCCCCTCCTTTTAGCGCCAAACTGTGGGAACCAAAATTCACACCGTCGAGTTTTGTTAATCGGAGGAAAGCCTAGTTAACCTAGCCTTCCCTGAAGGTCCCGGTTATCTGCTGGGCCACACACGACACGATCAATATGAAAGAATAAAATGAAAATAAGCAGAAAAAGAGAATAAGAGGATCTTATTTCCGAATTCCCGTTTGAGCGTGAACAACAAGTAAAGACCTAAGCTACAAGAGCTGTCGGTACGTTTGCTAGTCTAGCAATTTAAATCTATACTAGTTGAGTCGCAGCTCGATTAGTAAAAACGGAAAAAGATGCCTAAATTGCTCTAAGTGCTAAGTTGCTCTGATCTCGTTTTTTTTCCTCCTTCCCTCTTCGTCCTAGGTCCTCCTTATATACTCCTCCTTAGGTCGATTTACCTCTTCTTGGGCCGGATTTGTCGCAAAGCGGGATTTTCCATATTTTCTTCTTCTTTGTGATTATCTTTGGAAATTTGACATTTATCTCTTCCCGCGGATGAGTAAACCGTCATACCAGTCTTTGGGCGCAAGTCTTTTGGGACCATATATGGGCCGTTGTCCGCAATTCGGACCCTCTTTAGGCCGTATCGAGACTTAAGCGTTTTTATGATTTTACTCGCGAAGTAGCCGTTGGCATAGGCATGGTTCTTCCAATGGAACCCTGTTTCTTCGCATAGTCGAGGCAGTTGGTGTTAAGTTAACCATAACCTGCTCTACTACGAAGAATAGGAAACCGTTCGAGAGACATAACCTTCCCAACTTCCCGAATACTTTCGACGATGTTTTTTAGACGGAACATTGGTGTCGTATCCATGGACCCGAAGACTGAGTTACGGAAACTTCGGACGAAGATGCATGGTTATGGGATGGGACCTGGTTCGGAATGGTCCACGGAGAATTGGTCGCGCTCGCCGGGCGAGCTGATCCATGCCACGGTCGAGTTCGCCGGCGAGCTAACCGGCAACACGGTCGTTCTCGCCGGGCGAGCTGGTTCGTGTCATGGCCGAGCTCGCCGGTGAGTCAACCGGCGACACGGTCGTGCTCGCCGGGCAAGCTGGCTCGTGTCGCGGCCGAGCTCGCCGGCGAGTCGACCGGCAAGACGGTCGTGCTCGCAGGGTGAGCTGGCTCGTGTCATGGCCGAGCTCGCCGGGCGATCCGTTTCGGCTATTCGTTTCCTCGGCTTTTGAAGTTTCGTACGAGATTCGGTTTTTCTGAGGACTTTCAGACATCGATTCCGTCGTGATCGATTTTGACCCCAACAGTCGCGAAGCGGGCTTTTCCATATTTCCTTCTTCTTTGTGATTATCTTCGGAAATTTGACATTTATCTCTTCCCACAGATGAGATAAACCGTCGTACCAGTCTTTGGGCTCAAGTCTTTTGGGACCATAGATGGGCCGTTGTCTGCAATTCGGACCCTCTTTAGGCCGTATCGAGACTTAAGCGTTTTTACGATTTTACTCGCGAAGTAGCCGTTGGCATAGACATGGTTCTTCCAACGGAACTCTGTTCTTCGCATAGCCGAGGCAGTCGGTGTTAAGTTAACTGTAACCTTCTCTACTACGAAGAATAGGAAACCGTTCGAGAGACATAACCTTCCCAACTTCCCGAATACTTTCGACGATGTTTTTTAGACGGAACATTGGTGTCGTATCCATGGACCCGAAGACTGAGTTACGGAAACTTCAGACGAAGATGTATGGTTATGGGATGGGACCGGGTTCGGAATGGTCCACGGAGAATTGGCCGCGCTCGCCGGGCGAGCTGATCTGTGCCACGGTCGAGCTCGCCGGCGAGCCAACCGACAACATGGTCGTGCTCACCGGGCGAGCTGGCTCGTTTCACGGCCGAGCTCGTCGGCGAGTCGACCGGCGACACGGTCGTACTCGCTGGGCGAGCTGGCTCGTGTTGCCGAGCTCGCCGACAAGTCGACCGGCGACACGGGCGTGCTCGCCGGGCGAGCTGGCTCGTGTCGCGGCCGAGCTCGCCGGCGAGTCGACCGGCAACACGGTCGTGCTCGCCATGCGAGCTGGCTCGGGTCATGGTCGAGCTCGCCGGGCGATCCGTTTCGGCTATTCGTTTCCTCGGCTTTTGAAGTTTTGAACGAGATTCGGTTTTTCTGAGGACTTTCGGACATCGATTTCGTCGTGACCGATTTTGACCCCAACGGTTATTATTGAGTCAAGAAGGGGATTATGAACTTTTAGATTTTGCTAGATATCTAACCACTCTTTAGGACCATTCTAGACTTACTGATTGCAGATAGTACTAAAGATACTAAAGTGGATCAACCTGTCAACTATCCACTCTTGCTGAGATTGTTTTGAGGGAACCAAAGCTGGCCTCCAACACTAAACTTGACACAACTTCTTGTCTTAGGGCTGGGTATGCATGGGATCGGATTCTTCAAACAAGTCTGCAAGGTAAAGCCTTGTGTATATAGATTAATCACCCTTTCTCTCTCTATTTTAGAATAATATAATAGAATAAAAAAAATAATCATTATAATATATATATATAGATATTTATTAGGAAGGAATTCGAACAGGACTTGGTGGCTACAACCATTAAGGTTTACTTCATAAGAATTTCATAGGTAAAGGATAAGAACAGGACTTGGTGGCTACAACCATTAGGGCTTGCTTCATAAATAATCATAGGATATAGGTCAAAAAGAAGTGAACATGACTTGGGGGCAACCACCATTAAGGCTTGATTCATGGAAGCCTGTCCAATCTTGGTCAATGATCTTGCTAAATAAGCAGACTTTGACCAAGAGAGAAAATTAGTAGAGAGAGAGGATAGGAACTAATATTTACCTGCAGGTCCAGATAATAGTTTGAAAATCCTTGCATCATTTGATCGATACTCCCAAGGTAAAGCCTGCACTTTTATTTATGCTAAGAAATGAGGTTTGTAAAGGGGAATGAGAGACAAGATTAGCTAAGTTGTTGGCTAGATGAATTTGGTTGCTAAGCTAGGATATGGTATAATGTGCTTTTGTGATTAGGACTTCTTAGATGTGGATTGCAATATTGTAGAGGTGCTGATTCTAAGTTTTAAATCATGTGAGTCCCGGCTGTTTTAAACCTCTTTCAGAGAGACTGTCTGTTTGTTTTGCTTGAGGACAAGCAAAATGGTAAGTCTGGGGGAGTTGATAGACTATGGATTTGACTTATTTTCATCCATAGTTTATAGGTGTTTTTACTAATAATTATTATATTATAGAGTCTATTTATTATATTTATAAGATCAGGAGTGTTTTGGAGATAAGTGATGATTTTGGAGCATTTTGGAGATATTTGGAGCAAGCACCCGAGATGACTATCGAGCTCGACCATCGTTCGATATTGGAGATGAATAATCGATCGATACTCACATCTGTGTATCGATCGATAGCGAAGCGCGCTGAAAGCCTTTTTGGTCACAGCCGACTTGAAGCCCAAGTCTTCACCATTTTACAAGATTACCCCTGACGAGTTTTACTCTAATTATATAAGCTTTGCCGTCATGTTAGAGGCAAAGTGTGCTTTTCTTGTTTTATTATTTTCACAGCAAAGGTTTTTAGGATTTTGATAGATTGGAGAGAAGATCCAAAGTTATAATTTGTGATTGGAACTCCATTAATATCTATTTACTATTCTAATGAAGTTTTCATACTTAATTGCTGTTATGAATTGCTTAGCCAAGTCTGAGTAGTTCCATTGTTAGATTTTAGGGTTTAAATAGGTTAGGAGGGATTAGTCCCAACTATAGATTGCTGAGTTGTGATAATCATTATTAGGATTGTTCATTAATGCATGTGTCTAGATTAGCTACCTAGAACTTGCCCTAGGATTGATTGATAAAAGCGAGAGCTTCATTCTCATCCTGAAAACATTCTAATTGAACTATGTTTCTTGCTATGAGCAAGGCGAGAGCTGATCTAGTGAGCTTAGTAAGCTATTATTCAACCCGCACATAAAGCTTGACTAGAGCATGTCGATCGATATCATACTTGAATAATCGATCGACGGAGCAAAAGGTGTATCGATCGATATCCCTATAGGATTATCGATTGACACTTTCTATTGATCAAAATAATGAGAGTTGAGATCATTAGATCTAGTTAATAGACAAGTCAAAACATGCGAGAGCTGATTGACTTGTTGATCAAGTAGTTGAGCTTTACATTATCATGCATGCAACTTATTAGGCATCTGTAGGATTATAATCCCAATTTTCCTGAACAAAAAACCTTAAGTCTAACTATTTCCTTTTTAAGCATCAAAACCTCAACTAATCATATTGAACAAACACTTGTTCAGTATTAAACTGCAATTTACATATAAATCTCTAAAACCATCTTGCTGAACAAATCATATTAGATTTCTTAGGTTCCCTAGCTCCCTGTGAATTCGATCCCTAAGTACTACAACTCGACCTCTTATTTGAGAGAGTATAAATCACTCCTTAGGGTAATTTGAGTGGTATCAGACCACAAAAACAAGGGTGTATGAGCTGTCCCGAGACGACGGCGCTTCTGGATCGTTTGATTCGATCTCTGATAATTTCTGAATTTTTCTGTGTACATTCAATAGAATGCTTGGTCTGGAACCTAGAGTGGCTAGGGGATTCTGATGTGGGTCTCTTATAGGGACCCTCATGATTTGTGGTGTTGAAACCCACATTCTTTTCGACACAGGGGCTACACATAGTTTTGTGAGTCCGGAACTGGTCAGAAAGGGTCTATTCTGCCTCTGTTCTGGGGATAATTCGAGACTAGTGAGGGCGGCCGGTGGGCAAATCATGCACTCACTAGCGCTCATGACTAATATCCCAGTGATGATCCAGGGGAAAATCTTCCTGTAGATCTGATCGTTTTGAGCCTACAGAATCACGATGTGATCCTAGGCATGGATTGGTTGGGAAAGTATCAGGCCACTCTCGACTGCCACAGAGGATGTGTACGTCTGGAGACTGGACATCACCCGATCCAGTACCAAAGTCCAAATCTGAGTCCGGCTCTAGAAAGAGTAGTGGTGTCAGCAGTCCGAGCAGAATGGATGCTTAGACGGGGTTGTGAAGCATATTTGACCACATTTACCACTATGGAGCGCGGCAAGTCTGTTGATTTGAAAGATCTATCTGAGGATCCATTGGTGTCTGAGTTCCCAGATGTGTTCCGTTCGCTAAAGGGTGTCCCCCCTGATAGGTCGGACCCATTTACGATTGAACTAGAACTAGGGACAGCTCCACTGTAGAAGAGTCTGTATCGAATGGCTCTGGCCGAGATGGCCGAGCTAAAGAAGCAATTAAAAGAATTACTGGACAAGGGGTTCATACGACCAAGTAGCTCCCCTTGGGGTGCACCAGTCCTCTTTGCGAAAAAGAAGGATGGTAGCATGCGTCTGTGTATTGACTATCGAGGGTTGAACAGGGTTACTGTGAAGAACAAGTACCTGTTGCCCAGAATAGATGAGTTGTTGGATCAACTCAAAGGAGCCAAGTGGTTTTCTAAGATTTATTTGGCCTTGGGGTATCATAATATCCCCATAGAGCCAAATGATATTAGGAATACATCATTTGTGACCAGGTACGGCCACTACGATTTTTGTGGTTATGCCATTCGGTCTGACCAATGCGCCTGCTGCATTCATGAAATTGATGAACAGCGTTTTCCGGGATTTCTTGGATGAATCGGTGATCATCTTCATAGATGATATTCTAATTTACTCCAAGGATGAGTAATCTCATAGGAAACACCTGAGGGCTGTGCTGGAACGATTACGAGAACACAAGCTTTATGCTAAACTGAGCAAATGCAGTTTTTGGCAGAAGAGCATTGGGTTTCTCGGCCACATTGTGTCCGGCCAGGGTGTCTCAGTGGATCCAGAGAAGATCAGGGCAATCAAAGATTGACCCCGACCACACAGTGCCACGGAAGTCAGAAGCTTCCTAGGGCTGGCCGGGTACTACAGAAAGTTTGTGGAAGGATTCACAAGCTTGGCTCAGCCTATGACACGGTTGACCGGGAAGGACTTTAAGTTCACATGGTCTGAGAAGTGTGTGAAATGTTTTTCCGCACTTAAGGACATGCTGACTAGCGCACCCATTCTGGTTCTTCCGGAGGCCGACCAACCATATGCTGTTTATACGGACGCGTCCATCACTGGACTGGGTTGCGTATTGACCCAGCATGGTAAGTTCATCGCCTATGCGTCAAGGCAGTTGAGAAAACATGAGGGAAACTACCCCACCCATGACCTTGAAATGGCTGCGGTAGTGTTCGCCTTAAAGATTTGGCGATCATACTTGTATGCTCCAAGGTTCAGATACTTATGGACCATAAAAGTTTGAAGTATATATTCACCCAGCCTGAGTTAAACTTAAGGAAGAGAAGGTGGATGGAATTCGTGGCTGATTACGATTTGGACATCACCTATCATCCGGGAAAGGCTAATCTGGTAGCAGATGCCTTGAGCCGGAGAAGGGCCGACATATCAGCTGAACACGAGGCGGACGATCTAGACAGTACGGTACGTGCCTTCGGTTGAATGCATCGACCAAGGAGTCCAAACCACTCGGATTAGAGGCGGTCAACCAGGCCGACCTGCTTACCCGAATTTGGTTGGCTCAAGGTCAAGACGAGAACCTGAACAAGGTTGCTCAGAACGATAGGACGTAGTACCAGACTGCAAAGGATGGTACCATCCTGGTTAATAGTCGGATCACTGTTCCTAATGATAGAAGTCTGAAGGAATAGATTATGAGGGAAGCTCATAAATCCAGATTCTCGGTTCATCCGGGTGCTACCAAGATGTATGAGAACCTTAAGAAGTTCTATCATTGGATCCGTATGAAGGCAGATGTCGCTGAGTGGGTGGCTAAGTGTTCTACTTGCCAACTCATCAAAGCAGAACATGAAGTGCCTAGTGGGTTATTGCAAAGCTTGCCTATTCTTGAATGGAAATGGGATCACATCACAATGGACTTTGTGACTGGGTTCCCTACCACCAGGAATAAGAAAGATGCGGTTTTGGTTGTGGTGGATCGCCTAACCAAATCAGCGCACTTTCTGGCCATAAAGAAGTCGGATGGGGTCGATCAGATTGTACGTATATACATCGAAGAGATCGTCCGACTGCATGGTGTTCCGGCAAGTATAGTATCTGATAGAGATCCAAGGTTTACATCTTATTTCTGGAAAGCTTTCCAAAAAGTTCAAGGGACGAGAGTAAACATGAGTACCGCCTATCACCCACAGACTAACGGACAGTCTGAACGTACGATCCAGACATTGGAAGATATGTTGCGAGCATGTGTTTTAAACTGGGGTGACTCCTGGGAAAAACATCTACCTTTGGTAGAATATGCTTACAAAAATAGTTTCCATAGTAGTATTGGCATGTCGCCATACGAAGCTCTATATGGGCGTCCATGCAGGACACCCTTGTGCTGGACCCAAGTTGGGGAATGCAGCATGATTGGTCCAGTGATTGTCGAAGAGACAATCGAAAAGATCAAGTTCTTGAGGGATAAGATGAGACAGACACAAGACCACCAAAAGAACTATGCAGATCGACGAAGGAAAGATCTCGAGTTCCAGGTGGGTGACCTTGTGTATGTCAAAATGATTACCTTCAAGGGACGAGTCCGAATTTCCGGAAGACGGAAATTAGATCCAAGATACTTGGGACCGTTCAAGGTCATTGAAAGAGTTGGCATGGTGGCCTACAAGCTGGACTTGCCGGCCAAAATGGACGCGTTTCATAATGTGTTCCATGTCTCCCAACTCCAGAAATCTCTTACGGACCAAGACATCGCCCTTCCTACTATTCAAGCCGATCTAGGCAAGAACCTAACCATGGAAACGAGGCCGGTTTGGATCATATATAGGATGGAAAAAGCAACAAAGAAGAAGACGGTCCAGATGGTCAAGGTCGTCTGGGACTGTAATGGTCAGGATATAATCACTTGGGAAACAGAAGCTAGAATGAAAGCGGAGTACCCAGAGTGGTTGGATCATTTTGTTTCTGAGGAAACATTTGATTCGGATTCGAGGACGAATCCATCCCAAGGGGGGGGGGAGACTTGTCACGCTCCCAATCCTGAATAGGATTGTCGGGACGGCCATCGTTCGAGGAAACGTACCAGCCAGTCTTAGGACATTAAGGCAAGCGTTCCATGGCCAAGATAGAAGGTTAAGGACGTCAGGATGCTGAGACTTAACCTTACGAGAGAAAGAAGTCAGCTAGCACGAGTAAGACGGTAGCTGGACGAAGTGAATGAGTAGCTCGACCAGCTCAACAAAGCTAGGTTAAGCTCACTCCAGCTCGACCTGTACTAAGTCAGCTCCACTAGCTGGACTACTAGCTCAATCAGCTGAGGCAGCTGGGAGTCAGCTGATCTCAGCTCGACGGACTGTTCGGGTTTCAGGCCGATGATCCTGGTCCGGGCCAGTGGCAGGCTGTGAGGTCCGGCCATGCGGCCATGGGCTATTGGGTCTTTGGACAAAGCCGCGGGCTAAGTCCAGAAGGCTTGGTGAATGGCTTGGGCTCTTGTCCGACCCAAACCCAATCAGAATAGGCGATGGGATGCAAGTGACCGAGAGGGCACAACCCTTGGCCGATGGTGCCCATTCGCTAGCAAGTCGTGCCTGTTCGTGGGACATGGCTTACCCCTTTGTTTTCTATAAATAGGGGGTCTCTCTTGTCGATTTCATTATCCAATTCCAGAGTAAAATACTCAGAGAAAATCGTTGAGAGAGAGAGAGTTCTGGCCAAGAGAAAGGTCGAGTGTGGTGGTGTTTTGTTTCGGCGCCTCTGATCATTTGGAAACTAACTCCGATCAAGTATGGGAGATCAAGACAAGGAAAAAGACATGGAGAACCCAGTCGTGGTTCAGAAGGTATGTGATGGGCCGTGGCTCCATCAGACCGAACGGAAGTCCTTGTGATCGCACCGCGGATCTGGTAGGTTCATTAGTCCCATCCGCTTCTCCTTATCGGTTTCAATCCGTTTCTCTACTCTTCTTTCTCGATATACATGAAAAGTTGTGATGGTTGAGTCCAAGGGACACGTCTCTAGGCTTTGGCCGATCATAACCAAACCGCAAATCTAGACACGGGTCGGTTATGCAGATGGTTCGAATCGCACCATGGACTGGGCGGTTGGGCTAAACGGTTGGGCACATCCCAAAAGGCACGAGTTGCCAAAGGCACAAATTGCTAAAGGTTGTGAGTTGCCAAAGGGTGTATGTAACCAAAGGGTACGAGTTGCCAAGGGTTACGAACATCAAGAGGTACCAAGGGCCGAAGGGGTGCATGTTCCAAACGGTGTCTGTTGATACATGTTCTGTCTGATCCTTATGGATCAGTCTATAACTTGTTAAGTCAAGACAAGTAAACGGTTTGTCTAAGCCAGGGTAAGAGTCGCAAGGTCTGACCGGTTGCTAAGCCTAGTAGATTGGGCTTGAGGCTTACTCGTCCATTGGATCCAGGCCCAAGGCCGGATCAGGTAAGGAAGTTCGTTGGGCCATTGAGGCGGACTTCATGGGCCGGTCGAACCTATATTCTATCCGGTTAGACGGATTGGTCTTCCGGGCGATCCGGATCTGTTCGTGTGTTCTGTTTATCTATTCTGGACTGTCTATCTGATTCAAAGTCAAGGGGTGGTTGGTTGAATGACTTAGGATACGGTAGACAGGTTCATACTTTTTATGATTATATTGACTGAGGTTTATCTAAGTTCTAGGAACCAAGCCAAGAATTATAGAATCAATCCGCTCTATCTTCGGTTATGATTAATGCTTATTTGGTTGTGGTTTTTGGAACTAAGGATTGTTCTGGTCGAACCAAGGAGCCGTGAAGGCTCGGTCAGTGAGAGGCTGTGTAATGTGTGGTTAGATGATGCTAGGGATGAACTAGTAATTGTCTATGAAACTGTTAAGAAGTTGTGTATCGGATCTCATGTTTCTAAGTAATACAAAATTCACACATTTATATTCTGCTGTGCTATATGTTCGTTTGTTTATGAACCTCATATTCAAATATGACTTAGTAAATAAAAGGCTTAAAATGAATCAAACAAGTAAAGAAATTAATAAGTAAGCATTCGTATCCAGTTGGGTCGAGAGGCCAGGATCGGGTCTTACATATAATATCCTTATACGCCTTTAGAGTCAGAAGAGAAATGGGATAAATGGATGTGTAAACGAAAAGTTACAGAAAAAGCAAAGTTTCATGGGCCTTTGGATAAAGAGCCCTACATCTGGTTGTTTTGGAAAATTGATAGTGAGTTGCACTTTAAGGATCAGTTGATTTGTTATTCTCTTAACACACAATATGATGTTAAAATGGCAAGGTCTGAACTGACTATTGGTACCACTCAAATGACCCTAAGGAGTGATTTATACTCTCTCAAATAAGAGGTCGAGTTGTAGTACTTAGGGATCGAATTTACAGGGAGCTAAGGAACCTAGAGATTCTAATATGATTTGTTAAGCAAAATGTTTTTAAGAGTTTTGAAAGTAATTGCAGTTTTATATTGAACAAGTATTTGTTCAATAGCAAGTTTTGGGGTTTTGGTGCTTAAAAAGGAAATAGCTAGACTTAGGGTTTTTATTCAGGAAAGTTGGAATTATAATCCTATAGATGCCTAATGAGTTGCATGCATGATATTGTAAAGCTCAACTATTTGATCAACAAGTCTTTCGGCCTTTGCGAGCATTGACTTGTTGACTATTAAGTAGATCTATGATCTCAACTCTCGTTATATTGATCTATAGAAAGTGTCGATCGATATTCCAATGGGCGTATCGATCGATACACCTTTTGCACCGTCGATCGATTATTCAGGTATGATATCGATCGAAGCGCTCTAGTCAAGATTTATGCACATGTGGAATGAATGCTTACTAAGCTCACTAGATCAGCTCTCGCCTTGCTCATAGCAAGAAACAAAGTTCAATTAGAATGTTTTCAGAATGAGAATTAGCTATGGATTTTATCAATCAATCCTACGGCAAGTTATAGGTAGCTAATCTAGACATATGCATTAATGAACAATTCTAAAGATGATATTCTAATTTACTCCAAGGATGAGGAATCTCATCGGAAACACCTGGGGCCGTGCTGGAACGATTACGAGAACAAAAGCTTTATGCTAAACTCAGCAAATGCAGTTTTTGGCAGAAGAGCATTGGGTTTCTTGGCCACATTGTGTCCGGCCAGGGTGTCTAAGTGGATCCAGAGAAGATCAGGGCAATCAAAGATTGGCCCCGACCACGCAGTGCCACGAAAGTCAGAAGCTTCCAAGGGCTGGCCGGGTACTACAGAAAGTTTGTGAAAGGATTCACAAGCTTGGCTCAGTCTATGACACGGTTGACCGGGAAGGACGTTAAGTTCACATGGTCTGAGGAGTGTGTGAAATGTTTTTCCGCACTTAAGGACATGCTGACTAGCGCACCCATTCTGGTTCTTCCGGAGGCCGACCAACCATATGTGGTTTATACGGACGCGTCCATCACTGGACTGGGTTGCGTATTGACCCAGCATGGTAAGGTCATCACCTATGCGTCAAGGCAGTTGAGAAAACATGAGGGAAACTACCCCACCCATGACCTTGAAATGGCTGCGGTAGTGTTCGCCTTAAAGATTTGGCGATCATACTTGTATGCTCCAAGGTTCAGATACTTATGGACCATAAAAGTTTGAAGTATATATTCACCCAGCCTGAGTTAAACTTAAGGAAGAGAAGGTGGATGGAATTCGTGGCTGATTACGATTTGGACATCACCTATCATCCGGGAAAGGCTAATCTGGTAGCAGATGCCTTGAGCCGGAGAAGGGCCGACATATCAGCTGAACACGAGGCGGACGATCTAGACAGTATGGTACGTGCCTTCGGTTGAATGCATCGACCAAGGAGTCCGAACCACTCGGATTAGAGGCGGTCAACCAGGACGACCTGCTTACCCGAATTCGGTTGACTCAAGGTAAAGACGAGAACCCGAACAAGGTTGCTCAGAACGATAGGACGGAGTACCAGACTGCAAAGGATGGTATCATCCTTTGCAGTAGTCGGATCAGTGTTCCTTATGATAGAAGTCTGAAGGAAGAGATTATGAGAGAAGATCATAAATCCAGATTCTCGGTTCATCTGGGTGCTACCAAGATGTATCAGAACCTTAAGAAGTTCTTTCATTGGATCTGTATGAAGGCAGATGTCGCTGAGTGGGTGGCTAAGTGTTCTACTTGCCAACTCATCAAAGCAGAACATGAAGTGCCTAGTGGGTTATTGCAAAGCTTGCCTATTCCAGAATGGAAATGGGATCACATCACAATGGACTTTGTGACTACCACCAGGAATATGAAAGATGCGGTTTGGGTTGTGGTGGATCGCCTAACGAAATCAGCACACTATCTGGCCATAAAAAAGTCGAATGGGGTCGATCAAATTGTACGTATTTACATCGACGAGATCGTCCGACTGCATGGTGTTCCGGCAAGTATAGTATCTGATAGGGATCCAAGGTTTACATCTTATTTCTGGAAAGCTTTCCAAAAATTTCAAGGGACGAGAGTAAACATGAGTACAGCCTATCACCCACAGACTGACGGACAGTCTGAACGTACGATCCAGACATTGGAAGATATGTTGCGAGCATGTGTTTTAGACAGGGGTGATTCCTGGGAAAAACATCTACCTTTGGTAGAATTTGCTTACAACAATAGTTTCCATAGTAGTATTGGCATGTCGCCATACAAAGCTCTGTATGGGCGTCCATGCAGGACACCTGTGGGAACCGAAATTCGCACTATCGAATTCCGTTTAAATAAGGAAACTATGAAAACCCTAATTTTCCAGTGGACCCGGATATCTGCTAATTACCACACGTCAAGCAATCAGAACACGAGAATAACAACGATAAGAATAAGAAATTGAAAAAGAGAGCAAAGTAGATCTTATTCCGAATCTGCGTATGAGCGTTTACAACAAGGTATAAGCATGGGCTCGAGAGCTGTCGGCGAGATTCCTAGTTCTAGCAACCCTAACGCTGGTAAAACAACTCCAGCAGCCACTGCGCCTATGGCCAACGCTTACGTAAACGCCATAGTTCTTGAGAAAATTGAAAACCTAGCCGCGACTTTTCGCCACAGGAAGAGCAACGAAACGAACTCGCGATTTCTCTGTCTAAACATAAAGGGAAACGATAAAATTTATCAAACTCCGTAAGATTTGGCTCATTACCGAGCTAAAGAAGTCTCAACGCATAAGGGTTTTACCGAAAGACGTTTTCCGAAAACGTTTTGGAAAAATAAAACTTGCTCTCCACAAAACCGCGAAAAAAAGAAGCACAGCAAATTGGGTACATAACTCACTGATGTACTTCTATATTTTGCGGAAAAACCCTAGGTTAATTGCGGAAAAAGGAAGCACAGAAAATCGGGTACATAACTCACCGCTGTACTTCTTCCGAATATCTTTCGGAAAAACCCTAGATTAATCGTGGAAAAAGGAAGCGCAGCAAATCAGTTACGAATCCTCCACGGCTGTACTTCTTTAAAATAACTTTCGGAGAAACGAAGTTGATTTCTATAAAATCATTCGAAACCTAAAACGGGTGACGAAGACTAAATAAACCAAAACGGGAGATCGTATCCCCACCGCTAAAACGTTTTCTGAAACCTAAGTTTCGAAAGAATTCAAGTATCATTTCTATGGTAAAAAATTCCGCAAGTTGTCGATGTTTGTAACCTAAATATTACTTCGGAAAAAACTACTCGAAACTCCCACGGATAAGAGAAAAACTTCTGATTAAATTTGATTGCAATAATTAACCTCGTCACGGCTCTCGTACAGCCAAAACTTGAAAACTTCTTTACGGAACAAATCTCGTAAAATTATGCTCGACAACATCTTGCGAAATAACCTTTGCAAAAATTAAGCTCGGCAAAATTTTACGAAAAAACTTTCGTAAAATTAAAATCGATAACATTTTGTGGAATAACTTTCGTAAAATTAAACTCGATGTTATTTTTCGGAAAAAAATTCGTAAAACTAAAGTTGGCAACATTTGACGAAGCAGCTTTCATAAAATTAAACTCGACATTATTTTACGAGACATTATTTTATGATACAATTTTCGTAGAATAAGTTTGACAACGTTTTCGAAGCGACTCTCGTAAATAAAACTCAAAACTATTCGACAACCTTCGAAAATTTAACAACGATTGTAGTGAAAGACTCTCGGATAAGGAAAGAGATGGAGTAAAATCCGAAAATCAAAATTCGCCCATCCGCCTCTCTCCACGAGCTCACCATCCTTCCTCTCATGCCTTGATCTATCGCCAAAACCTCATCTCCCAGCGTGTCTTCCTGATCATCCTCGGCATCTCTTGATCGTCCCTGGCTATTCCTAAATGCTAAAAAGGTTTCGACAAGATGCTTATTCATTTTCATAAATCCAATGATACTAAGACTGAAACATGGATCACGAAAACCGCAAGACTGGCATCAGCCTAAACGCGGCCAGGAAAGCAGAGAAATCCAGGAAGAATCAATATTCTTGATATTCGAAATGGGTAGACATACACAAAAAGAGTAAGAGCAAATGAGCAAGGAAAACGGAGAAGAGGCAAACCCAAATATTCGAGAGAACTAAGGTATTTCCGACTTCAAATTTTTGTAATCAGACTTGGAATTTTCGTAGGAAATTACTAAGAAATAAAAACGCTTTTGAGACTGCCATACAACTTTACAGAACTTAAAACCTAGGTGGATAGTCTAGTGAACTAAGTCTTAGGCATTTTTTCCTGTCTCGATATATCGTTCCATAACTGTTCAGCCACATCTCGCAAACCAATCTAAACTCTCTGAAAATCGAGAAACGATCGCCATGCATATTCAGCTTGCTTCCTAAAGAAAGAAAGAACTAGAGGCACAAACGTCGTCTTAAAACTGATTCGTATCTAGCGATTTTCTTAAAACCGACATATTCCAAGTCGTCAACCTGAAAAAAACCAAATCATAGTCCCAGCGTCATCTTTAAATTGACCCGGATTGTCGATCATTCCAATCCTCGGAAGAAGAAACGTACACAACCCTTCAAAGTATCGGTTCAACCGTTTTTTCTGTAAAAAAGGGGGGGGGGGGGAGTAGGTACATATACTATACTCGTATACTCCCAAACTTCAAAAAATTTTGCCTCGTCATCAAGAAAACGCTTTCGTGAAAGCAAACTCTCGTAGCAATAGGCAGAAAAACATTTAGGCAATACGATACCACACTAAAATCATCCCAAAAAGGCAAACGACAATCTAAAATCTGTCTAAACGCTAGCAACATATCCCGACGATCATGAACATAATCTCAAAGACTATACAGCATTTCTTGTCGAAATCATGCGAATAGAAAACCTGTAACAATATCAAACTTAAACTCGATGATTAGCCAAAGTCTTAAAACCCTTTTCGGCTTTATAAAGCCAATTTTGTATAAAATATTTTACGAGAAATCTTCAAGCATCAAAGCATTAATTTCAGTTTCCGTGAACCAAGTGAGTCAAGGAAAAGCATCGAAAACATTTGTGACGAAGAAAACTCGAGAATAAAAGTAGCAGCGAGCACATTAAAGGGAACACTTTCTTCCCGATCGTTGGCTAGATCTACCGCTGGTTGACCAATTCGTTCCATAAACGAATATGTCATGAGAATCCTCTCAAAAGCCTATGAAAAACGTTCTGTGACTAGATCGTGGCGAAATAAACTTTGGTAACACTCCATGAGTAACTCCAAGCAAGTTTCACCACAGATCGAAATGAAAGCAGAAACGTTTCTCGTAAAACCCGTAGAAACGTTTCTCGTAAAACCCGCATAAACAACATTACTTTGACACGTGTATACGTATCACCAGTTTACAACCTTCGTAAAATCGGTTGCCCATTACTTACGCCAAAAATTCTTTGTACAGTAAGATCAAGTCATACGAAGAAACTTTCAAAAGTTAACAAAACAGGTTTTACGAAGATGTATTTTTCGTATAGCAAATACAAAGCGGTAAGATCTGACTTTGGATGATCAATCTAAAGAGAAATCTCTTCGCATTACGATCTAATATATCTCATTTTTAGCCCTGCGGCTCGCTGGCTTCTGCCTTTCGTTCCCCTCGGTCACATCCGAGCAGGCAATCATCCCGCAACTGACTCCGCACTGGTTCTGTATCGAACCTCTTAGGCTTCCTCTTCCTTAGACAAAAACGAATCAATTTTCATAAGACTATAGGTAACATTATACGAAACATACATCGTATAACTGAAACCTAAAGCAGAGAATCGTTTTCTACAACTATCGGCCATCTTATAACGGATAACCCCGGTAAACGTGGCCTATCAATCTTGACAAGAGCTCTTTGGCCCTCGGTCAATTACACCTTCCAGTAAAAGTCTGAACCAGAGTTCGGCATCCCCTTTAAGGACAATCATAAACTAACATGACCTTAATGTTACCACGGTAGTACCATGGTCTAATCCTTGACCTACAACATCCTTGGCTATCTGAGTGAACACATCCTTCACGGCAAGCCAAAGTATTTGAGCAACCATTGCTCCATCTCTTAACGCCTAAACGACAATCTGCGATTTGTCTAAAAATGTCATGTAACTATTAAGAGAACAATTATCGTATAACCCATAGTCAGAAATCATATGATGAATTCTTCGTAACAAAACTCAGTCCTAACAACCAAACGATTAACGAAAAACCTAAACTTGTCGACAATCGACCAAGTTCAATACTTTCCACAATTCACTTTAAGCCTGCTACGTTTTACCCAAAACACACGCGGCATGTAAGGAAAAATTCGTAACAAAGCTCCTAGAGCTATACGAAACATCCTCAAAAATTCACGAAATAGATCTCGGAATGCCAACACTTCACAAAGCACTATGAAGTAAAACGCTTCTTCCCATGGAGAAATTTACGCGACCCCTCGGTCCTAATTCCTCGATCACAAATCAAACTATTGGCATCCAAACAGCAACAACAGTTTTGGCTGCGAATATCCGCAAATCAACCAAAAATGTTTCTCCGACGTAGGCTTATGACTAAACTCTTGCAACACGATGAAACATCTTCAAGCCCGCAAAAATTTCAACCAAAAAACGCGGCATGCAAAAGAAAAAACAATCTTCAGCATCAAGAGACGTCGCAGATGCTTGAAGAATAAGTTTTTTCGACAAAAATAGATTCCTCGATAAAAACACCTTCTTGGCAGACCAAACAGTCATACGCACTAACGTCTTCTCAAACACGTATTCTTCGCGAAGACTCCAAAACCGTAATATCTACCGATAAGTTTGTTTCTGATCACAACAAACTATTAACATCCTAAATAGACTAAGCCATCTCGTAGAGATAGCTCTCGTACACCCGACACAAGGGTAATAATGCTATATAAAAAATCTAAAATTTTGGTCAGCACTTTCGGGAGACTTAAAAATTATCCTCGAAGAGATGCTCGATTCCTACCATACAAGTCACGTAAGCCGAGAACATATCGCAGGCTTTAAAATGGGACGGAATCAGGTCAAAAACGATAGGGGAAACGTAAGTCGAAGTACTCATCGCACCCCCTAAAGCCGTGATTTGACCTAGGTCTTGCCCTAAACCCAGCACATTGGTCTCTAACATCTCTTGGCATAGTATCAAATACCCTGATACGTGACCCCAAAATGTGTCTCTTGGCTAATATTCAAGCGTCTTCAGAAAACCCGCAAGTTTACGCACTGCGGAAAACTCTCGAAACAGATCACGGATATAGCAGTTCACCCAGAGTTAGATTACGAGATTACAACTCGTAATATTCCCTTTACACCCATATAAATGCTCGATTACGGCTACACGACACATAACTAGACCGTAAAGGATTGACCTCTTCGACAAGGGTACGTAGGCAGCCTTCACAAGGCGCAGCCCAAATCTTATCGAACTCCACTTTTAGTAGAGTGAACAGACCACTTCCAACCATTAATTGCGCCTAACTTACCTGACCTGCCTAACCGCTCGCAAGACCATCGAAAAAATTCTAGCGAGCTGGGGGGTTAAAATCAGCCAGGACGCAATCATTGTCGGAAAGTTCTCAAGAAAAATTCCTATCTTCGAAAAAGAAAGATAAAATTCAAAAGAAGAGAAAAGCGGGAAAATGATATCACTCAAATTACCATAAAGAGTGAATTACTCTCTCAAATAAGAGGTTCATATGTAGTACTTAGGGATCGAATCCACAAAGACTCTAGGATTACACTAGATTATGGTTTTTGAAGTAGGCTAGATTAACTGGTTTATGGGTTTTAAAGCAGTAAATGAATTGTTGAGCAAGGTTATTGCTCGATTGGTTTGTTTTGAGGTTGTTAACAGTTGGTAGAATAGCTAGATTCAGGTATATTCTAAGGTATGATAAGTAAATACTTAATTTGGGTTTTTAGGGGTTTATTGATATTAATTGTCCTTGAATTCAAAGTAAGATATAATCAATTTGATTATCTAATCTGGATCTCGGATTTCAATTATCGTATGTTAATCACGAGAAAGTGTCGATCGATGATTCATTAAGAACATCGATCGATACACCTTTCAAAATATCCATCGACAAAACTATCGCTGCGTCGATCGATGCTTCTTCCAGAAAGCTTTACGGACAGGTTTGATTTTTAGTCACTAACTCACTAGATCAACCCTCGTCTGTATCTAGTAAGTTAGATCATACTAGTTTATTTTCAGGTATTGAGTCAAGCAATGGCTTGATCACAATTAATTCTAAGATCTAAGTTTAAAAGGTGATCAATCCAAAATTTTGCTTTAAGAACAACTAGATGAAAGAATTATATTTTTAAACACCCTAATAACAGTTTGAGTCAGTGATACATTTATCAACCAATTGAGAAACCTAAATCTAACAGTAAGGACTACTCAGACATATTCATAAGGTACATGGTTATGATGGTCTAAATAGTACTTAAATAAAATGAATAATAAGAGTAAGAAATTGAGTAAATGAAAGCAAGAGAGTTTAAGATCTTCTCTGTTTTGTAATTTAGATTTATCTCTCCAATCCAAAGCTCTCTCTCTCCAATGGTGGCTTCTTGCTTCTCTCAAAACTAGGTCTAAAAAGTCTCTAGGCAAGTTTGCCTCTAAAATTATACAAAACCCTAATATATAACCTAACTGGCGGTCATGGACTTAAAATGTAATTATTGAAACTTTTGTGAAACTTGCAATCTTCTAATTTTGTCATTAACTCTCGGGTGGCTTCGCTGTCGATCGATGATGCAAGTCTTTCATCGATCGATTATTCTTTGTATCCGTCGGTCGATACTCTGATAAATAATCGACCATCTAGCAAAGCTCAAAAGGTCTCCAAATAGCTCCAAATCCATCATGTTCTTCCAGTTAGTACCTAAACTCTGTAATTACTCTAAATAGACTCGATAAAGTAGTAAATATATCTTAAAACACTTATATACCATGGCTAATAATGGGTAAAATCCATGGTCTATCAACTCCCCCAGGCTTACTCTTTTGCTTGTCCTCAAGCAAAACATACTAAAGCAGTCTCTCTGAGAGAAGTTTGAAAACAACAGGGATTTTCATGATTTAAAACTTAGAATCATCACCTCTACAATATTGTAATCCACATCTAAAAAGTCCTAATCACAAAGGCACATTATACCAAATCCTAGCTTAGCAACCAAATTCACCTAGCCAACAACTTAGAAAATCCTGTCTGACATTCCCCTCTACCCACCTCATTTCTTAGCATAAATAAAAGTGCAGGCATTACCTCGGGGGTATCGATCAAGGATGCAAAGATTCTCAAGCAAGTATATGGATCTGCAGGTAAAAGTTATTTCCTATCTTTTCTCTCTACTAATTTCTCTCTTTAGTCAAAGTCTGCTTTCATTGCAGGATCATTGACCAAGATTGGACAGGCTTCCATGAATCAAGCCTTAATGGTGGTTGCCACCAAGTCCTGTTCACTTCTTGTTGACCTATATCCAAGAATTCATGTGAATCGAACCTTGATGATTACCGCCACCAAGTTCCGATCGAATTCTTTTTGTTGGAATCCTTATGAAGCAAGCCTTAATGGTTGTAGCCACCAAGTCCTATTCGGATTCCACCTAACTAACACCTATTTATTTATATATATATTTTAATTTTTATTTTTTATCTATAAATCTAGGGTCAAAATAGAGAGAGAAAATGTGATAAATTTACATAAGGCTTTACCCTCCAGACTTGTTTGAAGAATCCGATCCCATGTATACCAAGCTCCAAGACAAGAAATTGTGTCAGGTTTAGTATTGGAGGTCAGCTTTGGTTCCTTCAAACAATCTCATGAGGTGTGAATAGTTGACAGGTTGATCCACTTTATTATCTTTAGTACTATCTGCAATCAGTAAGTCTAGAATGGTGCTAAAGATTGGTTAGATAACAAGCAAAAATCTAATAAGATCATTATCCCCTTCTTGACTCGATAAAACATTTTGAAAACATTTCAAATAGAAATCATATAACAAACTATTATCAGTAAATACCTCTCCCAGACTTAAATTTCACTGTCCCGGTGATAATCTGTCTGAGATTGGTTAGAGAATAAATCATAAGTACTAAGTTAGATTTTAGACAAGAGAAAAGCATGTTCGTACCCTTCTGCCTCGAATGTTGATCGACATAAACACCATGTAATCGATCGACATAACTGCCCTACCGTCGATCGACGTAAGCACCTCTTCGTCGATCGACGGCGAGGAGACATAAAATTTATGTGCTAGCTGCAACGTATGTGTCTAATTCAACACACTATGAGTATCAATCAGGCAAGTTAGCTCTATTAGACAATCCAAACACATGCAAGAATAGCAAAAGATAAACTACAGTCATAACATAAGATAATAAATCAGAGGATAAATCCTAAAAGTACGAGAACAGAAGAAAACATAAGTAGATAGGGATAGAAATATGAGGACTAGTCCTCATCAGTAGTCTCGTCGGTGGTCTCCTCGGAGTCGCCTCTGCGCTGGCGTGATGGTCCTACTGCTAATGGTGAGCTGGCTCGCACACTCTTCCTGATCGAACAGCGACATCTCGATACTCTAGCCCAGATGGCGGTGAGAGCATCGACTACGACGCGCTGGAAATCTCCCTCAGGGCATGTAGACATGTCTGGCATAGGCGGGAAAGGCGGAAGTGCGGCCTCGGGCTGGTGCGGCTGAGGTCCTCCAGGTCGTTGGACCGTGTAGCGTCGCGGCATGGTCGATGGGGTACGAAGGAGGCGCGGGTCAGGGTTGAACTGGATGCTGGGGAGGCCGGCTTAGAAGTCCGTGAGTGCACGGTTGGGTAGCTGGACCAAGCTCGAGCCATCCTGAGCCTTGAAACACCAGTAGCGGTCGTCCTTGAGCCACTGTGCGCTCGTGAGGTGCGCTGCATCCATGTAGATTATCTGGTCGTTCATCGCAGCATCATCTAGCGGTACTCCGCGGTGTATGAAGATCGGTGTAAGGAGACTCCTGACCGTCTCCTTCTTCTTCCCCTGTGACTGGAATGGCTTCATCTTGAGTTTGACGAGATGCTCAGCGAAGATGGCTCCTAGGTTGGGCCATATGTCGTCTTCGGGCTCCGCAATGTTCTCCATGTGAACCAAGCTCCTCACCGCGTAGTAGACCAATGTGAGCTCCTGCACCCGAACCTTATTAGGTTCCATCTTGCACAACAGAGTGTTGGCAAGGACCTTCGTGAAGTAGCGCAGAGTCGGGTGACAGATGTCTGTCTGAAGAGCCGAACCAGATTCAAAGAAGTCGGTGGCTATGTGCCCCAAAAACGTTGATCTCCCTGCAAAGTCGGGTACGACGGCGTGCTGAAGCTCCCCATTCTGGAACCCATAGATGGTGCTAATAGCGGAGAGAGGGACTCTGTAGCGGATGCCGCGAATGAAGAAGGTCAAGATACCCATGTTAGCTCTCTTTGCCCTCTCGTTGGTATAGTAGACATTCACCGTGGCCATGAACTGGCGGACCAGCTCCGGGTAGAGAACCTGTAAAAACCCATTGATGCAATTCGACTTGCATGGCACATATAAGCGGTTTAATCGATCAGTAATCCCTATTCTATCATTCTATCAACACAAATCGATCGATATAGGCCCTAAAATCCCGGTTCTAGTTCATCTTTTATTTCAACCCTAACAAGAACGAGAATTTAGAAAATTTCGTGTTCATACCATGGTGATGCATGGGTTAAGTGATCTAAACGGATAGAGAGTTGAAAAACGAGTGGATTGAGCGCAAGAATCTTCGGATTTGGCCGAGAAACGAGAGAGAAAATGGATGGAAGTGTTTTCGTAGGGTTTTCGGGTTTGTGTGAATGTCGACTTAATGTCGACTTAAATGAGCCCGTGTCTTTTCATTTTCCATCGATCGATGAGTTGGTGTCTTTGTTGATCGACAGACGTTATTCTTTCCGAAGATTAGTTTTTTTTATTATTATTTTTTATAATACTAAATCCAAAACATGTTAAAATAAAAATGGGTTGCCTCCCATTCAGCGCTTATTTTAAGTCGTTAGCTTGACTTGATGTTCGATCTGTCTAATTATCAGGAGGGGGGCCTAAGTTTATAGGCCTGCTAATTAGAGGCTTATCCCAATAGTGTTTCACTCGTTGGCCATTCACTGTGGATTCGTCTCCTTTATCATATATAAGTGGAATGGCTCCATAAGGATTGACGCTAACAACAGTGAAGGGACCTGATCGGAGTTTTCCGGGAAACGGTGTAAGCCGAGAGTTATATAACATCACTTGATCATTTGGTTCGAAGTGCCTGAAGATGATCTTTTTATCATGATATGCTTTCGTCTTTTCTTTATATATCTTTTAACTCTTATAGGCTAAATGTCTTATCTCATCCAGCTCGTTAAGCTGCATGAGTCTCCTTTCGGCAGCTGGTTTGATATTGAAATTTAATAATTTAATAGTCCAGACTGCTTTATGTTCTAGCTCAACCGTTAAGTGACATGATTTTCCATTGAGCAGGTGAAATGGGGTGGTTCCTAAGGGAGTTTTGATTGCAGTCCGGTAAGTCCAGAGTGCATTGTCCAATTTCCTATACCAATCCTTCCTAGATGTTCCCACAGTCTTTTCTAAAATTTCTTTGATCGGCCGATTTGAGACTTCTACCTGTCAGCTCGTCTGCGGGTGGTAGGGTGTAGCAACTCTATGGTGCACTCCGTTATTTTGGAGTAATCTGTCGAAAATTTTGTTGATGAAATGGGTTCCGCCATCACTTATGACAACTCGAGGAATTCCAAATCTCGGGAAGATAACGCTTTTGAAAAGTTTGATGACTACAGACGCGTCGTTTGTTGGGGAAGCTACTGCTTCTACCCATTTCGATACATAACCAACAGCGACTAGTATGTATTTGTTCCCGTACGAAGAAGGGAAAGGACCCATGAAATCTATCCCCCAACAGTCAAATACTTCTACTTCTAGAATGGATTTTTGTTCCATTTCATGTCTTTTGCTGATTTTTCCTCTCCGTTGACATCTGTTGCATTGTGCTATGAATGCGCGAGCATCGCGAAACATGGTCGGCCACCAGAATCCAGCCTGAAGGATTTTCGACACCGTTTTAAAGGTTGCAAAATGTCCAGCATAGTCGGATCCATGGCATTGGAATAAGATATCGGAGATTTAAGTTTCGGCGACGCAACGTCTACATATTTCGTCAGAGCAATGTTTGCAGAGATATGGCTCGTCCCAGTGATATCTCCTAACTTCCCTCAAAAATTTCTTTCTTGTATACCCTCTTAAACCTTCGGGTTCTACGTCAGCAGCTAGATTGTTCACTATGTCAGCGTACCAAGGTCTATCGCGTAGATATTTTTCGATTGCGTACCAAGGTCTAAGACTTTCGTCCACGGGAGAGTCATGTTCAAGATGTACGGTGTTGCAGGCAACATGTATTTTTATATCCCAAATGATAGTTACGGGAGAAGTTTTTTGATTTTGAAAATAGAGAGTCTCGATCGACATGGCATCGTCGCCGTCGATCGACGGTTCCTCGGATGCGAGACATATGTTTCCGATGAATGAATCTGTCCGGTAAACGTTTTCTATTGGTAAGAAATCGTCGATGGGAACGCTATCTTCTATTCGTATCCGGGAAAGGTGATTTGTGACTCAGTTTTCTACTCCTCTTTTATCTTTAATTTAGATATCAAACTCTTGGAGTAGCAGGATCCATTGCAAAGTCTTGGTTTCGCGTCTTTCTTTTGCATTAAATATTTTATTGCAGCGTGGTAAGTATGGACGATGACTCGCGAACCGACTAGGTATTGGCGGAATTTTTCAAATGCATAAACTACAACAAGTAGTTCTTTTTCTGTTATTGCATAATTCCTTTGTGAAGCCTTTTGTCTTTCCTTTGTCCTAAAACTGTCCCTACGGCGAAATCACTCGCATCGCACATTATCTCGAAAGGAATATTCCAGTCAGGTGCCTGTACGACGGGGGCGGTTATTAAGGCTTTCTTGATTTCTTCAAAAACTTTCACGCATTCTGGTGAGAATTCAAATTTAACTTCTTTACAGAGGAGGGCTGTGAGAGGTCTAGCGATCTTGCTGAAATCTTGTATGAATCTCCGGTAAAATCCGGCATGTCCGAGAAAACTTCTCACGTCCTTTACGTTCGTGGTTGCAGGCAAGCCGACAAATTTGATATCACTCAAATTACCCTAAGGAGTGAATCACTCTCTCAAATAAGAGGTTCAGATGTAGTACTTAGGGATCAAATCCACAGAGACTCTAGGATTACACAATAGATTATGGTTTTTGAAGTAGGCTAGATTAATTGGTTTATGGGTTTTAAAGCAGTAAATGAATTGGTGAGCAAGGTTATTGCTCGATTGGTTTGTTTTGAAGTTGTTAACAGTTGGGAGAATAGCTAGATTCAGGTATATTCTCAGGTATGATAAGTAAATACTTAATTTGGGTTTTTAGGGGTCTATTGATATTAATTGTTCATGAATTCAAACTAAGATATAATCAATCTGATTATCTAATCTGGATCTCGGATTTCAACTATCGTATGTTAATCGCGAGAAAGTGTCGATCGGTGATTCATTAAGAACATCGATCGATACACCTTTCAAAATATCGATCGACAGAACTATCGTTGCGTCGATCGATGCTTCTTCCAGAAAGCTTTACGACATGTTTGATTTTTATTCTCTAACTCACTAGATCAACTCTCGTCTGTATCTAGTCAGTTAGATCATACTAGTTTATTTTCCGGTATTGAGTCAAACAATGGCTTGATCTCAATTAATCCTAAGATCTAAGTTTAAAGGGTGATCATTCCTAAACTTAGCTTTACGAACAACTAGATGAAAGAACTATATTTTTAAACGCCCTAATAACAGTTTGAGTCAGTGTTACATTTATCAACCTATTGAGAAACCTAAATCTAACAATAAGGACTACTCAGACATATTCATAAGGTACATGGTTATGATGGTCTGAATAATACTTAAATAAAATGAATAATAAGATTAAGAAATAGAGTAAATGAAAGCATGGGAGTTCAAGATCTTCTCTGTTTTGTAGTTTAGATCTATCTCTCCAATCCTAAGCTCTCTCTCCAATGGTGGCTTCTTGCTTCTCTCAAAACTAGGTCTAAAAGGTCTCTAGGAAAGTCTGCCTCTAAAATGATACAAACCCTTAATATATAGCCTAATAGGCGGCCAGAGACTTAAAATGTAATTATTGAAACTTTTGTGAAACTTGCAATCTTCTAATTTTGTCATTAACTCTCGGGTGGCTTCGCCGTCGATCGATGATGCAAGTCTTTCATCGATCGATTATTCTTGGTATCCGTCGGTTGATATTTTGATAAATAATCGACCATCTAGCAAAGCTCAAAAGGTCTCCAAATTGCTCCAAATACATCATTTTCTTTCAGTTAGTACCTGAACCTGTAATTACTCTAAATAGACTCTATATAGTAGTAAATATATCTTCAAACACTTATATACCATGGCTAATAATGGGTAAAATCCATGGTCTATCAGAAAACCTAAGTAGTTTCGTTTCAACTACGAAAAAGATTAACACGATAAGTCTTCGAGAAAGGTTACTCCAGGCCCCGGACAAGCGGGTCCCAAACAACGAAACAACCATAAACCTTTATGGACCGAACTCACCGTCCAACTCGCCCATTCGTCGAGCTGAATCAACTAGCCTGCCTTCATCCCGTCCTCGTAGCTCCCTCCTTCGAGATCGGATCGAACCTGCTCTTGTTTCATCTCGATCGGAGTCACCGTTGGAACTTTACGATTTAAAAACCGCAAGAACTCGTTTTCTCGTATGAAGTTCGAATTGATCATCTAAAACGGCAACAGTTAACTAAACACCTCGAACTGTCTCCACTATATGAGAAATTCGAACCTTCTTCGGAATCGACGCCGTTTCAGAAACGCTCTTTCGATAAATCGCCTAAGTCGGAAAACAGCCCGAAAGGGTCCAAAATGCGGCTAGAAGCCCACTCACGATTTTATACGAAATCGAGCCCAATCATTATGATGGTTTATCTTTATTCTGAAAGAGAAGATAAATGTCAAGTTCGGAGGATAAATGTTAAGTTTTCAAAGATAAACACAAAGATCGAAGGAAAATAGAATATTTCCGTGAAGCGATAAACTCGACCGAGGGCAGAAAGGGAAAGAGCAAACCGCCTCTAGGAGGAATATATAAGGACGTCGGGGTTGAAGACAGAAAAGACAATTCTTTTTACTCTTAGAACTCTCTGCACTTAAAAACTTTAGGCATTATTCTCGACATGTTCTGTTTCTATGACTGGCACTCGATTACTAGACGAACTCGCAAAGGCGGTTCGATCTCTTGTTCTACTCTTTCAATCGAACTACGTTAGGCTTGATCCTCGAAATGGGGTATGTAGGCAGCATTTCATGAGGTTCAGTCCGAAATCAATCAAAACATTTTTGGTATCTTTTTTGTCTTCTTTTATCGAGTTGCGACTCAACTAGGTTTAAGGTTTTAGGTTGCTAGAACTAGGTAATTCGCTGACAGCTCTTGCGGCCGAAGCTTTTATAACCTCTTGTAATGATTGCAACGCTCTTACGCGGATTTGAAATAAGATCTACCTTTTCTATAAATTCATTTTGTTATCATTTTGTATTTTTCGCATTTATTTGGTCACTTATCATTGGCTCTCACAGAGAATCCGGAACCTCATGGAAAGTTAGGGTTTCTTGACTTTCCTCCGATTACGGAAATCTACGCTGGAATATATGATAGAAGAAGATGAACAGCAAGGATCTGGAGAGCCGAGAAGAGTGGAAGAAGCTGGAATTGATGATCCGACCTCAACATCGATCGACACAAATATCTGTTGTCGATCGACACCTCCTAAAATCCTTGAAAGATCTAGTTGTCCTCAAGTCATTCCAGACTCGACACACAAGAGCACTTATGTACCAAGAACTTGGATACTATGAGGTGGTCCCTGGAAAGTTTGAGTATAAGCAGGAGGGATTCGCAGATCCTCTAGACGTAGAGCATCCATGGCTTTGAGCCTTAGATGTAGACAGAGAGATTACCGTGGAAGATCTCTTGGAGCTAGAGGATAGAGAACAGCTTGGATATTTGGATTCGAGTAGAGAAGTTACTATGGAGGACTGCTTGGAGCTGGAGGAATGGCTTGAAGATATGGGTCAAAACTCAGAGAAGAAGCTTGATGATGATCAGCACACTACGAGAAAAGATCTGGAAACTTCACCAAAGGCTAGCATCGATCGACACCTCCCACCCGACATCGATCGACACTGCCAACCAGATACCGATCGACAGCACCCACCTGATATCGATTGATGCACATTGCTGGACAAACCGTCAGGTTGCATAGTTGAGATGGAACCGATTTGGGAGAGAATGCACAAGTTTGAGGCTTCACACCTTGCTGTCCGTAAACATCTTCGACCACATATATGCGCAGAAGAAGCTGGTGAGTTCCACAAAAGAGGATACATGACACTGTGAATAGTGTGGTTCCATGTGTTATTTCTGAAGCTGAGTCGCCTATTCCACCTGACCTAAGTTTGCATCAAGATCTTAAGATTGGGATAGTAGACGGTTCTCTGTCTGCAGCTGTTTTTCAGGAGCAATTAGGTATATAAGATGATGTCAGAAAGGTATTTCCGATGCCAGTATCGATCGACGCTTCCACTTCATTGTCGATCGACACCCTCTCGGTTATCTCAGCACGTAGAAACAGAAACAGACAAGTTTGGGGGAAAGAAGAGGAAAAAATTGGAAGCAGACAAAAAGGATCAAGGGCGATCCTCAGTTATCATTGATTCCTCACTTCTCAAATGGTGTCAGGAAGTACAAAGTGCACAAAGGATTATTCTCACAGCCATTCGCAAAGCTTCGAACAGAACGACACTGTAGCAGAGTCGTCGATCGGCACTGTAGCAGCGTCACTGTTCATCGCAAAAAAAAAAAAATAAATAAAAGATCCAAGGAAGAAGAGTTGATATACCAGCAGTGATCGACGACAACATGCCATTGTGAGTCGACAGAGCATCACGAGTATCGATCGACGCTCACCATCAACGAGTAGGTATACCCTTTTCCTTGTTAAATTTTGTGCTTATGATTTATTTTCCAACCAATTTTAGACTGTATAACACTGGGGAAAGTGTTGTTTAAGTCTGGGGGAGGTTCTACTGATGTTGTGTTTCATGTAAAGTTTTATTATTATATGTTTTATTCAGTTTTATTGAGTCAAGAACGGGATGATAAACTTTTTCAATTTTAGTTACTATCTAATCACTCTCTAGCACTATTCTTTGAGGTTATTGACTGTAGGGTGTACTGAATAAAAACGCCAAAGTGGATCACCTGCCAATACCATCCACTGAGAAAGTCTGAAGGAACCAAAGGACCTCCAGCCTTAAACAATTTAGCTTGCTTGTTTTGGGACTTGGTATGCATTGGATTGTATTCCTCCTGCAAGTTCGGAAGGTAAAAGTCTGTGTGTTACTAGTTTCCCTCTCTCCCCCCTTCAGTTTTAAAAGAATTAGAACATGATTTGGTGGCTACAATCATTAAAGCTTGATTCATAAAATTCTAGAAAGAGATAAATGTCAAAAAGAAGTGAACATGATCTAGTGGCTACAACCATTAGAGTTTGATTCATGAAGCATGTACAAATACTCAGTCAATTAAAAAAATAAAATGATACCCTTTAAAGAAAGGAGACATTGACTGAGAGAAGTGAGAAGAGATGGAGGAAAGGAACTAGAGAAGACTACATGTGTGTTCAGAAAATAAAGCGATACTCTCCTCACCGCGCCTCCATCGTCTCCGGCGATCCTCTTCAAACCCTCGCCGCGCCTTCATCGTCTCCGGCGATCCTCTTCAAACCCTCACCGTGCCTCCATTGTCTCTGGTGAATAGTACTCTCTTCATCTGCGACGACGCAGACAAAGATCCGGTGAATAGGAATCGTGTTCCTCCTCTCTCGACACCGAGGCCTCCATTGAGACGCCGCCGGAGAAAAATCGCACAGAGCCACCACCGTCACACTATTTACTCTCAAATTCGGACACAAATCCCGTTGGAAACAAATCACGATGTAAGTTTTTGAAATTAGAGTTTTCTCTTTAAAATTTGGGGATTTTGAAATTAGGGTTTTTGATTTTGATTTTGATTTCTACTTAGCATATTCATTTATGTTGTTTGTTCAACTCTATTGAATGTTGAATTTGATTTGTTTAGCTTAGCTTTCCTAATCGAAAAGTTGAATTTGATTTGTTTGGTACTCTTTCCTATTAACCCGAGAGGCTTGCGTTTGTTTTCCAGCGAAGCAAATATCCTTAAGTTGTTAGAGCTCAAAGCAAAGGCTTTTGAATTGTGGGAAAACAAAGTTGTTGGAGCTCAAATATTCTCTGACATAAACCTTCTCTTTGAGGTATGTTGCAGATTCAAGCTTCTTTGTGAGTGATCTCGTTGTCTACTGCTTCTTGCTTGTGTATAGGCTTGGTGAAATCCGAGAGTTCCCGAATGTGTGTTTTTAGTTCGTGTTGCTTTTGAATTTGGGTCTGAGGTCTGAGGTATTGATAGAGTTATACATATTTAGGATTGCCTTCTTAATTTTTCTTGTTTTACTATCAAAAATGACTTATATCCTTCCCGTGTTGCTTTTTAATTTGGGTCTGAGGTATTGATAGAGTTGCATTGATAATGGATAGGATTGTGAAAGTATGTGTGTGTTTCTTTTTCTCAATTCAGGAAGGGTTTGTATTGTTTCAGGAAAGCCTTCCAGAAAAGTTTGAAATTTTTTTCCCCTTGTTTACGCAGGATAGAAACACATGGGAGATTCAATACCTCTCACACTAACTCTGCCTCAGCTGAAGTATCATATTGGTTCAGAGCCAAAGGAAAAAAAGGTGTCAATAAACCAACATTCAACCGCGATGTATATCTCCATTGTTGAGAGTATTCTAACAGTAGATGAGATTGAGAGAGTACGGGTTTTTGGGACCAGTAATGAGGCTCAGTGGGAGGAGTGAAATGAAATTATCAGGAAAGACTGTCTACGGTATTCTCACAAGAAGCATCGTTACTGTCGAAAAGAATGAAGCCTGGTTCCATTTCGCTGGTCAGCCAATGAAGTTCTCTATAAGAGAATTTCATATGGTGACCGGTTTGAAATGTAATGGTGAAGTAGAAGGACCACGAGGGGAATATGAGTGGGACTTGCTAAAGGGGCGTACTCATAAGTTAAGCGACGTGTTGAACCAGCTCAAAAAGACAAGAGTAGATGCTTCTGATGCGAGAGTTTGCCTAGCAATGCTCCTCCTAGTAGAGAGCATATTGCTGCCAAAGAACAACAAAGGGACTTTCCCTTTGGAGTATGTCAACAAAGCAAAGGATATGATGTATCCATGGGGAAGAGACGCTTACCTGGTGCTCCTGAGGTCAATTCAAAAAGCTGTCGCAAACCACCTGGATGATACTTCAAAATTCGAGTTGCAAGGTTATCCTCTAGTATTCCATCTTTGGATACTAGAGTCCATTCCCTTGCTACGAGATAAGTTCAGTAATTGGGCACCGACTGTTGATGTTCCTGGACCGGTTTACTTGTGTGAGAAATACACTGAGCTAGAAAATCCATCAGTTGAACGGGTTTTACAGATCGAAGCTCATAAAAAGGTAAGCTTTTACAGTGACCTTGTTTTAATATATTTGTCTGTTTATTGTGCTTCTTCTTTTTAAAAACTTATTCTCATTGGTTTCTCTTTTTTTATGCTTTCAGCTGAAGGTCACATGCATCCTACCTCCTATTCCTCATGATCCAGAAGATGATGTCTCCATGGAAGACGAACAAAGTGACGAGTTGGAATCCGTGAAAGATATATCCAAGAAAGGGTACAAGTTTAAAGCCGATGATTGGAAAAATAGGTCTGTAGACACATTGGACACATTGGATGCTCTTATTCATATGACGATTCATATGACAAAAAATGTGGAGACTAGCCAAGCTTCTGCTTCGATTGAGGAGGACTCAGAAAATACCAAACTGAACAAGATCATCGAGTTAATGATGGAGAATGCCAAGAGTATGAAGGATCGAATGTCCTTACTGGAAGCAGAGAACATGGAGCTTTGAGCCCGTGTGTCAGAGTTGGAAGGAAACCAGAATGTTGCTCCACACACTCAGACTCCAGTTTTTCCCACTAATGTGACACAACAGGTAAATTCTCAAAAAATCTTGTTTTACATTTGGACTTTTCAAGTAATTTTTGGAAAATCTTGTACTGTTCTTCAATGCCCTCCTAAATTTTGACACACAACGATCCAGTGGGACACCTTTATCTCCAATGTCTCAACAGCCTGAGACCCCTTCCCTTCAGACTCAAGAATTCTCTCCCAATTTGCCACGAGAGGTATATGCTCAAGATACTGTTTTGCATTTTGAGTTTTGAAGTAATGTTTGGAAGCTTTTGAACACACTTGGGATGACCTTTCCTGATTTTTTGCAGACTGGGAGAGAGCCATTTAATGAGACCCCTTCTCTTCAGACTCAAGAATTCTCTCATAATTTGCCACGAGAGGTATATGCTCAAGATATTGTTTTGTATTTTGAGTTTTGAAGTAATGTTTGGAAGCTTTTGAACACACTTGGGATGACCTTTTCTGATTTTTTGCAGACTGGGAGAGAGCCATTTAATGAGACCCCTTCCCTTCAGACTCAAGAATTCTCTCCTAATTTGCCACGAGAGGTATATGCTCAAGATATTGTTTTGCATTTTGAGTTTTGAAGTAATGTTTGGAAGCTTTTGAACACACTTGGGATGACCTTTCCTGATTTTTTGCAGACTGAGAGAGAGCCATTTAATGAGACCCCTTCCCTTCAGACTCAAGAATTCTCTCCTAATTTGACACCAGAGGTATATGCTCAGAAATATTGATTTACACTTGGAGTATACAAGTAGCTTTGTAAGCTTTTGTACATATAAAGGCATTACTGATTTTCTTGCAGAATGACCCAGAGCGATCATATGAGACGCCATCCAATGCTAATGAAAAAGAAAATCTTGGCGATGAAGTAAGATTTTTTTCTAAAATTATAGTTGATGGTATTTTTGTAGAGAAACTAATGAGAAAATGTTTTTCCTCGGATGCTACAGAGCCTGCAACTGTGATCATTGAGACTCAAGATTTTACTCCAGTTCTGACGTAACAGGTACATGCTCAAAAAAATCTGGGACTTTGCAATTAATTTTTGGAAGCTTTTGTACTTGTTCATGATCCAAATCCTATTTTTCTCTGCTTTGCAGGTGGGAACAGAGGCAACGAATGAGACACATGTCTCTCCAATAGCTCCACAGAGTATTGAGACTCCAGTTTTTACTCCAATTCAGGAGCATCAGATACATTCTAAAAAAAATCTTGGACTTTTACATTAATTTTTGGAAGCTTTTGTACTTGTTCATGATCCCATTCCTGACTTTTTTTTTTGTTTTGCAGATGGTAACAGAGGGAACATATGACTCTATAGAGCCTTTGACTGAAATCATTTCAGCAACCAATAAACAGGTAAGCATAAAAACTCTTTCATAGATTCAACTTAAACTTTGTTTAAGTTGATATCTGTGTTTGTTCATGATCCAAATCCTGTTTTTCTCTGCTTTGCAGGTGGGAACAGAGGCAACTAATGAGACACCTGTCTCTCCAATAGCTCCACAGAGTATTGAGACTCCATTTTTACTCCAATTCAGACGCAGCAGGTACATGCTCAAAAAAATCTTGGACTTTTACATTAATTTTTGGAAGCTTTTGTACTTGTTCATGATCCCATTCCTGACATTTTTTTTGTTTTGCAGATGGTAACAGAGGGAACGTATGACTCTACAGAACCTTTGACTGAAATCATTTCAGCAACCAATAAAGAGCCTTTGACTGAAATAATTTCAGCAACCAATAAACAGGTAAGCATAAAAACTCTTTCATAGCTTAAACTTAAACATTAAATCGTAGAAACTCATTCATAACTACCTCTTTTATTTTATTACAGGAGGATACACATGCTGTGCATAACACGCCTTCCTCTCCAGTCTCTTCACTAATTTCACGAGTTATTGAAGAAACACAACATCTTCAGACAAGTGCATCTTCACCACTTTCTACTCTCTTTGAAAACGGGGCAGATGTTGAGATTGCAACTAGCGATGACGCTACTTGTCGAATCTGGTATCCTGAAGATGTATTTGCTACAAATCTGTGTGATGCGGTAGAGAAGGTGGCAGTAACACTGTTTGCGGACCAAAAGAGAGTTACTGTAACAGCAGACAAAATCCGCCCTAAGCCACCCGCTGATGACAGAGAAAAGAAGTTTGAGATGATGGATAATGTTGAGGCATTTTACAGTAAAGGCTGGAGCAGTGGACAAGTCAGAATGATTCTGGGTGAGAACACATTTTCTGTTTATCTGAATAGCTCGATGGAAACACTTGAATTCAAAGCTTCAAATTTGAGAATTCATTGAGAATGGCTAGATGGAGTGTGGAAGACGGCATATGAGGTAATTTATATAGCTTAGATAAGTTGAACTACAATTCTCTATGCATATTTAGGATTGCCATCCTGATTTTTGTTGTACTTGCACAGACTCCATTGCATGGGATGGCTTCCAGACAAGATGAAGCCAATCCAGATCAGACGCAGCAGGTACATGCTCAAAAACATCTTGGACTTTTCAATTAATTTTTTGAAACCCTTGTACGTGTTCATGTTCCCATTCCTGACTTCAAGATACTAAGGAGCCTATGAATGAGAACATTTCACAAAACATTTCGGACACACAGCACCTTACTCGAGCTCGCGTAAAAATTTTAAGAGAGCAAAATAAGGTATTACTCATTGATGTTATACATATTTAGGATTGGCTTCCTAATTTTTCTTGTTTTACTATCAAAAATGACTTATATCCTTGACTAAAAATCATCTTAGAACGAAGAAACCAGAGTTCAAACTCACTTTGATGTCGGTGCTAATGTGGAGATTGCATCAAAAGATGAAGATAGATATGTGAAATGGTATCCAGGAATTGTGTTGAAGACAGATATTCGAAATGGGGTTGAGATGTTGAAGGCTGAGTACTCAACACGGTTTCGGGACAAAGAGAAAAGGACAAAGAAACTTCAGGAAAGTGTGTCCATTGACAGTATCCGTCCTCAACCACCACCTGGAGATACAAAAGGTTTAGAACTGATGGATAAGGTGGAGGCGTACCACAAAGACGGCTGGTGCAGTGGAGAAGTTCATATAATTTTAAGTAATGACATATATTCTGTCTGTTTCAACAGTTCTACTGAATTCATTCAGTTCAACCTTTTTGATATGTGCATACTTAAAGAATGGGTAGATGGTGTTTGGAAGATGGAATAAGAGGTAAACCAAATGCCTAAGATCCACTTAGATTGAAGTTCACTTCAATATTCTGATATATCGGTTTTGTTTCTCAGATAGAAGTACAGCAGACTCAGAGTGTGAAGCCAAGACAAGACGATCATGCAAAAAAGGTATGAAATATTTATACATCATATTAGGAAGGCTTTCATGAATAAAAGATAAAATGATCCTGAATTTTGGTCTTTCTAAAATACTTTGCATTTGTTTTTAATTAAAGGGGAAGGATGTTGTTGGTATGAAGAGGAAACAACTGCTCAGCCAGTAGATCATGCAAAAAAGGTGTGAAATATTTATACATCATATTAAGAAGGCTTTCATGAATAAAAGATAAAATGATACTGAATTTTTGTCTTTCTAAGATACTTTGTATTTGTTTTTAATTAAAGGAGAAGCATGTTGTTGGTATGAAGAGGAAAGCAACTGCTCAGCCAGTAGATCGTCTTGCTTTTCTTCAACGAGAAGAGAAGAGGCGAATAGTACCTAGAAACCCTCCTATGCCTGTAACACCTGAGATTATTCTTCCTATTGATCCATTTGTGACACCTGAATTTCCTCTGTTTTCAAGGCTTGGATATTGGATGCAGCTATGCGGCATACATTATGTGTAAGCAAATTCTGTCCTTGTATAAAATATTCGCAATTTATTTTGACAGAGATTTGATTGATACTTTTAACTTTTGTCAAGTACATGCCTCTCTATATCAATGTAAACAAAATAGAGAAAGATTTCTTTGAATACCTTGACAATGCAGAAAACAATCTCAAAGAAAAGGTAATTAATTTAAAATATGTTTCATATCCCACAACTATTCTTTGTGCTTATGAATAGGAAGAGATTAGGTTGAGCTATACTAGATGTTCTTGTTATTGCAATTGTGGATTTTGTCCAAAAAGAAAGTTGGTTATAGTGGTTACATAGCGTGATGTTATTCTGATTATTCGATTGGGTCAAAATTCCACTGTGTCTATGAAATCTTCTAACTATATTGTTACTTTGGCAGCACGTAGATGCTGCATTTGCAATGCTAAATCAAAAGAGAATTGAGCAATCTTCTTGGTTCAGCGAGCAAGGTATCCCAAAAGCTTGCTTTGTACCAATCCAGTTCTTAGAAACGGTTGGATACAGTTATGAAAATCTCCAGAAGCCAGATAAAAAAAGAATAAACATCTTAAAGGGTTGGGTAGGCGAAGTTGTGAGAGGTTTAATACGTCCAAATAAGATGTGGATGCAAGATGTTGACATTGTCTATGGTGTCGTTCATGAAAGACTTGTGGATCACTTCATTGGGGTGGAGATACATCTGATGGAGAACACAATCACAATCTTTCATTGTGGCGTTCACAAGGTTAAAGAAAACCCTCTAATCCAAAAACTGGCAGGTAAATGTTTGTGTCTGTTTAATGTCTTCTTTCTTAGGATTTTGCTCTGTTCTGATGTGTTAGGATTATTGCTCTGTTGTTTAAGCGCTATGTTCTTGTTTCTCTATGTGAAAATAGAGTTATCATTGAAATGAGTAAGCATAGGATATCATTTGTCAAATTCAGGATGGCTTTCCAGAAACGAATATGAAAACATTTTTTTGTGTTCTGACAGTGTTGATTCCTGCCATAAAGTTGGAAATGATGAATGAAGAGATAAACTTCAACGATATCGTCCCGTTTTAAGTTAAGAAGGCAGAAGGGCTCCCGAAGACAAAACTTCCTTTCAATTGTGGTCTCTTTGTTGTCAAGATGCTAGAATGCAGGTCATTAGGATTGAAGAAAATGTCTAGTATAAATGATGATACTGTGATGGATTTACGAAGCAAGCTATGTTGTGAGATGTTCGATCAGTTTATGGATAAAGATTTCCAGGAAGGTTGCAGAAGGTGATCATTCAGTTTCTGTTAGATGTTTGTGTCTGTTTAATGTCTACTTTCATAGGATTGTGCTATGTTCAGATGTGTTAGGATGGTTGCTCTGTTGTTTAAGCAGTCTGTTCTTGTTTCTCTATGTGAATCTACGGTGAAAAGTTTAAATTGTTGATGAATCATGCTTATGATTGGACAAAGTTTTATACTTTTGTAGATTTACGAGAGATTAAGCTGAATATGAGTGTGAATGAATTGAAAATAGAGTTACCATTGAAATAAGTAAGCATAGTATATCATTTGTCAAATTCAGGATGGCTTTCCAGAAACGTTAAAAAAAAAATCTGATTCCAAGGGGAATCAAACCTAGGTCGGGACAAGTGTTTCAGTTTCGAAAGATAGGTGGTTTAGCCGCTAGGCCGAAGAGAATCATCTGGTAGATTCTTCCACATAAACATATTTAACCGTACAAATTGTGATTAGCAAAATTTGGAGAAAAAAAAAATATATACACATCTCCCAGGATTCGAACCTGAAATGTCTGGGAGGAAAGGCGGAATAAGGTCTACCACTAGACCAAGTGTGTTTCAATCGTTAGGTGATGTAAGTAATGGAATATATTTCTTTTATCTGTATTCCACTATAATTTAAAAAAATTATCTGATTCCAAGGGGAATCGAACACAGGCCGAGACAAGTTTTTCAGATTTGGAAAGATAGGTGGTTTAGCCGCTAGGCTGAGGTGAATCATCTGATATATGTGTCCACATAAATGAATTTAACCGCAAACTTTAAACTCATCATACTCACGCTTCACCCTCCTCCTATCCTTCACAAAATCAGCCTTCACCTTGTTCTTGTAAAGTTTAAATTGTTGATGAATCATGCTTATGATTGGACAAAGCTTTATACTTGTGTAGATTTACGAGAGATTAATCTGAATATGAATGTGAATGAATTGAAAATAGAGTTACCATTGAAATAAGTAAGCATAGTATATCATTTGTCAAATTCAGGATGGCTTTCCAGAAACGAATATGAAACCGAGATTAGCCAGATATAAGACCACTAATCCTCTACATTCTAATCAGTGTTTTTGTTTTGTTTTGACTGAAACACAACACAAGAGAAGATGATAACATGAGATTACTCATAATGTGGTTTCTTAAAATAAATCATAATGTGGTTTCTTAAAACAAAACATAATGTGGTTTCTTTAAACATAAAAAAAGAGAAGATCATAACATGAGATTACTCATCCAACAGCCACTTTTCCTCAAGCTTACACCAATCAGGGACTTTGACCTTCACAACAGCAAGCATTCCATCCGCTTCCATGAGTTCTTCTTTGAGTTTTTCCAATTCAGCAGTGAAGTCAAATTTTCCTTTAGCCTTGATAATCTCTTCAAGCAACTCGATTTGGGAAGCAATGGAATTTGCTTTGCTGCCTGTCTGATGCCATTCAATTTCAGATAGCCTATGTTCATTGGACAAACGAAGAAGAGCCCTTTAACGTTCCACAGTTTCCGCCTTTCCTTTGTTGAAACCTTCGGAAGCATCAGATCCGTAAACCTCCTTTATGGGACGCTTCATCATCTTCTTTGAACCTTCCATTGAAACTTGATGCTGCAACAAAATCGATATTGTCCCTTGTATATATAGAACAAAAAGTAACCCTTCGATTACTATGAAATGGTTTAGAAAGCAACCTTTCGATTATTGAACGGTTACTGAGATAAATGATGTCTCTTTTAGAAAGGAACCGTTAAAAAAAAAATCTGATTCCATGGGGAATCAAACCCAGGCCGGGACAAGTGTTTCATTTTCGAAAGATAGGTGGTTTAGCCGTTAGGCCAAGGAGAATCATCTGGTAGATTCTTCCACATAAACATATTTAACCGTACAAATTGTGATTAGCAAAATTTGGAGAAAAAAAAATATACACATCTCCCAGGATTCGAACCTGAAATATCTGGGAGGAAAGGCGGAATAAGGTCTACCACTAGACCAAGTGTGTTTCAATCGTTAGGTGATGTAAGTAACAAAATATATTTCTTTTATCTTTATTCAACTATAATTTTTTTTAAAAAATCTTATTCCAAGGGGAATCGAACCCAGGTCGGGACAAGTGTTTCAGATTCGAAAGATAGGTGGTTTAGCCGCTAGGCTGAGGTGAATCATCTGACATATGCGTCCACATAAATGAATTTAACCGCAAACGTTATATTATAAACTTTGGAAAGAAACTCTGAGTTTCAGGATGGGGTTCCAGAATAGTTGAATATTACTGTGTTTCTTTCTAGCAAAGAAGTTTGAACTAAAATTGAAATGAGATCAAAAGATAAGATTGTATAGTACAAAAAAATAAGGAAATTTCAAATTGTGATTTGGAGTTTTGGAGAGTAATGCATTAAAACCTAGGTTGTATATTACAAAAGTTGGAAGACATCATACTTATTCAGAATAGGGTTCCAAAAGGCAAATGTATATATGGTCTGGTCCATATCATGTAACCATCAAATAACCAACATTCATGAATGATCAATAAAAATGTAAAAAACATGGAAATGAAAAAGAATAGAGCAACGATGAATAAAGATCTTCATCCTATAGGCCTCTTGCATGTGATCTTGTTGTGTCCTCCTATTCCACATCTGCTGCACTTGTGGGACTGAGATTTAAATCCAGGAACACCAAACTCGCCAACGGATCTCTTTCTCTTTGTAGGAGGACGTCCACTTCTCTTTTTGGTAGCTGGAGGTGGGAAAGACAGTTCGTCAATATTCGCTGGATAGGTGGACGTTGACAACTCTCCACCAGGGTGTATGCTTTCGGCATAGGCTTTAGCCCACGTTTCTGTCAAGTGAGAAGTATCGACGTAACGGTTTTCATCTCTCTTAATATACTTAGCAGCAGCAATTGCATGAATGCAGGGAATCTTGTGAATGTCGAAAACATTACAAGTGCAATGCCGCTTCTCCAAATCAACAACATACTTCATAGTTTCATCCTTCACCTCAAACTCGTTTTGATCAACTTGATACACATTCAGCACCATTGCAGCCCCAAACCTTGATTCGAACTTCTGCACAACTTTTGGAGTAACCAGGTGCTTATGTTTCGCAGCCGCTTCGCATCGCTCAAAAAACCAAGTGGTGAGTGTCAATCTGATCGTCTCAAGGAGAGAGATCAGTGGCAACTCACGAGGCACCTTCAACATAGATTGGGATGAGTCTGAAATTTCAAAGGGAGATGTTCAAGGTCTGTTAGGTCAGAAAATAAATACTGAGGAAGGTAGTGACGTGGAGGAAATTTTTAGCATTTTAAAAAAAGTTTAGGATTTAAATGGCAGTTTTCCTAAACTGAAATGTGTGATAAGGCTGAGGATCGAGACGTCGAAAGCCAGTGGTAAGAGCTTAGTCCGGGAACGCGCCTATGGTGTAGATGCTGTCGGGTCAAGTGCTTCACGCTGATCTATTGGGACCAACAGCTTGGCATGATTTGTAAACTCGTTTTTAGGTTTTGTCTCACGGGATTAGCAAGCGTCTTCGTATCATTGAGGTCTAATTTAGGGGTTGAAAGAGTCGATACATTCCGGATTGTGGGGTGTGTCGTACTCATTGGGTTTAATGTACAAGGGGAAAATGATTGGGTAGCGTTGAGTCTTTGGAAGTGTCTCAAGGTGATACTAGATCATCTCTTTGTATAAGTGGTTTAATTTCTTATGAGGTTCAAGCTGTTGTATCTTTTTATTTGGTGAATGTGAAATTGAAATTGAGCCCAAAAAAAAAAGCGTGATTAGATCTGAAAACTGTGACAACGACGTCGCCTCGTCACTCCCTGTCTCTCTAGTCAAAGTCTAAACCTTCCCTAACTGCCACTAGCGGAGCTCCCAATGCTGTGATTGATTTCTCTTCTTCACTCTATTTTCAAATCCTTTTCGTATTTCTTCAACAACAAAGAAAAAACTTTTTAAGTAATCAACAAATCACCATCTATCGTTTGAAGAGCTTTCATTGAAACCTTAGCAATCCGATCACAATGGTCTGGTTTCTCCGGTTCGCTTATTGACCCTCTCAGTCCCTCAAATCATGGAGATTCCACTCGCATTTTATCAAAGCTTAAGGTTAGACGATAACAAGAGTCGTAGTCGAGACTCGTCTTATTCCAATCCCAATGTTTTCAATTTCCCGCGGTTTTCTGGATACGATTTCTCGCTCCGCCGAAGAAGATGGAAGAATCCATTTGCGAAAATCACTTGTTCTTCTCTAGTTCAAGGGCTGAAACCGAAGCCGAAGCTTAAACCGGAACCAATTCGAGAAATCGATCAAGGACCGAAAGATCCGGTTTTGCATGATACCCAGATCAGCAAATCTGCTGTCGCGATTTGTAGTCAGATCGAAAAGTTGGTCTTGTGTAATAGGTTAAGGGAAGCGTTTGAATTGTTTGAGGTTTTGGAGATTCAAGGTAGTCTTCGCATTGGGATTAGTACGTACGATGCATTGGTGGAAGCTTGTATTCGTTTGAAATCGATTCGGTGTGTGAAAAGGGTTCATGGGTATATGCTGAGTAATGGGTTTGAGCCGGAGCAATTCATGATGAACCGAATCTTGATGATGCATGTGAAATGTAGGATGATTAGAGACGCACGTAGGTTGTTCGACGAAATGCCAGAGAGAAACTTGTTTTCTTACAACTCCATTATCTCTGGGTTTGTTAACTTCGGTAACTATTTAGAAGCTTTTCAGCTGTTTAAGATGATGTGGGAAGAGCTTTCCGATAGTGAAACTCATACGTTTGCAGTGATGCTACGTGCCTCGGCTGGGTTAGGTTCTATTGAGGTGGGTAAACAGTTACACGTCTGTGCGTTGAAGTTAGGAGTCGTTGATAACACGTTTGTCTCGTGTGGGTTGATCGATATGTACAGCAAGTGTGGGGATGTCGAAGATGCCCGATGTGTTTTTGATGATATGCCTGAGAAGACTACAGTTGCTTGGAATAACATTATAGCAGGTTATGCGCTCCATGGTTACAGCGAGGAAGCACTGCGTTTGTTGTATGATATGCGTGACTCTAGCACGTCTCTTGATCAGTTCACCCTTTCGATATTGATAAGAATCTCCACAAGGCTTGCCAAGGTTGAGCTTACTAAGCAAGCACATGCTAGATTGATTCGTAGTGGTTTTGAGTCGGAGATCGTCGCGAACACGGCCCTTGTAGATTTTTATAGCAAATGGGGTAGAGTAGATACGGCTAGATATGTGTTTGATAAGTTGCCGAGGAAAAATATAATCTCATGGAACGCTTTGATGGGTGGATACGCGAATCATGGTCGAGGAGCAGATGCGGTCAACTTGTTTGAGAAGATGCTTGCTGCCAATGTCGGTCCAAACCATGTCACCTTCCTTGCGGTTCTATCAGCTTGTGCTTACTCAGGTTTATCTGAACGAGGGTGGGAGATTTTTCTGTCGATGAGTGAAGTTCACGGGATCAAACCAAGGGCGATGCACTATGCCTGCATGATTGAGATTTTGGGTAGAGACGGTTTATTAGATGAAGCCATTGCTTTCATCAGAAGAGCTCCTTTAAAACCGACGGTTAATATGTGGGCAGCGCTCTTGAATGCATGTAGGATGCATGGAAACTTGGAGCTCGGTAGAGTGGTTGCTGAGAAACTCTATGGAATGGAACCTGAGAAGCTCGGTAACTACGTTGTGATGTATAATGTGTACAATAGTATGGGGAAAACTGCAGAAGCTGCAGGAGTTTTGGATACGCTGGAGAGCAAAGGTTTGAGAATGATGCCGGCTTGTACTTGGGTCGAGGTTGGTGATCAGACTCACAGTTTTCTTTCAGGATACAAGTGTGATTCTTATAATGAGGCGGTGAAAAGGTAACTTTTTGTGACTATAAGTCTAATAGTTTATTATCTTCTTCAATGTTTTAATTCAAAGTGGTGAAACAGGCAAATATACCACAAAGTTGATGAACTAATGAAAGAAATTTCCGAGTATGGGTATTCGGTCGCGGAAAATAAGAACCTTCTATCGGACGTGGATGTAAATGAAGAACAAGGAGTAGTGAGATATCACAGCGAGAAACTTGCGATAGCTTATGGATTGGTGAATACGCCGGAATGGAATCCGTTGCAGATAACTCAGAACCATAGGATATGCAAAGAGTGTCACAAGGTGGTCGAGTTTATATCTTTGATTACAGGAAGAGAGATTGTAGTGAGAGACGCGAGCAGGTTCCATCATTTCAAAGAAGGGAAGTGTTCTTGTGGAGGATATTGGTGAATCGTAATGGTGCCTAGGAAGTAGAAGCAGAGCTCCAAGTGTCGATGTTTCTTTTTTCTTTTTTCTTTTTTCTTTTTTCTTTTTTCTTTTGTTTCTTTGCGCTAAAGATAGAAATAGTGTGATCATGTGACTGTTTCTATTCTTGTTTCTGATTCTTTATTTAATAAAAGGTAAGAGCTTTGTTATTACCGCTTACTACGATATGATAAAGGTCAAAGAGGTTTGGAATCTTTGTTATCTCCGTTTCTATAGAAAATAACGATTTTATAGTGGTTAGTCCACCAATTTAGGGAGTATTATAAAGTTTTACTAAATTAATTGACAAAAAATTAAAACGATGTTCGTGTACCTTGAAAGAGAGTTTGATATACATTAACGCAAATGTAAAATGTATTTAAAAATTTTAAAACAACACTAAAGATCATATGCTTCAGTATATAGAACTTATACAGAAAAATTCAATATTTTCGTAGGGGTGTTAACCCACAGATTTTGAGAAATATTCAAAAATATGAAAATAATTTTTAATGCATAATTGCATCCTTCACTAGCATATGATAAAGGTCAAAAAGGTTTGAAACTTTTGTTGTTTCCGTTTCTCTAGAAAATAACGATTTTATAGTGATTAGTCCACCAATTTAGGGAGTATTATGAAGTTTTACTAAATTAATTGACAAAAAATTAAAACGATACCCATGTACCATGAAAGAGAGTTTGATATACATTAATACAAATGTAGAATGTGTTTAGAAATTTTTAAACAACACTAAAGATCATAGGCTTCAGTATATAGAGCATTTAAAGAAATTTTAAAACAACACTAAAGTTAACACATAGATTTTGAGAAAATTTCAAAAAATTTGACAATATTGTTTTAATGCATAGTTGCATCTTTCACTAACATATGATGATGCTCAAAGAGGTTTGGAGCCTTTGTTGTCTCCATTTTTCAAGAGAATAGTGATTCTATAGTGGTTATTCCACCAATTTAGGGAGTATTATGAAGTTTTACTAAATTAATTGATAAAAAAATAGAAAGATACCCATGTAGCATGAAAGAGAGTTTAAATAACATTGATACAAATGTAGAATGTGGTTAGAAATTTAAAAACAACACTAAAAAGTTTAGGATTCAGTATATAGAGCGTTTACCAAAAACTCAGTATATAGAGTGTGTACACATAGATTTTGAGAAAATTTCAAAAAATTTGACAATATTGTTTTATTGCATAGTTGCATCATTCACTAACATATGATGATGTTCAAAGAGGTTTGGAGCCTTTGTTGTCTCCTTTTTCCAAGAAAATGGCGATTCTACCGTGGTTATTCCACCTATTTAGGGAGTATTATGAAGTTTTACTAAATTAATTGATAAAAAATTAGAAAGATGCCCGTGTACCATGAAAAAGAGTTGAACATACATTAATACAAATTTAAAATGTGGTTTTCTATTTTAAAACAACACTAAAAAGTTTAGGATAAGTATATAGAGCGTTTACCAAAAACTCAATATTTTCGTAGGGGTTGTTAACACATAGATTTTGAGAAAATTTCAAAAATTTGACAATATTGTTTTAATGCATAGTTGCATCATTCACTAACATATGATGATGTTCAAAGAAGTTTGGAGCCTTTGTTGTCTCATTTTTCCAAGAAAATGTCGATTCTACAGTGGTTATTCCATCTATTTAGGGAGTATTATGAAGTTTTACTAAATTAATTAATAAAAAATTAGAAATATGCCCATGTACCATGAAAGAGAGTTTAAATAATATTGATACAAATTTAGAATGTGGTTACAAATTTTAAAATAACGCTAAAGATTATAGGCTTTAGCATATAAAGCATTTACCAAAAACTCAATATTTTCGTAGGGGTTAACACATAAATTTTGAGAAAATTTCAAAAAATTTGACAATATTGTTTTAATGCATAGTTGCATCTTTCACTAACATATGATGATGTTCAAAGAGTTTTGGAGCCTTTGTTGTCTCCATTTCTCAAGAAAATAGTGATTCTATAGTGGTTATTCCACCAATTTAGGGAGTATTATGAAGTTTTACTAAATTAATTGATCAAAAAATAGAAAGATACCCATGTAGCATGAAAGAGAGTTTAAATAACATTGATACAAATGTAGAATGTGGTTAGAAATTTAAAAACAACACTAAAAAGTTTAGGATTCAGTATATAGAGCGTTTACCAAAAACTCAGTATATAGAGCGTTTACACATAGATTTTGAGAAAATTTCAAAAAATTTGACAATATTGTTTTAATGCATAGTTGCATCATTCACTAACATATGATGATGTTCAAAGAGGTTTGGAGCCTTTGTTGTCTCCTTTTTCCAAGAAAATGGTGATTCTACAGTGGTTATTTCACCTATTTAGGGAGTATTATGAAGTTTTACTAAATTATTTGATAAAAAATTAGAAAGCTGTCCGTGTACCATGAAAAAGAGTTGAACGTACATTAATACAAATTTAAAATGTGGTTAGAAATTTTAAAACAACACTAAAAAAGTTTAGGATCAGTATATAGAGCGTTTACTAAAAACTCAATATTTTCGTAGGGGTTACACATAGATTTTGTGAAAATTTTCAAAATTTTTTAAAATATTGTTTTAATGCATAGTTTTATCCTTCACTAACATATGATGATATTCAAAAAGGTTTGGAGCCTTTGTTGTCTCCGTTTTTCAAGAAAATTGCGATTCTACAGTGGTTATTCCACCTATTTAGAGAGTATTATGAAGTTTTACTAAATTAATTAATAAAAAATTAGAAATATGCCCATGTACCATGAAAGAGAGTTTAAATAATATTGATACGAATTTAGAATGTGGTTACAAATTTTAAAATAACGCTAAAGATTATAGGCTTAAGAAATCAGAATACAAAAAGGAAATCCGTACCACCCAGAAATCAATACTGATGCCACGATTGGTCTACGGGTGAACAGGTAAGTCTAACACAATAGGTAAAAACGATATCATAATTCTCTTCATACATACACCTCTATCTCAGGTCGACAATGGTTAAACTCATACTGTGCGACAAGCAAGCAGCAGACTTTAGCATCCTACAAATCAAGAAGAATAGGAAATTTAAAGTTGTCATCATCACAAGCATAATTCCTAAATTTTTCCAAGGTAAATAATTTTTTTAAACACATCAAAAAATAATACAGATCTAAATTTTTTTTATCAATAGAACAATAATATCCAATATTTTTCAGGCAAACTACTACTCAGTTCATCACCAGCAACAAATTTCTAATTCAGCAAATCAATTGATTACATAATGCATTTCAATGGGCGAATAAGAGATCATGCAAAAGCATGCAGTAAAGAGTGACTTTAATTCATGCATCATTCGGATTATTATTCTCTTTCCCACACAACTTGATACCTAGATTTATTTACATTTTAAACAATTTTATCATTGTTTTTTTTTAAATCTTTACTTCTCTATAAAATCTAAAACTCAACTTCTGTCTTTCAAACTTTGCTAAGCAATTTAAATGTATAGAGAATAAATTAATAAGGCATAATCTGCGCGTATCGCGGACAAAAGATCTAGCATCATTAAAAAAGAGAAAATCACATTTGTAGTTCTAATTTCTAGATTCTTTAAGAAGCTACAATAAATTGGAATTAAAAATAGTAAAAGTAAATAAAATGATGATATAATCGATAAACAATTAATTAAAATGATGACATACTCCAATAAACAGTTAATTAAAAAAGAAAAATGGTGGAAGTAAGATTTCAATCTTAACGTCCATATAATTGGATCCTTTAGATATCATGTCTGTCTTAAAAATATGATTCCTTATTTTACTTTGACATGAAGAGTCGAACACTTACGGTCTCAAACTCAAAGATAATTTGGAGGTAAAGATGAAAATATCATATATTTTTAAGATTTCTATTATTAAAAGGTTCAATTGTTAAGATTAAGTGAATGAATTTTTAAAATGTTTTTATTATGAAAAGGTTTAATGGTTAAGCTTTGAAAATATACAACTATTATATTATGAAAATGTTCCAATGAAAATGTGCAATGGTTAAGTTTCTGAAAGGATACAATTTTTTAAAGAGTGAACACATCTTTTGCTTAAGTAAAACTACGATTTCATACTCGAGATCCTAAATAAAATTGTAGCCATTAGATTAGAGAGTGTGAACAAATTCCACCGTTAGATTTTAATTTGTTTTCTTGTATAAAAAAATGCTGGCATCAGAGTTTTAGATGAAATGAGTTGCTAACATGATACGTTTTTTTTTCTAATCGTTTCTGCTCTTTCCATATCTATAATCATAACAACACACATTCTACATGAGCAATTTAAATATGATTATTATCATTTTAAAAAGCATTACTTGTATCATTTTTTAAAGTTAGTCCTACACAAAAAAAAATATAGTTAAAAATCGTGTTTTACAAGACAAAAATAATTTTAAGCATAGAAATATTATTCACCTTGTTCATTACAAAAGTTTGGAAACATATTATTTTCTCATGTTCACTACCACCATAATTGAAATTTAACATATTATTAAATCGATCCACTCTATCAACCGAAATTTACTAATAAACACATCGATATTTTGAATAAAAAAAATATAATATATGTGTACAGTTGACATATTTCGATTATGAAGTATATACTGACACAAAAAGAAACTAAAAAAGATGGCGACACTTATATGGGAAATCTGTTCTCATCAAGATATAACTGGATCATTAAGGTGACAAAATTGTTGGATTTAGTTTTGTAGAATACCCGTCATTTTCTGTAATTCTAGAGTTTCAAAACATTGAGATTGCAAATAAAAAATAAGCCCAATATTCTTCAACATACTTTTTGTTTGCCCTATCTTCTGCAATGTGATCGTCACCCATCGCGGCAACTCTCCACCTTCGTCTCCCAATATACGTTTACACACAGATTCGATAAGTCTTCGTGTTCTTCCGATTTGATAAATGCGTAATTTGACGAACTCTTCTATCGCCTATTTGTGGTACTATTAGGCAGAAGAACCCATGGTTATTTACGTCGCATCACGAAATCTCTCCAGCGGAACTGCTGCGGCGACCTTATAGCTATGAGATCTTATTCTACATCGTTTAGGGAAGAAAGGGACAACTTCGGCCGATCAAAGTTCCTCCCGATAAGTTTGGGATCTCATCTTTTTTTACCATAACGTTGACTATCTCAGTTCTCCGGTATTTCTTATCGATGTTGTTTCTGTGTCAGATTGTGGAGAGCCCATACGCAGAGATGCTGCATAACTTCGAAATAGTGGTGAGCGCGAGCGTACGCTGGAATCTATCGTCCGTGCTTTTGGCATCTTGAAGAAGTGTGCTGCCAAGGTAAGCTGTAATCATAGGTTTTGTCTAGGTCATGCACATTGCAGCCGAGATCACAAGATAATTAAAAAGCCAATAGTTGGGAAATGTATAATGATCACAAGCCAATAATGTGGCGGTGACTTCAACTGGAAGGGATAAGAAGAGAGATTTTAGCGTATGGTGGGCGGCCGATGATCACATGGAGGAAGGAGAAGGTAGGTTCAATTATTAAACTTCTAGAAGCACATGAAAACATACCTTGACCATCTATGATAAAGAGATGAACGGAGAATATAATGCAGATGGTTGAAAATTGAATGGAAAGCGAAAGCATAAATCAGAAAAAGAAAACTGATAAAAAAAAACTGTAAACTGGTTATCAAATATATTAACATAGGAAGAGATGCAACCATGAGTCACAATTCATTAATGGATACAATGCTTCACTACCGACATGCTTGGTCGTCGTCTTTTACTTTTGTCAGTTTTAAACTGAGGTCAACCCTTGGATTAAAAAGTGTGCTAATCTCTACCATTCCCTTTTTAACGTTTTTTATAAAATTATGAAAAGTTACTTTTGTTATTTTAAATGGGACGTGTTGTTTGAAAGAAACTATTCAGTTAAGAGTTGGCAAAAACAGTTACTTTGCTGACGTAAATCATTTTAAGTGAAGACAACTTTATATCCTTTAGATTAAAAAAGCAAGAAAATCTGATAGTTGGATTTTAATTTTTTTTTCCTATAAAAAAAAATGATGTCAGCAGATAAAGAAATTAGGTTTGCTATTATATATAGATAGCACAAAGGACTGATGTATATTGAATCTTGATTGTTGAGTTTGAGTGATTAATTACAGATAAACACAAAGTGGAAAAATTAAGTTTGAGTTAGCAGATTTGTTTGAATATTTGACGGAACCTGACTATTAAAATCGGATATATGTTATGCAATTAAATTTACTAAAATCTTGATAGAATTGGCGTATTTCAGTGTAAACGCAAGGCCATCTTATTCAGATGGAAGGGGAGATCTGGGGAAATGTCAACAAAAGAATCTAGTATATTTTAATTTCCCTGTAAAGCATTATGTCAAAGTTGGCGTTCCTGTTTCTTCCATTTTTTCTTTGGAATATATAAAACTTTAAATTTTCTCTTACAGTCTGAAGTTATACTACCGTACTAGTTTAAGACATGGGTCCTTCATGGAATAAACATCGTATATAAAATTATTTTTACATATTATTACTTATTTTACGTTTTTTACATATTATAAAATTAATAAATATATTTTAAGTAAAAACTAATTAAATTGTCACAAACACATCAAAGCAATCATTTTTGTTTATTTTTGTTTTATAGTAAATAAATCGAAGCAATCACTTATATATATTTTATATGGATATAAATAAATTTAATTGATATTAACATAGACATATAAATATCTATCATCGTATACTTCTTAATCATATGGCTTTATGGTTATCCTTTTTTGCTAACTTTTGTTGTTTTATGATTATCCGTATCTTTTTATAACAAAAATTTTAAACCTTTGAAAAAATATTTTAGTGTTGGACTTTTAATAGTTTTAATAATTTATAATCCTACTTGAAAATTCACAGCAACTTTTGGAATTAAAATTTTGAGATCTCAATCCTTCTTCAATGCAAATTTTGAAATTAAAAATACTTGTGTATATATATTATTGCTAATCTCTATTAAATGAGAATTTTTAATCATATGGTTGTATGATCATTTATATATTTTATAATAAAAATTTAAACCTTTGATCACAATTTTTTTTATGTGGGAATTTTAGAAGTTTTCGTAATTTATAGCTATTGTTATAATTTCAAATTATAACATATACGAAAAATGTAATTTTTTGTTATATATGGTTAATATGATTGTTTATTTTATGTTAATAATATAAAGTTAAGAATAAATGATGGAGGGCATAAAAATTGTTATCAAATCTTTATTATCAAAATCATTAAATATCATATATACTTTAATTATATTAGGTAATCTTGTAGCTTTTATTTAAGGTAAGAAGAAAATATATTAATTGTATATTATTAATTAATTTTATGATGATTTTAATGAAAAATATAATATCACTACAAGAAATTCTGGTTTTAGCCACGAAAAATGTTGTGGCTATCGACTAATTTTCGTGGCTATTTAATGCTTAGCCACGAATCGCCACAAAAAAAATTCGTTGACTATGAGCTTGTGGCAATCGGATGAACGTTGCTATTTGTTGCTGTACTTCTACGACTTAGCCACACCGTAGTAGTGTGGTGGTGTGGATATTGACGGAGACAGAGAGGATATGGAGACGGCAGGGCTAGAGCTCAACAGCGGCGGGGCTAGAGCTCGGCAGCGGCAAGGCTAGAGCTTTCCATCTCTTCTGACTAAGAGAACCACAATAATCAAGATTAGATCTGCTGGAAATAAAGATATCTTGATAATCTCTGAAAGAAAGAAATGTGAAATCTGTAATCTGAGAGATAAGTTAGAAAGAAAACGTGAGATAAGAGAGAGAGACCAGATGAGATGTCGTGAGAGGAGTCAGAGAAAAAGGGATCCTTGTCTTGGGGGAATTGACCAATAAGAAACAAGCACGGAGATAACTAAAAGTTTCAATGCATTTTTGTCCATCAGATGTAGTTTAATCAACAGTTGTGATTAAAATATAGTGCAATCCTAGTCCTTGTACATTATTAGTCATTTTATTTTGACCAATCTTATTTTTGTAACTATTTCTTATTCTATTTTTGTTTCAATACACAAAATATTAGTGGTAAATTTTAATGTATAAAAATATTTTAAGACAAAATTCAAAGAATTAAATTTCACAATTTAAAATTTTAATTTTAGATTTGAATATTAAATTTAAAATTTGTTATTGATGTTTGGGGTATATGTATGTAAGGTTTAGAGTTTAGATATATAAAATAAAAAGTTCAGATTTAAAATTTTAAAATAAACTTTTATAAGTAATGGATGGTATAAGATTAGGATCTTTTAAATTTAAGAATTAATGTTAAAAATATCAGATTAGATTAGTGACTTTGTATGTTGAATTTATGTTTGGGGTTTAGAGTATTAGATTTAGAGTATAGATTTAGATTTAGTGTTTGAGGTTTAGATTTTAAATTTGAGATTAGATTTTTAAATGATTTAATTTGAGTTTAAGTTTAAGATTTATATTATAAGTTTGAAAATATTACATGGAAGGTTTAAGTTTGGGGTTTAGGGTATTAGATTTAGGGTGTAGATTTAAGATTTAGTGTTTGAGGTTTATAATTTAAATTTGAGATTATATTTTAAAAATGATATTATGAAAATGTTTGATCCTGTCGTAGATATCAATCGTAGCGTATAATGTTATCTAGCAATGTAAAGGAAGAAGCAATACCTTGGTATTTGAGGTTTAGATTAAGTTTGGCCTGAGTTTTAAGATTTGGGGTTTGGGAATAGGGTTGGATTTGGAGTTTAGATTTATGAATTTAAGCTGAGTATATATGATTGTTAAATTTTATGATTTGGAATATAGAGATTAGGTTTAGAGTTTAGGGTTTCAAATATAATGTTTGGATTTAGTTTTAAGATTTGGGGTTCGGGTAGGGTTTAGAGTTTAGATATAGGGTTTGGAATTTAAATTTCATATTTAATAATTTATAAATATAGTGTTTGGATTTAGTTTTGATTTTTCATTTATTGTTTTGTGTAATAATAACGTACTATGAAACATTTAATCAAACTTTTAAAAACTATGTTCAAGTATAACTTAGGAACATTAGTTGAAAAACAATAGATTTATCTTTGTAGTGTTGTGTTGAAGCATTAATTTTTGAGAAATTTGCCAAAACGGAACAAAAAAACAACATAGTTGTCTCTATAGTATAAAACCATCACTAAATTATCCCTATAGTATAATATTTTTCATAATCCCAAAACTAACATTTCCTTAATCAAATTAAACATAAATCAAAACTATTTTTAAAAAGTTTAATAGAAAAAGATAAAAAAATAAGGTAATCCCATAATGTTTTAGAAAGGAAAAGAATTTAAAAACAATTTAAAAAAAAAAGAACACACGACACAGATCAAAAATATCCCGTAACATAATTGCATTTGGTTTCTAAAATCCTCCAAAACTATTCTTTTAAAATCCTCTAAGGTAGAACTTGATTATAATAACAGTAGTCTACCCCATTTATCATCAGCAAAAAAAACTCATTATGTGCTTACACTAAGTTCTCAAACACCACATATTGTATAGATATGCATCATAGAATAGAACAAGAGTTTTTGAAAATCACAAGACAAACTATGGAGAAATCATAGATTGATGAAGAAGAAAAGCCAAAATCGGTTTTTTTTTATAGCTTGACAAAGAAAATCGATCAGGACACGTTTTAGGAAATTAGAATATTTTTAGAATATTTTTAGAATATTTTCTTAACTGAAACTTCTTTAATTTTCGAAAAAATGGTTTTTTATCCGTAGAAGGCACATTCTACACTGTGTAGAACCATGGCAAAAATTTTGAATACAATTTCTACCTTTTGTAGACGTTCGTGTTAAATATAGATTTCGTATACCCGGAATTTTAGAATACTTCATAAAAGTAGAAACTGCATTCAAAAGAAAAGTAGCGATCTTTACAATTAGTAGAATTCACATTCTCCATTCTCCATATATTTAGAATCTTAATCATTTTTAGATTGTTTCTTCTAAAAAAAGTAGATGGACTTGTTTATTCTGGAATTCGTTTTCTACTAACCCATTTTTCGTAGAAGACGAATTTTACTTTTAGTGGAACGTAATTTTAAAATTTTATTTATCAATTTTTTTAACCAAAAAAAAATTGTGTTTGTGTATATAAGTATTTTATTAATTGATTATATTTTTAATATTTTTTAGATTCATAAAACTATTTATTTCATTAAATTTCAGAAATAAAAAGGATAAAAAGGAGAATAAATGGACAAATATGGTTTTATACCATATGGACAACTATGTTGTTTTTTTGTTCCGTTTTGGCAATTTTCCCTTAATTTTTCTGCCTCCAAATATATTTGATGTCGTTTGCACGGTTATAATGTTGAACCTATACATTTTGGCATAAAGTTATTCTTTGAACTTCTATTTTTTTGTACTAAGAACATCTACTACAACTAGGTATCCTTCCTGCACCATGTGCGGTAATAAAATTTAAAATATTTTTTAACAGATAAATATAAATTATATTTTAAAATAAAATTTTATTAATATTTTAAATTTTTTTTTTGTATCAACATTTTAATATAATTTTGATTTAATTAAACATAAAAATTATATTTAAGAATATGCATGTATATATTTGAAATTATAATCTTAGAAAGATTTTTCTATCTATTTATTTTAATTAAATATATTAAATAAATTTGTAAAAGTTACATAATTACCAAAAATTAAATTAAAAAATATTTATAAAATTTGTAGATATATAAGAAAATAATGATTTTACGATTAAATTTTTATAAATTTCTAAAAAAACTGTATACATTTTTGAAAATTTTAGTAATAAAATTGTATAATTTAAAAGTATATAATTAAATTATATTTCGAAATTTATAACGCCATATTTGAATATATTTATTTTAATGATTATTTATGAGTTATTCCCATATTCTAAAAAAACTTCCAACAATATAAATTGACATTAAATGTAATATATGAGTTATTACCATATTTTAAAAAATTACCAAAAATATAAATTAACATTAAATGTAATTGTCTATGTCATATTAAGCTATAAGACATGTCATTAATTTCAGTAGCCATGTCATATTTGTTTTGTGAAATTGATTGTAGAAATGACATGTGACAAAATCATTTCGCAAATATAGTCTTGGGGATAGTTATAATGTTGGCAATACATAAATTGTTTTTCATGTCTTTTGTTTTCTTTTTAAGTTCCAATCTAAAGTAGGTGAATTTAAAATTTGATCCGTCTATAGCCTAAAAAATTGATACCAGTTTGTCTAAAACTAAATAGCATAATGAATATATAATGTAACAAACCACAATCTGAAATAGTTAATGTAACTAAATAGCATAGTAGTACATAATGCATATATAGTTTCTCGATATTATGGAACTTGATTTGATTATATTACTATATCTGAATAAAAATGATTTTAACATTCCAAAGAACACTGTAAATATTATAAAAAATTGGTATTACATATATATTATAATTTTTTTAGGAGTGATAAGTGCATTTACATGTTACACTATTTGCCACGGATAGCCACAATTTTTTTCCGCAGCCACGTATTTTAAATGACCACAAATAACCACAACTAAGTTTGTAATTACTTTTAATATTTTTAAATATTATTGCTCTGGATAGCTACGGACACTGTTGTGGCTATATTGGCTACAAATTATATTGTGGAATTTTGTGGTTATTTAATTCCACAATTTATATTGTAGCTAAATTGTGGTTTTGCGTCTTCGGACAGCCACAAATAATTTTTTGTAGCTAAATGACCACAAAAAACTACATAATAGCCACAAATTTGCGTTGTAGCTATTTTGCGGATAGTTTGTGGCTATATTTTTGTCGCCGGAAAATGTTTGTGGTTGGGCCGTGGCTATATACTAGTTTTCTTGTAGTGTATATATTTATTGGACTAACATATTTTCTAGAGAATTTGAGAAGCATTCTAGTGATGCCATGTGTTATAGCTAAAATGTTGTAATGATTCTCTTTTAATATATATTAGGAGTTATCTTGCGCCATGCGCATAAATATAATATCTTTTTTTAATGAAAAATTAATTTACATTTGGACATTATTTTTTTATAATTTTAATTTCAATGGTTTTAAAATAAAAAATAATTATATTTAAAATTAATATGTCGCACATGGCGTAGGATAACTCCTAGTATTTTTTCACTTTGGATTTCTTCCTAATAAACAGCTAAATGAATTCCAAGAAAGCATTACTTACATTTTTGTAAACTAAAAGAGATGGATATAACCAGAACCTGTCCTAGAATTTGAAAGGCCGTATGCAAGAAAAAAATAGCCAATTTTTGAAGAAAAGAATAAACGTATTTTTGCAATCTTATTTCCTTTGATTTGGTTTAAATATTTCAATTTGATTTTATTTAAATTTTAATAAATTTAAATTACATTTAATCAAAATAGTTTTTAATTATATTTTGTTATATTTAATGATTGTTTATTATATCTCTTATCATCTTATTTTAAATAAATATATATACACATTTAAATATATAATTTTAGTAAATTTTGATTTTTTTTTGTTTTAGTTAAATGTGTTAAACTTTGAAAAATTAATTTGTTAATTGACCTGATGAAAAAAAAATCTACTTAAAATTACAATCATTTAACTATCAAAGCTTAATATACAAATGAAAGAGTTGAAAAGTAGAGAAAAGAATAAGATCCAAAGAATTTGAACAACAAAAAGAGAACAAAATGATACACCAAATAAAAATTTACTTCGAAGAAGAAACGTTTCATGAATTTGAGTAAGAGAGAAGTTTTCGTTTTTCATGTGGATCAACATGAAGCAAATATAAATAATTGACGAAGGTAGTTATCAGAGATTGAGGTGACCGTGGAGTTGTGGGAAAGAAGAACCGTTGGAGAGATTAACTGAACAAATATTTGGATTTAGTAAATATATTTTAAAGTAAATATCAAATTAACATGTAACTGGATTATATTTTACGTTTGTTTCTTTTCATGTTTTTGATTTAACATTTGCTTTTATTATTTTAAAATTAATTTTTAGAAATAAAAATAGAATCCATGTGTCATTTGTGCTTTAATTATTAAATGATTACAGAAAACTAGGATCTGTAGAGAATTTTTTTTTTCCACATGTTAATTGTATTTTTAATTGTTTTTAAATTTTTTCCACATGTCAATTTTTGATTTGTCAGACGATTTGCACTTTATTATATAGAAGATTTGTTGATGCACTCTTACAATTAATTTTGATTAAATTTATTTATTTATAATATATGATATATAAGCTGATGTAAAAAATATATATATGTAGTTATATTTAACTTATTTTTATTAGTAATACATACATATATATATATATATATATATATCTTTGCTGTCAAAAAAAAAAATATATATTATATTAATTTAATGGTGATATATGAATTATAAATATGTTTTAACTGTTTTGCCAAAAACACTTATATATAAAATTTACATTAGTGATTATATTTGAGTTAATAGTAATTGCCATATTTAAAAATCTTACAAAAAATATAAATTTTTATATAGAAAGTTGTAAATGTCACAATTAAGTTAGTATCATGTCATATTTTTTTTGTAAGCCATATCATCCATCTTTTCTTATTGAGAATGAACCTGGTGATGACATATGTCATCACTTCACAAATAATGTCTAAAGGAATGGATTCCGTATAGTTCCATAAATTAATTGTACTAAAATTATAATACTCTATGAATTTATAAAATTATTAATTTAAACTAAATGTTCTAATAGAACATCAAAAGAAAACTAATTTAAAATTTTCAACAAATATTAGGATCTGAACAAGATATGAAATACCCTAAATCCATCAGATTTGGTCAAAATATGTCATATATATATATCTAAATTATACAAAATGACTTAAAATAAACTATTAAGAATCAAAATAAAACATCTTTAAACTCTAAGCTCTACATTTAAAGGTTCATATTACTTGAAAATATTACAAAAATAATAACAAAGATTGTTAACAAACAAATATATTAAATAAATCATAAAATGAAATATAGAAAATAAAACAAAAAATTACAGTTTTGGATATTTATGTTTTTAAGTCGGGTATGAATTGGTTCTATTCGGGTTGGGTCTATTCAGGTCGGTTCATTTTGGGTCCGAGTTCATTCGGGTCAGTTCTTTTCGGTACCAGTTCTTTCGGGTAAAAAATATTTGTACCCAATAAGGACTTGTAAATTTTTCGTTCGGTTTCAGATCGGGTATTTTTAGGTCGGTTCCGGTTTGAATTTTCGGGTCCGGGTAAAATGCCCAGGCCTAATGCAGAACCACTGCGGTGCAGTCCTAAAACTTACAAAAACATATAGATATATAGGTTTGTACAGGTTTTTGTTACTATAACTACAGTGTGGTGCAATTTGTAAATATCCTGAGCCACATTCTTTTTTTTTCTGTTGGTTTTGTTATTTAAGATTTGGAAAACCAATAAAATGGGATATCCAAAGGAGAAGTAGTTAAAAGTAAATTTACTTTTGTAAATGTCTATTTTCTCTTTTAATTTCAACCAATAAATTAAACATGATCTAATTTGATAGGTAGAACTAGTCTTGAGACTTTTAGTTATCTAATCCTTCTCGCATTAGCCATCGTCATATGAAACTTGATAATCTATATTTATTGGTCAATAAAATTCAAGATGGATAGAAAATAAGTAAAATAATATAAATATATTTTAAATATTTAATTTATTCACAACTAAAAATAACGTAAACTTTCATTATATTATTATTTTTACTATTTTCTATTATTTTATGTATAAATTATATATTTATTTTTCTATTAAAATAATAAAATAACCAAAACGAGAAGATGAAACTAGAGCACAACACATAGTCTAAACCTAAAACCTTCACACTTACAGATACAATCAAAAATGTCACAGTAACACTAACTCAATAAAGGTTCGGAGCTGAAAGGAGATCAAGAACGAAGACTAAGTTACCTCATCTTACCATAGAGTGACTTGATCAGAATAAGCAGAGGTCATAAAAAGTTATAAAGATAAAATTTGAGACAAAACAATTCCTCAAACACAAAGGAGTGCCATCAAGCACCAATACAAAGAACCAAGAAAGCGGTCAGAGGAAGAATAATGACCGGAAGGCCAAAGTCACCAAGAACCAAGAAGAAACATGCCTAAAGCATCGGAAGCACAACCACGAGGTAAGAGGTAAGAAACACCTTATAAACTAAACAACCACAGACAAGGCGCCAATGACAACGAAGAATCACAAAGCTCTGGATAGGAGGGACCAAAGCTCCAAGAGACTAACTCTGCACACCTAAACCAAGGAAAAGAACAGAAGAAGAGAAACAATTTGAGGGAGGGAGAATAGAAGCCAACCACCTAGAAATCAGAGTCTAAGCTTGAGACCAGAAACAACCTTCTAAGCCCACAGAGGATACACAAAGAAAAATACTATCCAAACCTAGAGTGGCAAACATGGCGAAAAGAAGAGCCACCAGAGACGCGAGCAGCAATAAAAGCTGCAACAAGATGAAAAACAGAGAGGGAAAGGGAGACAAAACGAAACCAGTAAACCCTTTCGTCCTCGAACCATTAAAGAGAGCATAGAAATCAGATCACCAAAACGAGTAGGGACTATCGACGGCAAGTGAACGACGAGGAAGACAACATCAATGACAAATAACTCTGACCTAACCTAGGAGATGCAGTCTCTAACATCAGCCAAAATGTAAAGAAGAAGAGGAGAAGCCAATATTGACCGAAACAACCTACAACGCCAAGAGAAACAACCGCACAACTGGGAACTCCTAAACTCGATGTACAACAAATACCAGATAATCTCACAGGAGAAGAAGGTGAGGAAGAAGAAGAGCACGAAGATGAGTCTTTATTCGATGATGGTCAGAAGCACCGCACACCGGAAAGGTAAACGAAATACATAGATGGTGACGGCTTAAGGCAGAATATGGGGAGATGGCAAAAAAAAAACATTTTAAAAGAATAATGTTCGAGAACTTGAAAAAAATAAAATTTTGACGCTAAAACCGTTAATCTTAAAATCAACAAATTCCTAAATGCAAAGTTTACTCACTTCACCACTAACGAGTACTACAATACACAAAACAACACAATATTGAAAAAATAAATACATAATATATTAACATATCACCAACTACTACATAACACAAGAAAAACTCAAACAATGCTCTTAATAAATAAATACGATCACATAATTATATCGTCCAAAAAATTATACTTAACAACAATAAAACAATATTCCGCACGGACACACCCCTAGTATATTTCTAAAAAATTGAATATTTGTGCCAAAAGACTATAATATGAGACATTTATTTCCTCCCATGAATCATTTTTTAATTTTTTAAAATTAATTATTTGATTGATAGAGCTGATAATAAAGCAATATCATTATGCTATAAAAGTAGTATGCTACCGAAATAATATGCTCTCATAAATATTTTTAATAAATTGATCAGTAGAACAGTAAATGATTCATATATGATTAGTATATGATATATATATTTGTTTTATTTTTAAATAATATATTTGTTTTATTTTTAAATAATATAAATATATTTATAATCTATATAATATATAATCATTTTAATATTTTTATTTAGAATAATAAAAAAATTAATGATATATATTTAATAATATTTTTAATGTAAAATATTATTTTTTAAAAATTAAAAATTATTTTATTCTAAATATTATTTTATTTTTACAAATATGAATTCAAATTTTGGATACAAATATAATTTTGTGATATTATAACTAAAATAAATAAATAAATTTAAATTATTTTAAAAATATAATATGTTATAAAAGAAAATGATTTACGAGAAGCTTTATATGAAAGTATTAAAAAGTGTATTTAGAGAGAATTTGCATCTTCAAAATGCTATTCTAAATATTTTTCCAAAAATTGTTGAATAATAAAAAAAATAATGCTTATGATAATGCTTTACCAATCAAGAGCATAATTCTTATATCAGTTAAAGCTTGATTATAAAGTTCCAACCAAGTAATTTATAAAAACTTATAATAAACATAACTAATAATATAAATGAGTATTATTTTAAAATATTTTTAAATGACCCAGTTCAAAACCCCAAATATTTATTTATTTTATTATGGTATTATTTTATTAATTATCAAATATTAATTACTAAATTTCTACTACTGTTTTATAATGGATAATATATAATATTTCAATTTTGATACAATTGTATACTGTTTGAATTTTTTATAGAGTTAATTTATTTTACTTCTATGTAATTGATTTGAGATGCTTTGTTTAGTATATATATCTATATAAAGCAGATTTTTCCTCTTCTTATGACATTTGGAAGGGGGATTTGCTGACACGTGTCTCATGTATTCTTTCTTTTTATATGTAAGGTTCTTCTTTCAGTTCAGTGTAACTTGGCCCAAAACTTTCTAATTGTGCATTTTTATTTTTAGATTAGTCCCAAATTTTTTAATCGTGACCATAACCCCTAATACATACAAATGATTCTTAAATACAACTCGTAGCACTAAAATGATCAAAAATATAAAGTGTCAAATGCAACTTTCCATTTTTTTATTTCTCTAGATTAGAAGTTATAATCATTCTATAAATCAAGATGATCACTGATTTTCTCAAAATAAAAAAGTTTAGAAATTATCTAAATACAAGTGTCTCTATTTTTCTATATGATTAATATCTTCAAACTGAATTTGTCATCATCGAATCCACTATAAATGTAAAAAACAGCACAACTCTATAGATAGAGAAAAAATATTTGAGAAAGAAGCTAATTTTTGGTGAAGAAAATGTTATTTTTTTCCATTACCAATAGCAAAAAAAAAATCAAAGTGTCAACACATTATATCACTCAAATTACCCTAAGGAATGCATTATTCTCTCATATAAGAGGTTCAGTTGTAGTACTTAGGGATCAAATCCACAGAGACTCTAGGATTGCACAATAGATTTATAGTCTTCGAAATAAAGCTAGATTAATAGGTTTTAAGAAGTAAATGAAATGGTGAGCAAGGCAGTTGCTCGATTGGTTTGATTTGAGGTTGTTAACAATTGGAAAAATAGCTAAATTCAGGTATATTCTCAGGTATGATAAGTAAACAACTTAATTTGGGGGTTTTAGGGGTTCATTAATATTAACTGTTTTCGAACTCAAACTTACGTAAAATCAATTAGATTATATAACTTGGATCTCAGATTTCAACTTTTGTATGTTAATCACGAGAAAGTGTCGATCAATGATTCGTAAAGAATATCGATCGATACACCTTTTAACATATCGATCGACAGAACTATCGTTGCGTTGATCGATGCTACTTTCAGAAAGCTTTACGAGCAGGTTTGATTGTGTTCTCTAACTTACTAGACCAACTTTCGTGTGTATCTAGTCAGTTAGATCAGGCTAATTAGTTTCAGGTATTGAGTCAAGCAATGACTTGTTCTCAATTAGTCCTAAGATCTAAGTTAAAGGGTGATCAATCCTAAACGTAGCTTTAAGAACAACTAGATGAAGAACTATATTTTAAACACCCTAGCAACAGCTTAAGTTAGCAATACATGTATCAACCTATTGAGAAACCTAAATCTAACAGTAAGACTACTCAGACATATTCATAAAGCACATGGTTATGATGGTCTGAATAATACTTAAATAAAATGACAAGAGTAAACAATAGAGTAAGTGAAAGCAAGGGAGTTCAAGATCTTCTCTGTTTTGTAGTTCAGATCTATCTCTCCAATCCTAAGCTCTCTCTTCCTCCAATGGTGGTGTGTTGCTTCTCTCCAAACTAGGTCTAAAAAGGTCTCTAGGCAAGTTTGCCTCCCAAATGATACAAAACCCTAATAATATAGCCTAACAGGCGGCCATGGACTTAACATGTAATTATTGGAACTTTTGTGAAACTTGCAATCTTCTAATTTTGTCATTAACTCGCGGGTGGCTTCACTGTCGATCGATGCTACGAGCTTTCCATTGATCAATTATGCTTGATAATCGTCGGTCGATGTTCTGATACAAAAATCGACTATTCCTCTGTTTCCAGCAAAGCTCTCAAATAGTCTCCAAATTGCTACAAATACCTCATTTTCCTCTAGTAAGTACCTGGACCTGTAATTACTCTAAAAAGGGTCCAAATGCATATAAAAGACTCTAAAACCGTATATAAACCATGACCTATTAACTCCCTTAGACTTACTCTTTAAGCAAAACATACAAGAGCAGTCTCTCTAAGAGAGGTTTGAAAACAACAGGGACTCACCTAACTTTTTTTAAACTTGGAATCATCACTTCTATGATATTGCTAACTCCATCAATGAAATCCTACCTTCAGAAGCACATTATACATTATCCTAGTATAGCAACCAAATTCATCTAGCCAACAACTCAACAAATCTTATATGACTTTCTCCTCTACTAACCTCATTTCTTGCATAAATAAAAGTGTAAGCTTTACCTTGGGGGTATCGATCAGAGGATGCAAGGATGCTCAAACAAGTATCTGGACCTGCAGGTAAATAAGAGTTCTTTTCCCCTCTCTCTACTAATTTCTCTCTCAGGCAAAGTTTTCTTATATTTCAAGATCTTTGACCAAGATTGGACAGGCTTCCATGAATCAAACTTTAATGGTTTTAGCCACCAAATCCCGTTCACTTCTTTTTGACCTATATCCTAGGATTATTTGTGAATCAAGCCTTAATGGTTGTACCCACCAAGTCCTGTTCTAATCCTTTACCTATATAATTCTTATGAAGCAAGCCTTAATTGGTTGTAGCCACCAAGTCCTGTTCGAATTCTTTTCCTCATTTTTATTTCTAACTATATTATTATAATTATTAAAAAAAAACATAATTCGAAATTGAGAGAGAGAGAGGTGATAAATCTACACATGGTTTTACCTTCTAGACTTGTTTGAAGAATCCGATCCCATGCATACCAAGCCCCAAGACAAGCTGTTGAGTCAGGTTAGGTTGGAGGTCAGCTTTGATTCCTTCAAACAGTCTCAGCAAGTGTTGTCATAGTTGACAGGTTGATCCACTTTAGTATCTCTAGTACTTTTTGCAGTCAGCTGTCTAAGAGTTGCGCTATAGAGTGGTTAGATAACAAGTAAAAATTCAAAGAGGTTCATTATCCCCTTCTTGACTCGTATCAGTAAATACCTCCCCCATGCTTAAATTTCACTGTCCCCAGTGATATTCAGTCTAAGATTGGTTAGAGAATAAATCATAAGTACTAAGTTAGATGTTAGACAAGAGAAAAGATTGTTCGTACCCCTTTGTCTCGAATGTCGATCGACATGAGTAACACTTTGTCGATCGACAAGAGCATCCATTCGTCGATCGACATGAGTAACTCTTTGTCGATCGACGGTGCAGAGACAGAAAACTTATGTGCTAACTGCAACGTATTGCTGGTCTAACTCATCACAATATGAGTATCAGTCAGCCAGGTTAGCTCTGTTAGACAATCCAAACACATGCAAGATCAGCACATAGATAAACTCCAGTCATAACATAAGATAAAAAATCTGAGAATAAATCCTAATAGAACGAGAGCAGAAGAAAACATAAGTAGATAGAGATAGAAATATGAGGACTAGTCCTCATCAGTAGTCTCGTCGGTGGTCTCCTCGGAGTCTCCTCGGCGCTGGCGTGATGGTCCTGCAGCTGATGGTGATCTGGCCCTCACACTCGCCCTGCTCGAACAACGACATCTCGATACTCTAGCCCAGATGGCGGTGAGAGCAACAACTACAACGCGCTGGAAATCTCCCTCAAGGCGTGTAGACATGTCTGGCATGGGCGGGAATGGCGGAAGCGCTGCCTCTGGCTGCTCTTGCTGAGGTCCTCCAGCTTGCTGCACAGTGTAGCGTAGCGGCATGGTCGATGGAGTACAGAGGAGGAGCGGGTTGGGGTGAAACTAGATGCTGGCGAGGCCTCCTGAGAAGTCCGTGAGTGCACGATGGGGGTAGCTCTACCAAGTGCGTGCCATCCTCATCCCTAAAACTCCAGTAGTGGTTGTCCTTGAGCCAGTATGCGCTCGTGAGGTGTGCTGCATCCATGTAGACGAGCTTCTTATCATCCGCAGAATCGTCTAGTGGCACTCCGCAGTGCATGAAGATCGGTGTAAGCAAACTCCCGAACGTCTCCTTCTTTGCTCCCTTAGCCTGGAATGGCTTCATCTTGAGCTTGACGAGGTGCTCAGCGAAAAGGGCTCCGAGGTTGGGACACATGTCGTCCTAAGGCTCCTCAATGTCCTCCATGTGAACCAAGCTCCTCACCGCGTAGTAGACCAATGAGAGCTCCTGCACCCGAACCTTACTAGGTTCCATCTAGCACAACAGAGTGTTGGCAAGGACCTTCATGAAGTAGCGCAGAGTCAGGTGACAGATGTCCGTCTGAAGAGCCGAGCCAGAGTCGAAAATGTCAGTAGCTTTGTGCTCCCAAAACTGCGATCTCCCTGCAAAACCAGGTACTGTGGCACGCTTGAGCTCCATGTTCTGGAACCCGTAGATGGTGCTGAAAGCCGTGAGAGGAACTCTGTAACGGATGCCGCGGATGAAGAAAGTCAAGGTGCCCTCGTTTGCCCTCTTCGCCCTCTCGTTGTTGTAGTAGACCTGCACCGTGGCCATGAACTGACAGACGACCTGAGGGTATAAGACGTGTGGGTTGGTGGCCATGTTGCCCATCCCAAGCTCCACGAACATGCCCTCTAGGTCCTCTCTAATTCCCAGCTGTCTGATCACGTCTGGGTTGACAAAACGCGTCGGCTCAATGGAGACTTTCAGCCATGCGTTGTAGAACAGGCTGTCGTAGTCGTCCCAAGCATCTCTGATCTCTTGGTTTATGCATTCCGAGCTTTTGACTGCAGTGTTAGGGTCATCGAAACGTGCGAAGAGAGGGATGGGAATTTCCTCGTTCTCTTGGTCATGATGGCGAACTGGCGGAGGAGGGGCTGAGCTGTTGGCGTCTCTGTCGAATCTTCTCTTCGTCCTCCTTTCGTTCGACTGCAACCAACATCCACAAAAGAAAACACGAAATTAGCGAATCGTAATGGTTCAGTGCTCGATATCGATCAATAGTTATTTTTCGATATCGATTGATATATCAGCGCTAAAATCGATCGATGAAAGTGAGTATCATTGATCGATTTTCCTTCGCGAAAACCTGCAAAAACCCAATCAACGCAAATTTGGATTGCATTGCATAATAATCATTGATAATCGATCCATAATCCCTACTCTATCGTTCCATCAGCACAAATCAATCTATATAAACCCTAAAATCCTGGTTCTAGTTCATCTTGTAACTCAACCCTACATGCATGAAAATTTTGACTTCATACCATGTTGATTCGTTGATTAAGTGAATTAAACGGATGGGGAGTTGAAAATTGAGTGGATTGAGCTTAAGAATCGTCTGATTTGGTCGAGAAACGAGAGAGAAAAAGAGTGGAGGTTGTTTTGAAGTGTTTTCGGGTTTGTTTGAGTGTCGACTTAATGTCGACTTAAATGAGCCCGCAGTTTTTCATTTCCTGTCGATCGAAGAGGAGATATCCACGTCAATCGACAGCCGTTATGTTTTCCCGATAATCAGTTTTTATTTATTTAAACTAAATCCTAAATATCCTAAAACTAGAAATGGGTTGTCTCCCATTCAGCGCTTATGTTAAATCTTGAGCTTGACTCGAAGTTCGATCTGTCTAATTATTAGGAAGAAGACCTAAGTTTAAAGGCCTGCTAATTGGCAGTTTAAAGGCCTGCTAATTGGCGGTTTAGCCCAATAATGTTTTACTCGTTGACCATTCACTGTGAATTCTTCTGCTTTATCATTTATAAGTGTAATGGATCCGTAAGGTTTGACATCCACAACAGTGAAGGGACCTGACCAACGAGATCGGGGTTTTCCGGGAAACAGCGTAAGCCGAGAGTTATATAACAACACCTGATCATTTGGTTCAAAGTGCCTGGAGATGATCTTTTTATCGTGATATGCTTTTGTCTTCTCTTTAAATATCTTTGAATTCTCATAGACTAAGTGTCTTATTTCATCCAGCTCGTTAAGCTGCATGAGTCTCCTTTCGGCAGCTGGTTTGATGTCGAAATTTAATAAATTTACAGCCCATGCTGCCTTATGTTCTAGCTCAACCGGTAAGTGACAGGATTTTCCATAGAGTAGGTGAAATGAGGTTGTTCCTAATGGAGTTTTGAATGCAGTCCGGTAAGCCAAAAGTGCATTGTCTAGTTTTCTAGACCAATCTATCCTAGAAGTTCCGACGGTCTTTTCTAAGATTTCTTTAATCTGTCAATTTGAGACTTCTACTTGTCCACTCGTTTGCGGATGGTAGCGCGTAGCAACTCGGTGGTGAACTCCATTCTTCTGGAGTAATCCGTAAACAACTTTGTTAATAAAATGGGAGCCACTCTCGCTTATGACTACTCTAAGAACTCCAAATCTTGGAAAACTAATGCTCTTGAAAAGCTTGATAACTACAGATGCGTCATTTGTTGGGGTCGACCCATTTGGAAACATAGTCAACAGCATCAAGAATATACTTGTTCCCGTATGAGGAAGGAAAAGGACCCATGAAGTCTATCCCCCAGCAATCAAAGACTTCTACTTCTAGAATACACTTTTGTTCCATTTTGTGCCTTTTGCTGATTTTTCCTCTTCGTTGGCATTTGTCGCATTGTGCTATGAATGCATGAGTATCGCGAAACATGGTTGGCCACCAGAATCCAACTTGAAGATTTTTTGATACCGTTTTTAAGGTCGCAAAATGTACAGCGTAGTCGGACCCATGGCATTGGTATAAGATATCTGGGATTTTAGTTTCGGCGAGACAACGTCTATATATCCTGTCAGAGCAATGTTTGTAGAGATGTGGTTCGTCCCAGTGATATCTCCTAACTTCTCTAAAAAATTTCTTTCTTGAGTAACCTCTTAGCTCTTCGGGTTCTACGTCAGCAGCTAGATAGTTCACTATGTCAGCGTACCAGGGTCTATCTTTTAAACTTCTTTAGACTGCTTGCACCTCTCGACCGATACTTTTTTCTACGAGAGAGTCATATTCAGGATGCAAGGTGTTGCAGGCGACGCTGACTTTTATATCGAAAGTAATGGTCTTGGGGGAAGTGTCTTGGTTTTGATCATCGGGAGTGTCGATCGACATAGCATCGTTGGCGTCGATCGATGGCTCCTTGGATGTGAGACATATGTTATCGATGAATGATGAATCCGTTTGGTAAATGTTCTCTATCGGAAAGAAATCGTCGATAGGGACGTCATCCTCTATTCATATCCGGGAAAGGTGGTCTGCGACTCCGTTTTCCACTCCCCGTTTGTCTTTAATTTATATGTCAAATTCCTGGAGTAGCAGAATCCATCGCAAGAGTCGAGGTTTCGTGTCCTTCTTCTGCATTAAATATTTTATTGCAGCGTGGTCTGTATGAACAATGACTCGCGAACCGACTAAGTATTGGCAGAATTTTTCAAATGCATAAACTACAACAAGTAGCTCCTTTTCCGTTGTTGCATAATTCCTTTGTGCCTCATCGAGAGTTCGACTGGCATAGTAGACAGCGTGTACCTTTTTGTCTTTCTTCTGGCCTAGAACTGCTCCTACAGAGAAATCGCTCGCGTCGCACATAAGTTTGGAAGGAAGGTTCCAGTCTAGTACCTGTACGTTGGGGGCAGTTATTAGGGATTTCTTTATTTCTTCAAAAGCCTTTACGCATTCTGGTGTGAAGTCAAATTTAACTTCCTTGCATAGGAGGGCTGTAAGTCCTCTAGCGATTTTTCTAAAATCTTGTATAAACCTTCTATAAAATTCGGCATGCCTGCGAAAACTTCTCACATCTTTTACGTTTGTGGGTGCAGGCAAACCGGTCATTACCTCAATTTTTCCTCGATCTACTTCTATACTAGCAGCAGATACTTTATGTCCTAAGACGATTCCATCGTTAACCATGAAGTGGCATTTTTCCCAAATTCAGAACGAGGTTCTTTTCTTCACACCTTGCCAAAACTTTACACAGGTTATCAAGGCAGTTTTTGAAACTGGATCCATAAACTGAGAAATCGTCCATGAAGACTTCCATGAAATCTTCTATCATATCCGTAAAGATTGACATCATGCATCATTGGAAAGTGGCAGGGGCATTACAAAGACTGAATGGCATTCTGCGGTATGCGAATGTTCTGTAAGGGCACGTAAAGGTGGTCTTTTCTTGATCGTCAGGATGTATAAGGATTTGGAAGAATCCAGAATATCCGTCAAGAAAACAATAATATTGGTGATTTGTCAATGTTTCCAACATTTGATCAATGAAGGTCAAAGGAAAGTGATATTTTTTGGTGGCAGCGTTTAATTTTCTATAATCAATACACATTCGATGCCCGGTGACAGTTCGCGTAGGAATGAGTTCGTTTTTATCATTCTTTACCATTGTAATACCGCCTTTCTTAGGTACAATATGCACAAGGCTCACCCAGTTACTATCTGAAATTGGGTAGATGACTCCAGCATCTAGAAGTTTGATAATTTCCTTCTTAAGAACTTCTTTCAAGTTCGGGTTTAGCCTCATTTGTTGTTCCACTGACGATTTGGAATCGTCTTCTAAGTGAATTCGGTGTATGCACAGATATGGAGAGATACCATGAATATCCTCGAGAGAGTATCCAAGGGCTTTCCTATACTTGCGCAGTTTATTCAATAACAACGCGAGTTCTCCATTAGTTAGATTGGCGTTTACGATTACGGGGGTAGGCATTATTGTAAAGAAAAGCATACTTGAGTCCGGCAGGCAGTTGCTTCAACTCAACTTTTGGTGCTTTTTCGGCATTCCAATTTTCTAGAGAGGATGGTTGTCGATCGACGACGTCATTTAAATATCGATCGACATTGATTTTCGAATCGTCATCCTCCATGTCAACGATATTTGCTATCTCTACACTTGCATCTATTAATCGTGCGTATTCATCAGCCCTGCTGTCGATGCTGAACATTTCCTTTTCAGTGAATGTAAGCACTTTTCCAGGGGATTATTTGAGCATAGGTCTATGAAAGATTCTTCAGCCAACTCAGAGATATCATCCACATAAAAGGCTTGTTTGTCGATTAAAGGTCGTCTTATCAGTTTTTCCATATCGAAGGTCATTGGGATGCTTCCAATGTTTAAACATATCTGACCTTCTTTGACATCGATGATCGCACCAGCCGTGGCTAGAAATGGTGTACCTAAAATTAGGGGGTCTTTCGGTTCATTCTGGTATTTCAACACAACGAAATCCGTTGGTACATGACAGTCGTCAATCTTTATTGGCACGTCATCTAGTACTCCTTCAGGTACTCTAACGGATCTGTCAGCAAGAACCAAGGTTATTTTGGTTGGTTTAAACTCGTTGTATCCCAGTGATATCGCAACAGAGTGCGGCATGAGATTTATGCGGGAATCTAGTTCAGAAAAGGATCGAGAAAATTTTTTATTTCGTATGTTGCAATCTAGAACAAATCTGCCAGGATCAGGTCTCTTGATCGGGGTATCGCCTTGGATTATAGCACTTACTTCCTATGAAACCATCATGACGCTGTGTTCATCAGCTAGGAAGTTGTTGGATACCATGTCCTTTACATATTTCTTTATCGAGGGTGATACTTTTATGGCTTCACTTAGTCGCATTTCTAGTGTGATTTTATCGAATGCTTTCTCGCAAATCGCTTTATCCAATTTTCACTTAGTTTTCGACTTGCTGGGAGGCAAAGTCCTATACACACTCTCTACTGCCGGTTTGGTAGGAGTCGAGTGTCAATCGACATTGTTTCCAGTTTGTCGATTGATATTTACCGAAGTCAGTCGATTGACGTTGTTCCTTTCTTGTCTATCGATTTCCACATCTTCTTCGTCCTCCTCCTCTTCTTCATCGAGGTTGATCGTCGCCTTCTCAGCTTCTCCAGTGTTGGACCGTTCCTTTTCTCGAGAAGGTTCTGATCATGGATCAGGATTGTTGAGAAGTATTGGTTGTGATCTACTTTCGCTGGTTTTCTCAACTTCACCGGGTTTTTCCGCAAAGTTAATTTCTATGGTGTTCGGGGTGAAACGTTTTCTGCTTCTTAGTAACACAGAATTAACTTGACATTTTAGATTTGCGTCAGTTCTCCCAGGGAGACGACTGTCCAGTCTCTTAATGTGCTCACTTAGAGCATTGAACTTCCTCATTAGCTCACTGTAGATTATATTTATCTTTCCGTTCAGGTTAGTGGCCATTTTGCGATTTTCCGTGAAGGCTTGGTTTAACCTAAATCTCGCTCTGCCTCGGCGTGATCCAACAGTAGCATCATAATTTTGGGTGAAGCTGTCAGTGTCAGGATTGAGATACCGATCTTTCAAGGTTCGAATGTCCACGAAATCTACATGTTGTTCTAGGTCAGAAAATACATCATGATCAATTTGATAAATCCCAAATTGATTTTGCTCATCTAGAACATAATGAATTGAGTCCAGAGATTCTTTAATTTCAGGGAAATGTGGCCCATCTATGGAATCAACTCTTCTTCCTCGTTCTACGTCCTTCATCTCGTAGGATCTACCCGTTGCTACATTCTTGATCAAACGTTTTGCTTCTTCAGGGCTCCTGGTACTGAAGCTCCCTTCACTGGCTGTGTCAAGCGTGATTTGGTAATGAAGGTTAACACCCCTGTAAAAGGTGTTAACTGTTGAGATGAGATCAATATATGGGAAGAGAAAGACATGAGGAGTTGAGTATGATGAAGAGGCCGTACATGGCGTAGTAATACTAGTTACCCGAGTAACTTGCAAAGATTAAACCAAAGTTACCCTAGTTATACTAGTATACTAGTTATACTGGTTACCCGAGTAACTTTGGATGAATAAGAGAAGCCCTATTCCCTTAGCTAAGGCATCAGACCGTTGCAAGGGAAGAAGAGGTGCGTGTGACAGGCTGGAGAAGAGCTGGATAAAGCAAAAGGAGCTTTATGCACAAGGAAGAAGCTCATTGGATGGTTTGAATTAAAGCAAACATTATCTCTTGTAATAGTGCCTCTTTATGAAACTCTCATCCTAGTGTTGCCTCCTCATATATATTGTAACCTCTGATCAGATTAATATTTAAGAAGTTTGAGATTATCTCTCTAGACTCTCTCTCTCTCTTGTTCATAATGATTCTTAAATACTCTTAAACATGTTTACCACCTAATCTCTCTACAAATCTCCCATTAACCTTCTCTAATCTACCTCTAATCTCTCAATACCTACTCTATTCTCTAAAATTATATGGTATCAGAGCCAGGTTGGCTTTGGTATTGAGAAAACTTGTTCCATTTCTTTCTTTCTCTAGCTTGTGTTCTTGTGTTCTTGCTCTTGTGTTCTTGAGTGTTCCGTGAAGCTGTGTGATAAAGTTGAGTTCTTTGGTGCTGTGCTTTGAGTTCGTGTGTTCTTGAAGTCTGGTACTGTGTGTTCTTCAGCTGAGTTGCAAGTTTGAAGCTTTCTGGTCATTTCTGGTTCAAGCAAGACAAGATGGAGGAGAGCTCACCAAACACATGGGAAAGTTTGGATCATTATGGTCTGAACTTGTAAGTCTAAGACCTAACACCACAGATCAAGCAGCTCTTATGGAAAGAAGAGAACAGGATCAAGTGGTTGGGTTGTTGATGACATTAGATCCTTGCTACAAGGATGTCATCAAACACATCTTGAGATCGCCTAACCTACAATCCATGGAGGAAGTATGCGCGCAACTTCAGAAGGAGGAGGGATCTCTTGGCTTGTTTGGAGGCAAGGGTGAGCTCACTATGGCTCATCAAGCTGAAGGAATGCAAGCAAACAAGGCTGCATACAGAAGCTCAGGAAGGAAGTATGAAAAGTATGAGGGAAGCTGTGAGCATTGCAAGAGGACCGGTCACAAGAAGAGTGAGTGTTGGATCTTACCTCCTCACCTCAGGCCATGCAGGTTCAACATGGATAGGGAAGCAAAGGCTCATCTTTCTGCTGAAGCAAATGGTGCTGGTTCATCCGGAGCTAGCTCATGCGCTAAGGTGGGTGAAAGTGAAGGTAGAGCCTTGGCGTCTCATCAACTGATTGGAAAGGGTATGGATCAGGAGGTGTTCAAGAAAGTTGACCTTGAAGCCTTCTTCAAAGCTCTTAAGGAGTGGTAACACTCTCGGAAACACTCTTGGATACTCATATGCTGCTCATACACTGCCTAGTACTACTGATAAGTTACTAGACATTTTTAAAAGCTCTTACAGTGCTGCTAGTAATCCTAGTACTACTGATAATTTCCTAGACATTTTTAAAAGCTCTTACACTGCTGCTTGTGAGCCGAGTATAACTAGTAAGATGTTAGGATTACTAGGAAACCTGATAAATCAAAATGAACCATCGAGGACTGAGATTACTAGAAACATGCATAAACCTTTGATCATTGATTCTGGTGCATCTCATCATATGATTAGTGATAATAACGTGATTAAAGACATAAAACCGGCTCATGGACATGTTATGATTGCTAATGGAGATAGAATTCCTATTACAGGAATTGGTAAACTGAAATTGTTTAATAAGGACTCTAAAGCATTTTTCATGCCTGAGTTTACTTCTAGTCTTTTATCTGTCAAAAGATGCACCACTGATCTTCAATGCAATGTTATCTTTAGTCCTGATGATGTTAAGTTTCAGGATATTAAGAGCAGTAAGTTGTTTGGACAAGGAGCAACCAAAGGAGACCTTTATATGCTTGAAGATCTTAGTCCCATATCTAGTTCTTGTTTCTCATTTAGTTATGTTTCTTCCTTAAGTAAAGATGCATTGTGGCATGCTAGACTTGGACATCCACATGTTAGGGCTTTAAGCATTATGTTACCAGGTGTCATGTTTAAAATAATGATTGTGAGGCATGTATTTTAGGCAAACATTGTAGGACTGTGTTTCAAAGATCATCCACTATTTATGAGAATTGCTTTGATTTGATTCACTCTGATGTGTGGACTGCACCTTGTTTATCTAGGGAGGATTATAAGTATTATGTCACATTCATTGATGAAAAATCCAAATACACCTGGTTAACACTCATTAAAACAAAAGATAGGGTTCTTGATGCATTTAAAATTTTTCAAAGCTATGTTACTACCCATTATCATGCCAAGATTAAGATTTTCAGGTCAGATAATGGTGGGGAATACATAGGCCACGCATTCAAAGATCACTTAGCTCAACATGGGATTCTACATCAGACTAGCTTTCCTTACACTCCACAACATAATGGAGTTGCTGAAAGGAAGAACAGACACCTCATGGAAGTGGCCCATTCAATGATGTTGCACAAGAGTGTCCCTAAGAGATTTTGAAGTGATACTGTGATGACTGCTTGCTACCTGATCAACATGATACCAACCAGAATCCTAGAGGATCAGTCTCCATTTAAGGTACTCAACAAGAGTCGACCAGTTCTGGATCACTTGAGGACATTTGGGTGTGTATGCTATGTACTGGTGCCAGGTGAGATGAGAAACAAACTTGAAGCAAAGAGCACCAAGGCTATGCTTATTGGCTATTCCGCATTTCAAAAGGGATACAAGTGCTTTGATCCCACTGCTAGAAGATTCTTGGTGTCTAGGGATGTGAAGTTCATGGAAGATAAAGGGTATTATGAAGAGAAGAATTGGGAGGAGCTTGAAGGACTTTCTCAACCTTCAGATAGAGCTACTAGTTTGAGAAACATACTAGAAGAACTCGGTATTGGCGTGTCCCAGGATCAGAGCAGGCGTGAAGAGCCTACTCAAGTGGCCGCTGAAGAACCATCCCACTTTGAACATGAGGGGGGAAGTGAATCTGAAGCTGAAGGGTTAAAAGATCAAGGCTCAGAAGAAGGATCAAAAGAAGCTGGAGGTCTAGAAGATCAAGGCTCAGATTCTCCTGTCCAAAGTGGAGATGAATCAGTAAGAGAAGTTCAGAATGAAGGTCAGGAAGCTGGAGAAGAAATCCAGATACAACAAGAAGCTGTTGAGGAACAAGTAGAAGTTCCTTTGAGAAGAAGCACACAGGTAAAGAGGGATGCTTCCAGCTGGGCAAACACGAGAAATTGGGTAAACACGAGAGTGTACTACAATGCCCAGGCTGTGGAGCATCCTTCCCAAGCTGTGTGCTCCTTTGCTGAGTTTCCGGAAGAGCACTACTCCTTTATGGTAAGCTTAGATGAAAGCTATGTGCCAAGAAGCTATGAAGAAGCAATGCTGATTCAAGAGTGGAGGGATTCAGTCAATGATGAGGCTGATGCCATGATTAGAAATGATACATGGTATGAGAGTGAGTTGCCTAAGGGGAAGAGAGCTGTGTCATGCAAGTGGATCTTCACCATCAAGTATTTACCTAATGGGAAGATTGATAGGCGTAAGACAAGGGGTAGCAAGAGGCTTCACACAAACCTATGGAGAGGATTACATTGATACTTTTGCACCTGTTGCAAAGCTCCATACCATTAGGATTGTACTATCGGTTGCAACCAACCTTGGGTGGGATCTTTGGCAAATGGATGTGAAGAATGTTTTCCTCCAAGGAGAGCTAGAAGATGAAGTCTATATGCTACCACCTCCGGGTATTGAAGGAATGGTGAAGCCATGAAATGTTCTTAGACTGAAGAAAGCCATATATGGATTGAAACAATCACCTAGAGCATGGTACAATAAGCTAAGCACAACACTGAATTGTAGAGGTTTCAGGAAGTCCGAGCTTGATCACACTATCTTTACCCTCAATACTCCCTCAGGCATCATTGTTTTGCTTGTGTATGTGGATGACATCATCATAACAGACAGTGATAAGGAAGGAATCTGAGCCACCAAGGAGTTTCTGAAATCAGTATTTGATATAAAGGATTTTGGAGAGATGAAGTACTTTCTTGGGATTGAGCTGTGCAGATCCAAGGAAGGGTTATTCATCTCTCAAAGGAAGTATGCATTGGATCTCTTGAAGGATGCTTGTGCGTATGGAGGAAGAACAGCCAAGATGCCCATGGAGGATGGGTACAAGGTTCCACGTGAGGGGGAGATTGAAGAAAACAAGTTGTTCTATGATCCAAAGCTGTATAGGAAGCTTGTGGGAAAGCTAATATACTTGAGTATCACCAGGCCATACATATGCTTTGCTGTTAACCAAGTAAGCCAGCATATGCAAGCTCCACGAGAGCATCACTGGCGCATGGTGGAGAGAGTTCTCATGTACCTGAATGGAACTCAAGGGCTTGGTATATGGATGAGAGTCAATAAGAGCACTGAAGTTGTGGGTTATTGTGATGCTGATTGGGCTGGAGATAGAGCAGATAGAAGGTCTACAACAGGCTATTGCACTTTCATTGGTGGAAACATGGTTACTTGGAAGAGTAAGAAGCAGAAGGTTGTATCATGCTCTAGTGCTGAAGCTAAGTATAGAGCTATGCTAAAGCTTACCAACGAGTTGGTATGGATAAAAGGGATTCTTAGGCACTTTGAGATTGAGCAAGCAACACCAATGACTATGCATTGTGACAATCAGACGGCTATTCACATTGCGACAAACTCAGTGTTTCATGAGAGGACAAAGCACATTGAAGTAGACTGCCACAAGGTGAGGCAGATGATAGTCTTGGGAGTGATCTTGCCATGTTATACAAGAAGTGAAGATCAATTGGCAGATGTGTTCACCAAGGCAGCAAGACAAAAGACTATGGAGTCCATTCACATCAGATTGGGACTCATAGATCTTGGGAAGAGAAGGAGCTGATCCCCTAAGTCATGAGGACTTTACTCTTTTTCCCTCATCAAGGTTTTGTCCCAATGGATTTTCCTTGGTGAGCTTTTTAATGAGGAAGATCTCATGGCTATCCAAGCTTAGACTTTCACAAAGCTAAGCTTGAGGGGGAGTGTTGAGATGAGATCAATATATGGGAAGAGAAAGACATGAGGAGTTGAGTATGATGAAGAGGCCGTACATGGCGTAGTAATACTAGTTACCCGAGTAACTTGCAAAGGTTAAACCAAGGTTGCCCTAGTTATACTAGTATACTAGTTATACTAGTTACCCGAGTAACTTTGGATGAAGAAGAGACGCCATATTCCCTTAGCTAAGGCATCAGACCGTTGCAAGGGAAAAAGAGGCGCGTGTGACAGGCTGGAGAAGAGATGGATAAAGCAAAAGGAGTTTTATGCACAAGGAAGAAGCTCATTGGATGGTTTGAATTAAAGCAAACCTTATCTCTTGTAATAGTGCCTCTTTATGAAACCCTCATCCTAGTGTTGCCTCCTCATATATATTGTAACCTCTGATCAAATTAATAATTAAGAAGTTTGAGATTATCTCTCTAGACTCTCTCTCTTGTTCATAATGATTCTTAAATACTCTTAAACATGTTTACTACCTAATCTTTCTACAAATCTCCCATTAACCTTCTCTAATCTACCTCTAATCTCTCAATACCTACTCTATTCTCTAAAATTATATTAATAAGCTGTGGTTCTGAATAACCATGGTGGGGACATTCAGGTTGGTAACTCTTGAATCTTTTCCAAGCGTTTCTGAATGATTCCTGTGGATCTTGGCGGAATGTGGAGATTTTCTTCCTTACATCCCAGTAACGCGTCTCATCGAAGAAGTGATTAATGAAAGCACTCCTAATTTCCTTCCAGCAGGTCAGAGATCTTGCTGGTAGTTGGTCTAGCCATTTTCTTGTGTCGCCCTCTAAGGAAAATGAGAAGAGTTTACAGCGATTGGATTCGTCATTCATCATGTCTTCTAGGTATTCGATGTGATCGTGTGGGTGTTTTGAGACGGTTCCACGGAAAGGGTTCTGACGTACCAAGATAGGTATTCGAGGCTGAGCCCAGATTTCTTGGTATCGTCCTTTGGTAGTTTAATGGCTGACCTATTGGAATAGGTCATGCTAGGATTTAAGTAATCTTGCAAAGGCAATTTTGTTTCTTTGTCTCTATTAGAGATTGAATTAATTTTAACAAGGATTGCAGTCCCATTTTCATTTATGATTTGGTTAATTGCGTTGCTTAGTCAACCTTTAGGTTCACATAGGACTACTTCCTCATTAGCATGATTGGTAAGAGAAAACTTACCTGCTTCCGGCGGCGTATCATCGATCGATGTTTCCGTCGACTCGTCGATCGATGTCTGTAGTGCAGTGTTCCGTCGACACGTCGCTCGATGTTGTTGTTATTCTGTCGATCAATGTCTGGCCGAAATCCATGTCCTCCATCTTAAATACATGTGTCAGCAGGGAAAGAAGGAAAACTTTAGCAAATTCAGTAACAAAATCTAGACTATATTCTAAACTTAATCTAATGGTAATAAGAAAGAGTCCCCGGCAATGGCGCCAAATTTGATATCACTCAAATTACCCTAAAGAGTGATTTACTCTCTCAAATAAGATGTTCAGTTGTAGTACTTAGGGATCAAATCCACAGAGACTCTAGGATTACACAGTAGATTTGTAGTCTTCGAAATAAATCTAGATTAATAGGTTTTAAGCAGTAAATGAAATGGTGAGCAAGGCAGTTGCTCGATTGGGTTGATTTGAGGTTGTTAACAATTGGAAAAATAGCTAGATTCAGGTATATTCTCAGGTATGATAAGTAAACAACTTAATTTGGGTTTTTAGGGAATCATTAATATTAATTGTTCTCGAACTCAAATTTAGGTAAAATCTATTAGATTATCTAATCTGGATCTCAGATTTCAACTTTCGTATATTAATCACGAGAAAGTATCGATCGATGTTTCATAAAGAATATCGATCGATACACCTTTTAAATATCGATCGACAGAACTATCGTTGCGTCGATCGATGCTTCTTCCAGAATGCTTTACCAGTAGGTTTGATTGTGTTCTCAAACTTACTAGACCAACTCTCGTATTTATCTAGTCACTTAGATCATACTAGTTTAGTTTCAGGTATTGAGTCAAGCAATGGCTTGTTTTCAATTAGTCCTAAGATCTAAGTTAAAGGGTGATCAATCCTAAACTTTGCTTTAAGAGCAACTAGATGAAGAACTATATTTTAAACACTCTAACAGCAGTTTAAGTTAGCAATACATGTATCAACCTATGGAGAAACCTAAATCTAACAATTAGACTACTCATACATATTCATAAAACACATGGTTATGATGGTCTGAATAATACTTATATAAAATAACAAGAGTAAACAATAGAGTAAGTGAAAGCAAGAGAGTTCAAGATCTTCTCTATTTTGTAGTTCATATCTATCTCTCCAATCCTAAGCTCTCTCTTCCTCCAATAGTGGTGTGTTGCTTCTCTCCAAACTAGGTCAAAAAAGGTCTCTAGGCAAGTCTGCCTCCAAATGATACAAAACCCTAATAATATAGCCAAACAGGCGGCCAGAGACTTAACATGTAATTATTGGAACTTTTGTGAAACTTGCAATCTTCTAATTTTGTTATTAACCCGCGGGTGGCTTCACCGTCGATCGATGCTACGAGCTTTCCATCGATCGATTATGCTTGATAATCGTCGGTCGATGTTTTGATACAAAAATCGACTCTTCCTCTGTTTCCAGCAAAGCTCTCAAATAGTCTCAAAATTGCTCCAAATACCTCATTTTCTTCTAGTAAGTACCTGAACCTGTAATTGCTCTAAAAAGGTCCAAATGCATATAAAAGACTCCAAAAATGTATATAAACCATGTCAAAAAGTGGGTAAAATCCATGGCCTATCAGCACACAATTAAAAATTGGCCAATTTATAGCGTCCAAATGGTAACATGCATAATTGGCTTGGGCGTTCGGGTCTTCGGGTCGGGTTTGGGTTGGTTCCTCTCGGATCCGGTCCTTCGGGTCCTAAATATTCTATAGGAATATCGATCGACATGCTCTAGTCAAGATTTGTGCATGGGTTGAATAACTACTCACTAAGGGCTCCTAGATCAGCTTTCTCCTTTCTCTAGCAATCCTAGCTCAATAAGGATAGATTCAGAATGAGACCAAGCACTAACTTGTACCTACAAATCCTAGGTCAAGGTTATAGTTAGCTATTCTAGAACACAAGCATTAATAACATCCTATTGATGAATATCACAACTTATCAATCTATAGTTGAGGCTAAACCCGCATAACCTCTTTGAACCCTAAACCTAACAGGTGGATCTATTCAAGCATGAAGTTTGTCACAAAAATCATAGATGAGTAGATATAAAAAGCATAGATATAAAACCAAAACCAATGGAGTTCCAAGAGGACTCTGAAGGAGTTCCTCCCTTCTCTCCTAACATAGAACTATGAATAATAGAAAGCGTAGCCGTCAATAATGGCTTAGAAAATACATAAATAGGGTTTTAGGTCGTCGAAGGGTATTCTGGTAATTTGTGGTTGCTTCTAGGCTTCAGTCGGTCATAAAATATGCTCGTCCCATATTCTGGCATCACCTTCGATCGACACCAAGGGTGCACCGTCGATCGACAGTCCTTCATCTCCTCGACATCTTCCTCTCGCGAGGCAGACTGACTACTCTTCAGTAATACATGCATAACTTCTGCTACATGATGCTGATTGACCGCAAACCTGCGGCATTGGAAAGATAACTCAAATATATATCTTCTCTGAAAATATGGGCTCAATCTAACGGTGTGAAGGTCTCCATTCATAGCTAAACATCTAACGCATCCGTGCAACTCTGCACTCAAAAGGCTCCAAAATAAACCAAAATAAACCAAAATCACCACTTTCCTCCAAATCGTCCCTGAACCTGTAAACACTCTAAATAGGCTCTATATCGTAGTAATTAGTTATTAAAACACTTATAAACCATGGCTAAAAGTGGATAAAATCCATGGCCTATCAACTCTCTCAGACTTACCATTTTGCTTGTCCTCAAGCAAAACATAACATGCAGTCTCTTTGAAAGAGGTTTGAAAACAGCAGGGACTCACAGATTTATAAACTCAGAATCATCACCTTAGGAAATCCTAATCACAGAAGCACATTATACCATATCCTAGTCTAGCAACCAAGTTCACCTTGTCAACAACTTAACAAATCCTGTCTGACAATCCCATTTACCAACCTCGTTTCTTGCATAAATAAAAGTGTAGGCATTACATTGGGAGTATCGATCACAAGATGCAAGAATGCTCAAACAAGTATCTGGACCTGTAAGTAAATAGGTGTTCCTTTCCTCTCTCAGTCAAAGTCTGCTTTTATTGCAGGATCATTAACCAAGATTGGACATGCTTCCATGAATCAGTTTTAATGGTTTTAGCCTCCAAATCCTATTTACTTCTTTTTTACCTATATCCTAGGATTCTTTGTGAATAAAGCCTTAATGGTTGTAGCCACCAAGTCATGTTCGAATCATTTACCTATAGAATTCTTATTAATCAAGCCTTAATGGTTGTAGCCACCAAGTCATGTTTGAATTCTTTTCCTAAATTATCATCTATAATTATATATACAAATTATTATTATTATTATTATCTTAAATCTAAATTTCGAAATATAGAGAGAGAGGGTGACATATCTGCACAAGACTTTACCTTCCAGACTTGTTTGAAGAATCCAATCCCATATATACCAAGCCCCGATACAAGCAAAGTTGAGCTCAATTAGGTTGGAGGACAGCTTTGGTTCCTTCAAACATTCTCAGCAAGTGTAACATAATTGACAGGTTGATCCACTCTAGTATCTTTAGTGCTATATGCAACTAGTAATTCTAGAATTGTGTGGTTAGATAACAAGCAAAATCAATAAGTTCATTGTCCCCTTCTTGACTCAATAAAAACTTTTTGAAAACATTTTAGTAAGACTCATGAAAAAAACTAATATCAGTAATCCTCCCCCAGACTAAAACTACACTGTCCCCAATGTAAATTCAATCGGAGTTATGGTGATAACTAAAGAAAAATGCCTCAATTTAACAAATAAGAACGATATACCATACTGGAATAGATGTCGATCGATGTGAAGATGTTGTCATCGGTTGCGTGAGTTGATGTTCTCTCGATCGATATCGGCAGGGTCTCGTCGGTCGATAGTCTTGGCAATCGTCTACTCGAATCTTTTTTTTTCCTTTTTCTTTCCTAAATAGCTAACTAAAACACAATATTAGTAGAACCTTGAATTAAACAACACTGTCACCAGTGTTATACAGTCTAAAATTGGTGGGAAAATAAACCATAAGGACAATATTTAACAAGGAAAAACGGTATAGATGCTTTCTATGTGAATGTCGACCAACACAGTTAAGTGGCGATCGATATTCTTGATGCTCTGACGATCAATACAAGCTAGTCATCGTCGATTCTTGTGCAAACTCGTCTTCCTAAGGTCTTTTCCTTTTACCTAACATAAATAAAACACTAAAAGTCAGAAATAGATAACTAATAAAACCAATTCAAATTTTTTTTTTTCATAAACAGTGACTCTGCTATAGTAGCCCTACTACAGTAACACCTCATTTTCTGCTATAGTGTCGGTCGATTTTCTTGCTACAGTACCATTCGATTTTCTTGCTACAGTACCGTTCGATGTTCTTGCTATAGTGTCGCTCGGCGCTGCTACAGTGTCGTTGTTACTGTTCATATTTTTTTTTAATCTGCATTAAAATAAAAAATAAAAAATAAAAAATAAAAATCAGTAACAATCTAACATAAACTGAATGAAATTACCTAATAGTGGGTTGCGACCCACTCAGCGCTTTGTTATAGTCATTTAGCTTGACTTCTGGAGATCTGATTCAGTCCGGATGAGAATGAGAACTCGCGCCAAACAAGTCTTAATGTCTACTCTCTGAAGCTTTATCATTCTTTTGTGAAAGACTCCTCCATAGACTCTTCTCCTTTGTCTATTATCTCAGCAATAAGGAGTGCTCGAAGCTTTGTAAATGGCTGTGAGAAGCATCTGCTGTGCACTCTGGATTTCCTGAAACCATATGAAAAGTGAGGAGTCAATGATAACTGAGGACCGTCCTTGATACTTTTTCTCTTCTTCCAATTTCTCCTCTTCTTTCCCCTAGACTTGTCTGATCACGTGGTGGTATCTCCATCAAAAATATTTTCACACACATCAAACTCCTTCTGCTCTGATACGCGTCCACTGTCGATCGACGATGAAGTGGTAGTGTCGATCAATGGTGAAGTGGTAGTGTGGATCGATCCCGGCTTATAGATGTCGTTCGATACTGATTCTGTGGGGCTTGTATCGACTTCACTTCTAAATATCAACCCTCTCTGAGATACTGATTCTGTGGGGCTTGTATCGACTTCACTTCTAAATATCAACCCTCTCTGAGAAGCTTCTGCATGTAGAGGATCATCAAGTACATCAATGTAAGAAATGAACTGCATACTTCTATCAGGTGGAATAGGAGATTCAGCTTCAAATACATCATATGGAACCATAATCCTCACAGGATCATGTATCCTCTTCACTCTATTGCGAATCCTAGCAGCTTCTTCTGTGCAGATAGGTGGTCTTAGATGTTCAGGGACAGCAAGGTGTGAGGTCTCAGATTTGTGCACTCTCTCCTCAATCGATCTTGTTTCAATCATTTATCCTGGCAGTTCTTCCAATGATGGGTGTAAATCGACGATCTCGTATGGATGTCGATCGATGATGGAGTCTGGGTGTAGATCGATGCTATCTGTTGAGTGTCGATCGATGATATAGGGTGGGCGTTGATCGATGATGTGGGGTGATTGTCGATCGATCTCATCAGGTTGGTGTCGATCGATGCTAGCCTTTGGTGAAGTTTCTAGATCTCCTCTCGAAGTATGCTGATCATCATCAAGATTCTTCTTCGAATTCTGATCCATATCTTCAAGCCATTCCTCCAGCTCCAAGAAGTCTTCCATAGTAACTCCTCTACTCGAATCCAAATCTCCAAGTTGTTCTCCATCCTTTAACTCCAAGAATTCTTCTAGCTCCAAGAAATATTCCATGGTGATCTGGGGCAAGATAACAACCTGATACATCAGTGCTCTTCTGTGCCGAGTATGCGATGTCCTGAGGATAACTCGATCTTTCAAGGATTTCGAGTGGTGTCGATCGATCACAAAAGTCTGCGTCGATCGATGGTGCTGATGGCGATCGATTTTGAGGTAGTGGTGGTGGTTGATGTTGAGGTCGTGGTGTTGATCGATGCTGACCTCGTGTCACTAATGTCGGCTTCTTCTACTCTGATCAGCTCTCCAGATCCATGTTGTTCATCATCCTCTGCCATAATGTAGTTGACCAGTTGTCTTGGAATCAGATCTTCCCTCTTTATCTGCCAACTTTCAATGAGCATGTCCCCCTTATTACTCTTCTCCTTTTCTCGAGTTGCTTCAACATCATCAAGAAATTTGTAATAGAAGGCTCTTTCAATGTCCTCCCAGCTGGTTAGAGATCCTGTCTGTAGTTGATTGAACAATCTAAACGCAACCCCTGAGATGGAAAAGGGAAAGATATTGCAGAGCATATGGTATTCTGACACTTCATTTTGCTCGCTCCTTGACACTAGATCCTCAAGCTCCTCTATGTGGTTTCTGGGATCTTGTTGAGGAAGACCTTAGAAGGGGTCCTGACCTACTCCATCATACCATTCGCGGCTCATCTCAAAGTCAATCATCTCAACAACAACAATCACATCAGGGATCACAACACCCTGAGCATTAATCAATTGTCCTACAATGTTGCGAGGTCGACCTTCTTCGTCTCTTAACAATCCATTCTCATCGACCTTAAGTATAAGCACTTCGACATTCTCTGTCTCCACACAAGTGGTGTCGGTCGTAGGATGAACAGTATCATGATGAACAGTGTCGCGATGAACAATGTTTTAATAAACAGTGTCGTGATGAACAATGTCAGGATGAACAGTGTCAATCCACGGGGGATAAACAGTATCGATCAACAGGGGATGAACAGTGTCGATTAACGGGAGATGAACAGTGTCGATCAACGGGGGATGAACAGTGTCTATGCGCGGGGGATGAACAGTGTCGATCGACATGGGATGAACAGTGTCGATCGACACTGGATGCTGATCATGACGATCAGATTATTTCGACTGAGGTTCGCCCATCCGATCGTACCAGATAGACCGACTGGCAGTGTACCGGATCGACCCGCGTACGTCCGACAAGGAGCTCATGCTGGATCCACGACCAGACGACCGAACTGACTGTACTGAAGCCCGTCTTTCCCGACCAACTCGACAAGCTTTGACTGATGATCGAGCCAGAATCAACTTCGTACGCACCGATTCCGATTCAGACCGTAGCTTCTCATTTCTTGTCCGGCTGGGCCGTACCGCATGTACTGACGGACGTACTGATGGACTGTCCGACTACTTTGATCCGATCTTCGAGTTTAATCATCAGGAATTCTCTAAGGCAACAATACTAAAGCTTTCAGATGATCTCAGTCACATTTGATCCAGTTCAGTTCGTGAGAAACTTCATTCAGACCGTGCAGACTGTCCGGCTCATGTACTAGTCCTTACCGCGGGACGTGCTGCCGGATACATTGAATCTGGACAGAAGTAGGCGAAGAGTCCATCGACCAGTCTTCTCGTTTTTCCGTGTTTTGACTAGATCTGGTCAAGTTTATGTTTTCTATGCATTGTTTTTACACATTTCTTATCAATTTTATTTGACTAAGATTTCTATAAGTATGTAACTCAACTTCAGATTTGGTAATCGATTTTCCCTTTATAAAATTTGAGTCTTTACTCTCTCTTTGTTCTTCTTCAAGAACTTGTCTTTGATTGCTTGGTGTGGTTAGCTCCAAACAATTATCTCCTTCTCGTTGGACCGGTGCGTTACATCCGGCAACAGATTGAGAACCGTCTCTTTGTCAGACCTGTGAGTCATATCAGGTGACAATCAGACACTGGAATATCGAAGGCCGTTCCGCATCCTTCGTGCGACCCTACGATCAATCAGTTCTCCCATCGGAGTTCATATTAAAACCGTACCGGCTGAGTGTTCCGCACTTAGGGCGTATCAGTTTGGTATCAGAGCCACTCAACCGGTTTCATCTAATCATTTCATCTTCTCATCTACCATTTTCTTCAAACACCTCTTCTTCTACCTTTCTTGAATCTGGGCCCCTCATTACCATCCACATATAAAAAAAAAAAGAGAAAAGAAAAAGTATAAAAAAGAAGAGATTGATTTGTGGATTGGTGGTGGAAGAGTAAACCTGCTGGCTGAGGAGAAATCCAGCCTTTGATCTGGTTAAAGCGGATTCCAAACCAAAAATTTCTTATCTGTCTTTCTTCCCAAAAATCCCATTGTTTTGTTTGGATCTACCCATTGGGTTTTCTTAGACTTGTCTTACTTAGAACCTCGAGAAACAAAGACCTTGAGTGAATCACCATATAACTTGAGAGAAACACGTGTGTGGGTGAGGATCAGACACTCGAGGGTGTGAGGTTTTTTATTTATAACGTTTTGTGTTTAAGCTTTCTTAGGAAAACATGAGCAGTGAAGAGGAGAGGAACCGTCCCGGAAATTTTATGGCCGGTTTATCTAACCTGCAGATGAGAGACTTGAATGATACTATGACTAACCTTATGAATGCAGATCTTGATCAAATCCATCAGAGGCTAGATGAGATCCAAGGGAGTCAACAAACAAGATCTAGAACCGGAGCAAGAAGAGCCCATCCTAGGAGACCCAACCGGTCCGACCATGACATCCATGAGGAGGACTCTCTTGATGACGATGGCCAGTCCATCAACCGACCTAGGAGAGGTCATAGAAACCGAAATCTAGGTGATGCTAATCCTTTTGCTAGAGCTGAAAGAGTTGATGATGGTTTGGGTGGTTTGAAACTGAAAATTCCGAGTTTTGATGGCAAGAATGATCAAGACGCCTTTTTAGAATGGGAAAGAAAAATTGAGTTGGTTTTTGATTGTCAAAATTTTTCAGATCTTAAAAAGGTTAGACTTGCTGCTGCTGAATTTTCTAACTATACTATTAACTGGTATGATCGAGTTGTGACTCACAGGAGGAGAACAAGTGAAGCACCAGTTGATACATGGGAGGAGCTTACCATGCTGATAAGGTGACGCTTTGTACCTGACCATTACCACCGTGATCTACATCAGAAACTCAGGCGTTTGCTTCAGGGTACTAAGTCAGTGGAGGACTATCATCAAGAAATGGAGACTTTGATGATCAAGGCTGATGTGGACGAGCCTTTTGATGCCACCATGGCTAGATTTCTTACAGGGCTCAACCGTGACATCGAGGATCGTATGGAGCTCCAAGACTATGACAACATGGAGCATATGCTACACAAGGCCATCCTGATCGAACAACAAGTCAAGAGAAAGAGTTACTCTAAGCCAGCCTATGCTCCAAAACCGTCCTTCACTTCTAAGCCAAACTACCAAGACAAAGGTAAGTCTTCTTCCACAACAAATACTGCTTTGAAAACTGATGTTTCTACTCGTGTTGACAAAGGAAAAATAGTTGAGAACCCTAGCCGTGCAAGAGACATCAGATGCTTCAAGTGTCAAGGTCTAGGACACTATGCCAACAAGTGTCCAAACCAACGGGTGATGATTCTCATGGATAATGGTGAAGTTGAGTCCGAGGATGAAAAGGAAGACAAGGAGGATCTTGGACCAGTTTTTGATGAGGATGAGGAAACATTTGATTACCCAGCCAGTGGTCCACTTCTTGTTTCTAGGAAACTCTTGGACGACACACATGAGCCCATTTTCGATGAGGAGGTCGATGGTGTGATTGACGAGTTCTGTTCGACCTTCGTGGAGGATTCTGGTCCGATCTTTGATGAGGACAGCCTTGACTACCCAACATCTGGCCCATTACTTGTCACTAGACTATGCTTGAGTGTGCAACCAAAAACCGATGACAAAGAACAATGAGAGAATCTCTTTCACTCTAGATGTCTCATTTCTTCTAAAGTTTGTGGCTAGTAACACCCTTGTAACACCCTTGTAAAGAAACTTAGGTTTGTTACTCGGTCTCTTTCTCGTCCTTTCAGGTTGGAGTGGCTAAATGAAGCTGGTGAGCAGTACGTCAAGGAGCAAATCACCGTTCCACTCACCATTGGTCGTTATGAGGATGAGATCGTGTGAAATGTCCTTCCCATGGACGCTTGCCATATCCTTTTGGGTCGTCCTTAACAGTTTGATAAGAGGGCAGTACATGATGGGTTCACAAACCGGCACTCTTTTGATCACAAGGGAAAGAAAATCACCTTGGTTCCCTTGTCACCTTTGGAGGTTCATCAACACCAGGTTCAGCTCAAGAAAGGTCGTGAACAAGAGTCTAAAGTAGACAAACCTGAAGCCTCCACCAGAAACTCCAACTTTTATATCAAGGAAAGTCAGGTAAGAAAATCCCTTTGGTCTCAAAAACCATTTCTTTTACTTGTTTGTAAAGAATCTCTCTTGGCTTCTTCTTCTTCTTCTAACCTTGCACCGGAGATTCCGAGTGAATTGCTAAGTATTTTGCAGGATTTTTCTGATGTTTTTCCAGAAGAAAATCCCAAGGGATTGCCACCAATAAGGGGCATTGAGCATCAGATCGATCTTGTCCCGGGCGCTTCTCTACCGAACCGACCAGCGTACCGCACCAATCCAGTTGAAACCAAGGAGCTGCTGAAACAGATTGATGAGCTGCTTGAGAAGGGATAGATCAGGGAGAGTCTCAGCCCTTGTGCCGTGCTTGTTCTACTTGTACCGAAGAAAGATGGTTCGTGGAGGATGTGTGTGGACTGTCGTGCCATCAACAATATCACGGTAAAGTATTGACATCATATCCCTCGACTTGATGATATGCTTGATGAACTTCATGGTGCTTGTGTTTTCTCTAAAATTGATTTGAAAAGTGGATATCATCAGATTAGGATGAAAGAGGGAGATGAACGGAAAACAGCCTTTAAAACAAAACTAGGTTTGTATGAGTGGCTTGTAATGCCCCTTGGTCTCACAAATGCACCTAGTACTTTCATACGCCTAATGAGTCATGTCTTGAGGTCGTTCATAGGTCACTTTGTTGTAGTTTACTTTGATGATATTCTTGTTTACAGCAAAAGCATTGATGATCACCAATTGCACTTGAAATCAGTTTTTGAGGTACTTAGGAAAGAACGCTTGTCTGCTAACCTTGGAAAGTGCTATTTTGGAACAGATCATGTGGTTTTTCTAGGTTTTGTTGTAGGTGCAGATGGACTCAGAGTGGAAGAGGAGAAGATCAAAGCCATCAGTAATTGGCCTAGTCCAACAACCGTAGGTGAAGTGAGAAGCTTTCATGGTCTAGCCGGTTTCTACCTCAGGTTTGTGCAAAACTTCAGCACCATAGCAGCTCCCCTCATGGAAGTGATCAAGAAGAACGTTGGGTTCAAATGGGAAAAGGCTCAAGAGGATGCCTTTCAGATTCTAAAAGGGAAGTTGACTCAAGCCCCTTTGCTTGTTCTTCCAGATTTTACTAAAACTTTTGAGATTGAGTGTGATGCTTCCGGGGTTGGAATTGGTGTTGTCTTGATGCAAGATAGGAAGCCAATTGCTTATTTCAGTGATAAGCTTGGTGGAGCCACGCTCAACTACCCCCACATATGACCAGGAGTTGTATGCCTCGGTGAGAGCTCTCCAAACGTGGCAGCACTATCTTTGGCCCAAGGAGTTTGTCATCCACAATGATCATCAGTCCCTATAGCATCTTAAGGGTCAGCAGAAACTGAACAAGCGTCATGCACGCTGGGTGGAGTTCATAGAAACGTTTCCTTACGTGATCAAATACAAAGAAGGTAAGGAGAATGTGGTGGCTGATGCCTTGTCACGCAGGTATGTTCTACTTTCAGCCCTTGAGAGTAAGTTGTTGGGTTTTGAGTTTATAAAAGACATTTATGCAACTGACCCAGATTTCAAAGAAGTTTTCAGAAAGAGTTCTAAAACGGCCTATGGGAAGTATTATCAGATTTCTGGTTTCTTATTCTTTGATAACCACCTTTGTGTTCCCCAATGTTCTTTGAGGGAGTTGTTTCTCAGGGAAGCACACGGAGGAGGCCTGATGGGACACTTTGGAGTCAAGAAAACACACAAGGTCGTCCATGAGCACTTCTATTGGCCGAGCTTGATGAAAGATGTGGAAAGAATTTGCAGCCGATGTGTGGTGTGTAAGAAAGCAAAGTCCAAGGCCTTGAACCAAGGTTTGTATTCTTCTCTTCCCATCCCTTCTCATCCATGGGTTGACATTTCAATGGACTTCGTACTTGGTTTGCATAGATCAGAATCTGGTGGAAATTCCATCTTTGTGGTAGTTGACAGGTTCTCTAAAATGGCTCACTTCATTCCTTGCCATAAAACTGATGATGCCGTGCATATTGCTGATTTGTTCTTTAGAGATGTTGTTAGGTTGCATGGTATGCCTAGGACAATAGTTTCAGATCGTGATGCTAAGTTCCTTAGCTATTTTTGGAAAACCTTGTGGTCTAAGCTAGGTACTAGATTGATGTTCTGTACTACTTGTCATCGTCAAACCGATGGTCAAACTGAGGTTGTGAACCAGACCTTATTTGCATTGCTTAGATCATTGGTTAAGAAAAACTTAAAACTTTGAGAAGAATGTTTGCCTCATGTAGAATTTGCATATAATCATTCTTTGCATTCTTCTACAAACTTTTCTCCATTTGAGGGTGTTTATGGTTTCAATCCCTTATCTCCACTTGATCTTTTGCCTCTGCCTTTGAGTGAAAGAGTTAGTACAGATGGCAAGAGGAAGGTGGACACGATTCTAAAGCTGCATGAGAAAGTCTGTGACAACATCAAATCCAAAACCGAAATCTACACAAGGAAGGCAAACAAGAAGAAAAACAAAGTGGTCTTTAAAGAAGGTGATCTTGTTTGGGTTCATCTAAGGAAGGAACGATTTCCAGAAGAGAGAAAGTCCAAACTCATGCCTAGAGTCGACAGTCCTTTCCAGATCCTTAGGAAGATCAACGACAATGCCTACCAGCTAGACTTGCAAGGTAAGTACGACATCTCTTCTAGCTTTAATGTTTCCGATCTTTCCCTTTTTCTTGCAGATTTTTCAGATTTGTGGACAAATCCTTTTGAAGAAGGAGGGAATGATGCGCCTCAGTCCATAGATCAGTACATGGAATCAGCACTGGATGCTTATCAGGACGATCAGATTATTTTGACTGAGGTTCGTCCATCCGATCGTACCAGACAGACCGACTGTGCAGTGTACCGGATCGACCCGCATACGTCTGGCAAGGAGCTCAGGCTGGATCCACGACCAGACGACCGAACTGAAGCCCGTCTTTCCCGACCAACTCGACAAGCTAGGACTGATGATCGAGCCAGAATCAACTTCGAACGCACCGATTCCGATTCATACCGTAGCTTCTCATTTCTTGTCCGGCTGGGCCACACTGCATGTACTGACGGACGTACTGATGGACTGTCCGACTACTTTGATCCGATCTTCGAGTTTAATCATCAGGAAATCTCTAAGGCAACAATACTGAAGCTTTCAGATGATCTCAGTCACATTTGGTCCAGTTCAGTTCGTGAGAAACTTCATTCAGACCGTACGGACTGTCTGGCTCATGTATTGGTCCTTACCGCGGGACGTGCTGCCGGATACATTTAATTTGGACAGAAGTAGGCGAAGAGTCCATCGACCAGTCTTCTTGTCTTTCCGTGTTTTGACTAGATCTGGTCAAATTTATATTTTTTATGCATTGTTTTTACACATTTCTTATCAATTCTCTTTGACTAAGAATTCTATAAGTATGTAAATCAACTTCAGATTTGGTAATCGATTTTTCCCTTATAAAATTTGAGTCTTTACTCTCTCTTTGTTCTTCTTCAAGAACTTGTCTTTGATTGCTTGGTGTGGTTAGCTCCAAACATTTCTCTCCTTCTCGTTGGACCGGTACATCACATCCGACAACAGATTGAGAACCGTCTCTTTGTCGGACCTGTGAGTCATATCAGGCGACAATCAGACATGGGAATATCGAAGGCCATTCCGCATCCTTCGTGCAACCCTACGATCCACCAGTTCTCCCATCGGAGTTCATATCAAAACCGTACCGGCTGAGAGTTCCGCACTTAGGGCGTATCAAGTGATGTGGTGAACAGTACTGGAGTGAACAGTATTGTGGTGAACAGTGTTGTCCGACACATGTTGAATAGTGTCGTTCGATGTTTGGTTCACACTGTCGATCGATGCTAGGGTGTCGATCGATGCTTCCCTCGTAGACTTACAGATCGTGCGTGAATCTGCAGGCTCCTTCTTTGAAGAACCCAAAAATCCTCTCTTCACTGTTGTTCCTGGTACTAAGATGTATGTACCTGAAACAGAAGAAATTTTTTTATCAGTACAGTAGTAAAACCTAATATAAATCTAACTAAACAAGATCTAATGGCGATCAAAGCTCTCCGGCAATGGCGCCAAATTTGATATCACTCAAATTACCCTAAGGAGTGATTTATACTCTCTCAAATAAGAGGTCGAGTTGTAGTACTTAGGGATCGAATCGACATGGAGCTAGGGAACACAATAGATCTAATAGTTATATATTAAGCTAAGGCTAATAGTTTATTATTGCAGTAAATATAGTAAATTGCAGGGGCGAACAAGGTAGTTGTTCTTATGGGACTGAGAGTTGTTTGGTGGAAGGATGGTTGCTAGATCTACGGTTTTCATTCATATAATCAGGATTATAATGATATAGAGACTAATTGTTTTATGCAAGATATTAAAGAGATCAACAATTAAGAACAAATCGATCAGCATTCGCTTTCTAGATTCGTCTATTGATTAGATCTAATGATCTCAACAGTCGGTTTGATCAATTAGAAAGTGTCGATCGATGATTCTAGAAGAATATCGATCGATACACCTTTTTCACCGTCGATCGATTATTCTATAGGAATATTGATCGACGCGCTCTAGTCAAGCTTTGCACATGGCTTGAATAAATACTCACTAAGGACTCTTAGATCAGCTTTCGCCTTTCTCTAGTAATCCTAGCTCAATAAGGATAGATTCAGGATGAGACCAAGCAATAACTTGTACCTACAAATCCTAGGTCAAGGTTCTAGTTAGATATTCTAGAACATAAGCATTAAGAACATCCTATTTATGAATATCACAACTTAGCAATCTATAGTTGGAGCTAAACCTTCATAACCTATCTGAACCCTAAACCTAACAGGTGGATCAATTCAAGCATAAAGTTTGTAACAAAATTGATAGATGAGTAGATATAAAACCAAAACCAATGGAGTTCCAGGAGGACTCTGAAGGAGTTCCTCCATTCTCTCCTAACCTAGAACTATGAATAATAGAAAGTGTAGCCGTCAACAATGGCTTAGAAAACACATAAATAGGGTTTTAGGTTGTCCAAGGGTATTCTGGTAATTTGTGGTTACTTCTGGGCTTCAGCCGGTCATAAAATATGTTCAGCCTGTATTCTGTCATCACCGTCGATCGACACCAAGGGTGCACCGTCGATCGACAGTCCTTCTTTTCCTCGACAGTTTCCTCTCGCGAGGCAGACTGACCACTATTCAGTAAAACATACATAACTGTTTCTACAGTATGCTGATTGACCTCAAATCAGCGGCATTGGAAAGCTAACTCAAACATATATCTTCTGTTTAAATATGAGCTCAATCTAACGGTGAGAAGGTCTCCATACCTAGCTAAACATCTAGCGCACCTGTGCAGCTCTACACTCAAAAGGCTCCAAAAGACACCAAAATTACCACTTTCCTCCAAATTGTCCCCGAACCTTTAAACACTCTAAATAGAATCTATGTCGTAGTAATTAGTTATTAAAACACTTATAAACCATGGCTAAAACTGAGTAAAATCTATGACCTATCATCAAACGACGAGGAAGACAACATCATTGACGACTAACTCTGACCTAACCCAAGGAGATGCAGTCTCTAACATCAGCCAAAATCTAAAGAAGAAGAGGAGCGTCCACTATTGACAGGAACAACCTACAACACCTTGAGAAACAACCGCACAACTGGGAACTCCTAAACCCGATGTACAACAAATACCAAATAATCTCACAGGAGAAGAAGGCGAGGAAGAAGAAGAGCACGAAGATGAGTCTTAATTCGATGATGGTGAGAAGCACCGCACACCGGAAAGGTAAACGGAATACATAAATGGTGACGGCTTAAGGCAGAATATGGGGATATGGCAAAATAAATATTTTAAAAGAATAATGTTCAAGATCTTGAAAAAAATAACATTTTGACGCTAAAATCATTTATCTTAAAATCAACAAATGCCTAAATGCAAAGTCATTGAAATTCAATATGTTTTACATGAGAGGCTCACTTTACCACTAACAAGTACTACTATACACAAAACAACACAATATTGAAAAAATAAATACATAATATATTAACATATCACCAACTACTACATAACACAATAAACACTCAAACAATACTCTTAATAAATAAATACGACCACATAATTACATCATCCAAAAAATTTTACTTAACAACAATAAAACAATATTCCGCATGGACACACCCTTAGTATATTTCTAAAATTTTGAATATTTGTACCAAAAGACTATAATGTGAGACATTTATTTCGTCCCATGAATCAATTTTTAATTTTTTTAAGTAATTATTTGATTGATAGAGTTGATAACAAAGCAATATCATTATGTTATAAAAGCAGTATGCAACAGAAATCATATGCTCTCATAAATATTTTTAATATATTGATTGGTATAGCAGTAAATGATTCATATATAAAACTAATCATATAAAATTAGTATATGCTATATAATTTTTTTTTATTTTTAAATAATATAAATATATTTATAATATATATAATCATTTTAATATTTTTATTTACAATAATAAAAATATTTATTGATATATATTTAATAATATTTTTAATGCAAAATATTATTTTTTTAAAAATTGAAAATATTTATTCTAAATATTATTTTATTTTTTACAAATATGAATTCAAATTTTGGATACAAATATAATTTTGTGATATTATTACTAAGATAAATAAATAAATTTAAATTATTTTAAAAATTCAATATGTTGTAAATGAAAATGATTTACGAGAAGCTTTATATGAAAATATTAAAAAGCGTATTTAGAGAGAATTTGCATCTCCTAAATGCTATTCTAAATATTTTTTCAAAAATTGTTGAATAATAAAAAAATAATGCATTTGATAATGCTCTACGAATCAAGAGCATAATTCTTATATCAGTCGAAGCTTGATTATAAAGTTCTAACCAAGTAATTTATAAAAACTTATAATAAACATAACTTATAATATAAATGAATATTATTTTAAAATATTTTTAAATGACCCAGTTCAAAACCCCAAATATTTATTTATTTTTTATGGTATTATTTTATTAATTATCAAATATTAATTACTAAATGTCTACTACTGTTTTATAAAGTATGAAGGATTTACAGGATGAACTCCTTTATTAGAATATGGAGTTACTATTAACACATATTCGATCTTTACATTTTTGTAACTAAATTCATTTACTTTAGTCATGTACAACCATGCTAAGTTTGCAAACTGAGTCCTGTATAGTAAAAAAAAAGTAAGAACTAAGAACGTATCCATCTAAATTACATCAATAATAATAACTAGGGTACTGAAATATTATAATACAGGTAGATTATAATATTAAATTTGTATTAGGTAGTGTAGAGTGTGAACACAATTGTCGTTTAGCAAGAATAGTATAATTTGAGAGAATCCATAATTTTCAGTAATTGTCAGCTAAAAAGAACAACGTTTTGATATGATAGACGGATAACTTGATAATTCAATCAGAAAAATCACATTGGTCCGGTTCAATTTTTTCAACTTCCAAACTTAGAATTTGTGGGTTTAATCGCCGAGTCAAACTGAATGATGACATTTATCATCTTGTTTGTACTTATGATTGGCATGAGTCTCTCTGAGTAAGAACTTACTAGATTTTGACCGGCATAATTATTGTTTGTTGATAATTTATTAATCCGTTGTTTGTTCACTAATTTGTTTACGCATGCACGTTTGGTGTTCGGTTCAATTTCAGTTTTTTTTTTGTTTTGTTTTTTCGTTTGGTTTTGGTTCAATTGTGGTTTTTGATTTTCCAGTTTTTCAATCCAAATAAAATATGAACTGTTCGATTATTTATGAATTTGAATTTGAATTCGGTTTATATATTTTGGTTTTAGCTTGCTTCGAATAACAATGTTAGGAGGAAACTGATAAAATCTTGAGTTCAATTTGGTTTAGGTTCAGTTCCCATTTTTTCATATTAAATAATTCGGATAAAAATGACATTTTTAGTATTTTCGATAAAATACCGGATAATTCAGATAAATTTAAAGGAAAGTAAAAATATAAAAAGATATAGTAGTATATTTTTAGTTATTTTTGAATGAATTTAAATACTTTTATTTCTACCAAATAATGATGGAACTATGATTAATAAAATATTAAGTTTGCAATAATATATTGATATTTTACGTGCAATGTATCATTAGAAAATAATGAAGTGTTTTATTCTTTTTCAAATAAGCTTGAATAATTAAATTTACTGGAAAAATTATTGTTCAAATATTTGATTGAATCTTGTAAATAGGGAAGGTAGATATATTATTTGTATTATGGAGTAATTTAAGGAAATTATTAGTTATTTTTTTTATAAATTATATTAACATTAAAATTAAAAGCAATGTCATTGCTGTAAATACATTCAAAAATCAATAATAACTCAAAAAGGTACTTCAGTTTTAATAGTATAGATAGATTATATAAATTGTAAACATGATTTACATGAGCCCTAATATTTTTAATATCTAGACTATTTACATAATAAAACTACAAAAAGGACTATCGAAGTACTTCATTTTCATTGTTGTAGAAATTTTCTTAAACGGTTTTGATTAGGAAAAATGAGTTCTTGATCTTTAAATTAAAATTAAGACTTATTTTTCCATTATGTATAAAATTCTTTTTATATATCAAAAATCATTCTATTGTTCAAAAGGCAAACCGGAATAGTACAACCAACCAAATAAAAATAATTTATTAGTCCTAGCTAAAAAATCATCAATATCATTTTGAGGGCTGTAAGAAATCCTAAAGATATGGAATCTTTGTTATAAGTCCTCTATCTCCTTCAGCTATATTAAAATGTTTAACCAAGCTTTAGATTTCCTAATCATCACAATCAAGTTCTGATGTCCCTCCTATAATTTTGGCAGGTAGAATGGTGAAGCATATTTTTCATTGTCAACACAATTTCTACAAGCTCTGGGTACATACTTGAGACTGGGAAATACATGGATTGGATGGAAAATACATCTATATATAGGTGGGGAGATGGACCTTACCTTTTTCTCAAGTTATGATTACTTCCTTATCAAAGGTTTCTTTCTTCTTTGTTAAGTTTTATCATTTAATCTAAACCATTCATCAAAGTTGAGCAAGTGATAAATGTTTACTTAAAGTGACTCATTTCATAATGAGAGACAAGTGATATGTTTTCTAGAACTTGTTCTCCTTATACATCTTTCATTAGACTTATCATTCACGTCATTCTCGTCTTTTAGAAATTTTTTCACTTATATTTAATTATAACATTAGGAAATGAACTCTTTCATATCTCATTTGATTCCTCACCAAATATGCTTAAGGTTAGTAATCTCAATAAGAAATAAATTACCATAAAACAACATTATGAAAGAAATATTTCATTAGTATAAATATCTTTTACATTCTTCCACTTGGTTGTTGGTGTAATCCATTATATATCTTATTGAAAATCATAATGGTCGACTTTATTTGTTAAAAAACAAACCTTTTCTTCCATTTGGAATTCATAACTTTCTTAACTAATCTAGTAATATAATGGAAGTCATGGCAGACACATATTATCTTGTAACATGATTTATTTCATATAACTACATTGATTACTATCATAGTTAGACCGTAAGTAAGTGTTATCATAATGGTTCCTTTATGTCTTTGATATACCATGGATTTTACCTGTTGCAAGCCATGATATATATATATAAATAAATAAATATATATATATATATATATATATATATGTGTGTGTTTTAGGAACTATTTATTATGTTTTGGAATATTTACAGGTTCAGAAATGTTTTGGAAATATATGGTGATTTTGGGATATTTTCGAGCAAAAGCTAGAAGAAACTCGTAGCTGCCCATCGAACCATTCCAAAGTTGACATACAGAGTCAACCGTCGATCGACGGACATCTCTTGTTGCCGATCGACAGTGAAGCGCGCAAGACCCGACTTAGTTCCCGACCGACTTATGGCCCAATTTCCAGATCATTTACAAGAATACCTCTGGCCGATTTTAACCTAATATTTATGTGCTATGTCGTTGTTTTGGGCAACACACGCTTTTATACTTTCTACTTTACATGGCAAAACATATATAGGGTTTTTAGTAGTTTGAAGAGAAGATCCAAGACTCATTCAAATATTTGTATTGGAAATTCAGTTTTTCTACTCTATTCTATTTATGCAGTTTATTCAGATATTTGCTATGTTCTGTTTTGCTATGTCTGCGTAGTCATCTTTGTTAGATTTAGGGTTTAGAAGTAAGGTTATGAGGGATTAACCCAAAATATAAGTAAACTAAGGTGATAAGATTTACTTCATAGGAATTTCTATTAATGTTTGTGTTCTGTAGTAACTAACTAGAATCCTGAACTTAGGATAATTATGTGCAAGCGGAAGCATGGTTTTTTACCTGAATTAATTCTCATGAGCTTGATTTGCTAGAAACAAGCGACATCTGATGTAGTCAAACTAGTGAACCAATCGAACAGCTCGGTAACGCTTGACTAGGTAAACATCGAGCGACGCTAGCAATGTGGCGTCGATCGACGTTCGAACTGTGTCAATAAGCGACAGCTGAGATATAGACTTAGATCAATAGAATTTATTCACACACGAAAGCTGGAATATACTGTCATTAGAATTCGCGTTCTAGGATTGAAACCTTAGCATCTATATCATTATAATCCTAGTTATGTGATACCCTAAATCTAACTATTTCTCATAATTGTTTACAACCTCAAATCAATCAATCAACCAAAAAACTGAATGGAAGGATCATCAATGTTTCTAAGGAGGATAATATTAGAGGTGGCTGATCAATCATGAGGGAAGTATCTGAGTCTACCACAGTATGCAAGATGTTTTCAGATACCCGACGATTATGTCTCACGACGCTATTCTCCTACTCATTCATACAGCAAAGACAACATAGAAGAACTCCTCTATGACATCGAGACCGGGAGAGATAAGATGTTTGATGAGTTTTATAGAAACATTGACGATATTTATTTCCCTCTTGTCAACCCTGTTGCAGCATTGGAAGGACAAATGGAGATGGAGGCATTGAAGATGAAAATAGATTCTCCTCATGAGACCATTCGGAGGCAGCAGGACCACATAACCAAGGATCAAGAAGCAATCAAAAGCTTTGTTGGTATCTGGTTCGAGATGTCCAAAGATGATGTTGACACTTGTTTCCCAACAAGTCGTCACCTACCTCCTTACTAGCCAAACCACATTCAAGAAGTCAAGCTAAATGACTATAACAAAGCGCTTAATTGGAGGCAACCCATTAGTAAGTTTTATTTAAGTTTTCTTTTGAATTGTTTTACTTATTTTCGTGTTTTATTTTTTTCAGAAAAAAAAGAAAAAAAAAAGAAAAGAAGATCCGAGGAGACGATTTCTCTAAGCATCGACTGATGAGACACAGTCGACATCGATCGACAATTCATCACCGCCACCGATCGATCATCACTTCAGTGTGTCGATCGACACTAACATCAGCCGGCAGGTATATCTTTTTCCTTGTTAAATTAATACTTATGATTTATGTTCTCACCAAAATTCGACTGAATAAACACTGTTTAAGTCTGGGGGGGGGGGAGTTTACTGATATTAGTTTATTTTTTAGTCTTATAAGAAAAAAATGTTTTCACTATGTTTTACCGAGTCAAGAAAGGGATTATGATCTTATTACAATTTAGTTACTACTCTAACCACTCTCTAGCACCATCTAGTTTTATTGACTACATGATGTATTAGATGGAAACACACAGTATATTACGTGTTACTCACATCCACACTTATTGAGAATGTATGGAGAAACCAAAGCGAACTTCCAACCTTAATCTATCTACTTGCTTGTATTGGGGCTTGGTATATATTGGATCGGATTCGTCCTGCAAGTCTGGAAGGTAAAAGTATGTGTGTTAGTAGTTCCCCTCTCTCCCCCCTTCAGTGTTAAAAGAATTTTAACATTACTTGGTGGCTACAACCATTAAAACTTGATTCATAAAATTTCTAAAAAGAGACAAAGGTCAAAAAGAAGTGAACAATGATTTGGTGGCTACAACCATTAGAGTTTGATTCATGGAAACAGGTCCAAATATCTCAGTCAATTAAAATAAAATGATACACTTTAAAGAAGGGAGACATTGACTGAGAGAAGTGAGAAGAGAGGGAGGAAATGAAATAGAATAGACTACATGTGTGCACAGATACTTGTTTGAGTAAGAGTCTATGTGTTCAGTGATCGATACTCCCATGATGTAGCCTACACATTTACTTTATGCAGAAATGAAGTCAGTAGAGGGGTATATCAGGAGCTATCAGTAGAGTTGTGTGATGTATGGTAATGGTGACTAAGCTAGAGTGTAGTAAATTGAATCATCCAAGGTTAGTAATGATTCACTTTCACCTTTCATATCTGCAAAAGTGAGAGCAGTGATTTTAAATTATGTGAGTCTCTGTTGTTTTCAAAAATTCTTTCATTAGGACTGCTCTTGTTTTTCCTTGAGGACAAACAAAAGAGTAAGTCTGAGGGAGTTGATATACCATGGATTTTACTTGTTTTTAACCATGGTATATAGGTGTTTTAGGAACTATTTATTATGTTTTGAAGCCTTTTTAGAGTATTTACAAGTTCAAGAGTGTTTTGGAGATATATGGTGATTTTGAGACATTTTAGAGCAAAAGGTAGAAGAAACTCGTAGCTACCAATCAAACATGTCCAGAGTCGACATATAGAGTCAACCGTTGATCCACAGACAGCTCTTTCGTTGATCGACAGAAAAGCGTGCATGGCCCGACTTGGTTTCCAGCCGACTTATGGCCCAAGTTCCAGATCATTTACAAGAATACCCCTGGTCGATTTTAACCTAATATTTATATGTTCTGCCAATTTTTTGGGCAACACACGTTTTTATACTTTCTACTTTACACAACAAAACATATCTAGGGTTTTTAGTAGTTTGAAGATAAGATCCAAGAATCATTCTGAGATTTGTATTGGAACTTCAGTTTTTCTACTCTATTCTATTTATGCAGTTTATTCAGATATTTGCTATGTTCTGTTTTGCTATATCTGAGTAGTCATCTTTGTTACGTTTAGGGATTAGAAGCAATGTTATGAGGGATTAACCCAAAATATAGGTAAACAAAGGTGATAAGATTTACTTCATAGGAATTGCTATTAATGTTTGTGTTCTATAGTAGCTAACTAGAACCCTGAACTTAGGATAATTATGCGCAAGCGGAAGCATGGTTTTTTACCTGAATTAATTCTCATGAGCTCGATTTCCTAGAAACAAGCGACATCTGATGTAGTCAAACTAGTGAACCAATCGAACAGCTCGGTAACGCTTGACTAGGTAAACATCGAGCGACGCTAGCAATGTGGCGTCGATTGATATTCGTACTATATCAATAAGCGACAGCTGAGATATAGACTTAGATCAATAGAATTTATTCGCACGCGAAAGCTGGAATATATTGTCATTAGAATTCATGTTCTAGGATTGAAACCTTAGCATCTATATCATTATAATCTCAATTACTTGATACCTAGATCTAGATATTTCTCATAATTGTTTACAACCTTAAATCAATCAATCAACCGAACAATTGCCTTGTTCACCTCTGATTTTTACTTGCCTAGCTTAATCATAAACTTGTTAGGATTTATTGTGTGCCTTAGCTCTTTGTAGATTTTATCCCTAAGTACTACGACTGAACCTCTTATTTGAGAGAGTAAATTCATTTCTTGAGATAATTTGAGCGATATGAGTCTTACTGAAAAACTCATTCTGTTATTATAAATCCAACCATAATAATGGGTGTGCCTGTTGGAAACCTAATGTAAAAGATTTATTAAGAGCCGTTATAAATTGTCGAATATATGCTAAACATAATCATACAACTTTAATATATATATATATATATATATCTTTTTAGACCGATAATTCTAGACGTTTGTAATGTCTTTGGATGTAAAGTTTTTGTAAATATGTTTGCGACCATAAGTTTAGTGTATATATGCACAATGACAAACTTTTTCTCTTTTGATATCTTACTTTAATAACATATGTCAACATTAATGTTCATATACTTGGATCCTTTAGATAACATGTTTTATTACCAATATGATTTCATATTTCATTATCACATAAGAATCGAACACTTACAGTCTCAAACTCAAAGATAATTTTGCAATCGTAATTAACTTTATAGAAGCCTTATAAAATGATCGATGTTTCCAGCATCTCCGAGTTCCATCTCTTTGGGTTCCCTATTATCAAGCTACTGACTGGCATCATCGTGTGAACTACCGGTGCAATAAACCTAGCCGGTCTTGCCGGTTTTGTTGGTATATAAAGATCTTCCCAAATTTTAATCACATTCCCAGAGTGTACCTTTTGTCTAATTCCTAGTGCTATTAATGGTTTCACAACCATTATACTTGTCCAACCATATGAGGGGTTATTGGGAGTATTTTCCCGACAAAACTCTTGCCAGTAAAGAATTAGGGAATTGCACTATTTGCCACAACCTTTTGCCTAGTAAGGCAAGATTGAATTCATGGATCAACCTGAATCCTATCACTCCCCCTTCTCTTGATCTGCATAGCTTTTTCCATTTTTTTCCAATGTATACCTCTTTCAGGTGGATTTGAGCTCCACCAGAACTGTGCAATGATACTAGCTAGATTCTCACAAGTCTCTAACGGTAATAGCAGGGCTGACATTACATACATATATAATGCCATGAGTATAGACTTTATCAGCACCTCCTTCCTTCCCCTTGATAACCAGCATCATGTCAAACCATTAACACGGTTTTGCAGCCGTTCTTTTTGAAAAGCAAATAGCTTTCTTTTTGAGCCACTGATGTCCTCAAGGATACCAAGATAGGAACCCATTCCTCCCTCATTTGCAATTCCAGTTGAAGCTTTTATGGCTTCCTTCACAATTCCAGGTATTTTCTTACCAAAGAGTAAGGATGATTTTTCAAAGTTAATACATTGTACGAAATCCTTCCCATAAGTCCCAAGTGCTTTCATGACTTCATCGCATTCAGAGGGCTCCACCTTACAGAAGAACATGCTATAATTAGCAAAGAGAAGGTGTGATACAAGAGGGCTAGCATGTGAGACGCGCATCCCCGTTATCTAGCCTTGATTCTATGCATGATTAAAAAGGCTAACGAGCGCTTCTGTGCATACGATAAAGATGAAAGGTTACAAAGGATCTCTCTGGCGCAATCCCCTTTTTGGGGCTATATTTCCTCTCGGTTGGCCATTAAATAGGACATGGTATTTCACCGATGATACATATCGTATTATCCACTCAATCCACAAATCTGAAAACCCCATCTTCTTCATCACCGCACTGATGAACCATTCACTTATTTCAGTCTTTATTGCCATTCGCTTATTTCGTCCGCCAGGATCTGTACGAAGAGCATGAAACATTTCCTGTGCAATCAATACATTATCAGTAATCTGTCTTCCAGCAACAAAAGCTGACAGAGTTTCAGAAATTCGTTCCAGTAATACTTTCTTTAGTTTTTGGCATAAGAATTTAGATATTATCTTGTAGCAGACGTTACAAAGGCTGATGGGTCGAAATTGCGACATCTCATTCGCTTTTTCTTTCTTCAGAATGAGGCAAATATTTGCATCATTGAGTCCATTAGCCATTATTCTATCGAAAATGAATTCATTAACCATACGAGTTAAGTCATCCTTCACAATGTTCTATAATTTTTGGTAGAACAAAACTGTTAAGCCATCAGGACAAGGTGCCTTTTCTGGGTGCATCGCAAAGAGGGCCAGTTTAACTTCCCGTTATGAAACAGGAGCCGTAAGATCCGCATTCAATTGGTCAGATATTGTCGTTGTAACATTCGTCAAGGTCTCATCAATGAGTTCGTGGTTGGAAGTCTGAAACATGTCTCTAAGGTAACTAGTAGCAATGGCTACTGGTTTTTCCTGCTCCTCCACAAGGTTTCCTGCGGAGACCAAAAGACTCATAATCTTATTCCTGGCTCTTCTTTGTTTAGTAATATCGTGAAAGAACTTGGTGTTCAAGTCCTCTTCTCCGAGCCAGAATACTCTCCTTTTCTTCCTCAAAACTGTTCTTCTGCCCTAAGGGCATCAGTTAGTTCTTTCAAGGCTTCCCCTATCTCAGCAATTGTGGCATCATCACCGGAGTAAAGATTATTGACCAATTTCGCAGCATTTTAATCCATTTCTCTTTTCCACTGTCCTAATGCTTTCCTACAGCAAGATATATGATCCATTAAATTTGCATCAAGATAAAGGTCTGAGGAGTTCCAGCCATCTAGGATGACTTGTCGTCTCTCAAACCAACGTTTATCAAATTTAAAAGTTTTCCTCTTCATGGTAGGTTTGGACAGTATGTCTGCTAGTACTGGACGATGGTCTGATCCCCACATTCGTGATTTCCAGTAAATGAAAACTCTAGCATTCCACAATCTGATATCATTTGATTAAATGAGAGAAGTAAAGTATCAGATCGTCTTTTTCCCCCTTCTTTCTCATGGTGTCCTATTATTTCATTAAAGTCACCTATCATGACCCAAGATCCATCTTTAGTTGTTGAGAAATGCGTAATACGTTCCTAACTGGATCTCTTCTTTCTAACACAGGATCTCCATGAACGAATGTCATATATATATTTATTCCATTAATGACTGCTTTTACATCAATCATTCTATTATTCAAAAATAAAACATCAATTTGAAATTCATTCATAAAAAATAAAGCTAAACCACCATGTTGGTCAGGTTGCTCAACGATAAACAACTTATTAAAATCTAAGTCAGCATGAATGTTTTGCAACAGCAGCTTTTTATTCTTCGTCTCAGAAAGAAACAAGAGTCATGGGCGATGCTTCTGACACATCTCCGTAAGGCGTCAAACTGTGAGGTCGTTTCCTATCCCTTGGCAGTTCAAACTAAGTGTCTTCTTGTAAGTCACAATTAAGAAAGCCAATTCATTTATATATGATTGAATTCAAGATCACACTGAGATACCAAGACCATAATAATCCTTATAGATTCTTTTAAAGACACATGAGAAAAAAATTCTTAGTCTTATCGTTGCCTTCTTTTTGATTGAAACCTTTTGGCTACAAATCGGGTTTTATTTCATTCAATATTTTCATTATAGTCGAGTTTGGTCTTAAAGATCCATTTACACCCGGCTAGTATATGTTCTTAAAGTAACTGAACGACGTCCTATACTTCAATTTTTAGCCATCAAGTTTACTTCATCCTTAGTGGCATTGATTTATTTATTAGAATTAACATCTTTTATGGCTTGTGAATAAGAAATCTTTAATATTCTACATGATCAAGTACTTACTGAAAATATCAGATCTCCTCGTACGAATAGATCTTCTTAATGTTTGTTCCTCTTTAACTTCATGAACTTGATCATTGTTGGCAACATTTTCATCGTGGAGTATAAATGGTCACTAACTGGGTTTTACTCACTGTCTAACATTACAACAACATGCAAATTTCCAACACAACAATTCATCATACCTGCAATAAAATTCATCTTCAAAAGTTGGAACGTCATAAGGTCTACAACTATATGTATGTATGTATGACTTCAAGAAACTTTGTATTTTCTATGGCTAATTTCTTAGTGTGTTTAGTTTGGTTATCTTTCTTTTTTTGTCATAGTTTTGTTTGCTTATCTTTAATTGCTTATCTTTAATGCAGTTTATACACATTTTATTATTGGCAAAATCAAAAATTTAGAATAATTTCAATTTTATCAACTTTCAAATTATTTTATTGTTAATATAATCACCTCTTTTATGCTACAAGAAATACTATTATTAGAATATATCAGGGCTGTTCTTTTCATTGACGCGGTCGCAGCCTACGGCGGCTACAAAACATGAAGGAAATCTTATAATTAACGCCATCGTCTTTTAAGTTTGTGTCGCTGGCTTTATAAGAACATCCGCCTTCTCCAACTTTCTTGTCGCCGGAATTTATGGCGTCACAAAAGTCTCCAATTTTTAGTCGCCGCGTTTTTGATTTTCTATTTTAGCAACACTAACAGAAAAGATAAATTTACAGTGTAGTGTATTTTTTGTGCCGCCGAAGGCTGCGACCACGTCAACAAAAAGAACAGCCCTATCATTATGTTCTAATTTTCTTTTAATGTGTCTTATATATTATTAAGTTCAGCTCGAGTTTATGCCTAACATATTACTTGAAAATCAATTTGTGGAAAAATAAATTGAAACAACACACAAACCTTCAACACATTAAGGGTCTGACTGGTTTTCCCGCTACCACTGGAAACAATCATATAAACCGCTACAAATCGCTTCAAACCGCTCCGAACCTCTTAAAATCAAAAGCTGGTTCCAGCTAGCGTTTGCGGTTGCGGACGGTTGCAAGAGGATAACTTTTTTTTCTTTTTTTTTCAAAAACCATATAAATACAAAAATATAAATATTCAATAAAATTTTTAAAATGGAATTATAAAAATACTAATATATATAAATATATATATATATATATATATATATATATATTATATTTTAATTAATATTATAAAATTTTAAAATAAAAATATTTTCTATAATTTTAAAATTTTAAAACTATAATTTTCTAAATATAAATTTTCATATTTATTATAATATTATGATTTTTGACATTTTTATAATTATATAAAATGTAAATATTGTTAATTTATTATTTAACCGCTGCTGTATTTGGTAGTTAACCTGTCATAAGTATCCTGCAAACCCACCAATTTCTAACCGCAGAGTCAGTCGTACAAATCTCTTAAAACCGCTAGAAACCGCAACCACAAGCATCCGCAAACTTCCGCAACCGCAACCGCTGCGTTTGAACCCGTTAGCCCTGAATAGAAGTTAAGGCTCAAGCTCAAAACATCACTGTATTTCTTGTCAATTTCAAAAGTAAAATGAACCGGAAATGACCGGCATATACCAAAAACGTTACGATGATTGGGTCAAGGAAAACGTAAAAGACTTTTGTTTTCTGGAAAGACCAAAGTCCCCCTCCCCCCCCGGGTCTTCCCATTTCGCTGTCCTTTGTTCCTCTCAAACCCTAGCCTCCTCTCCTCCCTTGTTCGATTTACCCCAAATCTTCATCTGTTCACAACTCTATTTCACCTTCCTCTCTTAATTGTGAATTAAGCTCTTCCGCTTCTCTCTACCAGGCGTGTGGTAGATGGCCGCGACAACAACCCCGGCGGCAAGCATCAGCGCCGGAGCAGGATCGAATGGTGGAGCTGAGGATCGTGTCCTCGCGACGGCGCAGCAGATCGTGAAGAGTCTGAACACACCGAAAGAGGTTCGCGAAGATATGATGCTCATCTTCTCCAGCTTCGATAACCGCTTATCCAATATCAAGACGGTGATGACCGACCAAAACGACGCTCTTTTGGCTCGTTTAGAAGCCGCCGAAACGATTATCCACCGCTGGGACGGCGGTAACGATTCCTCTCGCCACTCGTCTTCATCTTCTGGTAACCACCGTTCCTCTTCGTTTTCTCTTTCCTTCGACGGATCTCCAGAGGAGGCGACGGAGTTTCTATCAGCTGTTGATGAGATTATCTCTCTCCTTGTGGATCTTTCCTCTGAGAACAAGCCTGATATGGTAGACCGAGCTGATAGTGCTTTGCAGATGGCTATGTCTCTGCTTGAAGATGAGTTTAGACGGATACTGATCCGAAACACCGTTCCTCTCGACGCTGAGAGACTCTATGGCTCGATGCGTCGTGTTACCTTGTCCTTCGCAGATGGCGATGTTACTGAGGATTTTGAGAATTTTGGATTGGTTGCTAATGGTGATGGAGATGGTAGTGGGAGTGGGAGTAGGAGGAGGCTCTTCCATGAGAGAGGAGGAAGCATAGGCTGTGATCTTTGGGTTGATTTGATTAACCCTACTGCTGTTGAAGATTTGAAAGAGATCGCGGAGAGGATGATTCGAGCTGGTTATGAAAAGGAGTGTGTTCAGGTGTATAGCACAGTGAGGCGTGATGCCTTGGATGAATGCTTGATGATTCTTGATGTGGAAAAGCTGAGTATAGAAGAAGTGCATAAGATTGATTGGAAGTCCATGGATGAGAAGATGAAGAAGTGGATTCAAGCTATGAAGATCACTGTTAGGGTTCTTCTAGCTGGTGAGAAGAAGCTATGCGACGAGATTTTCAACGGTTCAGAGACTAGCAAAGAAGTTTGTTTCAACGAGACAACTAAAAGCTGTGTGATGCAGTTGTTGAACTTCGGAGAGGCTGTGGCTATAGGAAAGAGATCGTCGGAGAAGCTCTTTAGGATTCTTGATATGTATGACGCTTTGGCTAATGTGTCGCAGACTCTAGAGGTGATGGTCACTGACGATTTTGTGTGTAGTGAGACTAAAGGGGTCTTGGAAGCTTTAGGTAATGCTGCGAGAGGGACGTTTGTTGAGTTTGAGAATAATGTGAGGAACGAGACGTCAAAGAAACCGACGACAAACGGTGAGGTTCATCCCATGATACGTTATGTGATGAACTACATGAAACTGATTGTGGATTACGCGGCTACCTTAAATTCGCTTCTGGAGAACGATGAGTCAGATGGTTTATCCAGGGATGATGATACAGAGGAGATGTCCCCTCTTGCTAAACGAATGCTGATGTTGATTACGTGCTTAGAATCAAATCTGGAAGAGAAATCAAAGCTGTATGAGGACGGTGGGCTGCAGTATGTGTTCTTGATGAACAATATTCACTATGTTGTTCAGAAGGTGAAGGACTCTGAGCTGGGTAAACTCTTGGGTGACGATTGGGTTAGGAAACGAAGAGGACAGATACGTCAGTATTCTACTGGCTACCTCAGGGCTTCATGGAGCAAGGTGCTAGCTGCTTTGAGGGACGGTAGTATGGGTGGAGCCTCAAGTGGTAGCCCAAGTTATAGACAAAGAAGCAACAGTTCAAGTAGTGCCTCGAAGATGGCCTTAAAGGAGAGATTCAAAGGTTTCAATGCCAGTTTTGAAGAGATATACAGGCTTCAAACAGCTTGGAAGGTCCCGGATCCTCAACTTCGTGAAGAACTGAGAATATCAATACAAGAGAAAGTGATTATGGCTTACCGGGCTTTCTTTGGAAGGAACAAGAGTCAACTTGAAGGTGGTAGGCATGCGGGGAAGTACATAAAGTACACACCAGATGACCTGGAGAGTTACTTACCAGACCTATTCGAAGGAAATCAAATGGTAATTCACCCGAGAAGGAAAAGTTCTTAAGAGGAAGGCAGGCATTGGGAGATGACTCTGCTTGATGGAAGGATAATCTTATATGTATGAAAGATGACAGTGGTGGCAGCAGGTAATTTTATCAGTCAGGGGTTTTAAGTTTATATATATGTTGAAAGTCAGAATTTATACCCTTCTATAAACCGTGTCTAAATTCTTATGTACATGCCTTAATACTTCTTATCATGTTATGGAACCATGGGTTTTCTATATATTGACTGTGCTCTTGAGTCAAATGTGGTGTTTGCTCTGTTGTTGATGTTGAGATTATACAGAGGAACTTGTATTCATGTTGAGATTATACAGAGGAACTTGTGGCCAGAATACATTTATTACAGGTTGTAACTTGAATGTTTTCTCAACAATATATATTGTTTTCTCTGTTGTTGATTTTGAGTAAAAAGAGCAAACGTGTTAGATTAGTCGATCTCATCACTGCCGGTCGCCACCTTTTTTTATGTTTTTTGTTGTAACATACTCATCGATCGGTATATCGACTTTGCTTCCGTTTATCGGACTTTTGTTTTTCGCTTGGCGATTTTCCCTTTCGCGTTTGGCGATCTTGTTTAGAATCGAACTTCTAGTATAAGTTTGTCTAACTAGAGTTGACGAGTTATTTTGCTTTCAGAATTATCCTACTTATCTACATACGTTTTGGATCTTTATTTAAAATTACACAAATTATGATTTCTATAATTATATTGTTCCCACTTCCGTACAAATTTCAAAATTATTGATTGCTATTTACAAACCAATTACACATGATATCAAATCGAAATAAAATAAAACTACACTATGTAGCTAAAATCCAACTTGTAACCTGTTGAAATAAATTATTTATCCTAAGAAAACACGAAGTTTTAAGACCATCTTTCGAGTGTATTTTGCTATTTTTTATTTTTTTTAAATGCAAAAACCCTGATAAAAATGTGTGTTTTAGGTGATGATTGATTGTTTTCCTAGTTTTTAGATTTTGGTTTCTAATTTTTAATTTCGGTTTTTAGATGTTGGTACTTAGTTTTTGGTGTTTGATTTTTCTGTAGATTGTGTGCATGATTGTTATTATATTCTTCGTTTTCATTGTGCATGAGTGTTATCATATTCTTCGTTTTCATCTGAATTGGAGTCTTGAATTGGTACATTGGCAGTTGTATAATCTCAATCAAAATCGACATCTCCTAAATTTTACCTTGGCTTCTCTCTTAAAATCCGTAATGTCCCTTCCACACACTAAAAGAATCGGAAATATAACTTATAAAAGAGTAAAAGAACGAAAAATACTAGTTCTAGTCATAGGTAATACTAAGTAAAACCAAAAATAAGAAATATAGCTTATATGTATGAAATAATAAAAGAAACAACAAAAACTAATTTCCCTAAATAAAACTAAAAGTTATCAACAATATATATATATATATTGTACTGACTAACTTTAAATAATTAAATTTATTTTATTGATAACTTAAGATTTTTATAGGAGTTATTTTGTTTACATCATTTTATTATGGAAAAATTGCCAAATATGACTCACAACTTGATTTCAAACACAAAGGTTAACCCAAACTTGAATCAAATGCAAAAGTAACCTAAAAGGCTATTGAAATTACAACCAACCCCTTGTGAACAAACAAAAAAACCGATTTTTTTTTACGTTTCTAACCCCCAGTAAGTCGTCCAGCCCAGAAAGTCGTCCAGCCCAGAAAGTCGTCTGGACTAGTTTTACTTAGAAATAATTTAAAAATTTTGTAAAAAATATTTTGATAAGTGAAAAATTGAAATCATGTAATTAACATATGTTTTAAGAGATATTAATTAAGATATAACAAAAGTTAATTGTTTTCAACATAGATGAGTGAAAGTAGTGAGTCATGATATTCTTTGGTTTAGGTTTTGCCAACATATGTTATAGTATTGTATGTGTTCTTAGGGTTAGATTTTGGAATGCATAAATGTTTTTTTGAAAACTTTAAAATTTACCTAAATGTTTTTATTTCTGTGTATAGTAAACACTATTTAAGTATAACTACGGGTTTATAACGTGGTTAGTTAGTTAATTTAGTTAATTTAGTTTAGGGGTTAAATTTAGGGTCTAGGACGACTTACTAGTAAGTCGTTTGATGTACAGTATTCAACAGACGATTTACTAGTAAGTCGTCCAAACCGGACCAAACCTTTAATTTTACAATGTACTTTTAAACCTAACTGGATTATTTACCGGCCATATATAAGGTGTTTTTTTTCACTGTTTATCGAAAATCAGAAAACCCTAAAGCCGTTTCTCTCAAAGGCGATTTCGAAGGCGATTTCCGTCGATTCTCTCTAATCCATCGTTCTCATCGTTCTCACCGCCGGTTATCTCTCCGCCGTTATCACCGTCGTTCTCACCACCGTTCTCACAGCCGCTTCCTCTATTTAAGATCCGAGAGGAAACCCTAGCGTGCATTCTCTCATAGGCATCTCGTTGAACTCCGCCGCCGGTAAGTTATATCTCTTACTGTCGAGTGATTGATTGAGGAAAAGGTGAACATAAAACTGGAAGTCTTGGAAGACTTATAATTAAGTCGTCTGGAAAGTTTTTCAGCTGGAAAACTTGCCAGACGACTTAATTATAAGTCTTTGATTGTTTGAGATGGTTGTATTTGATTGGTTTGCAGGCAAAAAAAATGGAGATATACATTAGGGGAAGAGCCCCCCGTAGGATATATACATTAGGGGAAGAGCCCCCCGCTGTGGATAGCATTTCGTATCATACTTGTTGGACGTTGCATGCTGCTTTAAAGAAAGCTCTTCATGATGACGAATATGAAGAGCTGAAGGAGTCGAAGTTGGGAGTTTTCATCAAGTTCCAAGAGCTGGGATTTGATTGGGCTTCAAGGCTGGTTCACTACATGCTCGGTTTCTAGCTGGACATAAAGAAGAAGTATGAGCTGTGGAGTCTCGTCGGTCCAGAACCTGTGAGGTTTTCACTGTTAGAGTTTGAAAACCTCACTGGTCTAAACTGCGAGTACATCGAGGACATTGAGAGACCTCACTCTGTTGTTACAAAGGAGTTGACTTCTTTTTGGGAGATGCTGGGAGTTCATGTCGAACCTGGGCCATCTACTCAGAAGATAATAGCAGCACTTGAGAGATGCGAAGGGTGGTCTCGGGATGATCGCAAGCGGCTCGCGTACCTTGCCATCGTCACTAGATACATTGAAGGGAGAAAGTATTCAACCCCTACACGGGTTAGTCTGGTAAGGCTAGTGATGGAGCTAGAACGGTTTGAGAATTATCCATGGGGGAGAGTCGCGTTTAAGGTGCTGATGGACTCTGTGAAGGGCAGAGATATTGCGCAAGCTCTCCAGGTCTGGGTGTACACAGCTCTTCCGGAATTGGGTGCTACTTTTGGTAATCCTCTCCCAAACAATCTGTCTCCACTGATACTGGCTTACAAGGGTCGCAAAGGACGCAGACAGTTTAAAGAGGCTATCCTCAGTCAGGTATTTACTTCAATCTGGACGACTTCGCAGAAAACTTATAATTAAGTCGTCTGATAAGTCTTCCAATTAGACGACTTAGTAGAAGACTTATAATTAAGTCGTCTGGAAAGTCTTCCAGCTGGATGACTTAGTAGAAGCCTTATAATTAAGTCGTCTGGGAAGACTATCCAGACTACTTAATTATAAGTCTTCTACTAAGTCTTCCAGCTCGAAGACTTTCCAGACGACTTAATTATCAGTCGTCTACTAAGTCATCTGTGAAGTCTTTTCTTTCCATCTTTCTTAATTCGTCAAATATCTAAGTTCATATCTTCTATGTACTGCAGACTAGGGTGATCAACTTTGTTCAAAAGGACACTGGTGAAATGTTTCCAAAATGGGAGTTTGATGTTGAGGACACACTCGCGGAGAACATAATTAAACTCATGTTTGTGAAGAAACCGTGGTAGTGGACCATGGATTGCTGGGAAGTCACCGGTACTTGGGTCAATACAAAGCCGACGGTTGTGAGTCCAGCGAAGAAAAAGGTAGTGAAGGAAGACAGTCCAAGACCTCGGAAGAAAGCTCGTAAAGAGGCACCTGCTGAAGCTAGTGAAGAGGCAGCTGCAGAGGCTAGTGAAGAGGTGACTACGACTGTTGGTGGGTTGACCAAAGAGGATATTAAAACCATGTTCAAGGACATAGCTGATGCCATGAGGGAAGGGTTTGGGACGTGCCTTAAGGAGATCAAGTATCTGTCAGAAAGGGTGGAAGCTGTGGAGAAGAAGGTTGGTATCACTACAAAACGGAAAGGGACATCATCTTAAAACACTACCTATCCACCTAAACCGACGCTCGAAACCGGGGTTAGTAACGAATCCTCTCACAACAAGAGATTGACTAGACAAAGTCTTAAGAATAAGAATTGAAAAGTTGCATTTGCTTTGTTTCTTGTATGTCAGAACATGTGTGCTTTGTTTATAGTGTATGGATTTTATATATGTATTTTGTTTCATGTTTGAAGACACTCATTGGTTATTATTGTTTGAAATGGATCTTTGGTTATTATTGTATAAACCCATCTTGTATATTGCAGAGTGAAAGTGTCAATGGGACGAACGCGGGAAGGAAGAGCTTGGTGGAGGATAAAGGTCCAGATGTGCCCGCAGATGTGCCCGTAGATGTGCCCGCAGCAGTTCCCGCAGATGCTAGTTCCTCGGAAGATAAAGCTCCAGAACCGAGCCTTGTTCTATTGGAAAAAAATCAATCCACTGTTTCAAATTTACAGAAGGAGGATGCTAGATATCTAGAAAAGAGGGATTCTGCTTTGGCACTTTGCCGTGCAAAGAGTGATAGAACAAGGAAACTTGCTGCCTCACAGAAATCTCCTTATACGGCAAACAGTACGGCCAGAGTGATCATTTCAAACAGAAAGCTTTATCCAGGCTATAATACTTTTGCACCAATTGACAAGACGAAGTTGAAGGAGCTCGCTGATTGGTTGAAATCTTGTCCGTAAGTGTTTGCTTTTCCCATAATAGCTTGCTTTTCACATAATATCTTGCTTTTCCCATAAAACCTGATTGCTTTTCAACATTTTGTGTTTGCAGTCATTATAGAACAACTCTCGATAAAAAACCACGTAAAAGTAGAACTTGGTGGTATCAAATCCTCCGAACCTCCCTAGAGTGGCTGGAGGACTGTGTAAGTTTTCTGCTATGACGTAGACGACTTACTTGTAAGTCTTCTGGTAAGTCTTCTACGTAGACGACTTATCAAATGACTTAATTCGTCTACGACTTACTTGTAAGTCGTCTGGTAAGTCGTCTACGTAGAAGACTTACCACTAAGTCGTCTGATATCTTCTGACTTGTACTCTATTTTATATGCAGCATATTGAAGCTTGGATTAATGTGCTGAGGAAGAGGTACGACGCTAACCCACAACATTTCAGGAGCGAGAGAATGTGCTTCCTTGATCATCTCTTTGCTCAGCAATGGAGATTCAACTTCAAGGATTTTAAGGACTCGAAGCCCGATCACAACGGTTTAGGAAGAAGACTCCCTGGTGGGGCGTGGAATTATTATGCAGGCACTATACCATCATTTTGCCAATCGAATAAGGTTTGGGGGATGGATATTGATGATATCTATGCGCCAGTAAACTTCGCCGACAGTCATTGGATTGCTATGTGGATATCGATCCCTAAGAGGCACATAGTCGTCTTTGACAGCATTTGTTCCAGTATCTCCCCAGAAGAACTCGATGTGGTAATGGAGAATTTTCTCTACATGGTCCCTTATCTGCTTGTTGAGTGCGCTTCCTCAGATGAACTACGTGCCCAATACAGCCTGGAGCCATTCACATATGAGAGACCGACCAATATACCTCCGGCCCGAGCTGGTGATTGTGGCGTGTACACTCTAAAGTACATTGAATGTCATGCTCTTGGGATAGAGTTTAGTAAAAAAGACTTTGCTAAGCCCAACGGGAAGAGTATGAGGGATAAGATGGCGGTGGATATATTTTAAGAGCTTCCTGACGCGCATGAGTTCGAAAACAAGGACATGGATGACATCCTGGGTACGTATGACGGGTGATAAACAGGCCACTTTAGATTATTTTGTATGATAGATTAGGCTGATGTGTGTATTTGAACTTGATCCCTATTTTGTATTTGAACTTGATCCCTATTTTGTAACTATATTCTGCGCAAAAGACTTACAGTTAAGTCGTCTGGAATGCTGGACGACTTAACTATAAGTAGTCTGGAAAGTCTTCTGAGCCGTGACCTTTTGTAACTATATTTCGGATAATATAAAGGGCAAGACCATCTCAAATTTGTTGGTAGTGCAATTTGACAAAGAAGTTGACACAGATAAGTTCATAACACAAATTTTTAGTACATATACTGAACACTGGACGACTAACTTGAAGGTCTTCTGGAAGAAAAAACCCTGGACGACTGACTGGACAACCTTCTGGACGACTTAATTGAAGGTCTTCTGGAAGACTAATCACTGGACGACTAACTTGAAGGTCTTCTGGAAGAAAAAACCCTGGACGACTAACTTGAAAGTCTTCTGGAAGAAAAAGCCCTGGACGACTAACTGAACGACCTTCTGGACGACTTAATTGAAGGTCTTCTGGAAGACTAAACACTGGACGACTAACTTGAAGGTCTTCTGGAAGAAAAAACCCTGGACAACTAACTGGACGACCTTCTGGACGACTTAATTGAAGGTCTTCTGGAAGACTAATCACTGGACGACTAACTTGAAGGTCTTCTGGAAGAAAAAACCCTGGACGACTAACTGGACGACCTTCTGGATGACTTAATTGAAGGTCTTCTGGAAGACTAATCACTGGAAGACTAATCACTGGAAGACTAACTTGAAGGTCTTCTGGAAGAAGAAACCCTGGACGACTAACTGGACGACCTTATGGACGACTTAATGGAAAGTCTTCTGGAAGACTAATCACTGGACGACTTACATTGTGGTTTCGTATGGCCAGTTTCCTTGCATTTTGAGCATCTATAAACCATGTGTTGCTTCCGGGGTTTGCGTCCTCTCATCCTGGATAACTCCAACCAAGATTGCCATCTTGATTTCTTATGTCTTCCCGGACCACGTTTTACTTCCGCAGGAAAGCATGTGCGTTCTTTAACTTGTTGTCCAACACAAGGATATATATTCTCTGAGTATCCTGCAAACAGAAAATCCTTTGAGTACACTGGACATACAAGTGTGGAGATATGCAAACCAACAGATGTTCCAGCAGCTATAGCATGAGAGCAAGGTATTTTCTCCACTGCATAGACACAATAATCACACTTTCCATGTTCCAAATCAACCACACAGTCCATTTTCCCACCTTTCACAAAGAATCGCCATCTATCAATTGGTTGTACCGTCATCGTATCCGCTATCTCCGATCGAACAGCAAGCAAGTATTCAACACCTCGACTATGTTGAGTTGGGAGACTCAAAGCATCTTCTCTCCTTTTCCAAAACCACTTTCCTAGCTTCTCCCTTATGAACTCCAACAGGAACTGAACCGGAAATCCTCTAGCTCGCTTCAGAGCGGAATTAATAGATTCATCGATGTTGCTTGTCTTTATGTTGTACCTGTCCTCCTGACAATAAACCCTTGACCATAGGCTGACGTCGGCATTCTCCAAATACGTTGCAAAGTCCGGGTTTGCACTCCTTATCTCAGCCATGTACCGGTCAAAATCTGAAACCATATGAGCATAAGCAGCACCTTTCACCAAGTACAAGAGATGTTTCCCTTTAAACTTTTTGACAATGTTATCTTGAAGGTGATAATAACATATTCCTCGGGTTGCCCAAGGAAACACCTTATCACACGCACTTTTAATGGCCGCGTGCCGGTCAGAGACTATCACCAGAGGCTGCTCATCAGATACACAACTAGCCAATTTTGTGAAAAACCATTCCCAAGAAGGTTCATCTTCAGCATCTACGATCCCAAAAGCAAATGGAAATATCTGAAAATTCCCATCTTGTGCGGCTGCAACTAACATAACACCTCCATATTTCCCACTTAGGTGAGTCCCATCCACCACAATGACCCTTCTCTGATACTTAAAACCTTTGATATAAGCTCCAAAAGAGAGAAATAGATACTTAAATCTATTGATAGAATCAAGTTTTATAGCCGTGATAGAATCGGGATTTGCTAAGGAGATTTGCTCGAGATATGATGGCAGACGCGAATACCCATCTTCTGCTGATCCTCTCACCAATGTTTGTGCATATTAAAGTGCTCTGTATGAAGTGGTGTAATCAAGCGTCATGCCAAACATGTTCTTCATTGCATCAGTGATATGCTGCGGATTCAACCCATCAATGATTCCAAAACGATCAATGAAAAGCCTACCAACATACTTCGGAGTACAGTGTCTCCGCTGAGCGAGTCGGTCTCCCGCTGAGCATGTATGTTTTTCCACATACTTTGTTACCCAAAACGTGTTTGTCCCATGTTTCACACTCGCTCTGACCTTCCATTGACAACCACTAACCGGACATGTTGTCACAAGGAGAGTTTTCGTTGACTTGTATATTCTGAAGGAGAACTTAAACCTCACTGCTGTCAACCGCAGCTCTGAAAGCAGTGCATCTTTACTAACAAAACTCTGGTTGACATAGATATTGTTACCATTCGATCTTCCTCCTTCAATCTTTTTGATATCTTCAAAACACATATCATCATCTTCCTCATCCTCATCTTCAACCTTTCCATAAACACTGTAATCCTCACCATTCTCGTCCGCTTCAGCAACAATAGAGATACCAGCATCCTCCTCCCCATCATCCTCCTCCCCATCGTCCTCCTCCCCATCATGATTTCCATCTTCAACCAAATCATCATCATCATCTTCAAAACATTCATCCGCTTCATCATCTACCCTGAACTCTGAAACCATTTCCACCTTGCTACGGCTTGATACACAAAGCCGTACTCCATGCGTTTTGGTTATCTCGAGCAAGTTTCGAACTTGTCTATCACTTGTAACATGAATAGGCGGGGTGTCTGGAGCCTGAATCATTTCTGCTGGTAATGAGTAGGTTATCTCCACAGATTCTGTGCTCATGTCCAGGTTATAAACTTCTTGAGCCATTGCAAGAAGTTCAGCATGTGTCGAACCTTCCCCCAAAAAAATGATTCTCGCTCCTTTGACATTATCAACCACAAAATCCCAACGACAATCATTCAACAACCATTCTCCATACACTGTATGTAACTGACGCATCATCTACAAAAATTTAAAGTAAAACACATTAGTAAACATAGATAAAATGAAAGTTTACTAAACATTGACGCAGACGACTTACCAGTAAGTTGTCCAAACATGTCATTTTTGCAATTGAATTTTAAATAGGACGACGACTTACAAGTAAGTCGTCCAGCTTTGTTTGTTAAAAAAAAAACCTAGACGACTTACCAGTAAGTCGTCTAGGATAAATGAGTTAGTTTTGCATTTGACCGAATTGTATCAGATATTTGACTTTTCCTGGACGACTTATCAGTAAGTCGTCTAGGGTATTCTCTAGATTTTTTTTTAACAAACAAAGATGACGACTTAAAAGTAAGTCGTCCGTTTGACCAGAAGACTTACGGGTAAGTCTTCTACAGCCAGACTACTTACGGGTAAGTCTTCTACACAAACAGATCTGGAAAAAATTTCAATTTCATACCTTAAACTAGTGAGATGACTTCCTTAGCACACAGAGTCTTCTCCAACCACCCAGAATCTCAAACGAAAGTAACCCACCAAGAATAGTATGCTTGAATGGCTCTATAAACCATAAAAAATTTTGAATCAAAAGCTTGAGTTTTTTGGATGAATATGGAGGCAAAGTGAAAGAGATGTTGTTTTTAGTTCATAACAAGTGAGAAAGAGAGAGTGTAAATCGATTTTAGGTGCATTAAGAGCTTCAAATTGGTTGTTCATGGTGGTTGGGGTATTGATGACAATGGCAATCTTGTAATTACTTGAAGATGATGAGGGTGAGAGAGTAAAAATGTCATTTTCGGAAAAAAAAAATAAAAAAAATTTGATGGCATTTTCGTGAATATCATGAACTTGTGGGGTGAATAGGACAAAAGAAAAATTCAAAAAAATCATGGGTTAGTTTTAGATTTTACTTTGAGTTTTGAATTAATCTTGCAAAAAACCTTTTTATTATTAGATAAAATAACATTCAAATATTATAAGAGTTTTAGCACAATAAATATTTTTTTGTTATGATTAGCATAAATGTAAATGCCTTAGATATATGTGCTCAAGGGATCTTCATCATAAACAATTAATATGTCTTTTCCCTGATAGAACAAAAACTAATGTAGTATAATGACTTTTACATATATTGGTAATAATAAATAAACGTAAAATTCTTTTCAAGCAACAAAACTAGAAAAATTGGGTTTTGGTTTTTGTTTACAAATGGGAAATTAAAAAAAAAAATACTTTTTCCCAGGTTTTAGGAAAATCATATCTCAAAAAGCTTGATTGGATAAAAAATTGGACGAAAAAAGGTTTCTGGAAACAAAAGCCAAAAACTATTCTAAAATAACAATCTCGAAATATAGAGTAAAAGATGGGAAAATGGGCTAATAAATCCCCAACTATTTGAAATCAGCATTTTTAATACCCAACTATCACTTGCGTATATTTATGTCGATTGCGCAAAACTAGACAAAAAAGTCAAATGTTAATTACTAGACATAAATGTTAATTATAATTAGAAAAGAGATCGAGTTTGGCTTTCAAAACCCCAATCACTAATATCAATTATGTCTATGCGATTCTGAGTGAGAAAGCGATTCACAGTGACTTTAGATCAAACAAGGCGGTAAAGGATGGTGCAAACCCACTTACGAACTCAGACATGGTTCAACAGAGCTCAATCATTTACCTTTCACTTTCTACCGGGATTAGAATTATGGGTGCTCTTCGAATCGGAATTTTTTTCTAACTTCCACCACTAGTTCCGAAGTAGATTTTCACCATCCTCTTACCAGAAGTACACTTGTTTGATCTTCAGTCGTCGTTAATCGCTTTCTATCACTCAAAACCGCATAAGCAGAATCAATATTACTGATTTTAGACTTTTGAAAGCCAAACTCGGTCCCTTTTTCTAATTACAATTAACATTTTCGTCTAGTAATTAACGTTTGACTTTTTCAAGTCTAATTTTGCAGTCAACCATGATTTCGGGATTAAATCTGCGCACGTGATAGTTGAGTATTAAAAGTGTTGATTTCAAATAGTTGGGGATTTAAAAACCCATTTTCCCAGTAAAAGATAGATGAATGTTATTTTTCCACTACAAAAGAGAAAAAAAAAATAGTAATCTCTATTTAGAGAAAGAAATAGATTGGAATAAAGTAGTTTTGTCTTCAAAAGATATTATAATACAAATATAGAGATGTGTTAGAGATGCTTTTAATTAGAAGTCATTTTTTTTTATCATACACGAACTCTGAAAAGATTTAAATGCCTTGTATTTTGGAACTTTTTATTATTCATAGGCTTAGCGATTACATGGATAGATGCAACATCAGACATAGATGTGCGGTGCTTTTGGAAAGTTTTTGTTGAAATACAAACTTAGACAAGTTTTATTGAGTGCTGGAAGTGATTTCAAAGGAGCCACTCGCGAGTAATCTCAAGTAAAAATACTACTCCCTTCAGAATTTTCAGATTTGGATATAGTTAATGTGTATCGTGATGTTGAACGCTCCACAACCTCAGATCTCACCAAAATTACTATCGTTGTATCTTCCGGTCCCAAATGAACTGTTACACAAGAAAACAAACAGTAAGGATAACGACAATACTCTTTAGCCATGGGGCCAAGAGAAAGATACTTCTCATGGAGATGATTTTTGGTAGAACGGTTCACTTCTACAAAGAGATTGAAGGGGGGGGGAGAAGATCTCTCATGGTCCCCAACATAAGGAAGTTTAAATACCCTTTTAACGACTCTGATATAGGGCTTATATTTGTGTGACATCTCTTGTCAGGGATGAACATTGATACTGAGTTTTTCTTCAAATTTTTGGATTAAATCAATTGACTGCACCAAGGAGAAAATCTTGTACATCTGATCCTAACCTATGAAGCTCGATTGAAGGGGATACGCTCACTGATTTCTCAGTTTCTTTAGACTGTAAGGAGCACAAAAATTGTGAGCATATCCAAACTATTGGTTGATGGGCGCATGCGACAGAGACAAGTGAAGATGGATGTCTAGAAGTCAACAATGGAGGTCGACTTGTCTTCACATTGTCGAGTAGATAGATGATCACTAGAGATACACTCGTGGGCCTACTCGCTGAGGGGGTCGTCCCCACGAAGAGAGAGAGAGACTATTCTTCATCGATGTTTCAGGTATTGTCCCCACAATACATGTCGGACGATTAGATTTTGACTGAATAGCACCATATTTATTAGATATAATAGATGACGGGTGCATATGACAAGAAAGGTCGAAGAAAGAACAAATTTCTCGCCAGAATTGCAAGATAATGTCAGTATGGAGGTGGTGGAGCTTCGTGCTTCCAAATCTGGCCGACGTGTTAAAAGTGATGCCTCACAACATAAGTTACCAGTTCTAAAGATGAAGACAGAGGAGTCATGATAGACGGAGATAGATTTTGGGTGGGAGTCAAGAACCAAAAGACTTGGAAGTGGTGACAAAGTTTAAGATCTAGCTTCCAGGTTGAGCGTGGAGCCCCACAAACTGTTGACATGAAGAAATAAGAAGAGGAGATGAATCAGTAAGAAAGTCGGTTTAGACAAGTGTTCAAGATGACTTGTGCAACAAGGCTTTCGGTTTAGACAAGTGTTCAAGATGACCTGTGTATCAAGGCTGTCCATACAACCTAGGAGTCCCAATGTGACTTACAAGTAAAGGAAGGGGAGAGTTGTGCACAATATTAACTAGAAACACTCTCCTTAACTTATCTGAGGAAATGAAATGTTGGGGAGCCAGTCACGTGAAGAACCAAGGTCTTGGGAGGACAGACAGCCGTTGGGACATGTCACGTTCAGCCTGGCGCGCCTGCACAAGTCAGTTTGGACACTAGTCACATTGTTTATTCTTATTGTGGGATTCTCTTTGTTTAGTATTTTCCTAGGATCTCTACTTGAATATTTAAGTGTTGTATCCAGAACCTAAAATGAATTAAGGAAATATGTTCCTCACTATTCTCATGTCTCTCTCTCTAGTTCGAAATACTCTCTCTCTCTCCCGGATTCTACTTCTCTTTCACCTTGTTCTTACTTTGATTCTCCTCTGTTCTTGATTCTATACTCTAAATACACCCTCTTATCTTTATAAAACTTTATGGTATCAGAGCAACAAAGCTCTTGAACCTACTTTCAACTTCTGCAAAAGCTAAACTCTGTTCTTGTTGTTCTTATTTCTCCAAGATTCACTATCTTGTAATTAGTGAAAGATGGAGAACAACAAGCCTGTCAAAATACCAGTGACTCTAAAGGGAATGAACTACTCCCTATGGTCAAGATTGGTGAAAACAGCCCTTGGAGGAAGAGGATTATGGAGCCATGTCTCAACTGAAGCAGGTCCAAAGCAAATCCTTCAAGGAGAAGATGGAAAAGAGACAGTGGTGACTGATGAAGGCAAATGGTCTCAAGAAGACCAGATGGTGCTCTATCTCCTCCACAGCTCTCTAGATCCGGCCATCTTGGAGTCTTACATATATTGTGAGACTACCAAAGAATTATGGGAGACTCTCTACAAGGTTTATGGAAATACTTCCAACCTAACTCGAGTTTTTGAAGTAAAGAGGGCCATCAATGCTCTTAGCCAGGCAGACATGGAGTTTCAAGCTCACTTTGGCAAGTTCAGGTCCCTTTGGGCTGAGCTTGAGATGCTCATACCTCACACGGTTGATCCCTCAGTCCTGAGTGAAAGGTGTGAAGAGGATAAGGTCTTTGGCCTCCTCCTAACCTTGAATCCAACTTACAATGACCTTATCAAGCACATACTCAGATCAAACAAGCTCCCCACACTAGATGAGGTATGTGCGCAAATCTAAAAGGTGGAAGGGTCATTAGGACTGTTTGGGAGCAAAGGAGAGCCAGCCGTGGTGAATCAAGCTGAAGGGCCAGTAGCAAACAAAGGGGTGTACAAACAAGATGATAGGAAGGCTTTAATCTGTGATCACTACAAGAAGAAAGGCCACATGAAAGACAAGTGCTGGATACTTCATCCCCATCTTAAGCCAAACAAGTTCAGAGAGCCACACTCTCAGTTCATGGACGTTAGAGCTCACTTCTCAAATGATGGAGTAGAACCGACAACTCCACCAACTCCAAGCTCCAATGCTGGTATGGGAGGAGCCTCGGCATCAACATCAGCTTACTCTGCGGCCAAGAACCATCCAGATGAGACCATCAAGCGATCTGACTTAGAGGCTCTCATCAAGGCCTTGAAAGAAAACTCTGGTAACCCTAGAACCCTTGGTTCCTCTCTTAATGCCTCTCACATTGTTGGTAGCTCTATGAATGTTTTAAAATCAGCTAGACCATTAGTAATAGATTCTGGTGCATCACATCAAATGATTAGTGATTTAAACCTGATTAAAAACATAGAACCAACTCTAGGAAATCTGATGATAGCAAATGGAGATAAAATCCTAATAAAAGGAGTAGGTGAACTTAAGCTATTTAACAAAGTATCTAAGGCCTTTTACATGCCCACTTTTGCTTCAAACTTACTATCTGTTAAAAAGGTAACTAGTGATCTGAATTGTCATGTTACCTTCACTCCTAATGATGTGTATTTTCAGGATATTAAGACTAGTAGGTTGCTTGGCAAAGGTATAACCAAGGGAGACTTGTACTTGCTTGAGAACACACTGCCAGCTGCTGATTTATCTTATGCTTTTAAGTCTATTTCTGAATTCCCTAAAGATGTAATATGGCATGCTAGATTAGAACATCCTCATTCTCGTGCCTTGAACATCTTGTTGCCTAGTGTTTGTTTTAAGAGTGATTGTGAGGCTTGTATTCTAGGAAAACATTGTAAAAGCGTATTTCCTAAATCAATGACCATCTATGATAAATAGTTTGATCTAATACATTCTGATGTGTGGACTGCACCTTGTACATCTAGAGAACAACATAGATATTTTGTGACATTTATAGATGAAAAATCATAGTACCCATGGATTACTTTGTTGCAATCTAAAGATAGGGTGCTAGAAGCTTTTAAAAACTTTCAAAACTATATAACTAACCATTTCAATGTTAAGATCAAGATTCTTAGATCAGATAATGGAGGAATATACTAGCACAACCTTCAAACAACATCTAGCCACACATGGAATCATCCATCAAAATAGTTGCCCTTACACTCCACAACAAAATGGTGTGGCAGAGAGAAAGAATACACACTTAATGGAGGTGGCCAGGAGCATCATGTTCCACACTAATGTACCTAAGCGATTTTGGGGGGATGCAGTTGTAACTGCCACTTACCTGATCAATCGGACACCCACAAGGGTCTTCCTTGATGCCACTCCATATGAGGTATTGAACAAAACTTTCTATAGATCATCTGCGTGTGTTTGGGTGTGTGTGCTTTGTGTTGTTTCCAGGTTAGCTAAGAAACAAGTTGGAAGCCAGAAGCACAAAGACAAAGTTTATTGGATATTCAACACATCAGAAAGGCGACAAGTGCTATGTACCTGAGACTAGGAGAGTTCTGGTATCCAGAGATGTTAAGTTCATAGAATCAAGAGGCTACTATGGTGAGCAGAGTTGGAGTGAACTCAAGGACCCGTCCCAATCTACCTCTGATAGAGCAAGCAACCGAGAGTGATTCTAGAAAGGCTCGGCATCGACATGCCAAAGGAACCTGAGAAAATCATTGAGACTATAACTCGTGATATAGAAGCTGAGAAAGATATTGAAGTCACTCATCCTGATCATGAGGGGGGCAATGGAACTGGTACTGGTACTGATGAGAATCAAACTGGCGCACAAACTGATGCTGAAGAGAACACAGTAGCTCGTGATCAAGATGAGTTACCATCAGTAGGATCAGAGACTGAGGCACAAGTAGGCGAGCCTAGGAATGGAGTAGAACCTGATCAGATACAGCCAGTAAGAAGGAGTACAAGAATCAAGAGACCGGCCTCAGAATGGCGAGCCTACTTCAATGCTGAAGCTATAGCTCGTCCAACAAGTGCAGTATGCTCTCTTGCTCAATATCCAGAAGAACACCAAGTCTTTATTGGAGAATTGGATCAAGATTACATCCCAAAGACATATGAAGAAGTTGTGCAAGTGATAGACTATGGATTTGACCCATTTTCATCCATAGTTTGTAGGTATTTTTACTAAGAATTATATTATTATAGAGTCTATTTATTATATTTATAAGATCAGGAATGTTTTGGAGATAAGTGATGATTTTGGAGCATTTTGGAGATATTTGGAGCAAGCACCCGAGATGACCATCGAGATCTACTATCAGTCAATATTGGAGAGCTAGAATCGATCGATATGCATGACATGGTGTCGATCGATAGCGAAGCGCGCAAAAAACCCGTTTGGTCACAGCAGACTTGAAGCCCAAGATTTCACTATGTTACAAGATTGCCCCTGACGAGTTTTTACCCTAATTGCCGCCATGTTAGAGGCAAAGTGTGCTTTCTTTGTGTTTCATTGTTTACTGATAGATAGGAGAGAAGATCCAAAGTTATAATTTGTGATTGGAACTCCATTGACATCTATTTTATTATTCTATACTTAAGTGTTGTTATGAATTGCTTAGCCATGTCTGAGTAGTTCTCTTGTTAGATTTTAGGGTTTAAATAGGTTAGGAGGGATTAGCCCCAACTATAGATTGTTGAGTTGTGATAATCATCTTTAGGATTGTTCATTAATGCCTGTTTCTAGATTAGCTACCTAGAACCTGCCCTTGGATTGATTGATAAAAGCCATAGCTTAATGCTCATCCTGAAAACATTCTAATAGAGCTATGTTTCTTGCTATGAGCGAGGCGAGAGCTGATCTAGTGAGCTTAGTAAGCATTCATTCAACCTGCGCATAAAGCTTGACTAGAGCGTGTCGATCGATATCACACTTGAATAATCGATCGACGGTGCAAAAGGTGTATCGATCAATACGTCCATTGGAATATCGATCGACACTTTCTATAGATCAATATAACGAGAGTTGAGATCATAGATCTAGTTAATAGTCAACAAGTCAATGCCCGCAAGAGCCAAAAGACTTATTGATCAAATAGTTGAGCTTTACATTATCATGCATGCAACTCATTAGGCATCTATAGGATTATAATTCCAACTTTCCTAAATAAAAACCCTAAGTTTAGCTATTTCCTTTTTAAGCACCAAAACCCAAAAACCTGCTATTGAACAAACACTTGTTCAATATAAAGCTGCAATTTACTTTTAAAACTCTTAAAACATCTTTGCTTAACAAATCATATTAGAATCCCTAGGTTCCCTAGCTTCCTATGAATTCGATCCCTAAGTACTACAACTAGACCTTTTATTTGAGAGAGTATAAATCACTCTTTAGGGTAATTTGAGTGGTAGCAACAAGATGAGGAGTGGAGAGAGTCTGTTGGAGATGAGATTGGAGCCATGATCAAGAATGATACATGGTTTGAAACTCAGCTTCCCAAGGGCAAGAAAGCTCTGACAAGCCGCCTGTTATATACTATTAAGTATCTAGCCAATGGAAAAACAGAAAGGAAGAAGACAAGCCTAGTGGCAAGAGGATACACTCAGGTGTATCGAGAGGATTATCTGGATACCTTTGAACCAGTAGCCAAGTTACACACCATAAGAATCCTCCTATCACTTGCCTTCAATCTAGAGTGGGATCTATGGCAAATGGATGTGAAGAATGCCTTTCTCCAAGGAGAGTTGGATGATGAAGTATACATGGAGCCACCTCCTGGCCTAGAGAACAAGGTTAAACCAGGGAATGTGCTCTGGATAAAGAAGGCAATCTATCGCTCGAAGCAATCTCCAAGAGCCTGGTACCATAAGCTAAGCACAACACTCAATGGGAGAGGTTTTGTCAAATCAGAAGCTGATCACTCCCTCTTTACTCTTACCAGCCAGAAAGGTATTGTAGTAATCTTGGTATATGTTGATGATATTATCATCACTGGTAGCAACAAGGAAGGTATCATCTCAACTAAAACTTTTCTTAAAAAGGCCTTTGATATTAAGGATTTGAGAGAATTAAAGTACTTCCTAGGGATTGAAATATGCCGATCTAAAGAGGGGCTCTTCTTATCCCAAAGGAAGTACACACTTGACATTTTAAATGAGGCAGGAAACCTTGGAAGTAGACAAGCCAAGACACCACTGGAAGAAGGCTACAAGGTACTGCGAGAGGGGGAGTATGAAGCCACTCCTTTTGAAGATGTCAAGAAGTATAGAAGAGTGGTTGGGAAGCTCATATACCTTACAATCACTCGCCCACATGTTTGCTTTGCTGTGAATCAATTTAGCCAACACATGCAAGCACCTAAGGTTCATCAGTGGAACATAGTGGAGAGGATCTTGAGATACTTGAGAGAGGCTCCTGGTCAAGGAGTATGGATGGCGTGTAACAAGAGTACTGAAGTTATGGGATATTGTGATGCTGATTGGACTGGAGACATATTTGATAGGAGATCAACAACCGGTTACTGCACCTTTATTGGAGGGAACCTAGTCACATGGAAGACTAAGAAGCAGAAGGTAGTCTATTGCTCAAGTGCTGAGGCAGAGTACCAATCTATGAGGAAGCTTACTAGTGAACTCATATGGATCAAGGGACTGCTAAAGAACTTGGTTATTGAGATCACCAATCCTATGACTATGCACTGTGAAAACCAGGCAGCAATACACATTGCCTGCAACTCAGTCTTTCAATAGACAAACCTAGAAAGCGAGAGCCTATCGGTTTGTTTATAAGTGTTGAGCTCTACAATATCATGCATACAACTTGTTAAGCATTTGTAACATTATAATCCTGATTACCTGAATAAAAGCCATAAGTCTAGCTACTTTCATCTAAGTAGCAAAACCCTAATCAAATCAATCAAGCAACTGCCTTGCTCACAAACTTGCAACTTTACATTTAATCATAATCAACCTAGCTTAATCAATCTGATTAGATTTATTAGGTTTCCTAGCTCCCTCTGAATTTGATCACTAAGTACTACAACTGAACCTCTTATTTGAGAGAGTAATTCACTCCTTAGGGTAATTTGAGTGAGATCAAATTTGGCGCTGTTGCCGGGGAGCTTTGATCGCTTAATAGATTTAATTCGATTTAGTCTAGGTTATTTCTTACAATCACTTTCTGAAATAAAATTTTTCTTGTCTTTTCAGGTGCGCATGCCCAGCAGTACCAGAACCAACAAGAAAATTCAACTGCTGTTCTCATCAGATCCTGCAAGTTTGGAACGTTCGATCCGCAAAGGAAGACGCTCCTCATCGATCGACAACAACACCGGTTCGTCGCTCGATTCTCATCAACCACCGTCGACCCAAACACCAGTCTCATCGACTGACACTCGCTCACCACCGTCGACTGAAGCTACTTTTCCATCGACCGATATCTTACACCCGCCGTTGATCGATACTTCCGTCCGAACATCGATCGATACTCAGCCACGAGACATGGTTGCGACTTTGATTCTTGTACGAGATGATAATGGGGACCTGCATGACCAGAAGGTTCATCTTCATAATGCAGCAGGTCAGAGGATAGATGCTCAGGGGGCTGCAATCCCTTAGTCTGATACGGATGCTACAGGAACTGCCCATCATGTAGATGAGGCTGCTCGACCCATAACGTTGGCTGATTACAACCGTCCATATCAGTTCTATGCCAACAGATCAGCTATTCGTCCTCCTGCTATCCCGAGATGCGATTTCGAGTTGAAGCCGTAGTCTCGTAGGACAGACACCCTACTGTTGGTTATCTCACGAGCATCCTATGGACCATCTGGAGAGGTTCGAGGATCTTATATCTACTATAAAAGTCAACGGAGTCCCTGAGGACTACCTTCTTTGCAAGCTCTTCAAGTACTCACTTGTTGTAGAGGCTTCGGATTGGCGTAAGCAGTTTCCACAAGGATCCCTTACATCCTGAGCCGACATCAAGAACACATTCCTGGGTAACTTCTTCGATGAGGCACGTGCTGAAGATTTGAGGAGCAAGATTGCTACATTCGCGCAGGAGCCTACAGAATCATTCAAAAGCTCTTGGATCAGATTCAAGTCTTATTAGAGGGACTGCCCACACATGGATTCAATGAAGTACAACTGCTAAATACTTTCTTCAGAGGCATCATGGTGCATTATCAGATGGCTCTTGATGCTTCCAGCGATGGGAGCTTCAACACTAGGAATCCAGAGGAAGTAGTGAGAGTTATTGAGAACTTGGCATCCAGCAACAGCACCAAGAACATTGATTTTGAGAGAAAGAGATCTGAAGCCATCCTTGGGAATGAGCAAACTACAGCAGCAACAACATGAGTTATGGAAACTCATCCTACCAGAAGCCACCACCACCTACTCATGAGAGTAAGATTGAAGCAATGCTTGATAGGGTTCTTGAGGGACAGCAGAGCATGATAGTGGACTTCAATGGGAAGATTCATTCTGTCTACAACAACCTGAACACAAAGTTTGAGACTTTGAGCACCCATGTGAAGAAACTGGAGATGCAGGTTGTTCAGACATGAGAGCTGTTAAGAGGCAAGAAGCCTTAACAAGGAGGATAGAAGATGATGTGATGAAGCAACACGTGAATGCCATCATAGATGATGATTTCTGGCAAGTGGTGAAGCATGAGAAGCTGCAAGAAGGAGATTTCGAAGTAAAGAGCTCGATGAGTTTCGGACTTGGAACATCGATCGACGGACATCAACAAAAACTGATCGACAGCGTCTCCAGAACATCGATCGACGACACCTGCATAGTCGACCACCTCTTGCAATGCTGTGAGGATCATGACTCACGAGGAGTTCGCAGCAAGACACCCACGTCCGCCCAGCCCTATTTATGTCAACATCGATCGGCAAACTGATCCTGCCATCGATCGACAAAGAGCAACCTTCATCGATCGACAATCTCCAGCACCCATCGATCGACCCGCACCTCTCACTTAACGAGTGCAATTACCAAAGATAGACGTCGCCCGTCCCAATGCACTTAGGCCACAACCCAAACCTTCAGCTAACCCACCAGAGGCCACCGGTACACATTCAGAGGATCCAGCATAACCTATGGAAGATGATAAGGCTCCTATGGGGAGAACCTTGAGGAAGAGAAAGGAAAAGGTTGCTAAGCATCGGAAGAGGGGAGCTAATGAGAAGGAGATGGAAAGTTTTCGAAAGAGATTGTTCAGGATTCCACTGGAGAAACCATTCGGGGAGGCCTACTTTACCCAAAGATTGTGGATGTTCTTCAGAGAGACCAAGGAGACTGAAGAGGACGTTAAAAGAATGTTCTCTGAGGATAGAGAGAAGATGAAGAATAGGACTACACGAAAGAAGAAGAGTGATCATGGGAAGTTTGCAATACCATGTATGGTGAAGGGTATTGAGCTCCCACATGCTTTGTGTGATACATGAGCATCAGTCAGTATCCTACCTAGGATTATGGCAGACCATCTAAATCTGGAGGTGGAACCTTCCAAGGAATTATTCACTTTCGTGGATTGTTCTCAGAGGAGCTCAAGAGGAATTGATAGAGACCTAGAGGTTCAGATTGATAATGCCCTAGTTCCAATAGATTTTCATGTCTTGGATATCAAGCTGAACTGGAACTCTTCTCTGTTGCTTGGAAGAGCCTTCTTGGCAACAGTAGGAGCAGTATGCAAAATGCAAACCAACGAGTGTGTCTGGCGCTCATAGATCCACATGGCCACTACAATCCAATCCCAGTCATGAAGCCACAGACGTCCTCCAGAAGAATTGATGATCAAGGACTCATAGCAACATGCCACTTTGGAGCTAAGTACGAGAAAAAGTATTCTGCGTCGATTGAAACTCATACCGCAACATCGATCGATAGTGCCAATCAAAAATTGATCGACACTCACCTCGAAGAATCGATCAACAGTAGTGCAGACGATTGGGAGAATGACTACTACAATCCCACCATGGCGGTACACACTGCTACAACCACCGGAGATACACTGCATACAGAAGAGTATGATGAGGATTACATGGAGGAACGAGCCATAGAGTATCATGCTCTTCGCTCAGAAGAAGATGTACTCCTACACCATTCCTACAAGAATGCACTGTCGATCGACAGAGGATACAAATCATCGATCGACACTCATCATCATCAAACCAACCGTCGACGCGCATCAACCGACGCTGCCTACCACACATCGATCGACACTGGAGTCGACCATGCATGAGAAGGAGGTTACTCAATTGGCAGTTGGGCAGATGATCACTATCATGATCAATTGGCAGTTGGGCAGATGATCACTATCATGAGAGCTATGCGGTAGAAACAGCAGTACATTAGCCAGGAGTAGATGAACCTCATGAAGGTTTCACATATGGGGAACTGCTCAACCTCCACGAACGTTCAGATACATATTTACTCTTCTCAAAAGCTTGTGGAAGAGGCACCTGTTTCTATCGTCCTTTCACCAGGGCTAAACGCCCGTCGATTGACATCACAGCCTCTACATCGATCGACATCCGTTCACAACCATCATACACTGTAAGGGAAAAAGCTAAACTTAATAATAACTATCTAACACCGGTTGAGTTTGGTATTTTCAGAGATCCAGAAGGCTATGCAAGAGCAATAGATGGTCACACACTGAAAGTATCCAGAGAAGACATTGCAGACATTCTTCAGTTGGCTAATGGAGCAGAAAATCTCTTCATGCAACAACACAACATGCCAAAGCACCAGCAATGAGTTACAAACGAGTTCTATGACATAGCTGGTGGACTAGATGATCGTTTCAAGCCAAAGCATCGACAGCATACTCGACCGTCGATCAAAATTGGAGACCAAACATCGATCGACAGACGTCCAGAATTTGGAAAAGGGGCCTATGACCGTGATGGCATTTGGAGATTCCAATGGGAGGAGAAGGATGAATATGGAGTCTAAAAAGATGATCATGGACATGCCAGAGATGTAGATGGACACATCATCCGTGTATCCAAGGATGATATCAGAAGTCTTCTGGAAAGAGCCTCAATGGACAAGCACAACTACAAATGTCTTCCAGAACATGCTAGGTCATTAACACAAACAAAGCTAGTACCAGAGATCTACACCAAGGATGAGATCAATGAGATGTTTTATTGAGTCTGTGGAGCCCAAGAAAAGAATGAAGGTGACTTCCAGATGAAGCTTGATGGTGTCTACTACCCACGAAATGATAGTATCAGTTGGTTGACTACATGCATGGAGGAGATGAAGCAAGACATAGCCAGAATACAGGCACAGCGTGCGGCCGAAGCAACCGCACAAGCATCGATCGACAGGAACCTCTCGACATCGATCGATGATGAGCCGTCATATTCAAACCCGATGAAGTCTCAACAAGATTCTTACACAAGAGCAGAGATTGATTAGTTGGTAGAAGAGATCTACATAACTCTGGGATCAGCATAAGAGAGGCTTGATAGGAGATGTGATGACATCTATTTCCCAATGGACCTTACAATAAGTTCTTTCACTTCTCAGATAGAAGCAATGCAGAGGGAGATAGTAGAGATTCAGAGATACATCGCTCATCGACCAGAGGCATCAACATCGATCGACAGACGGATCGACATATCGACCGACAGTCAAAGAAGGACATCGATCGACGAAGCTACACCAACAAATCAAAGGAGGCTAGTACCAAAGGTGAAATCAGATATGTCTGAAACAAACAACCATGGAAAGGAGATCTCAGACGACGCATATGCCACAGTCATAAAAAATCAGTTCCAACTTGAGAGTCTTGAAGACAAATTGCAGAAGATAGAGAATACAACTGCAACAATGAAGGACAAAGGTGCAGAGGAGATGAAGCAATGCGAGACTTCACTGGTACATGGTTCAACAAGCGCAGAGAAGAGATGGAAACTTGCTTCCCAGCAAGTCCCAGCTTTCCACATTACTAGTCAAATCACCTCCAAAGTCAAGCTAAATGACTATAACAAAGCACTGAGTGGGAGGCAACCCCACTATTAGGTAATATCTAATTGCTTTTTATTAGTTTAGTACTCATATTAGTTTTAAATTTTTGCACGTCATAAAAAAAAAAGAAAGAGAAAAAGATCCGAGTAGACGATTGCCAAGAGTATCGACCGACGAAACACTGTCGACATCGATCAACAGAACATCACCTGCCGCGACCGATGTCAACACCTTTACATCGATCGACATCTATTCCGGTCTGGTATATCGTTCTTACTTGTTCAATTGAGTCCTTATGCTTTAGTTTTCACCATAACTCCGATTGAATTTACACTGGGCACAGTGTAGTTTAAGTCTCGGTGGAGGTTTACTGATATTAGTTTATTCATGAGTCTTACTAAAACGTTTTCAAAAAGATTTTTTATTGAGTCAAGAAGGGGATAATGAACTTGTTGATTTTGCTTATTATCTAACCACACCATTCTAGGTTTACTAGTTGCAGATAGTACTAAAGTTACCAAAGTGGATCAACCTGTCAACTATGTTACACCTGCTGTGAATGTTTGAAGGAACCAAAGCTGACCTCCAACCTAATCGAGCTCAACTCTTCTTGTCTTGGGGCTTGGTATACGTGGGATCGGATTATTCAAACAAGTCTGGATTGTAAAGCCTTATGTAGAAATATCATCCTCTCTCTCTCAGTTTCGAATTTAAGTTTTTATAAAAAAATATATAAAAATAATAATAATATATATATAATAATTAATATAGTTAGAAACAAAAAAAAATTAGGAAAATAATTCAAACAGGACTTGGTGGCTACAACCATTAAGGCTTGATTCATAAGAATTCTATAGGTAAAAGATTAGAACATGACTTGGTGGCTACAATCATTAAGAATTGATTCAGAAATAATCCTAGGATATAGGCAAAAAGAAGTGAACAGGATTTGGTGGCTAAAACCATTAAAGCTTGATTCATGGAAGCCTATCCAATCCTGGTTAATGATCTTGCAATATAAGCAGACTTTGACAAAGAGAAAAATTATTAAAGAGAGGATATGAACTCTTGTTTACCTGCAGTTCCAAATACATGTTTGAACATTGATAGACCATGGATTTGACCCATTTTTACCCAAGGTTTATAAGTGTTTCAATTACTAATTATTATATTATAAAGTCTATTTAGTATATTTATAAGATTATGAGTGATTTGGAGGAAAGTGATGATTTTGGAGCATTTTGGAGATATTTGGAGTAAGCAACTGAGATGACCATCGAGCACGACCATCGGCCGACATTGAAGAGGAATAATCGATCGATGTTCACATCATGACATCGATCGACAGCAGAGCGCGCAGAAAGCCTGTTTGGTCTCAGCCGACATAGAGCCCAGGTCTTTACCTATTTACAAGATTACCCCTGACGAGTTTTAACGTAATTATATAAGATTTTCCAACATGTTAGAGGCAAAGTGTGCTTTCTTGTTTTACTGATTTCACAGCAAAGGTTTCTAGGATTTTTAGTAGATTGGAGTGAAGATCCAAAGAGATTTGTAATTCGAACTCCATTGATATCTATCTATTTATCTATGTAGTTTTTATACCTTATTGCTGTTATGAATTGTGATATCACTTAAATTACCCTAAGGAGTGAATTTACTCTTTCAAATAAGAGGTTCAATTGTAGTAGTTAGGGATCGAATCCACAAGGAGCTAGGGAACCTAATAAATCTAATTGGATTTGTTAAGTAAGGTGGTTTAATGATTTAAATGTAAAATTGCAGTTTGTTGAGCAAGTAATTGCTCGATTGATTGGTTGAGGTTTTGGTGCTTAAAAAGGAAATAGTTAGACTTAGGGTTTTTATTCAGGAAACTTGGAATTATAATCCTACAGATGCCTAATGAGTTGCATGCATGATAATGTAGAGCTCAACAATTATAAACGAACCACTAGGCTCTCGCTTTAGGTTCGTCTATTGACCAGTGTCGATCGATGATTCTATATAAATATCAATCGATACACTATTCGCAACGTCGATCGATTATTCTATTTGAACATCGATCGATGCTATTGGTCAAGCGTTAATGCGCGGGTTGAACGTGCTCACTAAGCTCACTTCTGTGGTCAAAATCGGTTACGACGGAATCGATGTCCGAATGTCCTTAGAAAAACCTAATCTCGGTCATAACTTAAAAAGCCGAGAAAATGAACAGACGAAACGAATCGCCCGGCGAGCTCAGCCGCGACACAGGCCAGCTCGCCCGGCGAGCACGGCCGCGTTGCCGGTCAAGTCGCCGGCGAGCTCGGCCGTGACACGGGCCAGCTCGCACGGCAGGCACGGCCGCGTTACCGGTCGAGTCGCCGGCGAGATCGGCCGTGACACGAGCCAGCTCGCCCGGCGAGCACGGCCGTGTTGCCGGTCGACTCGCCGGCGAGCTCGGCCGTGATGCTGATCGACTCGCCGGCGAGATTGGCCGTGACACGAGCCATCTCACCCGGCGAGCACGGGGAGCACGGCCGTGATGCTGGTCGACTCGCCGGCGAGATTGGCCGTGACACGAGCCATCTCACCCGGCGAGCACGACCGTGTTTCCGGTCGGCTCGCTCGATCGTGCCGCGGATCGGCTCGCCCGGCGAGCGTGGCCAATTCTCCGTGGACCATTCCGAACCCGGTCTCATCCCATAACCATGCCTCTTCGTCCGAAGTTTCTGTAACTTAACACCAGCTGCCTCGGCTATGCGAAGAAAAAGGGTTCCGTTGGAAGAACCATGCCTATACCAACGGCTACTTCGCGAGTAAAATCGTAAAAACGCTAAAGTCTCGATACGGCCCAAAGAGGGTCCGAATTGCGGACAACGGCCCATCTTTGGTCCCAAAAGACTTGAACCCAAAAACTGGTATGACGGTTTATCGCATCTGCAGGAAAAGATAAATGTCAAATTTTCGAAGATAATCACAAAGAAAAAGGAAATATGAAAAAGCCTGCTTCACGACAATCCAGCCCGAGAAGAGGTAAACCGACCTAAGGAGGAGTATATAAGGAGGACCTAGGACGAAGAGAGAAGAGAGGAGCATTCTAAGAGCAAACTTAATACTTAGAGCAATTTAGGCATTTTTCCGTTTTTACTATCGAGCTGCGACTCGACTAGGTTAGAACTTAGGTGGCTAGACTAGCGAACATACCGACAGCTCTCGTGGCCTAGGATCTTACCTGTTGTTCACGCTCAAACGCAAATTTGGAAATAAGACCTCTTTGTTCTCTTTTCGCTCTTTTACTATTTATTACTTTCGAATCTTTCATATTGATTGTGTTGTGCGTGGCCCAGCAGATAACCGGGACCTTCAGGGAAGGTTAGGTTAACTTGGCTTTCCTCCGATTAACAAAACTCGAAGGTGTGAATTTTGATTCCCACAGTTTGACGCTAGAAGGAGGGTAGGGTACGGATCTATCTCTCTCGCAACCACACACGCTCAGTCCGATATGACGACCAACGCTGACAAAGACCCAGAAACGCACGACGGGACTCCCGTTGATGCCAACGCTGATAAAACTCCAGCTGGAAATGTATCAACGGTCACTGCCGACACCGCGATACTAGACCAGATGAAGGAAATGTTTGCCTCCGCTCAGAAAAAGACGGACGAACAAGGAAAACTCGTGGCCTCTCTCGCAAAACAGGTGGAAACCTTAACGGCGAAGGCCAGGAGCAAAGCCCCGCGCGGAACCACAAGAGCCCGTAGCGGCAGAATACTTGATTTCGAAACTCCGGGCAATCGAGCTGCACACACGGACAAGGCTTCCTCAGGCCAAAACCCTGATGAAACGCTCCAGCCAGGTGCACAGCCAACTGCAGAGAACCTTCCACCTCCTACCGGGAGCAACGAAGGAGAAGAAATCGAGCGCATCGACCTGGATATAAGCGACCAGTCCGATCACTCGGAAGACGGTGCTGACATCCACCCAAGAAGAACGCGAAGCCAGTCCACTCGGCAAGACGCGTCCTTCGAAAAACCCATGACCAAGGAAGAAGAAAACCTCTATTGGGTAGAACAGGAGGAGCAGGCCGAGAAGCAGTCCAGGATCCACCGCGGCCAACACAGACAAGCTCGCAAGGCTGCCAGAAATCCTGATGAGATCCACGATCTCCGCGAGTACATCGCGAAACCCGCAGCGGAGGTGAAAGCGGTGAAATCACAAATCCACCACGCGACAAGCGCTGCGCCCGAGATCGACAGACTTCTCGAGGAAGCACACAAAATACCCCGTTCACTGCCCGGATTACTGAGACCAACGTCTCGGACCCGGGGAAGATCAAAATTCCCATCTGCAGTCTTTCCAGATCACGATGGGGAGGTGCAAACTCAAGGAACGCGAACGAGACGCTGGCTACTGCCTCCTCTTCGTCGAAAACCTCAAAGGAGCCGCGCTCGAATGGTTTTCTCGCCTAAAACAAAATTCCATCGGAAGTTTCCGCCAACTTGCTTCAGAGTTTCTCAAGCAGTATTCCATGTTCATGGACAGAGAAACCTCGGACGTCGATCTCTGGAGCCTGTGTCAAAGAGAAGATGAGCCACTTCACGAGTTCATGAACAGATTCAAGCTAGTAATGGAAAGAGTCACGGGGATCAGCGACAAAGTGGCGATCGATGCTCTGAAGAAAACTCTCTGGTACCGGTCGAAATTCCAGCAATGGGTATCCCTCGAAAAACCGAGAACGATTCAGGATGCTCTTCATAAGGCAACGGACTTTATCGTAATGAAAGAGGAGATGAAAATCCTCTCCCAGAAGTACAAACCCGTAGAAGACGCCCACGAAAAAGAAAAGCTCTCGAAACGACAAGTATGTCCACCACGAGGGAGAAGATATCCAGGGCGAGCACAACTACACTATCAATTCCGAACAAGGGAAGACCTCCGGAAACACCTGGTCCAGGAACCAATATAAGGATAACTCCTACTGTGAGTTCCACAAGACCAAAGGTCATTCCACTACGAACTGCAAAGTTCTCGGCGCAAGGCTAGCCGCAAAACTCCTCGCTGGCGACCTCTCGAAGGTCACTAGCATAAAAGACCTCATCCTGGATTCCGACCGCACTCCCAGGACTGATAAAGAGTCTCCTGAGAGGGACGCATGCGCAAATCAGTCTGGCGAAAAACGCGGAAGAAGGCAGGATGACCTTGGAAGACAATAGTGCCCGCCGGAGGATAAACGTGATCATTGGAGAATCGCCATTCTACCGCGACTCTGTTTCGTCCATCAAGGCCTACGGAAGAAAGGCGGAAACAAGTTCTTACTGGACGACTCGGTCCCTGACCGACAACGCTCCAAACTATACGATTGTTTTCGAGGAGGAGGAAACCGTCGGACTCGATAAACCTCACTGCGACCCCCTGGTCATCGACTTGGTGATTCGAGACCTCGAAGTGGGAAGAATCCTCATCGACACAGGCAGCACGGTCAATGTCATTTTCCGCGACACTCTCCAAAGAATGAACATCGAACTTGGGGAAATCATCCCGGAACCAAAACCACTGACCGGTTTTTCGGGCACAACATCAATGACCCTCGGATCGATCAAACTTCTGGTCATGGCAAGGGAAGTCACGAAAATCGTTGACTTCGCCGTAGTTGATAACCCGGCAATCTATAATGTTATCATGGGAACCCTATGGATCAACGCAGTGAAGGCGGTACCGTCGACTTACCACCTTAGCATCAAGTTCCCAACACCAAACGGAACAGCAGTAATCTGGGGATGCCAGAAACAATCTAGGCTCTGCTTTTTGGCCGAGCATAAGCTACGACAAACTCGGAACACCCCTGCGGTTAGCCCGAAGCGAGTCAAGAAAACTCAGAGTACCCCCGAAGGTTCCACAAAGAGCGATTCGAAATCACTCGCCCATGCAACGGCTCCGGACAGCGACGCGATCCCGGAGTCCATCGCCCTACCAGCGGAAAACCCAACTCACAAAACGGCCGCCGATTTAACTAAGGCCTCAACGGCCGAAGTAACAGAAATGGCCCTATCCAACGAGTAGGAACGCCCGCAACAACAAAGCAGAACTACGAGACGGCTTGATCCTCGATAGAGATATGTAGGCAGCTTGTCCTATTGACAAGTTCAGCTATCCCCCTCTCCAAAAAGGGGGGGGGAGTGGGTACGTATACTCGTATACTCCCACAAAGTTTGGAATATCCACACATGTACTCGATATTTTCGAAACTTTTCCAATAAAACTCATTTTATTACGGTCTCCCGATTCACTTGCAATAAGCCACAACAATCGGAGATTAACCTGAGAAACACCCAAGACAAGGGTCTCCAAACAAAGCGTACCTTTCAAGCAGTCCTTGGATGGGAACTAACTTAAACAAAAAATCACTGTGTATCAATGGTCAAGCAAGACCAAATACATCTTCTCTAAAAACGAAGATCGTAACTTTCTCACTACAAAGGATATACCTTTCGGAAAAAGCGAGACGTCGTAAATATTTTCGAGAGATATTATCCAAACACACTGTCCGTCCGCGACTCTAAAAATTGCCCGTCGATTGGCCCCGACAGACAAACCCAAAATGTTCTAAAAAAAGAACTCGTAGTCTAACCTTTCGTAAAAGAAAAGGTTCTCTTACATCCGACGAGGATAGCATAGCGCGCTATACAAGAAATTCAAAATTTTGGTCAGCACTCCAGACGGTCTCTGGAGAGTGCTCGGTTTGTTCCATACAAGTCGTATAAGCCGGCGCCAAGTCGCGGACTTTAAATCGGAAAGATCCAGGTGGAAATCGCCCACAGACAAATCGAGAGCCGATCAGTCGTCGCACAGCCTTAGAGCCAAAAGTAAACCTAGGTCTTGCCCTAAACCCAGTCCTACTGGTCCACTAACATCTCAAGACATGATACGAGATCTTAAAAACATGTCCCATCGTCTATATCTAATACGCTCACGAAACTTTGCGAAACTCCTAAACGTTTCCGAACGCCCTCGTTCAGTAAGAGCAAACGAACATGACGATAAACTAAGAGTTCAGATACGAAGTGACTACTCGTATCTTTCCCTCACACTTGGCAGAAGTATAAACTAAAACGCACAAAATGGCAATCATTCAGCATATATATAGAAGCCGCAAAAAACGGCTAGGGCCCAAAGCCACCAAACGGCCGGTCTCAAACACATAGTTCACATAGCCTCGCAAGGCCATAACACACATAATTCAAATACGGCCACACTCGGCCTAGATACATCAAACCTCGAAATAAAACTAAGGGAAATAATCCCAACAATCCTCAAAGCTCGAAGTCGAGGAACCCGAACATGGAGATCCCGAACGAGCTCACGGGCTGATCCACCTCTCCGTCCGCAACTCCGGTACCTTCATCACCGACACCGGTTCCCGCTTCCACCGTGTCCTCCGAGACCTCGATGGAATCCCAAAGCTGTCGGACCCTTCCTTCAATCAGAGGAACCAAGAATTCGGCATGGGCACACCCGTTCATAAGACCCGACATCTTTGGCGACCTCGGCAGGAAAAGAGAAGTCCTCTTTCTGCGACTCGTAGAGGGTAGCAACCGAGCCACAGCACTCGCGAAAATCGCCCACGAATTTTTTGAGCATCCTTAAAGCTCTCGAATTCGGTGACAAACAAAGCAGCCCTCCGCTTCATTTCGGCGACAATCGCTCTCTTTCCTCTCCTCTCCGCACGGACAAGGGCCCGAGAATGGAGCTCAGCCTGTCTCCGGCTCTGTTCTTCGACCTCCTTCCGAAACCGAAAGAGTTCCCTTTCAGCCTCCTCGGCTTTGAAGTGAGAGATACGCGACTCCCGGAAACTTCCATCGAGCACCGCATTGAACACCCTTATCCCCTGCACGAACTTAAGATCGGAAAGGGAAACAAAAAAAAAATATAATTTAGATCAAAGTTCAAAGGATAAACCTCGTTGATTAAGCTGGAGCCTTCGGCGACTACTTTCCTCCTCGACTCTTTTTCCAGCGACTTATGAGTAGTAAAACCGGGAGGAAGGTCGGCAAAAAAGTCGCTGGGAAGGGGAACCTCGCTGGTTCCACTCCTTTCCCTTGGGGAGAAACCAGGGTTCCATTCTGGCAGCGGAAGGTTTCCCAAGACGTTCTCGGAGGCAACTCCCTTGCCGTTCTGAGACCTGATTCTCTGCCTCTGAGCAGGCAAGACATCAATGACTGGTTTTACGCCATACAGAACGTCCAGAGGCTGAGAGACGGCTCGAGATCGATGGAGCTCCACCGCGCTTCGAATCCTTTCGACGGTAAAGGAATTCCAGAAGAACGGCCTGCTGCGGAGAAGATCTCGCTTGGCAAAAAGATAGGCAGGAGTCGGCAGAAGGATCCTGTTCACTGCAAGATAATAAAAAAATCGTCTTCGCATGTTTTCAAGGTATCAAAACGAAAAATATAGCTATTCGTATTACCACGGGTGAAGTTCCACTCACGACGGAATATGTGGAGGTAGCTCTCCTCGACAGACTCCCCATCTATCCGGACAAAGAAAAAGCGCTCGAACCATGCCTTAGGATGTGAAGTGTGCCCCTGAATTATAGCCATACCCTTCTTTGGCGCCATGCGGTATGAGCCATCGATCCCCGTTCCTCTCGTAAACCAAAATCCCTCGAAGTCGCTAGGGTTAAGGTCCATTCCTAGCTCGTAACTCATGATCAACACGCCAAGCCAATGCTGCAAGGCCGGAACGCTTAGCTGGCTGATCGAAAGCCCAAAGTGGCGAAACGCGCGGACGATGGTACCAAGGATCGGAAACCACATACGGTAATACACCAAGAAGGCCTCGTAGCAAGTAAAGAAACCTTTCGGAGGGTTCTTCGCCCTCTCGTTGCCATTCAGGATCCAAAATACAACTCCACTTGGGATCTGGTAAAAGTCCCTGAGAGTCATGAGGTATTCGGAAGAGACCATGCTCGGTGCAAGGGGTAAGTTTGACCTCACGGGCCTCTTAGTACTCAGAATGTCTTGCGAAGGCGGAGGGGAGCCACAAAGAGCTTTGTAGTACGCATCCTTGGCTTCTTCCTCAACTTCGAACTCTTCTTTCGAGGCGATCACCTCATTGGCAGAAGAGTCACCCGAAGATGAGTGTGAGGAAGAATTCCTCTTTGAAGATCCTTTTCTTGAAGACATTTTCTTTGAGCAAAGAGAGATCTTGGAGAAAAAATTCCTATCTTGGAGAAATATTTTCTTAAGGGAAGAAGTGAGTAAAGAATTTGAAAAACTTACTTCCCTTACTTATACAATTTTTTTCCTTCTTTTTTACTATTCACCTTCGATTTTTCGACAAACGATTACGTCTTAATTCCACCTAGAACAGACCATACCGCAAGCTAGAGACTAGCACCCAGGTCCACGGATCCTAGCAAGCTGGGGGGCTAACTGTTGGGGTCAAAATCGGTCACGACGGAATCGATGTCCGAAAGTCCTTAGAAAAACCTAATCTCGGTCAAAACTACAAAAGCCGAGAAAATGAACAGCCGGAACGGATCGCCCGGCGGGCTCGGCCACGACACGGGCCAGCTCGCCCGGCTAGCACGGACGTGTTGCCGGTCGAGTCGCCGGCGAGCTCGGCCATGACACGGGCCAGCTCGCCCGGCGAGCACGGCCGCATTGCCGGCCGAGTCGCCGGCGAGCTCAGCAGTGACACGGGCCAGCTCGCCCGGCGAGCACGGCCGAGTTGCCGGTCGAGTCGCCGGCGAGCTCGGCCGTGACATGGGCCAGCTCGCCCGGCGAGCACGGCCACGTTGCCGGTCGACTCACCGGCGAGCTCGGCCGTGACACGGGCCAGCTCGCCCGGCGAGCACGGCCGTGTTGCCGGTTGACTCGCTGGCGAGCTCAGCCGTGACACGGGCCAGCTCGCCCGGCGAGCACGGCCGTGTTGCCGGTCGGCTCGCTCGATCGTGCCGCGGATCGGCTCGCCCGGCGAGCGCGGCCAATTTTCTGTGGACCATTCCGAACCCGGTCCCATCCCATAACCATGCATCTTCGTCCGAAGTTTCCGTAACTCAGTCTTCGGGTCCGTGGATACGACACCAATGTTCCGTCTAAAAAACATCGTCGAAAGTATTCGGGAAGTTGGGAAGGTTATGTCTCTCGAACAGTTTCCTATTCTTCATAGTAGAGCAGGTTACGGTTAACTTAACACCAACTGCCTCGGCTATGCGAAGAAGCAGGGTTCCGTTGGAAGAACCTTGCCTATACCAACTGCTACTTCGCGAGTAAAATCGTAAAAACGCTAAAGTCTCGATACGGCCAAAAGAGGGTACGAATCCAAAGAGGGTCCGAATTGCGGACAACGGCCCATCTTTGGTCCCAAAAGACTTGAACCCAAAAACTGGTATGACGGTTTATCGCATCCGCGGGAAGAGATAAATGTCAAATTTCCGAAGATAATCACAAAGAAGAAGGAAATATGGAAAAGCCCGCTTCGCGACAAATCCGGCCCGAGAAGAGGTAAACCGACCTAAGGAGGAGTATATAAGGAGGACCTAGGACGAAGAGAGAAGAGAGGAGCATTCTAAGAGCAAACTTAATACTTAGAGAAATTTAGGCATTTTTCTGTTTTTACTATCGAGCTGCGACTCGACTAGGTTAGAACTTAGGTGGCTAGACTAGCGAACATACCGACAGCTCTCGTGGCCTAGGATCTTACCTGTTGTTCACTCTCAAACGCGAATTCGGAAGTAAGACCTCTTTGTTCTCTTTTCGCTTTTTTACAATTTATTACTTTTGAATCTTTCATATTTATTGTGTTGTGCGTGGACCAGCAGATAACCGGGACCTTCAGGGAAGGCTAGATTAACTTGGCTTTCCTCTGATTAACAAAACTTGACGGTGTGAATTTCGTTTCTCACCCTCACTAGATCAGCTCTCTCCTTACTCTAGCAAGAATCTTAGCCCAATAAGAATGGTTTCAGGATGAGACTGAAGCTATCGCTTATATCTAACAATCCTAGGGCAAGTTCTAGGTAGCTAATCTAGAATCAGGCATTAATGACAATTCTAATGATTATTATCACAACTCAGCAATCTATAGTTGGGGCTAATCCCTCATAACCTATTTAAACCCTAAAATCTAACAATGGAACTACTCAGACATGGCCAATCAATTCATAACAGCAATAAGGTAAGAAAACTTCATAGATAAATAGATAGATATCAATGGAGTTCCAATCACAAATCTCTTTGGATGTTCTTTCCAATCTACTAAAATTCCTAAAAAACCTTTGCTGTGAAATAAGTAAAAGAAGAAAGCACACTTTGCCTCTAACATGTTGGCAAAGCTTATATAATTAGGTTAAAGCTCATCAGGGGTAATCTTGTAAATTGGTGAAGACTTGGGCTCTAAGTCGGCTGAGAACAAACCGAAGGATGGATCGAACACGCGACCCGGCTGAGTTGGACCGAACAAGCGACCAGCTCGGCCATCCGCCGAGCTGGAACGATCGTGCAGATCCCTCCTTCGGGATTAGAACGAACCTGCTCTTGTTTCATCTCGATCGGCGTCACCGTTGAAAATTTACGATTTAAAAACCACAAGAACTCGTTCTCTCGAATAACATTTGGATCGATCGTGTAAAACAGCAACGGTTAGCTGAACACCTCGAATTTCCAACGTTATACGGGGAATTGAATGTCCTTCGGAATCGACGTCGTTTCGAAAGCACTCTTTTTATAAAATCGTAAAAGCACCTAAGTCGGAAAACGGCCCGAAAAGACCTAGAATTCGGCTAAGAGCCCACTTACGATTTTATACCAAATCAAGCTCAATCGTTATAACAGTTTATCTTTTGTTATGCATGAGAAGATAAATGTCATGTTCGGAGGATAAATGTGAAGTTTTCAAAGATAAACACGAAGATCGAAGGAAAATTGAATATTTCCGCGAAGCGATAAACTCGACCGAGGGCAGAAAGGGAAAGAGAAAACCACCTCTAGGAGGAGTATATAAGGACGTCGAGGTTGAAAAGGCAAGGGGACAATTCTTTTTACTCTTAAAACTCTCTGCACTTAGAAACTTTTGGCACTATTCTCGACATGTTCTGTTTCTATGACTGGCATCCGATTACCAGAGGAACTCGCACAGGCAGTTCGATCTCTTGGATCACTCTTTCAATCGAACTACGTTCGGCTTGATCCTCGAAAGGGGTACGTAGGCAGCCTTTCATAAGGTTCAGTCCGAAATCAAATCAAAACCTTTTTTCATATCTTTTTCGTTTGTTGTTATCGAGCTACGACTCAACTAGGTTTAAATTTTTTGGTCATTAGAACTAGAGAACTCGCTGACAGCTCTTGCGGCCGAAGCTTTTGTAATCTTTTGTAATGATCGCAACGCTCTTACGCGGATTCGAAATAAGATCAACTCTTTCTAAACTCGCTTTATTGTCTTTACATATTTTCCGCATTTATTTGGTTACTTGTCGTTGGCTCTTGCAGAGAATCCGGGACCTCTGGGAAAGTTAGGGTTTCTTACCTTTCCTAATTTAAAAAAAAAATCGACGGTGTGAATTTTGGTTCTCACAGTTTGGCGCTAGAAGGAGGGGGGGGGGGGTACGAATTACTTTAACTCATAGCCGAAAAACGCTTGATCAAAACGATGTCTGGAAATATGAAAGAAAAAATCGCAGTTTGCAACATTGCTGGTAAAACAATTCCAGTAGTGCTCGAAAAAAATCGAAAACCTATCCGCGACTTTTCGCCACTGGAAGTGCTACGAAACGAGCTCGCGATTTCTCTGTCTAAACATAAAGGGAAACGATAAATTTTATCAAACCCCGTAAGTTTGGCTCATTACCGAGCTAAAGAAGTTTCAATGCGTAAGGGTTTTACCAAAACACGTTTTACGAAAACTTATCGGAAAAGTAAAACTTGTTCTCCCAAAAACCGCAGAAAAACCCTAGGTTAATCGCGGAGTAAGGAAGCACAGAAAATCGGGTACAGAACTCGCCGCTGTACTTCTTCCGAATATCTTGAGGAAAAACCCTAGGTTAGTCGTGGAAAAAGGAAGCTCAGCAAATCGGGTACATAACTCGCCGCTGTAATTCTTCCGAATATCTTTCGTAAAAACCCTAGATTAATCGTACAAAAAGGAAGCGCGGCAAATCAGTTACGAAACCCCCATGGCTGTATTTCTTCCAAATAACTTACAGAGAAACGAAGATGATATCTATAGAATCACTCGAAACCTAAAACGGCTGACGAAGACTAGATAAAGCAAAACATGAGATCGTATCCCCACCGCTAAAACGTTTTCTGAAGCCTAAGATTTCGTAAGATTTCAAGTATCACTTCCATAGTAACAAATTCCGCGAGTTGTCGATGTTTGTCACCTAAATCTTACTTCGGAAAAAACTACTCGAAACTTCCACGGATCAATCCCACGGATTAGAGAAAAACTTCTAACTAAGTTTGGTTGCAATAATTAACCTCGTCATGGCTCTCGTATAGCCAAAACTTGAAAACCTCTTTACAGAACAACTCTCGTAAAAATTATGCACGACAACATCTTGCGAAATAACCTTCGCAAAAATTAAGCTTGACAACATTTTGAGAAACAACTTTCGTAAAATTAAAATCGATAACATTTTGCGGAATAACTGTCGTAAAATTAAACTCGATATTATTTTTCGGAAAAACTTTCGTAAAACTAAAATTGGCAACATATGACAACCTTCGAAAATCTAACAACGATCGTAGAAAAAGAGTATCGGATAAGGAAAGAGATGGAGCGAAATCTGGGAATCAAAATTCCCCCATCCGCCTCTCTCCACGGTCTCATAATCCATCGTCTCGCGCCTTGATCTGTGGCTCATCACCTGGCGAGTCTTCCTGATCATCCTTGGCATCTCTCGATCGTCCCTGGCTATTCCTAAACGCTAAAAAGTTTTCGACGAGATGCTTATTCATTTTCGTAAATCCAATGATACTAAGATTGAAACATAGATCACAAAAACTGCAATATTGGCAGCAGCCAAAACGTGGCCAGGAAAGCAGAGAAGTCCAGGTAGAATCAATATTCTTGTTATTCGAAGTGGGCAGACAGACACGAAAAGAGTAAGGGCAAATAAGCAAGTAAAACGGAGAAGAGGCTAACCCGAATCTTCGAGAGAACTAAGGTAATTCCGACTTGAAATTTTTGAAATCAGACTTGGAATTTTAGTAGGAAATTACTAAGAAATAAAAACGCCTTTGAGACTGCCATTGAACTTTAGGGAACTTAAAACCTAGGTGGATAATCTAGCGAACTAAGTCTTAGGCAATTTTTCCTGTCTCGATATATCGTTCCATAACTTTTCAGCCAGATCTTGCTAACCGATCTATACTCTCTGAAAATCAAGAAACGATCACCACGCATATCCAACTCGCTTCCTAAAGAGAGAAAAAACTAGAGACACGAACGTCGTCTTAAAACCGATTCATTTCTAGCGATTTTCTTAAAACTGACATATTCCAAGTTGTCAACCTGGAAACAACCAAATCATAGTCCCATCGTTGTCTTTAAATCGACCTGGATTGTCGATCATTCCAAACCTCAGAAGAAGAAACGTACACAACCCTTCAAAGTATCGGTTCAACCGTTTTCTTTCGTAAAAAAAAAGGGGGGAGTAGGTACGTATACTATACTCATATACTCCCAAACTTTAAATTTTTTTGCAAATCGTCAAGAAAACGCTTTTGTCAAAGCAAATCGTCTGAAATAGGCAAACAACAATGTAAAATTCGTCTAAACGCTAGCAACATATCCAGACGATCTTGAACATAATCTCAAAGACTATACAGCATTTCTTGTCGTATAGAAAACCTGTACCAATATCGAACTGAAAATCTACGATTAGCCAGAGTCTTGAAGCCCTTTCCGGCTATATAAAGCCAGTTTCAAATAAAAATTTCTACGAGAAATCTTCAAGCACCAAAGTATTTCTTTCAGTTTCCGTTGAACCAAGTGAGTCAGGGAAAAGCATCGAAAACATTTGCGACGAAGAAAACTCGAGATTAAATCTAGAATCGAGCACATTAAAGGGAAAACTTTCTTCCCGATCGTTGGCTAGATCTACCTCTGGTTGACCAATTCGTTCCAGAAACGAATTTGTCATGAGAATCCTCTCAAAAAACCTATGAAAAACGTTCTGCAACTAGATCATAATGAAATAAACTTCGGTAACACTCCATGAGTAACTCCAAGGAACTTTCACCTAAGATCGAAATCACAGAAGTAACTTTTCTCGTAAAACCCGAAGAAACAACGCTACTTTGACATATGTATACATATCACCGATTTACAACTTTCAGAAAACCGGTCCCCATTACTTACGCGAAAAATCCTTCGTACAATCAGATCAAGTCTTACGAAGAAACTTTCGAAAGTAAACATAACAGGTTTTACGAAGATGTATATTTTGTGTAGAAAACACAAAGCTGTAAGATCTGACTTTCGATGATCAATCTAAACTTTATCTCTTCGCATTACGATCTAATAGATCTCATTTTTTAGCCCTGCCGCTCGCTGGTTTCTGCCTTTCTTTTCCCTCGGACACATCCGAGAAGGCAAACATCCCGCAGCTGACTCCACACTGGTTATGTAGCAAAACTCTTGGGGTTCGTCTTCCTCAGACAAAACCGAATCGATTTTCATAAGACTATATGTAACATTACACGAAATATTCGTCGTATAACTGAGACCTAGAGCGGAGAACCGTTTTCTATGACTATCAGCCATATTAACACGGACAACCCCAGCAAACTTGGCCTATCAATCTCGACAAGCGCTCTTTGTCCCTCGGTCAATTTTGCCTTCCAGTAAAAGTCCGAACCAGAATTCGGCATCCCCTTTAAAGATAATCTTAAACTAACATGACCTTAATGTTAACACGAAAGTACCATGGTCTAATGCCTGACCTTCAACGTCCTTGGCTATCTAAGTGAACACATCCTTCACGCTAAGCCAAAGTATTTGAGAAACCATCGCTCCATCACTTAACGGCTAAACGACGATCTGCGATTTGTCTAAAAAAATCATGTGACTATTAAGAAAATAATTATCGTTTAACCCATAGTGGGAAATCATATGATAAATTCTTTGTAACAAAACTCAGTCCTAACAACCAAACGGTTAACGAAAAACCTAAACTTGTGGACAGTCGACCAAGTTCAATACGTTCCACCGATAACATTAAAGCCCGCGTTGTTTTGCCCGTAAAATGCGGCATGTAAAGAAAACTCGTAACAGAGCTCCTAGAGCTATAAGAAACATCTTCAAATGTACACGAAATAGATCTCGGAAAGCCAACACTGCACAAATCACTTTGAAGGAAAACACTTCTACCCAACGACAAATTTACGCGACCCCTCAGTCCTAATTCCTCGATCGTAAATCAAATTAGTAGCATCCAAACGGGAACAAACAATTTTGGCTGCGAACATCCGTAGACAAACCAGAATTTTCTCAAACGCAGGGCTAAGACTAAACCCTTGCAAGAGATGCTCGATTCCTACCATACAAGTCACGTAAGCCGAGAACATATCGCGGACTTTAAAGAGGGATGGAATCAGGTCATAAACGATACAGGAAACGTAAGCCGAAGTAGTCATCGCACCCCCTAAAGCCGTGATTAGACCTAGGTCTTGCCGTAAACCCAACACACTGGTCTCTAACATCTCTAGGCATAGTATCAAACACCCTGGTACGAGATCCCAATAACAGTTCACACAGAGTTAGATTACGAGATGACAACTCGTAGTCTTCCCTCTACACCAATTTAAAATGCCATCGGCTGCAACATGCCTGATAACCTCTACACGACATATAAACTGGACCGTAAAGGTCTCACTGGAAAATAGGTCTTAAAAATCTCAACTCCAGGGCGAACTACGAAAGGCTTGATCCCTTTGACAAGTGTTCGTAGGCAGCCTTCACAAGGCGCAGCCCCAATCTTATCGCATTCCACTCTCTGAAGAACAAGATGACCACTTACGACGGACCTTTTCAACCATTAATTCTGTCTAACTTTCCTAACTTGCCTAACTTGCCAAGCCACTCGCTAGAACCTCACGCTAAAACCTCACAATTCTAACGAGCTGGGGGGCTAACTGTTGGGGTCAAAATCGGTCACGACGGGTTATGTCTAAAAGTCCCCGGAAAATATTTCTCAAAATGTAAATTTCGTATAATTTTTATTGAAAAGGTTATACGACGAGTTATTGATATATTTTATCGACAACAACACGCAAACATTGTTGGGGTCAAAAACAGTTATCTCGAAATAAACGTCCAAAAATTGCGTTTCTATACGAAATCTTTCTCAACACACTATCGATAAAAGAACCTGAGGAAACGACTCGAGAGAAATGGGTCACGGAACCAAACACGCAGTCCAACTAGTTCTTTCGGACCTTTTGAGGTGCAAACTCGCTTTATTGTCTTTACATATTTTCCACATTTATTTGGTTACTTGTCGTTAGCTCTCGCAGAGAATCCGGGACCTCTGGGAAAGTTAGAGTTTCTTGACTTTCCTAATTTAAACGAAAATCGACGGTGTGAATTTTGGTTCTCAAACGGAGGTTTAAGCTTTCGAAATATACAAACTTAGAACCCGAAGGTTGGTCTCGTAACCCGTAGGTCATGTAAGGATTCGAAGGTTGTTTGGAAACCTGGAGGTTCTTCTTTAGATCCTGAGATCGTATTTGGACCCGGTGTTAGGGCATTTTTGTGTAGGATCTTTGTGAGTACTACGGAACGATGGATAAGGCTTAGATTTCGGGAATTGTATTTGAGAGAAACAGGCTTGAAGAGATGTTTTATTAGATAGAACAAGCCGGAACTACAATGTTTGGTGTATAAACCCTAGTTCTAGCCGCCTAGCTTTACTACCTAAGTCTTGAAGTGTCGATCCCTTGCTGTAGGATTTACGCTCCCCTTATATAGTTGTTTTAGGTCGGCCTTAGTCGGTTTGAGTAGGTTAAACTATTCCAAATTCGGAAATATGGAAGGTTCTCCTTATCGGAAGATTTCCATTTCTCCCGGAGGAAGGAATGGTCACGAGGGTCGGACCCGGAGTGTCTCCTAGCGGGGACCTGGAGCGTCTCCTAGCGGGGACCCAGAGCGTCTCCTAGCGGGGACCCGGAGGCCGGTGTCCTGCCTGGGGTCTAGAGGAATTCAACACCTAAGTATTTTCCCCAATAGTTTGCCCTTTATTTTTCGATTTTATCATCGAACTCGGGTAATAACCTGTGCACTCAAGTCAATCATGGTTGCTCATTCTAAGCAGGATTCCCTTGGGCAGGACATCGCTCCAATAATCCCGTTATCCTGGATTCCTCTCAGGACGGAGCCGTATCCTGAACCCGGAGGAGGACTGGTTCCCTTGTGGTAGGCCGGGGCCTATCAATGTCTTCTTGAGTCTCTTGGAGATGATGAATCCTGGAGGCTTGGTGATCTCTCAAGAAATGGCCAGAGCACTTGAATGTGATTATTGATAGACTACGGATTTGATCCATTTTCATCCATAGTTTATAGGTTTTTTTACTAATAATTATTATATTATAGAGTCTGTTTATTATATTTATAAGATCAGGAGTGTTTTGGAGATAAGTGATGATTTTGGAGCATTTTGGAGATATTTGGAGCAAGCACCCGAGATGACCATCGAGCTCGACATCGGTCGATATTGGATAGTTAGAATCGATCGATACGCATGACTTGGTATCGATCGACAGCGAAGCGCGCAAAAAGCCCGTTTGGTCACAGCCGACTTGAAGCCCAAGACTTCACCATTTTACAAGATTACCCCTGACGAGTTTTACCCTAATTATATAAGCTTTGCCGCCATGTTAGAGGCAACAGGAAATTTGCCAGAGATCTAGATGGACACACCATTCATGTTCACAACAAGGATATCAGAAGACTTTTGGAAAGAGCTTCAAGAGATGAGCCCACCTACATATGTCTTCCTGAACATGCTAGCTCATTCACACAGACAAAGTTGGTACCAGAGATCTACACCAAGGACGAGATCAATGAGATGTTCTATAGTATTATGGTGAACATGAGAGGAACAAAGAAGCTTTCCAGATGAAGCTTGATGGTGTCTACTATCCATTGAATGATAGTATCAGTTGGCTAACTACTTGCATGGAGGAGATGAAGCAAGACATAGCCAGAATTCAGAACGCGACCGACGTTGCTCGACCTCCATCGATCGACAGAAGATAACCACCATCGATCGACAGGCACCATCACACATCGATCAACAGGCACCATCACGCATCGATCGATAACAATCCGCCACGCCCACACACGATGAAGTCTCAACCAGATTTCCACACCAGAGAAGAGATAGATCAGTTGGTAGAAGGGATCTATAGAGCTCTTGAAACTACAGAGGAGAGGCTTGATTGGAGATGTGATGACATCGATTTCCCAATGGATCTTAGCATTAGTGCTTTGACCTCCAAGGTTGAAGCTATACAAGGGGAGTTGGTGGAGATTCAGAGTTACATTGCCCGTTGACCAGAAGAATCGCTATCGATCGACAGACGCAACAATAAATCGATCGACATTCACAATCACACATCGATCGACAGTGATACAAACCGAGGTCGGCTAGTACCATAGATGACATCCGACATGTCCAACAAAAATTACCATGGAGAGGAGATCTCAGCTAACACTTACGCCGCACTTACCAGACATCAGTTCAACCTTGAGAGTCTTGGTGAAAGATTGCAGAGGATTGAAAACACAACTGCAACAATGAAGGATAAATGGCGCAGAGGAGATGAAGCAATGAGAGACTTCACTGGTACATGGTTCAACAAGCGCAAAGAAGAGATGGATACTTGCTTTCCACAAGTCCCAATTCTCAACATTACTAGCCAAAACCCCTCCAAAGTCAAGCTGAATGACTATAACAAAGCGCTGAGTGCGAAGCAACCCACTATTAGGTAATATTTATTAAGTTTTTATTGATATACTATTTATGTTGTTTTCAATTATTGCAGGTCATACAAATAAAAAAAAACAACAAAAAGAAGAAGAACCGAGTAGACGATTGCCATAAGTATCGACCGACGCGAACCTGTCGACATCGATCGACATTGTCTTACCTGCATCGACCGATATCAACATCCATAAATTGGTCGACATTCATTCCGGTCTGGTATATCGTTATTACTTGTTACATTGAGTCCTTATGATTTATTTCCAACCAAAACTCCAACTGAATTTACACTGGGGACAGTGTAGTTTAACTCTGGGGGGAGGTTAACTGATATTTATTTACTTATTAGTCTTATTAACATTTTTTCAAATTAAGTTATTATTTAGTCAAGAAAGGGATTATGAACTTATAGATTTTGCTAGATATCTAACCACTCTTTAGCACAGTTCTAGACTTACTAATTGCAGATAGTACTAATAATACTAAAGTGGATCAACCTGTCAACTATCCACTCTTGCTGAGATTGTTTTGAAGGAACCAAAGCTCACCTCCAAAACTAAACCTGACACAACTGCTTGTCTTGGGGCTTGGTATACATGGGATCAGATTCTTCAAACAAGTCTGGAAGGTAAAGCCTTGTGTATATAGATTTATCACCCTTTCTCTCTCTATTTTAGAAATATAGATTATAATATATATATATATATATATATATATATAGAGATTTATTAGGAAGGAATTCGAACAGGACTTGGTGGCTAGAACCATTAAGGCTTGCTTCATAAGAACTTCATAGGAAAAGGATTAGAACAAGACTTGGTGGCTACAACCATTAAGGCTTGCTTCACAAATAATCCTAGGATATAGGTCAAAAAGAAGTGAACAAGACTTGGTGGCAACCACCATTAAGGCTTGATTCATGGAAGCCTGTCCAATCTTGGTCAATGATCTTGCATATAAAGCAGACTTTGACTAAGAGAGAAAATTAGTAGAGAGAGAGGATATGAACTAATGTTTACCTGCAGGTCCAGATACTTGTTTGAGAATCCTTGCATCATGTGATCGATACTCCCAAGGTATAGCCTTCACTTTTATTTTATGCTAAGAAATGAGGTTGGTAGAGGGGAATGAAAGACAAGATTTGCTAAGTTGTTGGCTAGATGAATTTGGTTGCTAAGTTAGGATGTGGTATAATGTGCTTTTGTGATTAGGACTTCTTAGATGTGGATTGCAATATTGTAGAGGTGATGCTTCTAAGTTTTAAATCATGTCAGTCCCTGCTGTTTTTAAAACCTTTTTCAGAGAGACTGTCTGTTTGTTTTGCCTGAGGACAAGCAAAAGGGTAAGTCTGGGGAGTTGATAGACTATGGATTTGACCCATTTTCATCCATAGTTTATAGGTGTTTTTACTAATAATTATTATATTATAGAGTCTGCTTATTATATTTATAAGATCAGGAGTGTTTTGGAGCATTTTGGAGATATTAGGAGCAAGCACCCGAGATGACTATCGAGCTCAACAATCGGTCAATATTGGAGAGTTAGAATCGATCGATACGCATGACTTGTATCTATCGACAGCAAAGCGAGCAGAAAGCCCGTTTGGTCACAGCCGACTTGAAGCCCAAGACTTCACCATTTTACAAGATTACCCCTGACGAGTTTTACCCTAATTATATTAGCTTTGCCGCCATGTTAGAGGCAAAGTGTGCTTTCCTTGTGCTTTCATTGTTTTACTATTTTCACAGCAAAGGTTTTTAGGATTTTGATAGATTGGAGAGAAGATCCAAAGTTATAATTTGTGATTGGAACTCCATTGATATCTATTTACTATCCTAATGAAGTTTTTATACTTAACTGATGTTATGAATTGCTTAGCCATGTCTGATTAGTTCCATTGTTAGATTTTAGGGTTTAAATAGGTTAGGAGGGATTAGCTCCAACTATAGATTGCTGAGTTGTGATAATCATCTTTAGGATTGTTCATTAATGCATGTGTCTAGATTAGCTACCTAGAACCTACCCTTGGATTGATTGACAAAAGCGAGAGCTTTATTCTCATCTTGAAAACATTCTAATAGAACTATGTTTCTTGCCATGAGCAAGGCGAGAGATGATCTACTGAGCTTAGTAAGCCTTCATTCAACCTGCGCATAAAGCTTGACTAGAGCGCGTCGATCGATATCACACTTGAATAATCGATCGACGGTGCAAAAGGTGTATCGATCGATATCCCCATAGGATTATCGATCGACACTTTCTATTGATCAAAATAACGAGAGTTGAGATCATTAGATCTAGTTAATAGACAAGTCAATACATGCGAGAGCTGATTGACTAGTTGATTAAAGTAGTTGAGCTTTACATTATCATGCATGCAACTCATTAGGCATTTGTAGGATTATAGTCCCAATTTTCCTGAATAAAAACTCTAAGTCTAGCTATTTCCTTTTTAAGCACCAAAACCTCAAACCTGCTATTGAACAAACACTTGTTTAATATAAAACTGCTATTTACATTTAAAAACTGTAAAAAAAAATTTTGCTTAACAAATCATATTAAATTCATTAGGTTCACTAGCTCCATGTGAATTCGATCCCTAAGTACTACAACTCGACCTCTTATTTGAGAGAGTATAAATCATTCCTTAGGGTAATTTGAGTGGTATCAATTATTGAAGTAGACCCGAAGCTGGTGCGAGATTTTTGTGGAAGGGTTCCAGATGCTTTAATGGGCATGTCACATGCTCGTCCATTTCGAGGTTTCAGACTAGAGGTAGGATATGGTGGATCTTCTGGTTCTCCACATGCGACAGGAGGGGAGACGGCATTGAAGAAGTCTCGAATCTGTTCCCCCGCGTAGCGTTCTATTTATGGTGCATGGAGAAATCATCTAGGGTTGATGACCTTAGCCTTTTTGCTGCAAACTTTCCACTTTCATTTCTTCTCTTCTTCCTAAAGATCTTCGGTGATTCAAGCTCGGATCTTCATTTCTTCCAGGTAATCCTTTTTTTCCCCTCTTTATTCTTGTTTCGAGTCTTTAGAATGAGAGACAAATCAGACCCCGCCCTTGGCTCTTCTTCGATAGACAGTAGGGTTCGGTTAAAGAATAAGGTCGGAGTCGAACCTCTTGAATCCATGGATTCCTCAGATCTTTCTTTGGATCTGACCTTGGAAATCGAGAGCCTTAATTATCCTGCCGCCAAAGGCGCGCCGCCGGCTGCTGAGGCTGAGAGGTTACCTCCGATGGGTCCTCTTTCGATAATAGGGGTAGAGGAGGTCGCGAGCTAGAGAGAGAAGTTTCAGCTTGCCGACGACGTCGTCATTCGAGTTCCTGACCCTATCGATAGGGTTTCGGACTTCGACGAGATACCAGTTTACGAAGGCTTTTTTGAGTCGGGTTTTAGGGATCAAATCCCCACGTTGGTGGCAAAGGTGTCGGAAGTGCTGGGGATCTCTCCGGGTCAGCTAAATCCTCCCTCCTGGAGGACTATGATAGCCATGCAGAATCTAGGTGACCTGGAGGATCTTGTCATTGGAGTTGCCGAAGTCCTATATTCTTACTCGATTTCTCCTTTCAACGGCAGAGAACAGAGGTATCATCTGCATCCTCGCAATAAAGAGCTCCCAGTTCATGAAATCTCGAAGAAAGAGAAGAAGTGCCATCAGGTTTTCGATGGTCTTTGGACCGAAAAGTTTGCTTTCATGCATCTTCCGAGGTTTTCCTCTGTATGGCGTGTAGCTGGTGGGTTATAGGAATCGTGATGGCTGTTTTTAGCAATATGATACTAATAATTTTCGTTTCCTCTTGCTGACGCGCCTCGCTTGGATTCCTCCCTAGGAAAAAGAACGACTGAACAAGTGCTGAAGCTTCCCATTGAGCTACTAGATCCCTTTCCTTGTGAGCAGAGAAGTGTTAGAATGTTGCAGCATCTGGGGTAAGTCTTTCTTTCCTCTCGTTTTTTCATGGACAGTTCTTGAGTCATGTTGGTGCTGTGCTTCAGGTAATATGTCAGGATCCAAGGGCGAGGAAGCACTGGAGGAGTACAAGAAAGCCTTCGAGGTAATGTCAGCAAAGAGGGCTGCTCCTAAGCGGTCTGCCCCTGCTGAGAATGATGATGACGTTCAGTTCATCAGGAGCAACAAGCGCAAACAATAGCTGCTCCAGCTCCCTCTTCCTCTAAGAAGTCTAAGGCTTCAAGATCTACTCCTAAGATCTCTCCGTCATCATCGTGTGAGTCGGGCACCGTACTCACCAAACTCAATACCAAGGTGTTCCCTTCGACCCATTGTCTCTGCCAGAAGATGACTCTCTTGCAGCCATTCGATCTCTCCAGAGCGATCTTCTCTAGGTAACGTATTGCTCTTTTTTTTCATTTTGTTCGATATTTTGAATTTTGTTTGATGATTAGACCATTTTTGTGCAGGCGATGTCTCAGATATTTCACCTCGGGGAGAGGATGGACGATCAGGCTTCAATCAAGGCCGACATGGATGCTCTAGCTTCCCAGTTGCATGAGGAGAAGGATAACGTTTTGGCAAAGAAGAAAGAGATCAAGGCTTTGAGGCTCAAGGTGAGGAACCAGGATGAAGCAGGGATGATGGCAGCATCGGAGAACATCTCCTTGAGGGAGCAGCTGGAGCGTCGGGAGGAAGAGATATGTGATCTGAGGTGCGCTGCAGAAACTTTCGATATTTAGAAGGCTATGGCGGTAAATGGTGCCAAGGTGGTGGCTCGCTGGGAGCTAATAAGGGAGTGGCTCAATCATCATATCGATGGCTAGAAGCCTGCAGTCGCGCTGGAGCAGTACAAGATGGTGAAGACCTCCGAGGCCCAGCTCCAGCGACTTCCTGCTCCTTCCTTCGAGGAAGAGCCATCAGTTCCTGGCGAGATTGAGGCAGAAAAGACTCTTGAACCTACTGCCGATGATCCTCCTGCTGACTGATCCCCGATCTTTTTCTTAACTTTCAACCCCTTGTAGGGGTTTCTTTTGTGTTGTACCCACCCTCTGTGAGAGTTTTAAAACTTTTTTATAGGCCTTCGAGCCGTTTTATTTTGTTTTTGAACAATGGCCCTGCTATAGTCTTTTCTCTTTATAAGAGAATGTTCTTCGGATTCATTCTTGAGTTGTGTCGATTCACTTCGTCTAGTAAATCTCTTTAGATGTTCGCTACGCTGACCTTCAGGACATGATCTCCTTTTGCGAGGACGTCTTCCGACGCGTTGTCCATCCTTCCGTAGGCAGGTTGCTCATGATTTCTTAAGAGACAACAAATCTTATCTTCTAAACCCATAGGTTAGGCATTGGGATCCTGAGAGTGGGTCGAACCAGAGCATTTCCTTATAGCTAGAAAATGTCGTTAGGACTTGGAGGTTGCTCTTAGGTTTCCGTAGGGGCCCCAGACCTAGAGGTTATAGCTGGAACCTGCAAGATTAACTTTGAATCCGGAGGTTTAAGCTTTCGAAATATACAAACTTAGAACCCGAAGGTTGGTCTCGTAACCCGGAGGTCATGTAAGGATCCGAAGGTTGTTTGGAAACCTGGAGGTTCTTCTTTAGATCCTTTGTTCGTATTTGGACCCGGTGTTAGGGGATTTTTGTGTAGGATCTTTGTGAGTACTACGGAACGATGGATAAGGATTAGATTTCGGGAATTGTATTTGAGAGAAATAGACTGGAAGAGATGTTTTATTAGATAGAACAAGACGGAACTACAATGTTTGGGGTATAAATCCTAGTTCTAGCCGCCTAGCTATAATCCCTTCCTTTAGGTTTTAGGTTCCCCTTATATAGTTGTTTTAGGTCGACCTTAGTCGGTTTTGAGTAGGTTAAACTCTTCCATATTCGGAAATATGGAAGGTTCTCCTTATCGGATGTTTTCTTTTTCCCGGAGGAAGGGGGTGGTCCCTGGGACCGGACCCGGGGTACTTCCTAGCAGGGACCCGGGGCGTCACCTAACGGGGACCCAGAGGCCGGTGTCCTGCCTTGGGTCTGGAAGAATCCTATACCTGAGTATTTTTCTCCAACACCCAGAGGTTCTTTTTTAGATCATGAGATCGTATTTGGACACGGAGGTCATGCGGGAACCTGGAGGTTCTTCTTTAGATCATGAGATTGTATTTGGACCCGGAGGTCATGCGGGAACCTAGAGGTTCTTCTTTACATTTTGAGATCTTATTTGGAACCCGGATGTTATATGGGAACCCAGAGGTTTTCCTTTAGATCATGAGATCGTATTTGGGCCCGTAGTTCTTGTGGGAGCCCAGAATGTTTGGTTTTGCAGGGACCGTACTCCACCTTCCTAGGAAAGACTATTACTGGTACATGTTCGGATCTCGTCTTATGCCGCTCGGAAGCTGGCCACTATCGATCTCCTATGTTGCATGCAGCTTCTGCAGGAAGCCACTATTAGACTTAGGGGGGTGCTTGTGTGGATCTACCTGGTGTAGTGACCCAAGCGCCAAACTTTACTGCTTTCCACGTCTTGATAAAAAGGGTTTTTAATGTGCTCCCATACTTTTGAACTTTTCACCATGTATTTCACATTACTTTTGCAATTATACCTTGTGTTCCCTGTATTTTGTAGCACATAGCGTTTTAATACATGTACTTTTCACATGTGGTACTCTAGGGACCCCGATACGCCTTACACTATATCGAGGCTTTAGGTTGTTTTGACAACATACTTAGGTTTGCGCAGACCATTCCTGCTTTATGTCTCATACCCATTTGTTTTTCTGTGGACGTGCAACATTTTCATAAGGGTTGGCCAGGATCGAAGGTCTCTTGGGACCTGATCCAGCTCGTATGCCCCTTTAAGTATAGTGATTTTCCTACTACTCTTATAGTCAGAACTATTTTTATGATATAAACTTTGTCCGTAGGCGTTTAGCATACATAGGAGTAGTAAACCATAGTACTTAAATAGTATATAGTAAAGTAATAGAAATCATGATCCAGAGATTGTTTTAGAAATGATAAGCTTTGAGTTGCAGGGCGTTCCAGCAGTTGGGTTGTATTTTACCTTTGCTATATTGCAGCCTGTAGGCTCCTGCTCCCCGCACCTTGATTATCTTATAGGGTCCTTCCCACCCGGGGGCGAGTTTCTCTGCTGCTTTATCTTTGGTGTTGTCACCTAATCGTCACAGAACCCAATCAATCACCTTGCTGGAAGGTCCTGGTTCTAACTTTCTTGTTGTAGTTCTTGGCGACATCTTGCTGGTAGGACCAGTTTCTTAGTCGAGCAGGTCGAGGCTCAATGACATCAGTTCGTCGTTCTCCTCTTGAGAGGTATACCCTGAGACAGTCGTTCTCACGTGCAACTCCGTGGGCATTATGGCCTAAGTCCCATAGAGTAACGAGTAGGGAGTTTCCTGCGTCGCCGTCTTGGGAGAGGTCCAGTAGGCCCAGAGGACTATGTGTAGTTCTTCTGTCCATTTCCCATTAGAACCCTCCAAGTGCTTCTTCAACATGTTAACCACGGTCTTGTTCGTGGACTCGGCTTGTCCGTTGGACTAAGGGTGTCAAGGTGTGGTGAAGGTAAGTTTTATGCCCCATTCTTCGCAAAAGTCCTTGAAGTTGTGGCTTGTGAACTGTGGTCCGTTGTCGGTGACAATCTCTTGTGGAACACTAAAGCGGGTGATCACTTTCGTCGACAGGAACTTTCAGATTTGAAGGTCGGTTATTCGACTGAGTGCTTCTGCTTCAACCCATTTCTAGAAGTAGTCAGTTACTACCAGGAGGAAGACCTTCTGCCCCGGCGCTGTAGGGAATTTCCCCATTATATCCATGCCCCACATTCTGAAGGGCCATGGCAAGCTTATGGATTTTAGATTTTCCGGAGGGAGTTTTGAAACCGGAGCATGCCTTTGACACTAATTGCAGTGTTTAGCTTGCTTGTTGGCGTCTTCGGCCATCGTGGGCCAGTAGTAGCATGCCCTTCTGGCCCCTAGCACCAGACTTCTGCTGCTGGAATGGGATCCACAGTCTCCTTCATGTAGTTCTACGGATCCTAGCAGCTTCTCGGGGTGTGACGCATCTCAGATACGGGCCATAGAAGGATCTTCGATATAGTTTCTCCTAGGAGATGAAATACCTTGCGGCTTGCTTCTTAATTTTTCTGCTCTCGTTGCGGTCTTCCGGGAGACTATCATTCTCTAAGTATCGGATGAAGGGAGTCATCCAGGTTTTTCCCTCTTCGATAGCGGAGATTCCTTCAGGCTGTGATTCCTCCAGGGTGGCTGGCCATTGGAGCAAAAGCAAGGGGATACTCATATGGCTACTCGTTTCGAGGGTGGACCCTAGATTAGCCAGAGCATCAGCTTGCGACTTCTGCTCCCTAGGAATCTGTGTGAGCTTGCAGCACTTGAATTTCTTGATGAGGCGCTGGGCGACTGCCAGGTACTAGATCATGTTGTCGTCCTTTGCTTGATATTCTCCTTGCACCTGGTTGATTATAAGCTGGGAATCGCTGAAGACCTGGAGGTTCTCTGCACCCATCTGGTGGCCGAGTGCCAGCCCTACAATTAAGGCTTCGTAGCCACTCTCGTTGTTGGTTGCCTTGAAGTTTCACCTTATGGCTCTTGTGGTCGTGTTTTCTGTCGGCAAGGTAAGCACATTTCCTACTCCAGCTCCTCTAACGTTCCTGGACCCGTCTACGTGCAGGATCCATTCTCCCTCTTCTCCTGTCTCGCTTCGAAAGCGTACTTCTTGCTCCAAAGTCGGGAGTAGGGCATGAGATAATTCAGCCACAAAGTCCGCTAGGACCTGTGATTTTATAGCCGTAGCTGGTCGAATCGTACTCCCCCAGTTCCATCGCCCACTTTGCTAGGCGTCTGGAGACCTCAGGCTTGTGGAGAACCAATTTTATGGGGAAGGAAGTGACGACCACGATTGGGTGAGCCTGGACATAGGGCTGTAGCTTCCGGGCAGCAACTATCAAGGCTAAGGCCAGCTTTTCAAGATGACTATAACGGGTTTCCGAGTCCAGAAGAGCTTTACTCACATAGTAGATTGGTAGCTGCTTGCTCCCTTCCTCGCGCACTAGGACGGCGCTTACTGCGTGTTCCGAGACTGCTAGGTATAGCAGTAATACCTCACAGAGAAATGGCTTGGATAGGAGAGGAGGAGTTGTGAGGTAAGCCTTGAGTTCATGAAGAGCGGATTCACACTTTTTCATCCACTGGAAATCCTTTGGGTTCTTGAGGGTTCCGAAAAAGGTCTGAGACTTGTCGGAAAGTCTGGAGATGAACCTGCTCAAGGCTGCCATTCTTCCTGTTAGCTTTTGAACCTCTTTGACGTTCCTCGGGGAAGGAATCGAGTGAATGGCCCTGATTTTCTCTAGATTGGCTTTGATTCCCCAGCGGGTCACGATATATCCAAGGAATTTCCCGGAACTGGCACCGAATGAGCAGTTAGCTGGGTTGAGCTTCATGTTGTCTTTTCGGAGAGTGGATAAGGCATGCTGCAGGTGTGATATGTCATTTGAGACCTCTAGAGACTTGACCAGCATGTCGTCGATATAGACCTCCATGGTCTGCCCAATCTGATCTGTGAACATCATGTTTACTAGCCTTTGGTAGGTCGACCCGACATTCTTTAAGCTAAAAAGCATGACTTTGTAAGAGTAGATCCCTCTGGACGTCGTGAAGGATGTCTTTTCTTGGTCTTCTGGATGCATGAGTATCTGGTTATAGCCAGAGAGCGCGTCCATGAAGCTCATTAGCTAGTGCCCGGCCGTGGCGTCGACCAGTTTGTCGATATGAGGCAAAGGAAAAGGGTCCTTTGGGCAAGACTTGTTGAGATCTGTGAAGTCTATGCAGACTCGCCACTTCCCATTCTTTTTCTTGACTACGACCACGTTGGCCATCCACTCTGTATATTGCACCTCGTAAATGAACCATGCATCGAGCAGACTTTTGACTTCGTCGTTGATGATTGCGTCCCTTTCAGGAGCAAACTTCCTCCTCTTTTGTCTGACGGGCTGGTGTAGGGGGTCTACTTACAGATTGTGCATGATGATCTCCGGATCACATGTCTGCGTGGGACCACGCGAAGCAATCGGAGTTAGCCTTGAGGTACGCTATTAATCTCCTTCTTAATCCCTCGGTCAGCTTGGAACCGACCTTAAGGTGGCGGGTCTGGTCCCCTTCGACCAATGGCACGCCGTCCATCTCTTCGACCTCTGGTTCTTTTGTGTGTCAAGCCCGAGGTTTGTTCTGTAATTGCTATAAGGCCTTGGTATTTCCCTTCAGAGTAGTCTGGTAGCAGGAACGATAGTTCTCTTGATCTCCTCTTATTGCTCTAATGCGCCAGGGTGCAGGGAATTTCACCATCTAGTGAAGAGTCGAAGGGACGGCTCCCATATCATGAATCCAGGTTCGTCCCAGGATCATGTTGTAAGATGATTGCCAGTCAACGACGAGGAACTTGGTTGACATATTGATCCCTTCAGTGTATACTGGGAGGATGACTTCTCCAGAGGTCTATTTGACTTCTCCGCTGAATCCTATAAGTGGGGTTATTCTCCGTGTCAGGGCGCTTTCTTCCAACCCTAGATCCTGATATGCGGCTTGGAAGATGATATTGGTGGAGCTCCCATTATCCACCAATATCCTTTTTACAAGGCAATTCGCTACAGTGAGCGATATGACTAGGGCGTCGTGATGTGGGGCTAGGACCTTCTCTTGCTCCTTGGCTGTGAAGCTTATTTCATCCGTACCTAGGAGCAGGCGTTTTGGCTTGGCTGCCTCTAGGCCGTGCATGGGATTCCAAGTGCTCTTCTTCGCGGCTGCGTGGCTTACGCCTCTAATTTTTGAGCCTCCAGATATGACGTGGATTACTCGGTCCTGTTGAGGTGGCGAGGCGGGAACAGCTTCAGTGGCCTTTCCAGGTGTTTCTTTGTTTAGCTGGGCCCTTTGCCTTCTTGGAAAGGAACTCCCGGACGTATCCTTTCTTAAGTAGTTCGGTGACCTCAATCCTTAGTGCGACGCAGTCCTCCGTTTTATGACAGTGGTCGCGGTGGAAGTCGCACCAAAGGCCAGGATTCCGGAAGGAATCGGGTGCTTTAATCTTCTGAGGCCACTTGACCTGTTGGCCCATCTGCCACGTGGACACTGGTATCTGCCTTCTTGAGCGGTCGGTTCTGGTATCTTCCCTGGTTCCTGTTCCCGGAATCCTTTATTGATCTTGGAGAGGGTCTCTCGTCTCGATCGTTCCGGTCCGGCCTGACCACCTTTTGGTCTTTCTTTTGTTGCGCCTTTGCGCGACTTGCGACGTCTTTTTCCCATTTTACACGTGCCCAGGCTCGGGATAGCACGTTATCCATGGTCTTGCACTGGTACTTAGTTAGCTCCTTATAGAGTTCCCCGTCGAGGTGTGATAGACCATGGATTTTACCTATTATTGGGCATGGTTTATAAGTGTTTTAAGATACATTTACTATTATATAGAGTCTATTTAGAGTATTTACAGGTCCATGTACTATTTGCAAGGAAATGATGTATTTGGAGCTATTTGGCGATCTTTTGAGCTTCGTTGGAAGCAAGAGATGGTCGACGGTCGCAGCTCAGTATCGACCGATAGTCACCACCAAATATCGATCGATGTTGAGTCCCTCATATCGATCGATTATGAAGCCATCCGAGATTTAATGAAAAATTAGAAGATTTCAAGTTTCACAAAAGTCTCAATAATTACATCATTAGTGTATGGCCGCTTGTTAGGCTATTTATTAGGGTTTTGTATTATTTTAGAGGCAGACTTGCCTAGAGATTTTTTTTGGACCTAGTTTGGAGGAGGCAAGAAGCCACCATTGAAAGAGGAGAGCTTAGGATTGGAGAGATAGATCATCTACTGCAAAACAAAGAAGATCTTGAACTCCCTTGCTTTCATTATTTCTGTTACTTTTGCTATTAATTTTATTTAAGTATTATTTAGACCATCATAACTATGTGTTTCATGAATATGTCTGAGTAGTCCTTACTGTTAGATTTAGGTTTCTCAAATAGGTTGATAAATGTAATACTGACACAACAATTGTTAGGTTGTTTAGAAATATAGTTCAATCATCTAGTTATACTTAAAGCTAAGTTTAGGATTGATCACCCTTCAAACTTAGATCTTAGGATTAATTGGGATCAGCCATTGCTTGACTCAATACCTGAAAATAACTAGAATGATCTAACTGACTAGATACAGACGAGAGTTGGTCTAGTGAGTTAGAGAATACAAATCAACCCTGTCCGTAAAGCCTTATGGAAGAAGTATCGATCGACGCAGCGATAGCCCTGTCGATCGATATTTTGAAAGGTGTATCGATCGATATTCACAAAGAATTATCGATCGATATTCACAAAGAATTATCGATCGACACTTTCTCGTGACCAAAATAACGAGAGTTGAGGTCCGAGATCCAGATTAGATAATCAAACAGATTATACCTTAGTTTGAATTCAAGAACAATTAATATTAATTAATTCCTAATTTTCCAAATTAAGTATTATTTATCATACCTGAGAATATACCTGAATCTAACTACTTCAACCAACTGTTAACAAACTCAAAACAATCAATCGAGCAATAAACTTGCTCACCAATCCATTTACTGCATTTAAAACTTATAAATCATTTAATCTAGGTTTATTTCAAGACCATAATCTATTGTGTAATCCTAGAGTCTCTGTGGATTCGATCCGTAAAAACTACAATCTAACTAGATTTCATTACTAAATTTGCTAAGAGTTTTCTTTCTTTTCCTGCTGACACAGGAGCTTCAAGATGGAAAACATGGATTTCGGCCGGACATCGATCGACGATGCGATAGCAATATCGGTCGACATGTCGACAGCGATATCGAGCGACAAGTCGACGGCAATATCGGTCGACGACGCACATCAAACATCGATCGACAGCACCCCGCCGGAAGCATGTAAGTATTCTCTTACCGATGATGCCAATGTGAGAGTAGTCCTAGGAAAACCTAAAGGTCAACTAAGCAACGCAAATAACCAAATTATGCAAGAAAACGGGACTGAAATCCCTGTTCAAATTAAATCTATCTCAGAAAGGGATAATGAATGGAAATTGCCTTTGCAAGACTACTTAAACCCTGGAAGGACCTATTCCAATAGATGATACCAAGAAATTCGGGATCAGTCCCGAATACTTAATTATGGTACGTTAAAACCCTTTCCGTGGGACCGCCTCAGAGCGACCGCACGATCACATCGAGTATCTAGAAGAATTGATGAATGATGAGTACAATCGTTGTAAACTCTTTCCATTTTCCTTAGAAGGCGACGCCAGAAAATGGCTAGACCAAATACAACCAGGATCTTTGACCTGTTGGAAGGAGATAAGGAGTGCCTTTATAAATCAATTCTTCGATGAGGCACACTACTGGGATGTAATGAAGAAAATCTCCACATTCGGTCAAGGTCCACGGGATTCTTTCAGAAACGCATGGGAGAGATTCAAGAGCTACCAACTTGAATGCCCCCACCATGGCTATTCAGAGGCGCAACTCATTAATACCTTTTACGGAGGTAGTAACCTTCATTACCAGATCACACTTCAGTACCAGAAACACTGAAGAAGTAAAGCGTTTGATCAAAAATATAGCTACGGGTAGATCCTACGAAATGATGGACGTAGAGTTAGGAAGGAAAGCTGACCCAGTTGATGAGTCACCTTTACTTGAAATTGAAGAGCATCTAGACTCGCCCCATCCTGCTCTTGAGGGACAGAACCAATTTGAGATTTACCAAATTGATGATGATACCCTATCTGAACTAGAACAGCAAATATATTTCGTAGATAGACAAACCTTGAAAAATAATTACCCTAACCCCGATAGCTTTACCCAAAATTACGAGGCTATTGTTGGATCACGCCAAGATAGAGCGAAATCTAGGCAAAACCAAGCTTTCATGGGAAATCGTAAGTTGGCCACTGACCTGAACAGAAAGATAGACTTAATCTTCAGTGAGCTGACGAGGAAGTTCGACACTTTAAGTGAACACATTAAGAGGCTGGACAGTCAGGTCACGGAAAACAGAACCGCCATCGAAAGAGAGACAGGACGTCTCCCTGGGGGGCCTGACGCGAACCCAAAACGTCAAGTTAATGCCGTGTTATTGAGAAGCGGAAAATGCCTCATTCCGAGGGCAATAGAAATCAACAACACAGAGAAACATGTTGTAGTTGAGGAAACCAGTGAAAGTAGGTCACGCCCTATAATCCTCGATGATCCCTGTACCGAGTCAGAAGTAACTCGAGGAAGAGAGAGGCCCAACACTGAGGAAGAGGCCATCGACTTCGAGGAAGAAGAAGGAGAAAATGGAAGAGGATGTCGAAATCGATCGACAAGAAAGAACAAACGTCGATCGACAAACCACGGTGAATATCCATCGACACTCTGGAAACAATGTCGATCGACTCCCGACTCCTGCTGAACCGGCAATAGAAAGAGTGAATAGGATTCTACCACCCTTCCCTCCTAATAAGACGCAGGCTAAGCGAGAGCTAGACAAAGCGATCTGCAAGAAAGCATTCAATAAGATCACGTTGGAAATGTCATTAAGTGAAGCGATAAAAGTATCACCTTCAATAAAAAAATATGTAAAAGATATGGTATCCAACAGTTTTCCAGCCACTGAGCGCAGCGTCATGATGGTTTCAGAGGAAGTAAGTGCAATAATCCAAGGCGAGATCCCGATCAAGAGACCTGATCCGGGCAGTTTTATTTTGGATTGCAATATACAGAACAAAAAATTTCCTCGATCCCTTAGTGACCTAGGTTCCAGCGTGAACCTCATGCCACATTCTGTCGCAATATCCCTAATATACGACAAGTTCAAACCTACCAAAATAACTTTTGTTCTGGCCGATAGATCCGTTTGATTACTTGAGGGAGTGCTTGACGACGTGCCAATAAGGATTAACGGCTGTCACGTCCCAACGGATTTCGGAGTACTGAAATACCAAAATGAACCAAAGGATCCCCATATTTTGGGTAGACCATTCCTAGCCACTGCATGTGCGATAATCGATGTCAAGGAGGGTAGGATATGTCTAAACATTGGAAACATTCTGATTCCTTTCGACATGGATAACTTGATGAGATGACCCTTGATCGATAAACAGACTTCCTACGTGGACGATATCTGTGAATTGGCTGAAGAATCTTTCATAAACTCATGCTCAAACAACCCTTGGGATAAAGTACTCACAGCTGGTGAAAAGGAAACTTTCAGTGTCGATAGTAGAGCTGAGGAATATACACAATTAATGGATGCAAGCATGGAAACTGCAAGCGTCGATGACATAGAGGATGACGCTTCGGAAATCAACGTCGATCGATATTTACTAAAAGCTGTCGATCGACAACCATCCTCCTCGAAGGAATGGGATCCAGAAAAGGCACCGAAGATTGAGTTGAAACAACTGCCCAAAAGACTCAAATATGCTTTTCTCTATAAAGATTCGTATCCAGTAATCATGAACGCCAACCTCACAAATGGAGAACTTGCGTTGTTATTAAATAAACTACGCAAATACAAGAAAGCCCTCGGGTACTCTCTCGAAGACATTCCTGGCATCTCTCCAGATCTGTGCATGCACCAGATTCACCTAGAAGACGGTTCGAAATCGTCAGTGGAACACCAAAGGCGACTGAACCCGAACTTGAAAGAAGTTGTTAAAAAGAAAATAATCAAACTTCTAGATGCCGGAGGCATTTACCCGATTTCGGATACCAATTGGGCTAGCCCCGTGCGTGTTGTACCAAAAAAGGGCGGAATCACTGTGGTGATGAATGACAAAGACGAACTCATTCCCACGCGAACCGTCACTGGACATCGAATGTGTATCGATTATAGAAATCTAAACGCTGCTACTAGAAAAGATCACTTCCCTTTACCTTTCATTGATCAAATGTTGGAAAGATTGGCAAATCACCAATACTACTGTGTTTCTTGACGGGTACTCAGGATTTTTCCAAATCCCTGTACATCCTGACGATCAAGAAAAGACCACCTTTACATGCCCTTATGGAACATTCGCATACCGCAGAATGCCATTCGGTCTTTGTAATGCCCCTGCCACCTTCCGACGATGCATGAAGTCAATTTTTACTGATATGATAGAAGACTTCATGGAAGTCTTCATGGACGATTTCTCAGTGTATGGATCCAGTTTCAAAAACTGTCTCGATAACCTGTATAAGGTTTTGGCAAGATGCGAAGAAAAGAATCTCGTTCTAAATTGGGAAAAATGCCACTTTATGGTTAACGATGGAATCGTCCTAGGACACAAAGTGTCTCCTGCTGGTATAGAAGTATATCGGGCAAAGATTGAGGTAATGACCGGCCTGCCGGCACCCACAGACGTAAAAGATGTGAGGAGTTTTCTTGGACATGCCGGATTTTACAGGAGGTTCATACAAGATTTTAGCAAAATCGCTGGACCTCTCACCTCCCTCCTCTGTAAAGAAGTTAAATTCGACTTCACACCAGAGTGCGTAAAATCTTTCGAGGAAATAAAGAAAACCTTGATAACCGCCCCCATCGTGCAAGCACCTGACTGGAATCTTCCTTTCAAAATAATTTGTGATTTCGCTGTAGGAACAGTTCTCGATCTACGCAAAAGGAAAGACAAAAAGCTGCACGCAGTTTATTATGCCAGTCGAACTCTCGACGAAGCACAAAGATATTACGCGACAACAGAAAAAGAATTGCTAGCCGTGGTTTATGCATTCGAAAAATTCCCTCAATACCTGGTCGGTTCGCGAGTCATCGTCCACACTGACCACGCCGCAATTAAATACTTGATGCAAAAGAAAGACGCAAAACCACGACTCCTACGATGGATCCTTCTACTTCAAGAATTCGACATCGAGATCAAAGATAAAAAAAGGAGTACAAAACGGAGTTGCAGATCATCTTTCTCGGATAAGAATAGAAGATGACGTCCCTATCGATGACTTCTTACCAACTGAAAACGTTTACCGAACGGAATCGTTCATCGGGAATGTATGTCTCACTTCAGAGGATCAATCGATCGACAATAACGATCCAATGTCGATCGACTACGACAATACCAGGTCAATCGACGACGACGATAATATGTCGATCGACACTTCAAATATTCTGAGCAAAGATACTAATCCCAAAACCCACACCTTCGATATAAAAGTTAACATTGCGCACAACAAGCTGTACCCTGACCATGATTCCCCCATGGATGAAAATCTGCATCGAGGAGTGCATGTTGACAAGGTTCAAAGGACAGACCTTGGTACGGTGATATAGTAAACTATTTAGCTGCCGACATAGAACCCGAAGAGTTGAGACGGTACACAAGAAAGAAATTTTTAAGAGAAGTTAAGAGATATCAGTGGGACGAACCATATCTCTACAAACACAGCTCTGACGGGATGTATAGTGGCTGCGTCGCCGATACTGAAATACACAATATTTTATTCCAATGCCATGGATCCGATTATGCTGGGCATTTTGCAACCTTTAAAACGGTATCAAAAAATTCTTCAAGCAGGATTCTGGTGGCCAACCATGTTTCGCGATGCTCATGCATTCATAGCACAATGCGACAGATGCCAACGAAGGGGAAAAATCAGTAAAAGACACGAAATGGAACATAAATCTATTCAAGAAGTAGAAGTCTTTGACTGTTGGGGGATAGATTTCATGGGACCTTTCCCTTCTTCGTACGGAAATAAATACATCCTAGTCGCTGTTGACTATGTGTCAAAGTGGGTGTGGGAACCGAAATTCACACTGTCGATTTCCATTTAAATAAGGAAAGTAGGAGAACCCTAATTTTCCAGAGGTCCTGGATATCTGCTTATACCACACGCCAATCAATCAGAACACGAAATAAAGACGATAAAATATAAGAAATCGAAAAGAGAGCAAAGTTGATCTTATTCCGAATTCGTGTTTGAGCGTTACAACAAGGTAAGAGCCTGGGCTACGAGAGCTGTCGGCGAGATTCCTATTTCTAAAACCCTAAAGCTGCTAAACCTAATTGAGTCGCAGCTCGAATAACAAAAACGGAAAATTGCCTAAATTGCTCTAAGTGCTAAGTTTGCTATGTATTGTGTCTCCCTTCTGCCTCTCACCTAGGACTCCATATATACTTGCTCTTAGGTCGGTTTGTGCCTTTCCCTTTCTACCCTTAGGCCGTCATAGCCCAAAAATGGAGATATTCCATTTTTTTCCGATCTTCGTGATTATCTTTGGAAGCTTTACATTTATCCGCGGAAACTTGACATTTATCTTGCCTTATGAACCAAGCATAAACCGTCATAAGACTTATGGTTTTTCGGTCAAGAAATTGTAAGTGGGCTTCGAGCTGCATTTTAGGTCTCTTTGGGCTGTTCTTTGACTCAAAACGTTTATTACGGTTTCTTCGATAAAAATGAACTTTCCGTGGTTTTTATCGTAAAGTTTGACTAATGCCTTCGAGTGACGATAGAGACCGGTTTAGCCATGACTCCCGGGAGATAGCATTGAAGAGTAGACGAGAATGCATGGATTCATATCGGATCGACGTTTTGGGAGAGATCGGTTGCTTCGTAATGACCGAGCCGCGTACGTGTTCAATCGCTACATAGCGACCAAGCTTGGCTCGAGCTTGGCCGCTATGTTGAGAATGAGCCGTGTGCGTGCTCGGTCGCTACCGACCGAAGCGTGTGCGTGCTCAGTCTCTACGTACCGACCGAGCCTCGCTCGAGCTCGGTCGCTACGTAGCGACCAAGCCGTATGCGTGCTCAGTCGCCACATAGGGACCGAGCTTGGCTCGAGCTCGGTCGCTACGTAGCGACCGAAGCGTGTGCGTGCACAGTCGCTACGTAGCGACCGAGCTTGGCTCGAGCTCGGTCGCTACGTAGCGACCGAGCCGTGTATGTGCTTGGTCGCTATGTAGCGACCGAGCTTGGCTTGTGCATGGCCGATTTGGAACAAGATTTTACCGCGAGCTTCTTCGTAAAGGTTTTTTTTACGAAGAATAACTTTCGTAAAAAAATGTTTACGCTGATTTTTACGGATATTTGGACATCAACATCGTCGTATCCGTTTTTGACACCAACAGTTAGCCCCCCAGCCCGTTAGAATCGTGGATTTCCGATGAGACTCTAGCGTGGGGTACGGCGAGTTAGGCAAGATTGGCATACTTGGGCGAAGTTTATATCCAAAAGTCCGCAGACAAATAGTAATTTCCTATGCCTATAAGAAGGAGGGTAACTTCTCTCATAATTTTTCACTTACTTATTCTTATAAGAAGTTGTTTGAAAAATTTCCCCCTTCCTCTCAATTTTTTTTTTCTTGTTTTCCTGAAGTTTTCCAAGATGTCTAGCAAAAAGAATATTTCGAGAAGAGGTACCTCTCGCAGTTCCTCGTCCGAAGGCGCCCACGACGAGATTCTTATACCGAAGGTCGAGTTCGTGCATCACTCGGTAGATCCAGCCGAAAATGCGGCGTGGTGGAGAGCGAGATATGGTTCAATTACTCCTCCTGTCGAGAAGTTGTTCCCTGTCATGATCCATCGTATGGTCGAAGAAGGCGCACCGAGCAGAAGCACTAGTGACTTTCTCCAGACCGTCCAGTCATTCTACCGAAGTCCAGACACGGTGGAATTTCGTATTTCTCAACATGGGGAAAGCGCTGATAATCCCCCAGAGGGTTAATTTACCAGTTACGAGTCGTTCGTAGTGCGCTGCCGTTTGTGGTTTCCGATTCCTGAAGTCATCGTCCGTGTGTTGGACCGCTTCGAGGTATCGATAAGCCAGCTGAATCCCATCAGTCTCCAGCATCTCATTGGCGTTGTGATCCTGAGTTATGAGCACGGTCTGTCCCTTACCACCGATCACTTTGAAGCGCTCTTCAGGCTGCAGCTTGTTTTTGAAGCCGGATAATTACCGGTTGACCCCTCGGAACCACATGTCGGTAATCAAGGGATTTACCTGCAACTTTAACTCGTGGAAGAGGTTCTTCTTCTTTGTCCGTATAAGCACTGCATCTATCGAGGAGAGTTGTATCCCGCTGTTCCGGACCAGGCCGAATGACCGTCCTTTCATCAACCCGCTCTCTCTATTTCCCGAGGACACGATCGTAATGAGGGATCTCCTCGGGAACGGTCTGTTTTTCTTGACCTCCTTTACGCCGAAGAGAGTTCACAAGGCGTTGAGGATCGCGCGTCCCGATTTCGAAGGGGGCGTGGAATCGAACAGCGATTCCGAGTCCGATGGTCCTGCTCCTTGCGATGTTCCCGCAGAGGAGGCAAACGCGAGGTCCTCGAAGGGAAAAGACGTTGATCTTGGCTATATAGAGTTCTCCATGGATGATTCTATTCTCCCAGGATGGTATCTGGACCTTGCTTATGGCGATGGGAGTGGTACGAGCGAGGTTCCTATCCCGGATTTTGACAGTTTCTTTGCTGCTTTACCCTCGAGTTTCGATCCTTTCACGTCCGTGGACGAATTGGGAAGGTCGAAGGTCGTTGCAGAAGGATCTCGCATCATCAACGGGGTTAGTTTTTCTCTTTTGAAAACTTTGCCGATAGATTCGTATGATCCCTTCCTTAAGCATGTTAGACGATTTTGCAGGGTCTTAACTTGCTTGGCTCGGCCCTCGAGGCGAGCCATAGGGAGGCCATGGTTTATCGCTTCAAGGCGGAGAAAGCGGAAAAAGACCATGCCCGTATGCAAAACGAGATTTCAGAGCGAGACTCGAAACTTGCCAGGGACCATGAGAAGGTTGTTCGTCGAGTGGAAAGGAAGGGTAGGAGAGAGATCGTCGAAGTAATGAGAAGTCGTGCTTCTCAGTTCGAGATTGAATATGGAAACCTCAAGGATGCTTATTCCATGGTGGGGGATTTTCACGAGTGTCGCGGCTCGGTTGGCACCCTTTGGAAGACGCAGCCGGACGACTTCGTTTTCGAGGAGGAGATGAGGGACATGAAAGATGGCATGAAGGACCATGTGCATGCTGAGGCGCTTATTCCCCCGATCGACGGGAGGATCCAGGGATTATGGGATCCCATCACGGTCTCTCCCGATACGGAGGAGGTCGCGACTGAGGTTGCTGGTGACGATGAGGAGGTGAGCTACCCCGTGGATGCATTCGTAGCTTCTTTGTCCGGGAATTTTAACATTGATCTGTGAGAGGTGAAGTGAGCATAAGAGGTTTTTCCCTTATCTTGTATTTGTGGCCGAGTGTGGCTTTTGTTTATCTATGTCTGGCCGAGTGTGGCCTTTATTTCGAGAGTTTGTGTGGGCCCGTTTGGCCGGTTTTATCATTATCAGGACTGGCCGTTGGTGGCTTTGAATCCCTACCGTTATGCAGTTTGAATATTTTATCGAAGTACCTTGTTCTGAGTATGTGAAGTAAATATGAGTTGTCGTCTCATATTTACTTCTAACGAGACGTTCAATCTGATGGTTTGCTTGAGATGAATTTTCGTAAAAGATGCTTGTTTACTTTCACGAAGTTTTCGCGGACGTTAAGATATGGACGGAGAGACATGGTCTAGGATCACATATCATTTTTAGATATCATGTCTCGAGATGTTAGAGACCAGTCTGCTGGGTTTAGGGCAAGACCTAGGTTTACTTTCGGTTTTAAGGTTTAATGCGGTAACTAGCCGGCTATCGATTTTCCTGTTTGCGATTTTAACCTGACTCGTACTGATTTAAAGCCCGCGATAGGTTTTCGGCTTATACGACTTGTATGTCACGAATCGAGCATCTCTCCAGAGAAATTTTTTAAGACAACTGGAAGTGCTAGACCAAAATTTCGGATTTTTTTTATATAGCGCGCTATTATCCTTGTGTTGGATGTTTGAGGGTGAGAAGAATGATCAGGTTGCGTTTGTTTAAGACGGCTGGTGTGTTCGTCGGGGCCAATCGACGAACGGAGTGTAAATAGTTGTGGGATTTTATGGTCGCGTTCGGGTAGTTGTTTGCAGAGTTTCGAATTTTTACTTGGAGACGTCTCACTGTTATTTCGAAGACTATACATATGTTTTGAAGGATGAAGGCTTTGCGATTTGGACCAGATAAGGCCGTTTTGACGAGAGTTGTGAATTTTTATTTTTAAGCGTGTCCTGAGACTTTTTGCGTAGCGTAAGAATTCGAAAAAATGTGTTTTGTAGTAAAAGTTTTAAAAAACTTGATTACAATGATGCATCTTTAAAAATGTGGGAGTATACGAGTATACTTACCCACTCCCCCTCCCCCCCATTTTAGAGAGGGGGATAGCTGAACTCGTCTTTTGACGAGCTGCCTACGTACCTCTTTCGAGGATCAAGCCATCTCGTAGTTATGTTTTATGCCGCGAGTGTTCTTACTCGGCGGTTGTTGCCGTGCTGACCGCCTTAATCATGGAGACTGTGGCAGGCTCGACGTTTTAGTCTGGGTTCTCCGGTTGAGTCATAGTATTGACTTCGGAATCGTGCTGAGTTTCGATGTCTGAAGCATTCGCTTCAGCTGACGATATCGAATCGTCTTTTTTTGAAATGTTTTCGGCCGAAGGCTGAGCTAACTTCGGGCGTTTGCGAGTTGCCATTGCAGCAGTCGTGATTTGCCTTAACTTATGCTCTGCGAGAAAGCAAAACCGCGACTGTTTTTGACAACCCCAGATTGCTGCGATCCCGCTCTGGGTCGGGAATTTGATGCCGAGGTGATATGTAGACGGAACGGCTTTCATGGCGTTAAGCCATGGGGTTTCCATGTTCACGTTGTGGATGGCAGGATGATCGACCACCGCGAAATCGACGATTTTTGTGATTTCCTTGGCCATGACATGTCATCGATACTTTGCCTGAAAAACCCGTCAGCGGTTTTGGCGTTGGGGTAACTTCCCCGAGTTTGATGTTCATCCATTTGAGAGTGTCACAGAAGATAACATTAACCATGCTTCCCGTGTCGATGAGGACTCTCCCGACTTCCAGATCTCGTATGACAATATCTATGACGAGTGGATCGCAGTGAGGTTGATCGATCCCGCCGAATTTGTCTTACGTGAAAGTTATCGAATTGTTTTGATCATTTCGGGGAGGAGACCACGTAGGCCAGTTTCCACTTGATTCGGCCTTTCGCTGGTAAGCCTTGATGGCCGAGACCGTGTCATTACAGTACTGCGATCCTCCGATGATTATGTTGACTCAGCGACGATTGTTAACATTTCCTTTGTCGTCTGGTCGTCTTCCGCGTTTATCCCCGGATTGGTTTCTTTGAGGGGAGTTCTCCGCGGGCGGATTCCTGTCCGTCTTTGGAGGGCGATCAGTCTCGAGGATGAGATCTTTCACGCTGGTTACTTCGGAGAGCTCTCCAGCTAGCAGCTTCGCGGCCATTCTCGATCCCAGGACTTTGAAGTTAGTCGTGGAGTGTCCTCGGGTCTGGTGGAACTCACAGAACGTGTTTTCGTCGTATCCTTGATTGCGAGTCCTTGTATTACCCGTGGTTCGGGTTTGATCCGAATTGATCGCATACTTATGCGCCCCCTGGAATTCTTCCCCCTCGTGATGGATGTACTTGCCGTTACGAGAGCTTTTCTTTTTCGTCTTTTGGTATACATCCTTCAAGGGCGGCTTTGTCGGTTTATGCTTTTGCGACAAAACTTTTGTTTCCTCTTTGATTAAGATGTAGTATGTTGCCTTGTGGAGGGCGTCTTGGATCGTCCGCGGTTTGTTGAGGGATATCCACTTTCTAAATTTCGACTTGTACCAGAGCGTTTTTCTGAGCGCATCTATGGCCACCTTGTCGCTTATCCCGCTAACCCTTGACATAACCAGCTTGAAACGGCTTATGAACTCGCGGAGGGGTTCATCTTCCCCCTGGGACATACTCCAGAGGTTGACATCGGATGTTTCTCTATCTTTGAACATAGAGTTTTGTTTGAGAAATTCCGATGCGAGCTGGCGGAAACTTCCGATGGAGTTTCTCCTGAGACGGCAGTAGCCAGCGTCTTTTTCGCTATCCTTCAGTCTGGCCCTTCCCATCGTGATGTGAAAAGCCTGAAGATGAGCTTTAGGATCGGTCGTACCATCATACTTTGGTACTTTGATTTTTCCCGGGTCAGATAACCTTGTATCAGAGATGCGAGCGGTGAAAGGCGTTTTCCAAGCTCCCTCGAGTAGTATATCGATCTCTGGGGCAGCACTGGTAGCGTGATGGATCTGGGATTTCACGGCCCTTACTTCCGCAGCAGTTTTGGTGATGTAGTCGCGCAGGTCGCGTATGTTTGATTTCTCGCTAGCAGAGTGATACCACTCAAATTACCCTAAGGAGTGATTTATACTCTCTCAAATAAGAGGTCGAGTTGTAGTGCTTACGGATCGAATCCACAGAGAGCTAGGGCACACAAAAGACTAGAAATCAAGATTAATCTAGGCAAACAGTTTAATAAGCAGTAAATCAATGAAAGAAAGGTGAACAAAGTATTTGTTCGATTGGTTGATTGAGGTTGTAAACAATTAGGAGAAATTGCTAGACCTAGGGATTTATCAATCAAGAGATTCAAAACTACAATTCAAGGATGCTAATGGTTTATATATTAATTCTAGAACTCGATTTTAATAAGTAAGCAATCCAGGTTTCACATGCAATTGCTAATCAGATGTCTAAGTCCAGTCTCGGTTGTCGCTTGTTGAATTGGAGCGAGTGTCGATCGATGCTATGGCCTGAGCGTCGATCGATACTTCCTTAAACAAGGATTAACGAACTAATCGATTTAGTTCAACTAGATTCCTAGACCAACTCTCGTATGTGCCTAGGTATCTAATCCAGCAGAGTTCGGGTTCCGTTAGTTGATTGCACTTTCGTGCCTCTCAACTATCCTATGATTCTAGGTTCAAACAATTAGTCATACTTGCTAATTTAACTATTCCAGATCCTAGTATTACAAATCACTCTGGTGTAGAGATCTATAGATAACCTAGCAATCCTAATTGATTATCAGTTTGACATTAAGCTCATGAAATCCCTAAACCTAACAAGATGAATTACTCAGACATGCAAGCAATAACACAAATCATAGTCTGAATAATATAATAAATAAGAAACCAGTGATAAAACCAATAGAGTTCCAATCAATCTCTGAAGGAGAATTGATCTTCTCTCCAAACCTAAGAGAAAACAATAGAATAGGATAATAGAAAGCGTAGCCGTCAACAGTGGCTTAGAAATAACATAAATAGGGTTTATGGTCGTCCATGGGTATTTTGGTAACTTGGTGTGGCTTCTGGGCTTCAAACGGTCTTGAAATATGCTTCGCCCACGTTCTGGCATCACTGTCAATCGACACCAATGCTGTGCTATCGATTGACAGTCTTTTATCTCCTCGACAGCTTCCTCTTGCGAGGCAGACTGACCACTCTTCAGTAAAATGAAAATAACTTCTTCTACAGGATGCTGATTGACCTCAAACCGGTGGCATTAGTAATCTAACGCAAAGTTCTATCTTGTGTCAAAAGATGTGCTCAATCTAACGGTGGGAATGTCTCCATCCATAGATAGACATCTGACGCGTCTATGCAGTTATGCACCTCAAAAGGCTCCAGAATCACCATATTTCTCCAGAACGTACCTAAACCTGTAAACACTCTAAATAGACTCTATATCGTAGTAAATATATCTTAAAACAGTTATAGACCATGTCTAAAAGTGGGTAAAATTCATGGTCTATCAACTCCCCTAGACTTACCCTTTTGCTTGTCCTCAAGCAAAACAAACGCGCAGTCTCTCTGAAACAGGTTTGAAAACAGCATGGACTCGCATGATTTAAAACTTAGAATCTTAGCCTTTACAATATTGCATCCACATCTAAACAGACCTAATCACAAAAGCACACCATACCATATCCTAGCTTAGCAACCAAATTCATCTAGCCAACAACTTAGGAAATCTTATCTGACATTCCCCTCTACTAACCTCATTTCTTAGCATAAATAAAAGTGCAGGCTTTATCTTGGGGGTATCGATCACAGGATGCAAAGATTTTCAAACAAGTATTTGGATCTACAGGTAAAAGTCAGTTTCTATCTTTTCTCTCTACTAATTTCTCTCTTTAGTTAAAGTCTGCTTATATTGCAAGATCATTGACCAAGATTGGACAGGCTTCCATGAATCAAGACTTAATGGTGGTTGCCACCAAGTCATGTTCACTTCTTTTTGACCTATATCCAAGAATTCATATGAATCGAAACTTGATGATTGCCGCCACCAAGTCCCGTTCGAATTCTTTTTGTTGGAATCCTTATGAAGCAAGCCTTAATGGTTATAGCCACCAACTTCTGTTCGGATTCCACCTAACTAACACCTATTATATATATATATATATATATATATATATATATATATATGTATTTTTTTCTTTTCTTTTTCTTTTTCTTTCTTTCTTTTTCGGTTTTTTTTTTTGTAAATAAATATCTCTATCTATAAATCTAGGTTCGAAATAGAGAGAGGAAATGTGATAAATCTACACTAGGGTTTACCTTCCAGACTTGTTTGAAAAATACGATCCCATGTATATCAAGCCCCAAGACAAGTAGTTGTGTCAAGTTTAGTGTTGGAGGTCAGCTTTGGTTCCTTCAAACGATCTCAGCAAGTGTGAATAGTTGACAGGTTGATCCACTTTATTATCTTTAGTACAATCTGCAATCAGTAAGTCTAGAATTGTGCTAAAGAGTGGTTAGATAACAAGCAAAAATCTAATAAGTTCATTATCCCCTTCTTGACTCAATAAAACTCTTTTGAAAACATTTTGATAAGACTCATGAACACAATAGTATCAGTAAACCTCCCCCCAGACTTAAATTACACTGTCCCCAATGTACATCTAGTTGGAGTTATGGTGATAAATAAATCATAAGTATTCAATTTAACAAGTTAGAACGATATACCAGACCGGATTAAGTGTCGATCGATGGAAAGTAGTTACCATCGGTCGCTACATGTAATGTACTATCGATCGATATCGACATGCTCTCATCGGTCGATATGCTAGGCAATCGTCTACTTGGATCTCTCTTTTTTTCTTTTTTTTTATATATTCTAAATAGCTAACTAAACACACAATATTAGTAAACCTCCCCCAAACTTAAACAACACTATCTCTAGTTTTATACAGTCTAAGATTGGTGGGGAAATAAATCATAAGGACAATATTTATCAAAGAAAAAAGGTATACCTGACTTTGATGTGATGACCAACACAGTTAAGTGACGATCAATACTCTTGAAGCTCTGTCGATCGACGCAGTTAAGTGGCGATCGATGTATGCTAGTGAAGCTCTGTCGATCGATGTTGCACACCCATCGTCGATCCTCGGGCAAACTCGTCTTCCTCAGGTCTTTTACTTTTACCTAACATAACTTAAACAATAAAAGTCAGTAATAGATAACTAACAAAACCCATCCTTTTTTTCCGATGAACAGTGTTTTGCTAGTACAGTAACTCCCGGTTTTCGGCAACAATGTCGACCAATTTGTTTGCTACAGTGTCGATCGATGCTACAGTGCGGTTGCTACAGTACCGTCGTTACTGTTCATGTTTTTTTTTTTAATCTGCAATAAATAAAAATCAGTAACAATCTAAACTAAACTGAAAGAAATTACCTACTAGTGGGTTGCCTCCCACTCAGCGCTTATTTTTAGTCATTAGCTTGACTTTTGGATATCTGATTTAGTCTGGATGAGGATGTGAACTTGCTCTAGAACAAGTCTCGGCGTCTCTTTTTATCATCTTGTTGATGCAGTTGATAAAATCTCTTGCAGAAACTTCTCCTTTCTCTCTCAGCTCTGGATCACATAGCACTCTAACCTTGGTAAAAGGTTTAGAACCTCCTCTGCAGCGCACTCTATACTGAAGACATTGCAAAGGAACTACTGATAGGGAATCTGCATCTGCATTTCTTTTCTTTTTCTTCTTTCTATTCTTGTTCCTTCCCCCAGACTTAGACTTTTCAGTCTCGGGCTGTTCTGAAAGTCAGAAGGTATCGACCGATGCTGAAGGCTTCGTGTCGATCGATTCAGAAGACTGAGAGTCATCCGATGCTGAAGGCGGATTGTCGATCGATTCTGAGGACTGGAAGTCGACCGATGCTGCAATTCTAATGTCGACCGACGCTGATTCTGGTATTGCGGGCTCGCAATTGAAATCAGTTATGGATCTTCAAACATCTCTATGCATGAAATAAGCTCCTCACTTTTCTTCTTTTCCATGGGATCATAGAAGACAGCTTCATCAACATTAGTCAAACACATCTTATTTCTCTTAAGATCACAAATTCCCCCTATTGTAGCCATGAAGGCTCTTCCAACAAGGAGTTGAGATGTCTTGCCTGATTTGATATCCATAGCATGAAAGTCCACAGAGATAATGCATTCCCCTATCTTCACCTTAACATTCTTGATCATGCCTGCTGAGTTTACTCGGGAGCTATCCACGAAAGTGAAACTATCTTTAGAAGGTTCCATCTTTAGTCCTAATAGCTCTGCAGTGTCTATGGCCATGATGCTGACTGCAGATCCAGTATCTCAAAGGGCGTTTGGTAAATGGTGGCTATGTATAGAGCATGGAATCAGGAACTTTCCAGGATCTTGTTCCTTCTTCATTGTCCTCTTGGGTTTACGGCTGACCTTGTTGAATAGGAGCTCAATATCCTTATCAGTCTCTCTGCTCTCTCTGAAGAAATTACCAAGTCTATACTTATGATATGCATCCTCAAAAGACATATCCTTAGGAACCCTCTTCACCCTCTTGTGAAATCCTTCAAGTTCCCCTTTGTTAACTTCTCTCCTAAGGTGTTTGGGGATATAGGGTTTCCTAGATTTCACTCTCTTCTCAACCGAAATATCTTCTTTCGTTGCCTGCTTTTCCATGGTAGGTTCATATCCGTCTGTTTGGTGTCGATCGATACCTGGTAGTTGTCGTCGATCGATACCTGGTAGATGTCGTCGATCGACACTCTCAACGAAAGAGGTTTCAGCTAGGGTTTGCTCTTGCTCAGGTGCTTCTGAAGATTGGTGACTTACCTTCTCTGTTGTCTCCAAGCAAACTGAGGTCTGAGATGGATTTCGAGAGGCTTTCAAGCGGTGTGCATCAAGATCTGGTAAACGTACTTGGTATGGTATTGGCGGTTGATGATCGCTGCTCTTCTGTTGTTGTCCATCGATGTTCCCATGTTGCTATCGATCGATTGCATTGTCTTGCTGTCGATCAATGTCGTCCCTTTTAATTAGGGTGGGAGGATGCGGGTGTCGAGCAGCAAAATCTGAGTGGCTCTGAATTCGAACAGTTTTGTCCGATCCCAAAAGTGGTGTCGTTCGATGCCCGGCTGATGATGTCGATCGATGCTCAGCTGTTGGTGTCGATCGACACCAGTACGAGCTGCCTATAGACATGCAGCTTTCGACTAGGAAAGCATCTTCTTCCAGCTTTTTCTGCTCGAGCACTTCCCCAAAGTCATCATCTGAGATGGCATTAACCTGGTGCCTCTCACTTTCCACAGTTTTCCCTTTGACCAGAGCTTCTTGCTTTTTCACAGCTTCTGCAGTCTGAGAAACCTGGGCATCTAGCATCATGACATGGGCATCTAAGGTTTCAAATTTTCAATTCAGCTCTTTGTAGAGAACATCCAATCTAAGATTTAAGTATGCACTCGTCTTCTGCTGAATTTTCAGGACCTTCTCTATCATAGATTCCATCTTTTCTATATAGCCCAGATCCTCATCCTTCTTTACAGCATGTTCTACCAACGAGACTTCATGTACAAAACCAATCTCAGCCTCAACAATCTTGTCACCATCCATTGCAGTTGATTTTATCATGTGCATATCCAGATTTTTGGAACTCTTGCTAGACATCAAGTTCTCAATCAGTCTCTTAGATTCCTCTGGGGTCCTTGTCTCGAAGTTTCCTTCGCTTGCAGTATCCAGCATCACATGATATCGTACATCAATACCCTTGCATAACCTTTTCAACAACTGAATCTTCGTAAAACCATGATTTGGACAGTCCCTTTGGTATCTCCTAAACCTTTCCCAAGAGCTTTTGAAAGCTTCTGTATGTCCCTGAAAGAATTTCCAAATTTTATCTCTCATCTCTTCAGCCCTTGCATCATCTAAGAATTCAGTCATAAAAGCAGTCCTGACATCATTCCATGTAGTGAGAGATCCTGGTGGTAGGCTTCTCAGCCAATTTTTAGCATTCCCAGAGAGAGAATATTTGAACATCTTGCAGATGATGTAATCTTTGGTTGCTTCATCCTTCTGGATGCCAGAGACAAAGTCCTCGAGTGTCTCAATATGATCCGAGGGATTTTCATCAGGAAGACCACGATAAGGGTGCTGACCCACATGAGAGAAGTGTGTGTGGTGTATCTTAAATCCCTGGATTTCTAGAGGTTGAATCGCAGACCTGTTGGTGTAGAATTAACTAGGCCTGGTCAAATCTGCTAACGATCTCTGAAGAGGAACTTTAGCATCCTCGGTGGCAGCATATGGCTCAAGGATTGCAGTCCCTTGTCCATCTATCCTCTGGCCTGCTGCATTACACAGATGACCTCCAGGGTCATGCAGGTCTCCATTCTCATCCCTCTGTAGCACAAGTGTCGCGACCATGTCTGCTCGCGGATTGGTATCGACCGATGTTCGAGTTGAACTGTCGATCGTCGCTCTGTCACAAATGTCGATCGACGTAGTTGAGGTGGTGTCGATCGACGTAGTAGAGGTAGTGTCGATCGACGTCGTAGAGGTGGTGTTGATCGATGATGTGCGGTTCTCTTTGCGGATCGAGCGTTCCAAACGGGCTGTGTCTGAGAAGAAAAGTAATTCCTCCTTGCTGCTTTTTGTACTTATAGGCATGTACCTAAAAGACAAGAAAAAAATTTTATGTAAGTAACTATGACAGTAAATAAAACCTAGACTAAACCTATTAATCAAGTCTAATGGCGATCAAAGCTCCCCGGCAACGGCGCCAAATTTGATACCACTCAAATTACCCTAAGGAGTGATTTATACTCTCTCAAATAAGAGGTCGAGTTGTAGTACTTAGGGATCGAATCCACAGAGAGCTAGGGCACACAAAAGACTAGAAATCAAGATTAAGCTAGGCAATCAGTTTAATAAGCAGTAAATCAATGAAAGCAAGGTGAACAAAGTATTTATTCTATTGGTTGATTGAGGTTGTAAACAATTAGGAGAAATAGCTAGACCTAGGGATTTATCAATCAAGAGATTCAAAACTACAATTCAAGGATGCTAATGGTTTATAGATTAATTCTAGAACTCGATTTCAATAAGTAAGCAATCCATCTTTCGCATGCAATTGCTAATCAGATGTCTAAGTCCAGTCTCAGTTGTCGCTTGTTGACTTGGAGTGAGTGTTGATCGATGCTATGGCCTGAGCGTCGATCGATACTTCCTTAAACAAGCATTAACGACCTAATCGATTTAGTTTAACTAGATTCCTAGACCAACTCTCGTATGTGCCTAGGTATCTAATCCAGCAGAGTTCATGTTCCGTTAGTTGATTGCACTTTCGTGCCTCTCAACTATCCTATGATTCTAGGTTCAAACAATTAGTCACACTGTCGTATTATTTTAACTATTCCAGATCCTAGTATTACAAATCACAATGGTATAGAGATCTATAGATAACCTAGCAATCCTAATTGATTATCAGTTTGACATTAAGCTCATGAAATCCCTAAACCTAGCAAGATGAATTACTCAGACATGCAAGCAATAACACAAATCATAGTCTGAATAATGTAATAAATAAGAAACCAGTGATAAAACCAATGGAGTTAAAATCAATCTCTGAAGGAGAATTGATCTTCTCTCCAAACCTAAGAGAAAACAATAGAATAAGATAATAGAATGCGTAGCCGTCAACAGTGGCTTAGAAATAACATAAATAGGGTTTCTGGTCGTCCATGGGAATTTAGGTAATTTGGTGTGGCTTCTGGGCTTCAAACGGTCTTGAAATATGCTTGGCCCACGTTCCGGCATCACTGTCGATCGACACCAATGCTGTGTTATCGATCGACAGTCCTTCATCTCCTCGACAGCTCATCTTGCGAGGCAGACTGACCACTCTTCAGTAAAACGAGAATAACTTCTGCTACAGGATGCTGATTGACCTCAAACCGGTGGCATTAGAAAGCTAACTCAAAGCTCTATCTTATGTCAAAATATGTGCTCAATATAATGGTGGGAATGTCTCCATCCATAGATAGACATCTGACGCGTCTGTGCAGTTCTGCACCTCAAAAGGCTCCAGAATCGCCATGTTTCTCCAGAACGTAGCTGAACCTGTAAACTATCTAAATAGACTCTATATCATAGTAAATATATCTTAAAACACTTATAGACCATGGCTAAAAGTGGGTAAAATCTATGGTCTATCACAGAGTTTCGAGCTTGTCGGCGTTTGCTGCGAGTAATCTTTGCCTGTTTCTCGGCCAGCTTCTCCTTTTCGATCCAGTAGAGGTTTTCCTCCTCTTCTGTCATTGGTTAATCGAACGGGGAGATTTCCCGAGCCAATCGGCTTCTGGTTCTTCTTGGATGTTTGTCAGCGTCCTCCTCAGTATCGTTGGAGACGTCGCTGGGATCCAAGTCGACATGCTCGACTTCATTGGCCTCCGTGTGCTTAGCAGGAGGTGGAGGACTCTCTGAGTTTCGTTTCTCGGCAGGGGATGGTTCGTTGGGGTTCTGTCCCGAAGGACGTTCCCGCGACGTTCTAGGCCTGTCGTGTGGAGTTGTGAAGTCGAGTCTTTTCCCGCGAACCTTCGTAGTTCCGTGGGGACAGATTGCTCGAGTCCTTGCCGTTAAGGTTTCGACCTGTTTGGTCAAGGTGTTCACGAGCGTATCATGTTCCTCCGACCATTTTTCGTAGGTGGCAAACATCTTTTTGAACTCCTCGAGCGTTGCGGCGCTAGCTAGTGCTTTGGCAGCGGAGATTGGTGTCGCTTCCTCCGTTGAGAGGATTTTTCACGTTATCCGCTTCGTCAGTTGACATGTCTGGTTGAGCGTGTTGTAGCTGAGAGTTAGATTGATCCGTGCCCCCTTCCTTCTAGCGCCAAATTGTGGGAACCGAAATTCACTCTGTCGATTTCCGTTTAAATAAGGAAAGTAGGAGAACCCTAATTTCCCAGAGGTCCCAGATATCTGCTAATACCACACGCTAAGCAATCAGAACACAAAATAAAGACGATAAAAGACAAGAAATCGAAAAGAGAGCAAATTTGATCTTATTCCGAATTCGTGTTTGAGCGTTAGAACAAGGTAAGAGCCTGGGCTACGAGAGCTGTCGGCGAGATTACTAGTTCTAAAACCCTAAAGCTGCTAAACCTAATTGAGTCGCAACTCGAATAACAAAAACGGAAAATTGCCTAAATTGCTCTAAGTGCTAAGTTTGTTGTGTATTGCGTCTACCTTCTGCCTCTCGCATAGGACTCCTTATATACTTGCTCTTAGGTCGGTTTGCGCCTTTCCCTTTCTACCCTTAAGCCGTCATAGCCCAACAATGGACATATTCTGTTTTTTTCCGATCTTCGTGATTATCTTCGGAAACTTGACATTTATCTTGCCTTATGAACCAAGCATAAACCGTCATAAGACTTATGGGTTTTCGGTCAAGAAATCGTAAGTAGGCTTCAAGCTGCGTTTTCGGCCTCTTTGGGCCGTTCTTTGAATCAAAACGTTTACTACGGTATCTTCGATAAAATGAGCTTAGATCGAGCCCGGTCGCTACGTAGCGACCGAGCCGTGTGCGTGCTCGGTCGCAACGTAGCGACCAAGCCATGTGCGTGCTTGGTCGATACGTACCGACCGAGCTTGGTTCGAACTCGGTCGTTACGTAGCGACCGAAGCGTGTGCGTGCTCGGTCGCTATGTAGAGACCGAGTTTGGCTCGAGCCCGGTCGCTACGTAGCGACCGAAGTGTGTGTGTGCTTTGTCGCTATGTAGCGACCGAGCTTGGCTCGAGCTCGGTCGCTACGTAGCGACCGAGCCGTGTACGTGCTTGGTCGCTACGTATGACCGAGCTTGGCTTGTGCATGGCCGATTTGGATACATGTACGTTGTTTCGGACAATTGGTACCTAGTGGTTCGATTGAGATTTAGAACAAGATTTTACCACGAGCTTCTTCGTAGAGGTTCTTTTTACGAAGAATAACTTTCATAAAAAAATTTTACGCTGATTTTTACGGAGATTTGGACATCAACTTCGTCATATCCGTTTTGGACCCTAACAGTGGGTCGAAACAGTAGCTTCCCCAACGAACGACGCATCTGTAGTTATTAAGCTTTTCAAAAGCATTATCTTCCCGAGATTCGGAATACCCCAAATAGTCATAAGTGACAGTGGTTCCCATTTCATCAACAAAGTTTTGAAGGACTACTCCGTAAGAACGGAGTACACTATAGAGTTGCTACACCCTACCACCCGCAGACGAGTGGGCAGGTAGAAGTCTCAAATCGACAGATCAAAGAAATCTTAGAAAAGACCGTGGGCACATCCAGAAAAGATTGGTCTAGAAAATTGGACAATGCGCTCTGGGCCTACCGGACTGTCTTCAAAACCCCTTTAGGAACCACCCCATTTCATCTGCTATATGAAAAATCATGTCACTTACCAATTGAGCTGGAACACAAAGCAGCCTGGGCCATTAAATTATTAAATTTCGACATCAAACCAGCTGCCGAAAGAAGGCTCATATAGCTTAACGAACTAGACGAGATTAGAAATTTAGCCTATGAGAGTTCAAAGATATACAAAGAGAAAACGAAAGCGTATCATGATAAAAAGATCATTTCCCGACACTTCGAACCAAATGATCAAGTACTACTGTATAACTCTCGGCTAACGCTGTTTCCCGGAAAACTCCGATCTCGTTGGTCTGGTCCTTTTACTGTTGTGAATGCCAATCCTTATGGAGCCATTACGCTTACAAATAATAAAGGAGACGAATTCACGGTAAATGGCCAACGAGTAAAGCATTATTGGGCTAATCCGCCAAATATCAAGCCCATTGACTTAGGCCCCCTTCCCGATAATTAGAAAATTCAAATATCGAGTCAAGTTAAGGGATTAAAATAAACGCTGAATGGGAGGCAACCCATTATTTTTAATTTTAGAATTTTTTGAATTTATAAAAAAAAAAAAAAAAAAAAAACAAAATAATCGAAAAACAAAGCCTCTGTCGATCGACAACGACAGCTCGTCATAGAATGGACAGACATGGGCACACTTAAGTCGACACTTAAGTTGACATTCGCATAAACCCAAAAACCCTACAAAAATATTCCCATCTCTTTTCTCTCTAGTTTTTCACCCAAATCCGACGATTCTTGCCCTCATTCCACTCGAATTTTAACCATCTTTCCGTTTAGATCACTTAACTCACGCTTCATCATGGTATGAATACAAAATTTTCTAAATTTTCATTCTTCCTAGGGTTGAAATAGAAATCGGATTTGAACTGACATTTTAGAGATTATATCGATCGATTTGTGTTTAGGAACAATATAATAGGGAATGCTGATCGATTTAACGGATTTTCTGTACCATGCAAATCGAATTGCATAATTGGGTTTTTGCAGGTTTTCACGCATGAGATATGATCGACAACTATCGATCGATTTTCTCAAAGGCCTGTCGATCGACATCGAGACATCTCTGTCGATCGACAACGACAACTTAACCATCGAACTTCACTAATCTATTCTTGTCTATGAACTTTGTTTACAGACTGACGAGAGGTGAACGAAGTGGAGATTCATCACCAACAGCCTATCTCCTGTCCGTGACAGAGACCCTTGGACCTATTCCACTCTTTGACCACTTCGAGGACATGTGAAAAGCGGCGAAGAGCTTAGCATGCCGCAACCGTGCGATCAAGGACGCCTGGGACGACTACGACAGCAAATTTTACAACGCGTGGGTGAAGGTTTCAATAGAACCGACTCGATTCATCGATCCAGACATGGTCCGAGCATTAGGTATCCGATCGGACCTCGAGGACTTGTTAGTTGAGTTGGGTATGGGAAACTTTGCTACTCACCCACAGGTTCTCTACCCGGAGCTGGTCCGTCAGTTCATGGCCACCGTGAACGTCTACTATGCCAACGAGAGGGCAAAGAAGGCTAGCGAGGGCGTCCTGACTTTCTTCATTTGCGGCATTCGCTACAGAGTCCCTCATTTGACTCTCTGCACTATCCACGGGTTCGAGACCGAGCGCCATCACGCCATTATACCCGACTTTCCAGGGATAGGGACATTTTGGAGCCACATAGCCACCGGCTTCTTCGACGCCACCAAGACCTTTCAGTCGGACATTCGTCACCCGACTCTACGCTACTTCATGAAGGTCCTTGCCAACACCTTGTTGTGCAGGATGGAACCTAGTAAGGTTCGGGTCCAGGAGCTCACTCTGGTTTACTACGCGGTGAGGAGCTTGGTTCAGATGGAGGGCATCGAGGAGCCCGCGGACGACTCATGGCCCAACCTTGGAGCCATATTTGCTGAGCATCTGGCCAAGCTCAAGATGAAGCCTTTCTAGTCAACGGGTAAGAAGAGGGAGAGGGTTGGGAGCCTACTTACTCCGATCTTCGTCCATTGTGGAGTCCCTCTAGACGACGTTGATATGGACGACCGGATCGTCTACATGGATGCAGCGCACCTCACGAGCACACAGTGGCTCAAAGACGACCGCGACTGGTGCTTGAGGGATGAGGACGGCATACACTTGGTTAGGCTCCCACTTCAGTCACTTACAGACTTTGCCCATGGACTTAGCAGCATTCAGTCCGACCTGACCCTCGCCGAGTCCGAGTGTCAACAGCCCAGCCGTACCGCTACACGGTCCACCGCCCTGGAGGGCCCCAGTCGCATCGGCCCGGGGACGCACTACCGCCTTTCCCTCTTGTGCCAGACATGTCTACACATCCTGAGAGAGACTTCCAGCGCGTTGTAGTCGATGCTCTCACTGCCATCTGGGCTAGAGTATCGAGATGTCGCTGTTCAAGCAGGTGGAGTGTGCGAGCCAGCTCACGTCAGCAGCAGGACCGTCCCGCCAGCGCAGAGGCACCTTCAGCGACGAGACCACTGATGAGGACTAGTCCTCATATCTCTATCCCTATCTATTTATGATTTCCTTTTATTTTCGAACTCTTAGGATTTACTTTCGAACTTATTATTCTATGTTATGACTTGAGTTTATTTATTTTGCTAATCTTGCATGTGTTTGGATTGTCTAACAGAGCTAACCTAGCTGATTGATGCTAATTCTTTGATGAGTTAGACACATGGATACGTTGCAGCTAGCACAGACGTTTTCTGTCACTGCACTAACGATCGACATATATGTAATGAGATCGATCGATTATGCGGTGTACATATCGATCGATCCTCGAGACAGAGGGTAACACATTCTTTTCTCTTGTCTGACATCTAACCAATATATAGTATTTTCTAACCAACAAATCTTAGACTAATTATCATTGGGGACAGTGAGACTTAAGTCTGGGGAGAGGTTTACTGATATTTATTTATTTATTAGTCTTATTAAAATGTTTTCAAAATTAAGTTATTATTAAGTCAAGAAGGGGATTATGAACTTATAGATTTTGCTAGACATCTAACCACTCTTTAGCACCATTCTAGACTTACTGATTGCAAATAATACTAAAGATACTAAAGTGGATCAACCTGTCAGCTATCCATTCTTGCTGAGATTGTTTTGAAGGAACCAAAGCTGACCTCCAACACTAAACTTGACACAACTGCTTGTCTTGGGGTTTGGTATACATGTGTATATAGATTTATCACCCTTTCTCTCTCTATTTTCGAAATATAGATTATGAAAAAGAAATTTATATATAGAGATTTATTAGGAAGGAATTCAAACAGGACTTGGTGGCTACAACCATTAAAGCTTGATTCATAAGAATTTCATAGGTAAAGGATTAGAACAGGACTTGGTGGCTACAACCATTAAGGCTTGATTCACAAATAATCCTAGGATATAGGTCAAAAAGAAGTGAACAGGACTTGGTGGCAACCACCATTAAGGCTTGATTCATGGAAGCCTGTCCAATCTTGGTCAATGATCTTGCATATAAGCAGATTTTGACCAAGAGAGAAATTAGTAGAGAGAGAGGATAGGAACTAATGTTTATCTGCAGGTCCAGATACTTTTTTGAGAATCCTTGCATCCTGTGATCGATACTCCCAAGGTAAAGCCTTCACTTTTATTTATGCTAAGAAATGAGGTTGGTAGAGGGGAATGAAAGACAACATTTGTTAAGTTGTTGGCTAGATGAACTTGGTTGCTAAGTTAGGATATGGTATACTTGCTTGAGTTGATTCCATGTGTACCTTGATCGATACTCCCAAGATGTAGCCTACACATTTACTTTATGCAGAAATGAAGTCAGTAGAGAGGTATGTCAGGCGCTATCAGTATAGTTATGTGATGTATGGTAATGGTGACTAAGCTATAGTGTAGTACATTGAATCATCCAAGGTTAGTAATGATTCACTTCCACCTATCATATTTGCAGAAGTGAGAGTAATGATGTTAAATTATGTGACTCCCTACTGTTTTCAAAAACTTCTTTCATTAAGACTATTCTTGTTATCCTTGAGTACAAGTAAATGATAAGTCTGGGGGACTTGATATACCATCAATTTTACTAGTTTTTAGCCATGGTATATAGGTGTTTTAGGAGTCATTTATTATGTTTTGGAAATTTTTAAAGTATTTACAAGTTCAAGAGTGTTTTGGAGATATGTGGTGATTTTGGAGCATTTTGGAGATAAAGCTAGAAGAAACTCGTAGATGTCCATCGAACCAGTCCAGAGTCAACATTCAGAGTCAAACATTGATAGACCATGGATTTGACCCACGTTTACCCATGGTTTATAAGTGTTTTAGCTACTAATTATTACATTATAGAGTCTATTTAGTATATTTATAGGATCAGGAGTGATCTGGAGGAAAGTGATGATTTTGGAGAATTTTGGATATATTTGGAGTAAGCACCCAAAATGACCATCGAGCACGACCATCGGTCGATATTTAAGAGGAATAATCAATCGATGTTCACATCTTGACATCGATCGATGTTCACATCCTGACATCGATGGACAGCGAAGCGCGCAGAAAGCCCGTTTGGTCTCAGCTGACTTAGAGACCGAGTCTTCACCTATTTACAAGATTACCCCTGATTAGTTTTAACCTAATTATATAAGCTTTGCTACCATGTAAGAGGCAAAGTGTGCTTTCTTGTTTTACTGATTTCACATCAAAAGCTTTTTAGGATTTTTAGTAGATTGGAGAGAAAATCCAAAGAGATTTGTGATTGGAACTACATTAATATCTATTTATTTATCTAATGCAGTTTTCATACCTAATTGATGTTATGAATTGCTTGGCCATGTCTGAGTAGTTTTCTTTGTTAGATTTAGGGTTTAAGGTTATGAGGGATTAGCCCCAACTATAGATTGCTAAGTTGTGATATTCATCTTTAGGATTGTCATTAATGTCTGATTCTAGATTAGCTACCTAGAACTTTCCCAAGGAGTTGTAGACATAAGCGATAGCTTGCATCTCACCCTGAAACCATCCTAACTGAGCTAAGATTTGTTAAGAGTAAGGAGAGAGTTGATCTAGTGAGCTTAGTGAGCACATTCAACCTGCGCATTAATGCTTGACCAAGAGTGTCGATCGATATTCTAATAGAATAATCGGTCGACGTGTCAGAAATTGTATCGATCGATATTCCTATAGAATCATCGATCGACACTAGTCAATAGACAAACCTAGAAAGTGAGAGCCTAGTGGTTTGTTTATAAGTGTTGAGCTCTACAATATCATGCATGCAACTTATTAAGCATCTGTAGGATTATAATCCTGATTACCTGAATAAAAACCCTAACTCTAGCTACTTTCATCTAAGTACCAAAACCCCAATCAATCAATCGAGCAATTACTTTTCTCACAAACCTGCTATTTACATTTAAACATAAAATCAATCTAGCTTAACCAATCTGATTAGATTTATTAGGTTCCCTAGCTCCTTGTGAATTTGATCCCTAAGTACTACAACTGAACCTCTTTTTTGAAAGAGTAATTCACTCCTTAGAGTAATTAGAGTGATATCAAATTTGGCGCCGTTGCCGGGGAGCTTTGATTGCCATATAGATTTAGTCTGGTTTAGTCTAGGTTACTTCTTAAAACCACTTTCTGACACAAAAAAAAGTTTCTTGTCTTTTCAGGTACATGTCCAGTAGTACTAGAAGCAACAAAGAAACTTAACTGCTATTCTCATCAGACCCTGCAAGTTTGGAACGCTTAATCCGCAAATGAAGACGCTCCTCATCGATCGACAACAACAACAGTTTGTCGCTTGATTCTCAACAACCGCCGTCGAGCCACACACCAGTTTGGTCGACCGACACTCGCTCACCAACGTCAACCGAAGACACTCTTCTTCCGTCGACCGACATCTTCCATCCGACGTCAATCAATACTCCAGTTTGAACATCGATCGATACTGAGCTGCGAGACATGGTTAAGACTTTGATACTTGTACGTGATGATAAGGGAGACCTGTATGACCAGGAGGATCATCAGCGTAATGCAACAGGTTATAGGATGGATGCTCATGGGGCTGCAATCCCTGAGACTGATGCTACAGGAGCTGCTCAACCTATAGATGAGGCCACTCGATCCAGAACGCTAGCTGATTACAACCGTCCAGATCAGTTCTACACCAACAGATCAACTATTCGTCCTCCAACTATCCAGAGAGGGGATTTCGAGTTGAAGCCACAGAACTACACACTCGTGGGACAGACACCCAACCATGGGTTATCTCACGAGCATCCTATGGACCATCTGGAGAGTTTTGAGGATCTCATATCTGCTATTAAAGTTGAGGGAGTCTCTGAGGACTACCTACTTTGCAAGCTCTTCAAGTACTCACTTGCTGGAGAGGCTTCGCACTGGCTTAAGCAGTTACCACCACGATCTCTCACATCCTGGAGCGACATCAATAATGCATTTCTATGCGACTTCTTTGATGAGGCGCATGCTAAAGACTTGAGGAACAAGATTGCTACATTCGTATAGGAGCCTACAGAATCATTCAGAAGCTCCTGGATCAGATTCAAGTCTTATCAGAGAGATTGTACACACCATGGATTCAACAAAGTACAATTGCTCAGTACTTTCTTCTGAGCCATCGCAGTGCAGTATCAGATGTCTCTTGATGCTTCCAGCGATGGGAACTTCAACACCAGGAATCCAGAGGAGGCTGTGAGAGTTATTGAGAACTTGACATCCAACAACAGTACCAAGAACACTGATTTTGAGAGGAAGAGATCTGCAACCATCCTTGGGAATGACCAGATGGATGAAGTGAAGGCAAAGCTGAACTGTGTTCACAAACTTCTCAGGAAGCAGGCTTGCTTAGTTTAGGATGCAGAAGCTGTAGACACAGAGGGTAGAGCAGAAGTAGAAGAAGATGTGAACATCATTGGTGGAACTGGATTTCAGAGGTCTGGAAACCAGAAATGAAACTTCTATGACCAGAAAAGTGATTTCAGCCAGAGTTCGCAGCAGCGGAAACCCTACAGCAACAACAGAAGTTATGGAAACTCATTGTACCAGAAGCCACCACCACCTACTCAAGAGAGCAAGATTGAATCCATGATTGATAAGGTACTTGAGGGACATCAGAGCATGACAGTGGACTTACATGGGAAGATTGACTCTGTCTACACCAACCTGAACACAAAGTTTGAAACTTTGAGCACTCATGTGAAGAAACTGGAGATGCAGGTTGTTCAGACAGGAGAAGCTGTTAAGAGGCAAGAGACCTTAACAAGAGGGGTAGGAGATGAAGTGATGAAGCACCACATTAACGCCATCATAGATGATGATTTCTTGTAGGTGGTGAAGCAGGAGAAGCTGCAAGAAGGAGATTTCGAAGTGGAAAGCTTGATGATCTTCGGCGGATCCAATTGGTGTCGATCGACGCCGGACTTCGAACATCGATCGAAGGACTTCAATGAAAACCGATCGACAGGCTCTCCTGAGCATCGATCGATGACACCTACGGAGTCGACTGCATCTTGCAATGCCGTGAGGATCATGACTCACGAGGAGTTCGCAGCAAAACACCCACATGCGCCCAGCCATGTTTATGTCAAAGTCGATCGACATTCTGATTCCGTTATCGATCGACAGAGAGAGACCGCAATCGATCGACAACCTCCAGCTCCCATCGATCGACGCGCACCTCTCACATACCGAGTGCGGATGCCAAAGATAAACGTCGCCCATCTAAATGCACTCAGGCCACAACCCAAACCTTCAGATAACCCACCAGAGGATACTAGTCCACTTTCAGATGATGCAGCAGAACCTATGGAAGTTGATAAGGCTCCTATGAGAAGAACCTTGAGGAAGAGAAAAGGAAAGGTTGCTAAGCATCTGAAAAGGGAAGCTAATGAGAAGGAGATGGAAAGTTTCCAAAAGAGAGTCTTCAGGATTCCTTTAGAAAGACCATTCGAGGAGGCCTATTTTACCCACAGATTGTGGATGTTCTTCAGAGAGACCAGAGAGACTGAAGAGGACATTAGGATAATGTTCTATGAGACTAGAGAAAATATGATGAAGAGGATTACACTGAAGAAGAAGAGTGATCCTGGGAAATTTGCAATACCATGCACAGCGAATGGTATTGAATTCCCACATGCACTGTGCAACACAGGAGCATCAGTTAGCATCCTACCTAGGGTTATGGTAGACCATCTGAGTCTGCAGGTGGAGCCTTCCAAGGAATCATTCACATTTGTGGATTGTTCTCAGAGAAGCTCAGGAGGAATTGTAAGTGACCCAGAGGTGCAGATTGGTAATGCTCTAGTTCCAGTTGATTTCCATGTCCTTGATATTAAGCTAAACTGGAACTCTTCTTTATTACTTGGGAGAGCCTTCTTGTCAATAGTAGGAGCAGTGTGCAACATGCAAACCAACCAGTTGTGCCTGACGCTCATAGATACTCATGTCCACTACAACCCTATTCCAGTCAAGAAGCCACAGACGTCCTCCAGAAGAATTGATGATCTAGGACTCATCGCAGCATGCCACTGTGGAGCTGAGTATGAGACAGAATATTCGGCGTCGACCGAAACTCACACCGCCACATCGATCGACAGTACCCATCAGAAATCGATCGACAGTGCCCATCAGAAAATAGTCTGAAAGAAGAATCGGTCGCTAGTAGTCCAAGAAATTGGGAGAATGACTACTACAATCCCACCATGGCAGCACACACCAGAGACACCATGCATACAGAGGAGTATGATGAAAATTACAAGGAGGAACGAGCTATAGAGCACAGTGCCATTCTTGATGAGGAAGATAGACTTCTACATCATTCCTCTTGGAAAAGGAATGCGCTGTCGATCGGCAGAACCGTCTCACCATCGATCGACACTCATCTTCATCAGACAAGCCAAAAACGAGCATCGACCGACATTGCCTACTACCCATCGATCGACACTGGAGTCGACCGTGCACGAGAAGGGGACTACTCGATTGGCAATTGGGAAGATAATCACCATCACGAAAGTTATGCAGTAGAAAGTTATGCAGTAGAAACAGCGGTACATGAGCTAGGAGCAGATGAACTTCATGAAGGTTTCACATATGAGGAACTTCTCAACATGCAAAGACGTGATGAACCAGATCAACACCAAGCACAAGCTTGTGGGGAAAGAACAAGTTTCAGCCATTCTTTTGAAAAAGCAAACCGCCCGTCGATCAATGACAAACCTAAATCATCGATCGACATCCGTTCGAAACCACCATCCACAGTAAGAGAAAACCTTAATTTTGATAATTAGTATCTAACACTGGATGAGTTTGGTATTTTCAGGGACCCAGATGGCTATGCAAGAGGAATAGATGGACATGCACTGCAAATATCCAGAGAGGACATTGCAGACATTCTTCAGATGGCTAATGTAGCAGATAATCTCTTCTTGCAACAACACACTTTCCCAGCCCATCAGAAGAGGGTTACAAATGAGTTCTATGACACAGCTGGTGGCATAGACAATCATTTCAAGCAGTCGACATCCTACTCGACCGTCGATCGACATTGACGTCCCTTCATCTATCGACACACGTCCAGAATTTGGCAGAAGAGCCTACGACCGTGATGGAACTAGGAGATCGCACTGGGAAGAAAAAGATGAGTATGGAGTCTACAGAGATGATCAGGGACATGCCAGAGATGTAGACGGACACATCATCAGAGTATCCAAGGATGATATCAGAAGTCTTCTGGAGAGAGCTTCAAGAGATGAGCACAACTACATATGTCTTCCAGAACATGCTAGCTCATTCACACAGACAAAGCTGGTACCAGAGATCTACACCAAGGACGAGATCAATGAGATGTTCTATGGAGTCTGTGGAGCCCAAGAAAAGAATGAAAGTGATTTCCAGATGAAGCTTTATGGTGTCTACTACCCACTGAATGATAGCATCAGTTGGTTGACCTCATGCATGGAGGAGATGAGGCAAGACATAGCCAGGATACAAACACAACGTGCAGCCGAAGCAAACGCACCAGCGTCGATCGATAGCCACCACTCAACATCGATTGACGACAACCCGCAACACTCACATTCGATGAAGTCTCAACCAGATTTTCACACCAGAGAAGAGATTGATCAGTTGGTAGAAGAGATCTATAGAACTCTGGAAACTACAGAAGAGAGGCTTGATAGGAGATGTGATGACATCTATTTCCCAATGGACCTTACAATGAGTTCTTTGACTTCTCAGATAGAAGCAATACATAGGGAATTAGTGGAGATTCAGAGATACATTGTCCGTCGACCAAAAGCATTAGCATCGATCGACAGACGCAACAACAGATCGATCGACAAGCATAGACAAACATCGGTCGACGAAGCTACAAACCGAGGCAGGCTAGTACCAAAGGTGATATCAGACATGTCTGATACACACAACCATGGAGAGGAGATCTCAGCTGACACTTACGCCACACTTATGAGACATCAGTTCAACCTTGAGAGTCATGAAGATAGGTTGAAGAAGATAGAAAACACAACTGCAACAATGAAGGACAAATGGCGCAGAGGAGATGAAGCAATGCGAGACTTCACTGGTAAATGGTTCAACAAGCGCAAAGAAGAGATGGACACTTGTTTCCCAGCAAGTTTCACATTTCAACATTACTAGCCAAATCACCTCCAAAGTCAAAATAAATGACTATAACAAAGCGCTGAGTGGGAGGTAACCCACTATTAAGTAATATTCAATTGGTTTTTATTAATCTAGTATTTATATTGGTTTTTAATTATTGCAGGTCATAATAAAAAAAAAAGATCCGAGTAGACGATTGCCGTGAGTATCGACCGACGAAACACTGCCGACATCGATCAACAGAACATCACCTGCCGCGACCGATATCAACACCTTTGCATCGATCGACATACATTCCAGTCTGGTATATCGTTCTAACTTGTTACATTGAGTCCTTATGATTTAGTTATCACCATAACTCTGACTGAATATACACTGGGGACAGTGTAGTTTAAGTATAGGGGGAGGTTTACTGATTGTAGTTTATTCCTGAATCTTATTAAAATGATTTCAAAAAAAAAAAAATTATTGAGTCAAGAAGGGAATGATGAACTTATTGATTTTGTTTGTTATCTAACCACACCATTCTAGATTTACTAGTTGCAGATAGTACTAAAGATACCAAACTGGATGAACCTGTCAACTATGTTACACTTTCTAAGAGTGTTTGAAGGAACCAAAGCTGACCTCCAACCTAATTGAGCTCAACTCTGCTTGTCTTGGGGCTTGGTATACATGAGATCGGATTCTTCAAACAAGTCTGGAAGGTAAAGCCTTGTGTAGATTTATCACCCTCTCTCTCTCTATTTTCGAAATATAGAGATATAATTATAGACATTGTTAATATATATATATATATATATTAATTAGGAAGGGATTCGAACAGGACTTGGTGGCTACAACCATTAAGGCTTGCTTCATAAGAATTCTATAGGAAAAAGATTAAAACAGGACTTGGTGGCTACCACCATTAAGGTTTGCTTCATAAATAATCCTAGGATATAAGTAAAAAAGAAGTAAACAGGATTTGGTGGCTACAACCATTAAAGCTTGATTCATGGAAGTTTGTCCAATCTTGGTCAATGATCTTGCAATATAAGCAGACTTTGACTGAGGGAGAATTAATAGAGAGAGAGAGATGATAGGAACTATTGCTGCAGGTCCAGATACTTGTTTGAGCCTACACTTTATTTATGTAAGAATTGAGGTTGGTAGAGGAGATTGTCAAACATAATTAGCTAAGTTGTTGACTAGATGAACTTGGTTGCTAGACTAGGATATGGTATAGTGTGCTTCTGAGACTAGGACTGTCTAAGGTGTTGATTCTAAGTTTAAAATTATGTGAGTTCCTGTTATTTTCAAACATCTTTCAGAGAGACTGCCTGAATGTTTTGCTTGAGGACAAGCAAAAGGGTAAATCTGGGGGAGTTGATAGACCATGGATTAGACCCATTTTTACCCATGATTTATAAGTGGTTTAACTACTAATTATTATTTTATAGAGTTTATTTAGTATATTTATAGGATTGAGAGTGATTCGGAGAAAAGTGATGATTTTGGAGCATTTTGGAGATATTTGGAGTAAGCATCCGAGATGACCATCGAGCACGACTATCAGTCGATATTAAAGAGGAATTATCGATCGATGATCTTGACATCGATCAACAGCGAAGCGCGCAAAAAGCCCGTTTGGTCTCAGCCGACTTAAAGCCCAAGTCTTCACCTATTTACAAGATTACCCCTGACGAGTTTGAACCTAATTATATAAGCTTTGCCAACATGTTAGAGGCAAAAGTGTGCTTTCTTGTTTTATTGATTTCACAGAAAAATGTTTTTAGGAATTTTAGTAGATTGGAGAGAAAATCCAAAGACATTTGTGATTGGAACTCCATTAATATCTTTTTATTTATCTAATGCAGTTTTCATACCTAATTGATGTTATGAATTGCTTGGCCATGTCTGAGTAGTTCTCTTTGTTAGATTTAGGGTTTAAATAGGTTATGAGAGATTAGCTCCAACTATAGATTACTAAGTTGTGATATTAATCTTTAGGATTGTCATTAATGCCTGATTCTAGATTAGCTACCTAGAACTTGCCCTAGGAGTTGTCGACATAAGCGATAGCTTGCATCTCACCCTGAAACCATCGTAAGTGAGCTAAGACTTGCTAAGAGTAAGGCGAGAGCTGATCTAGTGAGCTTAGTGAGCACATTCAACCCACGAATTAACGCTTGACCAAGAACGTCGATCGATATTCCAATAGAATAATCGGTCGACGTTTCAGAAAGTGTATCGATCGATATTCCTATATAATTATCGATTGACACTGGTCAATAGACAAACCTAGAAAGCGAGAGACAAGTGGTTTGTTTATAAGTGTTGAGCTCTACAATATCATGCATGCAACTTATTAAGCATTTGTAGGATTATAATCATGATTACCTGAATAAAAACCCTAACTCTAGCTACTTTCACCTAAGTATCAAAACCCCAATCAATCAATCGAGCAATTACTTTGCAAACAAACCTGCTATTTACATTTAAACATAAAATCAATCTAGCTTAACCAATATGATTAGATTTATTAGGTTCCCTAGCTCCTTGTGAATTTGATCCCTAAGTACTACAACTGAACCTCTTATTTGAGTGAGTAATTCACTCCTTAGGGTAATTTGAGTGATATCAAACATCATTTCCTTCAAGGAATTGTTTGTAATGCTTGTGTTCTAGAGTATCTAACTAGAACCCTAAACTTAGAATAATTAGGCGCACGCGACTTTATGGTATGTTACCTGAATGAATTCCCTTTAGCTATGATTGCTAGAAATAAGCGACAACTGATTTAGTTAATATTAGTGAACCTATCGAACAGCTCGCTAAAGCTTGCCTAAGGAAACATCGATCGACGCTAATCTCATAGCATCGATCGACGTTCGATCCATATCAACAAAAGACAACTAAGATATATGACTTATTCAATAGGATTTATTGGCATGCGGAAGCTAGTATACATTATCATTAGAATTCGAATTCTAGGATTGACAACCTAAGCATATATATCACTATAATCCTTATTACCTGAAACCCTAGATCTAGCTATTTTCTCATAATTGTTTACAACCCCAACCAATCAATCAAACAACTGAACAACTGCCTTGTTCACCCCTGCTATTATTTAATTTACTCTGTTTACCTAGCTTAATCATAAGCTGATTAGGATCTATTGTGTGCCTTAACTCCTTGTGGATTTGATCCCTAAGTACTACGACTGAACCTCTTATTTGAGAGAGTAAAAATCACTACTTGGAATAATTTGAGTGATATCAATTACAACCATGTCCTCTATGTTCAACAACCTGGATAGATCCAAAAACTCTAGCTACAAAAAACTATCTCCAACAAAAGATACAACAACAACAAAAGAGTAATACAAGAGTTTCAAACAGGCAGGCATAAAACAATCTCAGCTCACTAGGATTTTGGCTACCAAAGACTAATACCTCGTACAAATCCAAGGTGAATAATTAAATACGACATCTGTCAAATTTCAGCTCAATCAGAAAATCAGTGCCGGTGATGTAGCTCAAAATACCCTAGGGCTACTCTCTCAAATAAGAGATTGATTGCATCAATTAGGGATCAAATCCACATGGAGTGTGGATCACACAATTTACTTATTGATCTAAAGCTAAGCAATAATAAAACAGTAAATAAAACAATAAAATCGGTTGGGAGATATATGGGAAAGTCACGAGACTTAGGGTTTCAAACATGCAATCAGAACTCAACTCGAATTCAGTAAATAAGATAGAAAGCTCTCACTACGAGCCTTATCAGATGTCTAAATTTAGAATTTAAACTCTTGTATACGAATTCAGTTACTTCAGACAAGCATTAATGTTCAGATTCAATTAGTTCACTAAGTTTCCTAAACCACTCCACTGTATGTATCAACCTAGCTCAGTAGAATTAGATTCAAGAGTCGAACCCACTTTTGTGATTGTCGCTTATCCTATGATCATGTTTCTAGTTAGCTATTCTGGAATATAAGAAGTAAGAAAAATCATGTGAAGGATCCAATATGATCACCTTAGCAGTTCTATATTTTACAAGTTCATCAAAACCCTAGAAAACCCTAAATCTAACAAGTAAACTACTCTGACATAATTAAGCAAGACATAAATATATACTGAATGAATTGCATTAAAACATAGATATAGAAATATTGGATTTCCAATCAAATCTTTGAAGGAGCCTTGTGATCTTCTCTCCAAAAACCTCTCTAAGAATAATAAAGAGCTTAGCTTAAACAATGGTTGTAAAATAAAATAAATAGATCAAAACACGTCTAGAGGCTTTATTGTAATTTGTAGAAATTTTTGGGCCAAACTTGGTTCTGGAAACAGAGTCGGCCCACGTATCCGCTTTGGTGTCAATCGTCACTCAACAAGGTGTTGATCGACACTCCTTCCAAATATCGGCCTAAATTTCTAATTTCTTGAACAGCTGCAGGTTTCTTCGTCTTTATGAAAAGATCCTAAAATAGACTCAAAACATAATATAAAGACTCTAACTACGGTTTATACTATGGCTAAAACTGGTAAAAAAACATAAATATCAACTCCCCCGGACTTATCCTTTGCTTATCCTCTAGCAAAACATAGAATGTACATGTGGAAGAGGTTTGAAAACGTAGGGACTCCCTGTTCTTTCGAACAACTACAATCACCTATACAGTGTTGCAAGCCACATCGAATCATTGACAACTTTAGAGGCACTTCCATGTTTTTTGTCTTAGCTTAGCAACCTGACCATCCAGCCCACAACTTACTAGACACTATATGACATACCCCTCTACTGGCCTCATTTCTGCAATAAATGTGTAGTCTTTATCTTCGGAATATCGATCACTGAACATGGCATCTTACTCTAGCAAGTACTAGAACACACATATAGTGTCCGCTGGTCCCTTTCCTCTATATTTTTCCCTTTATGGTCGATTTTTCTTTTTTTTCATTTTATTATATCTGACAAAGACATAGGCGAATAATGAGGTCATAGGAAATTTTTCTACCCCTTACTTCCATCGATGTGTGATCATTCCATTAAAGTAGAATAATGGGGTCGATGAAAATTTCCAGATCCCTCTACTCCTCAGGAAGTCATTTCAGTCTTATATATCGGAAAAAAAAGAGATGGGAACCAATACACAAAGACTTCTACCTTTCAGACTCGCAGGAGGAATCCGATCTAGTGTATACCAAACCCCAAAACAAGCGATTGATGTAAATTAAGGTTGGAAGTCAGCTTTGGTTCCTTCAGACATTCTTAGCAACGTGGAGGTTACTGGCATGTCAATCAACTTTGGTGTTTCTATTCAGTACACCATGCAATCAGCAAATGAAAAAATGGTATTGGAGAGTAGTTAGGCAGTTGGTTCCAAGAAAAAGTTAATCATCCCTTTTTTGACTATATAAAATGACTCAACTGACACTCAAAACAAAACACTAGGCCTGGGCATAAAATCCGGAACCCGAAATTCAAACCGAACCCGAACCGAAAAACCCGACCCGTTATCCGACCCGAAACGTAAAAATACCCGAAGGAGTTTTGTAGGGTGGTACAAAAAATATCCAAACCCGAAGTGTTATTAACCGAACCCGAACGGGTAACCCGAAAAATCCAAAATTAATAGTCAATATAAATATTTTGAAATATATATAGGTATTCCAACTATTAAATTCAATATTGTGGTAATATTATATATAATAATAAATATTAAAATTCTAATAAATGCTTTAAAATACACAATTAGTTATAAATAAGTATTTTATAATTTGCTCATTGAAATAAAACGTCTACTCTCTATAAGGCAATACATATCTACTCTCTATAAGGCAATACATATTGTTTACAAATGATGTTTGTTTTCATGCTTGATTTAACAATTTACTGTTATTTTATCAATTTTATATGTGATAGATTAATTTTTATTTAATAGATGTTTTTCTTTATGTTTTACTTCAAAAATTTTGTTTTTTACTTTGGTTATATCCGAACCGAACCGATATAACCCGAATCCATACGATATATGATTACTTTATGGTTTTTATGATGCAATACAATTTTGAACCGAACCCGAAGTGTTATTATCCGAACCCGACCCGTACTAATAAAATTTTAGTATGGGACCTAGAAGCGTAAACCCGAAAATCTGAAAACCCGAAAAACCCGACCCGAATGCCAACGGGTATCCGAACGCCCAGGCCTACAAAACACAATGTCAGTAACTTCCTTCCCCATACTTAGACAGCACTGTCCCCAGTGTTATACTGTTTGAGATTGGTGAAGGAAATAAATAAAACTGTAAAATTTAACAAGGAAAATCGGGTTATACCTGCCTTATGATATGAGTGTCGATGACATATTGAAATGGTGATCGATGCTCGTGATGTAGTGTTTACCGACACTGGTTCAGAACTCGTCTTCCTTGGATATTTTTTCAACTGAAAATGTGAAAATACCTAATAGTGGGTTGCCTCCCACTCATCGGTTGTTTATAGTCTTTAGCTTGACGTTTTGGAGTTATGGGCTAGTCCCGAGGCAAATGAGAACTTTCTGGAAAACAAGTCTCAACATCTTCTTCACTCATTTCGAACCAACAGCCCCAAAGCTTTTTATGGCTTTTTATCCTCTTGTTCTCTGCTAGGCAAGAACCACTGATCCGTTTCACTAGTAGCTCCGGACACTCCATACGGTTACTAACCCATCCGATACTGTTGTTCAGCCGAATTTTAGTTGCATCCCACTTCCTACAGAAATCATCTATCATCTTATGCTAGGCATAAACTGATATGATACTAAACAAACCAGATGACAATACAAATGTGGTCAAGTCCATATGGTCAGCTGAAGACAAACTTGAAGACAATACAAGCGTGGTCAAGTCCAGATGGTCGACTAAAGACAATCTTGATGACAATACAGCGTGGTTAAGTCCGGATGGTCACCTAAAGAACATGAAAATAAGCTTGACCACGAGGAAGAGCTTGTAGATGAAGATGTCCTAACAATTCCAGAGGGAAACATTGACTCATGCAAGATCAAAAAGCTCCAGGAAGCTGTTAGTGGAATGCTTAAGTCAGTTTGGGAATAAGAAGAAAGCCATGGTCAAAGTCTGATCATACATGATACCTTGATCACAGCTACCTTAACCACGGTTCAAGCAAGTCGTGTTCGAAGTTTAAGCTGATCAACAATTAGGTAAGTACTTGTGTGTGCTCTTTTTCCCTGTCTTTGATTTTGTCCCACTGGGTTTTCCAAATATAGGTTTTTAACGACACCACAAGCTACTTTCATATCACCTAATTTTGGTCCAAGAAGGAGTATTATGATGCCTAAATTCTAAACTATCTAAGTATGTTTTATTTTGAAATTTAAACTTCAGTTTGTTGTGTTTGGCGTTGGAGCCTTCGTGTGTTTCCAAGAAGTTGTGCATGTACACTCTTCTTCATATATATGATATGGTCGAAAATAATAAGAAACTATCTATTTTTTTATTCTAAAACTCTCTCTTAAAGTAGATCATCCTGTTGGTGTGTCATATCCAGCAAAATCCTTTGAGTTCTTTGGTGTGTAATATCTGAAGAAATCATAGAGGAATATCAAAGGCCTTCTGCAACCTTTGTCTGACCATTCAATCCACATCCCTTGTCAGTGATTTCCCTGGATCCACTACAACAAATCCAATTACTTCAGACAAGCATTAAACTCAAGTTTTAATTTTTAAATAAACAACTATGCCAACTCTTGCTGTGACTAGTTATTTAGTCCATCTAAGTTTAGTTCAGGTAATTGACCATACTCTCGCGAGTCTCAATTATCCTAAGATCTAGATTTAAGGTGATCAATTGTAAACTATGATTAATACCAACTAGATAAAGAACCAATTGATTATCCTAGCAATAATACCAAGTTAATAATCCATTAAGTAACCTTGGTAGAACCTTAAATCTAACAACAGAACTTCTCAAACATCATCATGAAGAACATCATAATAAATCTTAATAAAATGCATAAATATAATAGAGTAACTAGGGGAGTTCAATATCTTCTCTACGAAGGAGTTCAGATCTCTCTCTCCAAAAATAAACATAATTTACAAAACTTTAAAAACCCTAAAATATAGTCTCAAACACGTCCAGGGGCTTCCCGATAAATTACTGGAACTCCTGGGTCAAGTTGTAATTTATTTGATCATCATTAAATTCGTCGCACATGGCGTCGATTGACGCATTACGCATAGACAGACTTCGACTCCAAGTTTTCAGTATTGTTCTCTTCACAGCTTCAATATACTCCAAAAGCTCCATCATGCTCCAAAACGTACTTAAACCTGAAAAAACTCTAAAACGACTCAGAATACGTATAATAGGCTTTAAATAGGACTTGTATCATGGTTAAAAACTAGTAAAAACCATGATATAACAGTTTTGAAGATCATTGTTTGAAGAAAATAATCTAGTAACAATCTCTCTTGATCCATACACAAAAACATCAGCTCCAGAGCTAGGGTGGTCAGATAGGGAAGTTGAACGTTGTTGTTCATTTTCTAGCTACCAAATATTCTGATGTGGCGAACATTGTTCAGGCACCTATTATGCATGGAGGCGGAAGCCATGATTCTGAAGATGATTCTGAAGATGATTATGAAAAAGTTTAGTTGTTTCTTTGTATTTTAATTTAGTACTTATGTTTATAAATATTTTTGTAATGATTTTTGTTTTTTTTTTAGTTATGTTTTTGTTTGATTAATTTTATTACTTTTTATTTATAATAAGTATTTATAATTTTGAAAGTATAAAAATTATTAAAATTGCGAGGGACTCAAATGGCTCGCAAATTTGCAAGGGAAGAGGTTCCTCGTAAATGTGCGAGTGAAGTGGTTCCTTGCAAATTTTCAGTGGAATAAATTCCTTGTCAATTAACGAGGGACCAGTCTCTCAAAAATTTGCAAGAGATTTTGTTTCCTTATAAATTTGCAAAAGATTTGTGAGCATTTTGAATTTGTGAGTAACAATTTGCAAGGGAATGACTTTCCTCGCAATTCCTTTCCAAATCGCTATTTGCAAGGGAATTGCGATGGTTTTTCCTTCCAAACTGCTCTGTATCTTGTAGAGTGCTAACTTCAAGAGAGAGAGAAATAGGAATGCTGATGATAAGGGCCACTAGGTAAAGGTGCTCCGAACTCCATATTTTAGATATAAACAAGTCAGAGAAGTTTCCTTATGGACTCGACGTAACTTCCTATCCAAATAACGAAAGCATCCATTTGGTGAAACCTCAAAGCTCGCACGGTCTCAAGACGGTACTTACATCAGCTCCAACCATATTGTAACACTAATATAAATAATTGGATCTTCACAAGCGAAATGGTAGTAACACCCTTATCATGAACCAAAACAGAGACACCCCACAATTATTGGACAGGGACAAAGGATTAAAGCATACGATGATGTCTTTCAACCGAGATACCGATAAAAAGTCAGAAAGGGATGAGGCAGCTGAGACAGTAGACATCAAGGAACATGATTGGGAAGCAACTAAGTAGATTCGAATTAACAAAAACCACATATTGAAACCAGCAAGAACCACCATTGCGAACCAGATCCAATATCCAAGCCTACAACAGTTATGCCAAGCAAATCCTGACTCCCTAGAAACTCAGCTAAACCACATCCTAGACTAAAACCCCTAACAATGAAACCATCATGAGACACTAGATCATGCGGTGAAGCTAGGAACAAACAGAGATTCAAACAAAATCTTACCATCGACCCTCAGCGACACTGTACACCAAGGAGCACACCCTTGGCACCGAGAACGATGACGAGATTGGACCCAATCAAATCTCCCAATCAGATCTGATGATACCAAGCCAAAACCTATAGAAGAGACATGAAAACGAGATGAAAAGCCAAAGACATAAAAGAAATGGTGGGGGCGCTGCTCCTGACAGCTGCGGCTTAATAGAGATGAAATTGAGATGTGGCGGCAACCTTTGCCTTTGGAGAGAAAATGAACTAGGATTTGATAAAAGACTGAAACTGTAATTTTATGTTTTTTTTTTTTAACATCTAACTTTTTATTATTGATATTGTGAACATACATAGTCTTGATGCAAAGATGAAGTAAACCCTTTGCCAATTTTTCTGCAACCATATTTGCTTGCCTCTTTACCCATCTGAATTCCACCTCTTGAAATAACCGGGACCACCATCTTACTTCCCTAATCCAATTATACATACCAAAATGTAAGACTTTGTTGTTGAGAATATCCATCATCTTCTGATTGTCACCTTCCAATATTATTTTCGTATAACCCAAACTCCAACAGTGTTGCATTGCATTGATAAGAGCTTGAAATTCCACTTCCATTGCATTGAAGATCCTGTTCCCCAGAGCTTGCCCCGCAAACCGGAAAATACCCCTTTCATCTCGGACAACCCAACCAGCTTTACTTAATGAAGTTGCATTCATAAAGGAGCCATCAAAATGTAATTTTAGGTTTCCTTCAGACTAAACTCTACGTATTATAACAAAAACAGAAAAAGTTGAATACTAAGCTATATATAGTCCATTTTGCAAAATCTTCTTCTTTTTAGTTATTTTTCTTTATTAGTTTTAAATTTTTTTCAAATAAAGAAATTGCATAAGAAATTTAAAACCGTTATTTGAAAAAGGTATAAAATCAAGATCTATACTATTAAAAGGGAAGAATTTTTTAAAAAATCTACTTGAACAAGATTGTTGGACCATTTGACTATACTTAACTATTTTTTTGGTTTTACCTTTTTTTTTTTTAACTATATAAGTACTTTACATCATTTAAATGAACTCATTTATTATTATCCCATAATATATTATAATTACTCTAACAATAAATCCCCATGAATATAAGACAGATTATTCAAACATGTTTACACATAATGTGATCATTACCACATATAGTTCCACTAATAGTATAAAATTTTCAATGGTTTAGTTATGTTTAATATATATGTTGTAATGGAGAATCATCTTGTACATAATAAATATTTTTTCATTTTTACGTGAACTGAAAACTAAAAGTTTTAATGTCAATTATTCAACTATGAAACATTAATTTAATTAATTACATGCAATCAATTATTAAGATTTGATCTTACATTCTTATATATGAACTAAATGATTAATCTTATCATTAAAAATATTAAATGGGTCTATACGGGTTGGAGATTTAAATGGAATTAGTAAAAAAAAGAATGGGTTAAATAATTTTTAGTTACTTTAAAAATTCTAACAATGCATATGATAAGTTTTATTAAATTTTCACAAATGTAAAATATCTTGTGCTTTAAATCGGGTAGTTATGTTGTTTCGAACAAATATATAGGATAAATAATTAACCATTAATTATTTGAATAAAAAATATTCAAGTCATTAATTTGTTTTGTGCATAATTTGGTTTATAAATAGTATTTTAGGATATTTGGTTATTTAGAAATTAAATATAATTAATATTTATAGGTATATACTTTATATTTTAAAAATTTAAGCATTCATTTGGTTCTCAGTTCGTTTCTTTTTTTTTTGTTTCAGCTTAATTTTGGTTTTTTCAGTTTGGTACGGTTTAATTCACCCGGGTAAATATACTCAAACCTATACATTATCTTATATAAAAATAATATAAGAAGAATTTATTTAATTTCAAAAATAAACCCGAAACGGGGGTCAAAATTTAGTTATTATAATTAATGTTCTATGTAAAACATAGTTTTTATTTTCTATCTGGTGTAGCCATGACCAGAGACATAGAAGAGGAGCTGAGTGAGACTGATAAGGATGAGCCAAGTGATGAGACTGCCGTAGAAGAGAGATGTGAAGCTGAGGATACTGAAGAGAACCAGAACCAGAGTGAGACACCATGTGAGCCAACCAGTGTGTGGAGTGGACCAACTACTAGATCAAGGCTGAGAGCACAAGAGGAAAGGCTCCAGGAGATAGCCAAAATCGTGGGTCTTGGATCAAGACAAGGAGATCAAGATAAACCAGCCTGTTGGTTTAATTTAATTACTTTGTAAGGGCTTTGATTATTGGGCTTTCATTTAATTTAAACCAAAGACAATTAGGATTTTAAAATAAACCAATTTCAATTGGATTAGGATTAGAATTAGAATTAAACCATCTTGGTTTACTTCTAGGGTTTTCTGTCGATTTCTTTAAGAGACAAGGGGACGCCGCTTTTGTTTTTCAACTTTCAATCTAAGAATTATTCAGTCAACTTTGTTGTCTTGTCTCTAGCTTTCTCTGTCCAGCTCAAGAACATTGATCTCATTTAAAGGAAGGGATTCCTGTGAATCTCATCTTAGACAATACAAGGTGATCCTCTGTCTTTGAGTAGCAAACCATCCTTGGCGCCAATCCACAGGCTCAGGGAGACGACCACAGTTCAAAGGAGAGCTAGTAGCCTCTTAGAACACCCCCTATCCATCCACCTTCAAGTGATCCAGAGTTTAAGCCATACCCAGGCTGCACCAAGTGGTATCAGAGCCACTTGAAGGTTAGGGTCTGCGATTTTGACTACTCAGATCATTCATTCCATCAAACACTTCTCTTATCTTTCTATCTGTTGTAAGCCAGCTGAGCCAACCCTGCAAATCAAAAAAAAAAAAAAGAGATCTCTGATCCAAATCAAAAAAAAAAAAAAGGAAAAGCTGAAGAGTAATCCAGCTAGCTGAAGAGAAATCCAGCTCAGGGTGGTAAAGTCAGCTGGTGGCTAAATCTCTTAATACTTTCTTTTCATTCATTGGGGTTTAGTTCTAGATCTTAAGTGTAGAACTTTGTTTTTCAACTGAACTTGTGGGAAGAGCTGAGACTTGGCGATTTGAAAACTTGAGTGAGAGAGAGATACTTTTGTTCTTGGCTTTGTGTTTTCTCTAACTATTTCAGGAACAATGAGTGAAGAGAGACGAGATGGAAAGCAACCAGAGGGTTCAGGAGAACCGGCTGTCCAGCAAATCAACCTCAACCAAGTTCAATTTGAGGCTATGATGGCTGAGATAACCAGAAGAATGCAAAATACTAACAACCTCGCTCAACAAGCTAATGAAAACTTACCTGGTGTTAATGCAGGGCAAGAGAGGGACGCGGTTGCTGCTGGAGCTCAGAGAGCACGCATTGGACCTATAAGAGGGCCACGAGTTGAGATTGGGGGTCGTGGGGTTTATGGAGAACATTATCAAGAAGATTCAGCTGATGAAAGTGATGATGGATCTCAGGCTAGTCAGCATGGTAGAAACTACAACCGCAGGCGACCAGCTACTGATAACCTAGGCAATCTCAAGCTTAGAATCCCTCCATTCCATGGGAAGAATGATCCTGATGCTTACTTAGAGTGGGAGAAGAAGATTGAACTGGTTTTCAATTGCCAGCAGCTCACTGAGGAGAGAAAAGTGAGACTAGCAGCTACTGAATTCTGTGGATATGCTATTAGCTGGTGGGATCAGATTGCTACTACCAGGAGACGCAATGGAGAGCCTCAAGTAGCTTCCTGGTTTGAGATGAAAACTGTGATGAAGAAGAGATTTGTTCCTAATCACTATGGAAGAGATCTACACCAGAAGTTGAGAAGGCTTTCTCAAGGGTCTAAGAGTGTAGAGGACTATCACCAGGGGATGGAAACACTCATGTTAAAAGCTGATTTAGAAGAAGGTGTAGAAGCTACTATGGCTAGATTCCAAGGAGGTCTTAACAGAGATATACAAGATAGGTTGGAGCTACAAGAGTATGAGGACATGGATGAACTGCTACATAAGGCTATTTTGATTGAGCAGCAGAACAAGAGGAAGAGCTCTACCCGGTCTTCATATACTCCTGCTCCAAAACCGGCCTACTCCAAGGAAGATAAGCCATGGGATAAGTCCAAGGACGGTTCTTCTTCAGCAGAGACCAAGAGAGATGACAAGGGTAAAGGAGTAGCCACATCTACTAAGACCAGGAACATTAAGTGTTACAAGTGTCATGGCTTTGGTCACTATGCTAATGAGTGCGCCAACAAGAAAGTGATGACTATCATAGCCAACGGGGAGGTGATATCTGAAGAGGAGGACGCCGGCCAAGAGTCAGATGAGGAAGGCGTGGAGTACCCTGTCCATGGAGAGCTACTAGTCACCAAGAGACTTCTCAATGCTCAACCTAAAGCCAAAGAAGATGAGCAAAGGGAAAACTTGTTCCACACCAGATGCTTGGTTCAAGAAAAGGTTTGTAGCTTGATCATTGATGGAGGAAGCTGTACTAATGTAGCAAGTGCTGAGTTGGTAGAAAAATTGGGTCTTCAAGTGTTTAAGCATCCTAAACCATATCTCTTACAATGGATCAATGATGAGGGTGGATTAAAGATCACCGAGCAAGTGAAGGTCTTGCTATCAGTGGGAAAGTACCAGGATGAGATCACTTGTGATATAGCACCCCTTGAAGCTAGCCACATCCTTCTTGGACGTCCATGGCAGTATGATAAGAGATCAGTACATGATGGCTTTACCAACAGATACACTTTTATCCTTAAGGAGAAACAAGTTACCCTGGCGCCAATGACCCCTCAGGAGGTACACCGGGATCAGATGCATCTCAAAATGAAGAGAGGAGAGTCCAAGACCGCCAGCAAGTCCTTGCTTCTTGAAGAGACCAGCCAGGTAAGTAAACTCAACCTCTTTGCTACTGCTAAAGATATCAAAACTGCTGTGATTGAACAATCAAATTTGATACTAGTGGTTTATAAAGAATTGTTGAGCTCTACTACTAACCCTGCTCCTGAGATTCCAGAGGAGATTGAGTGCCTTTTGCAGGAGTATAGAGATGTGTTCCCAGAGGACAATCCAATAGGTCTGCCGCCTATTAGGGGAATAGAGCACCAGATTGATTTTGTACCAGGAGCTACTTTACCGAACCGTCCAGCATACAGGACCAACCCTGTGGAGACCAAGGAGCTTCAGAAACAAGTCAATGAGCTAATGAAGAAGGGACATATGAGGGAGAGTATGAGTCCTTGTGCTGTACCTGTCCTCTTGGTACCAAAAAAAGATGGGAGCTGGAGGATGTGTGTGGACTGCAGAGCCATCAACAACATAACAGTTAATTACAGGCATCCTATTCCTCGCTTAGATGATATGCTAGATGAGTTACATGGTTCATGTGTCTTTTCTAAAATTGATTTAAAGAGTGGTTACCACCAGATTAGAATGAAAGAAGGAGATGAGTGGAAAACTGCTTTTAAAACTAAGCTAGGATTGTATGAATGGCTTGTGATGCCTTTTGGGCTTACTAATGCACCTAGTACTTTCATGAGATTTATGAATCATGTCTTGAGAGCTTTGATAGGACGATTTGTAGTTGTTTATTTTGATGATATCCTGATTTACAGCAAGAATATGAAAGAACGTGTTAACCACTTGAAACAAGTTCTAGATGTGCTTAGAAAAGAAAATCTGTATGCTAACTATAAGAAGTGTTCTTTTGGCACAAATAACCTTGTCTTTTTAGGTTTTGTTGGGACTTCACAGGGCATACAGGTTGATGAGGAAAAGGTGAAAGCTATCAGGGAGTGGCCGATTCCTAAGTCTATTGGAGAGGTCAGAAGTTTTCATGGACTTGCTGGCTTCTACAGGAGGTTTGTGAGAGATTTCAGTACGGTTGCAGCACCACTGACTGAAGTAATCAAAAAGAGTGTAGGTTTCACTTGGGGACCAACCCAAGAAGAGGCAATTCAAATGCTAAAAGAGAAGTTAACAAGTGCTCCCTTACTTGCACTTCCTGACTTTTCTAAAACTTTTGAAATTGAATGTGATGCATCTGGTATTGGAATTGGAGCTGTGTTGATGCAGGATAAGAAACCCATAGCTTACTTCAGTGAGAAACTAGGAGGAGCCACCTTGAACTATCCTACCTATGACAAGGAGCTGTATGCCTTGGTGAGAGCTTTACAAGTGTGGCAACATTACTTGTGGCCTAAGGAGTTTGTGATCCATACAGATCATGAATCCCTTAAACATCTCAAAGGGCAACAGAAGCTGAACAAGAGACATGCCAGGTGGGTGGAGTTCATTGAGACCTTTCCTTATGTCATCCACTACAAGAAAGGTAAGGAGAATGTAGTGGCTGATGCACTCTCTAGAAGGTATACTCTTTTATCTTCAATGGAAACTAAAGTCTTAGGATTTGAACATATCAAATCTTGCTATGCTAATGATCCTGAGTTTAAAGATGTGTTTAGAGAATCTGAGAAACATGCTAGTGGAAAATTCTACCAAGTAAAGGGATTTCTTTTCTATGATAACCGCCTGTGTGTTTCTAGTGGTTCTTTGAGAGAATTGTATGTTAGGGAAGCTCACGCAGGAGGGCTGATGGGACACTTTGGAGTCGCCAAAACACTCTCCACCTTGCAAGAGCACTTCTACTGGCCGAGTATGAAGAAAGAAGTGGAGCGTGTGTGCTCAAGGTGTGTCGTGTGCAAACAAGCCAAGTCTAAGGTCCAACCAACAGGTTTGTATACACCTCTCCCTATTCCTACTGCACCATGGATTGATATCTCTATGGACTTTGTCTTAGGATTGCCTAGAACTAGGAATGGAAAAGATAGTATCTTTGTGGTTGTTGATAGATTTTCTAAGATGGCTCACTTCATACCTTGTCATAAAACTGATGATGCATCTTTGGTAGCTGATCTATTCTTTAGAGAAGTTGTTAGATTGCATGGTATGCCTAGGACTATAGTTTCTGATAGAGATACTATGTTCCTTAGCTATTTCTGGAAAACTCTGTGGGGAAAGTTGGGAACTAAGCTATTGTTTTCAACTACTTGTCATCCCCAAACTGATGGTCAAACTGAATCAGTCAATAGGACATTGTCTACTCTTTTGCGTGCCATCATTAAGAGTAACATTAGGACATGGGAGGATTGTTTACCACATGTAGAATTTGCATATAACAGAGCAGTGCATTCAGCTACTAAACTCTCACCTCTTCAAGTTGTTTATGGTTTTAACCCATTGTCTCCTCTTGATTTATTTGCTTTACCTTTAAAAGAACAAACTAACCTTGATGGCAAGCAAAAGGCCGAGTTTGTTTTGTCTTTGCATGAACAGGTCAGGAAGAACATTGAGGAGAGGACCAAGATGTATGAGAGACAGAAGAACAAGGGGCGCAAGGAGCTAGTACTTGAGCCGGGTGATCTTGTGTGGATTCACATGCGGAAAGAGAGGTTTCCTGTTGAGAGGAAATCAAAGTTGCTACCAAGGAAAGATGGACCTTTCAGAGTGCTGAAGAGAATCAACAACAATGCCTACCAGATCGATCTTGAAGGGAAGTACACAATCAGTTCTACTTTCAATGTTTCTGACTTGGATCCTTTTATTGCAGATAATTTGGATTTGAGGTCAAATCCTTTTAAAGGAGGAGGGGATGGTGTAGCCATGACCAGAGACATAGAAGAGGAGCTGAGTGAGACTGATAAGGATGAGCCAAGTGATGAGACTGCCGTAGAAGAGAGATGTGAAGCTGAGGATACTGAAGAGAACCAGAACCAGAGTGAGACACCATGTGAGCCAACCAGTGTGTGGAGTGGACCAACTACTAGATCAAGGCTGAGAGCACAAGAGGAAATGCTCCAGGAGATAGCCAAAATCGTGGGTCTTGGATCAAGACAAGGAGATCAAGATAAACCAGCCTGTTGGTTTAATTTAATTACTTTGTAAGTGCTTTGGTTATTGGGCTTTCATTTAATTTAAACCAAAGACAATTATGATTTTAAAATAAACCAATTTCAATTGGATTAGGATTATAATTAGAATTAAACCATCTTGGTTTACTTCTAGGGTTTTCTGTCGATTTCTTTAAGAGATAAGGGGACGCCGCTTTTGTTTTTCAACTTTCAATCTAAGAATTATTCAGTCAACTTTGTTGTCTTGTCTCTAGCTTTCTCTGTTCAGTTCAAGAACATTGATCTCACTTAAAGGAAGGAATTCTTGTGAATCTCATCTTAGACAATACAAGGTGATCTTGTGTCTTTGAGTAGCAAACCATCCTTGGCGCCAATCCACAGGCTCAGGGAGACGACCACAGTTCAAAGGAGAGCTAGTAGCCTCTTAGAACACCCCCTATCCATCCACCTTCAAGTGATCTAGAGTTTAAGCCATACCCAGGCTGTACCACTATCTATTATTATTTGATATTCTCTCATTATTCTATTTTGTAAAATAAGAAAATTATATTAATTTTAAGTATTTCATGTATGTAGGTGATTAGTATAAATTTATGTAGAAAAATACAAGATATATATTTATAATATTTCCCTTACAACTTATTTTTATTTTTAATATTTGGAGGAACGTTGGATATGGTCTAAAAGTTTATCCATCAAGATTTGATATTTACATTTATCAAACAAAAAATGGAATGGGTTGATAAGTAGATGCCAGAGGAACCGAAATGCATAATATATAGCGCCGTTTCAGACCAAACATCATAACGTTCACACATGTCACATGTGACATTGTCCTCTCCACATGCCATTCTTCGCTCCCAGCCAAAACCCAGTTTTGATCTTTCTTCACTAATTTTACAATAATTCCACATTTAGCGATAACAAGGACAAATAAAACTTTTTTTTTTTTGAATTATACAGAGGTATCCTGGCCCTACATAAATGATCCAGACTAGTCACATATCGGTTTTCTATCTCTGCCGATGCCGAAATGTTAATTCTCCAGTGCCCGGGATTTGAACCCAGATGACCGTACTCAGAGCTATAAACCCTTTACCACTAAAAATAGAAGTCCCGATTCAAGGACAAAGGACGAAGGAAAAATAAATCGAACATAAACTATAGTAATATTACTATTTAATCATCAACAGACACTTCTTCAACATCGTTATGAAATAATTGGTAGTTCAGGATTTAGCTCACTGTATTTTTTGTGGGTTTAATGCATGTTACAAATTAATACATTATACTGTACTCACTTCTTCCCATATAATTTGATAATCCCAATTGAATTCCTATTTAGAGAACCAAATGCGCTGTTGTTAGAACAAAGGTCGCAACTCAATGATAATATTGGTCATTATCATTGCTTTAGTACTACTTAATTTATTATTTACACCTAGTGTCTGAATAAATTTATTAGTACCAATAAGACTTATTACTGGGTTCACTCCCTAGAGTGAACCTTTAAATTCGTTTTCCAGTAGAATTTTATTATTTTAAATTCGATATTTTTTAAAAAGGTAAACAAAATATTGTCAAGTTATTTATGTTTTTAAAATAAAAAAAAGTAAAAAAAAATAGTAGTTACAGAAAAAAAAATTAAAAAAAAATATTTTTAACATCGTCAGCAAAACACTAAACCTTAAATTCTAATCTTTAAACATTAAATCCTAAACCCTAAACCCTAAACCCTTGGGTAAACCCTAAACCCTTGGATGAACTATAAATCCTTGGATAAATCCTAAACTCTAGATAAAAAACACTAACACCCTAAACCCTAAATCCTAAACCATAAACCCTAAACCCTTGAGTGTTTTAATGTTTAATGATTTTGATTTAGAGTTTAGGATTTATCCTAGAGTTTAGAGTTTACCCACAGGTTTAAGATTTATGATTTAGGGTTTAGGGATTAGGATTTAGGGTTTAATGTTTTGCTGACGACGTTAAAAATATTTTTTTTTGTAATTACTATTATTTTTTATTTATTTCTTTTTACCTTTTAATTTTAAAAACATAATATAATTTGACAATATTTTGTTTCATTTTTTTAAAGATATCAAATATGAAATAACACAATCCTATTATGGGGTGAATCGAAGAATAAGTATTCCAATTACAGACATAAGTTTATCAACCCGTAAAACTAATCGGTAGATGAAAAAAAAAACCTATTTAGAGTAGAAATAGATAGAGAAAGAAGTTAATGATAAACAAGAAGAAAAAAATATTGTATAGTTGGTTTGTTGTTAATTTGGGTTTAAAGCGATTCCCTGAGTTCTTCTATGCAAACAATTTGAGTGTGCTCATATAATGATTTTTTCTTTTGTTATAAGCTCATTTAATGATATAATAGAATAACGACAAAGGTGCAGTGAATATTATATGAAAAACTTTGGTAGCTATGTATCGACTGAAATAAGTAATGTTTAAAGTAACTTTAAGTTTTTTTTGTACCTAAAGTAACTTCAAGTTGTTTGGAATCTTTTAAGAAATTCTTATGTCCAATACAATAAGTAATGTCTAGAGTAGCTTCAAACTATTTGGAAGCTTTAAGTAAAACTTAAAATGAAATCTGTTTCCATGACCTGGGCTTGAACAGTTTAAACCCGGACACTCACTAATAGATCTCCATGAATTTTGCAACTACATGAAAAATTTATGTAAAATTTAACAATCGATTTGATATTGTAAGATACTTTGAAGTTGGGGAATCAATAGAAATACAAATTTTTTTAAAAAAAATTGAACTAGAAACCTTTATGCAAATGCATCGTTTACACGTGTTAGTTAAGTAAACGGAATTGGTTCTCCAACATACTTTTAAGCTAAAATTACTTAAAATGCCATTCCGAATTAGTCCACATTATAATTCCTAGTATTGAAGAAATTTTTTTGCTCTATATATATGTTGACAGGAGATGCTACTCTTGTCCTAAATAAATCTGTAAGCACTTTCATCAAAACAAGAATGGTGTGCAGAGCAGAAGAAGCTTTGAAGCAGAGAGAGAACCTAAAGAGGTGTAAACAAGATCATGATCGCCAAAAGAAGAAGGTGCAATCAATCACAGATTGCAAGAAAGAGAAAAGTTGTAGATTCAAGCGAAGCACTTCTAATCTCGACCAGGACGGCGCTTCCTCAGCCATATTTTTCCTTGCTTGCATTGCCTGCTCATCCTTCTCCAATAATCTCTAATTATTCCCGCTGTAAGAGCATCCACAGTTAATTACTTTTCATACAACGTTTAATTAAATCGTAGTCTTCTATTTGTTAATTCTGTTGTTACCTTATCTTGTGTTATAATTTTCTTATTTTTTATTTTCATGTTTTAATCTATGTTCGTGTTATAGTAATATACAACAGTTATGGAAACAGTTTTGAGGATGCAAATTTAAGATGCGTCGCTTGTGTTCGTATAATTGTAAGGATATAAAAAATTTGTATTTGTATATCGAACTTCTGTTAAGTATGTTAACATATGGTTAAAGTTTCTGTATCCTAAGATATATTAATTGTCGACTGGTTTGAGAAAGTGTTAGAAGAAATTATATACATGCTAGAAGATGTATCAAATATATATATAGTGTTTCATGCACTAATCACAAAGTAATATATGAAGTGATACAACAAGTCCTATAGGAAGTTGAGCTGTGCGACTGCTTAAATATATAAGTGGATAAAAGCATGAGGTCGATTTGGACAAATCAAAACGGTGACTGCTGAGATGGATAGTCATTTTGATAGTATATCTAAGATGAGGAAAAAATTATTTATTCTTATGAAAAAGAAAAGAAAAATTGGTTATAAATCCCAGAGTTTAAGCTGAGCAATCAGTATAAATGCTAAGAAGCCATTTTACGAAGATTCACGCACCTAGGGATATTTCAGAGATGCACGCAAGTGTTGGGGGTGGATTTACATCCTCCCTCAAGGCTCATTAAACAATGTACTAAGCCCATTTGGTTAGAAAACCCTAGACATATCTTTCTATAAATAAGGAGCTCCTCCTTATGAGAAAGGATCTCTTCTTCCTTTTTACACATTAAACACTTCTTACAAAGAATTTATAGATTTAGATTTACTTGATCACTCTTGTAATACAATCTTTGATCTATAAATTCTTTTTGATGTTCTTTTTCCATTTGATTTCAATGTTGATTTCTCTTTAGCCTCAAGAATTTAAGAAATCTATTTCTTAAATTCTTCATTGTATGAATCCGACAAACACACCATTTTCGGTTCAAACAGTTGGCGCTAGAAGGAGGGGGCTAGAGAGAACTATCTTGAAAGCATGTTAAATTTGGGAAAATCCTAGATCTGTGCCCATCAAACTCAGTCCAAGAGATAAGTTTACAAAACGATGTCTCATTATTAAATTCGATTTCATTGACTATAGCATGATATATATGCATAATCAAGGAGAAGGATTTGAACAATTTAAAAAAAAAAATATTATTATTGGATTTAGGAGTCGCCGGTCAAAACGGAGATGGTGGGACAACCTAGCGTATGACGGAAGAAGAGATCGGCCAGAGCTGTTTCTCCTGCAGTAGCCGTACCGTCCAGATAGAGCTCTCCGACAAAGAAAACAAAGGCGGTCGCAGGTCGATCCGTGAGCTGACGAGATCCAGACAATTTCTAATCTCCGGCGAGCTTGTAAAAGGACGAGGTCGTCGTTGAATCCTCAGATCCGTCGAGCTCCATTCAACTGCAACCGATAGCAACCTAGCGCGATCTGGATCAAAGGAAACCGATCCCGTAATCACCTTGTCAATTGTCGGCGCCAACTGTGGAGACTCTCGAACGTGCTCCAAGTTCGAGACTAGATCACGGCGAGGAAAACTTCCTCCTTTTCATCCCTACGCTGACGATCTTCCACCGGCAACGTCACCAAGATCCCCGCAAGTTATAACAAAGACCACGGTGGTTCATCAACAGAGCATCTCTGAAACTTGAAGCTTTCACCGTTGCTTGACAAGGCCTCAAAGCTCTCCGTTCTTGAGTTCCCCGACGAGATCGTTGACTGTGAAAGGCAAGCCTCACTTCGCTGACTTCAACCTGGTTCCTTACGAATGTGGAGGCTTCGTTCACCCTTGGATTGATGCATTAGCTATGGCCCGAGTGGGTCTCGAGGAGCTTAGGTTGAAGAAGATGGTTGCCTCAGACGAAAGCCTTGAGCTTCTTTCAAGTTCCTTTGCGAGTTTCCCCGTCTCTTGTGCTCGTTTGTTTCTCTCCGAAACTGGCACCAACAGGAGAGGAAAAGAGTTCGGTAAGAACAAGCTCATCTCCTGATCTCGCAAGACTGCAACGATGGAGCTCGATCTTGCAAGATAAGCTCACGGACCAGAGTTCTACACAAGCCTGGCTTCACAAGATTGTTTACCGCTCAAAACGCATTCCAATCCGTCGTTAAGTTTAGCTTCTTGGACAGAAGCAATCACGTGACGGCCTTGGCAGTAACGCTTTGATCTACGCACCGGCTTCTTACACTTCACCACCATCACGTCTTCAAAAGCTCTGTACAACCAGAAATGTCGAGCAGAAAACACGATCTCGGCAGAGGATGCAATGGTCGCGGCGATGTTGTGAGAAGATCAATTTGTAACACACGGATTCATCACAGTTCATCCGTGTCTCTATAGTGGTTATTACAAGCTTCTGTGTAAATCAGAGCTCAGCAACCTCAACCGCACGAGTCAAGATTCTCTGCAAGTGGATATAAGAATAGCTTGATTTATTACTTCCTTCTCGACAACCACGTCCTCGGACACTTCTTTCTTCTCCACACTAAAGATAAGCCCTCTCACTAAATCATCACATGCTTTAATCACTTTTATATTATACATATGTCTCATGGTGAAGATCATAGCTGTGGTTTATTATTTAAAAAAAAAAAACTCTAACCTTTTCATTCTCGTATAACCTTTATGAGATGATATTAATAAATAGCAGTTATCATATTCGTGGGTTATGCAAAAGTTGCTTGTTTCTTTTGGTTTATACTAATCTGATCATGATCATGTTTTTTGTGAGCCAGTGATCGTTAGGCCAAAGAGAATCAACAAGCGGTTGCCACCGTCATGTCCTCACGCTTCGAAAGATGAGCTTTCGACTACGAGCTTGTCGGGAACAGAACAAACGGCACAAGCCAGCACGTTTTTCAACATCATCATAGCCTGACGAACACACAAGCCAACAGCTTGCTTGGCACACACGATCTCAACACGAGACTTCGGGTCGGCAATAGTTCGGTAAACGTGTATTTTAGGCACAAGTTTAAATTGAACTTGCTTTTTATTAGACACGAGTTTGCGGTTGACTCACTTATTGTTAGACACGAGTTTACAAAAACTCTTCTTTGACTAGGCATGAGTTTACAGAAACTCTCCTTCTACTAGGCACGAGTTCTCACTAAACTCGCCTTCGTCTTAGCATGAGTCTAGTAAACTGGTCTTTCGCTAAGCACGAGCTTAAAGCAAACTCGTCTTTTACTAAGCACAAGTTCAAACTAAACTCGCCTAAATCGTCATAGGCATGAATGTGTCTAGTTCATTGTCTAATAACCCATTTTCGTAAAATTCACAGAGATCGACTTCATCTCTCTCTACGAACTTGGGGGGACTTACTGTTGGGGGTAGATTTACATCCTCCCTCAAGGCCCATTAGACAATGAATTAGGCCCAATTTACTATAACCCTAGGTTTCATCCTTCTATAAATAAGGAAACACTTCCTTTTAGGAAGGGATCTTCTCCTCTTCTTAGATTTTAAGAACATATTTTCATAGAGATTTTGTATTCTAAGGTTCACTTTACCCTTGTAATCATCTTGGTGATGAACCTTCAATCAATGAAATCTCTTTTATAAACTCAGTGGTGCTTGCTTTATTATCCGTGACATGCACATTGCTTAGTAATTATTATATTACTACTATCAAATCAACTTGTGAGCACTAAGCAAAAACAAATTCGATAGCTTGCTAATTAATTATGCAACAGTTGGTTATTTCTTTTGGTTTATATTGGTCTAATCATGATCATGCTTTCTGTCAACCAGAGCCAAAGAGGATAACAGAGCCAACAAGCGGTTGCCACCACCATATGTCCTCATGCTTCAAAAGATGGCTCTCAGCTACGAGCTTGTCAGAAGCAGCACAAGCCAACAACTTGCTCGGTACACACGATCTCAACACGAGACTTCGGGTCGGCAATAGTTCGGTAAACTTGTATTTTAGGCACGAGGTTAAATTGAACTTGCTTGTTATTAGGCACGAATTTGCATTCGACTCGCTTATTGTTAGACACGAGTTTACAAAAACTCGTCTTTGGCTAGGCATGAGTTTACAGAAGCTCTCCTTCCACTAGGCACGAGCTCTCAGTAAACTCGCCTCTGTCTTAGCATGAGTCAAGTAAACTCGTCTTTCGCTAAGCACGAGTTTAAAGCAAACTCGCTTCTTACTAGGCACAAGTTCAAAATAAACTCGCCTAAACCGTCATAGGCATGAATGTGTCTAGTTCATTGTCTAATAAACCCTATTCGTAAACTTCGCAGAGATCGATTCTATCTCTCTCAACGAACTTGGGGGGACTTACTGTTGGGGGTGGATTTACATCCTCCCTCAAGGCTCATTAAACAATGTACTAAGCCCATTTGGCTAGAAAACCCTAGACATATCTTTCTATAAATAAGGAGCTCCTCCTTATGAGAAAGGATCTCTTCTTCCATTTTACCCATTAAACACTTCTTACAAAGAATTTATAGATTTAGATTTACTTGATCACTCTTGTAATACAATCTTTGATCTATAAATTCTTTTTGATGTTCTTTTTCCATTTGATTTCTATGTTGATTTCTCTTTAGCCTCAAGAATTTAAGAAAACTATTTCTTAAATTCTTCATTGTATGAATCCGACAAACACACCATTTTCGGTTCAAACAACAAGGTGTGTGACCGTCCCTGATAGAGTAGAATATTCTGTTAATTAGAATATTATGTTGTTACGATCTGATTTTTGTAAAGATTGTATTCTCCACACTTTGTGGAACTGTATAGCTTATTTAAAGCTTGTAATCGTAATATAAACATTGAGGGAAATCAGTTTACTTTTGATATCAGAGCCAGGTTGGTTGTTATGACGACCTCGATCCCTGTCAGCAAAGAATACTCAAATCATGTATGCAAACTGCACAAAGCCATTTACGGTTTGAAACAGGCTACACGAGCTTAGAATTCTCGGTTTGCTAACTACATCAAATCTCTTGGTTTTATTTGCAGTCACAGCGACGCCTCCTTGTTCATATTCAACAAAGGAAACCGCAAAACCTACCTCACTAAATCATCACATGCTTTAATCACTTTTATATTATACATATGTCTCATGGTGAAGATCATAGCTGTGGTTTATTATTTAAGAAAAAAAAACTCTAACCTTTTCATTCTCGTATAACCTTTATGAGATGATATTAATAGATAGCAGTTATCATATTCGTGGGTTATGCAAAAGTTGCTTGTTTCTTTTGGTTTATACTAATCTGATCATGATCATGTTTTTTGTGAGCCAGTGATCGTTAGGCCAAAGAGAATCAACAAGCGGTTGCCACCGTCATGTCCTCACGCTTCGAAAGATGAGCTTTCGACTACGAGCTTGTCGGGAACAGAACAAACGGCACAAGCCAGCACGTTTTTCAACATCATCATAGCCTGACGAACACACAAGCCAACAGCTTGCTTGGCACACACGATCTCAACACGAGACTTCGGGTCGGCAATAGTTCGGTAAACGTGTATTTTAGGCACAAGTTTAAATTGAACTTGCTTTTTATTAGACACGAGTTTGCGGTTGACTCACTTATTGTTAGACACGAGTTTACAAAAACTCTTCTTTGACTAGGCATGAGTTTACAGAAACTCTCCTTCTACTAGGCACGAGTTCTCACTAAACTCGCCTTCGTCTTAGCATGAGTCCAGTAAACTCGTCTTTCGCTAAGCACGAGCTTAAAGCAAACTCGTCTTTTACTAAGCACAAGTTCAAACTAAACTCGCCTAAATCGTCATAGGCATGAATGTGTCTAGTTCATTGTCTAATAAACCATTTTCGTAAAATTCACAGAGATCGACTTCATCTCTCTCTACGAACTTGGGGGGACTTACTGTTGGGGGTAGATTTACATCCTCCCTCAAGGCCCATTAGACAATGAATTAGGCCCAATTTACTATAACCCTAGGTTTCATCCTTTTATAAATAAGGAAACACTTCCTTTTAGGAAGGGATCTTCTCCTCTTCTTAGATTTTAAGAACATATTTTCATAGAGATTTTGTATTCTAAGGTTCACTTTACCCTTGTAATCATCTTGGTGATGAACCTTCAATCAATGAAATCTCTTTTATAAACTCAGTGGTGCTTGCTTTATTATCCGTGACATGCACATTGCTTAGTAATTATTATATTACTACTATCAAATCAACTTGTGAGCACTAAGCAAAAACAAATTCGATAGCTTGCTAATTAATTATGCAACAGTTGGTTATTTCTTTTGGTTTATATTGGTCTAATCATGATCATGCTTTCTGTCAACCAGAGCCAAAGAGGATAACAGAGCCAACAAGCGGTTGCCACCACCATATGTCCTCATGCTTCAAAAGATGGCTCTCAGCTACGAGCTTGTCAGAAGCAGCACAAGCCAACAACTTGCTCGGTACACACGATCTCAACACGAGACTTCGGGTCGGCAATAGTTCGGTAAACTTGTATTTTAGGCACGAGGTTAAATTGAACTTGCTTGTTATTAGGCACGAATTTGCATTCGACTCGCTTATTGTTAGACACGAGTTTACAAAAACTCGTCTTTGGCTAGGCATGAGTTTATAGAAGCTCTCCTTCCACTAGGCACGAGCTCTCAGTAAACTCGCCTCTGTCTTAGCATGAGTCAAGTAAACTCGTCTTTCGCTAAGCACGAGTTTAAAGTAAACTCACTTCTTACTAGGCACAAGTTCAAAATAAACTCGCCTAAACCGTCATAGGCATGAATGTGTCTAGTTCATTGTCTAATAAACCCTATTCGTAAACTTCGCAGAGATCGATTCTATCTCTCTCAACGAACTTGGGGGTGGATTTACATCCTCCCTCAAGGCTCATTAAACAATGTACTAAGCCCATTTGGCTAGAAAACCCTAGACATATCTTTCTATAAATAAGGAGCTCCTCCTTATGAGAAAGGATCTCTTCTTCCATTTTACCCATTAAACACTTCTTACAAAGAATTTATAGATTTAGATTTACTTGATCACTCTTGTAATACAATCTTTGATCTATAAATTCTTTTTGATGTTCTTTTTCCATTTGATTTCTATGTTGATTTCTCTTTAGCCTCAAGAATTTAAGAAATCTATTTCTTAAATTCTTCATTGTATGAATCCGACAAACACACCATTTTCGGTTCAAACAACAAGGTGTGTGACCGTCCCTGATAGAGTAGAATATTCTGTTAATTAGAATATTATGTTGTTACGATCTGATTTTTGTAAAGATTGTATTCTCCACACTTTGTGGAACTGTATAGCTTATTTAAAGCTTGTAATCGTAATATAAACATTGAGGGAAATCAGTTTACTTTTGATATCAGAGCCAGGTTGGTTGTTACGACGACCTCGATCCCTGTCAGCAAAGAATACTCAAATCATGTATGCAAACTGCACAAAGCCATTTACGGTTTGAAACAGGCTACACGAGCTTAGAATTCTCGGTTTGCTAACTACATCAAATCTCTTGGTTTTATTTGCAGTCACAGCGACGCCTCCTTGTTCATATTCAACAAAGGAAACCGCAAAACCTACCTCCTTCTTTACGTAGACGACATCATCTTGACAGCCTCAGATGATGAGTTTCTCCGCAACATCGTCGCAAAACTAAAAGGCGAGTTTCCCATGTCGGACTCAGGTAAACTGCACTATTTCTTGGGAGTCAAGTGCGATTTTAATAAAGAAGGCATCTTCCTCAGGCAATAAGCATAAGCTATAGACATCATCAATCGAGCTGGAATGAAAGAATGCAAACCATGCGCAACACCGGTGGACCTAAAGGCTAAGCTGTCACTTGAAGATGGCGATTTAATCTCAGATCCCACACAGTAGTCTTGCAGGAGCACTACAATATCTCATATTAACAAGGCCGGACATCTCTTATGCCGTTCACCAAATTTGCTTATACATGCATGCTCCACATACTCCTCATCTTCATGCTCTCAAGCGGATCATCCGTTATCTCCAAGGCACTCATTCCCGCGGCATGCAGCTAAGGAAAAACAATATTGATCAACTTGTGGCTTACTCAGACGCAGATTGGCAGGTTCTCCTGACACTAGAAGATCCACCTCAGGGTATTGTGTTTACTTTGGAGATAACCTTGTCTCTTGGTCCTCAAAACGACAATCTACTATCTCTCACTCTAGTGCCGAAACAGAATACAAAAGGGTAGAGAACACAGTTGCTGACTTATGTTGGGTACGCAATCTATTCCTCGAGCTTGGTTTTCCGATCAACAAAGCCTCACTGGTCTACTGCGATAACGCCAGCACCGTTTACCTTTCTCATAATCATGTGAAGCACCAACGCACAAAGCATGTCAAAATCGACATTCACTTCGTCCGTGAGAAAGTCGCCATAGGATAAGTTAGAGTGCTTCATGTGCCATCTTCCCTCCAATTTGCAGATATATTTACAAAGTGTCTACCAACGTCTCTCTTCAACGAGTTCAAAAGCAGCCTAACGGTCGTGAGACCCGACCATTTGACTGGAGGAGGGTGATAGAGTAGAATATTCTGTTAATTAGAATATTCAACTACAAGAAATATCGGTATTGGTAGCATCCGAAAAACGCTACTATAGGGCTTTCGTAGCATTTTTGTAAACGCTATGACAGCCGCAGCTATAATAGACCTCCCCCCTTTATCGTAGCATATCTTCATGTCCTATAATAAATAGAGATATCGTAGCATTTAAGTTTTGTTATATTAAAACATTTTAATAGCACCATAATTTTGCTATTATATGGTTTTCTATGGCATTTTTCATGTGGCATAACATAATTTATAATTTATAATGACACGAATATAATGCTATAATCAAAAATAAAATAATAAAATATGTTAAATTAATTTATTAAAATTTAATTATTTAAAATTAAATTAAAAATTAATTCATAAATAAAAATTAAATTTTATTGATTAAAATCAGTATGCAAATAATTAAAGAATACATTAAACCATAAACAAATAAAAAACATTAAACCAAACCATGATTAACCTAAGGTTTACACATAAACCCGGTTTAGAAATTAAAAAAAAAAACTAAACCAGCTTAACCTAAAAAAAAAATATCCTATCTCTGCACCAACTCTTCGCCGCCGTCAACCGCATCAATCTTTACTCTTCCACCACCATCAAACTTCTTATCTGTATCTCTTCCCTTGCCTCTGAACCAACTCCATCTCTTCTGTTTGAACGGGATTCAGTCGACTAGAGTGAAATAAGTCAGAAACGGGATGACTAAAGACGTTTTATTAGATTCGAAATGAAGGGTTACAAGGGTGACAGGAAAGTGAAAGAGCAACAAGATCAAAGAGATCGCCTAAAATCCTAGATCTAGCCGCTTAGTATGTCCAACGCAAAAATCCTCTTTCTTGTTGCTTCCTCTCCCCCTTTTATAGGTCTTCTGTCCTTGATGCCCTAATTTCGTACCTCTTTGGGCCTTGATGCGAGACGCCGAGTATGCGGGCCTGGACAAAGTTCCCCCCAAGCCGGGTACTTTTGGTCGGCTTACTCGACCGGCTAAAAGTACTCTAAGGTTGAGCTGACGCGTTTAGCCACCGAGCTGACCAAACTAATCCGACTTGCTGGATTAGGGCATGTTATTCGATGGGCCTTGTGGAGGGATGTAATCCATCTCCTACAATAAGTCCCCCCCAGTTCACTTGTGAGCGACACGGTGGTCTCAGTGAATTTGTGGGTCAGGTTTATTCGGATAGCAGGTTCTAATACAAGGGATAACCCTTCCTGGTTTAGTTGTCGGTATGTGCTTTTAGTCGCGTGATGTTCTGTAGGTGTCTCTGGTCGACTGAATAGCGCTTGTCTTGACTCGCTTACTTGCATATCTGCTTTTATGATGGGATACAGTTTACTCGGGTGATAGATCATCTCGGATAAAACGACGGGGATCGGTTTTGCTGGTTAACCGGGGGGCCGGTTTAGATAGAGACCAGGAATTGATTCCGGTCTGACAACCTGATTGAAAACCGGTTCAAGCGAGAAACCGAACCGTCGCGAGTAGGTTTCTGGGTATTTAGGCGGCCTTTTGAGGCCCATTTAGGCCTTTGTAGACCTAATGATTGTGCTCGGAAAACGTGCCTTCGTTTTTGCTATAAATAGGTTTTTCTCCTTTGCTTTCGTCATTCTTCTCTGCAGATTCAGGTATCATGTTTTCTCTCCCTTCTCTCTACTTTTACTTTCTCTCTCTAGATAGGTTTTTCTTCGTATAGACTCGTTGTTATCGTTCGGTGGTTGTAGTCGTCCCCTGAATTAAGGAACATGCCTCCGAGAAGTCGATTGTCGCGAGAAGAGAAAGGGAAGGACATCGCAGATTCTCCGAGTCCAACCAGAGATGCGTCAGCGACCGGTAGTCCACTGGACGATTTTGACTTGATTCATCGCGATGCTCATTGGATGATTCGTGATGAAGGCGCGGATCGTGTTGAAGTCGGGAACAGTGATGTGAGCGGAAGTGAGGATAGAGGGGGAGACCAAAGCGATACCGCGACTGATTCCGAACGTGGCGACGCTGATGAGTCCGGTCGGTCCCCGACGCCTTCGAGACGGGTTCGCACGAGAGTTTGTTTCGACCAGATAGACTGTCGTCCAACTATTTACCATCCTGGTGGGATCTTCGAAGAGCTGGCTCCGCTGCCACCCGGACTGCTACGGGACCCGCGGGCTCAGTCGTGGGGGAACGTGTTTGGTTCTTGTGCTTCTCACCATACCGTGAGGGATCAGTTAAGGGCGAGCGGCGGTGCTGGCGTTACTTACATCATCCCGTCTGCTGAGCAGCCTCCCTGGTCGCCTTCGGTTGGTTACCAGTGCGTGTATGAGTCCTATTTCGGGGATCATACGAAGCTATGGTTCCCGATTCCTCGGTTGGTGACGTCTTATGCATTCCGCCGAGACATTGCCATTTCTCAACTTTTGAACGGGTCTCTGCGAATAGCCGTCATGTTAATGGTAATGGCAGCTGAGATGGACATCTCGATGAGCTTGAGGGTCTTCGAGGAGCTGACTTTCACGAAGGCGGAGCCAAACGGGATCTTCTCGGTGAAAATGCGTTCGAATTACAACGTCTTGACCGGTCATCCAAATAAGACGCAGGATTGGCAACGCGCGTATTTTTTGGTGAAATCTAATGAACATGCTTTCGAAGAGCCGCCGGGGGACGACTACCGCGTTTTGTGGAATCGACAACTCGGTAGAGACTCGTCTGTTGGATTTTCGTTTTAGTCGTTAGTCCTAACTCTTCTTATCCTTGTATTTGCAGTTCGTCATCCGAACACGATCGCCTGCCCCGACAAGTTTTTTGAGAGTGCTCAAGCGATCGCGGCGCACAGTCATCTTCGTTGGCCGGATCTCAATCGGGAGGGGATACGTCGTCAGCAAGCTAGGATCGCTAGAGGTAAGCCTGCTGGTTGGTTTTAGGTCCTATTCGAGTTTCCTTTTGCGATTTTCATGTTGATTCTCTGCTTCTGTAGTTGATTGGGAGTCGAGGCTTCCTTGTGTTCTCGGTCCCCGTAAGTCGCGCCTCCCTTTATTTACTTGCAAACAACAGAGACTTCTCGACAAAGCTAGAGAAATGGATGGAGTTCCGGATCTAAGCCCCTTGTTAAAAGGGAAGTTGCAACTGCTCTCGAAGAAATCGACTAAAGTCGATCCCCAGGGACCGCCTCACTCCGGAGTCGACGTCACTTCTGAAGGTGGTGGAACCTCCCGAGAAGGGGCCTCCAAAGAAGGAGCCTTCAGAGAGGAGGGCCCTATTACAATCTATCAAGGGGGCAGAGCAGAGACTTCTGCTTCAGGTCCCAAGAAGAAAAAAAAGAGCAAAAAGACTAAGGTGGGAACGACCGACGAGGCTCCTCCCGAAGAGTCTGCTTCCCTCGATGCGACTTCCGAGGGTTCGAAGGCTAAAAAGAAGAAGGATGGGAGGAAAAGGTCTCGTGGCGGGGAAGCTTCCTCTGCCGATAGAGGTGAGAGCCTAGCAGAAGGGCAAGAGGCTATTTTAGTCAGGGCGGCGCCAGACGGTCACCCGAAGAAGAGAACTAAGAGGTCTGTTGAGGCAGAGCCCCGTCCTTCTACCTCCGACGCGAATGCCGCTGACGCGACCTTTGTCTACGCTGTTGGGGAGGCCAGCGGCACTCCTGAAAACCTGTCGGAGGAAAGGAGGAAAACCAGCTCGCGAGAAGGAGGTTGTGGTGGTGAGCCCGCGAGGTCTTCTCCACACTCTTCTACGAGAAAAAGATCTGGATCTGAAGGTGCCGTAGCGAAGAGAAGGAGGATCGAATTCCCTGATCGCGTCGAGTTTTCCTACAACGAGACAACTCCCCTAATCCTTAATCCCCTTAGGTGCGCGGAGCTGACGCGTCAAATTCGTGGTGGGACGAAGGAGATGTCGCTGTTCGAAGACCTTTACTTCAAGAATGAATACATCGACGCTGCTTCCTCGAGAGCACGGGTATTTGCGCTACCTTTCACCTTTTATCTCCTTCTTTAATTTATTGGGTTCATCTATCTCACGTGGTCCGTGTTTGTCGTTCTGCAGAGTGACGGGAGCATGAACTTCCTTGGTGAGAAGTACGACAGTGCTCTGAAGCAGATGATGATCCAGTTGGGATCTTCAGAGAAGCTTGCTCAGGCAAGGTTGAAATCCATCGAGAAAGTAAGGGCGTAGCATAAGAAGGCTAACGAGAAGGCTGTGAAGGAGAAAGAAATTCTTCGAGTGAAGTTCGAAGAGCTGGAGGGTAAGCTCAAATCCGCCAGTGCGGCGAAGAAAGAGCTTGCCCGAGAGAACACTCGTTTGGAGCAAGCGGCTGCGACCCTTGAGAAGGAGAAGACTGAGCTACTCGAAGAAAGGGACGCTGCAGTTGAGAAATTGATTGGAGAGAGACAACGCTTGAGAGACTCCCGGGGGCTTGAGGTTACTCATGAGAGGGAAAGGGTCGAAGCAGCTATGGTCGAGAAGGCATATCGCTGCTTTGGTCGCGTACGCGACCATTTTACTCGCTTGGACGCCTTTGGGAAAGCGAAGAACTTGTACGGTCAAGCCTCGGGGACGAAGAAGTGCCTCGAGATGATAAAGGCAAGTGGGATGGAGATCCCGCAAGAAATGATCGACGTCTTTGCCGAGCAGGAGAATCTCTATGAGGCGGAGGCTACGAAATTTTGCGTAGGTTCGCTGTCTGATAGCGACCTCACTCTTTCTCCGCTGGTTCTTCTTTCTCGTTTCGTCGAGGACAGGTTTAGAGCTCCGTTTGATCCCTATGGATCGAACGTAAATTTGATCAGACCAGGGACGGTTTCTCAGCTCATTACCTCACTCGAAATTACCGAGGAGCCATCGGAGGAGCCATTGGTTGATGTCACGTCGGTCCCTGCTGAGCACGTCGAGGTCCCGGAGGGAGGTGGTCTTGATGAACGTCGAGAGAGTGAGAACCTGGAGGAGGTCCCCGGAAAGGACAACCTTGAGACAGGCAACACTCCGGTTTGAGAGGAAGATACCGAGAACGTGGGCATCGAGGAACATGTCCTTGTCTCGGATTCTTCTTCTGAAGGACGAGAAGACGAAGAGGAGGAAGACGATAGAGTCGAGGAGACGTCGCCGTCGTATCCTGTCGAGGAAGAGACGACCAACGAAGTCGGGAATAGAGATGTTCCCCCGCCTCCTTCTGTGGCCTCTCTTGTCCCTGTTCCTACTCGGGTGGAAGACCCGACTGCTGCCGCTACTGAAGACCCAGTCGGTCCTTCTGCTCTTGGGACGCCAAAGGAGGACGGTCAAGATTCTGCGCCTTGACGCTTTCCCTGTGTTGTGTCTTCTTTGTACTTTTTGTGTTTGTGGTCTTGATAGACCATGTTGTTGTATCACTAGACGTACTTTCATTTTATCGGTAAGTCGCTGTTTTCAAGCAGACTTTAGATTTGTGGGTTGTTGTGTTCCTTATCTGTACTTGCAACTTGTCTAAGTAAATTTCAGTTATCTTAAGAGTCTCGCGATATATTCGCCTAGAAACAATAGATTCTTGACCTTTGGCTTTTGCAAATAGATAACGACACAACCCACTAAGGGACTTTGTTCAGCTCTTGTCGTGTTTCGATTGAGATAACGTCTAGATGCGTTTTTCTACTTTGAAAACAAGAAACTGAATCTAAGAGTGGAAGGTTCTTTCGTCCGTTTTCTCAAAGACAATCGAGTAAATGGGTAGCTAATCCGTTACGCGTTTAGTCGAGAAAAGGTTAAAGATTCACTCCGTTTGGTCGGTCAATGCTCTTTGGGCATAGGTGACTCGCGACCGTTGGGTCCTTAGGCTAAGTGTCTGATCAGGACATAGCTAGGAGATGGAACGTGAGTGTCCGCGTACCTCCTGCTGGAGGTATGGGAGCTGTTGGGTTCGACAATCGGTATTTACTCGATCGAAATCGAAACAAAGAACAAGATTATGACTTTGGTTTTGTTACAGCTGGACCGGTTAAGGCTGCCTATGTACCTCGGTTGAGGATCAAGCCATTTGTAGTTCGTTTTTCCCGAGTGAAAGTGGCCGTTAGAAGCGCATTTAATCGGTCGAGTAGAAGTGACCGCGGAGGTGCATCTACTTAGTTTTTTTTTTTATGTCTCTACGAGTAGAAGCGTCGTAGACGCATTGAGTTCCATGCTCTAGGCACTTCTTCTCCGTGTGACGTTTGAAGTCGGTAGACGCCTGGTTTCACAACTTTGATGATTTTGTAAGGTCCTTCCCACCGAGCTCCGAGTTTACCGGCGTTCAGCTCCTTAGTGTTCTTGAACACTTTGCGCATGACAAGGTCACTGAGTTCAAGGGGTCGGGCTCGGACCTTTTTGTTGAAGTAACTCTCTATCTGATGTTGATAGTTTTGGATTCGTAGTAGAGCTTGGTCCCGTCGTTCTTCAATTTCGTCGAGGGCATCTAGCAGCATCTCCTTGTTGAGTTCGACGTACTGGGGCATTTTCGAGCGTCGGAGGCTTGAAACGTTAACTTCTGCGAGAGCCATAGCCTCGGCACCGTATGTAAGAGAGAAAGGTGTCGATTTGGTCGACCCTCTTTGTGTTGTGCGGTGGCTCCATAGAACTCTGTCGAGTTCGTCGGCCCAATGACCCTTTTTCAGGTCTAAACGTTTCTTAATGCCGTCGATGATGAGCTTGTTGGAGGATTCCTCTTGGACGTTTCCCTGCGGGTAACGAGGGGTGGAAGGGCTAAATCGAATGTTCCATTTGCTGCAAAACTCCTTGAAGTTGCCTGACATGAACTGTGATCCATTATCAATAACGATTTCATACGGTATACTGTGGCGGCAGATAATGTTTTTCCAGACGAAACCACGAACTTCTTTGTCGGTGACTTGAGCGTAGGCTTCAGCTTCGATCCATTTGGTGAAGTAATCAGTGAGGACGAGAATGAAACGCCACTGGCGGGAGCAGGGAAGAGGTCCTATGATATCCATTGCCCATCGCATGAATGGGTACGGCGCGGTCGTCGTTCGTAACATTTCAGTTGGACAATGGATGCTTAGTGTGTGCCGTTGGCATTTGTCGCAACTTCTGGCGTAGGACTCGCAATTCGCATTCATCGTCGGCTAGAAGAAGCCTAGGCTTCTCACTATGATTGCTAATGATCGTCCGCCCGAATTGTTTCCTCCAGCGCCTTCGTGTGTTTCGGCCATAACCCTGACCGTTTCATCACTATGGATACATTTGAGGAGTACTTTACTCGCAGTCCATCGATGGAGTTCGTCGTCTAGGACGACATAATGGGCACTGCGTGTTTTTAGTCGGCGGACTGCCCATTTCTCGGTTGGAAGTTCTCCCTGTGAAAGATAGTCGATGAACTCAGTTCGCCAGTCAGGGCCGAATCCATCAGTATCGAGCGCGTCGGTTTCGGTGACTAGGGCAATGATGATGGTTTGGCCCGTCGAGATATCGATGCTCGGCTTCTCAATGCGGTGTATTGGAATGGTTCATTTAACTTGGTCCCGAAGCTTGCTTCCAAGGGTTGCAAGGGCGTCGGCTCAGACGTTTTCTCCTCTGGGAACTTGGACGAGTTCGAAGAATTCGAACTCTGCGGCTAAGCCCTGTACTATCTTGAGGTAGGCGTCCATCCGATCGTTGCGGGGGTCGTAATCGCCACTAAACTGACTGACGACTAACTGCGAGTCGCAGTAGGAGCTTAGGCGTTTGGCCTTGATAGCTTTTGCTAAGCGGAGTCCAGCGATCAAAGATTCGTATTCTGCTTCGTTGTTCGAGGCTGGAAAGCCGAAGCTAAAAGACTGTCTAATCAGTTCACCGGTCGGGGACTGTAATTGAACTCCGGCACCTGCGCCCTTGTTATTCGAAGATCCATCGACATGCAGGGTCCAGTTTGGGTTTGGGAGTGTGAGATCTTGCTCTAACTCCGGGGCCAATTCGACTAAGAAGTCTGCAAGAACCTGAGATTTCACCGCGGTTCTGTTCTTGTAAGTGATATCAAGCTCACCGAGTTCGATAGCCCACTTCGTTAGTCTTCCGGACCTGTTTGTATTTTGAAGTATTGTTCGGAGGGGCTGGTCGGTTAATACTTCCACCGAATGTCACTGAAAGTATGGGCGAAGCTTTCTCGCCGCTTCGACGACCGCCAGCGCCATCTTCTCCAGAGTTGGGTATTGCGTTTCCGGTCCGGTCATGCGCCTGCTTGTATAGAAGATTGGCTTTTGCTCACCACGGTCCTCTTTTATCAGAACGCTGCTGACTACTGCTTGTGACACTACGACGTAAAGAGATAGAACATCGCCGACATCTGGCTTGGGGAGAACGGGTGGTGTTGTCAAATAATGCTTGAGCTGAGTAAATGCCTCCTCGCATATCTCATCCCAGATAAACCTTTTGTTACCTCGCAGGAGATCGTAAAATGGAAAGCATTTGTCGGTGGATCTGGAGATGAACCGGTTGAGTGCAGCTATCCTACCCGTAAGTCGTTGAACTTCTCTACTGTTTTTTGGGCTTGGGAGGTTCAGGACCGCGGAGATCTGCTTCGGGTTGGCTTCGATTCGCCGCTGCGTGACTATGAACCCAAGGAACTCGCCTGAGGAAACCCCGAACATGCACTTTGCTGGGTTTAGTTTCATGTCGTATTTGTTGAGAGTTTCGAAGCAATCTTGCAAGTGACGGAGGTGATCAGCGGCGTGTAGCGACTTGACAAGCATATCATCGATGTATACTTCCATGGTGACGCCCAGCTTGTCTGTGAACATTTTGTTCACGAGCCGTTGGTAGGTTGCTCCTGCGTTCTTCAAGCCGAATGGCATGACCTTATAGCAGTAGGTTCCTCTATCCGTGATAAAGGCCATTTTTTTCGCGATCGCCAGGGTGCATCATGATTTGGCTGTACCCAGAGAAATCGTCCATGAAGGTGAGCATCTCGTTTCCAGCCGTGGACTCGACTAAACGGTCGATGTTGGGAAGAGGGTAGCTGTCCTTTGGGCAGGCTTAATTTAAGTCAGTGAAGTCGACGCAGACGCGCCACTTCCCGTTCTTCTTCTTAACAACTACTGGATTTGCTAACCACTCAGGGTAGCGCACCTTAGCAATTGAGCCAGCGCCGAGCAACCGGTCGATCTCTTTGTTTACAGCCTTTGACCTGTCGGAACCGAGCTTGCATCGCTTCTGCCGGATAGGCTTGAATGTCGGTTCGACGGTTAGTTCGTGAGTTGTTATAGCCGGATCAATTCCTTTCATGTCTGACATGGACCACGCGAATGTGGACACATTCGTCTTGAGAAAGTTGAGAACTGACCGCTGCATATCTTCAGACAGATACGCACCAATCCTTGCGGTCCGGCTTGGATCGGTATCGTCAATACGTAACTCGAGAACTTCGCCTTCCTGGGAGCAGACTTTATAGGTTGGAGGAGAAACAGAGTTAACCGATAGAGACGATCGTTGGAGTTTAACTGTGGCGACTAGGAGTTCCCTAGCGGCTTTTTGATCCCCTCGCAATGTTTTGATTTTTCCGTCTGTACCGGAGAACTTGACACACTGGTGATAAGTATATGGAATGGCCTGCATTGAGTGTATCCAGGGGGTTCCAAGTATAGCGTGGTAAGGGGCCTTCGTGCTTACAACGGCAAACTTGACAGTTCGAGTGACTCCACATGCGCGTACCGGAAGGCGGATTGTTCCTAGTATTGTTTCGAAGGATCCGTTGAAGCCGGTTAATGTTCTGGAGGACGGTTTTATGTCGTCGAGATCGACTCCCACCTTCTGCAGAGTTCCTCGGAAGATGAGGTCGACGGAGCTTCCTGTATCAATGAGGACCCTGGTGACGTCATACTCTCCAAAGCATAAGAAAAAGGATCCGTTGAAGCCGGTTTAAGATTTAATGTTTGAGGTTTAGAATTTAAATTTGAAATTATATATTTAAAGTGATTAAATTTTTAATTTAAATTTAAGATTAAAGCTATATTATGAAAATATTAAAATTTAGAAGTTTATGTTTAGGGGTTAGGGTTTAAAACCCCAATTAATCATATACTTAAAACTCTATTTCTGTTGTAAAAGAATGGGGAATTCTTCTGTGTTTTATTAATGAATCTTAAGGTTCCTTTATATAGGAATTACAAAGCATAAGAAAAAGGAAAGAGTACAAAATCTAATCCAACATGAAATAAGAAAACTACTAAAACATAGAAAAGGAAAACATCCATATCCTACGTCGGCTATGACTTGGCCGACTCTCTCTCCTCCATTGGCCGCGGCTGGGCCTTGTCTTGGTCTTGGTTATGGGCCATCCACTTAATGATTTATAACACACCCCCTTGGATGCTATAACCATATGGGTTTGTATCATGCACGATGTTGCCTCATTAAAACCTTTCTAGGAAAACCAAAAACCCAACGTGAGAAAAATTGAAACCATAGATAGGAAAAAGAGTACAACGCATGAAACTCCCCCTGATGAATGCATCACTGAAGATCCTTCAGTTGGCGCATTCCTATCTGATGAATAAGTTTCTTGAACGTTGAGGTTGGCAAAGACTTGGTGAAAAGATCGGCTGAATTATCACTTGACCGAACTTGAACCACTTGAACTTCTTTTGCCTTCTGCAGGTCGTGGGTGAAGAAGAATTTGGGTAAGATATGCTTCGTTCTATCTCCCTTGATGTATCCATCTTTGAGCTGAGCTATGCAAGCTGCATTGTCCTCATAGATGATCGTTGGCTTTTCTTGTCCCACGGCTAAACCACTCTCTACACGGACGTGGCCGGTCATGTTCCTCAACCACACAAGCTCATGGCTTGCTTCATACATTGCTATAATCTCGGCATGATTAGAGGATGTGGCCACTAAGGATTGTTTTGTGGACCGCCAACATACTGCAGCCCCACCATATATAAACACATATCCTGTTTGAGATCTAGCATTATGTGGATCAGATAAGTACCCAACATCTGCATATCCGACCAAACTCTCTCCTGGCCGGTCGGTATAGAACAATCCGAGATCTTTTGTTCCTTGCAGATATCTGAACAAGTGTTTTATTCCATTCCAGTGCCTTTGAGTTGGACAAGAGCTAAATCTAGATAATAGATTCACGGCAAAACAAATGTCTTGTCTAGTGTGGCTAGCCAAATACATTAAAGCTCCAATGGCACTTAAGTAAGGCACTTCCGGCCCGAGCACTTCCTCGTCCGGTTTCTTTGGTCCAAACGGATCCTTCTCTAGGTCTAAGGACCTCACGACCATAGGACTCGACAACGGATGAGCCTGGTCCATATTAAACTTCTTGAGTATCTTTTATGTATATGCCAACTGATGCACATGGATTCCATTGTGTACATACTCAAGTTGCAGTCCCAAACAGAACTTAGTTTTACCTAAGTCTTTCATTTCGAATTCTTTCTTTAGACATTCGACTGTTTGAGAAATCTCTCCAGAGGTTCCTATAATGTTCAGGTCGTCCACATAAACCGACATGATCACAAAGCCCTTGTTGTCGAATTTCTTTATAAAAATACATGGACTTATTGGATCGTTCTTATAACCCTCTTTCACTAGGTACTCTGATAATCTATTGTACCACATTCGACCTGATTGTTTCAAACCATATAAGGCTTTATTCAGCTTAATACAATGCTGTTCTCGAGAACCTTTCTTATCTTTGAGCTCAATACCCTCTGGAACTCTCATATAGATTTCATTATCCAGTGGACCGTACAGGTATGCAGTCACTACATCCATTAGGCGTAAATCAAGTTTTTCTTTTATGGCCAGACTGATTAGAAATTGTAATGTAGTTGCATTCACCACAGGGGAGTACGTCTCCTCATAATCTATTCTTGGTCTCTGTGAGAATCCTTGTGCAGCAAGCCGTGCTTTATATCTCACTACTTCTCCTTTCTCATTTTTTTTCCTCACAAAGACCCATTTGTATCCCACTGGTTTGACATCTCTTGGTGTCACGGTTATAGGGCCAAAAACGCCTCTTTTCTTTAATGATTCTAACTCCACGTTTATAACTTCTTTCCATTTGATCCAATCTGATCTTTGCATGCATTCATATATGGACGTGGGTTCTAGATCCTCATCTATTTCCATGATCTCAAGTGCTACTTTATATGCAAATATATCATGGACGTCGATATCTTTTCTGTTCTATTTTGTTCCAGACATTATATAAGTGATAGAGATCTCTTGATTATCCGGACCTAGCGTTCCATGAAGTTCAGCGCCCCAAACCTCATTATATGGAACGGCCGGTTCATTTGGTGTGGCCGGCCCACTCGGCTCGACCGTTCTGGTTGGCTTGGCCGGGCCATCAATGTCATGGACGGTTTCCTTAATGCTCTTGGGTCCGGCACCTCTCTTGGACTTCCGAGGCTGTTTATCTTTGGAACCAATAGGTCTACCACGTTTTAGACGTTGTTTAGACTCTGTAGCCACTTGATCTTGTCCCTTCTGGACATCTACTCTTATAGGTGCATTACAAGCCGGTATGTATGACTTTGTCACTCTATTCGGGTCAGCAAAAGAATCTGGCAATTGATTAGCTAGCATTTGAAGATGTATTATCTTTTGGACTTCCATATCACATTCTTTAGTCCGAGGATCTTGCCAAGATATTGATGGTCGAGATCATTCTATTACTTTGCTCAACCGGCTGTTATCTCCCCCTAAGGTCGGATATGTGGACTCATCAAAGTGTGAGTCTGCGTATCTGACCTTAAAAAATCACCGGTTGTTGGCTCAAGATACTTTATAATGGTTGGGGAGTCATATCCAACGTATATTCTCATCCTCCTTTGTGGTCCCATTTTAGTTCTCTGTGGTGGAGAAATTGGAACGTAAACGGCACATCCAAATGTTTTGATGTGGGACACGTCTGGCTCATGACCCGTGAGTAATCGGGATGGCGAATATCTATGCTCAATAGATGGCCTGATGCGAATCAGTTCTGCTGCATGTAATACTGCATGTCCCAGCGCTGATACCGGGAGTAATGGTCAGGCTATCAGCTATATGCGTTTAATAAAAGATTCGGCCAAGCCGTTCTGTGTATGTACATGTGCCACGGAGTGTTCCACACTTACCCCCATGGACATACAGTACTCATTAAACGCGTGGGACGTGAACTCACCAGCATTGTCTAGACGTATAGTCTTTAAAGGAAAATCTGGAAAATGTGCTCTCAGTCTTATGATCTGAGCAAGCAGGAGTGCAAATGCCAAATTTCGTGTGGATAGTAGGCAAACATGCGACCATCTGGTCGATGCATCAATCAGGACCATGAAATACAAAAACATCCCACTAGGTGGGTGTATTGGTCCACATATATCTCCCTGAATCCTTTCCAGAAAATTTATGATTTCCTTATTCACTTTGGCTGGTGAAGGCCTAGTTATGAGTTTCCCTTGTGCACATGCTGCACATGTGAGATTATTTGGGACAACTCCTTTGAATGTGTGCCCTTGTGAATTCATTATCAGTTTTCGCATCATACTAGTACCGGGATGGCCAAGCCGGTGATGCCATAGAGTGAAATTGTCGCAGGCGTTAGCCTCGATAATACTGATCTTTGCATAGTATAGACCAGTAGCTATTGCGGGTACAGTCTCTAGGACCGTCCTATTGCCTTTGGTGATCGAAAATATGTTAAGGAATTCTTTATTTCCTTCTTCCCATGTTTCAAGGTGGAAACCGTTCAATCTTATATCCTTGAAACTCAATAGGTTCCTTTTAGAGCTGGGGGAATATAAGGCATTTTTAATCTCTAGACGAGTGCCTTTAGGCATCAATATATAAGCCTGGTCGTGACCCTCAACCAGGCCGGCCACACCCGCAATAGTGTGTATGTTTGCACTTTGCATTATGAGATTGACGAAGTATCTTTTGTCTCTAAGAATTGTGTGACTTGAGCCACTATCCACCACGAGTATACTCATCTCATTCATTCTATATAAGAAGATTTTATAATCTCAGAGACTTTATAAAATTTTAAAGTTTTCATATTATAAATTCAAACAATAAAAATAAAAACACCAAAGCAATCATAGAACAATCAAATAAAAGTCGAATTAGTCTTTAAGACAATCTGATGTCTAATGATCCATTAGATCATCCGTTTCATGGTCGAAATCATCATCAGAATCATACCCATTGTCGTGAACCATATGAGCTTCTGGGTTCTTGTTCTTAAGACTCTCTTGATAGAGTTCACATAGATGTTTAGGGGTTCTGCAGTTCTTGGCCCAATGGTTACTCATCCCACACCTGTGACAAACGGATTTGGTCGAGTAAGACGGCTTGGATATACCGCCTCGACCGCGGCCAAAATTGGCTCTTCCACGGCCATAGCTGGAACCACGACCACAGTTATTGTGGTTTCCATATCCACGGCCATATGAGTAATTGTCACGTCCACCACGTCCCTTGTACCCACCACGGCCTCTGCCGTGTGTTCTTCTCTCATTATAGATGTGGTTGCTTTCTTTGGGATCTTTCTTTTCATGTTCAGCTTTGTGAGCTTCTGGTAATGGTGCTGAACCTGGAGGTCTCATCTCACTGTTCTTCATCAGGAGTTCATTATTAGCCTCGGCCAGAAGTAGGCACGAGATCAGATCAGTATATGTGGCGAATCCTCTCTCTCTATATTGCTGCTGCAGCAACACATTCGTTGAATGTAACGTAGAGAAGGTCTTATCAAGTAACTCTTTCTCGGTTACTTCTTCACCACACAGTCTCATCATTGAAACTATTTTGAACAATACCGAATTGTATTCATCCATGGACTTATAGTCCATGAATCTGAGATTCTTCCACTCATATCTAGCCTTTGGAAGTAGCACTGTTTTCTGGTGATCATATCTACGCTGTAAAGCGGTCCAAAGGTTTAGTGGATTTTCCATTGTCAGGTACTGATCCTTTAAACCTTCAATGAGGTAATGGCGTATAATACTAATCGCCATGTATCTGTTTTTATCATTCTCATTGTTTCCCTCGATGATAGTATCACTGAGTCCCTTTGACCTCAGGTTGATCTTTGTATCTAGCGCCCACTGTAAATAGTTATCTCCAGAGAGATTAAGGGCTGCATAGTCTAAATTTGAGATTTTAGACATCTGGATCACATTGTCATTTAAAATTCTGATTCACAATGTGATCATTCGACCATAAGACATTCAAAAGAAATCGGCTACAATCATGCCTTATGCGGCCACGTAATCAAACAATAGGATCGGCTATATGAAATCTACTTGACCATGGTGCGAACAATTCTAATTTATGATTCTACATGTGACAGAGAGATTAAGGCCACACGGCCATATACTTTTATCAATGTAATCAAATTCGAATTCGTATGTTCTATATGCTGGTCGATTTAAACAAGACGAATGCAATTCAATTCAGATTTAGATGTAATGCAAACAATCTTAGCAATTTGATTTCTATTGGATTCAAATTATAAATTTAGGGTTTCAATTTAAATAATACAGGCTGCCGGTTTAATCAATATGATTTCAAGGCCTTTAGAGTTTAAATTCGATTAAGATTATTCAATCAATCTATCAATCCTAAAACCTCAGATCATCAAACACTCAATCAAGAACAATTAAAATCGGATTCATTCTTTTAGGTTTAGGGTTTTGATTCCAGAATTAGGGTTTCTTAAATTCAGATCAGAAACAATCAATAACATCAATCAATATGTTCTAAGGAATCGATTTCTATATCTAGTTATGAGATTGTCGATTTTAGATTTATATGTTTTAGGGTTTTGATCAAGAACATGGGATTCCATAATAATGGATTTGGGGGTTTTAGGTTTGATCATTATGTTCTCAGATTTAGTATGTACCTTTGTTTTGTAGGTCTGAACCGGACCACCAAAGATCAGAGACGAGCTGAGACGGACGGACGCGGGACGGCTCCTATCGGGTCGCGGTGCCGAGGACGATCGCTAGCTGTTGCTTGTCGCGGATGGGGTTGCGTCTAGACGGGATCGTGATCTAAGCTGGACGCAAGCTGAGCTGAGGATGAGGACGTTGGACACGAACAGGGAACGTCTGAAGCTGAGCTTGATCGGAGTTGAGACGAGACAGAGGTCGTCTAGGATCATCGCCGCTGGCTTAGGGTTTTAGGATTTATAGGTTTCGATTTTTGTCTCAGGGTTTTGGAGTCTATCGTGCTGATAACGTGTTGTAAAAGAATGGGGAATTCTTCTGTGTTTTATTAATGAATCATAAGGTTCCTTTATATAAGAATTACAAAATATAAGAAAAAGGAAAGAGTACAAAACTCAATCCAACAGGAAATATGAATACTACGAAAACATAGAAAAGGAAAACATCCATATCCTAAGTCGGCTAGGACTTGGCCGACCCTCTCTCCTCCATTAGCCGCGGCTGTACCTTGTCTTGGTATTGGTTATGGGGCATTCACTTAATGATTTATAACAATTTTTTATTATTTGATTTCAAATCTTAAATTTAATCTAAAAGTAATATAAATGATAATTTTTAAACATGACCTTCATAATATATATTCCAATAAGAATAATAAATATAACTTACTCTAATAAAACACAATTAAATTATAAAATTGCATATACTTTTCCATTAAAATTTTAAAACATACAAAAGTCAATACAAATTCAATATATAGTTACGTTTTGTTATTTGAATTGTAAGTAGTTTGTTGACAGGTCATTGCCACAATAATATTGCATATAAAAAGAACAAGTTTTACATAAGATCATCCAAACACTAAACTAACATCATAGACAATCGAGAAAAATGAGAAAATGGTTGCTTGGTCCCTTCAAGAGTTGTGGCTCTTCTTGGTATCCACAATCTTTTCCTCAGGCATCGTTGCTGAGAAAAGGTACAGAAACAGACAGTTCAAGACATTCTTCTCGATTAGTGATCAAAGTTCCACTTAAGAAATTTTCAATCTAAGTAGCCAAAACTGGGTACACAAGCTTCACGAAAACAGAAAATCAACGAACCTGATGTTCAAGCATAAACCATCCTTCACAAGCTTCCTGATGTTCTGGCCTGTAGTTTTTTTTCAAAAACAAAGCAACATCCTTTTTTAGAAAATGAGAGATTAATATCTATTCAATAAGCAAGACAGTAATAAAAAAAATCTTCAGATTAACAGACCTTCCATTCACTAATCTAATGATTCGTAAACACTATCTCCACCAAATCACAGCTCTACAAAGTTAAGAACAAGTACGAGCTTTACATTTGCAGATCGGGAAAGGACAAAAACATAGTCCTCGTCCTCAGATCAGAGGATTTACTGCCGCCGCCTTCGACGCTGCTCTGCCTTGTCACTGCCGCCTTCAAGCTCACGACAACAAACTCTGCTCACGACCCACCTTCCTGTACCAAAATCAAAACAAAATCACCACATACGCCACAAACCAAAACTGCAAGTTTAAGAACTTAGCTTCTATACATGAAACCTTCATTTAGTTCCATGAAAATCTGCAAGTTTAGTTAGTAAGTTCTCTGTGAATGGCTAACCTTTGAACGTTTTGCTAAGGACGAGAGTATTCCGTCTTTCTCTGCTATGTAGCAGGACTCATCACCACTCGCATAACTCATCACCAGGCTGATCATATTTCACAAAATTTGTTAAAACTCAATTATCATTATGAAAGCTCCAACCACCCAAGTGCTAGAAACTAAACCAGCTGATAAAGTGATATACATGTTTTATACCTTGGGTGGGTTCATGACGAGACTGGCCAGAATCTGACCAGAGATGTTGGAGCAAAGTGATGATATCCAGAACTCAATGAAACTCTCCTCTGCACATGCCAAGTTCGTGTAAAAATATTTGATATCTATCACAAAGCTTCACAGAAGCCACTTTGTATATCTGTTCAAAGTTTGAAGCTTTATGAAATTCATTAACTTTAGTTGAGATCTAAGTATTCGTCAGTAACAACCATCCTCTTCAACCTTATTTCTTCAAACTAAGTGTAAGACTCAGACATCGGCGACCTCTAGAAGAAAAAGAAGAAGCGAGAGAAGGCAAAGGTGATGGTGGTGAAGAGCGACGGAGGAAGGCGGAAGAGCCAATTTGCCGTAATGGAATGAGAGAGGCGGATAGGTTGGTTTCCGGTATGGCGATTCAGAATCGAGTGAACGGCGGTAGAGATACGATTCGGAGGAAGCATCCCGGAGGCAGCCACACACCTCTATCTATAATCTCCGCCATCTTTCCAGCTCCGATGAGCCCTACCTTGAAGCTCTCAGCGGAAACTGGAATTGTCTCCATCACAAAACGATGGATTGTTTAGGTTCTATTGATAAATCTCACTAGATCCAGTGGATTAAGTTTGAAGAAGATGGAGAAGAAGATGGATAGATTTTTTTTTTGTTTAAACGAAGATAAGATAGATTGAAGTGAATAAAAAAAAATCTTTGTTAGAGAAGAGAGGGAATAATGAGTTATTTTTCTGAGTGTTGGCGGGCAAAAATAATTTTTTCGCACAAAAATGTTACCGTGAGCGAATTTTGTTTCCGTGTTTAATAAAATTTTGTTCTGGCGTTAATTTAATGCTACGATAGAGTTGATGTCTAAATCTACTTGATGAATTTGTGCTACCGCGAACTGCTACCAATACTCATATTTCTTGTAGTGTTCTATTGTTACCATTAGAATATTCTATTGTTACGATGTGATTTTTGTAAATATTGTATTCTCCACACTTTGTGGAACTGTATAGCTTATTTAAAGCTTGTAATCGTAATGTAAACATTGAGAGAAATCAGTTTACTTTCAGTCCCACCATACATATTTGTAGATCTGTTGGTGGTAATGTTCTATAAAAATCGCAGCAATTCTTAGATAGTGAAATTTCAGTGCTGTCGGATGTTAGTCAATGCATGTAGATTTTTGATACCTTATCTTCATAGTTTATTATCTAGAAAATAACTGTCGTCGTTGTAGTGTTAGATACCATATGCAATGGTAGTTACAATTTTGCAAACAGTTCATGATCGCATCTCCTTTGATGATTGTTCTTACAAAAATTTCTAAAGAAGGATGTATATGCAATCCAGCTCAAGAAAGAAATTACAACTTTTTATTAAAATTTGGCAGTGGGTGTCTTATCGAAAGGAGTTTTATCTTTTGAACAAACAAGAGTTAACGACTACATTTTGAAAAAATGCCTTCTAGGGGTTTTAGTATCAAAGGCACAAATCAGGATGTCTTGTAGTACTTTATGCTACTGTGTGATTTTAATTTTGGAACATTTTTCCAGATCAAGATCAAATGAAAATCATCTTGAGATAGATATAGGATGAACGTTCTCATCGGCGTGGGTTGGATTGAAAGTTATGGTTGGATTGAAAGTTATGTGTACTAGAAAGGTCAGCGTCAAAAGAGTTCACAAGAGAGTGCAGATGCATCATCGGAACTAAATCTGGAATTTGACATTAATGATATGTACAATGATGATTGGTGATATATCATGGTTATGTATCATGGTTTGTACCTGTTTTCAACCATGATATAAATCCTTTTCTAGAGTCTTTTACATGCGTATGGAATTGTTTTAGAGTCTTTTCAGGTTTAGGTGCTTATTGGATGTATTTGGAGGTTTTGAATCATTTTGGAGTTTTGAGGAAAGCTCTCCCAAAAATTTTAAGTCGGAGTCTATCCATGCAAGAAGTGTCAATTGATACCCATTAAAAATGTTGATCGACACCCCTTCTATCCGCGAGTTTAATGATGATTTAAGGAAATTACAATTTTGCCCAGGGATCCAGAAATTGCATAACAAGTCTCTGGTCGAGTATTAGACTATATGATTATGTCTGAGCAATTCTATTGTTAGATTTAAGGTTCTTCAAGGGTCACATAATGGTTTTCTTAATGGATAACTTTGTCAGGGAAAACAATTGGCTCTTCATCTAGTTGATCTTAATGCTAAGTTTAGGATTGATCACCTTAAACATAGATTTTAGGATAATTGTCATAAGCGATAACATGGTCAATTACCTGAATTAAACTTAAATGAGCTGAATAACTAGACGCAACGAGAGTTGGTCTAGATGTTTAGTGAACATATCCAACCTTTATGTTAAAGCTTGTTTAAAATTAGTATCGATCGACACTGAGACAAAAATATCCTTAATAACAAGGAGGCAAATAGCTAACTAGCCGAAGTTGCTCATGCCTCACCACCTCGACACGAGAAGGTAATTAATGTGATATAAGGCAGCTCAGACGTAAGCGGCATCACCATGCGGCTGCTAAAGAGAGCACTCAGAATACCGTAAATGGCCAAGAAACAGAGAATCGAAAGCGCCTGATCCTGGAAACCGACGAAATAAGTTTCACAACCAAGGTGCAGGAGAAGATCCTGCCTCCGCATCATGACACCTGGTTATTTCTCTCTCGATGGTGAATTGTTTGGTGAAGAGGATACCGGTGTACAATGGGAGCTACACTAATATTATTTTACTGGCTGCCTAAAACGATATATGACTATAAGAAATTCCCTGATTTGAAAAGTCACTCCACTAATAGGATTCAGTGGCGACGTCAAGCAAACGGCATGAGAGGTCATGCTTCCTGTTTACACAGAAGGAGTAAACATGTAAATAAAATTTGTGGTAATCGATTGCAACTTGTCCTACAACATGATACTGGAATGTCTTTGGATCCATGATATGGGAGCAGTCGTATTCACTCTCCAATAAACAGTCAAATTTTCCACTCACTGGGCATCAAGGAGATCAAAAGGGGACCAATAAAACTCCCGTTCCTACTATCAAACAACCCTCAAGGGTAAGACCAAAGTCTTATAGCAATCACAGCATAAACCCCTGATCCCACATACAGAGAAGCCGAGAGGTTGAAGAACTCGATGAGGGGCCAATGGTAAAAGTTGTTTCCAGAAAAAATCTCAAAATAGGCTCCAAGCTTCCAACAAGTCTAAGCCAGAGATTAAAAGACTTTCTCCTGTCTAACTTATATTGCTTAACCTGGTCCCATGTAGCCATGCAGAAATAAACCCGAAAATCATCATGCATGAAATACAGGTCGATTGATATACCATGAATTTTACCACATTAAGACAATGGTATATGTCCTTTATTGAGTTTAATATATGTGTTTGGAGTTTGTTTTAGAGTATTTTAAGGTTCATGTGCATTTTGGAGAACTTTGGTGATTTTGGAGTTATTTGAGGTGCAGAACTGCATAGACGCGTCAGAAGTATAGCTATGGATGGAGACCTTCCCACGGTGCGATTGAGCCCATATTTTGATAAGAGATAGATCTTTGAGTTAGTTTTCCGATGCCACCGAGATCCATCTGACGGTTAGATTTAAAGGAATGCTTGTTCTACCGAATAGTGGTACGTCTGACTCGCGAGAGGAAGTTGTCAAAGATATGAAGGAGTGTCGATCGACAATAAGACCTTGGTGTCGCTCGACACAGATTCCAGAAGACAGGCCGAGTATATTTCAAGACCGACTTAGGCCCCTAAGTCACAACAAATTAAAAAATAATTCCCTTGGCCGACTCTAAACCATATTTATGTGGTTTCTAAGACATTGTTGACGGGTACACTTTGTTTTATTCTTAGTTTTAGGGTTGGAGAGTGATATCACTCAAATTACCCTAAAGAGTGAATTTACTCTCTCAAATAAGAGGTTCAATTAGAGTACTTAGTGATCGAATCCACAAGAAGCTAGTGAACCTAATAAATCTAATGGGATTTGTTAAGTAGGATGGTTTAATGATTAAAATGTAAATTTGCAGTTTTGTTGAGCAAGTAATTGCTCGATTGATTGGTTGAGGTTTTGGTGCTTAAAACAAAATAGCTAGACTTAGGGTTTTTATTCAGGAAACTTGGAATTATAATCCTACAGATGCCTAATGAGTTGCATGCAAGATAATGTAGAGCTCAACTACTAAATAACAAGTCAATCAGCTCTCGTGTTTCTGGACTTGTCTATTAACTAGATCTAATGACCCAAACAAGAGTGTTCAATCAACAGAAAGTGTCGATCGATTATCCTATAGGGATATCGATCGATACACCTTTCACTCTGTCGATTGATTATCCAATTTGGATATCGATCGACGCGCTTCTAGTTAAGCTTTATGCGCGGGTTGAATGATGCTCACTAAGCTCACTAGATCAGCTCTCGCCTTACTATAGCAAGAATCTTAGCTCAATTAGAATGGTTTCAAGATGAGAATGAAGCTATCGGTTTTATCTAACAATCTTAGGGAAAGTTCTACGTAGCTAATCTAGAATCAGACATTAATGACAATCCTAATGATTATTATCACAACTCAGCAATCTATAGTTGGGGATAATCCCTCATAACCTATTTAAACCCTAAAATCTATCAATGGAACTACTCAAACATGGCCAAGCAATTCATAACAACAATTAGGTAAGAAAACTTCATTAGAATAGTAAATAGATATCAATGGAGTTCCAATCACAAATATAACTTTGGATCTTCTCTCCAATCTATCAACATCCTAAAAACCTTTTGCTGATAATAGTAAAACTAGAAAAAACAAGAAAGCACACTTTGCCTCTAACATGGTGGCAAAGCTATATAATTAGGCTAAAACTCGTCAGGGGTAATCTTGTAAATTGGTGAAGACTTAGGCTTCAAGTCGGTTGTGACCAAACGGGCTTTTTGCGCGCTTCACTGTCGATTGATGTTCTGATGTGAACATCGATCGATATTCGTTCCTCAATATCGATCGATGGTCGAGCTCGATGGTCATCTCGGGTGCTTGCTCCAAATATCTCCAAAATGCTCCAAAAGCATCACTTATCTCCAAATCACTCCTAATCTTACAAATATAATAAATAGAGTCTATAATATAATAATTAGCAATAAAAACACCTATAAACCATGGGTGAAAGTGAGTCAAATCCATGGTCTATAAACTCCCCCAGACTTACCATTTTGCTTGTCCTCAAGCAAAACAAACAGGCAGTATCTCTGAGAGAATTTTAAAAACAGCAGGGACTTACACAATTTTAAACTTAGAATCATCATCTCTACAATATTGCAATCCACATCTAAGAAGTCCTAATCAAAAAGCTCATTATACCATATCCTAGCTTAGAAACCAAATTCACCTAGCTAACAACTTAGCAAATCTTGTCTGACATTTCCCTCTACCAACCTCATTTTTTAGCATAAATAAAAGTGCAGGCTTTACCTTGGGAGTATCGATCACAGGATGCAAAGATTTTTAAACAAGTATCTGGAGCTGCAGGTAAACATTAGTTTTTATCCTCTCTCTCTACTAATTTTCTCTCTTAGTCAAAGCCTGCTTATATTTGCAAGATCATTGACCAAGATTTGACAGGCTTCCATGAATCAAGCCTTAATGGTGGTTGCCACCAAGTCCTGTTCACTTCAGTTTGACATATATCCTAGGATTATTTATGAAGCAAGCCTTTAATGGTTGTAGCCACCAAGTCATGTTCTAATCCTTTACCTATAGAATTCTTATGAAGCAAGCCTTAATGGTTGTAGCCACCAAGTCCTGTCTGAATCACTTCCTAATAAATCTCTAATAGATATGTATATATATATATGATTTTTTTTTATCATCTATATTTCGAAAATAGAGAGAGAGGGTGATAAATCTATCTACACAAGGTTTTACCTTCCAGACTTGTTTGAAGAATCTGATCCCATGTATATCAAGCCCCAAGACAAGCAGTTGTGTCAAGTTTTAGTGTTGGAGGTCAGCTTTGGTTCCTTCAAACAATCTCAGCAAGTGTAACATAGTTGACAGGTTGATCCACTTTAGTATCTTTACTACTATCTGCAATCAGTAAGTCTAGAATGGTGCTAAAGAGTGGTTAGATAACCAGCAAAAAACTAATAAGTTCATTATCCCCTTCTTGACTCAATAAAAAATTTATGTTTGAAAATATTTGTTTAAAATTCATGAATAACCTAATATCAGTAAACCTCCCCCCCTCCCCCCAAACTTAAACTACATTGTCCCCAGTGTAAACTTAGTCGGAATTATGGTGGTAACTAAATCAAAAGTGCTTAATGTAACAAGTTAGAACGATATACCAGACCAGAATTATTGTCGACCGATGTATGGATGTTGATATCGGCCGCGGCAGGTTCAGCTCTGTCGGTTGATGTCGACAGTGTCTCGTCGGACGATACTCACGGAAATCGTCTACTCAGATCTCTCTTTTTCTATATATATATATATATATATATATATATATATATATATATATATAATGACCTGCAATAATTAAAAACCAACATAAATATTAGATTAATAAAAACCAAATAAATATTACCTAATATTGGGTTGTCTCCCTCTCAGCGCTTTGTTATAGTCATTTAGCTTGACTTTGAAGGTGATTTGGCCTAGTGATGTTGAAAGCTGGCACTTGTTGGGAAACAAGTCTCCATCTCTTCTTTGCGCTTGTTGAACCATGTACCAGTGAAGTCTCGCATTGCTTCATCTCCTCTGCGCCATTTGTCCTTCAATATTGTAGTTGCATCTTCTATCTTCTGCAATATATCTCCAAGACTCTCAAGAGTGAACTAATGTCTCATAAGTCTGGCGTATGTGTCAGCTGAGATCTCCTCTCCACTGTTGTGTGTATCAGACATATATGATGTCACCTTTTGTACTAGCCTCCCTCGGTTTAAAGCTTCGTCGACCGATGTCTGTCTATGAATGTCGGTCGATTTATTGTTGCGTCGGTTGATCGATCCTGATGCTTCTAGTCGACGGACAATGTAACTCTGAATCTCCACTAATTCCCCTTGAATAGCTTCTATCTTGGAAGTCAAAGCACTAATGGTGAGGTCCATTGGGAAATAGATGTCATCACATCTCCTATCAAGCCTCTCTTTTGTAGTTTCCAGAGCTCTGTAGATCCCTTCTACCAACTGATCTATCTCTTCCCTAGTGTGAAAATCTGGTTGAGACTTCATCGTATGTGAGTGTGGTAGATTGTCGTCGACCGATGCTGGCAGGCGGTTGTCGATCGATGCTTGTCGACATCTGTCGATCGATGTAGGGTGAGAAACGTCGGTCGCACGCTGAATTCTGGCTATGTCTTGCCACATCTCTTCCATGCAAGTAGTTAGCCAACCGATACTATCATTCAATGGATAGTAGATTCCATCAAGCTTCATCTGGAAGTGTTTTTTGTTCTTCTCTTGTTCTCCGCAGACTCCGTAGAACATCTCATTGATCTCGTCCTTGGTGTAGGTCTCTGGTACTAGCTTGGTTTGAGTGAATGAGCTAGCATGTTCTGGAAGACAGATGTAGTTGGGGTCATCTCTCGAAGCACTTTCCAAAAGTCTTTTGATATCTTTGTTGTGAACGCGAATGGTGTGTCCATCTACGTCTCTGGCGTATCCCTGATCATCTCTGTAGATTCCATACTCATCCTTCTCTTCCTAGTAGAATTTCCTAGTACCGAAAAGATCAAAGGCTCTTCTGTCAAATTCAGGATGTCTGTCGACCGATGTTGAGACGTCAACGTCGAGCGATAGTCAAGTAGGATGTCGAGACCTCTGTTTGAAGCTTTTATCTATGCCACCAGCAATGTCATAGAACTCCTTTGTAACCTTCTGCTATTGTTCTGGAAGGTTGTGTTGTTGCATGAAGAGGTTGTCTGCTCCATTAGCCGTCTGAAGGATGTCTGGAATATCCTCTAGAGATACATGCAGAGTACATCCATCGATTGCTCTTGCGTAGCCATTTGGGTCCCTGAAAATACCAAATTCGTCTAGAGTTAGATACTGATTATCAAATTTATCTTTTTCGCTCACAGTGGTTTTTGGTTTTGGATGGATGTCGATCGATGGTGTATGGTTGATGTCGATCGATGTTGAAGGATTGATGTCGATCGATGGAGGTATCGCTCTGTCGATCGGATGGCTGAAATGTGTTCTTTCCCAAGCAGCTTCTGCTCGTTTCTTATCTGCTTCATCGCGTCTTTGCATGTTGAGAAGTTCCTCATATGTGAAATCCTCATAAAGTTCATCAGTTCTATGATCACGGTATGCTATCTCTACTGCGTAGCTCTCGTGATGGCGCTCATCTGCCCAACTTCCAATTGAGTAATTTCCATCTCGGGTAGCGTCGACGTTAGTGTCGATCGATGGGTAGTGGGCGATGTCAGTCGATGCTCGAAGGCGGTTTGGTTGATGAAGTTGAGTGTCGATCGATGTTGAACCGTTGATGTCGATCGATGGCGACTTTTTTTTCCAAGAGGAATGATGGAAAAGTCTATCTTCCTCGTCAAGAATCACTCTTTTCTCTATAGCTTGTTCTTCCTCGTAATCTTCATCATACTCCTCCGTGTGTGCTGCCATAGAGGGATTGTAGTAATCGTTTTCCCATTCTCTTTGATTATTGTCGACCGATTCTTCTCCTGCTGCGTCGGTCGATTTTGGCTGGGCACTGTCGACTGATGTTGCAGTGTGAGTTTCGATCGACGCCAAGTATTCTGTCTCGTATTCAGCTCCACAGTGGCATGCTGCAATGATTCTTGGATCATTGATTCTTCCGGAGGTCGTATGTGGCTTCTTGACTGGAATAGGGTTGTAGTGGACATGAGGATCTATGAGCGTTAGGCACAACTGGTTTGTTTGCAAGTTGCATACTACTCCCACTGTTGACAAGAAGGCTCTCCCAAGTAATAGAGAAGAGTTCCAGTTTAGCTTGATGTCTAAGACATGGAAATCAACTGGAACTAGGGCATTACCAATCTGCACCTCTAGGTCTCTCACAATCTCTTCTGAGTTCCTCTGAGAACAATCCACAAAAGTGAATAATTCCTTGGAAGTCTCCACCTGCAGACCTAGATGATCTGCCATAACCCTAGGTAGTATGTTGACTGATGCTCATGTGTCGCACAAGGCATGTGGGAATTCAATACCCTTCACCGTGCATGGTATTGCAAATTGCTCAGGATCACTCTTCTTCTTCAATGTATTCCTTTTCCTCATCTTCTCTCTAGCTTCACAGAACATTCTCCTGATGTCTTCTTCTGTCTCTCTAGTTTCTCTGAAGAACATCCATAACCTGTGGGTAAAATAAGCCTCCTCGAATGGCTTATCTAGAGGAATCCTGAAGACTCTTTTTCAGAAACTTTCCTTTTCCTTTTCATTAGCCCCCTCTTCAGATGTTTCTCCACTTTTTCCTTTCTTTTCCTTAGGGTTCTTCACGTAGGAACCCTATCAAACTCCATAGAATTTGTTTCATCTTCTGAAGGTGTCCTGACGGCCTCTGGTGGGTTTTCTGAATGTTTGGGTTTGGGCCTGAGTGCATTAAGACGTGCAACATCTATCTTCGGCATCTGCACTCGGTATGTAAGAGGTGCTTGTCGATCGATGTGTGCTGGAGGTTGTCGATCGATTGGTGCTGGAGGTTATCGGTCGATGGTGGTCTCCGGATGTCGATCGATGACAGGTTCAGAATGTCGATCGATTTTTACGTAGACAGAGGTGGGCGGATGTGGGTGTTTTGATGCGAACTCTTCGTGAGTCATGATCCTCACGGCATTGCAAGAAGCGGTTGACTCCATAGGTGTTGTCGATTGATGTCCAGGAGAGGATGTTGATCGGTTTTGGATGACTTCTGTCGACCGATGTTCGTGGCTTGGCGTCGATCGACACCAATGTGATCCGCCGAAACTCATCAGACTCTCTACTTCGAAATCTCCTTCTTGCAGCTTCTCTTCCTTCGCCACTTGCCAGAAATCATCCCCAATGATGGCATTCACGTGGTGTTTCATCACATCATCTTCTACCCCTCTTGTCAAGGCTCCCTGCCTCTTAACAGCTTCTCCTGTCTGAACAACCTGCATCTCCAGCTTCTTCACATGAGTGCTCAAAGTCTCAAACTTTGTGTGTTCAGGTTGGTGTAGACAGAATCAATCTTCCCATTGTAGTCCACTGTCATGCGCTGCTGTCCCTCGAGAACTCTATCAAGCATCTCCTCAATCTTGCTCTCTTGAGTTGGCGGTGTGGCTTCTGGAAGTAGGAGTTTCCATAACCCATATTGTTGCTGTAATTGTTGTTGCAGGGTTTTTGGTGCTGCGAACTCTGGTTGAAATTGCTCCTATTTCCATAGGAGTTTCCGTTTCCACCTTGGTTTCCAGAACCTTGGAATCCAGTTCCACTAATGAAGTTCACATTTGCTTCCTCTACTCTACCCTCTGTGTCTACAGCCTCTGCATCTTCGACCAAGCAGACCTGCTTCCTGAGAAGCTTGTGAACACTGTCCAGATTTGCCTTCACCTCATCTATCTTGTCACCTCAAAGTCAGTGTTCTTGGTGCTGCTGCTGGATGCTAGGTTTTTAATGACCTTCACTGCCTCCTCTGGATTCCTGGTGTTGAAGTTCCCATTGCTGGAAGGGTCAAGGGCCATCTGGTACTGCACTGCGATGCCTCTGTAGAAAGTACTGAGCAGTTGTACTTCATTGAATCCATGGTGTGGACATTCTCTCGGATAAGACTTGAATCTGATCCACGAGCTTCTGAATGATTTTGCAGGCTCCTGAGTGAATGTAGCAATCTTTCTCCTCAAGTCTTCAGCACGTGCTTCATCAAAGAAGTTGCATAAGAATGCATTCTTAATGTCGTTCCAGGATGTGAGAGATCCTGGTGGTAGCTGCTTAAGCCAATGCGAAACATCTCCAGCAAGTAAATACTTGAAGAGCTTTCATATGAGGTAGTCTTTGAACCTCTCCAGATGGTCCATAGGATACTCGTGAGATAACCCATAGTAGGGTGTCTGTCCCACGAGTGTGTAGTACTGCGGCTTCAACTCGAAATCCCTCTGAACAGTTGGAGGTCAAATGGCTGATCTGTTGGTGTAGAACTGATCTGGACGGTTGTAGTCAGCCAATGTTCTGGGTCGAGCGGCCTCACCTACAGGTAAAGTAGCGCATGTAGCTTCAGTATCAAACTCAGGGATTGCAGCCCCCTGAGCGTCTATCCTCTGACCTGTTGCATTAAGTAGATGACCCTTTTGGTCATACAGGTCTCCTTTCTCATCACGTACAAGAATCAAAGTCGCAACTATATCTCGCGACTCAGTATCGATTGATGTTCAGACTGAAGTATCGATCGATGTCGGATGGAAGATATCGGTCGACAGGAGATGAGTGTCTTCGGTCGACGGTGGTGAGCGAGTATCGGTCGACGGGACTAGTGCCTGGGTCGACGGTGGTTGACGAAAATCGAGCGACCAACAAGTGTTGTTGTTGATCGATGAGGAGCGCACTTCTTTGCGGATTGAACGCTCCAAGCTTGCAGGATCTGGTGAGAATAGAAGTTGAGTTTCCTTGTTAATTCTGGTACTGCTGGGCATGTACCTGAAAATCCAAGAAAAAAATTTATGTCAGAAACTTAACAAAATTAAATCTAATAGGCGATCAAAGCTCCCGGCAACGGCGCCAAATTTGATATCACTCAAATTACCCTAAAGAGTGAATTTACCCTTTCAAATAAGAGGTTCAATTACAGTACTTAGGGATCGAATCCACAGAGAGCTAGGGAACCTAATATATCTAATGGGATTTGTTAAGTAGGATAGTTTAATGATTAAAATGTAAATTTGCAGTTTTGTTGAGCAAGTAATTGCTCGATTGATTGGTTGAGGTTTTGGTGCTTAAAAGGAAATAGCTAGACTTAGGGTTTTTATTCAGGAAACTTGGAATTATAATCCTACAGATACCTAATGAGTTGCATGCATGATAATGTAGAGCTCAACTACTAAATAACAAGTTAGTCCGCTCTCGCGTTTCTGGACTTGTCTAGTAACTAGATCTAATGACCCAAACAAGCGTGTTTGATCAATAGAAAGTGTCGTTCGATTATCCTACAGGTATATCGATCAATACACCTTTCACTCCGTCGATCGATTATCCAATTTGGATATCGATCGACGCGCTTCTAGTTAAGCTTTATGCGCGGGTCAAATGATGCTCACTAAACTCACTAGATCAGCTCTCGCCTTACTCTAGCAGGAATCTTAGGTCAATTAGAATGGTTTCAGGATGAGAATGAAGCTATCGGTTTTATCTAATAATCCTAAGGCAAGTTCTAGGTAGCTAATCTAGAATCAGGCATTAATGACAATCCTAATGATTATTATCACAACTCATCAATCTATAGTTGGAGATAATCTCTCATAACCTATTTAAACCCTAAAATCTAACAATGGAACTATTCAGACATGACCAAGCAATTCATAACAGCAATTAGGTAAGAAAACTTCATGAGAATAGTAAATATATATCAATGGAGTTCCAATCACAAATATAACTTTGGATCGTCTCTCCAATCTATCAAAATCCTAAAAACCTTTTGGTGATAATAATAAAACTAGAAAAACAAGAAAGCACACTTTGCCGCTAACATGGTGGCAAAGCTTATATAATTAGGTGAAAACTCGTCAGGGGTAATCTTGTAAATTCGTTCCTCAATATCGACCGATGGTCGAGCTCGATGGTCATCTCGGGTGATTGCTCCAAATATCTCCAAAATGCTCCAAAATCATCACTTATCTCCAAATCACTCCTAATCTTACAAATATAATAAATAGACTCTATAATATAATAATTAGTGGTAAAAACACCTATAACCATGGGTGAAAGTGGGTCAAATCCATGGTCTATCAGAGAGATAGATTAGAACTCTTTCAGAGTTCATCTAGAACTCATGTGGTTTTGTCATTGATTTCTTATTCGATTATTTATTCAGACTATTTTTTTTGTTTCTTCTATCATGTCTGAGTAATCATCATGTAAGATTTAGGGATTTCATGAGCTTAATGTCAAACTGATGATCGATTAGGATTGCTAGGATTACTTACTTATTTCTACAACATGGTAGCTTGTAATAATAGGATCTAGAGTAATTGGAATAGCACGGCAGTGTGAAAGATTATTCGAACTTAGAATCATAGGACAATTGAGAGGCACAAGATTTTAGTTGATTAACGGAAACCGAACCCTAGGTGGATTGGATACCTAGGCGCATGAGAGAGTTGGTCTAGGATTTAGTTGATCATTATCGATTGAGCATTAATGGTTGTCTGAAGTAGTATCGATCGACACTCAAGCATTGGTATTGATCGATACTCATTCTTTGTTCGCATGCGACAGCTGGAACATAAGATTAAGACATCTGATTAGTAATTGCATGCGAGAGCTTGATTACTTGCTATTGAATTCAGTTCTAGAATTGAACCTATAAAACCCTTTGTATCCTTGATTGTTGTTTTGAATATCATGATTGATAAATCCCTAGATCTAGCACTTCTTTCTTATATCTCACAAACAATTAATTTACTGCTTTATAAACTGTTTGTTTAGCAAAATATATACTTTTGAGTCTATTGTGTGCTCACGCTCCCTGTGGATTCAATCTCTAAGTACTACAATTGAACCTATTATTTGAGAGAGTAAAGTTTCTCAAAGGGTAATTTGAGTGATATCATCGATCCTTTACACCAGCATGTGAGGCAGAAAAGGAGGAAATTCGCTCCTGAACGCGACGCCATCATCAATGTCGAGGTCAAAAATCTACTAGTTGTTGGGTTCATAAGAGAGGTTCAATACCCAGAATCGCTGGCCAACATGGTAGTGGTTCTAAGGAAGAACAGCAACTGGCGAGTCTACATAGACTTCACCAAACGGAAAATGATCCCTTTCCTCTACCTTACATTGACAAGATAGTAGATGCAAAGGCAAAAAACTAGCTGGTTAGCTTCATGGATGCTTTCGCCGGGTATAATCAGATCTTCATTCACCCGGACGACCAAAAGAAAACCTAATTCATGACATCCAGGGGCATCCACTTCTACAAAGTTATGCCCTTCGGCCTGAAGAACGCCGGTTTCACCTATCAGAGATTGGTGAACATTACGTTTGCCAAGAAAATAGGCCAGACCATGGAAGTCTACATTGATTACATGCTCGTTAAATCTCGGTAAGCAGAAGGCCCTATAACACATCTATAGCATGCATTCTCTACTCTAAGGAAATACATCATGAAGCTCAACCCGGTCAAGTACTTGTTTGGGGTTAGTTCCAAGAGATTTCTAGGCTACATAGTCACCACTGTGGTATCGAGGCCAACCCAAAACAAACAAGAGCCATCTACGTGATTCCTTCACCAAGGAACTCAAAGAAAGTACAAAAACTGACATGAAAAATGGTAGGTTCATCTTCAGGCTGTCGGACAAATCCCATACCTTCTTTGAAGCTCAAAGACTTCAAATGGAACGAGGAGTGTTAAAATGCTCTACTTAGCAGTCCTGCATTGAGACCTGGAGATCGGCTATTTGCGAACTTGTTGTCTCCTCCCCAACGCTAGTCATAGATTTTTCGGTGCTGAAGAGTTGTCTTCGTACGGTCGCAAGACCACTGACATTGCTATATGGTGGCGTGATGACATCAGATATTGCGGTGAGATGTTTGTTCATCGCTTTACGTGCTTCTTCCTTCTTAGCAAAACAGTTGATGTACTCAAAATATCCTAAGAGAAACTCTCTCAAATAAGAGATCGATTGTAGTACTTGAGGATCGTATCCACTGAGACTCGCTATCTCACTCAATAGACTTGAGTTTCAGATCAAGCTAAGTCAAATAACATAAAACAATAAATAGAAATAATAAAGAATAAAGAATAGAATAAAGCATAAAAAGTGTAGCCGTCAAAAATGGCTTAAAAACTATATAAACTACATATAAAGTCGGCTAGGGGAATTATGGTAATATGTTGTGACTTATGGGATTAAGTCGGTCTTGAAATAGACTCGGCCCGTGTACACACATCAGTGTCGAGCGACACCAACGGTGTAATGTCGATCTACACTCCTTCTAATCCTCGACATCTTACTCTCGTGAGTTAGACATACCTCAAACCGTTGTGTATCAAAATATGAGCTAAACTTCTGACGCTTCTGTGCAGTTCTTCACCTCAAAAAGCTCTATAATCTCCAAAGTTCTCCAAACTCTAAAAAGACTCTAAACACATATAATAGTCTCAATAAAGGACATATACCATGGTCTAAATGTGTTAAAATTCATGGTATATCAACGATTCATGACCATCATTGTTGTGGCTTTTGTTGACGGCACAGGTTCATTTCCGCCGGATGAACAGTCGGTTTCCATGTTGATCTTTGTAACGTTGCTTTCTATCATCCCATAGACGGTGCGCTAACTGTTGAATCTGAGTTTGCTAGATATTGAGAGTATGGACAAACTCAAAGGTGGGTTATTTGAATAACGTTTTATTGATCAATCAGGTGATGAGTTACAAGAAAATGATTAACGAACAAGAGCAATGATCAAGTTTCCGGCAACAAAAAAATATCAAAGATAAACCCTAGTTCTAGCCTCTTGTGTTCTGTCCGTTTCTGAATGCCCTTTTCTAAATCCCTCTCTTCCTTTTTATATACTCGGCTCCTTTCTTTAACTAAGTTTGGTTTGGCCTAATCGACTAGGCCGATCTGTTCTTCTATTTACCTTGTTGAGGGTGGACCAAACTTTGTCTTTGATGGGTTTAAATCGTGTAATCCCTAATCATTTTACCAAATAAAAGAGTCCTAGGTTAATCAAGATGATACTCTAACAATTTGTTTTACCTACCGGTTAGAGTTAAAGTCCGACTGTATTCGGATAATTCGAAAAGGAACGGAAGCATTGTTATATCCTTTTTCCCAGGATCGCTTTCACCGTGCTCTGTTAGTCTCTTGTAGCGATCTCTTCCTCGAAAAGCTTTTGCACTCGATATGTCCCTTAAGTAAAACCTACCCTCAGAATATTAAGATAAACACAATCCATCCATTCGCGAAAAATGCATGGTTTTTATTTCAAAGAGATCTCCGGCAACTTTCGTCCATGGCAACGATCCTTTCAATTCTGGGTTTGAGCTACCAATATCTACACTGGTTACAAGGTCTCTCTTCAATGGTATTTCTTTTCATCTTCTTATCATTAATCTAAAGCTTTCTCTCTCTCTTTTTTCTGAAATTGGGCTTCGGTTATGTTTCAGGTGTGCCAATTTCGAGTGAGTTTGGAGAAAGATGCGAAGAAACAGGAGCAAATGTGGGAGAGCCAACAAAAGCAAGCCACTGACAAAATCTACTTTGTGTGTTCCGATCTTGGCGGATTTGTAACACTCGTCTCTTCCTCTCTCGCCAACGGCGTGTTACTACTAGTAAAAACTAGAAGTAAACCAAGTTATTCAAAACCGAATCAAATACCAAAAAAATTAATAAAATAAATACGACATAAATCACTTTTAAAATTCAATAACTGAAATAATTTGAACCGAAATTTTTTATAAAACTGAAATAAAATCTCAATCATCCCAAGACACCAAACTGTTCAGATCTCCGACAACCGGTCATGCTCACCTGCAAGGGGAAGAAAGAGGGGTGAGTACCAGGAAATTCACTCAGTGAGGTATGGGATGCTAAACCGCAAACCACTGGCTCAGTACATAGCACTAAGACTATGTACGCCTAGTTCTAGCATGAAACAACCACGTTGCCTATTACACCTCACAGAGCAAAAAATATATGTCGAGTGCCCTAGACAACTACTATAAATGTGGTAATAGCACATAGCTACACTCTGCACCATGCATTTCGTCATAACCATATACATATAGCGTCGCTAGTACATTGTCTCTGTCGCCCCGCCTACCGTAGCGTCGATAATACAAACGTTTCTTCACTACACGCCCAACACAAGTATCGTCGCTAGCCCAAACGTCTCTGGACCCCCGCCCGCACCACATAGTCCATACTCATAACTTTGTATATACATTTATATAACAGTCCTTAACATAAATCATTTCACACAACCGTTGAATCCTCTATCTTTCTATTTCCAGTTTAACAATCATTTCACACAACCGTTGAATCCTCTATCTTTCTATTTCCAGTTTAGCAATCAACAATAATAAACACACAAGACACTCAACCAGACTCGATTCCTAGAGACAAGACATGTTTCGAACCTAGACTGTCCATAATAGCAATACTAAACTAGTACGTGATTAAACGGAGTAGCCCTCACCTTTTGCACGGGTCCTAAAGAAAACCTGAGAAAATCCTAAATGACCTTGATGGCTCTAAAACAGTAACTCTGGAACTCTCTGAAAGTAGACGAATATGAGGATTGTGGCAGACCTGAACACTCGTGAAAACAGATAAATAACTCAAGAACTGACCAATAACGTTCTGATTTGATACGCCCAAATTTTGGAAGGATCACTCAACGGGACTTTGGATATGAACTCAGACGATCTGAATGAGAACTGATGGAATGAAGGGCCGCACAACAGTTGCGGAAGGCTGCTGATATTCCCAACTCCAGTTGTTGCTAGATATGACGCACTAGACCAACAAGGAAGAAATGAATGAATCGAAGGGTCGCACAACAAATGCGGAAGGCTGCTGATATTCCCAACTCAATGTCCTAGGATATGACGCACCTAGACAACAAAGAGGATGATTTCCTGGATATGACGCACCAGGACGAATTGGTTTGATCCCTTGGATATGACGCACTAAGACGGATCGATAAGATCAATGGATATTACACACCATTGAAAGAAAAGTGAGAATCACTCTCTAGGTTCCAAAAATAATAATCAAAGCTTATTTTATTTCATTGATCAAATGGCATTTATATAATAGGCAAAGCACACAAATGGTTGGAATACAAAATACTAGTCAAAAATAGAAATTAGCAACTTATAAAAACAAGAAAGACTTGACCAAAGACTTTGATTTGACCAAAATCCTAAATGTCTTGAATTGACCGAAATTGAAGGATTGCAGTCGTAACACTCTTCGGCTGGTCTCGTCCTTCCACATGGTCGACAGTCTCTGAATTGCCGTCAGATTGATATATTATACGACCATCACTTATAATTTCTTGTTTGGTCTTTCTTTCTTTGGGCTGAAACATGTTCATAAACACATTTGCAATATACTTCAAGCCCATCTCGTTTAATCGCAAACCCATAAGCCAAACATTCTTTATTTGTTTCAGCTGCTGATTCGGGGCGCATCATTCCCTCCTCCTTTAAAAATGTTTGCCCTCAAATCTGTCTTTGTTTAGCTTCAGATGGGATGATCTCTTGGCTTTCCGTAGAACTTTTTTTTTATAAAGAAAAGAAGATGAAAGGTAGAAGATGGATGAAGAAGATGGAAAGATGAGAAAATGAACAGACAAGTACCAGTTGAGTGGCTCTGATACCACTTGATACACCCAAATTTGGGAAGGATCACTCAACGAGACTTTGGATATGACCTCGGACGATCTGAATGAGAACTGATGGAATGAAGGGTCGCACAACAGTTGCGAAAGGCTGTTGATATTTCCAACTCCAGTTGTTGCTTGATATGACTCACTAGACCAACAAGGAAGAAATAAATGGATCGAAGGGTCGCATAGTAGATGCGGAAGGCTGCTGATATTCCCAACTCAATGTCCTAGGATATGACGCACCTAGACGACATAGAGATGATTCCATGGATATGACGCACCAGGATGAATCGGTTTGATCCCTTGGATATGACGCACTAAGACGGATCGATAAGATCAATGGATATTACACACCATTGAAAGAAAAGTGAGAATCACTCTCAAGGTTCCAAAAATATAATCAAAGCTTATTTTATTTCTTTGATCAAATGGCATTTATATAATAGGCAAAGCATACAAATGGTTGGAATACAAAATACTAGTCAAACATAAAAATTAGCAACTTATAAAAACAAGAAAAACTTGACCAAAGACTTTGATTTGACCAAAATCCTAAATGTCTTTGAATTGACCGAAATTGAAGGATTGCAGTCGTAACACTCTTCGGCTGGTCTCGTGCTTCCACATGGTCGACAGTCTCTGAATTGCCGTCAGATTGATATATTATACGACCATCACTTATAATTTCTTGTTGGGTCTTTCTTTCTTTGGGCTGAAACATGTTCATAAACACATTTGCAATATACTTCAAGTCCATCTCGTTTAATCGCAAACCCATAAGCCAAACATTCTTTATTTGTTTCAGCTGCTGATTCGGGGCGCATCATTCCCTCCTCCTTTAAAAATGTTTGCCCTCAAATCTGTCTTTCTTTAGCTTCAGATGGGATGATCTCTTGGCTTTCCGTAGAACTTTTTTTTTATAAAGAAAAGAAGATGAAAGGTAGAAGATGGATGAAGAAGATGGAAAGATGAGAAAATGAACAGACAAGTACTGGTTGAGTGGCTCTGATACCACTTGATACGCCTAAATTTGGGAAAGATCACTCAACGGGACTTTTGATATGAACTCAGACGTTCTGAATGAGAACTGATGGAATGAAGGGTCACACAACACTTGCGGAAGGCTGTTGATATTCCCAACTCTAGTTGTTGCTAGATATGATGCACTAGACCAACAAGGAAGAAATGAATGGATCGAAGGGTCGCACAGCAGATGCGGAAGGCTGCTGATATTCCCAACTCAATGTCCTAGGATATGACGCACCCATACGACAAAGAGGATGATTCCCTGGATATGACGCACCAGGACGAATCGGTTTGATCCCTTGGATATGACGCACCAAGACGGATCGATAAGATCAATGGATATTACACACCATTGAAAGAAAAGTTAGAATCACTCTCAAGGTTCCAAAAATAATAATCAAAGCTTATTTTATTTCATTGATCAAATGGTCTCTATATAATATGCAAAGCATACAAAAGGTTGGAATACAAAAGACTAGTCAAACATAGAAATTAGCAACTTATAAAAACAAGGAAGACTTGACCAAAGACTTTCATTTGACCAAAATCATAAATGTCTTGACTTGGCCAAAATTGAAGGATTGCAGTCGTAACACTCTTCGGGTGGTCTCGTTCTTCCACATGGTCGACGGTCTCTGAATTGCCATCATATTGATATATTATACAACCATCACTTATAATTTCTTGTTGAGACTTTCTTTCTTTGGGCTGAAACATGTTCATAAACACATTTGCAATATACTTCAAACCCATCTCGTTTAATCGCAAACCCATAAGCCAAACCTTCTTTATTTGTTTCAGCTGCTGATTTGGGGCGCATCATTCCCCCTCCTTTAAAAATATTTGCCCTCAAATATGTCTTTCTTTAGCTTCAAATGGGATGATCTCTTGGCTTTCCGTAGAACTTTTTTTTTATAAAGAAAAGAAAATGAAAGGTAGAAGATGGATGAAGAAGATGGAAAGATGATAAAATAAACAGACAAGTACCGGTTGAGTGGCTCTGATACCACTTGATACGCCTAAATTTGGTAAGGATCACTCAACGGGACTTTGGATATGAACTCAGACGATCTGAATGAGAATTGATGGAATGAAGGGTCACACAACAGTTGCAGAAGGCTGTTGATATTCCCAAGTCCAGTTGTTGCTAGATATGACGCACTAGACCAATAAGGAATAAATGAATGGATCGAAGGGTCGTAAAGCAGATGCGGAAGGCTGCTGATATTCTCAACTCAATGTCCTAGGATATGAAACACCTAGACGACAAAGAGGATGATTCCCTGGATATGACGCACCCGGACGAATCGGTTTGATCCCTTGGATATGACGCACCAAGACGGATCGATAAGATCAATGGATATTACACACCATTGAAAGAAAAGTGAGAATCACTCTCAAGGTTCCAAAAATAATAATCAAAGCTTATTTTATTTCATTGATCAAATGGCCTTTATATAATATGCAAAGCATACAAAAGGTTGAAATACAAAAGACTAGTCAAACATAGAAATTAACAACTTATAAAAACAAGGAAGACTTGACCAAAGACTTTCATTTGACCAAAATCATAAATGTCTTGACTTGACCGAAATTGAAGGATTGTAGTCGTAAAACTCTTTGGTTGGTCTCGTGCTTCCACATGGTAGACGGTCTCTGAATTGCCATCAGATTGATATATTATACAACCATCACTTATAATTTCTTGTTGAGACTTTCTTTCTTTGGGCTGAAACATGTTCATAAACATATTTGCAATATACTTCAAGCCCATCTCGTTTAATCGCAAACCCATAAGCCAAACCTTATTTATTTGTTTCTGCTGCTGATTCGGGCCGCATCATGATCCCTCCGGTCAGAATGTAGTCATATATGTCCTCTGTCCGTAGCCACCGGGTTCACTCGGATCAGACACGATTTGATTAACCAAAATGGGTTCTCTTCCAGGCTGATCGCAAACAAAGACTGCACCAACACCCCTCGCAAAGACATGAATAACTTGTAGAAATAACTCGTAATGACAATCCGCTTGTTGGAGATGAGAGAAAAAGAATTAAATACTTACAGAGAAGTTTCCAGACTTAAAGCTTTTGTTTCTGTCGACCTTTTCTCCTTTACACCGAGACTGGTCAGAACTGTCTCTGCAACTCAACAGCTTTATTCTTTGCCAAAAAACAGCATCATTAACTTTTTAACCGTACCTCGGTTTGACGATCGGGAAGATGATCTGGAAAGTTAAGATCGATATTTTCCAATGATTTCTCGCTTGTTTCCTGGTTCATTCTGGATCAACGGGGAAACACTGAAGAAAATTGACTAATGGCGGATCCGATCTATAGAGAGCAGTCCCGAATAAAAAACCAGAACTATTAGAGAAATATATCGAAATGATGATCCCTTTTCTGTTGAACATATATCTATAAGTGTAGAACATAACCTCAAAATTTGGCTTCAAAATTCTCGGTTTTGATCAACCGTTCTTCTATTCTTCCAAAACTTGTCTGCTGAACCTTAATCTCTCTTTTCGGATTGTGTGATGGATCCTCCTTCATGGTGGCTGCTACGGTGACATTCCGGCACGGCTTCGCCATTCCAAAAGTCTCTGCCAAAGGCCACAACGAAATCCCCTTTTAAATAACTAAAAAAAAAACAGGTTTTCTGCAATCCTACTGTGCTTAGCTGGGCCGAATTAACTGGCCCGACTGTCCAATACCATCATGAGAAAACTATGTATAATCAATCCTCATTCGAGTCTTGGTCTCCCAGGTCTCCTCCTGGATCTCGCCTCTCTCGACCAACCTGGTCATCATTCCCTGAACCGCTTTCACTTCCGATCCATAATCTCCACTAGTTGACAAGGTGCAGAATTTTTTTTTTTTACCAAGGTCGCTTGGTGCATGGCTCCTGCAAAATGAGCTCTGGCTCTCTCACGACCCTTCTCAAAAAAGACACATGGAATACGTCATGGAAGTATGATAATTCTTTTGATAAATCCAATCGGTAAGCCACTGCTCCAATCTGCTCCACAATGAAGTACAGTCCCATATATCTCGGTTTAAGCTTTTTTAGCTTTTGAGTCTTAGATCCTCCCTGAAATGTCCTCATTTTCAGGTATACTAGGTCGCCTACATGAAACTTTAAATCCTTACGCTGCTTATCTGCATAACTCTTCTGATGGCCATTGGCTTCCTTAAGCCGAAGCTTGAGCATCTCCACCTGCTTTCCCATCTCCTTAACCCTTGCTGGTTCTATGACATGTCGCTCCCCCGCTTCTCTCAAACAAAGTGGTGTACAGCAAGACCTACATAAATAGCCTCATACGGTGCTATCTCAATACTCGAATGGTAGCTATTGTTATATGAAAACTCTACTAGAGGTAGATACTTTCCATAGCTCTCTTCCCAAAATAAAACGTAGGCCGTTATCCTCCAATGTGATAATAGTCCTCACTGACTGCCCATCTATCTATGGATGATAAGATGTACTCATTTGGACATTTGACTCAAACGCCTTCTGGAAAGCTCAACAGAATGTAGAAGTCAACTTTGCATCTCGACCTGATATCATGCTGACCGGAACTATATGCAACCTCACAATCTCTCTGATGTAAGTCTCCGCCAACTGATCAGCTACGTCTGTTTTCTTGATTGCTAGGAAATGAGTTGACTTGGTGAGTCTTTCCACAATTATCCAAATGGCATTATTTCCTCCTGAAGTTATCGGTAACCCAGTCACAAAATCCATAGCCTATGTCTCATTTCCACTATGGCAATGGCAGGTTCTGCAATAACCCGCTAGACACATGATCTTAGCCTTAACCAATGACAATAACGCTTCAAATCTTTGTACCTCTTACGTGTCAACCATGCTGAAATTGTAGTAGTGTTTACCACTAGAGCAACTCCCGCTTCTGAACCACATGACCCCAAAAATCCACTTTCTCAGCTAGCAAAAAATTGATACTCTCCAAGCTTACCCAACACAGTCCATAAATGCTCAACATGCTCGTCTATACTCCGATAATAAATCAGGATGTCGTCGAGGAAGAAAATCGTGCACTTATCCAAGTGCTCACGAAAGACATCATCCATAAGTTTCCTGAATGATACAGGTGCATTCGACAGCCCAATTGACTTTACTTCAAACTCATAATGTCCATAACATGAACAGAAAACCGTCATCCATACATATTCTTCTGCTATAAAATTCTGATGGTATCCTTATGCAAAGTCAATCTTAAAAAACCGTGAATCTCCCTGCAACTGATCTAACAACTCGTCGATACACGGAAGCGAATAATTATTCTTGATGCTAAACTTGTTCAAGCCTTTGTAGTCGATACAAAGCCTGAACATCTCATCTTTCTTCTTCACATACAATACATATGCTCCCCTTGGTGAAAAAAAATCAGTCTGATAAATCCCTTATTAGATATTTCCTTGAACTGAATTTTCAATTCTACCATTTCTGCTGGCGCTAAACGGTATGAAGCTTGTGAAATTAGTGATGTCCCTAGTTCCAACTCAATAGTTAAAGCATCTCCTCTACAGGTCCCAAATACATCTTAGTTCTCTGCAAGCACTAGACTATTCCCGTAGCTCCTGCTGCCCATCATCTTTGGTCAACAAAATGGTCGCCAAAAATCCATCAGTTCCTCTCTGCCAAATCTCTGACAAAATTAACCTCTCCAAGTACAACTGATACATCTCGATTAATGTCAATGACTCCCAGTCTCACTGCCAAGCACTTTAATCGACATCCCGGGTCTTATCCGAGACGGAACCTGTCTCTGATACCAAATTGTAACACACGTCTCTAACTCTCTCGAGAACAGCGTGTTACTACCGGTAATAAAATGAAGTTAACCGAGATATTCAAAACCAAATCAAATACCAAAAAATTTAATAAAATAAAAACGACTCCAACATTTTTAAAGTTGAATGACTGAATTAATTCGAATCGAAAAGTTTTATAAAACCAAAATAATATTTCAATCATCCCAAGACACCAAACCGTCCAAATATCTAACTACTGGTCATGTTCACTGCAAAGAGAAGAAAGAGGAGTGAGTAACATGGGAGTCACTCAGTGAGGTATGAAATGCTAAATCGCAAACCATTAACTCAGTATATAGCCCTACGACTATATAGGCCTAGCTCTAGCATGAAACAACCACTGTGCCTATTACACCACACAGAGAAAACAATATATGTCTAGTGCACTAGACAACTACAATCAATCCTAATATCATGTAGCTACTCTCTGCACTACGCATTTCCTCATAAGGATATACATATACACGAAGTCGCTAGTACAGAGTGTCTCTTTACCCCCGCCCACCGTAGCGTCGATCATACAAACGTCTCTGCACTACACGCCAACACAAGTAGCGTCGCTAGCCCAGACGTCTCTGGACCCCACCCACACCACACAGTAGTGTCACTAGCTCAGACATCTCTGAGCCCCCGCTCGCACACATAGTCCCTTTTCCTAACTATGTATATGCATATATATAACAGTCCTTAACATCAATCTTTTGACACAACCGTTGAATCCTCTATTTTTCTATTTTCAGTTTAAAAATCAATAGTAATAAACGAACAAGAATCTCAAGCAGACTCAATTCACAGACGGAACATGTTTCGAACCTAGACTATCCATAATTGTAGTACTAAACTAGTACAAGATTAAATGGAGTAGCCCTCACTTTTTCCACGGGTTCTAAATAAAACCTGAAAAAACACCAAATGACCTTGATGGCTCTAAAACAGTAACTCTGGAACTCTCTGAAAATGGACGAATATGAGGATTCTTGCAGACCTGAACACTCGAGAAAACAGATGAACAACTCAAGAACTGACCGTTAACTTTTCGATCCCTCTGGTCAGAATGTAGTCCGATATGTCCTCTGTCCGTAGCCACCGGGTTCACTCTCAGATCAGACACGATTTAATTCTTCTGATAAATCCAATCGGTAAGCCACAGCTCCAATCTGCTCCACAATGAAGTACAGTCCCATATATCTCGGTTTAAGCTTCTTTAGCTTTTGAGTCTTAGATCATCCCTCGAATGTCCTCATTTTCAGGTATACTAGGTCACCCACCTGAAACTTTAAATCCTTACGCCGCTTATCTGCATAACTCTTCTTATGGCCATTGGCTTCCTTAAGCCGAAGCTTGAGCATCTGCACCTGCTTTGCCATCTCCTTAACCCTTGCTGGTTCTATGACATGTCCCTCCCTCGCTTCTCTCAAACAAAGTGGTGTGCGACAAGATCTACATAAATAGCCTCATACGTTGCTATCTCAATACTCGAATGGTAGCTATTGTTGTATGAAAACTCTACTAGAGGTAGATACTTTCCATAGCTGCCTTCCCAATATAAAACGCAAGTCGTTAATATATCCTCCAATGTATAATAGTCCTCACTGACTGCCCATCTGTCTATGGGTGATAAGATGTACTCATGTGGACATTTGACTCAAACGCCTTCTGAATGGCTCAACAGAATGTAGAAGTCAACTTTGCATCTCGACCTGATATCACGCTGACCGGAACTATATGCAACCTCACAATCTCCCTGGTGTAAGTCTCCGCCAACGGATCAGATACGTCTATTTTCTTGATTGCTAGGAAATGAGTTGACTTGGTGAGTCTTTCCACAATTATCCAAATGGCATTCTTTGCACCTGAAGTGGTCGGTAACCCAGTCACAAAATCCATATTCTATGTCTCATTTCCACTATGGCAATGGAAGGTTCTGCAATAACCCGTTAGACACATGATTTTTAGCCTTAACCAATGACAATAACGCTTTAAATCTTTGTACCTCTTACGTGTCGACAATGCTGAAATTTTTGTAGTCTTTACCACTAGAGCAACTCCCGCTTCTGAACCACATGACCCCAAAAATCCACAGCTAGCAAACAATTGATGTTCTCCAAGCTTACCCAACACAGTCCGTAAATGCTCAGCATGCTCCTCTATGCTCCGACAATAAATCAGGATGTCGTCGACGAAGAAAATCGTGCACTTATCCAAGTGCTCACGAAAGACATCCTCCCTAAGTTTCTTGAATGCTACAGGTGCATTCGACAACCCAATTGACTCTACCGCGAACTCATAATGTCCATAACATGAAAGGAAAACCGTCATCCATACATATTCTTCACCTATAGAACTCTGATGGTATCCTTATGCCAAGTCAATCTTAGAAAATCGTGAATCTCCTTGCAACTGGTCTAACAACTCGTCGATACACGGAAGATGATACTTATTCTTGATTCCCAACTTGTTCAAGCCTTTGTAGTCGATACAAAGCTTGAACATGTCATCTTTCTTCTTCACAAACAATACAGATGCTCCCCTTGGTGATTGCGTGTTGCAGGGCAATGGAACAATTGGATAACCAGACTTTTCAAGGGCGGTGGTTGCGTATTTTACCAGCCAAGCACCGTGAGAAACAAGTGTCAGTGGCCAGTTTTATGTTTCGGTCTTCAATCTTGAAATATTTTTGTGGACTATAATTTTCATTACTTGTTTATCCTAACAGAAATTACACTTGTAATATCCCAAAAACATTCAAGCAAAAGAGAGAGGAACAAAGAAAAGCGTCTGAAGCCGGTGGAAATACAAAGGCTTGGAATAGTTTATTCATGCGACCCGATACTGTACCTTTTCTTGTTTCAAGAATCCATCCATTAATGTCTTTTTTATTTTTTGTTTTTTTGCTTGGCTTCATATTTTTTTTCCCTTTACCTTTTGACGTTGTAGATCCTAGAAACATAGCCAGGATGTATTGTGTGAAAAAGAGCGAGTTGCTTGACCGTGAATCCGAAGATCCTGCTGTACGCCTTGCTTTGGGAGAAACAAAAGTGATTTCCGAGACGAAAGAAGCCTTTGCTAAAGCTGGAGTAAATGTCACCTCTTTGGAAGAATTTGCTACAGGGAAGGTGATGAGATGAAGAAGAACCGAAGCAACCATATTCTCTTAGTTAAGAATTTGCCATTTGCTTCCACTGAAAAGGAACTGGCTCAAATGTTTGGAAAATTTGGAAGGCTGGACAAAATTATTCTCCCTCCCACAAAGACGATGGTCTTGGTAATTATTATTATTATTATTATTATTATTATTATTATTATTATTATTCTAATTTAATATCTTGAACTAATATATAGGTGATTGATTGTTCTCTAACCTGTCCACCGTCAAGTTGTTTTCCTTGAACCGGCTGAGGCACGTGCAGCTATGAAGAATATGGCTTACAAGTGTTTCAAGTAGCTTCAAACATTTAACTAACTTTCACAATTTTTTTCTTTATAAATTCTTTTTGTCCCTATTTATTACAGATACGTTCCCCTGTTTCTGGAGTGGGCTCCTGGAGATATTCTTGAGCCAAAAGTACTTGTCGATAACAATGAAAAGAAGATTCATGTTGTGACAAGACCTAACTTTGATCAGATATTGTCGGAATCGATTCAGACATGACTGAGGTATGTCTAGTGATGATAGCTGTGGACGTTTTTTAACTGAAATATAGTTGAAAAATGCTACCGCCACCAAACAATATTAGCTTCTGGGCAACTGTATTTTGGTTTCAGCGTTACCTCTCGTGGGGTGATGTATGAGTTTAGTACTATCTTGTAAGTTTCAGGTTATGTAGTGAATGTATCTGTATTCTGATGGATCTTATAATATTTCAGTCAAATGTACTTTATGTTAAGAGTCTGAGCTTCGAGACAACTGAAGATGGTTTGAAGATGGTTCGAAGAAGCAGTTGACTGAAATGGTGTGAAGCATGGAAAGATTTTGAGTGTTAAAGAGCATGATTAACCCTTGCACGGGTTCTTGGGTGAAATTTTTTTTTAATTTTTTTTGTTTTGGTAAAAAATAAAAATAAACCAATCGCGGATCGCCACGTATCAGTGGGATCCGCGAACAGTGGAAGAACCGAGTTAGAGGCGCCCCTTACAGAATCCACTTAAGAAGCATAGTTAATAATGCTCTAAGGTAAAGTTGTTCATTGCTCACAGATGATACCCATAAATCTTATTTTTACTTTTTTTATAAGCAGATAATAAAACATGTAAAAAAAGGGAAGTGTCTTTCAACCGGTTATCGTTTTGTAGAATTCGACTCTATTGAGACAGCGACCAGTGTCTACAGAGATCTACGGGTAACATTAATTAAGTCTCTTGGAAGCTTAAATTTGATTGGAGTCGATCAAGCTGAGTTACAGTGACATTTGTATTTTTTTTTTTCTGTTTGTAGGAAACTGTTTTGGATGGTACGGTTTGAAATTTAGATTATGTGAAAACAAGCCGAGTGACACGGTCGGGAAATTGCCAAAAAATATCATTTTTCAAAATAGTAATTTTCATATTTACACTAACCATTTTTATTTTTAATTTTTTAATAAAAAATAAAAACATTTATAACTTTTTGATTAATTTTGACAAAAAAAAACTTATAGTTAATTAATCTAAACCCTGAAACATCAACTCTAAACCATAAACCCCGAAACATCAACTCTAAACTCTAAACCTTCAAATCTAAACACTAAACCGGGGGGGTTATTGGGAGTTAAATTTTGAAGGAATTTTAAAATTTAAAGAATTCATTGTTATTGGTTTATGAATTCTTAAAATCTTATTAGAATCTTTTGTTATTGGTTCGTGGACTTTTAAATTCTATGGAAATTCTATGTTATTCAAAAAGTTTAGTTTTTATTGACTTTGTAATTCTATTAAACTCTTTTGTTATTGAGATATAAATTCTCTCTAGTTTTACTCATAACACTCAACTTTACAAATATCACATATAGTTATAGGATTCTCAAAATCTACGTAACAAAAACACAAATACACAAACACAACAAGATTTTTTTACATTTTTATTGTCAAGTAAAAGATAATTGTAAAAGGAAAACTAAAGATAAAAGAAATTATTAAAAATAACAATTTTAAAAAAAAATTCATGAAATATAACTATTTGATATTAAAATAAAATCATGAGAAAATTCATAGGTTGATCTTAAAAACTTTAAAACAAAAATCAAACAAGACAAATCAAAATGTCAAAATATTAAAAAAAAAACCAAAATTATTAATTTAATTTTAAAATAGTTATATTTTATGAAATAACTTTTTTTTAAAAAAAAATAATGGAAAGAAAAGTTTGGAAAGAAAAGTATATATGAAAATCTATAATAATCATTGACAATTTATACAATACATTGAGTAAAAATTCATAAAATCTACTTAACTTTTAAAAATCTATTAACTCTTAAAATTTTCAAATTCCACACAAATTCTATTTCCCATAGGCCCCCCTAAAGCATCAACTCTAAACCCTAAACGTAAACTCTAAACCCTATATTTTTCCGAAATTTGAACCCTAAACCCTAAAACCATAAACCCTCAAATCTAAACCCTAAAACATCAACTCTAAACCCTAAACATAAACCTTAAACCATAAAACCCTAAACCCTAAACCTTGAAATCTAAATCCTAAAAATCAACTATAGGGTTTTAGGGTTTAGGGTTTAGAGTTTAGGGTTTAGAGTTGAAAGTTTAGGGCTTAGAGTTGATGTTTTAGGGTTTAGGGTTAATTTTTTAGGGTTAAGGGTGTCGGGTTTACTTTTTAGGGTTTAGGGTTTAGTGTTGATAGTTTAAGGTTTAGTGTTCATCGTTTAGGGTTTAGAGTTGAAGTTTGGGGTTTAGGGTTGATCTTTTAAGGTTTAGAGTTGAAAGTTTAGGGTTTAGGGTTTAGAGTTGAAGGTCTAGGGTTTAGAGTTTACTTTTTAGGGTTTAGGGTTTAGAGTTGAGGTTTTAGGGTTTAGGGTTCCTATTTCAAGAAATATATAGGGTTTAGGATTGATGGTTTAGGGTTTAGATTTGAGTTTTAAGTTTTAGGGTTTGAATTTTGAAATAATATAATTTGAAAAAAATTAAAAAATATATTTTTATTTTTAAAATATTTTTATTTATTTATTATATATATAAAGAACAAATGTATTATAGTCTTTTACTGTTTAATAAAAAAATAATTTTGAAAATATTTCTTTGTTGGTGGTAAACATGAATAATGGTATCACCAAAATGGTATAAGTGAAAATTTTCCAAGACTCTTATACCCTTGTTCTTTATATATAATAAATAAATATTTAAATAAATAAAAAATTTTAAAAGATAAAATATTTTTTTTTAATTTTTTTCGAATTATACTATTTCGATATTCGAAACCTTAACCCTAAAGTCAACTCTAAACCCCAAAAAATCAATACTAAACCCTATATTTTTTTGAAATACGAACCCTAAACCCTAAGACCTGAACTCTAAACCCTAAACCATAAAAAGTAAACTCTAAACACTGAACCATCAACTCTAAACCCTAACCCTAAACCTTTAACTATAAACCCTAAAACATCAACTTTAAACCCTAAACCCTAAACTTTAACTCCAAACCCTAAACGATCAACACTAAACCTTAAAATATGAACTCTAAACCCAAAACAAACTCTAAAAAGTAAACTCAAAAACCCTAAACCCTAAAAAATTAACCCTAAACCCTGAAAGATCAACTATAAACCCTAAACCTTCAACTCTAAACCCTAAACAAACCCTAAATCCTAGAGTTTAGGGTTTAGGGTTCGAATTTCGGAAAAATGTAGGGTTTAGAGTTGATGTTTTAGGGTTAAGATTTGAAAGTTTAGGGTTTAAGGTTTAGAATTGATGTTTTGGGGTTTAGGGTTTAGAGTTGATGTTTCAGGTTTTAAGATTTAGAATTGATGTTTTAAGTTTAGATTAGTTAACTATAGGTTTTTTTTTTGTCATAGTTAATGAAAGGGTTATAAATGTTTTTCACCCTTCATTAAAAATGAGGGTAAAAGTGGTTAGTGTAAACATGAAAAGTGGTACTTTGAAAGTGGTAGTTTTGGCAATTTCCCGAAAGTCTTTTACCATTTAATGAAAAATATATTTTTGAAAATGTTTATTCGTTGGTGGTATACATGAATAATGGTATCACCAAAGTGAAATTCCCCCAAGGTTCAGACAAGGACAAAACTTCGAAAAAGTTACATGTGAAAAACGTAGCTTTTGAAGCAACCAGGAAAGAACTAAGGCAGCTATTCAGTCCATTTGAGGTACATTATGAAATTGTGCCGAGCGTATTAGTTGTATTTTCAAGCATTGCAACTCTGCGAAATTTTGGTCTTAAGCATTAAGATTATGTTTTTGAGAAATGAGGGTGAAAACATTAGCTCTATTGTACTGGAATGCATACAAGATGAATTTGGATAATTTTTAAACCACTCATTTGTTCGTGTTTATGCAGACCACTAGACTTGGGTATCCAAAGAGGAATAATAGACATGCTGGTTTTGCTTTTGTTGAATTTGAGACAAAGCAAGAAGCTTTAAATGCTAAAATGGCATTATCCGACATCCATTTATATGGACGCCCTTTGGTAAGTCTCTTGTCTCTAAAGCTTTTCCTTGGATGCATCCTCGACCCTCTATGTCCCATCTTTGCAGGTGCTCGAGTGGGCCAAAGATGACAATAGCATGAAAGCTATCCGAGTTCGTTATGCTGCCAAGTATATGGACCAAGAATACGATAATCCAAGAAAGTTAAGGAGAAGCTCGACAGTTGTTTCAAAGAAGAATGAAGTTTGAGAGAATCTCCAATTTTGAAGCCTCCTTGTCTACTACTGTTATTTTTTTTTAACACTGATTTATTATGCCATTAAATTTATGAGAAAGATTACATAGACAATCGACAACCGACAATACTACCTGCCTTATGAAGATCTACGCCTAACTGCATCATCTGAGCCGTCATATGAAGATCCATTCCTGACCAGATTTACTTGTACCTTGTTGAAGCTTCCTTGTAAACCTTTCTTTTTGTAGTCTGCATTAATAAATCGCTCTTCTCTGGGACTTGAAACCTGGATTACCTGTAATCTGCAAGAAATTGTTTAGTCTGGGGTTCGAACCCCAAACCTGGATGTAGAAGCCTTTAAAAAAAATGTGTTATTTACATTAAGTTTATAGAAACCTTTTCGATGTTTATTTACCTTTTCATTGACAATATTTAAGCTTGGTATTTGGTGTTTTTCAAAGCTGAATTTGCTCATAACCATGTGATAAATCTTAACACGGAACCGAAAATGTCAGAAGAAACTATATAGCATAAGCCAAATCTATTTGTATAAGGAGGATACAAGAACATACTTCATACATTTCATCCCAGACAAAGAATAAAAGAATTTTTATCAAAACAAGAAGTAAACGAAAAACGTTCTTACATAAAGCTTTTGCGGAAAATGACAAATTTTAAGAAAGAATCTTCCGTAAAACGAAATTCTGAAAGTTTATGCGGAAAACCCTGATAGGAAAATCTATGAGATAGTCTTCCGCAAAACAACTTTCGGAAAATCGTAACAAAAATAACTTATGAAATTGTTCTGATAGTATACAAAGAAATCAATGGAGGGGAATGAGAACGAAAGAAAGGCATCAACACCCTCTCAGCTTGGTCAACGTCGCCAAATTCACTCTTTGTTTGGTCAATGTCTCCAAACTCACACTCTCTCTCTCTCTCTACCATGTCGCTAAACTCATCCTCTCTCTCCTCCATGTCGTCTTCTCAAATGCCCCTCCCCTTTCTCAGCTCCCATGTCGCCTTTCTCAGATGCCCTTCATCTATCTCTCCTCCCACATTGCCAAAATTTCTCCCTCTCTCCTCCATGTCGCCAAAATCACACACTTTATGTTATCAAACTCCTTCTCATCATGTTCTCATTTGAATCTCGATAGAATTGTCTTTCGTTTCATTACAATCAGAAGTTTCGTTGACATTTTACAAAGAAAACAAGCAAGAAATTGTTTTCTCGAAAAAGTTCAAGTCAAACGTCAAGACGATGCTGGTTAACTTAACACCAGCGTATCCTAAACTAAATGAATTTTTTTTATTTCATAGGACCAATGACGTAAAAATGTACATAGGATAAATTGACGATTTTTTCCGAGAAAAATCGTAAAAATGCATGTGTCGTAAAATGGTCCGAAACGGCCTAAAACACGACAAATACCACTTATGGTTTAAATTGAGAACATTCCCAGATGCAACGACCGTTTAACTCGACTTGGATAAAGAAAAAGGAAAAAGAGGATAAATGCAAAGTTTCCAAGATAAACATGAATTTTGAGAAGATAGGAAAGATCTCTGCAAAAGGATAAACTCGAATCATGGGCGGAATATGAAAGATGGCAGACCTTGGAGGCATATATACGCACATCTGAGGCAGAGTAGAAAGCGGATGATGTAGACACTTAGAATTCTCTGCACTTAGAAACCTTATGCATTATTCTCGACATGCTTAGTTTTCTATGTCTTGCACTCGATTACTAGAAGAACAGGCAAAGGCAGTTTGATCTCTTGTAAAAACTTTGTAAATTGAACTTTGTTCAGCTTGATCCTCGAAAGGGGTATGTAGACAGTTTTTTATAAGATTCAGTCTGAAATCAACAAAATCTTCTTTTGCATCTTTTTTCGTCTTCTGCTAAACGAGATGCGGCTCACATAGGTATTTTCAACATAGGTGGTTACACTAGAAAACTTAATTAGGTTTTACTGCCTATGTTATTTGATTTTCATTGTAATCCTGTTTCCAGACGAACTTCTTGTTTGCAAATTCCAGAATAAGCAGAAGACCATATAAAACATCTACAACATGCATTCTCTGATCTAAGGAAATACATTATGAAGCTCAACCCGGCCAAGTGCTAGTTTGGGGTTAGTTCTGGGAGATTTCTAGGCTACATAGCCACCCACTGTGGTATTGAGGCCAATCCGAAGCATATAAGAGTCATCCACATGATTCCTTCACCAAGGACCTCAAAGGAAGTACATAAATTGACATGAACAATGGTTGGTTCATATCCAGGCTGTCAGACAAATCCCATAACTTCTTTGAGGCTCAGAAGAATCTCAAAGACTTCAAATGGAATGAGGAGTGTGAAAATGCTCTACCTAGCGGTCCTGCATTGAGACCTGGAGATCGTCTGTTTGCGGACTTGTTGTCTGCTCCCCACCGCCAGTCGTAGGGTTTTCGGTGGCGAAGAGTTTTCTTCTTATGGTCGTAAAACCACTGACATCCCTATATGCTGGCGTGATGACATCGATTATTGCGGCGAGACTTTTGTTCGTCGCTTTACGGGCTTCTTACTTCTTAGCGAGACGGTTTATGTGCTAAAATTACCCCAAGAGCAACTCTCTCAAATAAGAAATTGATTGTAGTACTTGAGGATCGTATCCACAGAGACTGGACATCTCACACAATAGACTTGAGTTTCAGATCAAGCTAGGTCAAATAATATAAAAGCAATAACTAGCAATTATAAATAATAGAATAAAGCATAAAAAACGTAGTCGTCAACAATGGCTTAGAAAACTATATAAACTAGATATAATGTCGGCCAGGGCATTCTGGTAATATGTGGTGACTTATGGGCTTAAGTCGGTCTTGAAACAGACTCGGCTCGTGTACTTGAATCAGTGTCGAGCGACATCAAGGGTGCATTGTCGATCAACACTCCTTCTAATCCTCGACAGCTTCCTCTCGCGAGGCATGCGTACTACTCTTCAGTAGAGCAAGCATAACTATAGATCTAACCGTCAAATGGACCTCAAACCGGTGAAATTGGGAAAATAAGTCAAAATATGAGCTCAATCGCACGGTAGCAAGGCTTCCATCCATAGCTAGATTTCTGACGCGTATGTACAGTTTTTCACCTCAAAAAGCTCTATAATCTCCAAAGTTCTCCAAAAAAGCACTTAGATCTGAAAATACTCTAAAACAGACTCTAAACACATACTCCCTCTGTTCCTGAAAGTAAGATTTTCTAGAGTATTCACGCTTATTAAGAATTTAATAAATGTTTATAATTTAATTTATTTTTTTACTTTATTATACACTTTCCAATAACTTTTCACCAATGAAATTTAATCAATTCAAATATTCTCAATTAATGTTTCTCAAAAGTATAAAAAAGTAACTTAACAATATAGAAAATCTATCTTTGTGGAACAAGAAAAAAATCTAAAACATCTTACTTTCGGGAACCGAGGTAGTATAACAGTCTCAATAAATGACATATACCATGGTCTAAATGTGTTAAAATTCATGGTATATCAACGATTGCTTTTCATCATGTCCTCTTTGCCGCGACTTATTGGTACGGCGCGGCATCGTTTTCGCCGGATGAACCGTCGGGTTCCATGTTGATCTTAGTAACGTTGCTTTCTATCACCCCACAGACGGTGCTAACTGATGAATTGGAGTTCGCTAGATATTGAGAATATACACTAATTCGATGGTGGGTTATTTGAATTATGTTTTATTGATCAATCAGGTGATGAGTTATAAGAGAATGATTAACGAACAAGATAAATGATCAAGTTTCGTGCAAAAATAAAATATCAAAGATAAACTCTAGTTCTAGTCTCTTGTGTCCTGTCATAGCTGTCTTCTATTTACCTTGTTGAGAGTGGCCCAAATTTTGTATTTGATGGGTTTAAATGCTGTAATCCTTCTCCAATATTCTAACTATTTGTTTTACATACCGATTAGAGTTAAAGTCCGACTGTATTCGGATAAGTCAAAAAAGGTGCGAAAGCATTGTTCTGTCCTTTTTCCCAGGATCGCTTTCATCGTGCTCTATTGGCCTCTTATAGCCATCGCTTCCTGGCAAAGCTTTTGCACTCGATATGTCCCTTAATTAAAACCTACCCTCAGAAAATTGAGATAAACACAATCCATCCGTTCCCGACAAAAAATGAATGGGTTCGATTTCAAAGAGATTCAGGAGAAGATCTCCCACAGCTTTCGTCCATGGCAACGATCCTTTCAATTCTGGGTTCGAGCTACCAATATTTACACCGGTTACAAGGTCTCTCTTCGATGGTATTTCTTTTCATCTTTTTATCACTAATCTAAAGCTTTCTCTCTCTTTTTTTTATGCTTGTGAAATTGGGCTTCTGCTCTGTTTCAGGTGTGCCAACTTCGAGTGAGTTGGGTGAAAGATGCGAAGAAACAGGAGCAAATGTGGGAGAGCCAACACGAGCAAGCCGCTGACAAAATCTACTTTATGTGTTCTGATCTTGGCGGATTCTTCCTTAAGGTGCTCCTTTAAAACGTTTTTGTCAGATTTCTTCTTTCTTGTCGTAGATCAACTGGTTGTTTGGTTTTGGCTTTATTGCATTTAATGCGTACATTTTTTTCTTGTGATGTTTCAATGGCTTTTTTCTTCATGTTCTATGAATAGATTGCTCAACTTTTAGCAAAACCTGACATGGCTCCAGCTGCGTGGGTGAGAAAGCTTGTCACATTGTGTGATCAAGCTCCCGCAACGCCATTCGGTGCGGTTCAACGTGTTCTGGAGGAGGAGTTAGGTCAAACCATTGATGAAATCTTCGAAACATTTGATGAAAAGCCTCTTGGCTCCGCTTCTATTGCTCAGGTATGATGAATCCGAAGTTGTTGATGAAAACTTTTCGATTAGATAAGCATGGTTGGTTGGGTGAATCCGAAGCTTCTCGATGCTGACGGACTAATTATGTGATGCTGATTTCTCTTGTTAGGTTCACAAAGCAAGAGTAAAGGGTAACAAGATGGATGTTGTTGTAAAGGTGAGCATTACTGTGGGACAACTAAAACTTTTCCAGCATTTTTCATTAGATTTTAATTTGATACCACCACTTGTTTAGGTTCAACATCCTGGCATCGAGAAGCTGATGATGACAGATATAAGAAACTTGCAACTATTCGCCTTATACGTGCAGAGAACAGATATCAAATTTGACCTGTACTCTATAACAAAGGAAATGGAGACACAGGTAACTTATCACTCTGGCTCATTGTTAACATAGCTTGATAAGACTTCTTTGGTCCAAGTTACGAGAACATCTATCTATGTGTGTGTGTTTTCAAGATTGGTTATGAATTTGACTTCAAAAGAGAGGCCAATGCAATGGAAAGAATTCGACATTTTCTATATGAGAACAACAAGAAGTCTCCTGTTATAGTTCCAAGGGCACTGCGAGATACGGTGACTAAGTGAGTGTTCTTACTTTCACAAATCGTATACGTTATTGGTTATCTTGATAAAGCCATTTTCAAGAATTCATGGGTTTCTAGCAGACTCGATAACAATCTTAGATTTTGTAATAAAAAAATGTTTGCTTTGGATGATTAGCAAACGCTTAACATATGAACTACCGTAATTCTCTCAGGAAGGTGCTGGTGATGGAATACATAAATGGGATTCCGATCCTGAGCCTTGGTGATGAAATGGCTAGAAGAGGGATAAATCCTCATGGTAAGATTGCAGAGGCAGCAAAGCAGTAAGCTCCTACATCATCTTTAGAGAGTATAGTGCTTAGTTCGTTTGCCCAGTAGTCTTGATAGCTGTTATGTTCTAGAAAACCTATTTCCTTCTTTTGTTGTTGTTATATTGGCTTGAATTTATGATCTCCTCTTGCCAGGAATATACTTACCAGTTTATCCCGTGCATATGGCCAAATGATACTGAAAAGTGGTTTCTTTCATGCGGATCCACATCCTGGAAACATCTTGATTTGTGATGGTCCAGAGGCAAGTCATATCTTCCTTGTAATTTCTTGATTTGCTCTGTGTGTCTATTGGCCGAGCTTTCCTGTCTCTACTTCCTGAGTTGTAAATATTGTTTCCCGTGATCAGGTTGCACTGCTAGACTATGGGCAAGTGAAGGAACTCTCTGACAACTTGAGACTTGGTTATGCGAATTTGGTCATTGACATTGCTGATAACAATGCTTCACGAGTAGCACAGAGCTTTAGGTAACTCAAAACTCAATAAAACCTTCCCTGCGCTACTGGTAACTTTGTGATTCTTGATTGTTGGTTTTCTTCAAACATATCATCAGTTTCGATAAGAACTAGTGCACAAAAGGTGAAACTATTTGATATCACTTAGGTATTGTAATTGGATACTTTTGGGATGTTAGAACTGTTTTGAGCTAAGATGTGATAACCAAAATTTAATGTGTAAGATTGCGATTGACTAAGTCCTTCTCCGTGCAAAATTGTTAGGCTCAAACAGTCACACTCATCGGGTTGAATTAGTGTAGCAGAGTAACTCATTAGTTATTGTGGATGTTCAGGGAACTTGGTTTGCATACGGTAGCCAAGTGTGAGAACGAGCAGCAAGAACTTCTACGTTTAGCACAAACACTTTTTGATACAAAGATGCCAGCTGGTCAGACAGTTTTGCAACCTTTCGCAGATGACTCCTCGATTAAAAAGATTGCTGTTGAGGTTAGTACATCAACGTTGGTGGTCACAAAGTAAAAAGTACCACACTAACTTGATAATGTTCTTTGGTGATAGGCATTTCCGGAGGAACTGTTTTCTGTTCTACGTACTGTAGTACTGTTAAGAGGACTCAGTGTTGGGATGGGAGTTAACTATTCTTGTGCAGAACAGTGGAGATCAATGGCTGAAGAAGCTTTACTTGCATCTGGAAGATTGACAAGAGGTATGTGATTGATTACTACAGTTGTTGCATGAAACATGTGCCTGCCGATGTAAGATAACACTTGAGAGTTGTGCAGATGTAAAACGAACTTCTCGGAGACGGGCCTCTATTCGAAGCCTGCGTGCAGGACACTAGTGGCCGATCTTGAGTTTTTCTTTTCATCTTTCTTTTACTTCTCGCCATAATTTGTTTATTTTAATTGACATTTAGGATGCATTATATAAGCGACAGTAGAGGATATAAGATATGGTCTGTTCAACGTCTATAAACTCACACTACGTGCCTTAGAGCATGATTATTGGGGTTCTTAGGATTGGGTTCTTACCGTAATATAAAAACCCGTCTCTTAACTTTTAACCAAAAAAACTAAGAACCGGGTCTTAAATAAAAGTTTTAAGAGCTGGTTTTTAATTTTTTTAGTTAAAAGTTAAGAAACGGGTTCTTATATTCCGTTAACAACCTCAATCTAAGAATCTTCGGTAATCATGCTTTTACAAGTTAGAACCTTTATTCGAGTGGCTATACGTCCAGCGCATTCGCCCTATCGAATTATTTGTTGGGTCAAGGAAGAGAGGTGATTAAATATTTAAGTAAATTGGTTTTTATCTATTTACATTTTGGGCTGAACAAATGCATATGTAATTGTGAATTCGGGGCAAGATGTATTTAAACCGATTAATCGGCTAGGCGGTTTAATTATTATGCGGCTGCGTTTTTTAATTCTACGCATTCTACTGTTTTTATGCTGTTCAACAATTTATTCTACCGAATTAGATGTATACAATTCACCTCTTGCCTAGTGATTATTTGTTAATCGGCTAGGCAGACGAGTTTAAAAACAAATCTTAGAACATTGTGAATCTTTACAAAAAGGAAAATAGATTTTTAGCTGACATTATTTTTCTGTCTATATAATAACAAGGTTGTTTAATATGCAAAATGATGTCGATAACTTCGCTGACTTCAGTCCTCAATTATGTCAATGTAGTAATTGAGGGTTAATCAAATTCTAAGGATTCTGAGAAAGGAGAATTCAAGTGAATGTTTCGTCGGGAATGTTCTAAAATCTATGGTAGTTAATCTAGTTAAAGTCGTAATGTCGAGATTCGGCCGTCGTATAATATTAGGTGGTTATAATGTTTTGCTAGAAACCGCTTATAATCTATGAATTGAGAATTCATTACTAATATTATATGATCCTATAGGATTACACACCTAAGCAAATTGGATTAAATAATAGTTCGTTTTAATTTAGATTAAAATCAATATCAGGTTTATGAATAATCATATATATGATATATGGAATCTTATAATGTGCACATTTATATAAATACATAATAGGTTACGATGGAAGGAAATTAATAATTGGCTCAGCCCAATTAGATGATCGTAGTGTAGGTCAACGTCTCCCATATATATGTATGTTATAAGATGAAGTTAATCAATTAACTTTCTAGCCGCTTTTGATTCATAAACCCTATTACCAACGAATAGTTCATTGGACTTCTGAGATTTGATCTCAACGACATTAGCATCCCGATCTGATCCAGTTTGTGTGCGTGTGGATACCGGTAGAGGCACGACATTTGGAGTGCTTAAAATCTCGACTTGGTTTGTTTATCTTTCCGCTGCAAAACATCCATGTATATCCGAAACCCAAAGATCTAGATTTATTTGAGTATTTGCATGAGATCTAGGCAAACTGAATTCATAAATAGATTTATAAATCGTTATAAACCGGTATGAATTCCTACAGTGGTATCAAAGCCATATTGTTTAATACTGAAATTGAATCTTATTTAATTTATATAGATAAATAATTTTGTTCGATCTTGTTTAATTGTTAATCAACTGTGTCTGTGATAATCGTAAGTTGATGAAGATGTTCATCAATTTCCAAAACAAAGATATGCGTATATTAGATACACATGTTTTTTGGAAAGGTCAATATCTCAAGTTGATATTGTATATTACGATCATGCCATCCTACTATATATTAATTGAGAAGTCACTTAAGTGACTTGTGCTTAGGTCTCATTCATAGTTGAAGTTTAAAATTAATTCTCTTAATTTGACTGGTTGTTGGTATTTGAATTTTTATTTATTTAATTAAAGTTTTAAAAAGGAAACTAATCCTAGAACTTCCTAATCTAATACTCCCTCTGTTCCCGAAAATAAGATTTTCTAGAGATTTCATACTTGTTAAGAATATAATAAATGTTTACAGTTTAATTTATTATTTATTTTTCTATACACTTGTCAATTAATCTCCACCAATTAAATCTAATCAATTCAAATATTTGTAATTAATGTTTCTCAAAAGTATACAAAAGTACCTTAAAAATATAGAAAATCTATCTTTGTGAAACAAAAAAAAGTTTAAAAAATCTTACTTTCGGGAACGGAGGTAGTATATATTACCATACAAACAATAAAACATTTTAAGATAGAAGAATTAACATAATTTGTTTATAGAAACAATTAAATATTATAGATTACATTATAGAAATTTAAATAAATACATATGGTATGATAGAAATAATTATATAAATGATTTTAACATATTTATATTAATAGTAAATACAATAAATTATAGATTACAAAAAAAATAATTAACCTAAACCTAATAATATTTTGTTATACTCACTATATATATTAAATGTGTCCAGTGAATGCAAAACAATCAAATATGCAATTTTTAAAAAAATCATTCATTTTCAGTGACGCTTAAGTGTCATTCATATGTGACGTTTAGAATTAATTCTCTTAATTTGATTGGTTGTTAGTCTTCTAATTTTCATTTATTTAATTAAACTTTTTAAAAGGAAACTAATCCTAGAACTATCTAATCTAATCTATATTACAATACAAACAATTAAACATTTTAAGATAAAAGAATTAACATAATTTGTTTATAGAAACAATTAAATATCATATATTACATTATAGAAATTTAAATAAATACATATGGTATGATAGAAACAATTATATGAACGATTTTAACATATTTATATTAATAGTGGGTACAATAAATTATAGATTACAAAAAACTAATCAACCTAAACCTATAATATTTTGTTATACTCACTATATATATGTATTGTTTTTCTAAAATGTGTCCAATGAATGCAAAACAGTCAAATAAACAATTTAAAAAAAAATCATTTATTTTTCAGTGACAAATGTCGATTATATAGTTGAGTTATTACTTTCACAAATGATTATAGTATTTGTATATTTAAAAACAAAAAAATATATAGTAAATCTTCTAAAATAATATTTATAAATGAAATATTTATTATGGTATAAAATTGAGAAATTAGAACACTATAATAATACGAGACTAAAGTTAATATACTCTATTAATATAATTCTTATAGCCTTGATTATAATAAAATTATATGATAAATTATTTAAAATAATATTAATATTGAAAAAGTTTATTATAATATAAATTAAAAAACGAGAATAATATATTAATACATGACTTGAGTTAAGACTTTATTGATATAGTTTTGATTATTATAAAATTGACATGCTTATTTTGTAATAGGAAAAAAAAAGAATACATATATAAAACATCAGTGAAGAATAATAAAACGTGTTTGTTATATTCTTGGTTGTATTCTTTGTTATTTTATATTTTTAAGTAATTTTTTTTAATGTTTGCCAAAATAAACGTGTTTTACGTATTAATATAACTGTTAATTAATTATTTGTAACTATTTTACTTAAAAAAAAGATAAAGTGGTAGACAAAATAATGCAAAAATAGAAAGTGTTATAAAATAATTTTTTGTTCATTAATCTTTGTTTTTTATTAATCAAGAAATATGTCATAAAAAGACTTTTTGGAAACTTATAATAAAATTTTTAGAATTAACAATATATCTCTATAATTTTCTAATATTATACAATACCAAAAATTTTGATTTTCAAACTATTTAAAATAAAAAGATTATTTTCAATAGTTATGATTATTATTCAAAATTATAAAATTATAAACATAATATATAGACAGTTTGAGAAAAATCCTTATAATTTCATTGGTCAATGATTTTTAAATTTTCTTTTATTTTAATCAAGTCTAAAAAAGGCAATCCTAGAACCAATTAATGTTAGTTTCCAAACTATATATATATATATATTCTTATGCCTAATCGTTTATAGTATTTAATGGTAGTAATTATGAAAATTCTATTTAATACTCCAACGTTTCTTTTTTGCACTAATATTCTATTTATAAATTATATGAATAATGTTGTTAAAAAGTAGTTAATAAAAATAATATAATAGCTTTATTTTCTATATAAGCAGTTGTAAAAAAGCTTTATTTTCTATATAAGTCATAATACATATATAAAACATATAATTCTAATAAAAATTATAATAATAATTATTAATGCATCATATAGCGAGTTAATAAATTATTTACATTAGTTTAAAATCATATGTGATGGTTAATATATATTTTGTAAGAAAAATTAAAGTCATTTATATTGATTCATTTCCAATGGTTTATAAAAGATATATAATAGTTTATACTTATATAAATATTTGGTAATCATTTTTAAGGTGTCAAATCATCAATAATTATTATTATATCATTAATAAGAGTTTACAAATAAATATATAAAGATTTATGAAAAATGTTATAAAGATATATAAAACCATTTATAAGGAAGAATTTTTCATCATTTATAGGAATTTATAAAATGTTTATGAAGGTTAACTTGTTTGTAAATTATTAAAATGATTTAATAATTTTATTAAATATTTTTCTAAATATTCTATAAAATTAAAAACCATCGTTCGTAAATTATTTAAAATTTAAAAATGATAAGAATTTTATAAAATATTTTTCTAAATACTTATTTATGGTTTTTAATTTTAAATTAATATATAGGACTGTTTTCTAAAATTCTTAAATCATTTTTTAAGTTTATAGATTATTCTTCATAGATAACAAATTATTTTCTTAAGTCATAAAACCACTTATTAGGATTTATGAAACTATTTATACAGATTTTTAAATTTCAGAGAAATAATTCATAAAATATAAATTTATAAATATTATATTAATTATTTATAATTCTATAGTTTCCATTCTAAGAGGTTATAAAAATGTTATCAAATCAGAATCAATCGCAAAATATTATTTTCTTCACAACTTCATTGTTTTCAAAACTTTTTTCAAAGAAAAATAAACACAAAAATTACATCAGTCGTAAAACAATCCAAAGAATATTATGAATAAAACTATATTCCAAAATTTATGAATTTTTTATACTCTTACATTTTTATTAAATTAATAGAATTCACATATATTTATAGTTATGTTTCTTCTTAATAAATTTTGTGTTTGATACTTTAGTTGCAAATGTGGGTCTACTTGTAACATCAGTTCGTGTTTTTATTTTAGTAATTTTTATGGACGAAAAATTAGATATACAAACCAATTAAACTATATATACATGTTCTAACAATAATATAGTACAATTTAATAAAATATTGTTTTGTAAAATATGTAAAAAATCTAACTAAATACTATAAATATCCTATTTAAGAATTTAAAAGCTATTAACAAATAAAATATTTTTATTAAAAATTATCTACTAAAAATTTACATTCAGTTTTAAAATGTTAAAGTATATTATTGCAGGTCAAAGACATAAAATATTATATTATATTAAAATTTTAAAATTATTTGGATCCACAAATTTGCGGGCACCCACCTAGTAGAGATATTAAACGACTGATATAATCATCCCGCTAGGTATGCGGTTAATGTATATCATTTTTTTTTTTTTTTAGGTAACCGCGGGTTTCCGGCGACCGTGGTCAACCGACTATTCCCGCGAGGCCCACGACACTCCACGTATTCTTGGGATTTAACCCTAGCCCGGGTGGCCAACGCGAATCGAACCTGCGGGGAGCGTATTGGTTCTGGGCCTCAAGTACCACTAGGCCAACCGCGTTGGTTAAATTAATGTATATCATCTAAATCACACTTTTCATATTGTATTTGCATGTAGAATACATGCAAGACTAATCTTATATCAAGCATGTATTGCTAAATTTTAAGACTAATAAAATATATGTCATGAAATTATGTGATGACCATGCGTGTTGTATACGTATGGTTCATGTGTACATATAATTAATTTATTGAGGCAGTTGTTGTGAAACTTAGGAGAATAGTTTCCTATTCTTATTAATCTTAAACATAAGTAGCTCTTTATATAAAGGAAATTACACCGTCATAGAATAATGGTAAGACTAGAGAAAAGGAAATACAAATATGGAAATAGTACAAATCATAAACCAAGAAGGAAAAAGGCAAGAGGTCGACTCTCTCTCCTTGCGGTCGACTCTCTCTCTCTAAGCAATGGGCCGGTTATGGACCGGGCCGGTTATGGACATCCACAATATGATTTATAACACTCCCCCTTGGATGTAATAACCATACATAGATTGTAATACGCTTTGGATGTTGCCTCATTAAAACCTTACCAGGAAAAACCTAGTGGGACAAACCCATGGTGAAGGAAAAAGAGTACAACACGTATTACTCCCCCTGTTCTGTACCTCACTGAAGGTCTTTCAGTCTACGCATCCCAATCTGATACGTGAGCTTTCTGAACGTTGAAGTAGGAAATGACTTGGTGAACAGATCAGCTGAGTTGTCACTTGAACTCACTTGGACTACTTGGACCTCGCCGGCTTTCTATAGCTCGTATGTGAAGAAGAACTTAGGCAGGATGTGCTTCGTCCTATCTCCTTTGATGTAGCTGTCCTTAAGCTGAGCAATGCATGCTGCATTGTCCTCATACATGATCGTTGGTGCGTCTTTCCCTTCGGTCATCCCACAATCAACTCGGATATGGTTAGTCATGGACCGTAACCATACACACTCGCGGCTGGCCTCATGAACAGCCAAGATCTCCGAATGGTTAGATGATGTGGCCGCGATCGTCTGCTTCATGGAACGCCATGATATGGCTGTTCCACCATGTGTAAAGACATAGCCTGTATGTGATCGAGCATTGTGAGGATCCGAGAGATAACCTGCATCAACAAAGCCAACTAACCCTTCTTTGTTTTGGTTAGTATAAGATAATTCCAAGTCTTTCGTTCCTTGCAGGTAACGAAGAATATGTTTAATCCCGTTCCAGTGCCTTTGGGTCGGACAAGAGCTAAACCTAGATAGTAGGTTCACGGAAAAACATATGTCTGGCCGAATGTGGCTGGCCAGATACATTAAAGCTCCTATGGCACTGAGATATGACACTTCGGGACCAAGGACTTCTTCATCGTCCTTCTTAGGACCGAACGGATCCGTGTCAAGGCCTAGAGACCTCACGACCATGGGGCTAGACAATGGGTGAGACTCGGCCATATTGAATCTCTTGAGTACTTTTTCTGTACATACCATTTGATGCACAAGGATTCCATCTCTAATGTACTCAAGCTGTAATCCCAAACAAAACTTTGTTTTTCCTAGATTTTTCATCTCAAATTATTTTTTAAGATATTCAACTGTTTGGGAGATTTTTCCAGAGGTTCCTAGGATATTAAGATCATCAACATACACTGCCATGATCACAAAGCTCTGGCCGAATTTCTTTATAAAGATACATGGGCTGATTGGATCATTCTTATATCCTTCTTTCACTAGGTACTCACTTAGCCTATTGTACCACATTCGGCCTGATTGTTTCAATCCATAAAGTGACTTGTTCAACTTTATACAATGTTGTTCTCGAGAACTTGATTTGTTTTTCAACTCTATACCCTCTGGTACTTTCATATATATCTCATTATTCAGTGGACCATATAAGTATGCAGTTACTACATCCATTAACCGCAAGTCTAATTTTTCTCTTAGAGCCAGACTTATTAGGAATCTAAAAGTAGTAGCATCCACCACAGGGGAGTATGTCTCCTCATAATCTAATCCTGGTCTCTGTGAGAATCCTTGTGCAACAAGCCGTGCTTTATATCTTACTACTTCACCATATTCGTTTCTTTTTCTCACAAAGACCCATTTGTATCCAATTGGTTTGATATCATAGGGTGTCCGGATTATTGGACCAAAGACATCTCTTTTCTTACAAGAGTTTAACTTCATATCCCTAATCGCATGATACACTAAAAATGAATCCTTGCTACTGTCAAGTTAACAGTGGTAATTGTAATATTTGAGATTCAATCCAGAGGACCAGTTTACTCTTTACTCTTATGAGTTCAATATTAAGCTGAGAAACAAGTGGGGTTTTAAAATCAATGGTGACGCAAATAACTAGAATACCTAGAGATTAAAATTTGATTTAAATGAAAGCCGGCTTAGGGTTGTTCATCGGGTGTCAATGCGGAACCTAACAACTATTCAAGTGCAATGAGGTGTGTTGGGGTCAAAAACGGTTACGACGGAATTACCACCCGAAAATCCTCGGAGATCGTATTTCCGAAAGAGATAGTAAAAAGGAAGATCTAACTTTCGTAAAATATAACCAAACACGAAGTTTTTACGAAGAAGTATCCTTGAAGATTCAAACCAAACTAACCAAGCTCGACCGTTGCGTAATTACCACGCATACACGCTGTCCGGTCGCTGCGTAGCAACCAAGTCCGAGCCAAAGCTCGGTCGCTACGAAGCGAACGAGCTCGAGTCAAAGCTCGGTCGCTACGTAGCGACCGAGCGCTCGTCCAGCTCGGTCGCTACGTAGCGACCGAGCTCGAGCCAAAGCTCGGTCGCTACGTAGCGACCGAGCGCTCGTCCCGCTCGGTCGCTACGTAGCGACCGAGCGATCGTCCCGCTCGGTCGCTACGTAGCAACCAAGCTCGAGCCAAAGCTCGGTCGCTACGTAGGGACCGAGCGATCGTCCCGCTTGGTCGCTACGTAGCGACCGAGCTCGAGCCAAAGCTCGGTCGCTATGTAGCGACCGAGCGATCGTCCAGCTCGGTCGCTACGTAGCGACCGAGCTCGGCCAAGCTCGGTCGCTACGTAGCGACCGAGCGATCGTCCCGCTCGGTCGCTACGTAGCGACCGAGCTCGAGCCAAAGCTCGGTCGCCACGTAGCGACCGAGCGATCATCCCACTCGGTCGCTACGTAGCGACCGAGCTCGAGCCAAAGCTTGGTTGCTACGTAGCGACCGAGCGATCGTCCCGCTCGGGAAAAATGGAATATCTCCATTTTTATGCTATGACGGCTTAAGGGCAGAAGAGTAAAAGCGTAAACCGACCTTGGAGCTAGTATATAAGGAGTCCTAGGCGAGGAGCATGGCAGAGGATTTTTCAGAGCAAACTTAGCAGTTAGAGAAATTTACGCAATTTTTCGTTTTTGTTATTTCGAGCTGCGACTTAATTAGGTTTAGCCGTCTTAGGGTTGCTAGAACTAGGAATCTCGCCGATAGCTCTCGAGCCCAGGCTTATACCTTGTTGTAAACGCTCATACGCAGATTCGGAATAAGATATACTTTGCTCTCTTTTTCGATTTCTTATTCTTATCGTTGTTATTCTCGTGTTCTGATTGCTTGACGTGTGGTAATTAGCAGATATCCGGGTCCTCTGGGAAATTAGGGTTTTCCTAGTTTCCTTATTTAAACGGAAATCGACAGTGCGAATTTCGGTTCCCACAGTTTGGCGCTAGAAGGAGGGGGGGTACGGATCAATCTAACCCGCAAAAGCCACATCACTCTCGATCAGACATGTCAACTAACGACGCGGATAACGTGCAAACTCCTCTTAACGGAGGCAGCGGCACCGATCTCCACACTCCAGTAGCGGACGTATCCGCGGCCAACGCACAAGCCAACGCCGCGACGCTCGAGGAGTTTAAAAAGATGTTCGCCACCTATGAGAAAAGGTCGGAAGAACAGGATAAGCTCGTGAATACCTTGACCCAACAGGTTGAAACCTTAACGGCAAGGACCCAAGCAATCCGCCCCCGCGGAACCACCAAAATCCGCGGGAAAAGGCTCGACTTCGCTACCCCACTCGACAGATCAGGAGTCGCGCGGGAACGACCTTCCGGTCAAAACCCTAGCGAGAAATCTCCCATCGAAAAGGGGAACCCTGAAAGTCTTCCGCCCCCTGCAAAGGACTCGGAGGATAACGAAGCCGAACACATTGACCTGGATCCTAGCGATGTTTCCAACGACACCGACGAGGACGTCGACAGACATCCGAGAAGGACCAGAAGCCGATCTGCTCGGGAAGGCTCCCCGTTCGAAAAACCAATGACGGAAGAGGAAGAAATCGCCTATTGGAACGAACAGGAGGAGCTGGCTGAAAGACAAACCGAGCTCACTCGCAGTAAACGCCGACAGGCTCGGAAATCTACTGACGAGACATCGGATATCCGCGATCTTCGCGACTACATCACCAAGACTGCGGCAGAAGTGAGGGCCGTAAAGTCTCAAATCCATCATGCTACTAGTGCTGCCCCCGAAATCGATCGACTGTTGGAAGGAGCTCGGAAGACCCCTTTTACCAATCGTATTTCGGACATGAGGGTGTCCGATCCGGGAAAAATCAAAGTACCGAAGTACGATGGTACGGCCGATCCAAAAGCGCACCTTCAGGCTTTCCACATCGCGATGGGAAGAGCTAGACTGAAGGACGGCGAAAAGGATGCCGGCTACTGCCGCCTGTTCGTTGAAAACCTGGAAGGAGCAGCACTTGAATGGTTCGCACGCCTTCGTCGTAACACCATCGGGAGTTTCCGACAGCTCGCATCGGAATTTCTCAAGCAATACTCTGTATTCATAGACAGAGAAACTTTCGATGTTGACCTCTGGAGTCTCTCCCAGAGGGAAGACTGACCCCTCCGCGAGTTTATCATTCGGTTCAAGCTGATAATGTCAAGGGTCAGTGGGATAAGCGACAAAGTGGCCATCGACGCGCTGAGAAAGACGCTCTGGTACAAGTCGAAATTCAGAAAGTGGATAACTCTCGACAAACCACGAACGATCCAGGACGCCCTCCACAAAGCAACGGACTACATCATAGTAGAGGGGAAACTAAAGTCTTATCGCAAAAACATAAGGCGGTAAGACCATCCTCGAAAGACGTGGACCCGAAAGGGAAAAAGAAGAACTCTCGTAACGGCAAGTACGTCCATCACGAGGGGGAAGATCTCCAGGGGGCGCATAACTATGCGATCAACTCGGATCAGGGTCGGACCACGGGCAACACATGGACTCGCAATCAAGGGTATGACGAAAACACCTTCTGCGAGTTCCACCAATCCCGAGGACATTCCACAACCAACTGCAAAGTCTTGGGAGCAAGACTGGCCGCGAAGCTACTCGCTGGAGAGCTCTCGGAAGTAACTAGCGTCAAGGATCTGATCCTCGATTCTGATCGCCCTCCAAAGACGGACAGAAATCCGTCCGCTGAAAAATCCCCTCAACAAAACCAGCCTGGGGATAAACGCGGCAGGAGGCCAGACGACAAAGGGAACGATAACAATCGCCGCAGAGTCAATATGATCATCGGAGGATCACAATACTGCGGCGACACTGTGTCGGCCATCAAGGCTTACCAACGGAAGGCGGAGTCGAGCGCAAATTGGTCTACATGGTCTCCTCCCCGAGATGGCCAAAATTGCTCGATCACCTTCACAAAGGAAGAGGCCGGCGGCATCGATCAACCTCACTGCGACCCGCTCGTCATAGATCTCGTTATACGAGACTTAGAAGTCGGAAGGGTACTCGTCGACACGGGAAGCACGGTCAACGTAATCTTCCGCGACACTCTCAAACGGATGAGCATCGAACTCGGAGAAGTAATTCCGACGCCAAAACCACTCACGGGTTTTTCAGGCGAAGTATCGATGACTCTTGGATCGATCCAATTGCCAGTCATGGCCAAGGAGATCACGAAAATCGTCGAGTTCGCGGTGGTCGATCATCCCGCTATCTACAACGTGATCATGGGAACCCCATGGCTCAACGCCATGCAGGCAGTTCCGTCAACCTTCCACCTGGGTCTCAAATTCCCAACCCCAAGCGGAGTCGCGGCCATCTGGGGGTGCCAAAAACAGTCGCGGCTATGCTTCCTCGCAGAGCACAAGTTAAGGCAAATCACGACTTCTGCAGCTGTAAACGGCAAGCGCACGAAGATAGACCAATCTTCGGCCAAAAGCACCCCGGGAAAAAACGAATTAAAAACGTCTACCAACGCAAACGCATCGGACGTCGAAGCTCGACACAAGTCTGAAGCCCACGCTACAACTCAACCGGAACATCCGGAAAATAGCGTTGACCCAGCCACGATCGACAAGGTCAAGGCGGACATCGCGACATCTACCGCCGAGTAAGAACACTCGCGGCATGAAACAGAACTACGAGATGGCTTGATCCTCGAAAGGGGTACGTAGGCAGCTCGTCAAAAGACGAGTTCAGCTATCCCCCTCTCTAAAAAGGGGGGGGGGGAGTGGGTGCGTATACTCGTATACTCCCACTTAAAAAATCGCCATTATTGTAATCGAGTTTTTAAGAAACTTCAAAAACTTTTACTACAATATACGTTGTCCTTTTTATCGAAAAACGTTTACGCTTCAGTTAAACACAAAAATTTTTCAGGACACGCCTGGAAACATTAAGACTCTTGTCTGCAGCCTCATCCGGCCCAAAAATCGTAAAAAAATCATCATCCTTCAAACGCACAAAGATACACGTATAATCCTCGAAACAACTGCGAGACGTCGCAAAGTTAAAATTCGAAGATAATACGAACAAATTGTCCGAACGCGACCACCAAAACCTTACACCCCGTTCGTCGATTGGCCCCGACGAACACGCCAGCCGTCTTAAACAAACGCAATTCGATCACTCTTTTGATCTTTAAAAACGTCCAGCACAAGGACAAAAGCGCGCTACAACAAAAATCCGAAATTTTGGTTTAGCACTTCCAGTTAATTCTGAGAAGATGCTCGATTCGTACCATACAAGTCATATAAGCCGAGAACATATCGCGGACTTTAAATCGGTGCGAATCAGGAAGAAATCGCAACAGGAAAAACGATAGCCGGCTAGTCACCGCATAAACCTTAACCGAAAGTAAACCTAGGTCTTGCCCTAAACCCAACGCTCTGGTCTCAAACATCTCAAGGCATGATATCTAAAAGATACGAGATCCTAAACCATGTCTCTCCGTTCGTATCTCAACGTTCTCGAAAATCGTAAAGATAAATAATTTTTACGAAAATCACGAACGAACCAACAGATTGAACGTCTCATCGGAATTAAATATGAGACGACAACTCATATTTACTTCAAACCTACTCAGGAAAACTCGAAAACGAAAACATTCATCATATAAATAACCGCGTAAAGCGGTAAGGGGATTCAAAGCCACCAACGGCCAATCCCGATAAACGATAAAAACGGCCAAAACAGGCCCGTACAAATCTCTCGGCCACAATCGGCCATAAACATGAAACAGAAAGACGAGCATCTCTCTTTCGATAACTATTCCACCTCTCATAATCCAAAGTCAAAGTCCCCGGACAACGAAGCACCGAACGCATCCGCGGGACGATCCACTTCCTCGCCATCATCGGGAAACCCAGTCGAAACCTCCTCGGTATCAGGGGAAACCGGGATGGAATCCCAGAACCCTTGAATCCGCTCGTCGATCGGAGGGATAAGCGCCTCAGCGTGGGCACGTTCATTCATCCCACTCTTCATCAAGCTCATTTCCTCCTCAAACGCATAGTCATCGGCTCGCGTCCTCCAAAGACTTCCGACCGAACCGCGGCACTCACGAAAGTCACCCACCAAGGTAAAGGCATTCTTGAGGTTCCCATACTCAACCTGGAATTGAGAGGCACGAGTCTTCATCACCTCGACGATTTCCCTCTTGCCTTTCCTTTCCGCTTTGCGGATGGCCCGCGCATGATCACGAGTAAGTTGCGCCTCTCGCTCCAACATCTCGCCTTGCACGCGAGCGAGATCCCGCTCCGCTTTCTCCGCTTTGAAGCGGTAGACCATGGCTTCTCTATGGCCCGCCTCAATGGCCGAGCCCAGCAAGCTCAGGCCCTGCAAAATCGATTGACATGTTATAAATATATATATACATAGGACAATCACCAAAAAATTCTCAAAAAATTAACCCCATTGATGATGCGAGATCCTTCCGCAACGACTCTCGGCCTCGCCGATTCTTTCGTAGGAGGAGGAGCATCGAAACCCGGTGGCAGATCAGCAAAGAAATCATCGAAATCCGGAATAGGGACCTCGCTCGAACCACTCCCATCGCCGTAAGCAAGGTTCGGATCCCATCCTGGAAGCATAGAGTCATCCATCGAAAATTCTATGTCGCCAAGATCGACATCTTTTCCCTTCCGAGAGCTCGACTCCGGCACAGCTGTTGGAGCTTCGACGGGATTCTGGTCGTCAGATTCGGAGTCGCTTCCCGTGTCCGCAGCCAAAGCAGGACCGGGTTGCACGAATCTCAGTGCCTTCCGAACCCTCTTCGGCGTAAAAGAAGTCCAGAAGAAGGGACCGTTCCTGAGAAGATCCCTCACCGCAATGATGTCCTCAGGGAACGGAGCAAGAGGGTTGATGAAGGGACGATCATTCGGCAACCTCCGGAACAGTGGAATGCAACTCTCTTCGACGGACGCAGCGTCTATACGAACAAAGAAAAAGAACTTCTTCCACGAGTTGAAGTTCGAAATGAACTTCTTAACCACTGACATAAATTTCCGAGGGACCAACCTATGCTTATCCGTATCTGTGACAAGTTGAAGCCTCAAAAGCGCTTCATAATGATCGACGGAAAGGGAAAGGCCATGCTCGTAGCTTAGGATCAGGATCCCAATAAGATGCTGAATGGCAAGGGGAGTCAACTGGCTTATCGCAACTTCGAAACGGTCCAACACTCGGACGAGAATTTGGGTATTGGGAACCATAGGCGACAACGCACTACGAACGCCTCGTAGCAAGTGAAGTAACCCTCTGGGGGGCTGTTAGCACATTCCCCACGGCGAGGAACCCGGAACTCCACAGCATCCGGGATATGGTAGAACGATCGCATGATCGCGAGAAACTCGTCGGTACTCCTGCTTGCATCCCCTTTCTCGACTCCACGATGGGTCAGGACCGGGAACGACTTCTCCTTGGGAGGGGTCAACGAGCCATAATGAGCAACCCACCATGCCTCGTTCTCGGCAGGATGTACCGAGTGAGGCACGAACTCCATCTTCGGAACAATGAGCTCTTCGTAAGCACTCGCGGATGAAGACTTTTTTTTCGCAATTTTTTTCTTGCTCGACATCTTTAAACTTCTCCTAAGAAAATAGAGGAAAAGGGTGGAGAGAAAGAAAGAATTTTTTTCTTAAGAAAGATCTTAGAGAAAGACAAGAAAGTGAAAAAATTATGAAACAAGTTACCTCCCTTCTTATAAGCATGAGGATTTACTGTTCAAGCTCGGACTTTCGGATATTAATTCCATCCATCACGCCTAACTTGCCGAACATGCCTAACCGCACGCTAGGATCCTACGATGCATGATCCTAACGGGCTGGGGGGCTAACTGTTGGGGTCAAAAACGGTTACGATGGAATTACCACCCAAAAATCCTCGGAGATCGTATTTCCGAAAGAGATAGTAAAAAGGAAGATGTAACTTTCGTAAAATATAACCAAACACGAAGTTTTTACGAAGAAGTATCCTTGAAGATTCAAACCAAACTATCCAAGCTCGACCGTTGCGTAATTACCACGCATACACGCTGTCCGGTCGCTGCGTAGCAACCAAGTCCGAGCCAAAGCTCGGTCGCTACGAAGCAACCGAGCTCGAGTCAAAGCTCGGTCGCTACGTAGCGACCGAGCGCTCGTCCAGCTCGGTCGCTACGTAGCGACCGAGCTCGAGCCAATGATCGGTCGCTACGTAGCGACCGAGCTCGTCCGAGCTTCGGCTCGAGCTCGGTCAGTACGTAGCGACGGAGCGGGACGAGCGCTCGGTCGCTACATAGCGACCGAGCGATCGTCCCGCACGGTCTCTACGTAGCGACCGAGCTCGTCCAAGCTCGGTCGCTACGTAGCGACCGAGCTCGAGCCAAAGCTCGGTCGCTACGTAGCGACCGAGCGATCGTCCCACTCGGTCGCTACGTAGCGACCGAGCTCAAGCCAAAGCTCGGTCGCTACGTACGAACGCTCGGTCGCTATGTAGCAACCGGGCTCGAGCCGAAGTTCAGTCGCTGTGTAGCGATTGAACCCTTCCGAACATCGATACGACATCAATCCATGCATTCTCGTCATACCTTCGAATGCTATCTCCCGAAGACCGTTGCAAGCTCAGTCCATGTTTTCCGCTATTCAAATTCATCGATCAAACTTCGCGGATTAGAAACCGCGGAAAGTTCATTCTTTATCAAAAAGAATTCGTAGTAAACGTGTCGAGTCGGAAGACGGCCCAAAGGGATCTAAAACACGACTCGAGGCCCATCCTAGGATTTTTTAACCAAAAGCCCGTAAACCGCAGCACGGTTTACGCTTGGTCCACAAGGAAGGATAAATATCAAGTTTCCGCGGATAAATACGGAAGTTTTGAAGATAATTGTAAGATCGGGAAAAAAGGAATATCTCTATTTTTATGCTATGACGGCTTAAGGGCAGAAGAGTAAAAGCGTAAACCGACCTTGGAGCTAGTATATAAGGAGTCCTAGGCGAGGAGCATGGCAGAGGATTTTTCAGAGTAAACTTAGCACTTAGAGCAATTTAGGCAATTTTTCGTTTTTGTTATTTCGAGCTGCGACTCAATTAGGTTTAGCCGTCTTAGGGTTGCTAGAACTAGGAATCTCGCCGACAGCTCTCGAGCCCAGGCTTATACCTTGTTGTAAACGCTCATACGCAGATTCGAAATAAGATCTACTTTGCTCTCTTTTTTGATTTCTTATTCTAATCGTTGTTATTCTCGTATTCTGATTGCTTGACGTGTGGTAATTAGCAGATATCCGGGTCCTATGGGAAATTAGGGTTTTCCTAGTTTCCTTATTTAAACGGAAATCGACAGTGCAAATTTTGGTTCCCAAAAGGTGCAGTCTAGAACTCAGATCACTCGGCTAGAACAATCCACTACCGTGGACTTGTTTCCTTTGCTGATCGGTCTTTAGTCCTAAGCTCTCACTTGGAGTAAGACGCAATAGCAAACCTTAGAGATCAGGTCCGATTAGTTCACTAAATACCCTAATATCTACTCTCGCTGATTAGGGATATGAAGCTCATTCAATATATGTCAATTTATCTCCTAAGCGGTTAGCTAGGTGATTAAACTAGAGATCGAACATTAAGTGATCAATTCAATGCAAGCAGTAAGAATAATATGAATGAAGAACAGTTAAAATCACTTATTTGCGTTTAGCTCTTTCGATTGACACCCTAAAACCCTAAGCAAGCTTAGCCGACTACTGAATCATAAAGCAAGATGACACATACATGATTTCTGAATAATACTGCATATAAAATAAAGTAGAAAGACAAGGGTTCAGGATGATCTTCTCGTGAAAATGAGAGATGAAGCCTTCTCCCTTACAAGTTGCTCAATCCAAAATAGTTCTAGGTCTCTTGTAAAACTAGCTTAAGAAATTAGAAATGATAGCATAGGCTTTTTATATGGAGGCGCCAGTGGTAAAGAGAAAGGAGAGAAAATCTAGGGCAAACCCCTGAAATCTTGGAGGTTTCCTTAATAGTCGGGAACAGTCAGTCGCTTGCTCTCTTTGGGAACAACCTTCGGATTGATCCGACTGGCTGTTCTGCGTTAGATATTCCAAAATGACTTCTTCCTTCATGGCACTCTCTTCTTTACTCTTTCACCTGCTCCAAACCTGGAGTGATATCAAATAAGCACAAATTAAGACTGAAAATTAACTCAAAGAACACATATAATGGTATTAAAAACACCATATATCAATTCCCCCAGACTTAGATCCTTGTTTGTCCTCGAACAAGGCCAAGCCTCAAGAACAGGGAGAAAGGTTTGAAAGAGTGGAAACTCGCTTGACCTCAATAACCATACTCTTACCACACATCTTTGAACCATACAAGCTGTAGACTCAGACCACACACCCTTACCAGGACACCCACGATCGCTGTTCGAAAATCAGCTCCATACTCTGTATCTCATACCTGAAAGAGGGTACACTATCGAGACAAAACTCCTTAAATTCAATTAAGAACAGCGTGAGCTTCTCATCACAGGCACTATTCAGGGTAGACGGGCTAGGTAAGGAACAGGCTATTTCATGGTGGCGCTAAGAGTGTTTAGGGGCTACCAAATTTAAGTGGATGCAGGATATCGTGCAAAATAGTAGGAGATGACGGATCCATTGATGTCCACAGCCCTTACTCGTTTCTGCTTCACGGGTGCAGTTGTTCTCTCCTTCGGATCAACCGTGGGACTGTTCTTCAGTTCTTGACTTCCTGTGCCTACTTTTCAAAAATTGGTACCAACTTCTTGCTCAACCTTCCCAGTGGCGTGTGTTTAAATTATTATTATTATTATTATTATTATTTTTTACATACAAGGTGATGGGGTTGCGAGGGAGAGGCAACATAATGAATGTTTTGCAGCTACTGGTGGTCTATTCTTTTGTTTCTCACTGGTCGCCATTGTTCCTCTGGTTAGAACATGCACTCATAGACTGTTCTCTTGTTAGAGCATGGTCTCATCGACTGTTCTCTTCATGCTTGATATCTCTTCTCTGAGTGTATGGCATTAACGAGTAAGAGGCTGTGTCGATCCTTTCCTCTCCTACCCTTTTGCACATATCTTCACATATGACACTGAAAAACAGAGTGCATGAGGGTAAAAATAAAGGCTTAGGCGCAAGGTGGGAACTAGCTAAAGATGAGCTAGCCACTCAGGATCAGCAAGATTGGTAAAAGGAGTAAGAAGTCCTGAGTGTAAGTCTCATTTCGCTGATCTAGTGCCCATAACAAGAAGAATTTCAGTCAAGATTAGGTTTAAGTTAGGTGGAGTTGAGTCTACCCAGTGTAACCTGATCGGTTGAGAGCTTTTGGAGAATAAAATGAGATAAGTTAGGGGTGTTCCAGGTCCAAGTGTGGGTCTTTCATCACTGCTAAGGTCATTGGATAAGAAAGTAAGAGCACGAGGTGGTTAAAAGATTATCACAACACAAGGTCCTAATTCCCACAAGAGTTTTAGCTGACTCGATCCTTGTGAGAACCGAAATTCGTACTGTCGATTTCCGTTTAAATTAGGAAACTAGGAAAACCCTAATTTCCCAGAGGTCCCGGAGATCTGTTAATACCACACGCTAAGCAATGAGAACACAAGATATCAACGACAAAGTACAAAAATCGTAAAAAGTGAGCAAAATAGATCTTATTCCGAATCCGTGTTTGAGCGTTACAACAAGATATAAGCCTGGGCTCGAGAGCTGTCGGTGAGATTCCTAGTTCTAGCAACCCTAAGACGGCTAAACCTAATTGTGTCGCAGCTCGAAATAACAAAAACGGAAATATGCCTAAATCGCTCTAAGTGCTAAGTTTGCTCCGAAAAAAGTCTCTCCCCTGCCTCTCGCCTAGGACTCCTTATATACTGGCTCCTAGGTCGGTTTACGCTTTTCCTCTTCTGCCCTTAAGCCGGCATAGCATAAAAATGGAGATATTCCATTTTTTCCGATCTTCGTAATTATCTTCAAAATTTCGTATTTATCCGCGGAAACTTGACATTTATCTTTCCTTGCGAACCAAGCGTAAACCGTCATGCGGCTTACGGGATGTTGGTTAAGAAATCGTAAGTTGGGCCTCGAGTCATGTCTTAGGTCCCTTTGGGCCGTCTTCTGACTCGAAGTGTTTATTACGGCTTCTTTCGTAAAGAACGAACTTTCTGCGGTTTTTACCGTAAAGTTTGATCGATGACTTAGAATGGCGGGAAACATGAAATGGGTTCGCTACGGTCTTCGGGAGATAGCATCGAAGGGTAGACGAGAATGCATGGACTAATGTTGTTTCGACGTTTCGGAAGAGCTCGGTCGCTACGTAGCGACCGAGTGGAACGGACGCTCGGTCGCTACGTAGCGACCTAGCTTGGCTCGAGCTTGATTTGTTGCTGAAAGACATACTTGTATTCTGTGGGGATTCAGACGTTAACTTCGTCGTAACCGTTTTTGACCCCAACAGTTACCCCCCAGCTCGTTAGAATCGTGGATTTCTAGTGAGATTCTAACGCGCGGTATGGCGAGTTCGGACGAGATTGGTGTATTTGGGCGAAGATCGTGTCCGAAAATCCGCAAGTAAAAAGTAATTTCTCTTGCCTATAAGAAGGGAGGTAACTTCTTCACAACCTTTACACTTACTCATTCTCATAGAGAGGTCTCTTGAAAAATTTCTTTTTTTTTTCTCTCTACCCTTTTCTTCTTGATTCTTAAAAGGAAAATACGAAATGTCGAGGAAGAAAAGGAGTTCGAAGAAAGGGTCCTTGCCCGCGAACGTTCCTGAAGAGCTCCTTGTGCCAAAGATAGAATTTGTTCCTCATTCTGTAGACCCGTCCGAGAACGAGGCATGGTGGGTCGCATGTTATGGTTCGATCACACCTCCAAAAGAGAAGTCATTCCCGATCATGAACCGTCGCCCGGTCGAGGAAGGTGCACCAAGTAGGAGTACTAGCGAATTCCTCGAGATCATGCGGTCGTTCTATCAGATTTCGGATGCGGTGGAGTTCTGGGTTCCTTGTCAAGGAGAGCGCGCTAGCAGTCCCACGGAGGGTTACTTTACTTGTTACGAAGCATTCGTAGTGCGCTGCCGCTTGTGGTTCCCGATTCCCGAAATTATCGTCCGTGTGTTGGATCGTTTCGAGGTGGTGATAAGCCAACTGAATCCCCTTGGCATTCAGCATCTCATTGGAGTCTTGATCCTGAGCAACGAGCATGGTCTCTCCCTTACCGTCGATCACTTTGAAGCGCTTCTTAGGTTACAGATCGTCAAGGATACGGACAAGTATAGGCTGGTCCCTCGGAACTTCATGTCAGTGGTTAAAGGGTTTACTTCCAACTTCAACTCGTGGAAGAAATTTTTCTTCTTCGTTCGTATAGACGCTGCGTCTGTTGAAAAGAGTTGTATCCGATTGTTCCGGTGGTTGCCGAACGATCGTCCCTTCATCAATCCTCTTGCTCCGTTCCCTGAGGATATTATCGCGGTGAAGAATCTTCTCAGGAACGGTCCTTTTTTCTGGACTTCCTTTACGCCGAAGAGAGTTCGAAAGGCGTTGATGTTTGTGCATCCTAGTCCTGCTTTGGGTGGGGAAACAGGGAGTGACTCCAAGCCCGATGACCAAGGTCCCGATGCTGCTCCCACGGCTGCGACAGGGCTGAATTCTTCGAAGGGGAAAGATATTGACCTTGGTGACATAGAGTTTTCGGTGGACGATTCCATGCTTCCAAGATGGGATTCAGACCTTGCTTTCGGCGATGGAAGCGGTACGAGCGAGGTCCCTATTCCGGACTTCGATGATTTCTTTGCTGGTCTTCCCTCGGGCTTCGATGCTCCTCCGGCTACGAATGAGTCGGGGAGGCCGAAAGTCGTCGCGGAAGGATCTCGTATCATCAACGGGGTATAGGCTTTAAGAATTTTGACGATTGTTTCAAGTATATATATATTTTTTTTGCTTATAACGTGTTAATCGGTTTTGCAGGGCTTGAACTTGCTTGGATCGGCCATTGAGGCGAGCTATAGAGAAGCCATGATCTATCGCATTAAAGCGGAGAAAGCGAAAAAGGATCTTGCTCGCATGCGAGACGAGATGTTGGCGCGAGATGCGCAACTCACTCGTGATCATGCGAGGGCTGTTCGTAAGGCGGAACGGAAGGGCAAGAGGGAGATTGTCTAGTTGATGAAGATTCGCGCCTCTCAATTCCATGTCGAGTACATGAACCTCAACGATGTTTTCACCTCGCTAGGCGATTTCCGTGAGTGTCGCGGTTCAGTCGGGAGCGTTTGGAAGATGCGGGCGGACGATTACGCTTTCGAGAAGGAGATGGAGTTAATGAAGGGTGGCATGAAGGATCATGCTCGCGCTGAGGCGCTCATTCCTCAGATCGACGGGAGGATTCAGGGATTTTGGGATGCCATCCTGGTTTCTCCTGATACCGTAGAGACCACAACCGAGTTTCCCGGTGATTACGGGGAGGTGGATCGTCCCGCGGATGCGTTTGGAGCTTCGTTGTCTGGGAAATTTTACTTTGAACCTTGAGAGGTGGAGTGAAAATCTGGAGGGAGGAGGTTGTTTTTTTATCCTACGTTTGCTTTTATTTGTCTTTTTCTGCCGAGTGTGGCTTTGATTTCCCACCGCTTTATGCGGTCTTTATATATGATGGCCGTTTTATTTTGAAGTAAATTTGAGTTGTCGTCTCATATTTAATTCCGTTGGGACGTTCAATCTGTCGGTTCGTTCGTGACTTTTCGTAAAAATTTCCTATTCTTACAAATTTCGGGAACGTTGAGATGTGAACGGAGAGACATGGTTTAGGATCTCGTATCGTTTAGATATCATGTCTTGAGATGTCTGAGACCAATGCGATGAGTTTAGGACAAGACCTAGGTTTACTCTCGGCTTTAAGGTTTGTGCGGTGACTAGCCGGCTATAATTTTTTCCTGTTGCGATTTCTACCTGATTCGTACCAGTTTAAAGTCCGCGATAGGTTCTCGGTTTATATGACTTGTATGGTATGAATCGAGCATCTTTCCAGAGAATATTTTTAAGCCAACTGGAAGTGCTAGACCAAAATTTCGGATTTTTTTTGTAGCGCGCTTTCGTCCTTGTGTTGGACGTTCGAAGATCAAAAATGTGATCAAGTTGCGTTTGTTTAAGACGGCTGACGCGTTCGTCGGGGCCAATCGACGAACGGGGTGTAAGGTTTTTGTGGTCGTGGTCGGAAAATTTGTTCGCATCGTCTCGAATTTTAATTTGGCGACGTCTCGCGGTTGTTTCGAAGACTATACGAAATATTTTTGGTGCTGAAGAAAAATTATTTTCTGATTTTGGGCAGGATGAGGCCGCTGACAAGAGTCTTAACGTTCGTAGATTTTCTTGGCGTGTACTGAGACTTTTGCGTTTAACTGAAGCATAAGCGTTTTAATTAAAAAGGAGCAATGCATATTGTAAAGAGAGATTTTTAGTTTTTAAATCTCTAAAAACTCGATTACAATAACGCGTCTTTTCTTATGTGGGAGTATACGAGTATACGCACCCACTCCCCCCCCCCCTTTTAGAGAGGGGGATAGCTGAACTCATCTTTCGACGAGCTGCCTACGTACCTGTTTTGAGGATCAAGCCATCTCGTAGTTCTGTTTTATGCCGCTAGCGTTTTTACTCGGCGGTTATCGCCGTGCTAACCGCCCTGATCGTGACGTCCGTGGCCGGGTCAGCGTTCTCTTCCGGATGTTCCGGTTGAGTTGTAGCGTCGGCTTCGGACTCGTGTGGAGTTTCGACGTCCGAAGCGTTTGCGTCAGCAGACGATGTTAAATCGTCTTTCCTTGAAGCGTTTTTGGCCGAAGATTGATCTATCTTCGTGCGCTTGCGATTTGCCGTTGCAGAAGTCGTCATTTGCCTTAACTTGTGTCCACGAGGAAGCATAGTCGCGACTGTTTCTGACATCCCCAGATAGGTGCGACTCCGTTTGGGGTCAGGAATTTGACACCTAGGTGGTATGTCGATGGAACGGCTTTCATGGCGTTGATCCATGGGGTTCCCATGATCACGTTGTAGATGGCAAGATGATCGACCACCGCGAATTCGACGATTTTCGTGATCTCCTTGGCCATGACTGGCATTTGGATTGACCCGAGGGTCATTGATACTTCTCCTGAAAAACCCGTGAGCGGTTTCGGCGTTGGAGTTACTTCTCCGAGTTCGATGCTCATCCGATTGAGAGTGTCGCGGAAGATTACATTGACCGTGCTTCCCATGTCAATGAGTACTCTTCCGACTTCCAGATCTCGTATGACGAGATCTATGATGAGCATATCGCAGTGAGGTTGGTCGATCCCGCCAGCTTCCTCCTTCGTGAAGGTGATTGAGCAATTTTGACCATCTCAGGTAAGAGACCATGTAGGCCAGTTTGCGCTCGACTCCGCCTTCCACTGGTAAGCCGTGATGGCCGAACCCGTATCGTTGCAGAATTGCGATCCTCCAATGATCATGTTGACTCTGCGACGATTGTTATCGTTCCCCTTGTCGTCCGGCCTTCTGCCGCGTTTATCCCCGGATTGGTTTCTTTGAGGAGATTTCTCCGCGGGCGGATTTCTATCCGTCTTCCGGGGGCGATCGGTCTCGAGGATGAGATCTTTCACGCTGGTCACTTCCGAGAGCTCTCCAGCTAGTAGCTTCGCGGCCAGCCTTGCTCCCAAGACTTTGCAGTTAGTCGTGGAGTGTCCTCGGGACTGGTGGAACTCGTAAAAGGTGTTTTCGTCATATCCTTGATTGCGAGTCCACGTATTACCCGTGGTTCGGCCCTGGTCCGAACTGATCGCGTAATTGTGCGCTCCTTGGAGATCTTCCCCCTCGTGATGGACATACTTGTCGTTACGAGAGTTCTTATTCTTTGTTTTTGGATCTACATCTTTCGAGGATGGTCTTGCCGACTTATGTTTTTGCGATAAGACTTTCGTTTCTTCCTCGATTATGATGTAGTCCATCCCCTTTTGGAGGGCATCCTGGATCGTCCGCGGTTTGTCGAGGGTTATCCATTTTCTGAATTTCGACTTGTACCAAAGCGTCTTTCTGAGCGCATCAATGGCCACCTTGTCGCTTATCCCACTGACCTTGGACATTACCAGCTTGAATCGGCTGATGAACTCGCGGAGGGGTTCGTCTTCCCTCTGGGACTGACTCCAGAGATCGACATCGGAAGTTTCTCTATCTATGAACATAGAGTATTGCTTGAGAAATTCTGATGCGAGCTGTCGGAAACTCCCGATAGAGTTTCGCTTAAGGCGTGCGAACCATTCGAGGGCTGCTCCTTGCAGATTCTCGACGAACAGGCGGCAGTAGCCGGCATCTTTTTCACCGTCCTTCTGTCTCGCTCTTCCCATTGTGATGTGGAAAGCCTGAAGGTGCGCCTTTGGATCGGTCGTACTATCATACTTCGGTACTTTGATTTTTCCCGGATTGGATACCCTCATATCTGAGATGCGAGTGGTGAAGGGGGTCTTCAGAGTCCCTTCCAGCAGCCTGTCAATCTCAGGTGTAGCACTGGTAGCGTGATGGATTTGGGATTTCACGGCTCTTACTTCTGCTGCAGTCTTGGTGATATAGTCGCGAAGATCGCGGATATCCGACGTCTCGCAAGCAGATTTCCGAGCCTGTTGGCGTTTACTGCGAGTGAGCTCGGTTTGGTTTTCAGCCAGCTCTTCTTGTTCGTTCCAATAGAGGACTTCCTCCTCTTCCGTCATCGGTTTGTCGAACGGAGAGCTTTCCCGAGCAGATCAGCTTTTGGTCTTTCTTGGATGTCTGTCGACGTCCTCATCGGTATCATTGGAGACATCGCTAGGATCCAGGTCGACGTGCTCGACTTCGTTATCCTCCGAATCTTTCGCGGGAGGCAGAGGACTTTCAGGGTTCCCCTTTTTGACGGGAGATTTTTTGCTAGGGTTTTGACGCAAAGGTTGTTCCCGCGCGGCTCCAGGCCTATCGAGTGGGGTAGCGAAGTTGAGTCTTTTCCCGCGGACTTTAGTGGTTCCGCGGGGACGGATTGCTCTGGTCCTTGCCGTTAAGGTTGCAACCTCTTTGGTCAAGGTGCTCACGAGCCTGTCCTGTTCTTCCGACCTTTTTTCGTTGGTGGCGAACATCTTTTTAAACTCCTCGAGCGCCGTGGCGTTGGCTGGTGTGTTGGCCGCGGATATGTCCGCTGCGGGAGTGTGGAGATCAGTGCCACTACTTCCGTTAAGAGGAGTCTGCTTGTTATCCGCGTCGTCAGTTGACCTGTCTGGTTGAGCGTGATGTGGTTGAGAGTTAGATTGATCCGTACCCCCCCCCCCTCCTTCTAGCGCCAAACTGTGGGAACCAAAATTCGCACTGTCGATTTCCGTTTAAATTAGGAAACTAGGAAAACCCTAATTTCCCAGAGGTCCCGGAGATCTGTTAATACCACACGCTAAGAAATCAGAACACAAGATATCAACGACAAAGTACAAAAATCGTAAAAAGAGAGCAAAATAGATCTTATTCCGAATCCGTGTTTGAGCGTTACAACAAGGTATAAGCCTGGGCTCGAGAGCTCTCGGCGAGATTCCTAGTTCTAGCAACCCTAAGACGGCTAAACCTAATTGTGTCGCAGCTCGAAATAACAAAAACGGAAGTAAGCCTAAATCACTCTAAGTGCTAAGTTTGCTCCGAAAAAAGTCTCTCCCCATGCCTCTCGCCTAGGACTCCTTATATACTGGCTCCTAGGTCAGTTTACGCTTTTTCTCTTCTACCCTTAAGCCGTCATAGCATAAAAATGGAGATATTCCATTTTTTCCGATCTTCGTAATTATCTTCAAAATTTCGTATTTATCCGTGGAAACTTGACATTTATCTTTCCTTGCAAACCAAGCGTAAACCGTCATGCGGCTTACGGGCTGTTGGTTAAGAAATCGTAAGTTGGGCCTCGAGTCATGTCTTAGGTCCCTTTGGGCCGTCTTCTGACTCGAAGCGTTTATTATGGCTTCTTTCGATAAAAAACGAACTTTTTGCGGTTTTTACCGTAAAGTTTGATCGATGACTTAGAATGGCGGGAAACATGAAATGGGTTCCCTATGGTCTTCGGGAGATAGCATCGAAGGATAGATGAGAATGCATGGACTAATGTCGTATCGACGTTTCTGAAGAGCTCGGTCGCTACGTAGCGACCGAGCTTGGTTCGTCCGTCTTCTGATCGTCATACTCAGACCTATCCGTAGCTGGTCTGGGTATGTTTCCGATGGCTTATGTTTGATCTAAATAGAATTCGAACGAAGCTTTATCTCGGGAACATGCGTTGCGACGTTTTCTTGACCGAGCATGATTTGTTGCGGAAAGACATACTTGTATTCTGCGGGGATTTTGACGTTAACTTCGTCGTAACCGTTTTTGACCCCAACAATCCTAAACTGGCTCAATAAAGCATCCAAATGACATAGGGACTGACTCAGAAATAAAGACATAGAGTTTCAGCACACAACAAGTGCTTCCCCCAGACTTAATTTACACCATCCTTGGTGTGAAACCAAATCGAGGTCAGCCAAATAACAACACCAAGCATAAAAAAATAAAGAGTTCGAATGGATAGAACAATGGATAGAGAATAGTCCTTGCGGACTCAGTCGGACTCGCTGCCCTCGGTAGGATCAAACGAACGTCTGTTGCGCGAGCGCTGAACCTCCTCAGTTGAAGTGCATGTTCCCATAGGCGCCTTTCCTGGACCGTGCGATCGTGGAGTCTGCTCTGCTGGTGACTGTCGTTGGTTACTTCCGCCAATGCAGCCGCCGGTAACGAGATGGAGGATCCTCCGCATGAGACTGTTGTTCTTCCGCTGCGAGTCAACCATCCAGCGTCGGTAAGCCTGATCATCTGTCACATCCGCCAGCTCTTCGAGGTCGTATGATGGGTCAGCTTCTGGGGTAATGTCCTCGACATCCTCCATATCCGCGTCAGGTGCAGCAGCATGAGGATCAGTGCATAGGAGCTCGGGTAGTGGGAGGAAGCGTATGTTGTCGAACACGCTGAGCCTCGTGATCTCGGGGTGAGGCAGCTTGGTGAACAGCTGGGTACCCTCCTTGTCGAAGAAGCTGTAGGTATCCTCATCTCGCATGATGTGGCACACCATAAGGTACTTGATGTCGAGGTACTGAATCTCCGTGTTCACCTTGTATTTGCTGAGATCAATGCCGAAATGCTTAAAGAGCGGCATGAGCAAGCTACCGCTTCTGTCCTTCTTGTTCGTGCCGTGCATCAGACAGAGCCTCCTCTCGCAAAGCATGGTGATGAAATGAAAGCCTGGGTTCGTCTTGACCTTTTGAATTGGAATGCCAGACCTTGAAGCGCGGATCTCATCCTCAATACCTGCATACAGGGTTTGCAGCTCCCCGTTTGTCACTTTGGAAGTCTGATCCTTGGCGAACAGGAGGTTTGAAATGATCTTTGCAATGACTCTAAGTGTCGGGTTCCTGATCTGCGACTGGTAGGCTTTGCCAGGTGTGAAGTTCCCATTCGCGATGAAGTCCCAGAAGGTGTTTGATGGGGCGAACTTTTTCGCCACTGCTACCCCTCTCGGCTCATTCGCGATCTCATAGATTTCGTTGAGTTTGTCGAGGGACAGTGAGCAATACTCTCCATCAGCCATGAATGAGAAGGAGCAGTTGGCATAGGAAGGAGCAGAGAAGTCCTCATAGTTGATGGTGGCAGTGGCGAGCACTTGGCGGACAAGGTCGTGTTGTTCGTCTTCCTTGTTCTATTGGCCGATTGCTTGGTGCGTGGAGGCATCTGCAAGGCAAAAAAAAGTTTTTCATTAGTTCCATCCTCGGTTGCATAGAAGAAATGGAATCAAACTAATCCTCTTTTAGGAACTATTCATTTTTCCTTCTAAGCAACCCGCCTTCAACAAACCTGAACATCAACTCGCCAAATCAGACCATTTCAACTTTTCACAATCACAATTTATATCAGCAATGTATATCAAGATGCAACATTTTGTCTAAATCGGAACTTGCTCAAACAAAGGGGAAATGAAACCGCGATTCTCTAGGGCTAAGAGACAAAAGTTCAACTTCTAAAGTCAACCCTAACAGCAAAAGGGAATTTCGGATCAAGCTATTTCTAACAAGAATCGAACTATCAAAGCGGTTTAGAAGGGTGAGCTTTTCAAACCGAAATAGCGATTGTATTTTGACTGCCGAGCCTCTTACCGTGATAATTGGAGCAAATGGACTGCAAAAACATAGAGAACTCGAAAATCCAATTGGATTAGAAGCAAGAATCACTTAAAAAGAGTGAGAATTTAAGTTTTGGTGATGGCTTCATAATCGCAAGAGAGGGAGGAGTGTACCGCTGAGTGAAAGGGGAAAGTGGAAGGGTGGGACCTTAAGTAGGCGAAACCCTAACCGCTCTCCATTATCTCTCTCTTTTTTTTTTATTATTTGTTTTTTTTTATTGTTTTTGGGTCCGGAACACTTACCTGGAACAGGCGATGGGTTGTTCCACCAGAAAAACAGTCCTTCGGTTGTTATGACTGAAGTGTTCGGTTTTTCTTGTTTTTAACCTCAAACTAAATCTGAAAAGAAATAAAATAGACTATAGAAAACAATATATACACTCACCAGTGGGTTGCCTCCCACCAAGCGCTTAGTTAAAGTCATTAGCTTGACTTGGCTCAGCCGATCAGGCTGATGGGGGATCGCTTAGAGGAATTTCTTCACCCTCTGCGATAGTGGAGTCAGCAAGGTACTGCTTGATGCGCTGACCATTGACAACGAACTCGTCTCCCTTTCTGTCCAGCAACACAATAGCTCCGTAAGGGCGGACTTCCTGAACGGTGAAGGGTCCGGACCATCTAGATTTCAGCTTGCCTGGGAACAGCCAAAATCTGGAGTTGAAGAGCAAGGCCTTATCGTTTGGTTCGAAACGTCTGGCAATGATTCGCTTGTCATGGTAGGCTTTGGTCTTCTCCTTATAAATTTTGGAACTCTCATAGGCGAGGTGCCTTATCTCTTCCAGCTCATGGACTTGGATCATGCGCCTTTCAGTTGCTGGCTTGATGTTGAAATTCAGTAACTTGACCGCCCATGCAGCCTTGTATTCGAGCTCGACAGGAAGATGACAAGCCTTACCGTAGACCAGGTGATAGGGGGTGGTCCCTAGCGGCGTTTTGTAGGCTGTTCTGTAGGCCCAAAGAGCATTGTCCAGCTTAAGCGACCAGTCCTTGCGCGAGGTATTGACCGTTTTCTGTAGAATGTTCTTGACTTCCCTGTTGGAAACTTCAACCTGTCCACTCGCCTGGGGGTGATAAGCGGTAGCCACTTTGTGTTTCACCCCATTCTTCTTCAACAGGCCCTGAAATGCCTTATTGATGAAGTGTGTTCCGCCATCGCTAATGACCACTCTAGGCACCCCAAATCTCGGAAAGATGATGGAGCTGAACATCTTAGTCACCACTTTTGCATCATTAGTGGGACCCGCCACTGCTTCTACCCACTTGGAGACATAGTCAACGGCGACCAGGATGTACTCGTTCTTGAAGGACAGAGGGAATGGTCCCATGAAGTCGACTCCCCAACAGCCAAACACCTCAACTTCTAAAATGTAATTCTGAGGCATTTCATTCTTTTGCTGATGTTCCCAAGTCGCTGGCATGCATCGCATCGAGCTATGTAGGCGTGAGCATCTCTGAACATAACTGGCCACCAGAAACCTGCTTGGAGGATTTTGGAAACCGTTTTGAATGTGGCGAAGTGTCCTGCATAAGAGGAACCATGGCAATGATGTAGAATCCCTGGAATATATGCCTCTGGAACACCCCTTCTGAATATGCCATCCTTGCAATGTTTGTACAAGTACGGTTCATCCCAAACATACTGCCTGGCCTCTCTTAAGAATTTCCTCTTCTCGTTTCCATTGAACTTAAGTGGTTCCTTTTCAGCAGCTAGGAAGTTTGCAATCTCAGCAAACCAGGGGAGGTGAGAGTACTGCTTTTGGATCGCGGCTACTGGTTGTTTCGGTACGCGAGAACAATCAGATGTTATGCTCAGGGGTTGTTCCGCGAAGCGCAGACCAATCGCATTGACGTGTTCTGCTGTGTGTTCTTCATCAAGAGCTGTGTCGTCCTCAATCTTCATTCTGGACAAGTGGTTTGCAACCCCATTCTCGACTCCCTTTTTGTGTTTTATCTCGAGATCAAATTCTTGGAGAAGAAGAATCCACCTCAACAACCTCGGTTTTGCATCCTTCTTTGTGAGCAAGTACTTAAGAGCAGCATGGTCTGTGTGCACAATCACCTTTGATCCCACCAGGTAGGATCTGAACTTCTCGAATGCAAAAACAATAGCCAGGAGTTCCTTCTCAATCGTAGCGTATCTGCATTGAGCTTCATCCATGGTTTTGCTTGCGTAATAGATCACATGAAGTTTCTTATCCTTGCGCTGCCCAAGGACTGCTCCAACTGCAAAATCGCTAGCATCAATCATGATCTCAAAAGGGAGATCCCATTATGGCGGTTGTACAACAGGTGCGCTGACTAGAGCTCCTTTGATTGTATGGAACACAGCTAAGTCCTCGCTGTCGAAATCAAACTTGATCTCCTTGCAGAGCAGTCTGGTGAGTGGTCTTGCTATTTTTGAGAAATCCTGGATGAACCTCCTGTAAAACCCTGCGTGACCCAAGAAGCTTCTGATAGCTTTCATAGTTGTTGGTGGCTGCAAGCTCATCATCGCCTCGACCTTTGCCTTATCTACTTAAATGCCTTTCTCGGAGATCTTATGCCCTAGAACAATCCCATCTCTGACCATGAAGTGGCACTTCTCCCAATTGAGCGCCAGATGTTTCTCCTCACACCTTTTGAGTACCCTGCACAAGTTTGACAAACAAACACTAAAGAAGCTTCCCTAGACACTGAAATCGTCCATGAAAACTTCCATAATGTCTTCAATCAGGTCAGTAAATATTGACATCATGCAGCGCTGAAATGTTGCTGGCGCATTGCACATGCCGAATGGCATTCTCCTGTATGCGTACGTTCCGTATGGGCATGTGAACGTCGTCTTCTCCTGATTGTCCGGATGGATAGGGATCTGAAAGAAACCTGAATAACCATCTAAAAAGCAGTAATATGGGTGGTTAGTCAATCTCTCAAGTATTTGATCAATGAAGGGAAATGGAAAGTGATCCTTTCTAGTGACTGCATTTAATTTTCTGAAATCAATGCACATGCGATGTCCTGTCACTGTTCTAGTAGGGATCAATTCATTCTTTTCATTTGTGATAACAGTGATCCCACATTTCTTAGGTACTACATGAATAGGGCTAACCCACTTACTATCAGATATGGCATAGATCACACCCGCTTCAAGAAGTTTCATTATCTCTTTCTTAACAACATCTTTTAGATTCGAGTTTAACCTCCTCTGATGTTCAACAGAAATCATTGATTCATCTTCTAGGTGTATTCTATGCATGCATAAATCAGGTGAGATGTCAGGTATGTCAGCTAGTGAATATCCTAATGCCTTACGATACTTCCTAAGCTCACACAAAAGCAATGCAGTTTCCACATTATTGAGTTCAGCGTTCACACTGGGTAAGTGAAATTCGGACCTAAGAAAGCCAACCTGAGCCCCTTGGGAAGGGGTTTTTGCTCAACCTTGGGAGCCTTTAACTCGCTCCAGGGATCGTCAGGTAGGTTTGGCGGAATAGGCGAGTTCGGTAAAGGGGCGCTCCAGTTGGAGTGTTCTCGTCCTTGTTGCTTTCTTCCCCCAGACTTAGACTCGTCACCATTCTTCCCATTCTCCTTGCGGAGTCAAGCATCTTAGCATACCCGTCTGCGTCAATGTTCTCGACACTGTGCTCGGCCTCAGCTCTTACTAGTGCAAGCTTAAGTGGATCTTCTGTAAGAATCTCCTCGATCATCCCGTCGTGAGGTTGCAGCGGATCAATCCCTTCATCCACCTCGAAGGTTTGTCCATCCAGCATTGGCTTCTTCAGCAGCTCATCCATCTCGAACTGAATGACTATGTCCCCCAGATTGAGATAAATCTTCCCTTTCCGCACATCAATGATGGCTCCAACAGTACATAGGAACAGTCTTCCTAGGATGAGAGGATCTTTGGATTCCTCTTCCAGCTCTAGAACTACGAAGTCTACTTAAACAGAGGTGTTCCCGACTTTTACTTGGAGATCCTCTAGAATACCAACCGGGGACTTAACTGATCTATCCGCGAACACCAAGGACATCTTAGTTGGTTTGAAATGCGTGTATCCCAGACGTCGTGCTACATAATAGGGCATGAGGTTTACGCTGGATTCCAGATCAACCAAGGAGCATGAAAAAACTGTCTTCCCAATCTGGATAGAGAGGACGAACTTGCCAAGGTCTCCTCGCTTCTTTATCTACCTGTTCTGAAGCACGACGCTGCACTCCTTAGAGACAGTCATGAATTCGCTCTCCTCTGATATTTTTCCTGAGATCATTCCCTTCATAAAGCTGCGCATGGAGGGCATCATCTGGATCGCATCCATCAAGGGGAGTCGGACGGTTAGGTCCTCCAGCATCTTTCTGCACTTCATCTCCTCTCGGTCCTTACGAGTAGCCCTTGCCGGAATAGGGTAAGGGAATTTAGGAGTGTATTCGCGAGCATGAACAAGCTCTGGGATCGGGCGGACAGCCTCAGCTGGTTGTTCTGGTCCTGGCGAATTGGTTCCAACTGTTGGTTCCCTCTCCTTCTGACTCTTTCTGCTTCCCCTTCTCAGCCGCAGTGAACCTCTTCTTTACCGGCTCAGACAGTTGCTTTCCACTTCTCAACTCAACCGCATTGCACTCCTTAGAGATTTTGTCGGTTTTCCCAGGTAAAGTACCTTGTTGCCTCTTGACGCTCTCAGCAGTCTGAGCAATCTGAATGTCCATCTGTCTCATATGAATCGCGACATTGTCGTATTTGGTGCTTAAATCGCTGAACATATGGTTCATTCTGGTATTGATCTCGGTAGTAACCTGGTTTAGAGCCTTCCCTTGGAGCTGTTGTCCTTGGAGCAGCTGCTGCAACATAGCTTTTGTCTCATCTTGCGGAATAGCGACATGAGCGGAGGTAGCTGGCTGAGTGTTCTGGTATTTCTGCGTCTGAGGTCGATTGTTCTGCGGTTGGCTTAGAACATAGGTCCAGGGTTGGTAGTTCTTTTGATACCTGGCATACTGACCTTGGTTACTCTGTGAAGGATCAGCTGGTTTGTCTTGCTTAAGCCAGAAAAGTTGTGGGTTGTTCCTCACGTTAGGGTTTGGGTGGTAGTTTTTGAGCTGCCATCCTTGCCTATTCACGTAGCTCACCTCTTGCTGATCGTCTCCTGATATTTCAACATCAAACGCCAGGTCACCGGCACTCTTCTCAGGAGGTGCTTCTTCCATTATGAACACTTGGCTTTGGTTTCCCTTAAGCATTTGGTCCACCTTTGCAGCGAGATCATCTATGCTGTTCACACTCTTCAAGCGGTCATGCTCCTTGTTCTTGTTTAGTGAACTTGAAGCCATGTTCTCAATCAGCTCGAACGCACCAGGTGTGGTTTGAGTCATGAAGTCTCCATTACTCGAAGAATCAAGGGTGTTTCGAAACTCATAGCTCACCCTATCATAGAACACCTCCAATATATAGTCATCGTCAAACCCATGGTGTGGGCTCTCTCTCTGGTACTCCTTGTACCTCTCCCAAGCTTCATGAAAAGGTTCATCAAACTTCTGCTTGAAATTGGAGATCCTGTGCCGTAGAGCCGCAGTTTTAGACTTTGTGTAGAAGTGGCTCAGGTACGCAGATCGGACCTGGTCCCATGAGGTAAGAGAACCGGTCGGCAGAGATTGGAGCCAGCGAGAAGCTTTCCCTTCATGAGAGAATGGGAACAGCGTGCATTTGACAAAATCTGGTGGCACTCCGTTAGAGCGAGAGAAATTGCAGATTCTCTCAAAGGCTTCGATGTGGTCCATCGGGATGTCAGTAGTGAGACCGTTGAACATGCTTTTCTGTACCAAACTTATCAGTGCAGGTTTGATCTCATAGTCTTGCCGAGTGCAAGGAGGAGGATTGATGGGGGAGCGGTTAGTAGCGAAGTTCCGCGGAAGGTTCCGCTCCCCAATAGGAGCACCACGCTCTTCTCGCGCGGCGTTCTCAGCTGCTTCTTGAGCAGCTTGTTGCTGATTTTGGATGGCCTGCTGCATCTGCAACATCTGTTATTGTTGAGTCTGCATTTGTTATTGAATGATTGCCAATGCAGCAGTGAGGTCATCCTGATTGCCGTGATCACCCATGTTGGTGTCGGTTGTTCTCTGCTGTTGACGGTTCTGTCTTTATAATCTTGCGAGTTCGTCGTTGGTCAGTTGATGTAGTGGTCCTTGTGCGTTGCTCCGAGTATGTCTACTGGTCATGCACTTGGATCATATGTTCCAACAAAGAATTAAAAGCAAGTTAGATATCACAGACTAAATATTAAACCGAAAAATAAAGGTAAAAGCCTGGTCCCCATCTCAACGGTGCCAAAACTTGATACACTAAAAATGAATCCTTGCTACTGTCAAGTTAACAGTGGTAGTTGAAATATTTGAGATTCAATCCAGAGGACCAGTTTACTCTTTACTCTTATGAATTCAATATTAAGTTGGGAAACAAGTGGGGTTTTAAAATCAATGGTGACACAAGTAACTAGAATACATAGAAATTCAAATTCGTTTTAAATGAAAGCCAGCTTAGGGTTGTTCATCGGGTGTCAATGCGGAACCAAACAACTATTCAAGTACAATGAGGTGCAGTCTAGAACTCGGATCACTCGGCTAGATCAATCCACTATCGTGGACTTGTTCCCTTTGCTGATCGGTCTTGAGTCCTAAGCTCTCACTTGGAACAATCCGCGATAGCAAGCCTTAGAGATCAGGTCCGATTAGTTCACTTACTACCCTAATATCAACTCTCGCTGATTAGGGATATGAAGCTCATTCAATATATGTCAATTTATCTCCTAAGCGGTTAGCTAGGTGATTAAACTAGAGATCGAACATTAAGTGATCAATTCAATGCAAGCAGTAAGAACAATATGAATGAAGAACAGTTAAAATCACTTATTTGCGTTTAGCTCATGCGATTGACACCCTAAAACCCTAAGAAAGCTTAGCCGACTACTCAATCCTAAAGCAAGATGACACAGACATGATTTCTGAATAATACTGCATATAAAATAAAGTAGAAAGACAAGGGTTCATGATGATATTCTCGTGAAAATAAGAGATGAAGCCTTCTCCCTTACAAGTTGCTCAATCCAAAATAGTTCTAGGTCTCTTGTAAAACTAGCGTAAGAAATTAGAAATGATAGCATAGGCTTTTTATATGGAGGCGCCAGTGGTAAAGAGAAAGGAGAGAAAATCTAGGGCAAACCCTGAAATCTTGGAGGTTTCCTTAATAGTCGGGAACAATCAGTCGCTTGCTCTCTTTGGGAACAACCTTCGGATTGATCCGACTGGCTGTTCTGCGTTAGATATTCCAAAATGACTTCTTCCTTCATGGCACTCTCTTCTTTACTCTTTCACCTGCTCCAAACCTGGAATGATATCAAATAAGCACGAATTAGGACTGAGAATTAACTCAAAGAACACATATAATGGTATTAAAAACACCATATATCAGTGCACTCTAAGATAGAGGTGGGTTCATGATCCTCATTTGTTTCCATAATGCCAAGTGCTACATTGCATGTAAATATATCATCAATGTCGACATTCTTTCTGTTCCATTGTATCCCAGACAAGACATAATTTATTGAGATCTCATTATTATCCGGACCTTCAGTACCTTGAAGCTTGGCGTCCCAAGCATCATTAGTAGGCACATCAGGGCCGGCCGCGTCTAGGGTTTCAAGTTTGGCCGTGGCTATGTCTCGGGTTTCAGGATCGGCCGCGGTCGTGTCTAGGGTTTTATCAACCTCGGTTTCATTCTCAACACCTTTCTTTGTTTTCCGAGGGTTCTTATCTTTAGAACCTATTGGTCTACAATGTTTCAAACGTTGTCTAGACTCTGTAGCAACTTGATTGTGTCCCTCTTGAACATCAATACGAATTGGTGCATTAGCAGCTGGTATATATGACTTTGTTACTCTCTTCGGGTCAGCAAAGGAATCTGGCAATAGATTAGATAGCTTTTGTAAATGTATTATCTTTTGGACTTCTAAATCACATTCCTGAGTCCGAGGATCTTGCCAAGATAAGGATGTTTGATTCCATGTGTTTTCTTTTACCAGCTTACTATTCTCTCCCCCTAATCTTGGATGTTCGGATTCATCAAAGTGACAATCTGCATACCTGGCCTAAAACAAATCACCTGTAGTTGGCTCAAGGTATTTAATGATTGTGGGAGAGTCATATCCAACATATATCCCCATTCTCCTTTGAGGTCCCATCTTTGTTCTTTGTGGTGGTGCAATTGGTACATAGACGGCACAGCCAAATGTCTTAAGATGGGATATGTCTGGCTCGTGACCCGTAAGCAATTGTGATGGGGAATATCTATGTTCACTAGATGGCCTGATGCGAATGAGTTCGGCCGCATGCAGGACCGCATGTCCCCAAGCTGAGACCGGGAGTTTTGATCTGATAAGCAATGGTCTAGCTATTAGCTGTATGCGTTTGATAAATAATTCGACCAAGCCGTTCTATGTATGTACATGTGCCAAGGAGTGTTCCACACTTACCCCCATGGACATACAGTAATCATTAAACGCTTGGGACGTGAATTCACCAGCATTATCAAGACGTATAGTCTTTAAAGGAAAGTCTGGAAAGTGAGCTCTTAAACGAATTATCTGAGCAAGTAACCTCGCAAACGCCAAGTTGCGGGTTGATAAGAGACATACATTCGACCATCTCGTGGACGCATCTATAAGGACCATGTAATATCTAAACGTCCCACAAGGTGGGTGTATTGGTCCACAGATGTCTCCTTGTATTCTTTCCAGAAAGTTTATTGTTTCCTTAGTCACTTTCACTGGTGATGGCCTAACAATGAGTTTCCCTTGTGAACATGCTACACACGTTAGATTCTTAGGAACAACTCTTCTTTCTTTCAATGTGTGCCCAGTTGTATTCAATATCAATTTTTGCATCATGTTTGAACCGGGATGGCCAAGCCGGTCGTGCCAAAGAGTGAAATTCTCGGTGGCCACTTTGTTTAATGTGGCATTGGCTTCTATCATACTGACTTTCGCATAGTAAGGGCCAGTAGAGAGCGCAAGTATAGTCTCTAAGACTTTCTTATGGCCTTGGCCGATTTCTATGATCTGAAGGAACTCTTTGTTTCCTTCGCCCTTAGTTTCAATATGGAAGCCATTCATTCGGATATCTTTAAAACTCAATAGGCTTCTCTTAGAGCTGGGTGAATATAATGCATCAGATATCTCTAGATGCGAACCCTTAGGCAACAAGATATTGGCCTGGCCATAGCCTTCTGTTAGGCTGGCTATAGCCGCAATGGTATTTATATTGGTGTTTTTCATTGTTAGATTTATGAAGTATCTTTTGTCTCTTAAGATTGTGTGGCTTGACCCACTGTCCACCACGAATATATTCATATCATCTTTCATTCTTCAAAACAAGATTATAGAATGATACTTTAGAGACTTCATATCAAAATCATTCATTCATTAAGCTTTAAATAAAAACAAGTTTCAAAGAAATAACAAGAACATAGAAAACACAAAGCAAATAACACAAAAGCTTAGATGGCTGAAATCAACTTAATTCTTTAGACAATCTGAAGTTTCATAATCCATAAGATCGTGTCGTTCATGATTGAAATCATCTTCACCATCTTGATATGTCATGTGGGCTTCAGGATTCTTCCCTTTCAAACTCTCTTGATAGAGGTCAACAAGATGTTTGGGAGTCCTACATGTCTTAGCCCAATGATTGCCCATACCACATCTATGACACACAGATTTGGTCGAGATTTGTGGTTTAAAAGATGTACCGCGGCCTCGGCCATGACCACGGCCTCGGCCATGACCACGGCCTCCATAGGAGTTTCCTTGGCCACGGCCATAAGAGTTATAGTTACCACGGCCACGACCAAAAGATTTTCGGCTACGACCACGTCCTTGCCATCTTCCACGGCCACGGCCGTGTTGGCCATTGCTCTAGACCTGGTTAGATTCTTTCTTAGCCTCTACGGCCGCATGTGCTTCAGGTAATGGGGTTGATCCAGGAGGTCTCAATTCACTGTTTCTCATCAACAGCTCATTGTTTTGCTCAGCGAGCAATAGACAAGAGATCAGATTAGCATAAGTCGTGAAGCCCTTCTCACGGTACTGTTGTTGTAACAACACATTGCTTGTGTGGAAGGTGGAAAATGTTTTCTCAAGCATATCCTAATCCGTTATGTCCTCACCACACAGTTTCAATTTAGAAACTATCTTAAATAGGGCTGAGTTATACTCATCCACGGACTTGAAGTCCTGGATTCTGAGATTTCTCCAATCATACATAGCCTTTGGTAATAACACCGTTCTTTAGTGATCATATCTCGTTTTCAACTCTGTCCAAAGGTCTAATGGATTCTCAATAGTTAAATATTGATCTTTGAGACTCTCAATAAGATGATGGCGTATAATAAATATAGCTCTGTATCTTGCTTTCTCACTTGCATTATTGCCCTCGGTGATACATTCACCGAGTCCCTTGGATTTGAGGATTATCTTAGCATCAAGTGCCCATTGCAAGTAATTATCTCCAGAGAGATTTAGGGCAGCAAAATCCAAGTAATTGATTTTCGACATCTGAAATCATATATTTCATTCTTAAGATTATAATGTTCATATGATGCAAACAAGTCAATCGGATATGATGCAATCAGTTCATTCGATTATGATGCAAACAATTCATTCGATTATGCATGCATGATATGCAAACAAGCCGCACGGCCAAGACAAGATATGATCAATCCTAGCATTCGGTTTCTATATGTTCATTATGTAATTGCGATCAAACAATCAAGCAGGGCATCAATTAGGGTTTAAACAGGCTGGTCGGATTTAATCAAGACTAGAACATATGAGAATAATTAACCTAGCAGGCTTCTATCTCAAGAACAAACAATCGGATTTCAATTAATCAATCAAGCTAGCATTCGATTTCTTAAACTCAAAACATTCAATCGGTTCATCAATTCAATCAATTAATATTCAAGCATGAGTTTAGCAATCCTAGCATATGGTTCTATGCGATCATATTTCGATTTCAAGTTAGGGTTTGCATGATATGCAATATGCATATGTGCGGCCAGGTTTTAAGGTATTATGGTTTCAATTCAGATCAAGCAATCAATCTCGATTTCAGGTATTAGGGTTTTGATTATTAGGTTTTAGTTTTACCTTAACCTCAAAACGGGTTGAATGGACCACCAAATAGAGAAGAGCCGCGAGCTGGAACTGATCGGGTCGCGAGCTGGAACCGATCGGGTAGCGAATCGAGCTGAGATGGAGTCGCGAACGTGCTGAGTATCGAGCTGGCTGCTTATCGGGTCGTGAATCGAGCTGAGGATCGGATCACGAGCGGCTGTAATCGGAATGCGAACAAGCTTGGATCGGGAACGGCTTGAATGCGGGTTGGAAGTTCTCGATCGGGATTAGTGTTTTCGCCGGGATGGAGGTTCACGCCGGCTAGGTTTATCGCCGGTAGGGTTAAGGTTTATCATCGGGACTTTAGCTTAGGGTTTTAGAGAAACGTGCTGATAACGTGTTGTGAAACTTAGGAGAATAGTTTCTTATTCTTATTAAACTTAAACATAAGGAGCCCTTTATATATAGAGAATTACACCGTCATAGAATAATGGAAAAAATAGAAAATGAAATACAAATATGGAAAGAGTACAAATCATAAACGAAGAAGGAAAAAGGCAAGAGGTCGACTCTCTCTCCTTGCGGCCAACTCTCTCTCTCTCTCTCTAAGCAATGGGCCGGTTATGGACCGGGCTGGTTATCGACATCCACAATATGATTTATAACACCACTTGTATTATTATAATGCTTGAATGCCTGGTTTTAAATTAACATAATACACATCTTATGTTTATTATGACCAATTAAACCAACGAATTGTTTAGTTGGTTTATAGGATTGGTTTGGTTCAATCGCTTTAATCTTTTAGTGAATTAGAAATCTAATTTGATTAGATTCTAATAATAACATTTAAGATTATTTAAATGATAATTAATAATTTTAAGTAGATTAAATTAAATTTAATTATTTATAATTCAATTAAATACATATTAGATATGTATTAGTTATATTTTTAATTTATATAAGATATAAAATTTTAAATATAAATTAAAATTAAATTAAAATTGTTCCTCAATTAATTTTAAGTATTTTTGATGCCTACCCAATCTTATCAACTATCAAGGCTAGTTTTGTTGTAAGATGGGCTTGCCGAAGCAATGTGTCTGTAATTACATGAGTGAGGTAGATGATAACGGTTACAATATGAATATAAGATTGGTTCACTTGACTAAGCTATCAAAACAGTTTTGGAATTAGAGATATAGGTTGGATAAGACATAAGATGTCATCTGACAACCAAGAATTATATTGGATATAATTAGCAAAGTGTTTCTTACCTAAATAGCTAAACATTCGGGCGATGAGCCAAAGCTCACTCGGGTTCTAGTGAAATATGGATCTTGGATTATTATATACATTTGAGGAAAACGTTTTGAATATAATATGAGTTTTCATAATTGTTGAGATTTCTCTAATTCCTAAACATCATATCAATATTTGTTATTCTTCAAATCCAGAAAAGTTAACTCCTCACAACCTACTTTCATTGCAATATGCCCTTGAGAAGGACATATTGAATGGATAATATTTCCTCCAATGGTATCGAAACCCGAGAATTGTTCTCAAACAAGAGTGTAAAACTTTAAAGGAAAGGATAAGCCACGCTGGATTGTGAATCCTAGCCAGCTTGATCCTTCTCCTTAGTTTAAACCGTACTTGGAAGATCTGAAAAAGAAAAAGATTTTTAAAACTTCGTCTAGGGGTATTTATGTTATAGAAGCAAATGTTACTACTTCTGGCTCTACTTCTTGCGTATTGGATACCGGCTGTGGTGCTCATATTTGTACGAAAATAATGGCCTAAGCAACAGTAGAATTTTGGAGAAACAACAAGTGGACCTACGCTTGGGAAATGGAGCAAGAGTTGCTGCATTAACTGTGGGAACATTTCACTTGTCTTTACTTTCAGGCTTGGTTTTAGAACTTCAGAATTGCTACTATGTACCTGCTATAAGTAGGAATATTATTTTCATTCCTTGTTTGGATTTGGAAGGATTCAGTTTTCAATAAAAAAACAAGTGTTGTTCTTTTAACCGTAATGATATCTTTTATGGCAGCGGTCCATTAGAGAATGAACTTTATATTCTAGACCAAAGCATGCCTATCTATAATATCAGTACCAAAAGATTCAAGTTTAACGACACGAATCCGACATTTCTTTGGCATTGTCGTTTGGGCCACATAAATGAGAAACGCATTCAAAAGCTTCATAGTGATGGACTTTTGAGCTCATTTGATTATGAATCATATGAAAAATGTGAATCTTGTTTATTGGGTAAAATGGTTAAGGCTCCTTTTACTAGACACGGTTAAAGAGCCAAAGACTAGTTGGAACTTATACATACTGATGTATGTGGACCAATGAGTATAAATGCTCGAGGAAACTATCCGTAGTTCATTACCTTTACTAACGACATCAGTAGATATGGAATGAAACATAAGTCTGAATCTTTTGAAAAGTTCGAAGAATTTCAAAATGAAGTACAAAATCAGCTTGACAAGAAAATAAATGCTCTTAAAGAATATTTGAGTCAAGCGTTTAATGATCATCTGAGAAAATGTGGAATTGTTTTACAACTCACTCCTCCAAGAACACCATGATGGAAATGTGTCCGAAAGGAGAAATCAAACTTTATTAGATATGGTTCGATCTATGATGAGTCATGCAGATCTTCCACCATCCTTTTGGGGATACGCTCTAGAAACGTCTGCATTTATGCTGAATAGATGTCCATCAAAATCAGTTGAGAAGACTCCATATGAGATGTGGACTGGAAAGGTTCCAAATTTGTCTTTTCTGAAAATTTGGAGTTCTGATGCTTATGTCAAACATATGTTTACAGATAAGCTTGGACCAAAATCTGATAAATGCTTCTTCGTTGGTTATCCCAAAGAAACCAAAGGTTATTACTTTTACAACCCCACTGAGAACAAAGTGTTTGTTGCTCGTAGTGGCGTTTTTTTTTTAGAAAGAATTACTTTCTACGAGGAACAGTGGGAGTAAAGTACAACTCGAAGAAATTCGAGAAACACAGGATAATGTTTCATCATCCTGGGAAGATGATCAATTAGATTTACGAAGAGTCATAGAATCTACACCTATGGAACCTGAAGTGCGTAGGTCCGAAAGGACACATCATGAACCTGATAGATAGGAGGCTTGGGTGATGGATCATCATGATCTATTGATAATAGAGAGTGAAGAACCTACGTCCTTTGAGAAAGTTATGATGGGCCCTGACTCTAATATATTGCTTGAAGCAAGAATCTCAGAGTTGGAATCTTCGTTTTAATGAGGAAATCAGAGAGTTTGATTTCATTAGAAATAAAGAAGAACCTTGCGTTTACAAGAACACTAGTGGGAGCGGTTTTTCTTGGTTTTGTATGCAGATAAAATACTTCTTATTGAGGTTGTTTCTCAATGAAAGACATGGAAAAAGCTGCACACATTCTTGGAATAAGAATCTATAGAGATAGATTAAATAAGACTATTGGTTTATGTCAAGATGCTTATATCGATAAGGTCTTACATATATTCAAGATGCATGATTCCAAGTAGGGGTGGGCCCTTCGGTTATTTTATCGGTTCGGTTCGGTTCGAGTTCGGTTCGGTTTGGTTAGTTCGGTTCTAGAATTTTTCCAGCTGAAGTAAACCATAGTTAGTTTGGTTTGGATCGATTTTGGTTCAGTTATGTTCGGTTCGGTTTGTATTCGATTCAATTTGTATTTCGGTTCGATTCGGTTTAATCGGATTTCTCTTAGTTTATTTATTGTACAAGAAATCATGTTTTAATACATAAATGTATGGTTGTCATGAAATAATCGCGTTGGTCATAATAAAAAATTAAGTATGTAAATTAAATTCAATATAAAACCAAAATAAAAACCTTTTTAAAAGTTTCAAATATAGTTTATAACTTTATAAGAATTCAGTGAAAACCAAAATTAACTAAATAAAAAGGAAAAAAAACAATATTGTTGTCTCTTATAGCATTAAGAATTAAAAAAAAGAAAAGCCTGCAATGAATCATCTTCAATGTGATATCATCAAAAAAACCTGCAACAAATCAATAATTAGTATATGTTATACATATACTATACGAGTATTTATCTATATTTTTACTATAACTCTACACCCATGATTCCATGTTGTTCTTTTCACTAACTAAAATTGAAAACAGAACACGTCTTTGAGAGAAATACAATAATGGTTACACAAAAGAATGAACCGTATAACTGTTATTATATTTAAGAAAGATTATTACCTCTAATATAAAATGTTATAGTTCGTCTAACTAGACGTGTGTACTTCGTTCCCATGGGGATTAAGCTCTACAAAAGAAAAGAAACATCAGAAATTAGTTGAGAGATTAAACATATAAAATATTGTTAAATATGATCTTAAAAAAAGTAAAACACCTTCTTCAAGTGAATCCATAAACTTGTTCTCCTCTTCTAGAAGGTCAAGAGACCTCATTGCTTCTGAACGTAAAGAAGCACGTAACCAATCTTGAGTCCGTACCAATGTTTCAACCATATCAGGAGTCAAACAACTTCTATATTGGTCTAGAACACGACTTCCAGTGCTAAAAGCCGCTCAGATGCCACAGATGATACGGGTACCGCAAGAACTTCTCTTGCCATTAAAGACATAACTGGATATTTTGAACTATTTGTCTTCCACCAGCTTAGAATATCAAAAGGAAGTCCCAGCTCATTTGCAGTAGCCACAAACAATTCTTCCTTTAGATATCTATCCAACTCTTTCAAAACTTCTGAAGTAGTCTTTTTAGCAACCATAAATCTGAGGAAAGGATTATCAATACTGTCAACATCCATATCCTGAGAGTTTTGAGTCGCTGGGATTACATTCTCATCTCCACCAACAGAAGAAGATTGTAGATTCAAGTTGGTGTACCGATCCTGATATACTCTAAATAGTCTCCGCAGAATATCCATCACCATATCAGACATTTGTGTGCACTTTGGATTACCATTTCCATATATAAGTTCAAAGCTATACTTTGTAAAGACCATTTTGCGACGTGGATCAAGTACACCAGCCACTATCAAAATCTTATTGATCTTTTCCATGCCTTCCCAGTATTTATCAAACTTAGCAGCCATTGCAGAAGCCATTTCTCTCAGATCATAATCTTGGCTGAAAGACATTGTGTTCACACTTGATTGAATTTTGCATATCTCATTGTAACAACCATTTGATGTTACCTTTATAGAAGATGAGAATGCTAAAGTCGAATCATAAAAGGACTTCAGAAACTTCACCATATGACGAGCTTTGTCCCAGTCAATTGCCATAGGAGGTCCTTTCCTCTCCTTTCCATGAGAATCAAGTTCTTTGAACCATGCATCATACGGTTTATCCATCTCAGCCATCTTATCAAACGCAACTTGATATTCAAGTGCACTTTTCAGCATCAAATAGGTAGAATTCCACCTAGTAACACAATCCAGCACCACACTTCCTCTTGTTATCTTCTCAACTTCCACCCAACGCTTAAATGATTCTAGTCTCGTATTGGAAGACCGCACATATTTCACAGCATTACGAACACTTATTATGCTCTTGCTTATATCATCCAGACCTTCATTAGCAATCAAGTTAAGTATGTGTGCACAGCAACGTATGTGCATAAACTCACCATTCATTAGCAAAGAATCATTGTTCCTGTTACTCAACCGATTTTTTAAAACAGTGATAGCTTTGTCATTGCTGCTGGCGTTATCCAAAGTGACAGAAAAAACTTTCTCAATACCCCAATCATCCAAAGATCTCAAAAACTGATTAGCAATGGTCTCTCCTTTATGATCTGGAATAGGACTAAAACTAATAATCCTTCTATGTAAACGCCAATTCATATCAATAAAGTGTGCAGTGATGACCATATAACTCAAAGTCGTAATAGCAGTCCATATGTCAGTGGTAAAAGAGAGTGCTTGCCTATTTTGACATAAGATAGTCTCCAGTGCTGTTTTCTCAGCCTTATACAGTGTAACCGTGTCCCTTGTAATTGTTCTCCGTGATGGTATATTAAACCAAGGCAAAGCTACCTCACAAAACTTTCTAAACCCATCATTCTCTACAAAAGAAAATGGCAACTCATCCATGACAATCATTTTCACCGTTGCTTTCTTACATGCGACTTGATCAAAAGGCTTTGTCATTCCAACAACTTTACCACTATTATCACTAGTACCTCCAACAGTAAGGATGACATTCTGAGAACAAGATTCAAAATGATTCAAATAAGCCTTGCACTTTTTCATATGTGCATTCAAGTTAGTAGTTCCACCTGTAGCAGGATTGCATGAATATGTTTTACCACAGTAGTTGCAGGAACACCTCGAATCATCATCTTCAAGCCTAGTAAAAACATTCCATGCAAGCGATCTTGTAGGCAGTTTTCTTTTAGACTTTGGAGACTGTGTCGGAGAATCAGACTCTTTTCTTTTCTTGCTGGTTGTTTTTCCTTTATCCATCTACAAACATATGAAAAATTGTTAGTAAGCTAAAACAATAGTTTGATGTTTTCAGTTGTATAAATATATGTAACAAATTCTTAGAACTTGATATTAAAAATCTCACATGAAGTTATTAGAATTGACACACCAAAAGGAAAAATCTGCAGGAAGGAGAGTAGGAGACACAGGAAGGAGAGTAGGCGACGCAGAAAAGAGAGGCTGCTGAGAACTTTTGTTTTTAATTAGACCTGGTTTAGGTTTAATTTTAGGGTTAAAAAATATACGCTATTGAAAAAAAATTAACATGGAAATTATGTGAGCTTAATGACGAATATTACAAAAGTTAGAAGAAGTGTCATGGAAATCAAATTATATTAGGATTTAGTTACTTCGTACAAAAGGAAATTACTTGGGCTAAGTCTTAGGATTTTAATATCTTGATATTTACTAATATTTTAAATTTAAATTAAAAACACTTCGGTTTATCGGTTCGGTTCGGTTTAAACCGAACTGAACTGAACCGTTCGGGTTGGGAAAATCTTCAACCGAATGATTTGAAATGTACTTTGGTTTGGTTCAAATCGGTTTCGGTTCGGTCGGTTCGGTTCGATCGGTTCGGTTCGGATTTTTTGCCCACCCCTAATTCCAAGAAAGGTTTTTTTTTTGTGAATGTCTCACGGCATAACTCTTAGCAAGAATCAGTGTCATTCGACACAGGATGAGCGAGAGCGCATGAGTAAAATCCCATATGCTTTTGTTAAATGATCTATCATGTATGCCATGATTTGTACACGTCCAGATGTTGCATTTTCTTTGAGAATGACGAGTCGATACCAATCTGATCTAGGTGAAAGTCACTGGACAACAGTCAAGAATATCCTATGTATTTGGGAAATACTAAGGATAAATTCTTGGTTTATGGAGGAATTTATGAACTTGTTGTAAGTGGTTACAGCGATGCCAGTTTTTCAAAATGACAAAGATGATTTTCGATCACAAGTTGGTTTCATCTTTTGTCTTAATGGAGAGTGGTGGGTTGGAATAGTTCCAAGCAAAGCACCATAGTATAGTCTGAATGGATGCAAATGTTGTTGATACATTGGCCAAGCCTCTTTCATGGCATGGATGAAAATGTTGTTGATACATTGGCCAAGCCTCTTTCATGGCCTAAGTATGAAAATCATACTGCAACCATGGGTATTAAGTATCTTAAGATATGATCTTGATTTTAGTGGAAGGCTTTATGTTTATGATATGATGTTCATATTTATGTCTGGTTCTAAGACGAAATCTGCAGTGGGATCTGCGTCAGCGTCTGTGTCAGGGTCTTCATGTGGAGGTGGTGATGATGCTGGAAGTGAAGATGCTGATGGTGGAAGTTTTGATCTTGTTGGGAATTCTGAAAAGTTGTATGAGCATTGACTCAAGCTGGTTGAGGCGAATTCAGATTTGGTTAAGGAGAAAGCTAAGCTAGAAGCTCAAGTTGCTAAAGCTCTTAAGTATGCTTCAAAGAGAGAAGAAGAAGCCCGACAGGTTGGTGCTCAACTTGCAGAGACTCAGAGGAATTTGAGGATGCTGAATAATGGGACGAATCAACAAGATAATCTTCTCAATATTGGGCACAGTGATAAATGTGGCCTTGGATATCAAGGAGAATGTTTTAAAGCTGAAGGTGTGTTTGTATCAGCAGGCAAAACTCAAGATGTAGCTACGTCTGCTGCAAAGCCAAAAGTTAAGATGTCTGGAGGAAATGCTGCAAATGGAAAGACTGCAGTGAATATTGCAACTGATGTAAAGAATGTGACTGCTACGGCGACTGCTCTGGCAACTGCTACAGCGACTGCTCCAGAGAGAGTTTCTGAATTGAAGAGTGCATCACAACGAAAATTTCGGCCTGTTTGTCATCACTGTGGTGTTGTTAGACATATTAGGCCAAGGTGTTTCAAGTTATTGAGGGAGAAGAATCAGATGGAGCAAGCTTATGGTATGAGGTATCATGGTCCTATATGTTATTCTTGTTGAGTTCAAGGGTATATGCGACGTGACTGTTTCAGGTCTGTTCAAGGAGCTAATCATGGAGGATTTGGGCTCAAGAATACGTGGTGTAGGAGATTTGATCACTATGGAGATGGTGGAATGGGATCTCCTCCTCAGTTTGGATGATATGGATCTTCATATTAGTTTTTGACCCTGATGTGACTCATAGGAGGAGATTGATGATGTGGTTTTCTATCCAGAGGTGATGAGTTCACATGCATAGTCAAAAAGGGGGAGATTTAAGATGTGTATTTTGTATCAGTTCGTGAAGTACTACAGGAGGTAGTACATGCGTGTGTCATGAATATGAGGTTGGTTGAAGTTCATGTTGTGTGATATCCGTGGGCTTGTTGAGCTTGGAGGAGAAGAAGCAATATATGTATTGAAAGATTTATATTAAGTGTTAAGGATATTACTTGAAGAGGAAAAGGCAAGAGAGTTATTACTTTGGAGAAAAATGAAAGTTGCTTAAGTTGCTTTTGGAAGAACTTGGAGAGCAAGTTCTGGTTATGTATACATGGAGGATGTGCCTCTATGAAGAGAGTTGTCTCTGCAAAATGAAGAAAGTCGAGAGATCATTGTTTGGTGCTTGTGTGATCAAGCCTTTGGTGTTGCTGCTCTGCGTTAGGTGTTGAGGTAGTTGTCGAAGTACTTCCGAGTGTTGGAAGATTGAAGTCTAGATTCATGGGGAGTTTAGCTCGGGATCAGGGTGATTCTGATAAACAAAAGTCTAGACTCTAGGGTAAGATTTAGCTTAGGATTGGGGTAATCCTAAAGGATTCTTGTAATAGAAATGATTGGTGTAAGATTTTCTTGTTCTAGTGAATTCGAAAAAAGAAACTTGTGTCTTTTACTTTCTGCACTTTATTCACTCTGACCTTACTGCATTAACAATTGGTATCAGAGCGGGGCACCTAAGTTACTGGTGAGATCAAAAGGGTGGGGACAGAAACTGGTTAAGGAAGAAGGAAAGAGTTTCAAGTAGGTCTTGAGGATTGATGGAGAGAGCTAAGTTGCCTTTCAAGAAGTGTTTCTCATGGAATGGACGAAAAAAATCATTTATGGGATTCATGGTTGATGATAACATGAATGAGAAAGAAAGAAGAGGAAGATTTTGAGATTCTCCAAAGGTTCTACAGTGCCTTGAATGCAAAGGTTTTTGGCATGTAGCTGATGAGTGTGCAAATCTGCAGAAGCCGAAGAAGAAGACATTTACCAACAGTGATTCTAAAATGAATCTGACTATGGTAAGGAGCTAAAGAGTATTGTGGCGTTCACAACCTTTATGTCTGGTTCTACGACGAAATCTGCAGTGGGATCCGCGTCAGCGTCTGTGTCAGGGTCTTCATGTGGAGGTGATGATGATGCTGGAAATGAAGATGCTGATGGTGGAAGCTTTGATCTTGTTGGGAATTCTGAAAAGTTGTATGAGCATTGGCACAAGCTGGTTGAGGTGAATTCAGATTTGGTTAAGGAGAAAGCTAAGCTAGAAGCTCAAAGCCATGCGAACTTGTTTGTATATTCTGTGCAATCTTTTTTTTTTTTTTGACGTCAAAAGGCCATTCTATTACTCAAACTTGAGGTGGTCTGGGTAACCAAACCGGAATAGAACAACCAATAAAAAGTAACTCCCTATGGAAGGATCTTGCAGTCTTAGCTAAAAAATCTGAAATCTGATTGCGCGCCCGTGGAACATGAATGATGCTGAAGTCCGGGAAGCATATCTGTAATGTCTCTATTCTCTCCAATTCTGTCGCAAAGCTTGGCCAATCTTGAGGGTCATTTATCATTGCAATCAGCTCCTTGCAGTCTGTCCCAAAGCTCTGGCATGTTGAATGTTGAAGCATATTTTCCATCGCCCACCGCAGTGCTTCTACTTCCGAATGCAAAGTTGATTCACGTCGAGTGAAATTCTTTGTTCCCATAAGTTGAATATTCTCAGCGCTGTCCATCCATACCCAGCCGCATCCACTAAAGTGAGCAGAAGATGTCCAAGATCCATCTAGCAAGCATATATTACCCAAACGTATGACTTGGGCTATCTCAGGGATATTAGCTTGAACCACTGGTTGTAACACTGGTGGTACCGCTTCGTTAGCATCAAACCATGCTTGACATTCACTCTCTGCGTGTCGAACTAGCTCCAATCGATCTCTATCTATTCCTCTGAAGAGTTTGTCATTTCTAGCCTTCCAAATATACGATAGTATCTAGGGATAAGGATCCCTGTCTCGTTCTGGCTCGATGATGCTATTCTTCCTCTAAAACAGATAATCCATATTTGTATAGACACTTGATACCGGAAATATATCAGGGCTTGTTGGAATCGATGATAATGACCAAACTTGAATAGCTGGCGGACATTCAAAAAATGCATGGGTCACAGTTTCCTCTAATTCTCCGCATCTTGGACAGTAATTGTCACACCTCATATTGCGTCTTGTTAAGTTCCTCGTTACTGCCACATGACCAGTCAACAATTGCCATATAAGATGACATATCTTCGTTGGCGCCTTTACCTTCCAACCAAAGGCTTGGAGCTTTGTGATGCTTGGCTCTATAACTTCTTTCTCTGCTGCTGGTTTTAATACATTTTGTGCCACCCAATAACCAGATTTAACCGTGTATTGGCCATTCTTTGTGTAGTTCCAACAGAAAGTATCTCGACGATGAGTCGAGCTTATGGCTAAACTCCTTACGAGAGGTATGTCCTCAGGGATGACATAATTCTCCAATAGACCAATATTCCACTCCTTCGATGCTTGATCAATAAGATCACTGGCTCTCATATTAGGGTGCATGGCTGGCGCTATGGAGTTAGCTGGTCTCGCGGGGGTTGTTGGAATCCACGGATCTTCCCACACCTTGACTTCATATCCTGAATGTATTTTCTGTCTGATCCCTAATAGTAACAATTTCCTGGCTGCAATAATGCTCGTCCACACATAGGATGGGTTGGTAGCAGTATCCACTCTTAGTGGAGAACTCAATCTATAGTATCTTCCCTTCAATACCCGTGCAATTAGAGAATCAGGGAACTGAAGTAGCCTCCATAATTGTTTCGCCAACAGGGCCAGATTGAACTCATGGATCATACGGAAACCAATTCCACCCTCCTCCCTTGGTAAACAAACTTTCTCCCACTTCGCCCAGTGTATCCCTCTCTTTGGTGGATTTGAACTCCACCAGAACTGTGCAATGGCACTAGCAAGGTTTTCACAAATCTCTAGTGGGAGCAGAAAAGTAGACATAACGTACGTCGGTAGAGCAAGCAAATGGATTTAATCAACACTTCCTTTCCAGCTTTTGAGAGCCATCTGCCTGTCCATCCATTCACTCTATGCATAGACTTATCTTTCAGAAATGCAAAGAGTTTGCACTTAGATCCACTTATCTCTTCTGGGATACCAAGGTAAGTTCTCATTCCTCCTTCATTCTGTATTCCAAGCACATCTTTAAGCTGTTGTCTAGTAGCCGTATTAATCCGCTTACCAAAGAGTAAGGAAGATTTATCAAAATTAATACATTGTCCAGACGCTTTGCCATATTTCCTGACTACTGTCATTACTTCTTCACATTCACGGGGCTCCGCCTTACAGAATAAAAGGCTATCATCAGCAAAGAGAAGGTGGGATACCGACGGTCACGCACGTGTAACGCGCATCCCTGTTATCTTCCCTTGGTTCTCTGCATGATTGAGAAGGCTAACGAACGCTTCCGTGCATAGAATAAAAATGAAAGGAGACAAAGGATCCCCTTGACGTAATCCTCTCCCTGGAACAATATTTCCTCTTGGCTCACCATTGATAAGGACCTTGTCATGTCCCCGTTCCTGGAACTTGACATAGGGTCTATACGTTTCAACAGAAACGGAACTGCTTTGGTTCAGATCATGGGAATTGATCGTGAACAAGCTGTAATGAAGTAAATGATCAGGATGGATCATGAGAAACCTAAGTCTAGGTATGGAAATAGACCAAGGGACTTAGTAAGATTGAATAAGATGAAGAGAAGAAGCTGTACTGAGTGTTCAAGTGTTAGACAGTGACCGGGCCTTGTGGACGACCCATGGGTACTGATGGGCCGGTGGGCTCTTGTGGTTGAACCATGGGCGTGGGGAATCACTTTGGGCTTCTTTAAGACATGTCCAGGGGTGGTTAGAAAGGCCCAGGACGTGAATTTAAAATGGGAAGAAAACCGCCAAGAGGCAGTTACTAGGTGGCGGTTACGGGAAAAAGGGAAAACTGCCCCATTTGGCTCTCTTTTGGTAACTGCTCATCCAGGCAGTTAAGGGGGCAGTTATATCCGACTTCTTCCTTGTATTTTTTTCCCTCCCTGTCGAAAATATCATTACAGAGAATATAGAAAACTCAGACAAAACTTCCAGAGAGAAAAGAGAGGCAAACCGACGGTTGGACGATCTGATCCGTGGTGGTTCCTGGTTGTTTCCGGTGGAGTTTGTTTGTGAGATCAAGAGGATGGATACTAGGCACGCCAGGGCTTCCTCCTACATCCTGAAACACAAAGAAACACAGAGAAAAGACAGAGAGTTGGTCGGATTCCCAATCCAAGACCCATGGTGGTGTGAAGGCCATAAAGAGGCAGTTTTGGGAGAGATCAAGGGGGGAAGTCATGAACGACTTTCTGGTGGCTTTGATCCGTGATGTTATCACCCAAAGCATCCTCAAGGGCCTGAGAACACACGAAAATGGTGAGGAAAGAAGGTAGATGACCGGAACTCATTCCCAAAGGCCAAGACAGCCTTAAGGGCAGATGTGTGTAGAAAGGCAGTTTCATGGGCACTGAAGGGGGAAGTGATGGACGACCCTGTGATGATGTTTGATCATGGATGATCACATCCTGGGCTTCCTCTGTGTCTTGGGAACACACGCAGATAACCAGGAGAGAAGGGAGAAGGCCAGACACCACTCTTACAGGCCATGACAGCCTTGAATGTAGATGCAGTGTAGAAAGTGGTTTCATGGGAGTTCCATGGAAGGGAGGATGGGTGCGACCCATGAATGGAACTTATCAATACTTGAAGTATATGATAAGGATTGATAGAGGCGTGCACTGGAGGAGCATGGACGCCCCTGATGAGGTAACAGGTGGGGACTGCAGACCATTGGACATAGTCTGGTACACTATGGGCTGATCTGGTCCTGTAGTTACACCTTACTCTATTTTATGATTACTAATCATATTATTTCTTCTTCTTATGATTGAGATTGATGATTAGACATAGTAGCACTGAATCATGGCTTGGCCGGTTCAGAAGAACCCTCCATGGCCTTGGTTTGGCAGCAAAGTCCGGATCCCCTACTTCCTGATAGATTTATGGCGATCTGACTTTGGAATCCTCTTAGTGGTGAATTATCATGAATTATCATGGTAATTGGAGATTTTTATCTGATTGATTTCGAGATGGTCAAGGTGGCCGGTGGGGCTGTTCTAGGTCGAGATCCATAGGATCGAGATCGGTTCTTGAAATTCTGACTTGACCATTCTCTTAGTTAAGATTTATCATGAATTATCATGAATCCTAATGAGTTTTTAGGGATTGATTTTGAGATGGTCCCTTGGGCCGGTTTGGCTGATCTTGGCCGAGATCTATGGGATGGAGGCCGGTTCTGGGAAATCTGATTGGACCATTCTCTTAGTTATGATTTATCAGTAATTGTCATGAATTTTAATTGATTTTTGGAGCAGGGTTGCTTGCGGTCGAAATTGCACCTGAGGGCATATTGGGGTCAGATCCTTGTGTTAGGATATCTGATCATATGTTCGTGTGCTGGAATATATTGTCACTTATGATATTGATCATAAGGAATTGCTGGTTATCAACCTTGGTGTTGGTAAGGCAGGCCGTGTGTGACATGATCATGGGCAAGGATGGACGACCTGATCCTTGGATGATGGATCAAGGTGTCTGATCTGATGGATCAAAGGATGCACCGGTGGTAAGAGAAACACTAATCAGGTTCAGTGGGACATGGTTCCATGACTGATTAGGAAGTATGAAGACTCATCAGTTCTGAGTCATGTGGGGTGGTTAGTTGATTGACTCAGGATCTGATGGGCATTATTAGTCCATGAGCTGGACTTGGACTGAGCGACGTGAGGCATCGACCGCGGCCTAGTCGGCCGGGATCGGGTCTTACAAGTTGGTATCAGAGCCTGCTTGATCCTGTTACGGACAGTGCTCAAAAATGTTGAGTTCCAAACCGAAATTATTTCTGAAAACTGAGATGACTTGGAACCTTAGTTGTGGTGAGCCAAGTGAGAGTTGAGGTAAGTTTGGGTTTCATGCTTGTGAACGGGGAAGTTCCAAGATGAGCCGGCTTAGCCAAGATACACTCTTCCACGACAAGACCCTGAAAACATAAAGGTTAGTTTATCTAGTTATTTGGGAAAAATGGACGGATTGGATGATGGACGCAATGCAAGATCTTTGTATGGACGACCTGGACAAGGGAAGTAACATGGACCAGAAAGTGGCTTAGGTTGAAAGAAACGTGCAGCACTCTCTTGGAGGTAAATGTTATCCCTTGGTGGCCGTTCAAAACAAGTGAGCATATGCAATGTTCATGTTAGTCTAAGGGAGACGCTACATGGCTAGTACATGAGTGGGCTTGTGATCAGATGGATCAGCTTGGACTCAGTGTAAGTCAAGGTAGGATTCCTTAAGATTGAGTGAATGGAATGGATCAATTCCAAGAGGAATTGGAAACACGATGTTAAGTATCTTAGTATGATGAGGATTGAGGTATACTATAAACACTTTTGTGAATGGTATGGGACGTTCACAGTTGTGTGATGCTTTGGAGAATGGTATGGGACATTTTCCAAATGTGTGATCAAACCGAGATCCTACTCATCTAAGTACTTAATGATCGGTGGTGTGGAAACACATTATTTGATACTGGAGCTACACATAGTTTTGTGAGTCCAAGTATGATTGGAAAAGGTTTGTTCCAGTATGGAACATGGGATGGTCCTGAACGAGTGAGTGCGGCCAGAGGGCAAGTTATGAACTCACTCGGTCTGGTTAAGGACATCCCTGTGGTGATCTTGGATAGGCCGATGCCTATAGATCTGATTGTTGTCCCCCTCAAGCATCATGAAGTGATCTTGGGCATGGACAGGTTGGGAAAGTATCGGGCAACTCTAGATTGTCACCGGGGAAGGGTGCAACTTGAGAACGAGTTTGGACCTCGATTAAGTACCAAGGAATCAAGCCAACCTCTTGTAGTTTGGTGGTTTCAGCAGTCCAAGTAGAACGGATGCTTGGAAATGCTTGTGAGGTCTTTTTGGCTACCATTTACATTGATGAGGTTGTAGGGGCCTGTGACCCAGAGGGTATACCGTTGGTTCGGGAATTTCAGGATGTGTTTGGGGCATTACAGGCCATTCCCCCTGATAGGGCTGACCCATTCATCATTGAATTGGAACCTGGAACGGCCCCATTATCTAAAAGTCCATATAGAATGGCACCAGCTCAGATGGCAGAGCTGAAGAAGTAACTTGAGGAGTTGCTTGAGAAGGGGTTCATACGCCCTAGTGTATTGCCTTGGGGAGCACCAGTTCTTTTTGTGAAACAGAAAGATGGTAGCTTCAGGCTGTGTATTGATTGAGACGGTTGAGTCCCTGAGTGGACCAGAACCGTAATATGATCAAGTCCGGTAAGGGACGAGGATCAGGACACGACCTACTCGGAGATGGACCTATGGTCGGAATGCACGGCCGAGTCCTTGAGTGGACCAGGACCGGAATATGATCACGTCCTAATGGACCAGGATCGAAATATGACAAAGTCCAGTGATGGACAGAAGTAAAGATAAGGCGGTTTAGTCTAGTAGGGACTAAGATCGCAATATGGCCAAGCTGGAAAAGGCTATGGTCGGTTAAGGGATGATCCAGTACGATTAGGCTGGGATCATGAACCCTTGGTGTCTGTAAGGACATAATGAAACTAAACAATCTGTTAGGACTTGTGGTACAACAAGCAGCCTAAAGATTGGAACAAGTTCATTAAGACTTGACTGATACATTGAGTGGCTTGGAGATTGGGTAAATCTACTAAGACTCGGGTATGCAGTAAGTTCTTAGGGACTAAAGATGATCTAGTCATGGACTAGGGTTGTCATGTCCCCGATTCTGGATAGGATCGTCCGGACGGACTGCGGTGCGTGGAAATGCACCAGTATGGTCATATGGCCCAAAGACAAGCGTGTCATAGTCTGGACACATGATCTAATCAGATCATGTATAAGGTAACCGGTTTTATGATTACCTTTTGAATTCCAATTCTGTTGACTGAGGAATTGATCATGGCCAAGTATGGCACGTCCTTGAGGAATATATATATTATGAATGATTATGGTGTAGTCTGTTGGATCAGACTTGATGACACTAAACCATGGCCTTGGCCGGTTAGGAGAAATCCTCCATGGCCTTTGTTTGGAAGGTATGATCGGATCTCATAGTTCCTGAAGGACTTGAGGGGATCTGATAATTGATTCTTCTTAGTGGGTATTTATAATGAATTATCATGATTTTTATTGGGTTTTATCGAATTGATTTAGAGATGGTCAGTGTGGCCGGTTTGGCTGTTCGTGGCCGAGATCTCTAGGATCGAGCCCGGTTCTGCAAATTCTGATTATGGCATTCTCTTAGTTGGGAATTATCATGAATTTACATGAATTTTATTTAGTTTTTGGATCACATTTGAAATCGGCCAGATTTGGGTTTAATGAGAAAATGATCGATTAGTTATGGAACCAGCCATGCAATGATAGATCCTTGTGTTAGGTTATCGGATCATATGCTTGTGTATTGTGAAATGTTTGTCACTTATGATTATTGATCATAAGGAATGTTAGTTATCAACCTTGGGTTGGTAAGCTATGTGCAAAGCATTGGCTATGTTTTTGGAGTAGGTTTGCTTGCGGTCGAAATTGCACCTGAGTGCATATTGGGGTCAGATCCTTGTGTTAGGATATCTGATCATATGTTTGTGTGCTGGAACATATTGTCACTTATGATATTGATCATAAGGAATTGCTGGTTATCAACCTTGGTGTTGGTAAGGCAGGCCATGTGTGATCTGATCATGGGTAAGGATGGACGACCTGATCCTTGGATGATGGATCAAGGTGTCTGATCTGATTGATCAAAGGATGCACCGGTGGTAAGAGCAACACTAATCAGGTTCAGTGGGACATGGTTCCATGACTGATTAGGAAGTGTGAAGACTCATCAGTTCTGAGTCATGTGGGGTGGTTGGTTGATTGACTCAGGATCTTATGGGCATTGTTAGTCCATGAGCTGGAATTGGTATCATAAGTTGATAAGGAAAAAAGGATGTGGGACAGTGCATGAGCCGGTAAGGGCCAGATGCATGTCCTTAGCTGTTTGAAGACTTCTCAAGGGTTACTTATGTCTGTGGGGATGGTTGGCTGAATGACTAAGTACCCAAGGGAAGAGTTTATGCAGGTATAAGGGAGTTGGACGAGTGGACGGGGAGCTGCGAAAGGCTACCTCGCAGCTCGATCAGCTGGTTTATGAGTTCATTCAGCTAGTGTAGCTGGGCCGATGAGCTAACAAGCTCCGTGGATGTGGCAAAGGTATGATCTGTCAATGTTGCATAGATCTAGATAGAATGGCTTAGGGGAACAGAACCTCTGATTGTATGACTTGGTCTAGGTTCAGGATTGACCTTGGAGCTAGCTGGCAGTTGCGTTTACTGACCAGTAGTTGAGGTGATCTGACCAGACAAGTATTAGATTGGTTTTAGACCAATGGTTAAGTAGATACTATTCCGCTGTGCATAAGTTGAAATGATCTAAGCTAGGGAATGACTAAGGTAGTCTTGAGCTAAGATCTGAGTTAGCCCTCGCCTATGGGCGATGTTTTAATTAAAGGGCAAAAAATTTTAGAGGTTCGGTCCTGGTATGGACTGAGCGACGTGAGGCATCGACCGCGGCCTAGTATGCCGGGATCGGGTCTTACAAGTTGGTATCAGAGCATGCTTGATCCTGTTACGGACAGTGCTCAAAGATGTTGAGTTCCAAACCGAAATTATTTCTGAAAACTGAGATGACTTGGAACCTTAGTTGTGGTGAGCCAAGTGAGAGTTGAGGTAAGTTTGGGTTTCATCCTGGTGAACGGGGAAGTTCCAAGATGAGCCGGCTTAGCCAAGATACACTCTTCCACGGCAAGACCCTAAAAACATAAAGGTTAGTTTATCTAGTTATTTGGGAATAATGGACGGATTGGATGATGGACGCAATGCAAGATCTTTGTATGGACGACCTGGACAAAGGAAGTAACATGGACCAGAGAGTGACTTAGGTTGAAAGAAACGTGCAGCACTCTCTTGGAGGTAAATGTTATCCCTTGGTGGCCGTTCAAAACAAGTGAGTATATGCAATGTTCATGTTAGTCTAAGGGAGATGCTACATGGCTAGTACATGAGTGGGCTTGTGATCAGATGGATCAGCTTGGACTCAATGTAAGTCAAGGTAGGATTCCTTAAGATTGAATGAATGGAATGGATCAATTCCAAGAGGAATTGGAAACACGATGTTAAGTATCTTAGTATGATGAGGATTGAGGTATACTATAAACACTTTTGTGAATGGTATGAGACGTTCACAAATGTGTGATGCTTTGGATAATGGTATGGGACATTTTCCAAATGTGTGATCAAACCGAGATCCTACTCATCTAAGTACTTAATGATCGGTGGTGATCTTGGATAGGCCGATGCCTATAGATCTGATTGTGGTGATCTTGGATAGGCCGATGCCTATAGATCTGATTGTGGTGATCTTGGATAGGCCGATGCCTATAGATCTGATTGTGGTCCCCCTCAAGCATCATGAAGTGATCTTGGGCATGGACTGGTTGGGAAAGTATCGGGCAACTCTAGATTGTCACCTGGGAAGGGTGCAACTTGAGAACGAGTTTGGACCCCGATTAAGTACCAAGGAATCAAGCCAACCTCTTGTAGTTTGGTGGTTTCATCAGTCCAATAGAACGGATGCTTGGAAATGGTTGTGAGGCCTTTTGGCTACCATTTACACTGATGAGGTTGTAGGGGCCTGTAACCCAGAGGGTATACCGTATGTTCGGGAATTTCAGGATGTGTTTGGGGCACTACAGGGCATTCCCCCTGATAGGGCTGGCCCATTCATCATTGAATTGGAACCTGGAACGGCCCCATTATCTAAAAGTCCATATAGAATGGCACCAGCTCAGATGGCAGAGCTGAAGAAGCAACTAGAGGAGTTGCTTGAGAAGGGGTTCATATGCCCTAGTGTATTGCCTTGGGGAGCACCAGTTCTTTATGTGAAACAGAAAGATGGTAGCTTCAGGCTGTGTATTGATTGAGACGGTTGAGTCCCTGAGTGGACCAGAACCGTAATATGATCAAGTCCGGTAAGGGACGAGGATCAGGACACGACCTACTCGGAGATGGACCTATGGTCTGAATGCACGGTCGAGTCCTTGAGTGGACCAGGACCGGAATATGATCACGTCCTAAATGGACCAGGATCGAAATATGACAAAGTCCAGTGATCGACAGAAGTAAAGTTAAGGCGGTTTAGTCTAGTAGGGACTAAGATCGCAATATGGCCAAGCTGGAAAAGGCTGTGGTCGGTTAAGGGGTGATCCAGTACGATTAGGCTGGGATCATGAACCCTTGGTGTCTGTAAGGACATAAGGAAACAAAAAAATCTGTTAGGACTTGTGGTACAACAAGCGGCCTAAAGATTGGAACGAGTTCATTAAGACTTGACTGATACATTGAGTGGCTTGGAGATTGGGTAAATCTACTAAGACTCGGGTATGCAGTATGTTTTTAGGGACTGAAGATGATCTAGTCATGGACTAGGGTCAGAGAGTAAGAGACTTGGTGTCTACTAGGACCGCAACCTGGAGAATTGGGTCTGAGACACAAGTCAGGTATTTGTATGGGTGCTTGATGGACCACTTGATAAGATTTTGGGTTAAATATCTATCAAGTGGGGGAGACTTGTTGTGTATATGATGACCAGGACGTGGTCAGTGAGAAGGAACAAGGTGGGAGATGCAACGAATTGGTTAGAAAGAACCAATCGAGCATGCTCCATGTTTCGGGTACAAAGGAGTTCGGATGGAACCTTTGTCATGAGACAAGAGGTTAACACCACTGGATTCGAGGACGAATCCTTCGTAAGTGGGGGAGACTTGTCATGTCCCCGATTCTGGATAGGATCGTCCGGACGGACTGCGGTGCGTGGAAATGCACCAGTATGGTCATATGGCCCAAAGACAAGCGTGTCATAGCCTGGAAGTAAGGTTAAGGGCATCAGGAAGCTAAGGCATAGCTAATCCAAGAAGAATATAAAGGAAACAAGCTGGACACAGTGTATAACAGCTGGGCGATGCAGTAAGCAAGCTCGACCAGCTAGGTGAAGTGTAGTGCAGCTCAGTGTAGCTCACTGAAGAGTGTGTCAGCTCCCTGAACTAGATGGACTAGCTCACTCAGCTGGGACAGCTGGGGATCAGCTCAACTCAGCTGGACTGAGTGTTCAAGTCATGGGCAGTTGGGCCGGGTCTGGACAGTGGTCGGGCCATGTGGGTGACCCGTGTGTGCCGATGGGTTGGTGGGCTCTTGGGATTGAGCCAGGGGCGTGGGCAATCAGTCTGGGCCTTGTTTGGCCTTTTCCAGGAGTGGATTGGCAGTTCCAGGGCGTGTGGTAACTGCCAGAGGCAAAAGGGTGTGATCTGGACCATTGATTAAATCAATGGCCAGGATTGAAACCGAAGGGATGCAATGGTTAAAAAGTAACCACCAAAAAGTAACCACCCCTTCTTCTATAAAAGGCCGGCAAGTCCGTGCCTTTGCAGGCACACCAGGACTTCCTTCTACACCCTGAAACACAAAGAAAACCAGAGAAAAAGAGAGAGAGAGTCGGATTACTCCATCCCAGATCAAGAGTGGTGTGAAGGCAGCAAAGAGACAGTTTGGTGGGCAATCACAAGGGGAGTTGAGAACGACCCTTTGATGGTGATTAATCATGGATGATCATGTCCTAGGCTTCCTCTGTTCCCTGGGAACACACTCAATTGATCAGGAGGGAAGGGAGAAGGCCGGACTCCACTCTCAATGGCATGAACAGCCTTAAGGGCAGATGTGTGTAGAAAGGCAGTTTCATGGGCACTGAAGGGGGAAGTGATGGTCGACCCTGTGATGATGTTTGATCATGGAGGATCACATCCTGGGCTTCCTCTGTGTCTTGGGAACACACGCATTTAACCAGGAGAGAAGGGAGAAGGCCAGACTCCACTCTTACAGGCCAAGACAGCCTTGAAGGTAGATGCAGTGTAGAAAGTGGTTTCATGGAAGTTCCATGGAATGACTGATGGGTGCGACCCATGAATGGAACTTATCAATACTGGAAGTATATGATAAGGATTGATAGAGGCGTGCACTGGAGGAGCATGGCCGAACATAATAAGGAGTGACACATGATCTAATCAGATCATGTATAAGGTAACCGGTTTTATGATTACCTTTTGAATTCCAATTCTGTTGACTGAGGAATTGATCATGGCCAAGTATGGCACGTCCTTGAGGAATATATATATTATGAATGATTATGGTGTAGTCTGTTGGATCAGACTTGATGACACTAAACCATGGCCTTGGCCGGTTAGGAGAAATCCTCCATGGCCTTGGTATGGAAGGTATGATCGGATCTACTAGTTCCTGAAGGACTTGAGGGGATCTGATGATTGATTCTTCTTAGTGGGTATTTATAATGAATTATCATGATTTTTATTGGGTTTTATCGAATTGATTTAGAGATGGTCAGTGTGGCCGGTTTGGCTGTTCGTGGCCGAGATCTCTAGGATCGAGGCCGGTTCTGCAAATTCTGATTATGGCATTCTCTTAGTTGGGAATTATCATGAATTTACATGGATTTTATTTAGTTTTTGGATCACATTTGAAATCGGTCAGATTTGGGTTTAATGAGAAAATGATCGATTAGTTATGGAACCAGCCATGCAATGATAGATCCTTGTGTTAGGTTATCAGATCATATGCTTGTGTATTGTGAAATGTTTGTCACTTATGATTATTGATCATAAGGAATGTTAGTTATCAACCTTGGGTTGGTAAGCTATGTGCAAAGCATTGGCTATGTTTTTGGAGCAGGTTTGCTTGCGGTCGAAATTGCACCTGAGGGCATATTGGGGTCAGATCCTTTTGTTAGGATATCTGATCATATGTTTGTGTGCTGGAACATATTGTCACTTATGATATTGATCATAAGGAATTGCTGGTTATCAACCTTGGTGTTGGTAAGGCAGGCCGTGTGTGACCTGATCATGAGCAAGGATGGACGACCTGATCCTTGGATGATGGATCAAGGTGTCTGATCTGATGGATCAAAGGATGCACCGGTGGTAAGAGAAACACTAATCAGGTTCAGTGGGACATGGTTCCATGACTGATTAGGAAGTATGAAGACTCATCAGTTCTGAGTCATGTGGGGTGGTTGGTTGATTGACTCAGGATCTGATGGGCATTGTTAGTCCATGAGCTGGACTTGGTATCATAAGTTGATAAGGCAAAAAGGATGTGGGACAGTGCATGAGCCGGTAAGGGCCAGATGCATGTCCTTAGCTGTTTCAAGACTTCTCAAGGGTTACTTATGTCTGTGGGGATGGTTGGCTGAATGACTAAGTACCCAAGGGAAGAGTTTATGCAGGTATAAGGGAGTTGGACGAGTGGACGGGGAGCTGGGCAAGGCTACCTCGCAGCTCGATCAGCTGGAACGGAGCAGCAAACCTCAAGTGAAGTGGTTCAGCTCAACTAGTTGGGTGAGCTAGCTAAGACAGCTAAGTCAGCTGGGACAATGAGCTAACAAGCTCTGGGAATGTGGCAAAGGTATGATCTGTCAATGTTGCATAGATCTAGATAGAATGGCTTCCGGGAACGGAACCTCTGATTGTATGACTTGGTCTAGGTTCAGGATTGACCTTGGAGCTAGCTGGCAGTTGTGTTTACTGACCAGTAGCTGAGGTGATCTGACCAGACAAGTGTTAGATTGGTTTTAGACCAATGGATGATAGATGTTATTCCGCTGTGCATAAGTTGAAATGATCTAAGCTAGGGAATGACTAAGGTAGTCTTGAGCTAAGATCTGAGTTAGCCCTCGCCTATGGGCGATATTTTAAAATAAAGGGCAAAATTTTTAGAGGTTCGGTCCGGGTATGGACTGAGCGACGTGAGGCATCGACCGCGGCCTAGTCGGCCGGGATCGGGTCTTACAGACCTTATATTTCACCGACGTAATACAACGCATTATCCAGGCAATCCATATCTCTGAGAACCCCATTTTGCGCATGACAGCTTCAATAAAGGGCCATTCCATCCTATCATATGTCTTACTCATGTCTGTCTTGATAGCCATCCTTTTACTACGTCCACTAGGTTTAGTTCTAAGAGCGTGGAACATCTCCTGAGCAATCATAATGTTATCTGAGACCTGTCTCCCAGCAACAAAGGCTGACTGAGTCTCCGATATCAGTCCTGGTAGCACTCTCTTTAATCTCTGACATAAGACCTTAGAGATTATCTTGTAACTGACGTTACATAAGCTGATGGGTCTAAACTGGGACATTTCATTGGGCCTCGTTGTTTTCGGGATAAGACATATATTTGTATCATTCAGTCCATTCGCCATCGTCCCCTCGAAAAGGAATTTATTAACCATAAGAGTTAAATCATCCTTTGCAATATCCCAGAATTTCTGATAGAAAAGTGCCGTCATCCCATCTGTACCTGGGGCCTTTTCCGGATGCATAGCAAAGAGCGCTAGTTTGATCTCCCATTCAGAGACCGGAGCTGTAAGGTTGTCATTCATATCTCCAGTGATCGTCGATGGAACCTGAGAAAGTGCGTCTTCAATATCTTCTGGATCCGATGATTCAAAGATCTGTCTAAAGTAACTAGTAGCAATGGCTACTAATCCTTCTTCGTCCTCAACTATGGCTCCATTCGCGTCTAGGAGCTGTGTAATCTTATTCCTCGCTCTCTTTTGCTTTGTTAAGGCATGAAAAATTTTTGTATTTATGTCCCCTTCCCTCAGCCAAAACACCCAACTCTTCTGTTTCCAGAATAATTTTTCTGCTTTAAGAGCATCGGAGAGATCCTTCAACGCTTCTGTGCAATCTTTAAAGAGATATTCTAATAAAAGTATATTGGTCAAAACTTCAATATATACATTCAACACATTGATTCAATTATTTGAGTTAATACGGTATTCGCTTACATTTCAAAAAATAACATGGGACTCACTTTTTTGTTATTTCGACGGAAAGTGCACAAAAAAAGGGAAAAAAAAGTTATCCCAACGGACAATAAAAATAAAGCCGAAAAACAAAAGCAAGCAGAGAGTCATAGAGTAAAATGATGAGGGGGTAAAGATCAGACTAAAGACTGAGGTTTGTTCAAAAGCAGTGCCTTTCTCTTCAGTCTCCTTGGAATTTTCAATATTCGTCAGTTGTAAATATGCCAAAATCGAGCTCCACCAAGTTCCCTAAAATTATAAACTATTGTTCCCTTAGAATACTAATTTCCTTTTGGAAAGAAAAAGAATACTAATTTCACTAGTACCTAATGACTAGGACAAAAGCAAACTTATGGACTTGGTCCAAGGATGAACACTAGGATAAATTCAACGGATTCAGACGTTGTGTTCGAAAACGATGGGAATGCGGTAACATTCGTTGTTCTTTCTGCAGTTTAAGGATAAAACTTTGTAAGAAAATTGAATCAACAAGATAAGATACAAGTAGATTTTATTCACTAAATATGTTTAGAAGAAATATTTGTGTTTGAGATAATTGAACTAGGAAATCATTCTTCATAATCAAGAGCAGGATATTGTTCTTTACTTCCAGACAATTTTGGTTTTTGGGGCAAATTTTGGTGTTTCTGGATAAAATAGAAATTTTTTAACAATTGTAGATTTTTCCATATTTCAAAATATAGAAGGATCTAATTTAAAGAGAACCTAAAAAAGATGGGAATGCGGCAACATTCATTGTTCTTTCTGCAGTTTAAGGATAAAACTTTGTAAGCAATTGAATCAACAAGAAAAGATACAAGTAGATTTTATTCACTAAAAAAGTTTAGAAGAAATATTTGTGTTTGAGATAATTAAACTAGGAAATCATTCTTCATAATCAAGAGCATGATATTGGTCTTTTCTCCCAGACAATTTTGGTTTTCCGGGCAGATTTTGGTGCTTCTAGATAAAATATATTTTTTTTTAACAATCGTAGATTTTTCCATATTTCAAAATATAGAAGGATCTAATTTAAAGAAAACCTATAAAAGAGGATTTCCAAACATTAGAATAAGGAAGCGACTACTAAAGAATATAGAGCTAGACTGCTAGAACTAGAGTTTCTAAACAAATACTATGTTAGCTCTGGCTTCTTTGATCATTAATACAATACTTTTGATCGTCGAATCTTATTTTTACTACTTGTTTCCTGTTTCCGTAGTATTATGAAGAATTCTTCTTAAAATTACTCTAATAATTAATGATATAACTATGTTTTAAATTACTTGTGAAAATAAGATAGATTAAAAAAGAACAAGAGAGTGCTGTTAGGCATTCAGTATATTCATTGTTAAAGTTAGATGTGCTACATGATAGACAAATATAAGATTTGTAAGTAAGTAGTTAGGAAAGTTGCTAGACTAAGGTCTAATAAATGAAGTGATTATAAAAAGTAATTGGGAGACTAAGCTTCCTATAGCTTTACCTTGATCAATTTGAGGAACCTATTTTGGTTGACTTGGTTTGCTAAGGGACTGACAGAAACTTGCTATAGCTTAACCTTGATCAATTTGAGGAACCTATTTCTTCCTTTCAACAATCCTTTCAAGATTGGCATACGCATATTCATTAAACTCATCTTGATCTGAAGATCTTGCATACTTTGGATATTATGGTCTTTGTAAATATTTAAATAGTTTGATCAAGGCTCTTATAACACACGATAGTAGGATGATCCGAAACTTGCACCTTTTTTCTTATAGAGTGGCAGTCTACTTCTATATGGCTGGTTCTCTCATTACTGTCTGAATTAAAGACAATATGAATAGCATCGACATTGTCACAATATATGGTTATAGGCTCAAATGACATTTTCCCAAGATATTTAAATCGTACAAATTCTCTAATCACTACAAGAAAACAGTCCATTAAGGACGGAAACTAACGACATCAACATACCGTCGTAAATTAGTGACATCTTAATGACACACGGACGACAAAGATATGCATACGTCGTTAATACGTCGATAATTAACGACACACAAACGTCGGTTTTTAATGACATTTTAACTACACTATAATGTCAGCAATAAACCTTATGTCGCTAAACCATCACAAAAGCATGGCTACAGTATACGTCGTTATTTAACGACATATTACATTGTCGTTATTTAACGACATATTAATGACATCAAAACGATGTCGTAAACTATCTGTCGTTAATTCCAGTCAAAACGCACACAACACACGCATAACCCCTTGCGTAAATTACCAACGACATACTTATATGACGCCAGTTAGCGTCTGGTTAACGACTATTCATGGTATTCCGTCGTTAGTTCATTAGTAATTAGCGACATAGTAACGATAATTTCAATCCCTAAACCACAAATGTTTGTCTTAAACCTCCAAATCTAAAATTCATGCTATACTATGTTTATTGTACAAAATTATTTGTTATTATATTATAGCCTACTATTATATATCCAATATTATCACCTTTTTCCTTCATTGAAAAAATCAAATATCACTAGCTATTCCAAGGTTAGTCGATTTCCCCAAGATAGACAGGGTCTAATGGATATTCCCAGGCTTGTGCCTGGTTTAGGTCGATTGACCTAGGAAGATTCAGGATCTTGGCCTTGCATGGCAAGACTCGTATGTTTGGCTGGTGAAGATCACTTGTATCTGTTGAAATCTGCTGTAGGTTATCTGTTGCCCCGCGCTGAAGCAGGAATTCTTGATTCCGGATTCCCATTGTAGTGATAAGCGAGATCTGTCTTCCAGGCGAAGGAACTCGGTGGCACATAGCCACATGTTTCCTGGATCCGAATGGCACATGACCGGGGCAAGAAAACGAATTATTGATTGACTTCTTGCTTATGTGCCCCATGATTGGATATCGCCGGAGAATTATCTTCTGAAGAACATACACCCTGACTCTAGGATGGAGAAGTTCTGTTCTAGGCAGTAGTCGAGTGAAGACCGCGATTTTTCTAATTCCATCTTCGGGAGGAACGAGACCCTTCGTTGAGGCGTGGAGGCCAATTCTTTGTCGTACTATCCTAAGGTATCGACGTACATTGTGTAGGAACTCGTAGTCCCTGATGATTCTTGTCTGGAATCTAAGGCTCTCAATGGTTTCATGTGCTGGTCCTGTTGGACCTGTAGATTTATCCTTGGGAACCTGGAGGTTTTGAGGAAATAGTCCTCTGACACGGGAGGATCTGTAGATATTGCACCCGAAAGTGAAGATTTGTTTTGGTGTCTCGAACCCATAGTCTTTATTGACTTAATACAACATCGCACTATGTCCTCCGGAGATGGACCACTCTCGATGTCAATTGGATGTGGGCGGTTGTCGAGATTGCGCCCGTTGATTCTGTGGACCCGTTCGTAATGCCTTCAAGATCTATAGGACAGCTTCGTGGTAATAGAACTTTTGTGGGACATGTGGTCCTGCGGTTTCTGGTCCTCTTAGCTGGTCTCAAGTCTTTCCCTTTGGTTACCTTGGATGTATATTCTTGAAATCCGGCGATTACGGAAATATTCTCTTGAGGTTCGATGCTCAGACCACTCGACGATTGTCAAGTGGCCTGCTTGGGTCGACCACTCGACGATCGTCGAGTGGTTCGATGCTCGGACCGTTCGACGTGTGTCGTGTGGGTCGATGGTTCGTTTGCTCGAATGGTTCGACGTTCGTTGGTCAACTTACGTTTGCCTTTCGAGCATGTTTCCGTATGATTGGTTGATTTCTTTGATATTACAGACATATCTTTCTTATAAATTCTTTTCGGTAATTTTTTTACGAAAGTTAGTTCTTTCATTTCTTTTTTAAATATAGTTCCGTGTGCTTTCAGGCGTTAATTCCGTCGTGACCATTTTTGATCCCAACAGCGATAACTACTTCGACTTATGTTTCCCGTATTGTTTTCGGCCTGATTCTGTCCCGCTTTAAAGTCCGCGATATGTTCTCGGCTTACGTGACTTGTATGGTAGGAATCGAGCATCTCTTCGAGGACAATTTTTAAGTCTCCCGAAAGTGCTGACCAAAAATTTTGGATTTGTATAACGCTATTACCCTTTTGTCGGGTGTACGAGAGCTATCTCTATGAGACAGCTTAGTCTGTTTAGGACGTTGAGAGTTTGTTGTGATCAGCAACAAACTTTTCAGTAGATATTACCGTTTTAGATTCTTCGCGAAGGATATGTGTTAAGAAGGGATGTGCCTTTTATAGTCGTGAGCGGACTGTTTTTAAAGTAAGTGTTCCCTTTCGGAAAGTTCTTAGCGAAAAGGAGTCCTTCGGGCATTAGCGACGTCTCGCTTTACCGAAGGTTGAAGTTTTATGTCATGTTCAGATGACATTCGGATTTTGGGATGTTTTACGCCGTGTTAAAAAGAAATTTTAAAGATATCGAGTCTGGGAACGGATATTTCTTTTTGGGAATATACGAGTATACATATACGTATCTACTCCCCCCCCTTTTTTAATTAGGGGGGACGGCTGAGCTCGTCGTATGACGAATTGCCTACGTACCCTCTTCAGGGATCAAGCCGTCTCGTAGTTCAGTGTAAAGTGCTGCTTAGTGGTAGTCTTTCTTGAGGTGCATCGTGTTCCAAGTTCTCGAAATTTTGACGTCTTGCATATTTACGATTTCGTACGCGCCTGGTCAGACTACTTTTATATTTTTGTAAGGTCCTTCCCAGTTTATTCTGAGTTTCCCTCCATTCCGCTCGGCGGTATTTTGGAGAACTTTTCATAAGACTAAGTCGCCTTCTTTGAATTTGTGGCTGCGGACGTTAGCGTTGTAGTACTTTGCGGCCGCCTGTTAATAGTTTTGAATGCGTATGAGGGCTTGGTCCCGTCGTTCGTTGACAAGATTGAGCTCATCCAGCAACATTAGATTGTTCGAATCTTCTCGTTCCGGGAGTAATCTTCTGCGTACTCCGGGGAATTTGACTTCTGCTGGGATCATACATTCACTTCCGTAGACGAGAGCGGATGGAGTTTCTCCCGTTGCGCGTCTCAGAGTCGTGCGATGTGACCATAAGACTCCTCTGAGTTCTTTGGCCCGTCTACCCTTTTTGGCGTCCAGTCGTTTTATAAGCCCATAGCCAATCGAGGATGGTCTTGTTAATCGTTTCGGCTTGGCCGTTGCATTGTGGGTATCTAGGAGTCGATTTGGTCAGTCGTATCTTCCATTTTTTGCAGAAGGCCTCGAACCTGGTCGAAATAAATTGGGATCCGTTGTCCATTACGATTTCGTATGGGATGCCATGTCTGCAGACGATGTTTCTCCACACGAAACTTTCGACTTGGGCGTCTTTGATGCTTGCGTAGGAATCGGCTTCGACCCATTTTGAGAAAAAAATCCGTCAAAACTAACAAGAATCGTTTCTGCTTTGACGTGTGCATGGGTCCGACTCTGTCCATCGACTATCGTATGAATGGATATTATGCCGAGATCGATGAGAGAACTTCTGCCGGCTGATGGATGGTAGGAGCATGCCTCTGGCACTTTTCGCATTTTCGTGTGAAGTTCTCACAATTTATGATCATTGTCGGCCAATGGTGTCCGTGGCGTTTGATTTTGATCGCGAGGGATCTTCCGCCAGAATGGTTTCCGCATGATCCAGAGTGGACGTGTTCCATTATCCTTCGTGCTTTCTCCCCTTCTACGTAGGTCATGAGTGGCCCGGAAAATCTCCACTTGTAGAGTTCTCCTTCCACCAAGACGTATCGCGCGGATTGGGTCTTTATATTTTGGGCCGCCCATTTTTCCGCTGGGAGTTTCCCGTCGGCGATGTATGAGAGGATTGTTTTTGTCCAAGGTTTGTGGAATCCATACTCAGATTGTTCTAGATCCTTCGTTGCCTGGATATCGACTTCGCCTGGATCGCCGTCGGGTGACTCGATTAGGTTTATTATGACGGGTGGCCCGATGCTAGGGTGCTCTATGAATTCTACGGGAATCACCCTGCTTAGACCTGGATCCGAACTGGATGCCAAGGTGGCTAGGGTGTCAGCCTGTGCGTTTTTGGCACGAGGAATCCGGGTTAGACCAAATTGGTCGAAGCTTTGAGCCAAGTTTTCAACGAGTTTTAAGTAAGCATCCATTTTCTCGTCCCTCGCTTTGTATTCCCTGCTGTATTGACTTGCAACTAGTTTGGAATCGCAGTAGGCGTGAATATTACGTATTTTTAGGCCGTGAGCCAATCGTAAACCCGCGATTAGGGCTTCATACTCAGCTTCGTTGTTCGAAGCGTGGAAAATCAGTCGGAATGATTGTTCCAGTACTTCTCATGTTGGCGACATGAGCCTGGCACTGACACCGGAGCCTTGTTTGGAAGAGGATCCGTCGACATGGAGGGTCCAGGTCGAATCGGGCTCCCGGTTAGTCGTTCACCCTGTAGGGAGTTCTACTAGGAAGTCGGCGAGCACCTGCGACTTCGCGCAAGATTTTGCTCGGTACTCGATATCATACTCGCTCAGCTCGATTGCCAATTTTGCTAACCTTCCAGATTGACTGGGGCTATGCAGGATTGTCCGTAGTGGGAATGATGTGAGTACTATGACTGTATGGGACTGGAAATACGGCCTTAGCTTTCGTGCTGACATTACGACTGCAAGCGCAAGTTTCTCCATCATCGGATAACGTGTTTCTGCGTCGAGTAAAGTTTTGCTTACGTAAAAGATGGGTTTTTGTTCGCTACGTTCTTCTCGGATGAGGACGCCCCTTACAGCCGTGACTGATACCGCGATGTACAGGAACAGTCGTTCTCCTTCTAAGGGTTTTGCGAGCACCGGGGGAGTGGCCAAGTAGTGTTTCAGCTGTTGGAAAGCTTTTTCGCACTCTTCGGTCCACTCAAATTTCTTATTTCCCTTCAAGGTGTCGTAGAAAGGCAAACACTTATATGTTGATCGTGAGATAAAGCGGTTGAGCGCTGCGACTCTCCCAGTTAATCTTTGTACCTCCCGCTTTGTTCTCGGGGATACCATTTCGATCAGCGCGGTGATCTGTTTAGGGTTGGCCTCGATCCCGCGGAAGGTGACGAAATACCCCAGGAATTCTCCAGATGCTACTGCAAACCGACACTTAGCGGGGTTAAGTTTCATATTGTGCAGGTTTAGCCTTTGGAAGCACTCTTGGAGATGAGTGATATGATCCCTCTCTTCGAGGGATTTGATGATCATGTCATCAATGTACACCTCCATTGTCTTTCCGAGTTGTTCGGAGAACATACATTTACGAGTCATCGATAAGTTGCGCCGACATTTTTAAGGCCGAACGACATCAGCCTATAACACTAGGTTCCACGGTCGGTAATGAATGCGGCTTTTTTCCTGGTCTTCGGGGTTCATCATGATCTGATTGTACCCGGAGAACGCGTCCATGAAGGATAACAGTTTGTTCCCTTCCGTCGCTTCGACCAAGCTATCGATGTGTGGCAGTGGGAAGCTATCCTTTGGACATGCCTTATTGAGGTCCGTGAAATCAACGCATACTCGCCACTCTCTGTTTTTCTTTTTCACAACGACTGGGTTAGCGAGCCAGTCACGATACCTAACTTCCGCTATGGATCCGGCTTTAAGAAGTTTTTCGACTTTGTCGTTGACTGCACCAGCGCGCTCGGGTCCCAGCTTTAGTCTCTTTTGCTTGATAGGTTTGAAAGTCGGGTCGACGTTGAGCTTGTGGCACGTGATGTTTATATCAATCCCTGGCATGTCATCTGCGGCCCATGCGAACGTGTTCAAGTTCTTTTTCAGACAAACAATAAGCTCAATTTTCAGAGACTCGCTCAGGTTCGTGCCGATTTCGACACAGCTGTCTGGGAATGCTTCGTCTAACCATACCGAGACAACGGGCTCACAGGTTGGTTCGCGCTTTCCCTCCAAGACTTCAGCTGCTCGTGATTGCCAAAAGACTTCGGTTTTGCCTTATTCTGGGGCGTTGCCCATGGCGGATGATTTCAATTTCTTTTTAGGCGTTACCTCCGCTAAAGGGTTCTTTTGGTTTAATTCTGCGGCGAAGCATACTCGCGAGATTCTTCGATCTCCCCAGATGGTCTCGATTCTGCGAGGGGTTGGGAATTTGAGACACATGTGGTATGTCGACGGGACTTCTTGCACTGAATTCAACTATGGAGTTCCTATGATCGCGTTATACGACGCAGGTCGATCGATGACCAAGAACTCCACGATTTTTGTCATGCTGTCGGCTTTAACCGAGACGTTGATTGTGCCGAGAGTCATGGTTTCCTCCCCCGAAAGTCCTACTACTGGATTCGGATCTTCCGCGATTTTGGATGGGCAGATTCAAATTCTCTCGTTGGTGCTTTTGAAGATGATATCGGCCGAGCTTCCGGTGTCGACCAATATCCTTTCGATATCGATATTCTGGATTGTCAGCTCAACGACAAGGATATCATTGAGAGGTTTGACCGGATCGGTCGTTGCTCTCTCCTTGAAGGAGATAACATCGCTGCATATTCGATCAGACATACCGTGCCTCAAACGTTTGGTGGTTTTTGATTTAGATAATTCGACGCCCCTCCTCCTAGCGCCAAACTGTGGGAACCAAAATAAGGAAAGATAGAAAACCTAAATTTCCCAGAGGTCCCGGATTATCTGCGTAAACACACGAAAAACGAAAGAGACAAAGTAAACAGATTATTGAAAGTAGACTGCGCAGAGGCGTATTATTGATTGGTAAAAGAACAAGGTTACAAGACTCACGAGAGATAAGACATACATGGTTTCGCTAGACGAGTTGATCTTAGAACAAGGACGAAAAGAGTCTAAGTAAAAATCCAGCCGCCAAAATCCTAAGTTTTCCTAAGCTAGAAGAGTACTCCTAATTCTAAAAAATCTCTCGCCGCGTCCTCGGCTCTGGCTCCTCTTATATATGCCTCCTAAGTCGGTTTTCGCCGAAATATTCCTTTTCTTTTCGATCTTCATCATTACCTTGGAAACTTTACATTTATCTTCTGATTTCGCGAGATTTATCTTCTTCTGCATGTAAAGATTCGCCGTCATAGCATCATTGGGCTTGCCTTTGTTTATGAAATCGTGAGTGGGCTCTTAGCCGCGTTCTGGGCCTCTTTGGGTCGTATTCTGACTTAAGCATTTTTTACGATTTCTTCAAACGAATGTTTATTGATGCGACATCGGTTTGCCGAAGAAGTTCACATTTCTCTTATAGTTAGACAAGTATGGTGTCAAGTTAACCGTCGTCGCTTATACGAAAACCATGAACTTTATTTTGGAAGACGAGTTCTCATGGTTCTTATTATAAAGCTCCAATGGCAACTCCGATTGATACGAAACAAGAGAGAGTTCAATACAGTCTTGGGAGATGAGCATTGCGGAGAGGACGAGAACAATGCGATCGTCCCAGTTTGGCCTTCCGCCGAACTGGACAGGTCCAGCTCGGCGGATGGGCGAGCTGATCGCGCATTCGATCCAGCTCGGCCATCCGCCCAGCTGGTCGCGTGTTCGGTCCAGCTCGGCCATCCGTCGAGCTGGACTGTTTGTTTTTTGGTTCTGGGGTTCGTATCTCTTTGAAACTTATCCTCGAGAGATTTTACCGAGAGTGTGTCAAGAAGGTTTCCGCGAGGAAATATGATTTTAGATGTTGATTCCGAGATAGCCGTTTTTGACCCCAACAGTAAAATCCATGGTATATCAGGTCCCCGCTAGGAGACGCCCCTGGTCCCCGCTAGGAAGTATTTCGGGTCCGGGCCCAGGGACCATACCCTTCCTCCCGGAAAAAGGAAAACTTACGATAAGGAGAACCATCCATATTTCCGAATATGGAAGAGTTTAACCTACTCAACCCAACTAAGGCCGACATAAAAACAACTATATAAGAGGAGCCTAAACCCTAGAGCAGGGGATCAACACTTGGAGATTTAGAGATTAGAGCTAGGCGGCTAGAACTAGGGTTTATACACCAATCTATTGTAGTTCCACCTCTTTGATCTAATAAAATGTCTCTTTCTACCTTATTACTTGCAAACTCATACGAAATCAAAGCCATGTCCATCGTTCCGTGGTACTCACAAAGATCATACACAAAAATCCCTTAACATAGTCTGTCACTACTAAAAGGAAGACTTTTTGTCCCGGCACCATTGGGAATTTTCCTACGATATCCCTGCCCCACTTTCGAAAAGGCCAGGGAAAGCTGACGGATTTAAGGATTGCGGGGCGTGCCTTTGGCACTGGTCGCAGAATTTAGCCAGCTTGAGGGCGTCTTCTGCCATCGTGGGCCAGTAATATCCAGCTCTCCTAGCTCTGAGTTCCAAGCTTCGGCCGTTTGTATGAGAAACGCACACTCCCTCGTGATGCTCTACCAATATCTTGGTCGTTTCCCTAGCGGTGAGGCATCGTAGATAGTGTCTTTGTGGGAACCGAAATTTGCACTGTCGATTTCCGTTTAAATAAGGAAACTAGGAAAAGCCTAATTTCCCAGAGTTCCCGGATATCTGCTAATACCACACGCCAAGCAATCAGAACACAAGAATAACAACGATAAAGTATAAGAAATCGAAAAGAGAGCAAAGTAGATCTTATTCCGAATTCGTGTTTGGGCGTTACAACAAGGTAAGAGCCTGGGCAATGAGAGCTGTCGGCGAGATTCCTAGTTCTAAAACCCTAAGATGGCAATAACCTAGTTGAGTTGCAGCTCGAATAACAAAAACGGATATATGCCTAATTGCTCTAAGTGCAAAGTTTGCTCTGAGAAAAATCCACCCCCACCTGCTTCTTGCATAGGACTCCTTATATACTGGCTCCTAGGTCGGTTTGCGCTTTTTCTCTTCTGCCCATAAGCCGTCATAGCGTAAAAATAGAGATATTCTATTTTTTCCGATCTTCGTAATTATCTTCAAAATTTCGTATTTATCCGCGGAAACTTGATATTTATCTTTCCTTGCGAACCAAGCGTAAACCGTCATGCGGCTTATGGGCTGTTGGTTAAGAAATCGTAAGTTGGGCCTTGAGTCATGTCTTATGTCCCTTTGGGCCGTCTTCTGACTCGAAGCGTTTATTACGGCTTCTTTCGATAGAGAACAAACTTTCCACGGTTTTTACGGTAAAGTTTGATCGATGACTTAGAGTGGCGGGAAACATGAAATGGGTTCGCTACGGTATTCGGGAGATAGCATTGAAGGGTAGACGAGAATGCATGGACTAATTGTCGTATGGATGTTTCGGAAAAGCTCAGTCGCTACGTAGAGATCAATCGGTACGGACGCTCGGTCGCTACGTAGCGACCGAGCTTCGGCTTGGGCTCGGTCGCTACGTAGCGACCGAGCGGAACGAACGCTCTGTTGCTACGTAGCAACCGAGCAGAACGAACGCTCGGTCGCTAAGTAGAGACCGAGCAGAACGGACGCTCGGTCGCTACGTAGCGACCAGACAGCTTGCATGTGCGGTAGTAGCGTAATGACCGAGCTTGGTTCGTACGTGTTCCGATCGTCATACTCGGACCTATCCTTAACCGGTCTGGGTATGTTTCCGATGGCTTATGTTTGATCTAAATAGAATTCGAACGAAGCTTTATCTTAGGAACATACGCTGCGACGTTCTCTTGACCGAGCATGATTTGTTGCGGAAAGACATACTTGTATTTTGCGGGGATATGGACGTTAACTTCGTTGCAACCGTTTTCGACCCCAACAGTTAGCCCCCCAGCTCGTTAGGATCGTGGATTTCTAGTGAGATCCCAATGTGCGGTATGGCGAGTTCGGACGAGATTGGTGTATTTGGGCGAAGTTCGTGTCCGAAAATCTGCAAGTAAATAGTAATTTCGCATGCCTATAAGAAGGGAGGTAATTTCTTCACAATCTTTACACTTACTCATTCTCATAGAGATGTCGAGTAAGAAGAGGAGTTCGAAGAAAGGGTCCTTGCCCGCGAACGTTTCTGAAGAGTTCTGTGTGCCAAAGATGGAATTTGTTCCTCATTCGGTAGACCCGGCCTAGAACGAGGCACGGTGGGTGGCGTGTTATGTTTCGATCACGCTTCCCAAAGAGAAATCGTTCCCGGTCATGACCGTCGCCCGGTCGAGGAAGGTGCACCAAGTAGGAGTACTAGCGAATTCCTCGAGGTCATGCGGTCGTTCTACCATATTTCGGATACGGTGGAGTTTAGGGTTCCTCGTCAAGGAGAGCGCGCTAGTAGTCCCCCGGAGGGTTACTTTACTTGTTATGAAGCATTCGTAGTGCGCTGTCGTTTGTGGTTCCCGATTCCCAAAATTATCGTCCGTGTGTTGGATCGTTTCGGGGTGTCGATAAGCCAACTGAATCCCCTTGGCATCCAGCACCTCATTGGAGTCCTGATCCAGAGCTATGAGCATGGTCTCTCTCTTACCGTCGATCATTTCGAAGCGCTTCTTAGGTTGCAGATCATCAAGGATACAGACAAGTACAGGCTGGTCCCTCGGAACTTCATGCCAGTGGTTAAGGGGTTTACTTCTAACTTCAACTCGTGGAAGAAGTTTTTCTTCTTCGTTCGTGTGGACGCTGCGTCTGTCGAGAAGAGTTGTATCCCATTGTTCCGGAGGTTGCCGAACGATCGTCCCTTCATCAATCCCCTTGCTCTGTTTTCTGAGGACATTATCGCTGTGAGGGATCTGGTTAGGAACGGTCCTTTCTTCTGGACTTCCTTTACGCCGAAGAGAGTTCGAAAGGCGTTGAGGTTTGTGCATCCTAGTCCTGCTTTGGGCGGGGAAGCAGGGAGTGATTCCGAGCCTGATGACCAAGTTCCCAACGCTGCTCCCGCGATTGCGACGGGGCTGAATTCTTCGAAGGGGAAATATATTGACCTCGGTGACCTGTAGTTTTCGGTGGACGATTGCATGCTTCCAGGATGGGATCCAGACCTTGCTTTCGACGATGGAGGCGGTACGAGCGAGGTCCCTATTCCGGACTTTGATGATTTCTTCGCTGGTCTTCCCTCGGGCTTCGATGCTCCTCCGTCCACGAACGAGTCGGGGAGGCCGAAAGTCGTCGCGGAAGGATCTCGTATCATCAACGGGGTATAGGCTTTAAGAATTTTGACGATCGTTTCGAGTGTATATATATATATTTTTTTGCTTATAACGTGTCAATCGGTTTTACAGGGCTTGAACTTGCTTGGATCAGCCATTGAGGCGAGCCATAGAGAAGCCGTGATCTATCGCTTTAAAACGGAGAAGGCGGAAAAGGATCTTGCTCGCATGCGAGACGAGATGTTTGCGCGAGATGCTCAACTCGCTCGTGATCATGCGAGGACTGTCCGTAGGGCGGAACAGAAGGGCAAGAGGGAGATTGTCGAGGTGATGAAGACTCGCGCCTCTCAATTCCAGGTTGAGTATGGGAACCTCAAGGATGCTTTCAACTTGCTGGACGATTTCCGTGAGTGTCGCGGTTCAGTTGGGAGCCTTTGGAAGACGCGGGTGGATGACTACGTTTTCGAGAGGGGGATGGAGTTAATGAAGGGTGGCATGAAGGATCATGCTCACACTGAGACGCTCATTTCTCCGATCGACGGGAGGATTCTGGGATTCTGGGATCCCATCCCGGTTTCTCCTGATACCGTAGAAACCACGACCGAGTTTGCTGGTGACGATGAGGAAGTGAACTATCCTGCGGATGTATTCGGAGCTTCCTTGTCCGGGAATTTTAACTTTGACCTGTGAGAGGTGAGTGTTCGACGGGAAGAAGTTTTTCCCTTATCTAGTATTATGCGGCCAAGTGTGGCCTTCGTTCATATATGTCCGGCCGAGTGCGGCCTTCGAACTTCGTATGGGCCTTTTTTGGCCGCTTTTATTTTTACCGGGACTGGCCGTTGGTGGCTTTGAACCCCTACCACCATGCTGTTTATATATATATATATAATGGATGTTTGTTTGAGTTACTTTGTTTCGAGTGGGTTTGAAGTAAACATGAGTTTTCTTCTCATATTTATTTCCGTTGAGGCGTTCAATCTGTTGGTTTGTTCGAGACGTGAGTTTTCGTAAAAATTATTTATTCTCACGGACTTTCGGAAACGTGAAGATATGAACGGAGAGACATGTTTTAGTATCTCGTATAATTTAGATATCATGTCTTGAGATGTCTGAGACCAATGCGATGGGTTTAGGGCAAGACCTAGGTTTACTCTCGGTTTTAAGGTTTGTGCAGTGACTAGCCGGCTATCGATTTTCCAGTTGCGATTTCTACCTGATTCGTACCGATTTAAAGTCCATGATAGGTTCTCGGCTTATATGACTTGTATGGTACGAATCGAGCATCTTTCCAGAAACAATTTTTAAGCCAACTGGAAGTGCTAGACCAAAATTTCGGATATTTTTTATAGCGCGCTTTCGTCCTTGTGTTGGACGTTCGAAGATCAAAAGAGTGATCAAGTTGCGTTTGTTTCGACGAACGGAGTGTAAGGTTTTTGTGGTCGCATTCGGACAATTTGTTTGCATCGTCTCGACTTTTAACTTGGCGACGTCTCGCAGATATTTACGTATATTTTCGGTGCTGAAGAGGGATTGTTTTGCGATTTTGGGCCGTATGAGGCTGCTGACAAGAGTCTTAACGTTTGTAGATTTTCTAAGCGTGTTCTGAGATTTTTGCGTTAATTGAAGCGCAAGTGTCTTAAAAAGGAGCGACGCATATTGTAGTAAAAATTTTTCAAATCTCTAAAAAACTCGATTACAATAACGCATCTTTTCTTAGGTGGGAGTATACGAGTATACGCACCCACTCCCCCCCCCCCCTTTTTCTAGAGAGGGGGATAGCTGAACTCCTCTTTCGACGATCTGCCTACGTACCTCTTTCGAGGATCAAGCCATCTCGTAGTTCTATTTTATGACGCGAGCGTTTTTACTTGGCGATTGTCGCCGTGCTGACCGCCTTGATCGTGGTGACCGCGGCCGGGTCAGCGTTCTCTTCCGGATGTTCCAGTTGAGTCGTAGTGTCGGCTTCAGACTCGTGTTGAATTTCGACACCCGAAGCGTTTGCGTCAGCAAACGATGTTAAATCGTCTTTTCTTGAAACATTTTTGGCCAAAGATTTATCTATCTTCGTGCGCTTGCGATTTGCCGTTGTAGAGGTCGTCATCTGCCTTAACTTGTGCTCCGCGAGGAAGCATAGTCGCGACTGTTTCTGACATCCCCAAATAGCTGCGACTCCGTTTGGTGTCGGAATTTTACACCCAGGTGGTAAGTTGATGGAACGGATTGCATGGCGTTGAGCCATGGGGTTCCCATGATTACGTTGTAGATGGCAGGATGATCGACCACCGCGAATTCGACGATTTTCGTGATCTCCTTGGCCATGACTGGCAGCTGGATTGACCCGAGGGTCATCGATACTTCGCCTGAAAAACCCGTGAGCGGTTTCGGCGTTGGAGTTACTTCTCCCAGTTTGATGCTAATCCGATTGAGAGTGTCGCGGAAGATTACATTGACTGTGCTTCCCGTGTCAATGAGTACTCTTCCGACTTCAAGATCTCGTATGACGAGATCTATGACGAGCGGATCACAGTGAGGTTCATCGATCCCGCCGGCTTCCTCCTTCGTGAAGGTGATTGAGCAATTCTGATCATCTCGGGTAGGAGACCATGTACGCCAGTTTGCGCTCGATTTCCGCTGGTAAGCCTTGATGGCTGAAACCGTATCGTTGCAGAATTCCGATCCTCCAATGATAATGTTGACTCTGCGACGATTGTTATCGTTCCCCTTGTTGTCCAGCCTTCTGCCGCGTTTATCCCCAGATTGGTTTCTTTGAGGAGATCTCTCCGCGGGAGGATTTCTGTCCGGCTTCGGGGGGCGATCGGTCTCCAGGATGAGATCTTTCACGCTGGTCACTTCCGAGAGCTCTCCAGCTAGTAGCTTCGCGGCCAGCCTTGCTCCTAAGACTTTTCAGTTAGTCATGGAGTGTCCTCGGGACTGGTGGAACTCCCAGAAGGTGTTTTCATCATATCCTTGATTGCGAGTCCACGTATTACCCATGGTTCGGCCCTGGTCCGAGCCGATCGCGTAATTGTGTGCTCCTTGGAGATCTTCCCCCTCGTGATGGACATACTTGTCGTTACGAGGGTTCTTCTTCTTCATTTTTGGATCTACATCTTTCGAGGATGGTCTCGCCGACTTATGTTTTTGCGATAAGACTTTCGTTTCTTCCTCGATCATGATGTAGTCCGTTGCCTTGTGGAGGGCATCCTGGATCGTCCGCGGTTTGTTGAGGGCTATCCATTTTCTGAATTTCGATTTGTACCAGAGCGCATCAATGGCCACCTTGTCGCTTATCCCGCTGACCCTGGACATTACCAACTTTAATCGGCTGATGAATTCGCGGAGTGGTTCGTCTTCCCTCTGGGACAGACTCCAGAGATCGACATCGGAAGTTTCTCTATCTATGAACATAAAGTATTACATGAGAAATTCCGATGCGAGCTGTCGGAAACTTCCGATAGAGTTTTGCTTAAGGCGTGCGAACCATTCGAGGGCTGCCCCTTCCAGATTCTCGACAAACAGGCGGCAGTATCCGGCGTCTTTTTCGCCGTCCTTCAGCCTCGCTCTTCCCATCGCGATGTGGAAATCCTGCAGGTGCGCCTTCGGATCGGTCGTACCATCATACCTCGGTACTTTGAGTTTTCCGGGATCGAATACCCTCATATCTGAGATGCGAGTGGTGAAGGGGGTCTTCCCAGCCCCTTCCAGCAGCCTGTCGATCTCGGGAGCAGCGCTGGTAGCGTGATGGATTTGGGATTTCACGGCTCTTACTTCAGCCGCAATCTTGGTGATATAGTCACGAAGATCACGGATATCCGACGTCTCGCCAGCAGATTTCCGAGCCTGTTGGCGTTTACTGCGAGTGAGCTCGGTTTGCTTTTCAGCCAGCTCTTCTTATTCGTTCCAATAGAGGATTTCCTCCTCTTCTGTCACTGGTTTGTCGAACGGAGAGCTTTCCCGAGCGAATTGGCTTCTGGTCCTCCTTGGATGTCTGTCGACGTCCTCATCAGTATCGTTGGAGACATCGCTAGGATCCAGGTCGACGTGCTCGACTCCGTTGTCCTATGAAGCCTTCATGGGAGGCGGAGGACTTTCAGGGTTTCCCTTTTCGATGGGAGATTTCTCGCTAGGGTTTTGACCTGAAGGTCGTTCCTGCGCGGCTCCAGGCTTGTCGAGTGGGGTTGCGAAGTCGAGTCTTTTCCCACGGACTTTAGTGGTTCCGCGGGGGCTGATTGCTCGAGTCCTTGCCGTTAAATTTTCAACTTGTTTGGTCAAGGTGTTCACGAGCTTATCCAGTTCTTCCGACCTTTTTCGTAGGTGGCGAACATCTTTTTAAACTCTTCGAGCGCCGTGGCGTTGGCTGGTTTGTTGGCCGCGGATACGTCCGCTGCGGGAGTGTGGAGGTCAGTGCCACTGCTTCCGTTAAGAGGAGTCTGCACGTTATCCACGTCGTCAGTTGACATGTCTGGTTGAGCCTGATGTGGTTGAGAGTTAGATTGATCCGTACCCCCCCTCCTTCTAGCGCCAAACAGTGGGAAATTCGCACTGTCGATTTCCATTTAAATAAGGAAACTAGGAAAACCCTAATTTCCCAAGGGTCCCGGATATATGCTAATACCACATGCCAAGCAATCAGAACACAAGAATAACAACGATAAAGTATAAGAAATCGAAAAGAGAGCAAAGTAGATCTTATTTCGAATTCGCGTTTGGGCGTTACAACAAGGTAAGGGCCTGGGCTACGAGAGCTGTCGGCGATATTCCTAGTTCTAAAACCCTAAGACGGCAATAACCTAGTTGAGTCGCAGCTCGAATAACAAAAACGGAAATATGCCTAATTGCTCTAAGTGCTAAGTTTGCTCTGAGAAAAATCCCCCCCCCACCTGCTTCTCGCCTAGGACTCCTTATATACTGGCTCCTAGGTCGGTTTGCGCTTTTCCACTTCTGCCCTTAAGCCGTCATAGCATAAAAATGGAGATATTCTATTTTTTCCGATCTTCGTAATCATCTTCAAAATTTCGTATTTATCCGCGGAAACTTGACATTTATCATTCCTTGGGAACCAAGCGTAAACCGTCATGCGGCTTACGGGCTGCTAGTTAAGAAATCGTAAGTTGGGCCTCGAGTCATGTCTTAGGTCCCTTTGGGCCGTCTTCTGACTTGAAGCGTTTATTACGGCTTCTTTCGATAAAGAACGAACTTTTCGGGGTTTTTACGGTAAAGTTTGATCGATGACTTAGAATGGCAGGAAACATGAAATGGGTTCGCTACGGTCTTCGGGAGATAGCATCGAAGGGTAGACGAGAATGCATGGACTAATTGTCGTATCAATGTTTTGGAAAAGCTCGGTCGCTACGTAGCGATCGAGCGGAACGGATAGCGACCGAGCGGAACGGACGCTCGGTCGCTACATAGCGACCGAGCTTTGGCTTGGGCTCGGTCGCTACGTAGCGACTGAGCGGGACGAACGACTGGTCACTACATTGCGACCGAGCGGAACGAACGCTCGGTCGCTACGTAGCGACCGAGAAGAACGGACGCTCGGTCGCTACGTAGCGACCGGACAGCGTGCATGTGCGGTAGTAGCGTAATGACCGAGCTTGGTTCGTCCGTGTTCCGATCGGCATACTCGGACCTATCCGTAACCGGTCTGGGTATGTTTCCGATGGCTTATGTTTGATTTGAATAGAATTCGAACGAAGATTTATCTCGGGAACATACGTTGTGACGTTCTCTTAACCGAGCATGATTTGTTGCGAAAAGACATACTTGTATTTTGCGGGAATTTGGACGTTAACTTCATTGCAACCGTTTTCGACCCCAACAGTCTTGAGAGGACCTTCAATATAATTTCCCTTGGGAAATGCAGTATCTGGCTGCTTGAATGAGAACCGCACTCTCCCTCGTAAAGCTCTACCAATATCCTAGCCGCTTCCCTAGGAGTGCGGCATCGTAGATAGGGTCCTGAGAAGGACCTTCTATATAATTTCTTTTGGGAAATGCGGTATCTGGCTGCTTGCCTCCTTATTTTTTGGCTCTTGCCGTGATCCTCAGGGAGGATATCATTTTCTATGTAGTTGATGATGGGAGTCATCCAGGTTTCTTCTTCTTCTATGGCGGAGACTACCTCAGGCTCTGCATCTTTTTTCATTGTTGGCCATTGAAGTACCAGCAGTGGAATGCTCATTTGACTCGTGGTCTCCAGGGCGGACCCTAGGTTAGCTAGGGCATCGGCCTGAGAATTCTGTTATCTGAGGATCTACGCGAGCTTGCAGCGTTGAAATTCGCCGATCAGGCGCTTGGCCACGGACAGATATCTGATCATGTTTGCATCTTTGGCATGGTAATCCCCTTGTACCTGAATTATTATCAGCTGTGAGTCGCTAAAGACCTGGATGTTTTCTGCCCCCATTTGCTTTGCGAGTGATAAGCCTGCGATCAAGGCTTCGTACTCGGTTTCATTGTTTGTCGCCTTGAAGTTGTATCTCACGGCCCTTGAGGCTGACTGACTCTCCAGCAGGGGAGGTTAGGACTATGCCTGCAACTGCACCCCTGACGTTACTGGAACAATCAACATATAGGGTCCATTCTCCCTTCTCTCCTTCCTTATCTCGGAGGCTCACCTCCTGTTCCAGGGCTGGAAGCATGGCGGGAGAGAATTCGGCAACGAAATCCGCTAGGACTTGCGATTTGATAGCCGTGGCAGGCCGGAAGATTACATCTTACTCCCCTAGCTTTACTGTCCATTGGGCGAGGCGTCATGACACTTCAGGCTTGTGGAGAACTGCTTTGATGGGGAAAGATGTAACCACCACAACCTGGTGAGCCTCGAAGTAAGGGCGTAGCTTACGGGCTGCGATAACTAAAGCTCGGGCGAGCTTCTCGAGGTGGCTGTAGCGAGTCTCCGCATCTAGGAGGGACTTGCTAACATAATGGATGGGATATAGCTTTCTCCCTTCTTCCCTTACGAGGACGGCGCTTACTGCATGTTCTGATACCACCAAATAGAGTAGCAGAGTCTCTCCATCTAATGGTTTCGAGAGGAGAGGCGGCATAGTGAGGTTGGCCTTTAGGTCGGTAAGGGAAGTTTTGCATTTGCCGGTCCTGTTAGGGGATTTTTGTGTAGGATCTTTGTGAATACCACGAAACGATGGAAAAGGCTGGTATTTGTATTGATTTGCAAGTAAGAAAGTAGAAAGAGACGTTTTATTAGATCAAAGAGCTGGAACTACAACAGTTTTGAGTAAGAACCCTAGTTCTAGCCGCCTAGCTCTAATCTCTAAGTCTCGAAGTGTCGATCCCTTGCTTTAGGAATTAGGTTCCCTTTATATAGTCTTCCTAAGGCGGGCCTTAGTCGGTTGGAGTAGGTTAAACTCTTCCATATTCGGAAATGTGGAAGGTTCTCTTTATCGGAAGTTATCAATTTCCCGGGGGAAGGGGGCAGGCCTGGGGACCGGACCCGGAGTACTTCGTAGCGGGGAACCGGGGTTCCTTCCAGCGGGGATCCTGGGAACCGGGGTTCCTTCCAGCGGGGATTGATACAAGTCAAATTACCATAAGGAGTGATTTATACTCTCTCAAATAAGAGGTCGAGTCGTAGTACTTAGGGATCGAATTCATAGGGAGCTAGGGAACCTAAGAAATCTAATATGATTTGTTAAGCAAGATGGTTTTAGAGTTTTTAAATATAAATTGCAGTTTTATATTGAACAAGTATTTGTTCAACAGCTGGTTTGAGGTTTTGGTGCTTAAAAAGGAAATAGCTACACTTAGGGTTTTTATTCAGGAAAATTGGGATTATAATCCTACATATGTCTAATGAGTTGCATGCATAATAATGTAAAGCTCAACTACTTGATCAACAAGTCCATCAGCGTTCGCAATATTTGGACTTGTCTATTAACTAGATCTATTGATCTCAACTGTCGTATTTTGATCAATAGAAAGTGTTGATCGATAATCCTATAGGGATATCGATCGATACACCATTTGCTCCGTCGATCGATTATTCAAGTGTGATATCGATCGACGCGCTCTAGTCAAGCTTTATGCGCGGGTTGAATAATAGCTTACTAAGCTCACTAGATCAGCTCTCGCCTTGCTCATAGCAAGAAACATAGTTCTATTAGAATGTTTTCAAGATGAGAATAAAGCTCTCGCTTTTATCAATCAGTCCAAGGGCAGGTTCTAGGTAGCTAATCTAGACACAGGCATTAATGAACAATCCTAAAGATGATTATCACAACTCAACAATCTATAGTTGGGGCTAATCCCTCCTAACCTATTTAAACCCTAAAATCTAACAATGGAACTACTCAGACCTGGCTATGCAATTCATAACAGCAATTAAGTATCAAAACTTCATTAGAATAGTAAATATATATTAATGGAGTTCCAATCACAAATTATAACTTTGGATCTTCTCTCTAATCTATCAAAATTCTAAATACCTTTGCTGTGAAAATAATAAAACTAGAAAAGCACACTCTGCCTCTAACATGGCGGCAAAGCTTATATAATTAGGGTAAAACTCGTCAGGGGTAATCTTGTAAAATGGTGAAGGCTTGGGCTTCAAGTCGGCTGTGACCAAACGGGCTTTCTGTGCGTTTCGCTGTCGATCGATACACAGATGTGAGTATCGATCGATTATTCCTCTCCAATATCGACCAATGGTCGAGCTCGATGGTCATCTCAGGGGCTTGCTCCGAATATCTCCAAAATACTCTAAAATCATCACTTATCTCCAAAACACTGATGATCTTATAAATATAATAAATAGACACTATAATATAATAATTATTAGTAAAAACACGTATAAACAATAAATGAAAATGGGTCAAATCCATAGTCTATCAACTCCCCCAGACTTACCATTTTGCTTGTCCTCAAGCAAAACAAACAGGCAGTCTCTCTGAAAGAGGTTTAAAACAGCAAAGATTCACATGATTTAAAACTTAGAATCATCACCTCTACAATATCCCACATCTAAGATGTCCTAATCACGAAAGCACATTATACCATATCCTAACTTAGCAACCAAATTCATCTAGCCAACAACTTAGCAAATCTTGTATTTCATTCCCCTCTACCAACCTCATTTCTTAGCATAAAGAAAAGTGCAAGCTTTACCTTGGGGGTATCGATCACAGGATGCAAAGACTTTCAAACAAGTATCTGGACCTGCAGGTAAACATTAGTTCTTATCCTCTCTCTCTCTCTACTAATTTTCTCTCATAGTCAAAGTATGCTTATATTAGCAAGATCATTGACCAAGATTGGCAGGCTTCCATGAATCAAGCCTTAATGGTGGTTGCCACTAAGTCCTGTTCACTTCTTTTTGACCTATATCCTAGGATTATTTGTGAAGTAAGCCTTAATGGTTCTAGCCACCAAGTCTTGTTCTAATCTTTTACCTATGAAATTCTTATGAAGCAAGCCTTAATGGTTGTAGTCACCAAGTCATGTTCGAATTTCTTCCTAATAAATCTCTCTCTATATATATATATATATATATATTTATTTATCTATAATTTTGAAAATTGAGAGAGAAAGGGTGATAAATCTATATACACAAGGCTTTACCTTCCAGACTTGTTTGAAGAATCCGATCTCATGCATACCAAGCCCCAAGACAAGCAGTTGTGTCAAGTTTAGTGTTGCAAGTCAGCTTTGGGTCCTTCAAAACAATCTCAGCAAGAGTGAATAGTTGACAGGTTGATCCACTTTAGTATCTTTAGTACTATCTGCAATCAGTAAGTCTAAAATGGTGCTTAAGAGTGGTTAGATATCTAGCAAAATCTAAAAGTTCATAATCCCCTTATTGACTCAATAATAACTTAATTTTGAAAACGTTTTAATAAGACTAATAAGTAAATAAATATCAGTAAACCTCCCCCCAGACTTAAACAACACTGTCTCCATTGTAAACTCAGTCGGAGTTATGGTGAGAAATAAATCACTAGGACTCAATGTAACAAGTAAGAACGATATACCAGCCCGGAATGAATGTCGACCGATGTAATGATGTTTATGTCGGTCGATGCAGGTAAGGCCATGTCGATTGATATCGACAGTTTTGCGTCGGTCGATACTGATGGCAATCGTCTACTTGGTTCTCTTTTTTTATGACCTGCAATAATTAAAAACCAATATATATAGTATATTAATAAAAACTTAATGAATATTACCTAATAGTGGGTTGCCTCCCACTCATCGCTTTGTTAAAGTCATTTAGCTTGACTTTGGAGGTGATTTGGCTAGTAATGTTGAGAACTGAGACTTGTTGGAAAACAAGTATCCATCTCTTCTCTGCGCTTGTTGAAACATGTACCAGTGAAGTCTCTCATAGCTTCATCCCTTCTACGCCATTTTTCTTTCATTGTTGCAGTTGTGTTTTCCATCCTCTGCAATCTTTCTTCAAAACTCTCTAGGTTGAACTCATGTCTCCTAAGTGTGGCGTAAGTGTCAGCTGAGATCTCCTCTCCATGGTAATGTGTGTCGGACATGTGTGATGTCATCTTTGGTACTAGATAGCCTCGGTTTGTAGTGTCGTCGACCGATGTTCGATGGTGAATGTCGGTCGATATGTTGTTGCATCTGTCGATCGATAACGATGCTTCTGGTCGATGGGCAATGTAACTCTGAATCTCCACCAATTCCCCTAGTATAGCTTCAATCTTGGATGTCAAAGCACTGATGCTAAGAGCCATTGGGGAAATAGATGTCATCACATCTCCCATCGAGCCTCTCTTCTGTAGTTTCCAGAGCTCTATAGATCCCTTCTACCAACAGATCTATCTCTTCCCTGGTGTGAAAGTCTTTTTGAGACTTCATCGTATGTGTGCGTGGTGGACTGTCGTCGATCGATGCTGGCATGTGGTTATCGATCGATGTGTGATGATGCATGTCCATCGATGGGGGTCGTCTTCTGTCGATCGATGTGTGATGAGTGTCGATCGATGGGCAGATTGCCATGTCGATCGGATGGCTGAGACGAGTTCTTTCCCAAGCAGCTTCTGCTCGAATCTGATCTGTTCCTTTGCGTTTTTGCATGTTGAGCAGCTCCTCGTCTGTGAAACTGTCTTGTAGTTTATTTGCTCCTGGTGCGTAGGTTGCTGTTTCTACTGCAAAGCTTTCGTGGTGGTGTTCATCTGCCCAACTGCCAATCGAGTAGTCTTTTTCTTGTGCACGGTTGACTTCAGTGTCGATCGATTTGTAGTAGGCAGTATCAGTCGATGCACATTTTCGGTAGCGTTGATGAGGTTGAGTGTCGATCGATGGCCAGCTTGTCATGTCGATCGATGGTGCATTCCTTTTCTAGGAGGAATGATGTAACAGTTTATCTTCCTCATCAAGGATATGCATGTGTTGTTTGGTGTATGCGGTAATAGTGGGATTGTAGTAGTCGTTCTCCAAATCATATGGACAACTATCGACCGATTCGTCATGTGGTATGTCGGTCGATTTCTGAAGGCCACTGTCGATCGATGTTGATGTGTGCGTCTCGATCGACGCTGAATATTCCGTCTCGTACTCGGCTCCAAAGTTGCAAGCTGCAATGATTCCTGGATCATTGATTCTTCTAGAGATCGTCTGTGGCGTCTTGACTGGGATAGGGCCGTAGTGGGCATTAGGATCGATGAGTGTTAGACACAACTGGTTGGTTTCCAAGTTGCACACTGCTCCCACTGTTGACAAGAAAGCTCTCCCAAGTAGTAGAGAGGAGTTCCAGTTTAGCTTGATGTCGATCAATACACCTTTTGCTCCGTCGATCGATTATTCAAGTGTGATATCGATCGACGCACTCTAGTCAAGCTTTATGCATGGGTTGAATAATAGCTTACAAAGCTCACTAGATCAGCTCTCGCCTTGCTCATAGCAAGAAACATAGTTTTATTAGAATGTTTTCAGGATGAGAATAAAGCTCTCGCTTTTATCAATCAATCCAAAGGCAGGTTCTAGGTAGCTAATCTAGACATAGACATTAATGAACAATCCTAAAGATGATTATCACAACTCAGCAATCTATAGTTGGGGCTAATCCCTCCTAACCTATTTAAACCCTAAAATCTAACAATGGACTACTCAGACATGGCTAAGCAATTCATAACAGCAATTAAGTATGAAAACTTCATTAGAATAGTAAATATATATTAATGGAGTTCCAATCACAAATTATATCTTTGGATCTTCTCTCCAATTTATCAAAATCCTAAAAACGTTTGCTTGGAAAATAATAAAATTAGAAAAGCACACTCTGCCTCTAACATGGCGGCAAAGCTTAAATAATTAGGGTAAAACTCGTCAGGGGTAATCTTGTAAAATGGTGAAGACTTTGGCTCAAGTCGGCTGTGACCAAACATGCTTTCTGCGCGCTTCGCTGTCGATCGATACACAGATGTGAGTATCGATCGATTATTCCTCTCCAATATCGACCGATGGTCGAGCTCGATGGTCATCTCGGGTGATTGCTCCAAATATCTCCAAAACACTCCAAAATCATCACTTATCTCCAAAACACTCCTGATCTTATAAATATAATAAATAGACTCTATAATATAATAATTATTAGTAAAAACATCTATAAACTATGGCTGAAAATGGTCAAATCCATAGTCTATCAGGGATCCTGGGAACCGGGGTTCCTTCCAGCGGGGATCCATAGGCCGGTGTCCTGCCTGGGGTCTGGAGGAATTCAATACTTGAGTATTTTTCCCCTACCGTTTGCCCCTTATTGCTCGATTTCGTCATCGAATTCGGGGAATAACCTGTGCACTCAAGTCAACCGGAGTTGCTCATTCTCAGCAGGCTTCCCTCAGACAGGACATCGCTCCAGTAGTCCTGCGATCCCGGGTTCCATTCAGGTCGGAACCGTACTCTGAACCCGGGGGAGGATCAGCTTCCCCTATATCAGACTGGGGTCTGGTGCTACTTGGACTGCTGATTCTTGTCGAAAATGGGAAACTCTGGGCTTCAGATGGCGTCTTGGAGACGGCAGAGCCTAGAGCTCTGATGTTTTATGAAGAGGAGCTATATGCACTGATGTGAAGAGGATAGATCGGGGGGCTGGAGCCCGTACGGTTGACGATACTAGATGCTCTTTTTATTCTTTCAAAAGCATGCACTTTCCTTTTTGTAGGAAAGGTTTTCCCTTTCTTTTTTTTTTTTTTTTGCAGAGATCGGGTTTCCTTTTCGCCGCTTATTCTTTACGTCAAGGATTCTTCAGGATATTATTATGATTCCGCGGAAAAGGGAACGACCCGGATATAAATAGAGATTCACGATACCTCCTAGCTGGCCTCAACCAAACTCTAGCGCTGATTCTTAGCTGAGAAAGATGAATCCCGAGCTGCTCTCGTTTCCGTCCTTGTTCGTGGGTGGTCGTACAAGTCCGCGTCGTCCTTTCACCGATCCTTTCTCATCCCCCATTCTATCCTGGGGGAACGTTCTGGAGGCTGATAGTGAAGCGGTTCCGATGGCACCCCTGAGAAGGCTATGTTCTTGTTTCTTTGATGACGGTCCCCGTTCTGAGATCCAAGAGGGGGAGCTGGCTAACATGAGGAGGAAGTACGCGATTCATCCTTCAGTGGGGATGAGGAGTCCGACCGAGTTCGAACGCGCTCCGGATGGTGGAGCGGGTGAGATGGCTGTCTATGAGGCATACATGGAAGCAGGCTTCCAGGGTGTTATTCCTTCTCTTATAGACGAAGTGTCATCTTTCTTCGGTGTCTGTCCTTCTCAACTTACTCCCCTGACATGGAGGACATTAATGGCTATCCAAGTACTTGGAGAACTCCATGGATTTTCCATCGGGGTGCATGAGATTTTATACTCTTATAACTTTGCTCCTTTGGCGAACAAAGACGGGTTCTACCACCTTCGATCCCGTGATGGCGCCCCTCTGGTCGAGGGACCTTCGAGGGGTGTCAGGGGTAATCACCCCTTCGGGGATGGTTGGAACAGCCTGTACGTGTTCGTGAAGATTCAGGAGCCGGTGGGTTACCGTACGTCTTGGCCCACCGTGGGTAAGTTCTTCTTCCGAGTTTTGAATTTTACCATCCTTTTGGGAGCTTGATCCTGACGTTTTAGCTCTTGCTTTGTCAGATGTGTCTCGTCCGGTTTCCTTCGCTGGAGAAGCAGTGGCAAAGCTTATAATGGGAATTCCTCGGCGTTCCGCTGGGTGACCTTTCTGGTGAGCAGGGAGGCCTTGCGTCATAGGCGCGTTTGGGGTAAGCATTCCCTTTCTATCTGATAGGACTCTGTCTTGTTTTGTTTCTCATGATATATATATATACTTTTTGCTTCAGGGAACGTGGCAAGGTCTCCGGTATCGGTTGTCTATGACGAGTATCAGAAAGTTAAAGCATGAAAGCGGCGTCTTTCTCATACTCCTCCACCAAGACTAGCGAGGGCTGTTTTATCGGTTGGGGGTCTATCTTCTATCTCGTTAACAAGCGCCGAGATTATGTCTAACCGGAACCTTCTGGTAGATGCTCATCAGAGATTGACTAGTGAGGCACTCCTTCTCTGTGGCCAGGTGCAGGACATGATGGCTTGCCGGGACCTACTAATTCAGCAAGTGAGAGCTTCGGCTAGGTGGGAACTTATGAAGGAATGGCTGGAGAAGCGCATAGATCATTGGAATCCGGAAGAAAAATATCGGCGTCATCTGGTTTTATCTGGAGGGTTTAACCATCGATCAGAGAGCTTCTCCCAGGCTGCAACCCCGAGATCTGTTATAGGGTCGCGGTTCTCGGAGGGACCTCATTTCAGATTGATCTTCTATCTTTTGAGACTTTTTTTTGTCGCCTTCTTTTGAATAAAGGCTCTTTATAGCCCTCTCCTTGATTTTATGAATAATGATGCTTCATGGTTTCCCCTTTTACTCCTTGCTGTTGCATGCTTTTTCTTTAAAAAAACATCTTCTCGCTTGTTTCTCGATTGATGTGGGACTTTGTAGTCTATGATCCCTCTTTTCTCGTAGGTTGAATGATGGGATCTAGGGAGATGGGCTATAAATCAGAAGGTTTTCGAGTTAGAATACGGACTGTTGGAGTCTAGAGAATGATCTCGTAACCCGGAGGTTGCACGAGGACCCGGAGGTTGTGGAGGAGCCCGGAGGTTCCCCTTGATCATAAGGTCTTTATTCGAGACCCTAAGGTCTCTTCTCTAGGTCCTGGTACCGAGACTGGGGCCAGGAGGCGATGTAGGAACCCGAAGATTCTCTGACAGACCCGGAGATCGCTGGTTGGAACCCGGAGGTTTCTGTGATTGTGATTGGACCCTGAAGTCGTACAAGCGTACAGGGTTTTTCCTTTAGATCTGGAGATCGTATCGGGACCCTGGTGTATTTGGACCCTGAGGTCGTGTGGGAACCCGGAGGTTCTTTAGGGATGTAATGACTCCAATGTGCCATAGGCTGCACAGGGGTTCTATCCTTTTTTTCTAAAATTGTATTTAGGCCATTGAGGCCGTGTCGGAACCCGGAGGTTTGGATCCGGAGATCGCTGTTTGGAACCCGGAGGTTCTTTGAAGTTGTAATGACCCTGATGCGCCCTAGGCTGCACAGAGGTTCTAAATTCTTTTTATCTTTGGAACCCTGAGGCCACATAGGAACCCGGAGGTTCTTCTTTAGACCCTGAGATCTTTGATGGGAACCCGGAGACTATAGGGGAACCCAGAGGTTCTTCCTTAGATTTTATGCGTAGGACCCGGAATCGTTTGGGGAACCTTGGGTTTCCTCTTTAGATCGGGGGCTCACATAAGGACCCAGTGTTCCTTAGGAACCCGGGATGTTTTGTTTTTCGCAGGGACCGTACTCTGCCTTCCTAGGCAAGACTACTACCGGTACCTGTTTGGATTTTGCATTCTTCCGCTCGGAAGCTGGCCACTATCGAGTTCCTATGCTGTATTTTACTTCTGCAGGAAGTCACTGACAGGCTTAGAGGGTGCTGGTGTGTGTGTTATGACCCAAGTGCCAGGCTTACGCTACTTTCCACGTCTGGAGAAGCAGGATTTATATTGTTCCATGTATTTCACAGTACTTTTGCAATGAATATATACCATGTATTCCCTGTATTGTGTAGCTCGTAGTGTTTTAATACGGGTATTTTTCACATTGGTACTCTTGGGACCCCGATGCGCCTTAGGCTGCACAGGGGTTTTAGGTAGTTTTGACAGCATACTCAGGCTTGCGCATACCCATTCCTGCTTTACGTCTCATACCAGTTTTGATTCTTTGTGGGCGTGCCACTGTGGTCGTGCCACTTTTTGTGAGGGTTGGCCATGATCGGAGGTCTCTGGAGACCTGATCTAGCTCGTATGCCCCTTTAAGTATAATGATTTCCCCTCTGCTTTTATAGTCGGAACTATTTTATTATAAGCTTTGTCCGCAGACGTTTAGCATACATAGGAGTAGGAAATCATAATGCTTAAATAGTATATAGTAGTATAGAAATCATGGTCCGGAGACCGTATTAGAAATGATAGGCTTTGAGGTGCAGGGCGTTCCAGCAGTTGGGTTGTATTTTACCTTTGCTATCTTGCAGCCTGTAGGCGCCTGCTCTTCGTACCTCGATGACCTTATAGGGTCCTTCCCACCCGGGGGTGAGTTTCCCCGTCATTTTTTCTGCTCGTCGTATAACCCAGTCCCCTTGCTGGAAGGTTCTGGTTCTGACTTTTTTGTTATACGTCCTGGCGACGTCTTGATGATAGGACCAGTTTTTCAGTCGAGCGGCCTCTCTTTTTTCATCGAGCAGGTCGAGGCTTAGCGCCATCAGCTCATTATTCTCCTCCTGAGAGGTAGATCCGGAGACCGTTGTTCTTACGTGCATCTCCGTACGTACAATGGCCTCATAGCCGTAGACTAGCAAGTAGGGGGTTTCCCCTGTTGCTGTTTTGGGAGTTGTCCGGTAGGCCCAGAGGACTCCGTGTAGTTCTTCCGCCCACTTCCCGTGAGAACCCTCCGGTCGCTTTTTAAGCATGTTGACCACTGTTTTGTTCGTGGATTCGGCTTGTCCGTTAGAATGGGGGTGTCGGGGTGTGGCAAAAGTTAGTTTAATGCCCCAGTCCTTGCAGAACTCCTTGAAGTTGTGGCTCGTGAATTTGGGTCCATTATCGGTGACAATCTCGTGGGGGACCCCGAAGCGAGTGATTACGTTGGTCCACAGGAATTTGCGTATCTGGAGATCTGTTATGCGGCTGAGCGCTTCTGCTTCGACCCACTTGGAGAAGTAGTCAGTGACTATCAGAAGGAAGACTTTCTGCCCCGGCGCTATAGGAAATTTCCCTGCTATATCCATGCCCCAATTTCTGAAGGGCCATGGTGAGCTTATGGACTTGAAGTTCTCCGAGGGAAGCTTGGAGACTAGAGCGTGCCTTTGGCACTGGTCAAAGTGCTTGGCTTGTCTGTCGGCGTCGGCGGCCATCGTGGGCCAGTAGTAACCAGCCTTTCTGGCTCTGAGCACCAGGCTTCTGCCGCTAGAGTGGGATCCACAATCTCCTTCATGTAGTTCTACAAGGATTCTAGCGGCCTCTCGGGGTGTGACATACACCAGGTACGGGCCAGAGAAAGATCTCCGGTACAGCTTCTCCTGGGAGATACAGTACCTCGCGGCTTGCTTCTTGATCTTTCTGGCCTCGCTACGGTATTCCAGGAGGATGTCGGCCTCCAGGTACCGGATTAAGGGGGTCATCCAGGTTTCGTCTTCGACAGCAGAGACCTCCTTTGACGGGGGTTCCTCCGGGGTAGCTGGCCATTGAAGCACGAGCAAGGGGATACTCATGTGGCTATTTGTTTCAAGGGCGGATCCTAGATTAGCCAGGGCTCGGCTTGTGAATTTTGTTCCCGGGGGATTTGAGTGAGCTTGCAGCTTTTAAACTTCTTGATTAGTCGCTGAGCTATCGGCAGATACTGGATCATGCTGTCGTCTTTTGCTTGGTACTCCCCCTGTACCTGGTTGATTATCAGCTGGGAGTCGCCGAAGACCTGGATGTTCTATGTCCCCATTTGATGGGCGAGGGTTAGGCCTGCGATTAGGGCCTCATACTCGTTTTCGTTGGTGGTTGCTTTGAAGTTGCATCTCACGGTCCTTGAGCCTGTGTTTCCCGCTGGCGAGGTAAACACTATCCCCACTCCATCTTCTCTGACGCTGCTGGATCCATCAATGTATAGGATCCATTCTCCCTCTTCCTTAATTTCGCCTCCTCCCTCTTCCTTAATTTCGCCTCGGAGGCATACCTCCTACTATAAGACTTATACGATATATGATTACGTTTATTTTTATTTTTTTGACGTCAAACGGCCATTCTATTACTCAAGTTTGAGGTGGTCTGGGTAACCATACCGGAATAGAACAACCAATGAAAAGTAGCTCCCTATGAAAGCTCCTAGCAGTCTTAGCTAAAAAATCAGGAAACTGATTGCACAGACGTGGTACATGGGTGGTTTTGAAATCCGGAAAACAAATCTGCAGCGTCTCTATCTTCTCCAGCTCTGTCGCAAATCTTGGCCACTTCTGGGGTTCATTTATCATTGCGATCAGCTCTTTGCAGTCCGTTCCAAAGCTCTGGCACGGCGAGTGCTGAAGCATGTTCTCCATCGCCCATCGCAGCGCTTCTACCTCCGAATGCAACGCTGATTCACATCGAGTAAAGTTTCGTGTTCCCATAAGTTGTATGTCCTCCCTACTATCCATCCAGACCCATTCACATCCACTAAAGCGATCAGAAGCTATCTAAGATCTATCTAGCAAACAGCTATTACCCAAGCTTAAGACTTGGTTTACATCATTATTGATGTCCCGGACTTGTGGCGGTATCATCTAAACCAGATATTGCATATGAACTTTACAATGAAATATTAGTGTGTGTGCAAGATGTAAACTTTTCTTTTCGTGAATCTTAAAAAATGAGTTACAGTTATTTGGGATTTTTAAAACGACATATTAACGACAATTTGAACAGCAATAAAATTACAATTATTTGTGAATCTTTAAAATTTTCTCATTTCTTATTGGCCAATATCTTTTTGCAAGGATTGCTATCTACACCCTTGATTAGTTTTTAATCTAATGGTTCAGATTTCTCTTCCCCCTTCTCCTCTCTCCTTCAGATTTGTTTTCAGTTCCTTCACATTGAGCTTCTTCTATCTCCTATTCTCTCCTCCTTCCACACTTCGATAATATTTTACTTCATCATTCGTCTCACCTCCATATTCTTACTCCTATCTCCACTGCTCATGGCTCTCCTATCTCCACCGCTCACCTCATCCTCTTATCTCTTCTGCTCACCTCATCCTTTTAGATTCACCGCTCACGGCTCTTATGCCTCCACCGCTCATCACTCACGACTTCCTCCTATCTCCACCGCTCACAGCTTCTATCGCCGCTCACTCTCCTGTTCCATCTCTAGCTATCAATCGAGATTCAATCCCCTCAGGCTCCGGAATCCCGCCAAGAGAGACGGTCTTGAAGCGACCGGAGCAAAATGACGGCACTTCAGTTCCAGGCATACCTTGACGGCGCAAGACACGAAGGGCATGAAGATTTTTTATTTATTTAGGTTTAGGTTTGTATTGTAATCCATTTTATGTTTAAACCGGTTTAGTTTGTTAACCAAATTTAATTGTAACCCAGATTTTATTTATAAACTAATTTTGATTATTTATTTTGCAAACCAATTCCATTTTCTGTAAACTGGTTTAATCTGAAAGTTTTTAGTTACATGATTTAATTAATTTAAAACAAAATTTTAAAATACCACATTTAGGCATTGCGTCGTTAATTATTGACATTTAGAAAGTGAAGCTAATTAGCAACATATGGGTACGTTGTTACTTAGCATCAGAAACAAATGTCGAAAATAAGCGGTACTCCCTCCGTTTTATTTTATATTAGTCGTTTTAGAAGAATTTTTATGTTCCAAATTATATGACGTTTTCGGTTTTCTACGTAAAATTTATTAACACTTAATGTTATATGACCAATGATAATATATCTTCTATTTTATTATTGGTTGATTTGTGGTTAGGTAAATAATTAATGATGTCTTTGTTTAGAAAATATAAAAAATATAAAAAATTAGTGATTTATTAATCTATATGTACAATTCTAAAACGATTTATATTAAAAAAGGAAGAAGTATATTAGTGACGACAGATTGTCGCTATATAGTGAGGCAAGAGCCAATCATCATCAATGTCATAGAAATCTGTCACTAATTAACGATATTTTAACGATATATAAAATTTACGACACGAGATTAGGGACATTTTTTAGGATGTTGTAAATGTGACGCAAATCATGGTTAACAACATAAAATGAACATTTTTTACCGTCATTAATGATGTGTTTTCTTGTAGTGAACTGTATTTGTAATAGTCATATACCAAGTTTCTTCACTATTTGTAGAGATAACTTCTAGCTACATGCTTTTTCAAGTAATCAAGTTTTTCCCAAGAAAGTGCAATAACCACTTGAGGACTTCGTGTCCGCTCCATTTTCTGTCCAATCCACATCATAAGAACCAACACTATTTGTACTACGGTTGCGACCCATTCATTTTCTTTTCTTGGATTGCTTTTCAAGTATTTTATAACTTTCTGAACCATTTACAAGCAGTGCTGGAGTTGAGCTTGAATATGTTGATTTACTTGATTTATAGAAAAATATATGTGAATCTAGTAATGATAAGATAAATTAACTTACAACAAATATTTGAAGGGCATGGCAACTTTCTTGATATGGTATTATGATACTTCTTTTGAGAAAGATTAGTTTGAAGATGTTTTACTGAAAAGAAAAAAAACCCTAACTTTTTCTCTGTCCACGTTCCGAAAGTTAGATCTCTGTCTTTCTCCATCCACAGCCGCCTTTCCGGTGATGGTCTCCTCCTCCCCTAATGTAGAAGAAAAAGAAAAGAAAAATCAAACCCTCTAGGTGGTAGCCCTACTGGCTCTATCTCTTCTGCTTCATCCACCTCTCGCGACTCAGCGCTGCTCTCTTCGGACATCGCCGTTGACTAGCCAGATTTAAGGCCTCCAACTTTACCCAGATGACTTCCGATCCTGGCTAACCATTCATCCTAGTGGCACACCCACAGTGATAAGGACAAAGGGTATACGACTTAAGCAGGAATGGGCCTGCGCAAGCCTGAGTATGCTGTAAATACTCGGTTTCTGCATAAAGGCCACGTGCCATAATGTATGTCAAGATCCCTAGTACGAAATGTGCAGATTCTTTCACTAAAATGCCATGTTCTAAACAAAAATGCAGGAAGCACGGAGTACAAATTGAAGAGTACTCTAAACAAACCCCAGGGTTGATAAAGGGAGAAAAAAGTGCAAAGTCCGTATTACAGGAGCACACCAAAAACCCTGCTTACCCAGACATGGGAAGCAGTAAGACTGGCGCTTGCATCACTACTCCAGGTAGATTCACACCAGCACTGATCGATAAGCCTGGCAATTGCCTAACCCTTTTCAGGGTCAAAGTCACACCAGCACGAGATAAAAGTCTAACAGTGGCTTTCTGCACGAAGCAGAGTGCAGCATAATAAGACTTCGATAGTGGCCTACTTCCGAGGGGCATATAGTGAGGACTATGCCGAGACCGATAGTAGCCAACCTACGGTAGGCGGAGTACGGTCTAGAAGAAAACAACCTTCAGGTTCGAAACAAGAGTCTCCAGAGTCATTATGGGAATTTTATTAGCAACCTACCTAAGGGAGGTTGAATATGATGTCGACTTATCCATATATCCAAGTTCATTGACTTATATTGTGCATATCGGCAGTAACCTACCCAAGAGTGGTGGAGTATGATACCTTCAAATCATAACATCTAAGTTCACGAACTTACACTATTCTACGATAAGGGGAGAAAAGTGTGATATCAAAAATGACTCTGGGCTTAATAACATAATCTACGGATTTTCTTGTCAGTAGGAGCCCACCTGAGGGAGGCGTAATACGAAAATAAAAGAAAAACCTCGCGGTTCAAAATATTATGGATCCCCGATCGTGGGCTTAATAACCTCCGGGTTTCGAATCAGCCAATATGAAGGTCCATCACCTCCATACTTCAACAAATGGCCTCCGGGTTGAGAGTATGCAGAGCGAAGGATTTCTTCAAGGGAACGACATCCAAGCTTCCAAGTCCTAAAGAAAACATGCCTTACAAGAATTTAACTCTGCAGACTTACGGGTCATTACAGGAGAAAGACCCCCCTGTAGGTCTAAGCTACCAGCTCAAGAATCCATGTGTCAGATCGGAATCCTAGAAAACCCAGATCCTTGCTCCCGATTAGAGCAATGCCCCAACCAACAGGCTCAGAGAACAAAGATTAGGTTCTTGGAGGAAGTACTCGGAGCCCAAATTCAGTTACGAGTCAAACAACATATCTGAAGTACTATGAAAAAGAAAAATCTGAAATGCCTTTTTAAGAGAATGCCATAAAAGGCCGGATGTTCACCACAAAAAGGCATGAAGGCCTGTCAAAGTCTTAGAAACATAGAGGGGGCATCACAAAAAAAAAAAGAAAACCTCTACACGGGGAGCAACGTTCAAAGTAAACAAAAGAAAAACAAAGATTAGGGACATGACTTTTGTGGGAATCGAAATTCGCACCGTCAATTTCCGTAATCGGAGGAAAGTCAAGAAACCCTAACTTTTCCTGAGCTCCCGGATTCTCTGCGAGAGCCAACGACAAGTGACCAAATAAATGCGGAAAGTATGAAAAAATAACAAAACAAATTTATAGAAAAGGTAGATCTTATCTCGAATCCGCGTAAGAGCATTGTGATCATTACAAGAGATTATAAAAGCTTCGGCCGAAAGAGCTGTTAGCGAATTACTTAGTTCTAGCAACCTAAAACCTTAAACCTAGTTGAGTCGCAACTAGATAACAGAATACAAAAAAAGATACAAAAAAGGTTTTGATTGATTTCGGACTGAACCTTATGAAAGCCTGCCTACGTACCCCTTTCAAGGATCAAGCCAAACGTAGTTCGGTTGAAAGAGTAGAACAAGAGATCGAACCGCCTTTTTGAGTTCGTCTAGTAATCGAGTGCCAGTCATAGAAACACAACATATCGAGAATAATGCCTAAAGTTTCTAAGTGCAGAGAGTTCTAAGAGTGAAAAGAATTGTCCCTTTGCCTCTTCAACCTCGACGTCCTTATATACTCATCCTAGAGGCGGTTTGCTCTCTCCCTTTTTGCCCTTGGTCAAGTTTATCGCTCCACGGAAATATTCCATTTTCCTTCGATCTTCGTGTTTATCTTTGGAAACTTCACATTTATCCTCCGAACTTGAAATTTATCTTCTCCTGCAGAATAAAAGATAAACTGTCATAACGACTGGGCTTGATTTTGTATAAAATCGTGAGTGGGCTTTAGGCCGCGTTCTAGACCCATTAGGGCTGTTTTACGGCTTAAGCTTTTTTACAATTTATCGAAAGAGCACTTCCGGAATGACGTCGATTCCGAAGAAAGTTCAAATTTCTCGGATACTGGAGGCAGTTCAAGGTGTTTAGTTAACCACTACCGTTTTATACGATCAATTCGGATTCCATACGAGACAACGAGTTCTTACGGTTTTAAATCGTAAAGTTCCAATGGTGACTACGATCGAGATGAAACAAGAGCAAGTTCGATCCGATCTCGAAGGAGGGAGCTACGAGGATGGGATGAAGATAGATTAGTTGATCCAACTCGCCAAACGGGCTAGTTTGATTGCTTGTTCGGTCGAACTCGCCTGTGCGGCGAGTTGGACGACTTGTTCGGTCCAACTCGCCGAACAGGCCAGTTGGATGACTTGTTCAGTCAAACTCGCCGAACGGGCGAGTTGGACGGTTTTGCTCGGTCCAACTCGCCGAACGGGCGAGTTGGGAGATAGAGCCTTATAGTTGTTTCGTTGTTTCGACGTTCAGGATCCATTTGTCCGAGAATTCGAGTAACCTTTCTCGAGGGCTTATCGTATGAATCCTTTTCAGAATTCATACGAAACTCATGAATTTCAGTTTCCCCGTTATTATTTTTTTTAACTATTATCTCTTTGTTAAAGAGAGACATTTTCTTGAGAACTTTCCGAAATTATTCTGTCATGACCGATTTTGACCCCAACAATTAGCCCCCCAACTCGCTAGAATTTTTGCGATGTTCTTGCGAGCGGTTAGGCAGGTTAGGTAAGTTAGGTGGAATTAATGGTTGGAAGTACTGGTCTGCTCACTCTACTAAAAGTGGAGTGCGATAAGATTAGGGTTCCACCTTGTGAAGGCTGCCAACGTACCCTTGTCGAAGGGATCAAGCCTTTCTCAGATCGTCCTGGAGTTAAGATTCTTAAGACTTGTTTTCTAGTGAGACCATTACAGTCCGGTTTATATGTCATGTAGAGGTTATCAAGCATGTTGCTGCCGATGGCATTTTATATGGGACGTTTGTCGACCTCGAGACTAGCTTTGTTGGCTGTTTTAATGAATTGAGTTTAGCGTTTTAAGAGCATGTTTGTATTCGTATGAATGTAGAGGGAAGTTTATGAGTTTTCATATCATATTCTAACTCTTTGATAGATCGTTATATCGATGTTCGTTTTAGATGCGAATGTCTAAAAATTTTGCTTTTCGGAATTCATGAACGTTGGAACACAAACGAAGAGACATATTTTGGGATCTCGTATCTTTCGATATCTTGCCTAGAGATGTTAGAGACCAGTGTGCTGGGTTTAGGGCAAGACCTATGTCTAATCACGGCTTTAGGGGTTGAGATAACTACTTTGACTTACGTTTCCCGTATCGTTTTCGACCTGATTTCGTCATGCTTTAAAGTCTGCGATATGTTCTCGGCTTACGTGAATTGTATGGTAGGAATCGAGCATCTCTTCGAGGACAATTTTTAAATGTCCCGAAACTGCTTACCAAAATTTTGGAATTTTTATATAGCGCTATTACCCTTGTGTCGGGTGTACGAGAGGTATCTCTACGAGATGGCTTAGTCTGTTTAGGATGTTAAGAGTTTTTTCTGATCAGCATCAAACTTATCATTATATATTACTGTTTTTGAGTCTTCGTAAAGAATACATGTTTGAGAAGCAGTTAGTGCATATGACTGTTTGGTCTTCCAAGAAGGTGTTTTTATCGAGGAAGGTATATTTGTCGAAAAAACTTATGTCTTAATTAAAGCATCTGCGACGTCTCGCGATGCTGAAGATTGGATTTTCTTTTGTATGCCACGTTTCGTGGTTAAAATGTTTGCGGGCTTGAAGATATTTTGCGGTGTTGCAAGAGTTTAGTCTTAACCCTACGTCAGAGAAACATTTTTGGTTTGTTTGCGGATGTTTGCAGCCAAACTGTTGTTGCTGTTTGGATGCTAATAGTTTGATTTGCGATCAAGGAATTAGGACCAAGGGGGCGCATAAATTTGTCCATGGGAAGAAGCGTTTTCCTTCCTAGTGCTTTGTGAAGTGTTGGCCTTCCGATATCAATTTCGTCCATTTTTTAGGATGTTTCGTATAGATCTAGGACCTTTGTTACAAATTTTTCCTTACATGCCGCGTGTTATGGGTAAAATGTAGAGGGGGTAAAGTGAATTTTGGAATGTATTGAACTTGGTCGATTGTCGACAAGTTTAGGTTTTCCATTAACCGTTTGGTTGTTAGGATTGAGTTTTGTTACGAAGAATTTATCATATGATTTCCGACTATGGGTTATACGATAATTATTTTCTTAATAGTGATCTCACTCAAATTACCCTAAGGAGTGAATTACTCTCTCAAATAAGAGGTTCAATTGTAGTACTTAGGGATTAAATCCACAAGGAGCTAGGGAAATGATACCACTCAAATTACCTTAATGAGTGATTTATACTCTCTCAAATAAGAGGTCGAGTTGTAGTAATTAGGGATCAAATTCACAGGGAGCTAGGGAACCTAAGAAATCTAATATGATTTGTTAAGCTAGATGGTTTTAGATATTTAAATGTAAATTGCAGTTTTATATTGAAATTGGTTTGTTCAATTGATTTATTGATGTTTGGTGCTTAAAAAGGAAATAGTTAGACTTAGGGTTTTTATTCAGGAAACTTGGGATTATAATCCTACAGATGCCTAATGAGTTGCATGCATGATAATGTAAAGCTCAACTACTTAGTCAACAAGTCTATCAGCTTTCGCATGTTCAGACTTGTCTATTAAATAGATCTAATGATCTAAACTATCGTATGTCGACCAATAGAAAGTGTCGATCGATGATCCTATAGGGATATCGATCGATACACCTTTTGCTCCGTCAATTGATTATTCAATAATGATATCAATCAACGTGCTTCTAGTTAAGCTTAATGCGCGGGTTGAATGATAGCTTACTAAGCTCACTAGATCAGCTCTCGCCTTACTCATAGCAAGAAACTTAGCTCAGTTAGAATGTTTTCAGGATGAGAATGAAGCTCTCGCTTTTATCTTTCAATCCTAGGGCAAGTTCTAGGTAGCTAATCTAAAGACAGTGATTAATGAACAATCCTAATGACAATTACCACAACTCATCAATCTATAGTTGGGGCTAATCTCTCCTAACCTATTTAAACCCTAAAATCTAACAATGGAACTACTCTGACATGGCTAAAGAATTCATAACAACAGTTAGGTAAGAAAACTTCATTAGAATAGTAAATAGATATTATTGGAGTTCCAATCACAAATTATAACTTTGGATCTTCTCTCCAATCTATCAAAATCCTAGAAAATCTTGCTGTGAAAATAATAAAACAAGAAAAGCACACTCTGCCTCTAACATGGTGGCAAAGCTTATATAATTAGGTTAAAACTCGCCAGGGGCAATCTTGTAAATTGGTAAAGACTTGGGCTTCAAGTCGGCTGTGACCAAACGGGCTTTTTGCGCGCTTCGCTGTCTATCGATGTCAAGATATGAATATCGATCAATTATTCCTCTCCAATATCGACCGATGGTCGAGCTCGATGGTCATCTCAGGTGCTTGCTCCAAATATCTCCAAAATCCTCCAAAATCATCACTTATCTCCAAATCACTTATGATCTTATAAATATAATAAATAGACTCTATAATATAATAATTATTAGTATAAACACCTTTAAACCATGGATGAAAATGAGTCAAATCCATGGTCTATCAACTCCCCCAGACTTACCTTTTTGCTTGTCCTCAAGCAAAACAAACAGGCAGTCTCTCTGAAAGAGGTTTTAAAATAGCAGGGAGTCACATGATTTAAAAGTTAGAATCATAACCTCTGCAATATTGCAATCCACATCTAAAAAGTCTTAATCACAAAAGCACATTATACCATATCCTAGCTTAGCAACCAAATTCATCTAGCCAACAACTTAGCAAATCTTGTCTGACATTCCCCTCTACCAACCTCATTTATTAGCATAAATAAAATTGTAGGCTTTACCTTGGAGGTATCGATCACATGATGCAAGGACTTTCAAATAAGTATCTGGACCTGCAGGTAAACATTAGTTTCTATCCTCTCTCTCTACTAATTTTCTCTCTTAGTCAAAGTCTGATTATATTAGCAAGATCATTGACCAAGATTGGACAGGCTTCCATGAATCAAGCCTTAATGGTGGTTGCCACCAAGTCGCGTTCACTTCTTTTTGACCTATATCCTAGGATTATTTGCGAAGCAAGCTTTAATAGTTGTAGTTACCAAGTCCTGTTCTAGTCCTTTACTTATAGAATTCTTATGAAGCAAGCCTTAATGGTTGAAGCCACCAAGTCATGTTCGAATTTCTTCCTAATAAATCTCTAATAGATATGTATATAATAGTAATAATAATTTTTTTTTATTATCTATATTTCGAAAATAGAGAGAGAAAGAGTGATTAATCTATCAACACAAGGCTTTACCTTCCAGACTTGTTTGAAGAATCCGATCCCATGCATACCAAGCCCCAAGACAAGTAGTTGTGTCAAGTTTAGTGTTGGAGGTCAGCTTTGGTTCATTCAAACAATCTCAGCAAATGTGAATAGTTGTCAGGTTGATCCACTTTAGTATCTTTAGTACTATCTGCAATCAGTAAGTCTAGAATGGTGCTAAAGAGTGGTTAGATAACAAGCAAAAATCTATTAGTTCATAAGGACTTAAACTACACTGTCCCCAGTGTAAATTCAGTCGGAGTTATGGTGATAACTAAATCATAAGGACTCAATGTAACAAGTTAGAACGATATACCAGACCGGAATGGATGTCGACCGATGTAGGGATGTTGATGTCGGTCGCGGCAGGTTAGGCAATGTCGACAGCTTCTCGTCGGTCGATACTCACGGCAATCGTCTACTCGGATTTTTTTTTTGTTTTTTTTATATTACCTGAAATAATTAAAAACCAACATAAATAGTATATCAATAAAAACTAAATAAATATTACCTAATAGTGGGTTGCCTCCCACTAAGCGCTTTGTTATAGTCATTAAGCTTGACTTTGGAGGTGATTGGGCTAGTAATGTTGAGCACTGGGACTTGGTGGAAAACAAGTATCCATCTCTTCTTTGCGCTTGTTGAACCATGTACCAGCGAAATCTCTCATTGCTTCATCCCCTCTACGCCATTTTTCCTTCATTGTTGCAGTTGTGTTTTCCATCCTCGTTTTCCATCCTCTGCAATCTTTCTTCAAGACTCTCAAGGTTGAACTGATGTCTTCTAAGTGTGGCGTAAGTGTCAGCTGAGATCTCCTCTCCATGGTAATGTGTGTCGGACATGTCTGATGTTATCTTTGGTACTAGCTGGCCTCTGTTTGTAGCGTCGTCGACCGAAGTTCGATGATGAATGTCGGTCGATTTGTTGTTGCGTCTGTTGTTCGATGACGATGCTTCTGGTCGGCGGGTAATGTAACTCTGAATCTCCACCAATTCCCTTTTGCATAGCTTCAATCTTGGAAGTTAAAGCACTGATGCTAAGATCCATTGGGAAATAGATGTCATCACATCTCCCATCAAGCCTTTCTTCTGTAGTTTCCAGAGCTCTATAGATCTCTTCTACCAACTGATCTATTTCTTCCCTGGTGTGAAATTTTTCTTGAGACTTCATCGTATGTGGGCGTGGTGGATTGTCGTCGACCGATATTTGCATCCGATTGTCGATCGATGTGTGTTGACGAACATCGATCGATGTATGTTGATCTCTGTCGATCGATGACGATCGAGCAACGTCGGTAGCATGTTGAATTCTGGCTATGTCTTGCTTTATCTCCTCCATGCAAGTAGTTAGCCAACTTATACTGTCATTCAATGGATAGTAGACACCATCAAGCTTCATATGGAAAGCTTCTTTGTTCTTCTCTTGTTCACCACATACTCCATTGAACATCTCATTGATCTCGTCCTTGGTGTAGATCTCTGGTACCAGCTTGGTCTTTGTGAATAAGTTAGCATGTTCAGGAAGACATATGTAGCTTGGCTCATCTCTCGAAGCTCTCTCAAGAACTCTTCTGATATCCATGTTGTGAAGACGAATGGTGTTTCCATCTAGATCTCTGGTTTATCCCTGTTCATCTCCGTAGACTCCATACTGATCTTTCTCTTCCCAGTAGAATTTCCTGGTACCGTGTGAATCAAAATCTCTTCTTCAGAATTCTGGCTGTCTGTCGACCGATGTTGGGACGTCAACGTCGAACGATGGTCGAGTGGGATGGGGAGACCTTATTTCAAAGCTTTTGTCTATGCCACCAGCTGCGTCATAGAACTCTTTTTTATCTTTCTGTTGGTATTCTTGAATGTTGCGTTGAAGTACGAACAAATTTTCGGCTCCATTGGCTGTCTGAAGGATGTCTGCAATATCTTTTCGAGATACATTCAGTATACGTACGTCTTTTGCTCTTGCGTGGCCATCTGGGTACCTGAAAAAAACAAATTTGTCTGGAGTTAGATACTCGTTATTAAATTTATCTCTTTCGCTAACAGTGGTTATTGGTTTAGAGCGGTTGTCGATCGATGTTGAAGGATTTATGTCGATCGATGTTGAAGGGTTTATGTCGATCGATGGACAGTGTGCTCTGTTGATCGGACGCGTGTATCGTGTTCTCCCCAAGCAGTATCTGATCGATGTTGATCTGTTTCATCGAATCTTTGCATGTTGAGAAGTTCCTCATATGTGAAACCTTCATGTTGTTCATCTGCTCCTGGATCATATATTGTTGTTTCTACTGCATAGCTTTCGTGATGGTGATCATCTGCCCAACTGCCAATCGAGTAGTCTCCCTCTCTCACTCGATTCACTTCCGCGTCGATCGATGAGTAGTTGGCGATGTCGGTCGATGCTCATTTCCGGTTTCTCTGAGGAGGTTGAGTATCGATCGATGGTGAGCCAGGTATGTCGATCGATGGTGCATTCCTTTTCCAAGAGGAATGATGTAGAAGTGTATCCTCCTCATCAAGGATGGCTTTGTACTCAGTAGCTCGTTCATCCTCATAGTCTTCATCATACTCTTCTGTATGCATGTGTTGTCTGGTGTATGCGGCAATAGTGGGGTTGTAGTTGTCGTTCTCCCAATCATCTGGACTACTATCGACCGATTCTTCATGTTGTGTGCCAGTCGATTTCTGATGGCCGCTATCGATCGATGTTGCTATGTGAGTCTCAATCGACACTGAGTAGTCTGTCTCGTACTCGGCTCCGCAGTGGCAAGCTGCTATGATTCCTGGATCATTGATTCTTCTGGAGGACATCTATGGCTTCTTGACTGGAGTGGGGTCATAGTGGGCATTAGGATCGATGAGTGTTAGACACAACTGGTTGGTTTGCAAGTTGCTTACTGCTCCCACTGTTGACAAGAAGGCTCTCCTAAGTAGTAGAGAAAAGTTCCAATTTAGCTTGATGTCCAGGACATGGAAATCAACTGGAACTAGGGCATTACCAATCTGCACCTCTAGGTCTCTCACAATTCCTCATAAGTTTCTCTGGGAACAATCCACAAAAGTGAACAATTCCTGCGAAGGCTCCACCTGCAGACCTAGATGGTCTGCCATAACCCTAGGTAGGATGCTGAGAGATGCTCCTGTGTCGCACAAGGCATGTGGAAATGCAATACCCTTCATCGTGCATGGTATTGCAAATTGCCCAGGATCACTCTTCTTCTTCAATGCAATCCTCATCCTCATCTTTTCTCTAGCTTCACACAACATTCTCTTGATGTCTTTTTCTTTCTCTCTAGTTTCTCTAAAGAACATCCACAATCTGTGGGTATAATAGGCCTCTTCGAATGGCTTATCTAGAGGAATCCTGAAGACTCTCTTTCGGAAATTTTCCTTTTCCTTTTCATTAGCCCCCCTCTTCAGATGTTTCGCCACTTTTTCCTTTCTTCTCCTTAGGGTTCTTCTAGTAGGAACCCTATCCTCTTCCATAGGATCTTCTCCATCATCTGAAGGTGTCCTGACGGTCTCTGGTGAGTTTTCTGAAGGTTTGGGTGTGGGCCTGAGTGCATTAAGACGTGCAACATCTATCTTTGGCATCTGCACTCGGTAGGTAATAGGTGCTCGTCGATCGATGGGCGCTGGAGGTTGTCTATTGATACTGACATCTCTTTGTCGAGCGATAGTAGATTCTCCATGTCGATCGATGGAGGTATCAGCTCGTCGAGCGATTCTTACGTTATCAGAGCTGGGCGGATGTGGGTGTTTTGTGAACTCCTCGTAAGTCAGAATCCTCAAGGCATTGCAAGATGCGGTTGACTCCGTTGTTGTCATCGGTCGATGCTATGGACATCCTGTCGATCGATTTGGACTGGCCGACGTTGATCGTTGTTCAAAGTCTGGCGTCGATCGACACCAATGCGATCCACCGAAACTCATCAAACTTTCTACTTCGAAATCTCCTTCTTGCAGCTTCTCTTCCTTTACCACTTGCCAAAAATCATCCTCAATGATGACATTCACGTGGTGTTTCATCACATCATCCCCTACCCCTCTTGTCGAGTGATACCACTCAAATTACCCTAAGGAGTGAATTACTCTCTCAAGTAAGAGGTTCAGTTGCAGTAATTAGGGATCGAATCCACAAGGAGCTGGAGAACCTATTAAATCTAGTCAGGTTATTAATTCTAGGTGTTTGTTGTTTTTTGGGTTTAAAAGTAAATAGAAATCCTAATTGAGCAAGGCTATTGCTCTACTAACAAGATGATTGGGGGTGTAACTTTATTGGAAGGTATTAGATGCAGGGTTTCTATTCAGGTGTTGGAGATTATAATCCTATAGATGCCTAACAGTTGCATGCATGATATATTAGAGCTCAACTCCTTAATCACAGTGATCAGCGATGGCAATGTTTCACTGGTTAACTAACTAGATCTTGGATCTCAACTGTCGTCTTTTGATCCCAAGAAAGTGTCGATCGATGATCCTATAGGGATATCGATCGATACACCTTTCACAATATCGATCGATACACCTTTCACAATATCGATCCATTGTCAGATGACGATATCGATCGATAGCTTCTAGTTAAGCCCTAGGCGCATGTTGATAATGCTTACTAGTCTCCAAGATCAGCGGTTAGCTCTCTCTAGCAGTCCTAGCATGAAAGATTAGATTCAGGACAGGATGATCAAGGATGCTTGACACATGCAAATTCCTAGGTTCAATATTCTAGTTAGCAAGGCTAGAACAAGCATTAAGAACAATCAATCAATGAATATCACAACTAAGCAATTCTATAGTTGGGGCTAATCCCTCTAACCTATTTGAACCCTGAATCTAACAAGTAAACTACTCAGACATAGCTAAGCAATTCATGACACAAATATAGATAAAAACTGCATATAATAGAATAGATGAATCAATGGAGTTCCAATCACAAATCTCTCTATGATCTTCTCTCCTAAAACTCTCTCTCTCTCTCTTGCTGAAAGTAAGAATACAATGATGGTAAAAGCTCTCCTTGCCTCTTAACACTTAGGCAAGTATATAACTATTAGGTTAAAAACTCGTTAGGGATAATTTTGTAATTTGGTGAAGCCTTGGGTTTAAAGTCGGCTGGAACCAAGTCGCGCGTTCTGCATCTCGACATCGATCGAGGGTACAGGATGTACATCGATTGATAGCTTCTTATGCATATCGACCTCTAATGGTCAGCTCGGATGAAATCTCTTTCAAGCTCCTAAATGCTCCATAATCATCACTTTACTCCAAGATACTCCTGAACCTGAAAACATACCTAATAGGATAGAATATATAATATATAGATAGTAAAACACTTATATACCATGGATGAAAATGGGTCAAATCCATGGTATATCAACTCCCTCAGACTTACCTTTTTGCTTGTCCTCAAGCAAAACAAATAGACAATCTCTCTGAAAGAGGTTTGAAAACAGCAGGGACTCACAAATTTAAAACATAGAAATCATCACCTCTACAATATTGCAATCCACATCTAAAAAGTCCTAATCACAAAAGCACATTATGCAATATCCTAGCTTAGTAACCAAATTCAACTAGTCAACAACTCAGCAAATCCTTCTGACATTCCCCTCTACTAACCTCATTTCTTAGCATAGATATAAAAATGAAGGCTTTACCTTGGGAGTATCGATCACATGATGCAAGGATTTTCAGACAAGTATCTAGAATTGCAGGTAAAAGTTAGTTCCTAATTTCTCTCTCTCTAATTTCTCTCTCTCTAATTTCTCTCTTGAGTCAAAGTCTGCTTTTATTGCAAGATTAGTGACCAAGATTGGACAGGCTTCCATGAATCAAGACTTAATGGTGGTTGCCACCAAGCCCTGTTCACTTCTTTTTGACCTATATCCAAGAATTCTTTGTGAAGCGAACCTTGAAGATTGCCGCCTCCAAGTCCCGTTCGAATTCTTTTTACTGGAATCTTAATGAATCAAGCCTTAATGGTTTTAGCCACCAAGTCCTGTTCAGATTCCTCCAAACTAAATCCTAAGTCCTATTTAAATAATAAATTTCGGAATTTCTTCTTGTTTTTTTGTTTTTTTTATTACACTAACTACTCTAGGGTCGAAATACAGAGAGAAAAAGTGATAAATGAATCTACACAAGGCGTTACCTTCCAGACTTGTCTGAAGAATCCGATCCCATGTATACCAAGCCCCAAGACAAGCAATTATGTAGGTTTAGTGTTGGAGGTCAGCTTTGGTTCCTTCAAACAATCAAGGAAAGTGTGTATAGTTGACAGGTTGATCCACTTTAGCATCTTTAGTACTATCTCTAATCAGTAAATCTAAAATGGTGCTAAAAAGTGGTTAGACATTCAAGTATAAATCAATAATAAGATCATAGTCCCTTTCTCATAGCTAAGTATAATTTTATTAAAATCCTTTTAATAAGAATCAAAACAAATAATGTCAGTAAACCTCACCCCAGACGTAAATTACACTGTCCCAGTGTAACACAGTCGGAGTTATGGTGGAAATATATCATAAGTACTCAATGTAACAAGTTAGGAAGATAAACCTGACCGGAGTGGGAATCGATCGATGTGCATCGGTATGCATCGATCGTCGCAGGTGTCAGCATGTCGATCGATGTCGACGTCTCATCCACGGTCGATATGGTGATCATCATCCTACTTGGGTCTTGCAATAAATCTGAAAGAATAAAAACGAAAGTAAATACTAGTAACTCAGAAAACCAATTAAAATTACCTAATAGTGGGTTGCCTCCCACTCAGCGCTTTGTTATAGTCATTTAGCTTGACTGTGGAGGTGTTTGGCTAGTTGGTGGAAAGACAGCTACTTGTTAGGAAACAAGCAACCACCTCATCTCTGCACATTCTGGACCAAGCTCCAATGAAACTTCTTGTGGCCTCATCGTTTCTGGTCCATCTCTCATCCATCTTCTGTATTGCATTTGAGATGTTCTATAGCCTCTCCTGAAGAGTTTCAATGCTGAACTGATGTCATCCTATCCTGTCGTAGGCGTATGCTGATAGCTCGTTCAGTTCCTCGTGCATTGACTCTATCTTGCTGTGTATCAGCTGCTCGTCGTCTGATGTAGACTTGGTATCGATCGATGCGACCATATGTTTATCGATCGTTGCTGGTGCAGTACTGTCGATCGATTTGGAGCGTGCTATGTCGATCGATGCTGATATTTGGTGTTGAGATGTGAGTTGCCTTTGAATGGCTTTGACTTCCATTTGTAGCCACTCTGCTTGGCTATCTAGTCCACCGAGTCGAACGTCGAATGGAAAGTAGATGTCATCACACCGCTTCTCAAGTCGTTCCTCCATGGTGTCTATAGCAGTGTAAAGCTTTGATGTGATCTGATCAACTTCTGCTGCTGTGTACGGAAGGTGTTCTGTAGGTTTCCTGTCGTCGAGTGATGCCATACAGAACCTATCGATCGATGTCGATCCTTCATCCTGAAAATCATGTTGATCATGAAGCTTGCCAATATCCTTCTGGACTTTCATCATCTGCGTAGACAAGCTGTCCAACTATCGCATGATAGGTGAGGTGAAACGGTCGTTCATATCCTCATAAGATTGTAACCTATCTTCCATGGCTGCGAACTTGCTGTCGATCGATGTGATGGTGCAGATATCGATCGATGTGGCTGGTTGTGGATCCTTCTTGTGAATGGTGTCCAAATCTTGCTGTAGCAGATCAATTCTCGTGCTTAACCAGTCCAAGTTGTTGTTGAGAGGGTTGTAGATGTCGTTAATCTTCGTGTTGATGTATGCGATCTCCCATTCATCCTTTTTCTCTGCCAAACTTTGCGGTTCTGCAAGGATTTGGGATGTCTGTGGCTTGAAATCGATCGATCTTGCTTTGTCGGCGTCGATCGATGGCGATGTCGTAGCTTCCTTTTCGAGGCTGTGCTGCATACTCTCAATCTCTGTCCTCATTTCTGCCATACTTCTGAAAAGATCATTGTAACCTCTGTCCAAAGGCTGATAGGTGTCATCTACCAATGTCTAGAGTTCATCTCCTAGCCTTTCCTGAGCTCCACAAATACCAGTCACCATCTCATTAATCTCATCCTTGGTATAGATCTCTGGTGCCAGTCTTGTAGGTGTGAAAGAAGTGGCATGTTCTGGAAGACATATGTGACTCTCTTCATATAGTGATGTTCTTTCCAGAATTTTTCTGATGTTGTCCTTGGTAACATGGATCATCTCACCAGCTATGCTCCTTGCATATCCAAACTCATCTCTGTAGACTCCATATTCGTCCTTCTGTTCCCATCTGAACTTTCTGGCTCCATAGATGTCATAAGCGTGCTGTCCAAACTTGTAACGTCTGTCGATCGATGGTGAGGGTGTCTTGTCGAGCGACATTGGTGTTACCCTGTCGAACGATGTTTGAGCAACCTTGTCGATCGATGCGTGGCTAACTGCTCGGTATGATTGGTCTGAACCAATTGCTGTTGTGTTAGCCCCTGGATGTTCGTCTGGAACTTTTGGAATGTTGTCTGGAATGCTGCGTTGCTGCATAAACAAGTTGTCTGGTCCATTGGTCACCTGAAGAATGTCTGCTATGTCCTCTCTGGATACTTTTAGAATTATTCCATCCATAGCTCTTGCATGGCCATCTGGGTCCCTGAAAATACCAAATTCATCAGGAGTTAGAAAACTGTAATCCATACTCATATTCTTCTTAGTAAATAAAGAAAGTTGAGGTTTAGAATGAGTATCGATCGATGTTGATACTGGAGTATCGATCGATGGTAGACGTTTGTCTGCGGAATTAGGGTTTTTGGATTGAATGCTCCTCCTGGATGTTCCTTCTGATTGGTTTGTGGGAGCATTCATCTTTTATGCTTCGGTGTCGTGAGAAGTAATCTGGGGTGCAAAACTCCTTATATAGGTATTGGTAAACCTACTTGGAATTGGAATATTCCCTTTTTCCTTTTCAAAGGCGGCGGCTTTAATATCGATCGATGTACCAGGTATGGTATCGATCGATGCATAAGAACGTTTTGCTGGATGAGGGTGGGTATCGACCGATGTTGAGTTAACTCTATCGATCGATGGTGGAGACGTGTTGTTGAGGGAATGGCCAGAATATCTGTCATCCTGCATAGCAATCTCTATAGCTCTTTCCTTCCAGTAATCTTCATCATACTCCTCTGTAGGATCCTCATTGGATGAAGAAATTACAGTATCCACTGCAAAACTTTCATGGAATCCACTGTCTGTCCAACTGCCTATTGAATAGTCACCTCGTCCTCTGTTGTTGGGTTGTTAAAAGGCAAAGTCTGGATAACACTGATCTGGTAATGTGAAGTGGTCTACCGGTTGCTTCCCGTTGAGCGACGTGGGATAGCGTTCATCGGTCGTCGGTGACTCATTGGAATCGGTCGATGAAACAGTGTAAGTGTCGATCGATTCGGAGTACTCTGTTTTGTACCCTGCTCCACAATGGCATCCTGCAGTGTAGCCAAGATCATTTCCAAGCTCCACGAGGTTGACCTGTTGTCTCACAACTCGAACTGGGTCATAATGGATGTTTGGATCTATCAGTGTTAGAAACAAAATGTTGGTGTTCATGTCACTTACAGCTCCTACTGTAGCCAGGAAAGCTCTTCCAAGCAGAAGTGAAGAGTTCCAGTTTAGCTTTATGTCAGGGACATGAAAATCTACTGGGACAAGGGCATTACCAATCTTTACTTCAAGGGCTCTTATGATGGCTCCTTAGCTTCTTTCTGAAAGATCCACGAAGGTGAAAGATTCTGATGATGGCTCTATTTTCAGACCCAGCTGGTCTGCCATAACCTTAGGTAGTATGCTGACTGATGCTCCTGTGTCACAAAGTGCATGGGGAAATTCAATACCCTTCACCACACATGGTATTGCGAACTTCCCAGGATCACTCTTCTTCTTCAATGTGATCCTTAGTTTCATCCTTTCCCTGACATGATGAAACATTCCCCTAATGTCCTCCTCAGTTTCCTTAGTCTCTCTGAAGAACATCCACAACCTGTGTGTGAAATAAACTTCATCAAAAGGTTTCTCCACTGGGATTCTGAGGACTCTCTTAGTGAAACCATCCATCTCCTTCTCATTAGCTTCCCTCTTAAGGTTCTTAGGAATCTTCTCCTTCCTCTTCCTTAACCTTCTTCCTTCAGTTGCCTCATAAACTTGCATAAGCTCTGGTGTAGTGTCTGAAGCGTTGGTTGTAGGTTCTGGTGGGTTGGCTGATGGTTTAGGTGGTGGTGTGAGTGCGTTGATTCGGTCATTATCAATGGATGGTAACCGCACTCGGTAGGTGAGAGGTGCCCATGGATCGATGGGAGATGAGGGGGGTCAATCGATGTCGGTCTCTCTATGTCGGTCGACTGCTGGCTCAAGCGGTCGATCGATTTTGACGTAGAAAGGGGAGGGTGGGGGAGGATATTTTTCTGCGAATTCCTCATGAGTCATGATTTGAACTGCACTACACTCCGCAGTCGATTCAGCAGACGACGTCGATCGATGTCGATAGTAATCTGTCGATCGATCTTCGTCATGGTCTGTTGATCGATGTGTATCCATTGACATTGGTCGATATCACTGTGATCCGCCGAAACTCATGGAGCTTTCAACTTCGAAGTCTCCTTCTCCAAGCTTCTCATGCCTCACCACTTGCCAAAAATCATCATCTATGATGGCATTAACGTGGTGTTTTGCTTTCTCAACTCTTGCCCCTCTAGCCAAGGCTTCTTGCCTCTTTACAGTGTCTCTAGTCTGAACTACTTGCATTTCAAGCTTCCTAACCTGAGTCTCTAAGGTCTCAATTCTTGTGTTCAGACTGTTGTAGGCGGAATCTATCTTCTCTTTGAAATCCACAGTGATTTGTTGCTGTCCTTCCAGAACTCTGTCAAGCATTGCTTCATTCTTGCTCTCCTGAGTCTGTGGTGGAGGATTCTGGTAGAATGGGTTTCCATAGCCTCTGCTGTTGTTGCTGAAAGGTTTCTGAAACTGTGAACTCTAGTTATTCCTCTGACCATTGCCATAGAAGTTTCTGTTTCCACCCTGGTTTCCAGACCTCTTAAATCCAGTACCTCCAATGTAGTTCACATCTTCTTCTCCTTTCATGTCTACAGCCTCTTCTCCTTCAGCTGATAAGACCTGCTTCCTGAGAAGCTCATGAAATACATCTAACTTTGCTCTAACTTCGTCCATCTGCTCCTTCCCTAGGGATGCAACAGACTTCTTTCTTTCAAAGTCAGTGTTCTTGGTGCTGCTGCTGTTTGCTAGATTTTCTATCAGTCTCACAGCTTCCACCGGATTCCTGGAGTTGAAGTTTTCCTCGCTAGCTGTATGAAGAGCCATCTGATACCTCAAGGCGATACCTCTGAAGAAAGTGCTTAGCAGTTGCACTTCGTTGAATCTGTGGTGTTGACAGTCTCGTTGGAAGAACTTGAATCTGATCCACGCGTCTTTGAAAGAATCTCCTGTCTCTTGCGCGAATGTAGCTATTTTGCTTCTCAAGTATTCAGCGCGTGCCTCATTAAAGAAGTTTCGCAAGAAAGCATTCTTGATTTCGGCCCAGGATGTTAGAGATCCTGTGGGTAGCTGCTTAAGCCAGTGCATCGCTTCTCCAGTCAGAGAATACTTGAAGAGCTTGCACAATAGGTAGTCCTCAGGGACTCCATCCATACGAATAGCAGCGATAAGATCCTCAGACCTTTCAAGATGGTCCATAGGATGCTCGTGCGGTAACCCAGAGTAGGATATCTGCAACACGAGTGTGTAGTACTGAGGCTTCAGCTCGAAATTCTGCTTCTGAATCTCTGGAAGTCGAATAGCTGATATGTTGGCGTAGTACTCATCTGGACGATTGTAGTCGGCCAGTGCCCTTGGTCGAGCAGCCTCTTCTACAGGTTGAGCAGCTCCTGTAGCATCAGTATCAGGGATTACATTCCCCTAAGCGTATAGTTTCTGACCTGTTACATTACGCAGATGACCATCCTGGTCATACAGGTTTCCATTCTCATCCTGTCTGAGAATAGCAATCGCAACCATGCTTCACGAATGAGGATCGATCGATGTACGCGGTGTAGTGTCGATCGATGTCGAACGAGGTAAATTGATCGACGATGAAGGTCGGGTGTCGGTCGACGGTTGGGTGCAAGAATCGGTCGACGTGAAAGATGCTGCGTCGATCGATGTGGAACGTTGGTCTTTGCGGATCGAGCGTTCCAAGTGAGCAGGATCTTCTGAGAATAGCAAGTGTTTGTCCTTGTTGCTTCTGGTACTGCTGGGCATGCACCTGAAAAGACAAGAAAAAATTTTGTGTCAGAATGGGGGTAGAGAAAAGAATAAGAATCAATAACACTAAATCTAATGGCGATCAAAGCTCTCTGGCAACGGCGCCTAATTTGATACCACTCAAATTACCCTAAGGAGTGAATTATTCTCTCAAATAAGAGGTTCAGTTGCAGTACTTAGGGATCGAATCCACAAGGAGCTAGGGAACCTATTAAATCTAGCCAGGTTATTAATTCTAGGTGTTTGTTGTTTTACGGGTTTAAAAGTAAATAGCAATCCTAATTGAGCAAGTCTATTGCTCTACTAACAAGATGAATGGGGGTGTAACTTTATTGGAAGATATTAGATGCAGGGTTTCTATTCAGGTGTTGGAGATTATAATCCTATAGATGCCTAACAGTTGCATGCATGATATATTAGAGCTCAACTCCTTAATCACAGTGATCAACGATGGCAATGTTTCACTGGTTAACTAACTAGATCTTGGATCTCAACTGTCGTCTTTTGATCACAAGAAAGTGTCGATCGATGATTCTATAGGGATATCGATCGATACACCTTTCACAATATCGATCGATTTTCAGATGACGATATCGATCGATAGCTTCTAGTTAAGCCCTAGGCGCAGGTTGATAATGATCACTAGTCTCCTAGATCAGCAGTTAGCTCTCTCTAGTAGTCCTAGCATTACAGATTAGATTCAGGACAGGATGATCAAGGATGCTTGACACATGCAAATTCCTAGGTTCAATATTCTAGTTAGCAAGACTAGAACAAGCATTAAGAAAAATCAATCAATGAATATCACAACTAAGCAATTCTATAGTTGGGGATAATCCCTCTAACCTATTTGAACCCTGAATATAACAAGTAAACTACTCAGACATAGCTAAGCAATTCATGACACAAAATATAGATAAAAACTGCATAGAAACAGAATAGATGAATACAATGATGGTAAAAGCTCTCCTTGCCTCCTAACACTTAGACAAGTATATAACTATTAGGTTAAAAACTCGTCAGGGGTAATCTTGTAATTTGGTGAAGCCTTGAGTTTAAAGTCGGCTGGAACCAAGTCGTGTGTTTCGCGTCTCGACATCGATCGATCATAATCTTCAATCGTCGAGGCTTCTCTTCTGTATCGATCGACGACACTGGATGTGCATCGATCGATTGCTTCTTCTGCATATCGACCTCTAATGGTCAGCTCGGATGAAATCTCTTTTAAGCTCCTAAATGCTCCATAATCATCACTTTACTCCAAGATACTCCTGAACCTGAAAACATACCTAATATGATAGAATATATAATATATAGATAGTAAAACACTTATATACCATGGATGAAAATGGGTCAAATCCATGGTATATCACTTATTTGACCTGCCTAACCGCTCGCAAGAACATCGCAAAAAATCTAGCGAGCTGGGGGGCTAACTTTTGGGGTCAAAATCAGTCACGGTGGACTCAATGTCGGAAAGTTCTCAAGAAAAATGTCTCTCTTTAAAAAGAGAGATATAATTCAAAATTAAAGAGAAGTGGGGAAAACTAAATCGAGTTTCGTAACAACTCTGAAAAGGTTTCACACGATCTTCGAGAAAGGTTACTCCAGGCCTCGGACAAGCATGACACGCCCTAAATTGAAGGATCACTTTAGCTGGGTGTTGTATATGATCCGAAAAGGCAAATGGCACTTCTGGAACTGGGATGGATTGAAAGGATCATCAAGAGATGTGAAATGACTCTTGATATACCCACGATCTAAGGCTAACCACCTAAGAAAGAATGTAGTGCATTGGCTAACCACCAAACAAAACACAAAGATGAATTTACTGACCACCAAATTAACAAGCCGGTTCACACCAATGAACTAGCTAAAGAACTCCCTCTCTCACTCTGAGAAAAGAAGAAACCGAAAATAAACTCAAACTTAGACTGATTTTATTCATAGAATGAGACTACATATATAAATAGTGTTTGTAGTAAAAGAGAAATAAATAAGAACTAGGAAAATAATATATAGGAAATAAAAATATTGACAAGAAATAATAAATGAGTCAAAGACTTAGTCTTCCGTGCAGATTGGTCAAGGATGAACCTGGAGGATGACCCTTCGGCTATTGTCCAGGTTCATCCGAACCAGATGGGTGCACGGCGGTAAGGAGAAGGACACACGTGGGACTGTCCGGATGGTCCGCCGGGTGAGAATACATGTTCGTCTTTGGGTTCTTCCCAAGCTAAGTCTGGCTCGACTATTGTCCTTAGAATGTCGAGATGGTCAGTAAAGATGAGCTCTGGTACAGTAAGTTCGGTAGTCTGGTCGTGGTTCCAGCCGAAACTCCATTATGGACGTACGCGGGATGATCCGGTACACGGCTCAGTTAGTCTGATTGGTAAAGTCGGATGGGGGAACCTCTGTTAAATTTTTAGAACGTCCTGATCTCCAGGCTAAGCTGGTTCCATGTACTGATCCATGGACTGGGGCACATCATTCCCTCCCTCTTCAAAAAGATTTGTCCTCAAATCTGGAACATTAAAAGGAAAAGAATTATAAGCAAAGGAATCATAATCAGAACATTGCTCACCTTGAGTTTGGTCTGGTTTTTGAATGGAAGAAGATCTTTCTTGGTTTGCTTCATGACCACGGTTTTGTTCTTCATCTGGCCCTTCTTGTATTGACACAAAGCTTCCAAGACCAAGGTCATAGGCACCAATATCAAGAGTATTCAAAGGACCAGAAAATTCATTCTTGTTCAAATGTTTTTAGAATCTTTTTCAAACTGAAAAATCAATTCAAAACTACTTGGATTCTCCAGTTGTAAAATGGTTAATTGCAAGCAAGATTCATCAGGAATTAATTCAGATTGAGAAGAAAATAAGTTCTTATGCTCACAAGATTTCAAACTTGCCATTGGCTCATGTGTATAGTCATCCAAAATTGGCAATAGGTCTGAAAATTCTTCCTTTTCCGGCTCGGTTTCAACTTTGTCATTCTCCAAAGTCACCAACGGTTTTGGTTTTGGCACTTGTTAGCATAATGACCAATCCTATAGAATTTGAAAAAACCTGGTAGAATGAGTTTTTCTTATGGTTTTCACTGCTTTGCTTTTATCAAAAGAAAACACATTAGTTTTCAAATCGGAATTTGAAAGAGAAGAAAAATTACATTGTTGTTTTAGTGCAGAAGAAGTGTTGGTGTTTCCCTTCTCTTTGAGTTGATGAATAGCAAAAATTATGCAACATCTTCTTCAAACTTGCATAAGTCTGAAGCTCATTCCGATCAAGCATATCACAGTTGCTTCTCTTGGCTTTGGTGAAAGGACTAGCAACGATCACCATTTCTGACCCTCTTCACATCATCATCTAACATGTTTTGTCTATTCCTTTGGTTTCTTTGTTTCTGCACAAAATCAAAACCATTAGAAGCAAAATGTTTCTTATCTCCAAAAATCAATTTCTCTTTTTCAAACATGGTTTTAAAAGGATACAAAACATCTTGTTCTGGTTTTGAAGCCTAATTTGATTTCTTGTGAAGTCCAAACATCCTGAAAAACAGTTAACAAAAGGGTTAGCAAATAAAAATCCTAACACTCTCATAGTGTTTAGCTCAAAATTTTTAGGTGATCACTCAAGGTTCTTTTCACTAGTTCAAAGGATGATAGGCAGTCAATCAGCAATCAAAAACCAAAACAACCTTTTATGGGTAAAAGGAAAGAGAAAGAAAGATGAAGAGATTTTTATATGGATCCGCCTTATCTGTCCTAAGGCTGGGTTTCTCTTCAACCAGCAGGGTTTCTCTTCAACTACTCCCCATGGATTTCTCTTCAAAAGTGATTCAAGCCAAAACGTTTTCTTTTTAAATCTTTTTTTTATAACAGGCGATCACAAGGGAGTAAAGGTACAGTCTGGATCCAACAAGAAATAATAAAATAAATTTGTGAGGAGATGAGAAGATGAAAATATGAAATGAAAACAAACCAGCCAAAGTGGCTCTGATACCACTTGATGCGCCCTAAATTGAAGGATCACTTTAGCTGGGTGTTGGATATGATCCGAGAAGGCAAATGGCACTTCAGGAACTGAGATGGATTGAAAGGATCGTCAAGAGATGCGGAATGACTTTTGATATACCCATGATCTAAGGCTAACTACCTAAGAAAGAATGTAGTGCGTTGGCTAACCACCAAACAACACACAAAGATGAATTGGCTGACCACCAAATCAACAAGCTGGTTCACACCAATGAACAAGCTAAAGAACTCTATCTCTCTCACTCAGAGAAAAGAAGAAAACGAAAATAAACTCAAACTTAGACTGATTTTATTCATAGAATGAGACTACAAATATATAGTGTTTGTAGTCAAAGAGTAATAAATAAGAACACGGAAAATAATACATAGGAAATAGAAATATTGACTAGAAATAATAAATGAGTCAAAGACTCAGTCTTCCGTGCAGATTAGTCAAGGATGACCCTTCGGCTACTGTCCAGGTTCATCCGAACCAGATGGGTTTATGGCGGAAAGGAGAAGGACACACGCGGGACTGTTCGGATGGTCCACCGGGTGAGAATGCATGCCCGTCTTTGGGTTCTTCACGAACCAAGCTAAGAGGAGCTCTGGTACGGTCAGTTCTGTCGTCTGGTCGTGGTTCGAGCCAAAACTTCATTCCGGACGTACGCGGGTCGATCCTGTACACGGCTCTGATTGGTACGGTCGGATGGGCGAACCTCGGTTGAATTGTTCAGAACATCCTCATCTCCATGCTGAGCTGGTTCCATGTACTGATCCATGGACTGGGGCACATCAAAACAGATCCCGAACAGTGAAACAACCATCGCCCAACTCGCCGAACAGGCGAGTTGGACCGAACGAGCAGTCGATCTCGCCCATTCGGCGAGTTGGATCAACTAGCCTGCCTTCATCCCGTCATCGTAGCTCCCTCCTTCAGGATCGGATCGAACCTGCTCTTGTTTCATCTCGATCGGAGTCACCGCTGGAACTTTATGATTTAAAAATCGCAAGAATTCGTTTTCTCGTATGAAGTTTGAATTGATCGTATAAAATGGCAACAGTTAACTAAACACCTCAAACTGCCTCCACTATACGAGAAATTTGCACCTTCTTCGGAATCGACGCCGTGTCGGAAGCGTTATTTCTATAAATCGTAAAAACATTGAAGTCGGAAAATGGCCTGAAAGGGTCTAGAATGCGGCTGAAGCCCACTCACAATTTTATACGAAATCGAGCCCAATCGTTATGACGGTTTATCTTTTATTCTGCATGAGAAGATAAATGTCAAGTTCGGAGGATAAATGTGAAGTTTCCAAAGATAAACACGAAGATCGAAGGAAAATGGAACATTTCCGCGAAGCGATTAACTTGACCGTGGGCAGAAAGGGAAAGAGAAAACCGCCTCTAAGAGGAGTACATAAGGACGTCGAGGTTGAAGAGGCAAGGGTAGACAATTCTTTTTACCCTTAGAACTCTCTGCACTTAGAAATTTTAAGCATTATTCTCGACATGTTTTGTTTCTATGACTGGCACTCGATTACTAGACGAACTCGCAAAGGCGGTTCGATCCTCGAAAGGGGTACGTAGGCAGCCTTTCATAAGGTTCAGTCCGAAATCAATCAAAGCCCTTTTCATATCTTTTTTGTCTTCTGTTATCGAGCTGCGACTCAACTAGGTATAAGGTTTTAGGTTGCTAGAAGTAGGTAATTCGCTGACAGCTCTTGCAGCCGAAGCCTTTATAATCTCTTCTAGTGATCGCAACGCTCTTACGCGGATTCAAAATAAGATCTACCTTTTCTATAAATTTGTTTTGTTATCTTTTCATATTTTCAGCATTTATTTGGTCACTTGTCGTTGGCTCTCGCAGAGAATCCGGGACCTCAGGGAAAGTTAGAGTTTCTTGACTTTCCTCCGATTACGGAAATCAATGGTGTGAATTTCGGTTCCCACAATCCATTCGGTATACTCTAACTTCTGCGCAGCTCCTCCATAGTTTTGCTTATCCAAGCAATACTGTTGTTGAGAGGGTAGTAGTTGGCATCAATTTTGTTGTAGAAGTCCTCAAATATCGTATCCTGATCCTGCCAAAATTTCTTCATCAACTCCATGAATTCATCTCTACTATATGCATCCACATCAGGCGGATTTGGGAGTGTAGGATTAATTCCATGCATCTGAAAATATTCCTCCTACTGTGGTAAACCCAAATAATTCCCTCATGACTTATCTACCATCTCCAATATTGCTTTTATATCCTCCTTAAAAACATTGATGATCCTCCCATCCAGTGCTTTTGCATTGCCATCCTCATCTCTGTATACTCCATACTCATCAAGCTGCACTACACAAATCTTCCTTCTTGTAGCAAAAACACAAAGCTCTCGACGTGGTCTTCGCCTGCCCAACTGCCGACCGATGCATCAAGATTCTTGTCGATCGTGGTCTCAAACCGATTGTCGAACGACACCTCAGGTTGAGTGTCGATTGATGCTTCACTATCGGATTCGCGTTCTGCTCCAGCATCGGAGTAACAAACTGCTATGAGAAATGGATCATCTCCAATCTTGTTGTATGGCGTCTGTATCTTGACAACTCTCACTGGATCATAGTAGACAATAGAGTCTATGAGTGTCAGCCACAGCTGGTTAGTATGCATGTTGCAAACTGCTCCTATAGTAGCCATGAAAGCTCTCCCAAGTAGTAGAGAAGAATTCCAGTTAAGCTTGATAACCGGCAAATAAAAATCCACTGGAACTAGGGCATTATCTATCTGCACCTCAAGATTTCTGACGATTCCTCCTGAATTCCTCTTAGAACAGTCCACAAAAGTGAATGACTCCTCAGAAGACTCTATCTGTAAGCTCAAATGATTTGCCATCACATTAGGTATGATGATGACCAAAGAACCTGTGTCACAGAGTTCACAAGGATAGCCAATGCCTCCTATCAAGCAGGAAAGTACAAACTTCCCATGAATGATTGTGTGTCTATAGGGATCCTTAGTACCATTTTTGTAAAGCTATTAATCGCCTTCTAATTAGCTTCTCTCCTTAGTTACTTAGAAAACTTTTATTTCCTTCTCCTCAAGGTCTGTCCCTCAGTAGCATGGTCAATGATCATAGGCTTTGCTGCATCCTCAGATTGCTGAATTGATGTCTCTGAAGGTTTAGATGGGTGTCTGAGTGCATTTAGTGTTGAGAACTGTGGGTGTCGATCACTGCTAGAGAACTGTTGTCGATCTTCACCTGAATTCTTCGGTCGATCAGTGACTGATTGTTGCTGCCGATCGATGTCGTCTGTGGTCACACGGTAGGGCTGGGATGGATGAGGGTGTTGAGCCGCAAACACTTCGTGGGTCATGATCCTCACTGTCTTGCATGATCCAACTGACTGCATAGTTGGTGTCGATCGATGCTTGATATGATGTGTCGGTCGGTGCTCTTCTGACTCCATTGGTCTGTGCTCCTCTCGTGGTGTCGATCGACACCAATGTGAACTTCCGAAATTCATAGAGCTTTCAACTTGGAAATTTCCGTTTTGAAGCTTCTCATCCTTAACCACTTGCCAAAAATCATCATCTACGATGGCACTAACATGGTGTTTCTGTGCTTCTTCTTCTTTGCCCTTGATTAAGGCTTACTACTTCTTAACAACTTCTCCTATCTGAACCATCTGAGTCTCCAACTTCTTCGCATGTGTGCTTAAAGCTTCAAACTTTGTGTTCAGATTGGTGTAGACATCATCTATATTTCCATTGAAATCCATTGTCACTTTCTGCTGATCTTCCAAAACAAGATCAAGCATCTTCTAAAAATTTAAAAACTATTAATAATTTATTGAATTTGAATAATTTTAAAAAATTAAAAATTCTTGTTAATATCTATCTTTCTAAGTTATAAAAAGGTCAGATGGATAATGTGTAAAAATATTTCGATTTTTAATCAAGATATTTTGTTGTTTTCTAAGTATTTATCTAAGTAGTAATAAAAATTTAATTATAAAATAAAGTAGGGTTATAAATATTTGTTATAAGGAATCGGATCATTTGATTTATTCAGTGTTAAGTAAAGTATGTTAATAATATATACAGAAACCAGGGTATTGTTTTTACTTTCTGTAACATCCCGAGTTGTGATATATGAAAAGACTTAAAAAAATTGATTTGGCTACCTATGTCACCAAAGTTGACTTACCTTTTCCGTAGCACAACCTGAAAGAACTCCCGAGTTAAGCGTGCTTGAGCTGGAGTAGTGGAAGGATGGGTGACCTATCAGGAAGTGATTCGCGATAGCATGCGAGTGAGGCCAAAGCACGGGGAAAGGTCGGGTGGTGATTGCAGGGTCAGTAAACAATGATTTCGAGCCTTTAGTAAACAATGATTTCGAGCCTTTAGAAAAATTAACGGACCGATCGCTGGAACGGAATGGGCCCACGGGCCGGGCGTGGGTGGCCCATTAGCTGTGGGCGGTCGGGACGTTATAAGTGGTATCAGAGCTGGTTAGCCATCTCAGTTCTGACCTGAGAGACGTCTTCAGACCTGTCGTGGGGCGCAACGAGGACGTTGCGTTCTTTGAGAGGGGGTGAATTGTAACATCCTGAGTTGTGATATGTGAAAAGGCTTAAGAGAATTGATTTGGCTACCTATGTCACCAAAGTTGACTTACCTTTTCCGGAGCACATCCTGAAAGAACTCCAGAGTTAAGCGTGCTTGAGCTGGAGTAGTGGAAGGATGGGTGATCTATCGGGAAGTGATTCGCGATAGCATGCGAGTGAGGCCAAAGCACGGGGAAAGGTCGGGTGGTGATTGCAGGGTCACTAAACAATGATTTCGAGCCTTTAGTAAACAATGATTTCGAGCCTTTAGAAAAATTAATGGACCGATCGCTGGAACGGGATGGCCCCACGGGCCGAGAGAACAGGCGTGGGTGGCCCATTAGCTGTGGGCGGTCGGGGCGTTATAAGTACCAAATTGTAACACCCGTCACCTCATATATGGAGAACGGCGTGTTACTTACGGTAAAATATCGAATCAAACCAAATTATTCAAAATCGAACAAAATAACATAACATTTAATAAAAGAATTTCAAAAGGAATACATTTTTGAATTGAAGTATAAAAATATATCAAATAAATCGAATGTAAAATTCGTATAAATCATTAGTTAAAACCGAAATAAACTACGATCATCCCAAAACACCAAACAGTCCAGATATCCAATTACTCGGCAAGCTCACCTGCAATGGGAAGAAGAGGGGTGAGCAACAGGGGAGTCACTCCGTGAGGTATGGGATGCTAAACACGCAAACCACTGACTTGAGTAAATAGAACTCCCACTATGGAAGTTTAGCTCTAACATGAACACACACGACGCCTAGCGCATCACACAAACCAAACAATGCGATGATAGCATATAGCTAGTCCATACACCCCGCATCTCCTCATATGGATATATAATACGTAGAGTCGCTAGTACAGTATGTCTCTGTACCCCCGCCCTCTCAAGTAGCATCCATGGTACAAACGTCTCTGCACCACACGCCCGCACCAGTAGCATCGCTAGTCCAGACGTCTCTGAACCCCTACCCGCACAATCAAAGTAGCGTCGCTAGCCCAGACATCTCTGAGCCCCCGCCCGCGCACATAGTCCCTACTAATAACTATGTATACATACATATATATATCGCATCTCTTAACATCACACAATCCAATCAAAGGTTGAATCCTCTAGACTCCTAGTTCCAGTTTACAATGAATGAACTAACTAACAATCAAGACTCAATTCAAACAAACGGATCATGATTTGAAATCTAAACTACGATAGAGAGAACTCTACACTGGTACGAGATTTACGGAATAGACCATCACCTTGGTCACTGGCTGGAATGATCAACGAAAGATGGTCAACTGACATCAACTGCAACACGAGTATCAACGGCTTAGGCTCAGAGTCTCAGGAAATAAAGTTTCTAAAAATGGAAACTTTCCTAAACTGGAACCTTTCTAAAAATAGTAACTTCCTCTAAATAGTAATTTTCCTAAAATAGTAACTTTCCTAAAATAACTTATTTCCTAACCTATAAACTTTCCTAAAATATTCCTATGACAAGAAATAAGGAGGCGACAAACTTACTAGAAAAATTCGCCAGAAGCTCATCAAGAAATCCCGTCGGAAGCTCGCCGGAAGTTCATCCGGAAATTCCACCGGAAAAATTCACTAGTGACTGGTCGTCAGATAATTCAACAACAACTCGTCACGTGCAAAGAAATACTTTGACTTGATGAAAATGAAAAGAAAGGGTAGAGTTCCTTATATAGGAAAAAGGATTTGAGGAAGGTTTTCTAAACTTCCAATGTGAAACAAAAATAAAATGAAAATGAGATTTTGAGATTGAGAGTTCAAAAAAAACAAATGGCTTTCCCATATTGGACGACGGTCGTTACACTTTCTCTATGTAAATACAGTGGACATAAATATTATTTAGTGATACTGTTTGTCTGTCCATGTACCCTGAATAATATATAATGTATGGATGAATTTGCTTTTCCAAAATTCCCGTAGTAAGCGAAAAACTCCCTTATTATATTATTCCGTGATATCATTGCTGCGAGTAATTATTGTTACTTTATTTATCTGTCGAGCTTTTTCTTTCATTTCTCGGAAGAGTAAACCCTCTGCAACTAGGTTTATCGAAATGCATTAAAATATACACTTGTATTATTTTAACATAAATCTAACATACGCGTGCTAGTGGTTTAATAACTCCGAATGGCAACATCGAATTGAACAGTGTAGGACAAGTTAATTGAGTGGTATGGTGTAATTGTGGTTTGGATAACAAAACCGCATGCTGTGGATCAAGTTCGATTTGTCTAAAAATGGTTCAAAAAAGTATGAATAGTGATCTATACGATAAATAGTGTAACTGCCTGATATATATTATATAATTGTATTTTAAAAATTAAAAAATCAGTGATATTAGTATAATTTTTAAAAATATAAATTTTCTTTTAAAAATTATTATATATATCTCAAATATGAAATTTAATATGCTATTAATGAGCTTATAGGTAATTAGTTTAAATTTAAAAATTATAATTGCGCTAGTTGTCTTTAAATAAAACTAAATTAAAATATCCAAAAATATTTTATTAATTCATAAAAAAATATAAATTAAGATACCAGTGATACTAGTATAATTTGAACAACTATTTTATTTCATTTATAAAAATCTCTTACATATCTGAAAAACATTACAAATCATATCCGCATATTTCCTCATCTAAAACATTGTATTTTAAATTTCAAAATTGTGGCTAGTCATTGGCACATTTATGTGAAACCAAATCAAATCGAACTAAAAAATGAGTCTTGGTTAGGGTTTGGATCCTATCAATTATACTAGTGGATTTTATATCTCTAGAACCAAGAAATTGAAACCAAACAGAAAACCGAAACGAGAACCGAATAGGCACCTGAATTAATATAATATAGTTTATATATTTATAAATATTAACTACACTTAATTTTAAAATAATAAATAATTTAAAAATATTATTTAAACTAAACATGTATTTTTGAGTTAGTTGTGGTTCAGGTTTTTGAGTTCGAGTAAAATGTTCAAGTCTAATGCAAATGACAGAAAAATATACGCCTTAGCATTCATATTTTGTAAAGTTAATATTAGTTTTCTTTAGAAATATAATAATACATAAAACAAGAGAGTGTAGAGAAAATTGGGTTTATGAACATTTTTAGGATAAAAGAAGAAATGAAAAATATTTAAACCACCTACAGTATAGCTAACCGGTATATCTAACCACACATTGGCTCCAAATGTTAACAACGATCTAAGCGGTGCGGGATAAGCGGATTGAATATTGAAGTGCGGTTTAACTACGGTTTGCATAAGAGAAACGCACACTCAGGGATAACTGCGGTTTGTTTAAAATACGCAGTTAAAAATAATATGAATGCTCACATGTGTAATGAATAGTATAACTGTGTGAAACATATAATATATTTATATTTTACAAACTAAAAATCAATGATATTAATATAATATATATATATATATATATATATTATTTAAAAAAAATATTTTTATATCTGAAAATGAAATTTAATATGCTATTAGTGACATTTTATACCCAATATCTTATTTTATTTTTAAAAATTATAATTGCAGTAATTGTTTTTAAATAAAATTAATTAAAATTATTATTTAAAAATAAAAATTTAATTCAACCAATATCAAAATTTTATTATTAAATATTTATTATGTAATTTTAAAAATAATATATCATGTTTTTGTTGGCGTAAAAACTATCAAAGTTGCGCCAGTTGTCATTTAAACAAAACTAAATAAATTATAATATGTATTATAACTTAAAGATAAAATAATTTTGGTTTTGGTTTAAAACCCTAAAATGAAAAAAAAAAATTATATAAGATCTGATTTTTCATATTCACTAAAAGGTAAAACAGAAATATCAAAGGTTGATTGTATATATTTTTTCTGTGCATTTTTTGTTAATCAATATCAATAAACTTTGTTAAAAAAAATAATAACAATAAAATAATAACTGTTAATACACCAGGTAACAACAGTTTACCAAACCACACATCATTACTCACTTATAGCGAACCTTATGAACACACCATGCGTTCTGCCTTGACAAGACTGTAAAGTAACATTTTGTTTTGTTTATTATTTTATTTTTTCTATTATCCAAGAAAACAAAATGCATTTGAATGGTAACACAGCATTGCTGACTGCTTCGTTCTGTACACCATCAACATTCATAGCCTATATATATATATATAAGCATCTAATTATATACATACATAAACATCATCAATCGGATATCGGACAGGATTCAGATCAGATATTTTAGATACCAGATAATTTCAGATATAGGAAAAAGGGTATCGATCGATTATTCTGAATCTTGGATTGAGTGTGGTTTAGTACTTGTCGGGTCCGTATTTTCGGGTTTGTCCGAGTGAACCAAATTTGTTTTGCTCCAGTTCGAGTTGATTATAATTCAAATGTGTAGAAAAACAATCGATTTATCCCAAATATTCAATTCAGATCTAATTTTTATTTCCTAAAATATTTAAAAGTACTCAAAAGTAATCAAAATTTCAAAATACTTTAAAATATCTGAATTCTCCAAATAATATGTCCAAATTTATAATATATTTTTAATATTTGTATTGTTATATGTATTAATATAACTAATATATATATATATATATATTATTATACTTTAAATATATTTGTTTTTGGTTTGGTTCGCGTTTGGATTTGGTTCTTTGAATATAGAAAATTATGTACCGTTTGAATATATGTGTTGAATCGGGTTCGGTTCGTTATCTTAATATTTAAATTATATCCGGTTCAAAATTTTGGATCTGGATAAGTTTCCGAAACCTATATTTGAACATATTTCCATATACATATATTTGTAAATAGGCGTGTCTACACGTTGAATCTTTTTTAACTGAACGTTGAGTTATTTTGATGGAATAATAATTAGTACTCTTACCATGGTAAAGTTTGTATTATTTGGAACAATATGCAAATTGTTTTACAAAATTAATACTGATGATTGTATGTATTACTGCCAGTTGACAAAACAAATTAGCCTGATTGACATTGTCACTTAATTTTTTATCATTTATTCAAACAAATTATATGATATAACATATATTACACATATGCTGATCCACTGTATCCATAATTGTAAGAGTATATGATTGTATAGTATTATTGCTACGTTATAGTAAATCAAATGCATATATTTTTATTATTTTAATATATTTTATTTTAAATATAAATGTTTATATTATTTTGTTGTTATACTTTAACAGTATTTAATTTTAAAGAATAAACATTTTAATTAATTAATATTATATAAGTTAATATTAATTCTATTTTGATTATATAATGACAATTTAAACTCAAAAATATTTATATTAAAAAATTATAGGAATATTTAAATTACTGAACCAATTCATAAATATAAAACAACATAGTAACCCAATTATTTTATAATTTCAAAAGTTGAAATTAAGTAATTAAATATACAAAAAATCATATGTTCATGAATTAACAATATACTTTAACTTTAAAATATAATATGAAAAATAATATATGTAAAAATAAGAATTAATTTATAATTCTAAACATATTTTATAACTTAGAATAATATATATATTAAATAAATATATTTTTGTTTCACAAATAAAAATATTGAAAGTATTTTGGGGCCTATCCGTCAATTACCTTTTCATCTAGTGAAGTTTTCAATACCACGAATCTGTTAGTTTTGTGTTGATGATCTATGCTTCTACTTTCAATTAAACACATGAGCAGCTAGCATTACAATCAAATACAGATTTTTCACCTGTTTGAATCGTTGCGAGGTAGAAAGCGCACCAGCAAATTATGTAAATACAAGATGGGTCTGATACAGAGAGTACTATGAGTACTGTGTTAACAATTATGTCACAAAGTACTACGTCAGATGAACACAGAGAATTTCTCTACAGAAAATAATTATTTACTAGATTTCTTTCAAAATGAACTTACAAGACTCACTCAAACAAATAACACTAGTCTCACACGTCCTAAGGTTGAATACAAAACCTTATAATCTCTTCTCTTTAGCCCTTTGTGTTTCATTCACCTTACAAAAGTTATGAAACCCTTTTTGCTAAAATACTTTTCTCAATGATGAGCTCATACAAATCTCAAAGGAAGATATATTCTCAAATCTTCCTTTATGGAATATTTCCAAATCTTATACAAAGTCTTTTGGAAATTTTCTTTCAATGAATCTTCTTTCTCCAAGGTAAATCTTCGGTTGTTTAGCCTTCAAGTAACATTTAATTTAGCTCCAGCTTGACTCCAGATCCAATCTCCAAGCCACCCACTTACCTCCAGCTTGATCTTGTCATTCTTCAATCTCGCTATAGATCCGAGTGTTGATCCTGCTGTAGATCATGTTGCACTTCCAACTGATACAAGATGTACGTCAGAACTTTGCATCTTCACTCACATGAACTGTGCATCTTTACTGGCATCATCCAACCAACACTCTCTTCCAGTGACTACACGTAGTACTTTCACCTAGTACATATCGTACGCCAAGATGTTCTTGAACTTCTTAACACCTCGAATATGCAAGTTTATCATCTCATGTTGACTTCTAAAACTCATTCAAAATCTGCACTTATAATCTTTCCCCTTTTGATTGAGTTTTAGAATTAAGGCATCTGATGATCTTCTGAAGTATGTCTTCATGTCTCCTTCACATCATTTACTTCTTGAGATAATGTATGCCGCACCTGCATCAGTGACTCCATCAGGATAAGACAATTGACATCTGTAAGCTCTTGCTTGCATCTACAATCTCTCTTTTTAGATTTGTGTGCCGATAAAGCACAACTCTCTAACCTTGTTTCATCACCTGAAAACTTCCACACTAAATATGCTTTACTACCCCACGAGATTTGCACTATCTACATCAGGACGTCCAGCACGTCATGCTTTTCTCCTCCATGAGATATGCACTCTTTGGACCAGAACACCAAAACGTCACCACTTATCCCCCTGCTTGATTGCATACTAAGCTAAAACACATATGATTAGATGTCAAGATTTACATCATAGAAACACTCGTCTGCTTCTTCCTGCATAATCATGATACAGCCCTTACCATAGTGGAATATATTACAGTATTGCATCATGCTCTGACGAACTCGTTGATATACCCCTTGACCAACTTCTCTTGAGGACTTGGCTCACATCATGTGTCATTATCTCAACCACAAACCCCTCCTCACCGAGTGCATGCCGCACTCGTCAGTATAGTGTTCGAGTGATTCCAGCATCACTCTCCTGGTAATCACTTTGCATCACTTCGATCTCCTTACCTTTGCACCACGAACAACTTCTTGTCCTGGCTCCAAGTCTGATGCTCCTTGATCTAGGTCAAGAAGTCGCATCCTACTTTTGGTGTCTCTTCCTTGATCTCATCAAGTAAGGCACACTTGGCTATACACACCTTTTCAACCCTCATGGGCTCAATGAACACCTTATTCAACTTCTGGGCACTGTTTCTTCTCTTCTCACGAACTAAACACTCCACCTTCTTGCGTCCAATCTTTTCACAGAACCAACAGCTCAGCCGATGTTGCTTCTTGTTTGGCCTGACACAATTGCTAATGAACCGATCAGTCTCCTTCCTTGTACCTGCTGCACAACCATGCTTCAGAACCTCCTGTCTGACCTTCATGTTGGTGCACTGATGTACCAGCTTTGGCTTGTCACTCACAGCTACCCGTTTAACTTCAGGCCGTACTCGTTGTCGTACGTCCCGACGTACTTCCTGATAAGCTTCTTTGCCTTCACTTTTTGATGCTCTTCCCCGCACGAAGTGTGACAGCCCCTTCTGATGTACTTTGGCAGTACTTTCAGCTACTCGATATCCTAGACCCCAATTCACCTTAGCTTGTTGTCCCATCGTGAGTATCTGATCCAAGTTCTTGGATTCACTAATGAGCATCCTGATCTGCTTGTGATTCTCAACCAAATCAAGTTCCAGTATCCTTACTCTTTCTTGTTCACCTGTAGCAAATTCTCTAAGATTCTAACCTCCTAAACCAGAGACTTATTCATCTCTTTTACAGCAGCAAGTTTGTCAACCAACTTGCTCTGATCCTGACGAGCCTTCTGAGACACACCATGCTTCCGACTATGCGCCTGATCTTGAAGCAACCTCAGATTTTTATCTTTGAGCTTCAACCACTTGTCATAGAAAACATGATACTTTTTCTTGAAGTCCATCTCAACTTCTGTATCAGAATCTGCGTCAGATGATGTACTTGATTCATCTTTAAGTGCACCAAATGCAAAGAGGTTGAGCACTTCTTCTTTTTCTGATCCATTCTAACTCATCCATGATAAGGATCTCTCCTTCTTCTTCTTCTCATTGTGTTCACATTCACATTGAGTGTGTCCAATTCCTTTGCACCTAAAGCATTTGATTCCCCATCTTTTTACCGTTGGACAATCAGTTTTGAAGTGTCCATATCCTCTGCATTCATGACACTGCCCTTCTATATTGACACATGGCTCGCCAGCTTCCTGGCCCTGACTGCTCACATTAATTTTCTTATCTCCATGTATCACACCCTGTAGTACTTGTTGAAGCAAACGAATTATCTGAATCATCTTGTCTTCATTCTTTGGTTTTCGACTTGTTGTTTCAGAAATTGCTACTTTCACTTCAGTATGATTCTTCACGCCATCAAGCTCCATCTCATGGGCTCTTACCATACCTACAACTTCATGAAAGCTTATCTCATCTATGCTGAGAGACACAGACATTGATGCCTTAAAGGCTGTATATCTTTCTGGTAGACACCTTAAGAACTCTTCACCAGCTTTTTATCCTTGTAGTATTTACCTAGTGTACGAGCCTCTTGAGCTAATGCACTAAGCTGAGAACTGAAATCTGATATAGATTCATGTTCTTTCATCTTCACGTTCTCAAATCTTGTTGAGAGAAAATTTATCCGCGGACTCTTAACCTTTTCAGTTCCTTCAAAGTTTGTTTGAAGAATATCCCATGCTTCCTTTGCATTTGTACATCCTTGAATTAGATTGAGTTGCTTCTTATGAACCGATGTAAAAATACCGGATAAAGCTTTTGTATTATACCATGACATCTCCTTCTCACGCTTTGTCCATTTAGAAATCGGTTTGGTGACCACAACACCATCTTTCTCTAGTGCTTTGGGAACTTCATAGCCATCAAGTAACATTCACATAAATTCTTTGTAAGATTGCCTTCATATTTACTTTCCAATGCCCATAGTATTTGGGATTCAACATAAACTCCTCTTGAACTATATCAGCCATCTTGCCTTCAGGATCTCACCAGTGACTTCGGTGACCTGGCTCTGATACCAATTGTAAGTACAAGATGGGTCTGATACAGAGAGTACTACGTGTACTGTGTCAACAATTATGTCACAAAGTACTACGCCAGATGAACACATAGAATCTCTATACAAAGAATATGTATTTACTAGATTTCTTTCAAAATGAACTTACAAGACTCATTCAAACAGAAAAACACTAGCCTCACACGTCATAAGGTCGAATACAAAACCTTAGAACCTCTCCCCTTTGGCCCTTTGTGTTTCACTCACCTTACAAGTTATGAAACCCCTTTTTGCTAAAATACTTTTCTCTGCGATGAGATCGTACAAAGCTCAACACAACCTACTTATACTCTGTAGTTTCGTGGCTGATACGAGCAAACTCTCCAAGGAAGATATATTCTCAAATCTTCCTTTATGGAATATTTCCAAATCTTATACAAAGTCTTTTGGAAATATTCCCTCAATGAATCTCCTTTCTCCAAGGTTAATCTCTGGTTGCTTAGCCTTCAAGTAACATTTAATTTAGCTCCAGCTCGATTCCAGATCCAATCTCCAAGCCACCCACTTAACTCCAGCTTGATCTTGTTATTATTCAATCTCACTATAGATCCTGGTGTAGATCCTGCTATAGATCTTGTTGCACTTCCAACTGATACAAGATGTACGTGAGAACTTTGCATCTTCACTCACGTGAACTCTGCATCTTTACTGACATCATCCAACCAACACTCTCTTCCAGTGACTTCACGTAGTACTTTCACCTAGTACATATCGTACGCCAAGATGTTCTCGAGCTTCTCAACATCTCGGATGTGCAAGTTTATCATCTCATAATTACTTCTAAAACACATTCAAAATCTGCATTTACAATCTTTCCCCTTTTGATTAGGTTTTAGAATTAAGGCATCACTCATGGTGATCTTCTGAAGTATGTCTTCATGTCTCATTCACATCATTTACTTCTTGAGATAATGTCTGCCGCACCTGCATCAGTGACTCCATCAGGACAAGACAATTGACATCTAGAAGCTCTTGCTTGCATCTACAGACTAATTCGCAAAAGAAAAACCATTTGCTTGATTTTATTATTATTCTGAATTATAAATATATAAATTATCTATCTGTAAACAATAAAAATCTTATTTGTCTTTTTTTTTTGTTTTTGAACACCATCATTTTAGTTGTTCTTGAACACCATCATGTTAGTTGAAGAGGAAAATTGAGCAAAGGCCTCCCTTTTAGTTGCATCTACTCTTCCAAAGTGAGCGAATTGCATGTAAAGATTCATGGGGGATTATATTTTAATTGGTTAAAACGTACCGCTCATAACGGTTATATTTTAAATTCGAGCCCTACTAAGCTTGCCATTTCTTATTCTTTACCCTACATAAGACGGTCAAATCGGGACAAGAAGTAAGCAGAGTAGAGGTTCAACTGGAACTCGACTGAAAAGAAGGCAGTCCTTGGTTGTTAGTTCAGGTGCGGTTAAATCAATAGGGTTGGCAGAGTTTGTGGGAACCGAAATTCTCAACGTCGATTTCCGTTAACAGAAGAAATTCAAGAAATCCTAACTTTCCCTGAAGTTTAAGAATTCTGCTGAACCTACGCGACAAGTGATCAAATTATGAGTAACCAACGCAAACTAATTGAATATGAATTTGCAAGTAAAGAGAAAGATATTATTGAATCATTATTTCATAAGGACGTTGCGATGATACAACAGGTTTTAAGAGCTTCGGCTGTAAGAGCAGTCAGCGAATTCATTAGTTTTAAGAACCTAAGCCCTAAACCTAGTTTGAGTGGCAGCTCGATAACAAAAACAAAATTGCAAAAATCTCTAAGTGCCTAAGTTGCTAAAAATTTCTTTCCCTTGTGCTCCTCGCCTTGGCTGTACTTATATATGCCTTCAAGGGTTGGTGCCCTTTTTCTCTTATGCCCTTGATTCGAGCTATCATTTTGCGGAAATTTCCATATCTTCTCGATCTTCATGTTTATCTTCGGAAATTTAACATTTATCATCTTTTCTTTTTATTTCTCATCGACACTGAATTAACTGTCATTTCTGTTGGGCCAATTCTCAAGTTTTAAATCATAAGTGGGCCATTACAATGTTTTAGTCCTCTTCAGCCGTTTTACGATTTTGTGCGTTTTTACGATTATTTCTTTTAGAAATCATGTATGTTCCGTACCGTCGGTCCAATGGGATGATGAGAACCAATAGTATAATCGAGATAAAAATGGTGTTAATTTAACCATTACTTGTTTACACTATCGATTTAAAATTTTACGAGAAAACAAGCATTTGCTGTTTTTATTGTAAAATTTCAACGGAAACTCCAATCGAGATGAAACAAGAGAAAGTTCAATCGAGACTCGAAAGAAAGAACTACAAACGAGCTATGCAGGCGAGAGGAGAAAAGGAGCACGACATGGTCTAGTGGTGACATGAGCGGAAGATGTTGTTTCGCATGTTAGCAACATGGATGAGGGAGTGTGGTGTCGCCTTACGGTGACATGGAAGAGGGAGTGTTGTGTTGCCTCACGATGACATGGAAAAGGGAGTGTTGTGTTACCTAACGGCGAACTGGGTGAGAGGATAGTGTTGCCTCATGGCGACATGTACAAGTTGATGGTGTCGTCTCATGGCGACACGGGCGAGAGGATGGTGTCGCATCATGGCGACATGGACAGAGATGGGTGGTGTCGCCCGCTGGCGACATGAAGGTGATGGCTGGTGTCACCTCACATGGTTGGTGTCGCCTTGCCGGGGAAGCGGTGGTGTCCCCCCATGGCGACACGGATGAGAGAGTTGGTGTCACCAGGTGGGGACATGGAAAAGAGGCGGTGTGTAATGACCCTCAAGAACTAACAATTTTTTGGTCGAGAAAAATCCCGCTCGACCAGAATTTAAAATAAAAATCAACCCGGCAAATTCATATCTTGATGGGATTGTTTTGTGGTCGAAACACCTTACCTTGATAGTTTGGTCGAGTCTTAAATATTTTGGCTGAATTTTTATTAAGATGTACAAGATTATCCGAGAACAAGACGAGAGCCGAAGGACAAAGAATATTTGGTTGAAAAATTATTTAAAATTATCGACCAACTTTCTAAATAATTTATGAACTCCACCAGCCTGCTTGCTCAGTACTAAGTCACATGTTATGCACATGCCTGTTTCCCTAGCTTCTACAGTAACAGCACAACAATCACAAGCTGCCTGCATGCTTGCTTCCTCTCTTCCTGATTTATTTTAATTGGTTGGAGACTGCTTCATAAGAAGAAAACACAGCATGCTGCAAATTCTGAAACTGCCTGCTAGGTGTCTCCTCTTACCCATATTTGGTCCCTCAGCTTGACACTCATCTAAATACCATCATAACTAATAACTACTATATAGAGTATTTACAGGTTCATGGACGATTTGGAGGAAAGTGGTGATTTTGGTGTCTTTTGGAGCCTTTTTGAGTGCAGAGCTGCACAGACGCGTCAGATGTTTAGCTACGGATGGAGACCTTTCCACCGTTAGATTGAGCCCATATTTTACACAAGATATAGCTTTGAGTTAGATTTCCAATGCCACCGGTTTGAGGTCAATCAGCATCCTATAGCAGACGTTATACCTGTTTTACTGAAGAGTGGTCTGTCTGCCTCGCGAGAGGAAGCTGTCGAGGAGATAAAGGACTGTCGATCGATGGTGCACCCTTGTCATCGATCGACGGTGATTCCAGAACGTGGGCCAAGCATATTTCAAGACCGACTGAAGCCCAGAAGCAACACAAAGTTACCAAATACCCATGGACGACCAGAAACCCTATTTATGTATTTCTAAGCCATTGTTGACGGCTACACGCTTTCTTTTATTCTTGTTCTAGGTTACAAGAGAAAGGAGGAACTCCTTCAGATTCCTCCTATAACTCCTTTGGTTTTTATATCTATTCTATTGCAATTTTTTATCTATTCATCTATGATTTTTGTGACAAACTTCATGCTTGAATAGATCCATCTGTTAGGTTTAGGGTTCAAATAGGTTATGAGGGATTAGCCTCAAATATAGAATTGCTAGATTGTGATATTCATCAATAGGATGTTCTTACTGCTTGTGTTCTAGAATCGCGAACTAGAACCCTGATCTTAGAATCATTAGGCACAAGTGATAGCTTGGTCTTTTCTCAGAATAGATCCTCATTGAACTAAGATTGCTAGAAACAAGTGATAACTGATCTAGGAACCCTAGTGAGTACTTTATCAACCCGCGCGCAAAGCTTGCTAGAAGTGTATCAATCGATATTCCAATTGAATAATCCATCGACGTCGTGAAAGGTGTATCGATCGATATTCCTCTAGAATCATCGATCAACACTTTCTATTTGATCGACAAATGATTATTGAGATCATTAGATCTAGTCAATAGACAAATCTAGAAAGTGAACGTTGATCGATTTGTTCTTATAAGTGTTGAGCTTTTTAATATCTTGCATACAACAATTAGTCTCTATATCATTATAATCATGATTACCTGAATAGAAATCCTAGATCTAGCAACCATCCTTCCATCAAACAACTCAATCAATCAACCGAGCAACTACTTTTATCACCACTGCTATTTACATTTAAACTATTGGCCTAGCTCCCTGTGAATTCGATCCCTAAGTGCTACAGCTCGACCTCTTATTTGAGAGAGTCTAAATCAATCATAATGGTAATTTGAGTGATATCAAATTTGGCGCCGTTGCCATTAGATCTTGTTTAGTTAGATTTACTATAGGTTTTACTATTGTTCGAAAAAATCATTAAATTTTTTCTTTTGTTTCAGGTACAAACATATGAGTACCAAAGGCAGCAAGGGAATATGGCTCTTACTAGTAGAGCCACTGGACTTGAACCCGTGATCCATAAGTCTAAGAGGGTAGTCGACACCCTCCAAACAGCGATTGGCAGCGTAGAAATCCAAGCATCGGTCGACACTATTCATCCCGCGCCGATCGTTACTATTCACCCGACGTCGATCGGCACTGTTTATCTCGCGTCGATCAATATTGTTCATCTTGGTACTTTTCATCCCGACACTGTTCATCGGCCGTTGATCGACATTGTTCATCAACCATCGATCGACACTGTTCATCCGCCGTCGATCGACATTGTTCATCTGCCGTCGATCGATACTGTTCATCGTGATACTGTTCATCGTGATACTGTTCATCGAGACGCTGTTCACCGTGGCACTGTTTATCATAGTACCGTTCATCATGGTACTGTTCATCCGATGATCGACACAACTTATGTGGAGACAGAGAAGGTCGAAGTGCTTATACTTCAGGTCGATGAGGATGGGATATTAAGAGACGAAGAAGATCGCCCTCACAATAGCACATGACAATTGATTAATGCCGAGGGTGTTGTAATCCCTGATGTGATTTCTGTTGCTGAGACAAACGATTTTGATCTGAGCTGAGAACGGAACGATTGGTTAGGTCAAGACCCCTTCCATGGTCTTCTTTGTGAAGATCCTAGAAACCACATCGAAGAGTTTGAGGATCTAGCTTCAAGGAGTGAGCAGAAAGAAATATCTGTAGACCACATACTCTATAAGATCTTCCCTTATTCTCTCACTGGAGATGCATTCCGCTGGTTCAGACAGCTGCAACCAGGATCTCTGACCTGCTGGGAGGACATTACAAGCGCCTTTTTCAACAAATTTATCTATGAAGCAGCAACAAATTTAGAGATTGAGATGAGATCTATGCTGGAGTATATGTTAGAAGATGATGAACAATATGGATTTGAAGAGCCGAGCAGAGTTGAAGAAGCTGATACAAGGGATCTGGCCTCACAATCGATCGGCATCACGACTTCACCATCGGTCGAGACCAGCACCTCAACATCGATCGACACAATATCCTGTTGTCAATCGACACCTCTTGAAGTCTATGACAGATCGAGTTTTCCTCAGTACAGTGCAGACTCGACACAGAAGAGCACTGATGTATCAAGTTGTGATCTTGTCCCCGATGTAGACAGAGAAATCACTATGGAAGATTTCTTGGAGTTAAAGGATGAAGCACAATCTGAGAATCTTGATCGGAATTTGGAAAATGATTTGGAAACTTCGCCGGAGGCTAGCCTTGATCGACATCATCCATCAGACATCGATCGATACCCATCCGATTACATCGATCGATATCCACCTGATGATATCAATCGACACCCAGGGTTAGGCGAGCCATCGGGATATATAGTTGAGCTGGAACCGATTGAGGAGAGAATGCATGAGTTTGAGACCCTCACATCTTGCTGTCCCTAAACATCAGAGACCACCTATCTGGACAGAAGAAGCTATTGGGTTTCACAAAAGAGTGAAGAGGATACATGATCTTGTGAAGATTGTGGTTCCATGCGCTGTATTTGAAGCTGAATCTCCTATTCCACCTGATAGAAATATGTAGTTCAGCTACTACATTGAGTTATTGGATGATCATCAGCACGTAGAAGCTTCTCAGAGAGGGTTGCGATTTAGAGATGAAGTTGATAAGGGCCCAGCAGAAGCAGCATCTATCGACACCGATCAGATACCATCGAACGACACCACATATGCAATATCGAACGACATTAACAAGTCGGCGTTGATCGACGCTACCACTACTCCATCGATCGACACTGGGCACGTATCAGAGCAGAAGGAGTTCGATGTGTGTGGAAATCTTTTTGATGGAGAAACCACCACGCAATCAAACAATTCTGGGGGAAAGAAGAGGAGGAATTGGAAGAAGAGGAAAAGAACCAAGGGAGGCTCACAGTTATCATTGATTCCTCGTTTCTCAGATGGTGTCAAGAAATCCAGAGTGCGCAGTAGATGCTTCTCAAAGCCATTTGCAAAGGTTCGAGAACTCCTTATTGTTGAGATGATAGACAAAGGAGAAAAGTCTATGGAGGAGGATTTCACACAAGAATGATAAAGCTTCAGAGAGTAGACATTGAGACTTGTTTTGGAGCGAGTTCTCATTCTCATCTGGACTTAATCAGATATCCAAAAGTCAAGCTAAATGACTATAACAAAGCGCTGAGTGGGAGGCTACCCACTATTAGGTAATTCTATCCAGTTTAGCTTACATTATTACTGATTTTCGTTTGATATTTATTGCAGGTCAAAAAAAAAAATTAACAGTGACGACGACATTGTAGCAGAGGTACTGTAGCATCGATTGACATTGTAGTAGAAATGTCGTTCGACATTGTAGCAGAGGTACTGTTCATCGAGAGAAAAAAAAGATCCAAGATCCATTAGTTCTGCCAGCATTGATCGACGGCTTGCTAGCGTATCGATCGACAGAGCATCACATGTATCGATCGCCACTTACTTGTGTTGATCGATACTCACATCAATGGCAAGTATACTCGCGAAATCTTGTTAAATTTAGTACTTATGATTTATTTCCCCACCAATCTTAGACTATATAACGCTGGTGACAGTGTTGTTTAAGTCTGGCAGAGGTTCTACTAATATTGTGTTTTAGTTTGGTATTTAGAAAAAAAAACAAAGATCCGAGTAGACGATTATAAAATTGACCAATGAGAGCATGTCGATATCGATCGACAGTACATCACCTGCAGCGACCGATGGTAACTCCTCTCCATCGATCGACACTTAACTGGTCAGGTATATCGTTCTAACTTGTTAAATTGTGTCCTTATGATTAATTCTCACCATAACTCCGACTGGATATACACTGGGACAGTGTAATTTAAGTCTGGGGGATGTTTACTGATATCTAGTTTATTGTGACTCTTATCAAATGTTTAAAAAAAAAAAGTTTTTATCGAGTTAAGAAGGGGATTATGATCAAATACAATTTGATTGCTACTCTAATCACTCTGTAGCACCATCTAGATTTACTAATTGCAGGATGTATTAGATAGAAACACCGCAGTGTATCACGTAATGCTAACATCCACACCTGGTGAGAATGCCTGGAGAAACCAAAGTTGATTTCCAACGTTAATCTACTCTACTTGCTTGTCTTGGGGCTTGTGATAGACCATGGATTTTACACATTTTTAGCCATGGTCTATAAGTGTTTTAATATATATTTACTACTATATTGAGTCTATTTAGAGTATTTACAGGTTCTTTTGAGGTGAAGAACTGCACAGACGTGTCAGATGTCTAGCTAAGGATGGAGACCTTAACACCGTTAGATTGATCCCATATTGTACACAAGATATAGCTTTCAGTTAGCTTTCCAATGCCACCGGTCTGAGGTCAATCAGCATCCTGTAGCAGAAGTTATGCCCATTTTACTGAAGATTGGCCTGTCTGCCTCGCGAGAGGAAGCTGTCGAGGAGATGAAGGACTGTCGATCGATAACACAACATTGGTGTCGATCGACAGTGATGCCAGAATATGGGCTGAGCGGAATTTATGACCGACTGAAGACCAGAAGCCACACAAAGTTACCAAATTACCCTTCGACGACCAGAAACCCTATTTATGTATTTCTAAGCCATTGTTGACGGCTAAGCTTTCTTTAATTCATTGTTCTTAGTTAGGAGAGAAAGGAGGAACTCCTTCAGATTCCCCCTGGTTCCATTGTCTTTGGTTTTATATCTATTGCAATTTCATCTATTCTATCCATGATTTCTGTGACAAACTTCATGTCTGAATAGATCCACCTGTTAGGTGTAGGGTTCAGATAGGTTATGAGGGATTAGCCCAAAATATAGAACTGCTAAGTTGTGATATTCATCATAGGATTGTTCTTACTGCTTGTGTTCTAGAGTCATGAACTAGAACCCTGATCTTAGAATCATTAGGCACAATGCCATCGCTTGGTCTTTTCTCTGAACTGAATTATATTGAGCTAGGATTGCTAGAAACATACGAGAGTTGATTTAGGGACCCTAGTGAACACATATTCAACCCGATCGTAAAGCTTGCTAGAAGCGATATCGATCGATGATCCAATAGATTAATCGATCGATATTGTGAAAGGTGTAACGATCGATATTCCTATAGAATAATCGATCGACACTTTCTACAGATCAACATGCGAGAGCTGAGATTTTAGATCTAGTAATAGATAATCTAGACACGCGAGAGCTGGTAGATTATTGTTATTGTTTGAGTTCTATAATATCTTGCAAGCAACAATTAGCCTCTATATCATTATAATCCTGATTGCCTTAATAGAAACCCTAGATCTAGCAACCATCCTTCTATCAAACAACTCCCTGCCAAGCTGAACAATTGTATTGTTCAACTTGTTTACTGCTTAATTTACTGTCTTGCTATATTTATTTACTACTTTATAAACTATTAGCCTAGCTTAATCGTATAACTATTAGATCTTTTGTGTGCCCTAGCTCCCTGTGGATTCGATCCCTAAGTACTACAACTCGACCTCTTATTTGAGAGAGTATAAATCACTCCTTAGGGTCATTTGAGTGGTATCAAATTTAGCGCTGTTGCCGGGGAGCTTTTATCGCCATTAGATCTTATTTAGTTAGATTTAGTCTAGGTTTTACTCTTGTTAAAAAAATTGATAAAATTTTGTCTTGTGTTTCAGGTACATCCATATGAGTACCAGAAGCAACAAGGGGATAAGGCTCTTACTAGTAGAGCCACATGATTTGGAACGCGTGATCCATAAGTCTAAGAGGGTAGTCGACACCCTCCAAGCAGCGATTGGCAGCATCGATCGACACTGTTCACGTGACGTCGATCGACACTGCTCACCTGACGTCTATCGACACTGCTCACCTGACGTCGATCGACACTGCTCACCTGACGTCGATCGACACTGCTCACTTGACGTCGATCGACACTGCTCACCTGACCTTGATCGACACTGTTCACCCGACGTCGATCGACACTGCTGATCAACCGTCGATCGACACTGCTCATCAACCGTCGATCGACACTGCTCATCAACCGTCGATCGACACTGCTCATCAACCGTTGACCGACACTGTTCATCCACCGTCGACTGACACTGTTCATCCACTGTCGACTGACACTGTTCATCCGCCGTCTGACACCACTTGTTGGAGGCAGAGAAGGTCGAAGTGCTCATACTTACAGTGGACGAGAATGGGATGTTAAGAGACGAAGAATGTCGCACTCGCAACAGCACATGACAATTGATTAATGCAGACGGTGCTGTAATCCCTGATGTGATTGATGTTGCTGAGACAAACATGGGGAAGTGTGAACCCTTTCCGAGGTCTTCCTCATGAAGATCCCAGAGACCTTATCAAAGACCTTGAGGAGTTAGCCTCTGCAAGCAAGCAAAATGAAGTATCGGTAGACCACATTATCTGCAAAATCTTCCCCTATTCTCTATTTGGAGATGTATTTAGCTGGTTCAGTCAGTTGCAGCCAAGATCTTTAACATGCTGGGAGGACATTAAGACCGCCTTCCTCAACATATTTCTCTATGAAGCTACAGCGACTCGAGAAAAGGAGAAGAATGATAAATGGGACAGGTTCTTGGCATCGTTAGATGAGGAGTATATGATTCCAATACAGCGGATCGACGACATTATGGCAAAAAGGGATGAACAACATGTGTCTGGAAAGTTGAGCAGAGTAGAAGAAGCTGGTAATGAAGACTCGACCTCAACGTCTACCGACGGCAGGACCTCAACGTCTACAGACGGCAGGACTTCAACGTCTACAAACGGCAGGACTTCAACGTCGCCAGACGGTACGACCTCAATGTCGACCGACATCACAACCTCAACGTCGACAGACGGCACAACCTCAATGTCGACCGACATCACAACCTCAACGTCGACAGACGGCACAACCTCAATGTCGACCGACAGCATGACCTCAACGTCGATCGACATCACGACCTCAACGTCTACCAACGTTACAACCTCAACATCGATCGACGATGTAGACAGAGAAATCACCATGGAAGACTCCTTAGAGCTGGAGGAATGGCTTGAAGATATAGATCAAAATTCGAAGAAGAAGCTTGATGACGATCAGCATACTTCGAGAGGAGATTTGGAAACTTCAAAGGCTAGCAACGGTCGACACCAACCTGATGAGATCGATCGACAACCACCCCACATCATCGATCTACACCCACCCGACATCGATCGACACTGCCAACAACTTATCGATCGACACCACCCACCTAATATCGATCGATGCCCATTGCTAGACGTTCCGCCAGGTTGCATAATTGAGATGGAACCGATTGAGGAAAGGATGTACATGTCTAAGGCCTCACACCTTGCTGTCCCTAAACATCAGAGACCACCTATCTGGACAGAAGAAGCTGCTGCGGTTCACAAAAGAGTGAAGAGGATACATGATCCTGTGAAGATTGTGGTTCCATGCGCTGTATTTGAAACTGAATCTCCTATCCCACCAGATAGAAGTATGCAGTTCAGTTCTTACATTGAGGTATTGGATGATCGTCAGCACGTAGAAGCTTCTCAGAGAGGGTTGCGATTTCAAGATGAAGTCGATAAGGGCCCAGTTGAACCAGTATCGATCGACACCGACCGGATACCATCGATCGACACCAACAAACCGGCATCGATTGACACTACCACTTCACCATCGATCGATACTACCGCATCACCATCGATCGACACTACCACTTCATCGTCGATCAATACTGGACGCGTATCAGAGCAGAAAGAGTTCGATGTGTGTGGAAATCTTAGGGATGGAGAAACCACCACGCGATAAGACAAATCTGGGGGAAAGAAGAGGAGGTATTGGAAGAAGAGAAAAAGGATCATGGGTGATTCTCAGGTATCATTGATTCCTCACTTCTCAGATGGTGTCAGGAAATCCAGAGTGCGCAGCATATGCTTCTCACAGCCATTTGCAAAGCTTCAAGCACTCCTTATTGCTAAGATGATAGACAAAGGAGAAGAGTCTATGGAGGAGGCTTTAACACAAGAATGATAAAGCTTCAAAGAGCAGACATTGAGACTTGTTTTGGCGCATGTTCTCATTCTCATCCGGACTGAATCAGATCTCTAAAAGTCGAGCTAAATTACTATAACAGAGCGCTGAGTGGGAGACAACCCACTATTAGGTAATTTCTTTCAGTTTAGTTTAGATTGTTACTGATAAAAAGATTTATTTATTGCAGGTCAAAAAAAAAGATTCGAGGAAGACGAGTTGGCACGAGGATCGACGATGGCTGCGCAGCATCGATCAACAGAGCATCACTAGCATCGATCGATCGCCACTTAACTGTGTCGATCGACAGAGCTTCAACAGTATTGATCGCCACTTCAATGTGTTGGTTGACACTCATATCAAAATCAGGTATACCGTTTCACCTTGTTAAATATTGTCCTTATGGTTTATTTCCCCACCAATCTTAGCCTTTATAACACTGGTCACAATGTTGTTTAAGTCTGGGGGAGGTTCAACTAATATTGTGTTTTAGTTAGCTATTAAAAAAAAAAAAGAAAAAAAGAACCAAGTAAACGATTGCCATCTGTATCGACCGACGCAAACCTGTCGACATCGATCGACATTGCTTTACCTGCGTCGACCGATATCAACATCCTTACATCGGTCGACATTCATTCCGGTCTGGTATATCGTTCTTACTTGTTACATTGAGTCCTTATGGTTTATTTCTAACCATAGCTCCGACTAAATTTACACTGGGGACAGTGTAGTTTAAGTCTGGGGGGAGGTTTACTGATATTTATTTACTTATTAGTCTTATTAAAATGTTTTCAAATTAAGTTATTATTGAGTCAAGAAGGGGATTATGAACTTATAGATTTTGCCAGATATCTAACCAATCTTTAGCACCATTCTAGACTTACTGATTGCAGATAGCACTAAAGATACTAAAGTGGATCAACCTGTCAACTATCCACTCTTGCTAAGATTGTTTTGAAGAAACCAAAGCTGATCTCCAACACTAAACTTGACACAAATGCTTGTCTTGGGGCTTGTTATACATAGGATCAGATTCTTCAAACAAGTCTGGAAGGTAAAGCCCTTTGTAGATTTATCATATTTTCTCTCTCTATTTCGACCCTAGATTTATAGGTAGAGATATTTATTTTCACAAAAAAAAAAAACGAAAAAGAAAGAAAAAGAAAAAGAAAAAGAAAATATAAATTATATATATATAGGTGTTAGTTAGGTGGAATTCGAACATGACTTGGTGGCAACAACCATTAAGACTTGCTTCATAAGGATTCCAACAAAAAGAATTCGAACGGGACTCGGTGGGGGCAATCATCAAGGTTCGATTCCTATGAACGGGACTCGGTGGTGGCAACCACCGTTAAGGCTTGATTCATGGAAGCCTATCCAATCTTTGTCAATGATCTTGCAATATAAGCAGACTTTGACTAAAGAGAGAAATTAGTAGAGAGAAAAGATAGGAACTAACTTCTACCTGCAGATCCAGATACTTGTTTGAAAATCCTTGCATCCTGTGATCGATACTCCCAAGGTAAAGCCTGCACTTTTATTTATGTTAAGAAATGAGGTTGGTAGAGGGGAATGTCAGACATGATTTGCTAATTTGTTGGCTAGGTGAATTTGGTTGCTAAGCTAGGATATGGTATAATGTGCTTTTGTGATTAGGAATTTTTAGATGTGGATTGCAATATTGTAGAGGTGATGATTCTAAGTTTTTAAATCATGTGAGTCCTTGCTGTTTTCAAACCTCTTTCAGAGAGACTAACCATCTGTTTTGCTTGAGGACAAGCAAAAGGGTAAGTCTGGGGAGTTGAAAGACCATGGATTTTATCTATTTTTAGCCATGGTCTATAAGTGTTTTAATAAATATTTACTACTATATAGAGTCTATTTAGAGTATTTACAGGTTCAGGGACGATTTGGAGGAATATGGTGATTTTGGAGCCTTTTGAGGTGCAGAACTGCACAGACGTGTCAGATGTCTAGCTATGGATGGAGCCCTTCCTACCATTAGATTGATCCCATATTTTGACACAAGATATATATTTGAGTTAGCTTTCCAATGCCACCGGTCGGAGGTCAATCCGCATCCTGTAGCAGAAGTTATGCCCATTTTACTGAATATTGGTCAGTCTGCCTCGCGAGAGGAAGCTGTCGAGGATATGAAGGACTGTCGATCTATAACACAGCATTGGTGCCGATCGACAGTGATGCCAGAATATGAGCTGAGCGGAATTTATGACCGACTGAAGCCCAGAAGCCACACAAAGTTACTAAATTACCCTTGGATGACCAGAAATCCTATTTATGTAGTTCTAAGCCATTGTTGACAGCTAAGCTTTCTTTAATTCATTGTTCTTAGTTAGGAGAGAAAGGAGGAACTCCTTCAGAGTCCCCCTGGAACTCCTTCAGAGTCATCATGGAACTCCATTGTCTTTGGTTTTTATATCTATTGCAATTTCATCTATTCTATCCATGATTTCTGTGACGAACTTCATGTCTGAATAGATCCACTTGTTAGGTTTAGGGTTCAGATAGGTTATGAGGGATTAGCCCAAAATATAGAACTGCTAAGTTGTGATATTCATCATAGGATTGTTCTTACTGCTTGTGTTCTAGAGTCATTAACTAGAACCCTGATCTTAGAATCATTAGGCACAATGCCATCGCTTGGTCTTTTCTCTGAACTGATTTCAATTGAGCTAGGATTGCTAGAAACATACGAGAGTTGATTTAGGAAACAAAGTGAACATATATTCAACCCGATCGTAAAGCTTGCTAGAAGCGATATCGATCGATGATCCAATAGATTAATCAATCGATATTGTGAAAGGTGTATCGATCGATATTCCTATAGAATAATCGATCGACACTTTCTACAGATCAACATGCCAGAGCTGAGATTTTAGATCTGGTACGTAATAGATAATCTAGACATGCGAGAGCTTGTAGATTATTGTTATTGTTTGAGTTTTATAATATCTTGCAATCAACAATTAGCCTCTATATCATTATAATCCTGATTACCTGAATACAAACCCTAGATCTAGCAACCATCCTTCCATCAAACAACTCCCTGCCAAGCTGAACAATTGTATTGTTCAACTTGTTTACTGCTTAATTTACTGCCTTGCTATATTTATTTACTAATTTATAAACTTTTAGCCTAGCTTAATCGTATAACTATTAGATCTTTTGTGTACCCTAGCTCCCTATGGATTCGATCCCTAAGTACTACAACTCGACCTCTTATTTGAGAGAGTATAAATCACTCCTTAGGGTCATTTGAGTGGTATCAGCTTGGTATACATTGGATAGGAGTCCTCCTGCAAGTCGGGAAGGTAAAAGTCTGTGTGCTTCTGGTTCCCTTCTCTCTCTCTTTCTTCGGCATCTGAAGATAAAAAATATTAAAATGATTTCCTGGAAGAGGCAGAGGGGTAGGAGTGTCTCATGGGACCCCATTATTCTAAGTTTGAAAGGAATGATCACACATTGTGGAAACGAGGGGTAGGAGTGTCTCCTGTGACCCTGGTATTCGCTACACTTTGTCAAATAGAGCTACAAAAGTAGACAAGTCAATAAGATGAACAAGATGGACTGCAACAACATCAACATTCATTGAAATTGAAACTATAAAGATTCAGAGAAGAGAAAAAAAAAGAGGGAAGAAAGGAATCAGAGAAGACTACTTGTGTGTTCAAAAACTTGCTTGGGTAAGATTCCATGTCCCTTGATTGATACTCCCAAGACGTAGCCTACACATATATATTTATGCAGAAATGAGGTCAGCAAAGGGGTACGTCAGGCGCTATCAGTAGTGTTGGCTATCAGTAGTGTTGTGTGATTGTATGGTATGGTGACTAAGCTAGTATGTAGTATATTGAAAGCATCCAAGGTTAGTAATGATTCACTTCCACCTATCATATTTGCAGAAGTGGAGTAGTGATTTTAAATTATGTGAGTCCCTGCTGTTTTTAAACCTCTTTCATAAGACTGCCATGTGTTTTGCTTGAGGACAAGCAAAAGGGTATGTCTAAGGGAGTTGATAGATCAAGAATTTTACCCACTTTTAGCCAAGGTTTATAATTTTTTCAATAACAAATTACTACTATATAGAGTCTATTTAGAGTATTTACAAGTTCAGGGACGATTTGGAGGAAAGTGGTGATTTTGGTGTCTTTTGGAGCCTTTTTGAGTGCAGAGCTGCACAGACGCGTCAGATGTTTAGTTATGGATCTAGTTCTTACCACCGTTATATTGAGACCATCTTTTGACACAAGATAGAGCTTGGAGTTAGCTTTCCAATGCCACCGGTTAGAGGTCAATCAGCATCTTATAGCAGACGTTATGCCTGTTTTACTGAAAAATGGTCAGTTTACCTCGCGAGAGGAAGTTGTCGAGGAGATGAAGGACTGCCGATCGACGGTGCACCCTTGCCATAGATCGACGGTTATGCCTGAACGTGGGCCAAACATATTTCAAGACCGACTGAAGCCTAGAAGCCACACAAAGTTACCAAAATACCCATGGACGACCAGAAACGCTATTTATGTATTTCTAAGCCATTGTTGACGGCTACACGCTTTCTTTTATTCTTGTTCTAGGTTAGGAGAGAGAGGAGGAACTCCTTTAGAGTCCTCCTGGAACTCCTTTGGTTTTTATATCTATTCTATTGCAGTTTTATATCTATTCATCTATGATTTCGTGACAAACTTCATGCTTGAATAGATCCACCTGTTAGGTTTAGGGTTCAAATATGTTATGAGGGATTAGCCCCAAATATAGAATTGCTAGGTTGTGATATTCATAAATAGGATGTTCTTACTGCTTGTGTTCTAGAGTCGCGAACTAGAACCCTGATCTTAGAATCATTAGGCACAAGTGATAGCTTGGTCTTTTCTCTGAATAGATCCTCACTGAACTAGGATTGCTAGAAACAAGTGATAACTTATCTAGGAACCATAGTGAGTACTTTATCAAGCCGCGCGTAAAGCTTGCTAGAAGCGTGTCGATCGATATTCCAATAGAATAATCGATCGACGTCGTGAAAGGTGTATCGATTGATATTCCTCTAGAATCATTGATCGACACTTTCCAATTGATCGACAAAAGATTGTTGAGATCATTAGATCTAGTCAATAGAAAAATCTAGAAAGCGAAAGCTGATCGATTTGTTCTTATAAGTGTTTAGCTCTTTAATATCTTGCATACAACAATTAGTCTCTATATCATTATAATCATGATTACATGTATAGAAACCCTAGATCTAGCAACCATCCTTCCATCAAACAACTCAATCAATCAGCCGAGCAACTACCTTGCTCACCACTGCTATTTACATTTAAACTATTAGCCTAGCGTAATCATATAACTATTAGATCTTTTGTGTGCCCTAGCTCCCTGTGAATTTGATCCCTAAGTGCTACAACTTGACCTCTTATTTGAGTGAGTATAAATCACTCCTTAGGTAATTTTAGTGATATCACTTCCCACGTTCTGTAGACAGCAAGAAAACCAGAGAATACAAGAAAACCAGAGAATTTTCGGAGAGAATCAAGAGAGAAAGAAGAAGAGAAAACTGGGGAACATTCAGAAACATAAATCAAGAGAAAAAGTCTTTTTAATCTTTGGTAAAGTTCATCCATAAGTTGGTTCAATCTGTTATTGAGAGTATGATCAGAAGTTCAGCCGCAAGCTAACCTTGGGGAAGAGGATCAGCCGAGGCTATCTAGTCCTTTGGTTTGTCTTGGAAAGATTTGGTCTCCTTGCCTCATTCAATATCTGACCAGAACAGTTCATGGCTATCTTAGATCTTGCTCGAATCAGTTGTATAAGTTGTGATACAGTTTAGTTCTTGTTTAGTTTTGGTTTGAATCCATCTCTTAAAACAGTTAGCTAAGCTGTTATGGATTGATTGGAGTTAAACCGAACTGAACTCAGTCTGATCTTGTTCTGAACTGTTGTTAACTGAATAGAACTGAACTGATCTGATCTTGTATGAGACGAACTGAGCTTAAACTTAATTGTTCTTAAGTTTTTTAGCTTGAACCGAATTGTCGGATTGTTGATGTTCTGAACCGAACCTTGCTCTGTTTTGATCAGGCAAGGTGTGGAGCTTTGCTAGTCCCATCCCGTCCAGTCAGTATTTTCATAAGACACAATCAACTGATTCGGAGAGTTTTTGAGTTAACCATAGTAACCGATCAGAACCTTGTCCATTCTCAGGTCCATTCAGCTTTGTTCAAGTGAAACTCAAGTCATGTCCAAGCCAGTTTTAAAACTAATCTTTAGGTGATAGTCTAGACAGATGTTGAGATAGATCATGAATGAGTACTTGATTAAGTTAGTAAATTTTATAAAATCTTTAAGAATGGTGTTGTGTTTACTCATTGTAAACACCTACCCTTAAAGAATAATCGAAAATGTTAAGCGGCATTAATCCAAACCTTAGAACTTGTTCTCAAATACTAATTATGATTATGAAATAATTATAAAATAATTATGAAATAATTATGGATTAATTAAGGATTAATCTTGGATTAATTAATGATTAATCTAAGAGGCCAACTCCAGTCTTAGATTAACTCGATTAATTATCGTGTAATTATTGAATAATCTTGGACTAATTAATTATTAGTTATGGAATAATTATAGAAGTGAAAATCATGTGAAGTCTTTATATTCACTAGCTGCTCATGACACGGGGGTGTCACAAAAGTGGTATTAGAGCATTGTTATACGATGCTATAATGGGACTTGTTTCAAATAATTTTTCGAGTCAAAAACGTGTCGCAAAGATAATCAGGATATGCCGTTTTGTTCCTTATTTTAGAAATAGGTAGACATGGGTAGAAACTTACCATGATCTTTCCTTGCAGATGCAACCAAGACAGGCACAACGTGATGGAGCTTATCTACCGATACCTATTTCATCATCTTCAGACTATTCGACGCCATCTACTCTGGCACCAGTTTCGACCCCTAGGTTTGAGGCTACACCTCGGGCTCTAGCTTTGAGACTGACCCGTCTTAAGGGTCATATAATCATACACCGGTGCACATGGTTTTATCTCCAGACCCATATTTTATGGGCATCGAGGTGGATGTGGTACACAATAGTCCAGTTCTTGGAGATCATCCCACAGCTCCTGCATCTCCTACGCTCATATTCCACCAGCCAGTGCGGCACCTATTCCGGCGGAACAACCTGAACCAGGATCAACATATCTGTATATAGTGGCACTTCTAGAACTGATGGCTGAGATGGTAAATTTGCAACATCAACTGAATACACAGCGTGCTAAGCCAGCTCCAATACCTACCACTTCTCATCCAGACTTCCTGAAGATAGTCATGATTATGAAGAACTTAGGGACGAGGCATTCCTAGGGAGGCACTGATCCATTTGAAGCTGATGTGTGGCTACACGACCTCGAGCAAAACTTCGCCGGAACCCGGTTTCTGATAGAATTCAAGAAGGACATGGCTGTTTACTATCTCGAAAAGGACTCCATTAGTTGGTGGTTATATGTAGAGAGGAACTTCGGAGATTTCGATCTGAGTTGGGCGGATTTTTGTACAGTGTTCGTTCAAAAGTACTTTCCACCGGAGGCCCATGATCGATTGGAGATTAAGTTCATGGAGCTAGTTCAAGGATGATTATCTGTTAGGATGTATGAGGCGGAGTTCACCCTTCTCTGGAAGTAAGTCTGCTATGGTCAGGAGGAAGATATGATGATTATTCGTAAGTTCCTTCAAGGACTTAGCCCGGATATCCGAAGCAGACTCGAAGCAGTGGAGTTTCATAGGCTTGATGATCTTGTTGAGCGTGTTGTGATTGTTGAGAAAGCCATTTCTGCTGAGAGAGCTTCTTCTACCATTCCGCACCACCTAGACGTCCATATGTTCCATTCCAGCGTCAGCCATCTTCATTTATGCAGAGAGGACGATGAGGTAGAGTTTTTCGGGGAGGTGGTACGGGAGGACCGAGACCGAGAACCCTGACTTGTTTCAGTTGTGGCCAGCTAGGCCATGTTTGGAGGGATTGTCCAGCCGTGGGACAGTTCCGACCGGCTGTACCATCTCACATCACTTGTTTCACGTGTGGAGAGTGAGGACGTTATGAGACACTATGTCCACTCACTCATCTTCTTCAGCCTGTTGTTTCGAATGTTCCACCCATTGTACCAGTTAACCCACCTTTACCCTTACCTCCTGGTATGCGACAAGCCAGTGCTGGTAGGGCTTACACTTTAGAGTTACCAGGACCATCCGGACCGCCGAAGGGTTCGATATAAGGTTTGTTTTCTTATCCAATGAAGTGTTGCATTATTTATTAAATAAAATAAATGATTGGTAAATTAGCAATATTAAAGAATATTAAAGTGGTTGAGTAAATAATTGACGGTAAAGTCAATTATTGTTAGGCAATTTGCTTGTGGGTGGTGTTGGGGAAAAATACTCAGGTATTGAATTCCTGCAGACCCCAGGCATGACACCGGCCTCTGGGTCCCCGCTAGAAGACGCCTCAGGTCCCCGCTATGAGGTATTCCGGGTCCGGTCCCAAGGACCACCCCCTTCCTTCGGGAAAATGAAAACTTCTGATAAGGAGAACCTTCCATATTTCTGAATATGCAAGAGTTTAACCTACCCAAACCGACTAAGGCCGACCTAAAAAGAACTATATAAGGGGAGCCTAAACCCTATAGCAAGGGATCGACACTTCAAGACTTAGAGATTAGAGTTAGACGGCTAGAACTAGGGTTCATACTCAAATCATTCAAGTTTCGGCTTCTTTACTCAATAAAACATCTCTTCAAGTATATTTCTCTCAAACTCATACAAAATCAAAGCCTTGTCCATCGTTCCGTGGTACTCACAAAGATCCTACACAAAAATTCCCTGACAGTTTGGCGCTAGAAGGAGGGGAGTAATCTAAGCTACGTGATAATGGCGGTGGATGAGCTGACCGAGCTACCCGAAGCTACTCCGAGAGAAGCCGAGCTCCAAAGGCAACTCGACGGTATACAAAGTCAAGTAACCGAGCTAAAGAGAGCTCGAATAGAGGTTGTGGAGAATCCCAAGCTCTCTTCAGAAGTCTAGAGCTTGAAGGAGAAGCTCGACGAACACTCCAAGCAACTAGAGCAGAGCGCCGAGAAGCTCAGCCAGCTCGAATCGGAGAATCTAACCCTCCAAGACGAGAACCAAGCCCTCAATACGGCAAGTAACAAGAAACGTCGATTCCGAGCTCATATCCGACCCATGCCGACTCTGGAGACACCTAACTCTGGAACAGGCACGACACTCCCGCCTAAGACGTCACATGGAGACGCAGCGACGCGCGAAAAGACTAAGGGTTCTCAAACCTACGACGTAGAAGACAGCGAATCTGAGCCAAACCCCAACAAGGAAGCACCGAGGGAGCAGTAATGACGGAATCTCCATGGTTGCTTACCTAGAGCAAATGTTCTCCAAGAGGCTCGACGCCATGCAGTCCATGGTTGAAAGGCTCCCAGAAGTAGCTCCGCCCATCCAGAAGAGCAACCCCGATTCCTACGCCGATACTCCTTTCACGGATGAGATCAACCTGATCGAGATGCCTCGAAAGTTCTCCTTTCCCAGCATGAAGGCGTATGATGGCACCAGCGATCCGGATGATCATGTCGCCCAATACAGACAAAGGATGCTCGCTGTAGCACTCCCAAAGGAGTTACGCGAAGCTACCATGTGCAAAGGATTCGGCTCAACCCTGACCGGACCCGCTTTGCAATGGTACATCAACCTACCCTCCAGGTCCATAGCCTCCTTCACTATCCTTAGCGACAAGTTCGTGGAGCATTTTGCCAGCAGCAGAGACCTAGAGAAAACTTCTAACGGTCTATACGAAATCCTCCAGCATCGGGAGGAACCCCTGAGAGGCTACATAACCCGTTTCAGTGAAGAGAAATTGACCATTCCTGAATGCAGCATCCCCATTGCCATCTTTTCCTTCAAGAGAGGCTTACTCCCCAATGGGGACCTCTCTAAGGAGCTGACCAAGTACCAGTGCAAAGATCATGGAAGACGTTCTGTCCCGAGCCTGGGCACATGTAAAATGGAAAGAAGATGTCGCCAGTCGCGCTAAGGCGCAGCTAAGCAAGACCCCAAGGCGGTCAGACCGGACCGAGCCGAGCAAGACGAGAAACCCTCTCCAAGACCAGCCAGGTATTACGGGAACAGAAGCCGAAGCAAATACTAGGACCGGCCGATCGAGAAGGCATAAGGGATGGCAGTGTCCACCTAGCCAGACATCTCTCACCTCTCCATCTCAAGGCTAGAGCTAATCAATGTTCTGACGCAGATGGGCCCACAGGTTGAGTGGCCTCAGAAGATGAAAGCACCTTTTTTTTTCCGGAATCCTGGTCTCTGGTGCGACTTCCACCGTGACCATGGTCACAAAACGGAGGACTGCGTCGCACTGAAGGTCGAGGTCATCAAATTACTTAAGAAAGGACACCTCAGGGAGTTCCTTTCCGAAAAGGCCAAGAGCCATCTAAGCAAGGAGACAACGGGGAAGCCCACTGAAGCTGCTCCCGTCTCGCCACCTCGAGTGATCCATGTCATATCGGGTGGTTCAGAAATCAGCGGTATAAGCCACACAGCCGCGAAGAAGAACACTTGGAATGCCAAGCATGGCCTAGAGGCAGGCAAGACGAAACGCCTGCTCCTGGGTATGGAGGAAATAAGCTTCACGGCCAAGGAGCAGGAAAGGGTTCTCACCCCACATCATGACGCCCTGGTCATATCGCTCATTGTAGCGAATTGCCTTGTGAAAAGGATACTGGTAGATAATGGAAGCTCCGGCAACATCATCTTCCAGGCTGCATACGAGAATCTGGGGCTGGAGGAAAGCGCTCTAACTCGTAGGATAACCCCACTCATAGGATTCAGCGGAGAAGTCAACCAGACTGCTGGAGAGGTGACCCTCCCGGTATACGCTGAAGGGATCAACATGTCAACCAAGTTCCTTGTCGTTGACTGCGATTCATCCTACAACATGATCTTGGGACAGCCTTGGATTCACGGCATGGGAGCCATTCCTTCGACTCTTCACCAGATGGTGAAATTCCCTACACCGTGGGGCATAAGAGCAATCAGAGAGGATCAAGAGTATTCCCGCTCCTAGTACCAGACTATTTTAAAGGGAAAAACCAAGGTCTTATAGCAATTACAGAGCAGACCTCCGGCTCATCACACCGAGGAACCGGAGGTCGAAGAAATGAACAACGTGCCATTGCTCGAAAGAGACTGATATCACTCAAATTACCCTAAGGAGTGATTTATACTCTCTCAAATAAGAGGTCGAGTTGTACTACTTAGGGATCGAATCCACATGGAGCTAGGGCACACAAAAGATCTAATAGTTATATGATTAAGCTAGGATAATAGGTTTAAATCAGTAAACAAAGATAGCAAAGCAGTAAATAAAGCAGTAAACAAGTTTGTCTTGTTCAGCTTTGTAGAGATAGAGTTGTTTAATGGAAGGATGGTTTGCTATATCTAGGGTTTCTATTCAGGAAATCAGGATTATAATGATATAGAGACTAAAGCATAATATTATAGAACTCAACGATTAGAATAACCGATCATCTCTCGATTTCTAGATTATCTATTACTAGATCCAAGACCTTCAACTCTCGAAGTCGAATCTTAGAAAGCGTCGATGGATGTCTCTATAGGAGCATCGGCCGATACGCCTTTCATCGTGTCGATCGATATCTCATTAGGAGAATCGATCGACACGCTTCTAGTGCGGGTTGATTAAATGTTCACTAGGGTTTCTAGATCAACTCTCATTTGTTTCTATCAATCCTAGCTCAGAAAAGACAAGTCAGATAAAAAACCAAGCTTTCGCTTGTGCTTAATAAATCTATGATCAAGTTAACGTTAATTACTCAAGAACAAGCAATAAGAACAGACTCAATGATGAATATCACAACTTAGCACATATATATTTGGGACTAATCCCACATAAACTATCTGAACCCTAAACCTAACAGGTGGATCTATTCAGACATGAAGTTGTCACAGAAAATCATAGATGAATAGATGAAATTGCAATAGATATTATAAAAAGAAAAGGAGTTCCAGGAGGACTCTCCAGGAGTTCCTCTCTTCTCTCATAACTTAGAACTATGAATAAAATAAAGCTTAGCCGTCAACATTGGCTTAGAAAACACATAAAGAAGGTTTTAGGTCGTCCTAGTATATTCTGGTAATTTGTGGTTGCTTTTGGGCTTCAGTCGGTCATAAAATATGCTCAGCCCATAATCTGGCATCACTGTCGACCGACACCAATGCTGTTTCATCGATCGACAAGCTTTCATCTCCTCGACAGCTTCCTCTCGCGAGGCAGACTGACTAGTCTTTGGTAAAATGGGCATAACTTCTGCTACAGGATGCTGATTGACTTAAAACCGGTGGCATTTGAAAGCTAACTAAAAGCTATATCTTGTGTCAAAATATAGGCTCAATATAACGGTGGGAAGGTCTCCAAAATCTGATGCATCTGTGCAGCTCTACACATCAAAAGGCTCCAAAAGACACCAAAATCACCACATTCCTCCAAATCGTCTCTGAACCTGTAAATACTTTAAATAGACTCTATATAATAGTAAATATATATTAAAACACTTGTAGACCATGGCTAAAAGTGGGTAAAATCTATGGCCTATCAACTCCCCCAGACTCACCCTTTTGCTTGTCCTCAACCAAAACAGACGGGCAGTCTCTCTGAAAAAATATTTGAAAACAGCAGAGACTCACATGATTTAAAACTTAGAATCATCACCTCTACAATATTGCAATCCACATCTAAGAAGTCCTAATCACAAAAGCACATTATACCATATCCTAACTTAGCAACCAAATTCACCTAGCCAACAACTTAGCAAATCATGTATGACATTCCCCTCCAGCAACCTCATTTCTTAACTTAAATAAAAGTACATGCTTTACCTTGGGAGTATCGATCACATGATGCAAGGATTTTCAAACAAGTATCTGGATCTGCTGGTAAAAGTTAGTTCCTATCTTTTGTCTCTTCAATTTCTCTCTTTAGTCAAAGTCTGCTTCTATTGCAGGATCATTGACCAAGATTGGACAAGGTTCCATGAATCAAGCCTTAATGGTGGTTGCCACCAAGTCATGTTCAGTTCTTTTTGACCTATATCCAAGAATTCATGTGAATCGGACCTTGATGATTGCCGCCACCAAGTCCCGTTCAAATTCTTTTTGTTGGAATCCTTATGAAGCAAGCCTTAATGGTTGTAGCCACCAAATCCTGTTCGGATTCCACCTAACTAACACCTATTATATATATATATATATATATATATATATATATATATATATTATTTTTTTATTTATATATATATTTTTTTTTCTTTCTTTCTTTCTTTTTTTTTTGAAAAACAAGTATCTCTACCTATAAATCTAGGGTCGAAATTGAGAGAGAAAAGATGATAAATCTACACAAGGCTTTACCTTCCCAATTTGTTTGAAGAATCCGATCTCATGTATACCAAGCCCCAAGACAAGCAGTTGTGTCAGGTTTAGTGTTGGAGGTCTGCTTTAGTTCCTTCAAACAATCTCAGCAAGTGTGAATAGTTGATAAGTTGATCCACTTTAGTATCTTTAATACTATCTGCAATCAGTAAGTCTAGAATAGTGCTAAAGAGTGGTTAGATAACAAGCAAAAATCTAATAAGTTCGTTATCCCCTTCTCGACTCAATCGTCTACTCGGATTTTTTTTTTCTAAATAGCTAACTAATACATAATATTAGTAGAACCTCTCCCAGACTTAAACAACACTGTGACCAGTGTTATACAATCTAAGATTGGTGGGAAAATAAATCATAAGGACAATATTAACAAGGTTTCGCGAGTATACCTGCCATTGATGTGAGTATCGATCAACACAGTTAAGTGGCGATCGATACATGTGATTCTTTGTTGATTGATACGTTGGCCAACCGTCGATCGATGCTGGTTGAGAACTCATGGACCTTGGATCTTTTTTTTGATGAACAGTACCTCTGCTACAGTGTCGGTCGACGTTTCTGCTACAGTGTCGATCGATGCTACAGTGTCGTCGTCACTGCTCATCTTTTTTTTTTTTGACCTGCAAAAAAATAAAAACAAAAATCAGTAACAATCTAACATAAACTGAATGAAATTACCTAATAGTGGGCTGCCTCCCACTCAGCGCTTTGTTATAGTCATTTAGCTTGACTTTGGAGATCTGATTTAGTCTGAATGAGAATGAGAACATGCTCCAAAACAAGTCTCAATGTCTGCTCTCTGAAGCTTTTTCATTCTTGTGTGAAAGACTCCTCCATAGACTCTTCTCCTTTGTCTATCATCTCAGCAATAAGGAGTGCTCGAAGCTTTGTAAATGGTTATGAGAAGCATATCCTGCGCACTCTGGATTTCCTGACACCATCTGAGAAGTGAGGGATTAATGATACCTGAAGACCGTCCTTGATCCTTTTCCTCTTCTTCCAATTGCTCCTCTTTTTTCCCCCAGACTTGTCTGATCGCATGGTGCAATCTCCATCCCTAAGATTTCCGCACACATCAAACTCATTCAGCTCTGATACGCACCCAGTGTCGATCGATGGTGAAGTGGTAGTGTCGATCGATGCTGGTTTGTTGGTGTCGTTCGATGGTATCCGGTCGGTGTCAATCGATGCTGCTTTTTCTGGGCACATATCGACTTCATCTCTAAATTGCAACCTTCTTTGAGAAGCTTCTGCATGTAGAGGATCATCAAGTGCTCCATTGTAAGGACTTAACTGCATACTTCTATCTGGTGGGATAGGAAATTCAACTTCAACCACAGCGCATGAAACCACAATCTACACAGGATCATGTATCCTCTTCACTCTTTTGTGAAGCCCAGCAGCTTCTTCTGCGCATATAAGTGGTCTCAGATGTTTGGAGTCAGCATTGTGTGAGGCTTCAGACTCGTGCATTCTTTCCTCAATTGGTTCCATCGCAACTATGAAACTGTGCGGTTCGTCCAACAACAGGTGTCGATCGATGCTCTCGTGTAGGTGTAGGTCGAGGCTATCTGGTATATGGCAAACGATGATATAGGGTGGGTGTTGGTCGATGATGCAGGGTGGGTGTCGATCGATATCATAAGGTTGGTGTCGACCGATGCTAGCCTTTGGTGAAGTTTCCAGATCTCCTCTCACAGTATTCTGATCGTCATCAAGCTTCTTCTTCGAATTCTGATCCATATCTTCAAGCCATTCCTCCAGCTCCAAGAATTCTTCTAACTCCAACTCCAAGAACTCTTCTAGGTCCAAGAAATCTTCCATGGTGATCTCTTTTTCTATATCGTCAATCGACATTGAGGTTGTACCGTTGGTAGACGTTGAGGTCGTACCGTCGATCGACTCTGAGGCTGTGCTGTCGGTCAACGTTGAGGTCTTGCTGTCGGTCGATGTTGAAGTCGTGCCGTAGGTAGACATTGAAGTACTGCTGTCGGTAGACGTTGAGGTCGTACCGTCGGTAGACGTGGAGGTTGTGTCACTAATGTCAGCTTCTTCTATTCGCGCAAACTCATCTGTCCATTGAACCTCAATGTCTGGCTTTTCGATCTGAGCGTTCATGGTTTCAGATTCCTCATTCGGCTCAGTGTAGACTGTACCCAACATCTGACTGAAACTAAACATCAATTCCTTCTCCTGGCCTTTAATCATCTTGTCCAACATATCATTTAAACTCTTTCTGTCGAGTTGCTGTAGCTTCATAGAGAAATTTGTTGAGGAAGGCGGTCTTAATGTCCTCCTAGAAGGTTAAAGATCTTGGCTGCAGCTGACTGAACCAGCTAAATGCATCTCCAGATAGAGAATAGGGGAATATCTTGCAGATAATGTGGTCTACAGATACTTCATTCTGCTCGCTTGCAGAGGCTAGCTCCTCAAGTTCTTTGATAAGGTCTCTGGGATCTTCATAAGGAAGGCCTTGGAAACGGTCCACACTTCCCCAATCATACCATTCGTGGTTCAGATCAAAGTCGTTTGTCTCAGCAACATCAATCACATCAAGGATTAGAGCACCCTCTGCATTAATCAATTGTCATGTGTTGTTGCAAGTGTGACCTTCTTCGTCTCTTAGCATCCCATTCTCGTCAACTTTAAGTATGAGCACTTCCACCTTCTCAGCCTCCAAACAAGTGGTGTCAGACGGTGGATGAACAGTGTCGATCGACGGCAGATGAACAGTGTCAGTCGACGGCAGATGAACAGTGTCTGTCGATGGTGGAAGAGCAGTGTCGATCGACGGTTGATGAGCAGTGTCGATCGACAGTTGATGAACAGTGTCGATAACCATCGATCGACGTCGGGTGAACAGTGTCGATCGACGTCGGGTTAACAGTGTCGATTGATGTTAGGTAAACAGTGTCGATCGACGTCGGGTGAACAGTGTCGATCAACGTCGGGTGAACAGCGTCGATCGACGTTGGGTGAACAGTATCGATCGACGTTTGGATTTCTACTCTGCCAATCGCTGCTTGGAGGGTGTCGATTGCCCTCTTAGACTTATGGATCACGCATTCCAAATCCAGTGGCTCTACTAGTAAGAGCCTTATCCGCTTGTTTCTTCTGGTACTCATATGGATGTACCTAAAACACAAGAAAATTTTTTATCAGTTTTTTTGAACAGTAGTAAAACCTAGACTAAATCTAACTAGACAAGATCTAATGGCGATCAAAGTTCCCCGGCAACGGCGCCAAATTTGATATCACTCAAATTACCCTAATGAGTGATTTATACTCTCTCAAATAAGAGGTCGAGTTGTAGTACTTAGGGATCGAATCCACAGGGAACCGGCACACAAAAGATGTAATAGTTATATCATTAAGCTAGGCTAATAGGTTTAAAGCAGTAAATAAAGATAGAAAAGTAGTAAATAAAGCAGTAAAAAAGTTGAACAAGACAATTGTTCAGCTTGGCAGAGAGTTGTTTGATGGAAGGATGGTTTGCTAGATCTAAGGTTTCTATTCAGGAAATCAGGATTATAATGATATAGAGACTAAAGCATGATATTATAGAGCTCAACGATTAGAATAACCGATCATCTCTCGATTTCTAGATTATCTATTACTAGATCCAAGACCTTCAACTCTCGATGTCGAATCTTATAAAGCGTCGATCGATGTCTCTATAGGAGCATCGACTGATACGCCTTTTGTCGTGTCGATCGCTATCTCATGAGAATCGATCGACACCCTTCTAGTAAGCGTTTAGCGCGGGTTGATTAAATGTACACTAGGGTTTCTAGATCTACTCTCGTTTGTTTCTATCAATCCTAGCTCAGAGAAGACAAGTCAGATAAAAAAACCAAGCTTTCGCTTGTGCTTAATAAATCTATGATCAAGTTCAGGTTAATTAAAGAACAAGCAATAAGAACAGACTCAATGATGAATATCAGAACTTATCACATCTATATTTGGGGCTAATCCCACATAACCTATCTGAACTCTAAACCTAACAGGTGGATCTATTCATACATGAAGTTGTCACAGAAAATCATAGATGAATAGATGAAATTGCAATAGATATTATAAAAACCAAAGGAGTTCCAAGAGGACTCTCTCCAGGAGTTCCTCTCTTCTCTCCTAAATTAGAACTATGAATAAAATAAAGTTTAGCTGTCAACATTGGCTTGGAAAACACATAAACAGTGTTTTAGGTCGTCCAAAGGTATTCTGGTAATTTGTGGTTGCTTCTGGGCTTCAGTCGGTCATAAAATATGCTCAGACCATATTTTGACATCACTGTCGACCGACACCAATGCTGTTTCATCGATCGACAGTCCTTCATCTCCTCGACAGCTTCCTCTCTCGAGGCAGATTGACCACCCTTCAGTAAAACGGTCATAACTTCTGCCATAGGATGCTGCTTGACCTCAAACCGGTGGCATTGGAAAGCTAACTAAAAGCTCTATCTTGTGTCAATCTAACGGTGGGAAGGTATCCATCCATAGCTAAACATCTGATGCGTCTGTGCAGCTCTGCACATCAAAAGGCTCAAAAAGACACCAGAATCACCACATTCCTCCAAATCGTCCATGAACTTGTAAATACTCTAAATACACTCTATATAGTAGTAAATATATATTCAAACACTTATAGACCATGGCTAAAAGTGGGTAAAATCCATGACCTATCAAGGACTAGACCCAACATCTAAAGGTCGACTCCAAGCTAACCGAAGGACTAAGGAGGAGGTTAATAGACTTCCTCAAGTCAAACTCCGACATTCCCGAGATCGATCCGGAGATCATCATGCACTAGCTACAGATGGATCCCCTACACCAACCCGTCAGACAAAAGAGGAGGAAGTTTTCCCCCGAAACGGACGCAATCATCAACGATGAAGTCAAAAGCCTGCTTGGCGCAGGGTTCATTCGCGAGGTACAATACCCGGAATGGCTAGCCAACGTGGTCGTAGTCAAGAAGAAGAACAAGAAGGAGAGAGTCTACATAGGGTTCACAGACCTCAACAAGTCTTGCCCAAAGGACCCCTTTCCTTTGCCTCACTTCGACAAGCTGGTCGATGCCAGAGCCAGGCATCAGCTGATGAGCTTCATGGACGCGTTCTCCGGCTATAATCAAATACTCATGCATCCGAAAGACCAGGAGAAGACGTCCTTCATGACATCCAGAGGGATCTATTTCTACAAAGTTATGCCCTTTGGCTTAAACAACGCAGGATCAACCTACCAACTTCTGGTGAACATGATGTTTGCGGACCAGATAGGGCGAACGATGGAGGTCTACATCGACGACATGCTGGACAAATCTCTAGAGGCTGAAAACTACATATCTCACCTGCAACAAGCCTTCTCCACTCTCCGAAAGTACAACATGAAGCTCAACCTAGCTAAGTGCTCTTTTGGGGTCAGTTCCGACAAGTTCCGTGGGTACATTGTAACCCACCGGGGCCTTGAAGCCAACTCGTAGCAAATCAGCTCGATTCATTCGATCCCTTCCCCAAAGAACGTCAAAGAGGTCAAAAAGCTAAAGAGAAGAATGGCAGCCCTGAGCAGGTTCATCTCCAGGCTTTCCTACAAATCTCACGCCTTCTTTGGGACCCTCAAAAACCCAAAGGATTTTCAGTGGACGGAAAAGTACGAGTCCGCTCTCCATGAGCTAAAGGCATATCTCACCACTCCTCCTCTCCTATCCAAGCCACTGCTCGGTGAGGTCCTACTGCTATATCTAGCAGTCTCGGAGCACGCCGTAAGCGTAGTGCGCGAAGAAGGAAGAAAGCATCTACCAATCTACTACGTAAGTAAGGCTCTCCTGGATGCAGAAACCCGCTGCACCCATCTAGAGAAACTGGCCTTAGCCCTGATAGTCGCCGCCCACAAGTTGCGGCCCTACTTTCAGGCTCACCTAATCATGGTCTTCACCTCCGTCCCCATAAAATTGGTCTTCCAGAAGCCTGAAGTGTCTGGACACCTAGCGAAATGGGCTGTGGAAGTAGGGGAATACGATGTGATTTTTCGACCAGCCACAGCTATAAAGTCACAGGTCCTTGCAGACTTTGTGGCCGAATTCTCCCCTACCTTGCTCCCAGCTCTGGAGCAAGAAGTGCGCCTCTGAAGCGAAACAAATTTGAGTGTTGAAGCTAGGTTGTTAGTAATCATTCTCCCAACTTGATAGATCCTTCTGGGAAGTCGTCTATCTCATTCGCAGAACCACTGTCGATCGGTGCTTCTAACTCTTTGTCGATCGTCGCTTCAGACTTCACAGTCGATCGATGCCTCAGGTTGAGTGTCGATTGATGCTTCAATCTTCGATTCCACTTCAACTTCATGGTCGCAGTAGCAAATTGCAATGAATCATGGATCATGTCCAATCTCCATGTAGCCCGTCTGTTGCTTGACAACTCTCAATGGATCGTAGTAGACAGTGGGGTATATGAGTTTCAAGCACAACTTGTAGTATGCATGTCGCAAACTGCTCCTACAGTGTCCATGAAGGCTCTCTCAAGTAGTAGAAAAGAATTCCAGTTGAGCTTGATGTCCAGGACATAGAAGTCTACTGAAACTAGGGGCATTACTGATCTGCACTTCAAGGTTTCTGATGATTCCTCTTGATTTTCTCTGAGAATAATTAATAAAAGTGAATGAATCCTATGAAGGTTCTATCTTCAGACCTAGATGATCTGCCATCACCTTTTGTAGAATGCTGACTGAAGAACCTGCATCGCGGAGTGCACTAGGGTAATCAATGCCTCCTATCAAGCATGGTACTAGAAACTTTCCACGATCACTCTTCTTCTTAGTGTAATCCTCTGTCTCATCTTCTCTATGATCTGGTGGAACATTCTCATAATGTCTTCTTCAGTCTCCTTAGTTTCTCTAAAGAACATCCAAAGCCTGTGGGTAAAGTAAGCCTCCTCAAATGGCTTATCCATTGAGATTCTTAGAATCCTCTTTGTGAAACTATCCATCTCCTTATTATTAGTGAGTTCCATTAATCAACAACAATCCCCCAAAAACCATGCCCCAACACACACACACAACACATAGTCCCAGGGTAAAAATGCATGCAACTGAACAACGCGGAAGCAATGCAACAATGCATGAATGCAATCTCACTACAGAGACTCATCTCAACTCGTAGGACCAAGACAACCACAAGCCTTGTCCTAAACAACTCTCGTCTAGACTCGATTCTAGACCCATACTCAACACTCATCTCAATCTCAACATTCGGATGGAGCACCTGCTACAACATCCATGGGATCCCACACATCACACTGGAAGCCTATCCATCTCATCATATGAACACTCCCAGCAACAAACACAAAAGTCACATAGCTGAAAAACATCATTTTCGGCAAACGGCCAAACTTCGAGTCTGAGCTACATTGTCATGTAGCGCTTGTCCATGGGCGCAACCCACTTCACATGATAAGCGGATGAGCGAGGTCAATCCGTCTCACATCACACATGACGCGCCCCGCTGGTCAGCGATTATGTCATCACCACAAGTCATAGCGCTCCGTTACGGGATCAAGCTAGACCATCGCACACAGCCAAGTTGCATGTTCTACTCACACAGAGTAGACAACTCAAAATGAGCAATATTCCTCGAGAATAGGCTATACTCAACAATAGTCCTATTTAACCTACATGGTTCCGCTAGACTCGACATGCAACTCAACTCAACAATATGCAACTCATGCATAACCATCAACTTAACATCATGCATGCCTAATAATTTCACATCGTCTAGACGATATTGCATCCATACTATGCATGCAACATAACATCATAACGTCATCTAAACAAGCATGAAATAACACATCAATATCATCATAATAAACATGCATTAACATAACAAAACTATCGTGCATGGCGTCTACACACAGTTCCAACCGCCTGCATAAAACTGTTAATTTACCCCTTCTCGGGTCTCGCTTAGAGACCCAACGGTCTAAGCTCTCCACCTGCAACAAACCATCAGGAAAACACACAGAACTCCCTGGAACCCACCTATGATTTGGACTAAGGCGAACTGAAACAACCCGAGCTCTCCCAACACTCTTCCTAAACGCTAGCTTCCCGAACCGAAAGTTCCCTTCCGAAAACTCACTTTCCTCACTAGAAACTTTCTCACTCTTTAAGGAAAGTTCACCACGGTTTTGGATGGAAGAAATGAAGGAAAATGGATGGGTATATATAGCTAAGGGGTGGCTTTGCATGGCTGTGCAAGGTGTCACTCACACATTCACTTTTGGTGTGAAATGTGGACACATGGGATCTCCCATGACAAATGGCAATGCTTACTTCTCCTTATGACAAGTAAACACCTTCTAGAATACTATCCTGAGGTTGCCACACGTCCACCACTTCCAGCCAATGAGATTTTGACACTTGGTTCCACAAAGAAAACGCCACATCGCTTCTAGTTCGACCAATCGCAAACCGCCATGTCATCTTCGACCAAAACACTTTTGCCACGTCAACTCCAAAAATAAACTTCATCTGAATGTAATCTCACTATAAAACCATTCAGGAACCCTCAAATACGCTTCGTTTCACAAAAATCGCTTATCGGTCTTATCGATATTGTTTTACCGAAAAATGTCGATTTCCGTCCAACTCTTGATTCCTCCTGAACCAATTTAATTTTCTCTCAACCAAATGTCCTCTCCTGACAATCTTTATTAGTCTAGACAAAGATCCTCACAATTTACACATCTTCAAAATCTCGTTTTGGTCCTCCTCGACCTTCAACTTAGATGCATCGACCATCATGCATTCTACTCCACCCAAACAAAAATCGCTTCGACCAAACCTCTAGTTCTGATCCTCTGAAGCTAATACAACTCATTGTTCCTCCATCTGAACACTTTGATTTCCTCGACCATATTTACTCTTAACCAGGGTCAATACAAGGAGTGTCTCATGTGACCCCATTATTCGTTTACACTTTGTAAAGAAAAGAAAAGGATATATATATATACACATAGAAAAAGAAAGAGAGAGAAATCGACAAGAATATGAATAAAGATGTACCGTATAAGCATCATTGTTCATTTGAATTGAGATTCAGAGAAGAGAGAAAGAAGGAAGAAAGAGATCAGATAAGACTACTTGTGTGTTCAGAAACATGCTTGAGTAAGAATCCATGTGTCTTTTGATTGATACTCCCAAGGTAAAGCCTCCACTATATATATATATATATATATATATATATATATATGTATTAAATGAGATTAGTAGAGGGGCTAGTCATATAGTATTAGCTAAATTGATGGTTAGATGGATTTGGTTGCCAAGATAGGATATTGTATATTAAAAACCTCTAAAGTTATAATTGATTTGATATGGCTTGCAACATTGTAGAGGTGATGATAGTGAGTTCTTGAATTGTGTGAATCCCTGCTGTTTTCAAACCTTTTTAATAAAGACTACTCTTTGTTTTGCTTGAGGACAAGCAAAAGCGTAAGTCTGGGGAGTTGATATACCATGGATTTTACCTATATTTAGCCATGGTATATAGGTGTTTTAGGAACTATTTATTATGTTTTGGAGTCTTTTTAGTATATTTACAGGTTCAGGAGTGTTTTAGAGGAAAGTGCTGATTTTAGTGCATTTTGGAGATAAAATAAGAAGAACCCGTAGCTGACCAGCGAATCAGTCCAAAGGTCGACATTTAGAGATAAACATCGATCGACGCACATTCTGTGCCGTCGATCGACAGCGAAGCGCGCAACACCCAGCTAGGTTTTCAGCCGATTTAAATCCCAAGTCACAACACATTTATAAAAATACCCCTGGCCGCTTTTAACCTAATATTTATGGGCTCTGCCATTGTTCTAGGCAAAACATGCTTTCTTATTTTCTACTTTTCACAGCAAACAATACTAGGGTTTTTAGTAGATTTGGAGAGAAGATCCAAGACTCATTCAGATATTTATATTTCAACTCCAGTATTTCTAACCTTAATCTATTTATGCATTTTATTCAGTTTATGCTTATGAATTGCTCTGCTATGTCAGAATAATTCACCTGTTAGATTTAGGGTTCAAATAGGTTAAGAGGGATTAGCCCAAAATATAGAATTGCTAAGGTGATAAATATCCTTCAAAGAATTGTGGTTAATGCATGTGTTCTTAAGTAGCTAACTAGAACCTTGAACTTAGGATTGTGGACAACTACAACGGTAGGTTCTGCACCAGAACTAATTCCTTTGAGCTAGTATTGCTAGAAACAAGCGGAAGCTGATTTAGACAATACTGGTGAACCTATCAATTAACTCGCTAACGCCTGTCTAAGAGAACATCGATCGACGTTCTTACCACAATATCGATCGACGTTCGGTCTGTATCAACAAGCAATAGCTAAGATATCGGACTTAGCCAATACATAAGAATCACATGCGAAAGCTGGATATCTTTACACTAGAAGTGGAGTTCTAGGATTGACAACCTAAGTATTCTATACCTCTATAATCCCAACTATCTGAATAGAAACCCTAGATCTAATACTTTCTAATAACTGTTTACAAAACCTCAAACGAATCAACTGAACAACTACCTTGTTCACCTTGCAATTTATTGTTTTCAATATTTACCTAGCTTACTCACAAACTATTTAGATATATTGTGTGCACTAGCTTCTTATGGATTCGATCCCTATGTACTACAATTGAACCTCTTATTTGAGAGAGTAAAAGTCACTCCTTATGGTAATTAGAGGCTTGTGCGGGGGCTGGGTACGTTGTCGATGCATTGTGTTGTTTTGTGCATGTAATTGTATTGTTTGTTTTTTTTGATAAAAGTTAATTTTGTCATGTTGTCTATAATTGTCTATGAATGGAGGATTGAAAGTTATACATGTTGATTAGGTAGATCTAACAAAAACCATAGTATTTATTTCGTTGTTATTTTTTTAATCTTATATTGGTATAGATTTGACTGACCTCTACCGTAAAAATGATCAAAGATAACCGAACTTTTGATTTTGATTTTAAAATTTTTATTTTTATTTTAAAAATTTTAAATGTATATGTACAGTAAATAAAATAGTTTTCTTAGTTTACACGGATTTTATTGTGAAACTTCTCAAATGTAGTCTTTTTTGTAAAATTAAAGTAATAAGTGAAGATATTTATATATTTATATTGTTATATAATTATTTGGTATAGAGATTTAGCGATTTTTTTAATTTTTTTAATAAAAATGGTTTTGTGGTTTTAAAAAAAAATTCAGTCGTAGACAAAAAAAAGAAATTGGTATAGCTTTATGTTTCAAGAAAATAAACTGGGTTTAAATTGTTTAGGTTTGAAATTTGGTGGACCTTGGAACATTAGTTTTATGTGCTTCTAACTCAACCGTTAGGTCGTTTTATTTTTCATCGTTGGGAGAGCTTCTAGGTTTCTAGTTATTAATTCAACCCAATGATCGTCCACCCCGCCAAAGGCATCTAGGAGCGTAGTCCTGCGCTTCCGAAAATATATTTTTTTCAATATGGAACATTATTGTATCAAACATGAGTAAATGTATATAAACTGACCAAGGCTTTCGACTTGTGGTTCCTTGCTGCAATTGTTTTAAGTGACTTTGCGCAATGGTTAATATGGTGTCATGAAATTATTGAAATACTTTAGATTTTTTATGAATGGTCACTAAAGCTAATTTTTTTTAATTAAATACCCTACAATTCACACAATTTATGTAAAATCGAATTTTAGTAACACAATCACATATATATCACAAGATTTTCTCGTAATATTAACAAAAAGTCTTAAGACTCCAAAAAGATTAACAAAAGTCTTAAGACTCAATTGACCAAAAGCAAGACCAAGTCAAATCTCTGAATAAAAAACATTGAAAAAGCTCAAGAAACCTCTGCATCTGTTAGTAAAGTTACTTCGCCTTTGTCTTAGATTTCCTGAGAAGACTAGAAGTTCTGAACTCAGCATCGTCTCTAATAAACCTCCACCAGAGAATGGTTAGAGGAACTGTGGCGAGGTGCCAAATAGAGTGAGCATCCAAGTAGCCTCCATACGGAGGGAAGTCATATATCTCTAAAAGCATAGCTAAACCTAAAGCTATCACAACCACCCACAGTTTCCAATTAGAAGGATGCCTAGAAACATCTGCCCATCTTGCCCATAGGAAAAGCTGAGCGACTCCCATGGCCACACACACAATCATGTTCCAATCTGTAAACAACATTGAACTCACAGAGAATGTGGAGAAAAAAAAATGGAACTGGTTTCAGATAGGGGAAAGAGTTCTCTGTATACCATAGTAAAGTTTGTAGAAGTTAATGTACAGTACGTGGGTGGTGACTAAAGCTAGTACTGGAGCGGATACCATGACTCTTGCAGCCTCCACCCGAACATCAAAGGTTCTTAGGATGGATACAATGAGTGAGAATCCGAGAACGGCTATTGCAGATGAGTAGTCCAACCTCTTTGTGATGTCAACATCCCTGAGAAACCATAGAGACAGATCATCAGAAGATTGTGGATGATAAAAGTAATGTGAGATGATTACCGAGTGTGGAAAACTGCACTCCAGAACCAAGAGTTCATGGACAAAAACCAACATATTCATAGTAACCTGTCCTATCTTGTTTGAGAGGCAACTTATAGTATAGTGTAATGAAGAAGGAGAGCCAGCCATGGAAAGGCATTGCTAGGCTTAGCACAGAGAAAGTAACAGAGCAGGGTCCTGACAATGACCATGGGCTCTTCTCATCATGGCTACCATGTCCGTTTCCTGAACAAATTCATTAATTATTCCAATTCTCTAAACATAACATCTAAATGTTGTAGCTTCTGAATCTTACCATGGTATTCTCCATTGAGCCAGACATGAAAGTGTTGAGATGAGATCAATATATGGGAAGAGAAATACATGAGGAGTTGAGTATGATGAAGAGTCCGTACATGGCGTAGTAATACTAGTTACCCGAGTAACTTCCAAAGGTTAAACCAAAGTTACCCTAGTTATCCTAGTATACTAGTTATACTAGTTACCCGGGTAACTTTGGATGAAGAAGAGAAGTCCTACTCCCTTTTCTAAGGCATCAGACCGTTGCAAGGGAAGAGGAGGCGCGTGTGACAGGCTGGAGAAGAGCCGGATAAAGCAAAAGAAACTTTATGCACAAGAAAGAAGCTCATTGGATGGTTTGAATTAAAGAAAACCTTATCTCTTGTAATAGTGCTTCTTTATGAAACCCTCATCCTAGTGTTGCCTCCTCATATATATTGTAAACTCTGATCAGATTAATAATTAAGAAGTTTGGGATTATCTCTCTAGACTCTCTCTCTTGTTCATAATGATTCTTAAATACTCTTAAACATGATTACTACTTAATCTCTCTACAAATCTCCCATTAATCTTCTCTAATCTACCTTTAATCTCTCAATACCTACTCTATTCTCTAAAATCATATGGTATCAGAGCCAGGTTGGGTTTGGTATTGAGAAACCTCGTTCCATTTCTTTCTTTTTCTAGCTCTTGTGTTCTTGCTCTTGTGTTCTTGAGTGTTCCGTGAAGCTGTGTGATAAAGTTGAGTCATGTGGTGTTGTGCTTTGAGTTCGTGTGTTCTTGAAGTCTGGTACTGTGTGTTCTTCAGCTGAGTTGCAAGTTTGAAGCTTTCTGGTCATTTCTGGTTCAAGCAAGAGAAGATGGAGGGAAACAACTTCAGCAAGCTAGTTACTGTCCCGGTTGCGTTGAAAGGTGGTTCAAACTACCTCTTGTGGTCTCGATTGGTGAAGACTACTATTGGAAGGCTAGGGCTGTGGAGCCACATCACTGATGATGGTGCGAAGCCAGTGACCAAAGAAAGTGAAGAAGGTAAAGAGGAAATGATTCTCACAAAAGCTGAAGCAAAGAAGTGGGTGCAAGAAGACTTGATGGTGCTCTCCGTGCTGCAAGGATCTCTTGATGTCCCTCTTCTTGATGCTTACAGCTACTGTGAGACTCCCAAACACTTGTGGGAGACCCTCTTAAAGACGTTTGGAAACGTCTCCAACATCAGCCGTGTGTTTGAGCTGAAGAGAGCCATTAACTCCATGAAGCAAGATGGAGGAGAGCTCACCAAACACATGGGAAAGTTTGGATCATTATGGTCTGAACTTGAAAGTCTAAGACCTAACACCACTGATCAAGCAACTCTTATGGAAAGAAGAGAACAAGATCAAGTGTTTGGGTTGTTGATGACATTGGATCCTTTCTACATGGATGGCATCAAACACATCTTGAGATCGCCTAACCTACCATCCATGGAGGAAGTATGCGCGCAACTTCAGAAGGAGGAGGGATCTCTTGGCCTGTTTGGAGGCAAGGGTGAGCTCACTATGGCTCATCAAGCTGAAGGAATGCAAGCAAACAAGGCTGCATACAGAGGCTCAGGAAGGAAGTATGAAAAGTATGAGGGAAGCTGTGAGCATTGCAAGAGGACCGGTCACAAGAAGAGTGAGTTTTGGATCCTACATCCTCACCTCAGACCACGCGGGTTCAACAGGGATAGGGAAGCAAAGGCTCATCTTTCTGCTGAAGCAAATGGTAATGGTTCATCCGGAGCTAGCTCAGGCGCTAAGGTGGGTGAAAGTAAAGGTAGAGCCTTGGCATCTCATCAACTAATTAGAAAGGGTATGGATCAGGAGGTATTCAAGAGAGCTGACCTTGAAGCCTTCTTCAAAGCTCTTAAGGAGTCTCGTAACAGTCTCGGAAACACCCTTGGATACTCATATGCTGTTCATACATTGCCTAGTACTACTGATAAGTTACTAGACATATTTAAAAGCTCTTACACTGCTGCTAGTAATCCTAGTAATACTGATAAGTTACTAGACATGTTTAAAAGCGCTTACACTGCTACTAGTGAGCCGAGTATAACTAGTAAGATGTTAGGATTACTAGGAAACCTGATAAAACAAAATGAACCATCAAGGACTGAGATTACTAGAAACATGCATAAACCTTTGATCATTGATTCTGGTGCATCTCATCATATGATTAGTGATAATAACCTGATTAAAAACATAGAACCGGCTCATGGACATGTTATGATTGCTAATGGAGATAGAATTCCTATTAGAGGAATTGGTAAACTGAAACTGTTTAATAAGGACTCTAAAGCATTTTTCATGCATGAGTTTACTTCTAATCTTTTATTTGTCAAAAGATGCACCACTGATCTTCAATGCAATGTTATCTTTAGTCCTGATGATGTTAAGTTTCAGGATATTAAGAGCAGTAAGTTGATTGGGCAAGGAGCAACCAAAGGAGACCTTTATATGCTTGAAGATCTTAGTCCCATCTCTAGTTCTTGCTTCTCATTTAGTTATGTTTCTTCCTTAAGTAAAGATGCATTGTGGCATGCTAAACTTGGACATCCACATGTTAGGGCTTTAAGCATTATGTTACCAGGTGTCATGTTTAAAAATAATGATTGTGAGGCATGTATTTTGGACAAACATTGTAGGACTGTGTTTCAAAGATCATCCACTATTTATGAGAATTTCTTTGATTTGATTCACTCTGATGTGTGGACTGCACCTTGTTTATCTAGGGATGATTATAAGTATTATGTCACATTCATTGATGAAAAATCCAAATACACCTAGTTAACACTCATCAAAACAAAAGATAGGGTTCTTGATGCATTTAAAAAATTTCAAAGCTATGTTACTAACCATTATCATGCCAAGATTAAGATTTTCAGGTCAGATAATGGTGGGGAATACATAGGCCATGCATTTAAAGATCACCTAGCTCAACATGGGATTCTACATCAGACTAGATGTCCTTACACTCCACAACAGAATGGAGTTGCTGAAGGGAAGAACATACACCTCTTGGAAGTGGCCCGTTCAATGATGTTCCACAAGAGTGTCCCTAAGAGATTTTGGAGTGATGCTGTGATGACTGCTTGCTATCTGATCAACAAGATACCAACCGGAATCCTAGAGGATCAGTCTCCATTTGAGGTACTCAACAAGAGTCGACCAGTTCTGGATCACTTGAGGACATTTGGGTGTGTGTGCTATGTACTGGTGCCAGGAGAGATGAGAAACAAACTTGAAGCAAAGAGCACCAAGGCTATGCTTATTGGATATTCCACATCTCAAAAGGGATACAAGTGCTTTGATCCCACTGCTAGAATAGTCTTGGTGTCTAGGGATGTGAAGTTCATGGAAGATAAAGGGTATTATGAAGAGAAGAATTGGGAGGAGCTTGAAGAGCTTTCTCAACCATCAGATAGAGCTGCTAGTTTGAGAAACATACTAGAAGAACTCGGTATTGGCGTGTCCCAGGATTAGAGCAGGCGTGAAGAGTCTACTCAAGTGGCCACTGAAGAACCATCCCACTTTGAACATGAGGGGGGAAGTGAATCTGAAGCTGAAGGGTTAAAAGATCAAGGCTCAGAAGAAGCTGGAGGTCTAGAAGATCAAGGCTCATATTCTCCTGTCCAAAGTGGAGATGAATCAGTAAGAGAAGTTCAGAATGAATGCCAGGAAGCTGGAGAAGAAATCCAGACACAAGAAGAAGCTATTGAGGAACAAGTAGAAGTTCCTTTGAGAAGAAGCACACGGGTAAGGAGGGATGCTTCCGAGTGGGCAAACACGAGAAACTGGGTAAACACGAGAGTGTACTACAATGCCCAGGCTATGGAGCATCCTTCCCAAGCTGTGTGCTCATTTGCTGAGTTTCCGGAAGAGCACTACTCCTTTATGGTAAGCTTAGATGAAAGCTATGAAGAAGCAATGTTGATTCAAGAGTGGAGGGATTCAGTCAATGATGAGGCTGATGCCATGATTAGAAATGATACATGGTATGAGAGTGAGTTGCCTAAGGGGAAGAGAGATGTGTCATGCAAGTGGATCTTCACCATCAAGTATTTACCTAATGGGAAGACTGATAGGCGTAAGACAAAGCTGGTAGCAAGAGGTTTCACACAAACCTATGGAGAAGATTATATTGATACTTTTGCACCTGTTGCAAAGCTCCATACCATTAGGATTGTACTATCAGTTGCAACCAACCTTGGGTGGGATCTTTGGCAAATGGATGTGAAGAATGCTTTCCTCCAAGGAGAGCTAGAAGATGAAGTCTATATGCTACCACCTTCGGGTCTTGAAGGAATGGTGAAGCCAGGAAATGTTCTTAGACGGAAGAAAGCCATCTATGGATTGAAACAATCACCTAGAGCATGGTACAGTAAGCTAAGCACAACACTGAATGGTAGAGGCTTCAGGAAGTCCGAGCTTGATCACACCCTCTTTACCCTCAATACTCCCTCAGGCATCATTGTTTTGCTTGTGTATGTGGATGACATCATCATAACAGGCAGTGATAAGGAAGGAATCCGAGCAACCAAGGAGTTTCTGAAATCAGTATTTGATATAAAGGATTTGGGAGAGATGAAGTACTTTCTTGGGATTGAGCTGTGCAGATCCAAGGAAGGGTTATTCATCTCTCAAAGGAAGTATGCATTGGATCTCTTGAAGGATGCTGGTGAGTATGGAGGAAGAACAGCCAAGATGCCCATGGAAGATGGGTACAAGGTTCCACGTGAGGGGGAGATTGAAGACAGCAAGCTGTTCTATGATCCAAAGATGTATAGGAAGCTTGTGGGGAAGGTGATATACTTGACTATCACCAGGCCAGACATATGCTTTGCTGTTAACCAAGTAAGCCAGCATATGCAAGCTCCACGAGAACATCACTGGCGCATGGTAGAGAGAGTTCTCATGTACCTGAATGGAACTCGAGGGCTTGGTATATGGATGGGAGTCAATAAGAGCACTGAAGTTGTGGGTTATTGTGATGCTGATTGGGCTGGAGATAGAGCAGATAGAAGGTCTACAACAGGATATTGCACTTTCATTAGTGGAAACATGGTTACTTGGAAGAGTAAGAAGTAGAAGGTTGTATCATACTCTAGTGCTGAAGCTGAATATAGAGCTATGCTCAAGCTTACCAAAGAGTTGGTATGAATCAAAGGGATTCTTAGGCACTTGGAGATTGAGCAAGCAACACCAATGACTATGCATTGTGACAATCAGGCGGCTATTAACATTGCTACAAACTCAGTGTTTCATGAGAGGACAAAGCACATTGAAGTAGACTGCCACAAGGTGAGGCAGATGATAGTCTTGGGAGTGATCTTGCCATGTTATACAAGAAGTGAAGATCAGTTGGCAGATGTGTTCACCAAGGCAGCAAGACAAAAGACTATGGAGTCCATTCACAACAGATTGGGACTCATAGATCTTGGGAAGAGAAGGAGCTGATTATAACGACCCGCTCCCGGAGTATTTTTAAATTTGAAGGAAATAAACCGTGAGAAGTTTTTTGTCTACAAGGAGAGTATTTTTCTAAGTGTAGATACACTTGTAATCGTGAAGATTGGGTATGAAGATGTATTTTAACTAAGTGTCAGATCTTAAGTGAGCTCATGGAATAAATTTGGAACTAGCGGAGCGATGATAAACTGATCATGGAACGATCAGAACATACATGAAGCGAGATCAAGACCAATTAAGGAATGTTCGGCTGTTGGGCAATGTGGGTTCCAAGTAAGGAAAGTTTGACTAGCCATCATTGCGGGATAATACCAAAGGAAGGTCGGATCTGCGGGAGTCAGCTAAGGAAAGAATCAAAGATATCAAGTCAAGTCATTGATGGTGATCTTTGACCAAGCCAAATAAGGAAACTGGCATTAAGTGCCCGACTTGGTGAGAAAGCTTGAGAAATCCTATAAAAGGACTCCTTGAACTCTCATTTCTAGGACACAACCAAGAAAAACATATTTAGAGAGAAATCAGAGCAAGAACGGGTTGGTAGAGAGAGAAGATTGAGAAGAGGGATCAAACGAGGAGGAGCTAAGGAGTTCTTCGTCAGAAACGCTAGGAAGTTCAGAGTCTTCGAATCCTAGAGATTCAGCTAAGGTGAGGACGTGATTCGTGATAGTCCAATAAGAACTATTTGTCCTGTTTTGATTCGATATGATTGTGTTTATGCTTGGATAAAAATTGTTTATGGAAAGTTCGTTCATCATGTTCATAGGGAAATGTATGATAGAAACTGTTTATGGAAAGTTTATTCATCGTGTTCTTAAGAAATGAATGTTTGATCTTGAGAACCTAGGTCAGGAAGGTATAATGTGTTTAAGGAAAGAATAAATGAATTGAGTTAATGTAAGGAAAAGGTTAAGGAAAAAGGTTAAGGAAAAATGATTCAGGAAATGTAATGGACCGACGGGTCGCAGGTTTGGCTACGGCCACAGGTTTGGCTTCGGCCGTAGGTTTGGCTTCGGCCGCAGGTTTGGCTTCGGCCGCAGGATTATGGGCCTTCGGGTCGAAAGGTTAAGAAATGTTAAGAAATAAAAAGGATTTAACTAGTTACGTTAGAATGATAGAACCGGATGCTAGGGTGTTAGTTTGATTTAGTATTCTTATTGGGCTATAGTGGGCGGTATTGAGCGTCCTCACTGAGTACTTTTGTATGCTCATGCCTCCTTTTGTGATGCAGGTGACGAGTAGTTGATTGGGCCGGAGCGCGGGACAATGAAGACCATCGGGGCGGGTTTTATTTTCTTATAAACTTGGGATTTCTATTGGGTGTTTTATGAATCATATACTATTACTCTACATTATTTTCTCGGATTTATTAATAAAGTTGGAGTTTTGTTTGAGTTTATTCTTGGAAAATTTCCTGAATTTTTACTTAGAATTTTTCAAGTCTTTTTCAAGATTTCCGGGTTGGGGTGTTTCACTGATCTCCTAAGTCATGAGGTCTTTACTCTTTTTCCCTCATCAAGGTTTTGTCCCAATGGGTTTTCCTTGATGAGGTTTTTAGTGAGAAAGATCTCATGGCTATCCAAGCTTAGACTTTCACAAAGCTAAGCTTGAGGGGGAGTGTTGTGATGAGATCAATATATGGGAAGAGAAAGACATGAGGAGTTGAGTATGATGAAGAGGCCGTACATGCCGTAGTAATACTAGTTACCCGAGTAACTTCCAAAGGTTAAACCAAAGTTACCCTAGTTATCCTAGTATACTAGTTATACTAGTTACGCGGGTAACTTTGGATGAAGAAGAAAAGTCCTATTCCCTTTGCTAAGGCATCAGACCGTTGCAAGGGAAGAGGAGGCGCATGTGACAGGCTGGAGAAGAGCTGGATAAAGCAAAAGGAGCTTTATGCACAAGGAAGAAGCTCATTGGATGGTTTGAATTAAACCAAACCTTATCTCTTGTAATAGTGCCTCTTTATGAAACCCTCATCCTAGTGTTGCCTCCTCATATATATTGTAAACTCTTATCAGATTAATAATTAAGAAGTTTGAGATTATCTCTCTAGACTCTCTCTCTTGTTCATGATGATTCTTAAATACTCTTAAACATGATTACTACCTAATCTCTCTACAAATCTCCCATTAATCTTCTCTAATCTACCATTATTCTCTCAATACATACTCTATTCTCTAAAATCATACAATGCGTGGCCAACGTTAGAAACTCTAACAGTAGGCTTGCCTCCTTTATTCTTAAGGTCACTGTCATCTATCTTGAACCTATAATATAGAAAATTAATCAGATAAAATTCTTATGTTTCTTTTTGATGTTTTCTTCTTGAAATTCTAATGCATAAAAAGAAATCAGACTTGTACGCTTACTTTGTTGTGTACCATCCATAATCAGACTTGTTTTTGGACCGGTCTCGGTGAACACCTTGAAATCAAACTTCTTATTTGCCTTCTTTGACTTCATATAATTCCCTGCAGTGTGATGAGGGACAATCTGAAACATATAGCATCCAAAAAAATGAAAGTAAATAATCTCTTAATTTTTTGTCGATACAATACCTGAGTAGAGTGGTTCCCATGAATTCATCATGCTTCTTGATGTTTTTCGAGTTCCAAAAACGGGGGAAGTCGAGCAACAATGAACGCTTGATAAAGAAGATTAACTAACAGAGGTTCTGAAGTTTCATCTATAATTTATAGGTTTGGCGTGAAGGAAACGGAGAGGTCGACATCACTTCTGAATTAATTGACGAAAACATTAATTGGTAAATCAAGAGACATATGTTGAACAATAGGGAAGATTAATGTTTGGTGTTTGCAGAGAAACTGAATGGAGACGGCAAAGGTAAAGAGACGAAGAACAATTAAAAAAACCCTAATCGACAAAACGCTGTGTTTAATAACATAATAAAACATTAATTGAACGGGAAAACTCAAATCATACCATATAATTTAAAAACCAAACGCGAGAACAGAATTACTAAACCAAACCGAGAATCATGGACCCCACAGTCTTTATAAAATGCATACGTATACACCTTAAGGACAGAGTAAACTCTCATATCATAAATATATATTAGTTTTGGTCATCAATGTACAAAGTATCCTTTAGTTTACTGGTATAAATGTTGGTGTTTATATCTCAATAACTCGGGTTCGAGCCACAGGCTTGACATTTTTTTCACACTTTTTAAAAGTGGGACCCACAGACCGCTGATGTGGCGGCACAGGAATGAGGCAACTGCCTCATTATAATATAGAAGTTTTGGTCATCAATGTACAAAGTATCCTTTAGTTTAGTGGGATAAATGTTGGTGTTTATATCTTAATAACTCAGGTTCGAGCCACAGGCTTGACACTTTTTCACACTTTTTAAAAGTGGGACCCACAGACCGCTGACGTGGCAGCACAGGTATGAGGCAACTGCCTCATTATAATATAGTTTCGGTCATCAACGTACAAAGTATCCTTTAGTTTAGTGGAATAAATGTTGGTGTTTATATCTCAATAACTCGGGTTCAAGCCACAGGCTTGACACTTTTTCACATTTTTTAAAAGTGGGACCCACAGACTGCTAACGTGGCGGCACATGAATGAGGCAACTGCCTCATTATAATATAGAAGTTTCGGTCATCAATGTACAAAGTATCCTTTAGTTTAGTGGTATAAATGTTGGTGTTTATATCTCAATAACTCGGGTTCGAGCCACAAGCTTGACACTTTTTTCACACTTTTTAAAAGTGGGACCCACTGACCGCTGACGTGGCGGCACAAGAATGAGGCAACTGCCTCATTATAATATAGATTTGGCTGATATTAACAAACTGATGAAATCCTTCAAATCATCCCGGATAACCGTCAGTATGAAGATCTTCCCCCAAGATGTTACAGACGAAGCACGTGAAGACGAGTTTAATGGAAGCGACGATGATCATTGTACTGATATTGATGAGAACTCAAACGAATCAAAATGATGTAATATATGTGACAAATGTTTTTTTATCAGTTAACTAATAGACTTAATGTATGTGTAACAAATGTTGTTTTATATAATACTTATTCTTTTGGGTTTTAAAAAATAAATTTGGAATTAAGGGTTTAAGATATTTGATATAGAGGATGAAGGTGTAAAGGAGATGATGATGTTATAGATATGTAACTTTGGGGTTTAGAGATTTGATTTTAGGGGTTTCATATATTTCCTAGTAAAGTCGTCGTAAAAAGATACGGGTGTGGTAACTTCGTCGTAAAACATCGATCCACGTAAATTTGTTGTAATCTGTCAAAACACGTGAGCTCGTAACTTCGTCTTAATGTAACGCCGGCTCGTAACGTTAAAAACGCGGGCGTGGTAAATTCGTCGTAACATTAAAAACACGGCGTGGTAACTTCGTTGTAACATTACGACGAATTTACGAGGCGCCATCATTCTTATATATACACTACGCCAGAACAAGGCGAGCCTCGTTCACTTCTCACAATCTCCTCTCTCTCTCCTTACTAAGGTATTCTCTGTCTCTCTAATTTTTTTTTTAAGACTAGTTTAGTTAGGTGATTAGTTTATAGGTAATTAGTTTAGGTAGTTAGTTTAGGTAAGAGAACAATATTTAAAGATTATGTTTCGGTTTTCAATTAAATTTATTCTGATATTTTTATTATTATTTAGATGGCTCACAGGAAGCACTGACCACTTACTTATTCCCAGATGTTTGGCGATGGTGCCGGGCCATCTTCTTCCAGCCCTTCATCTTCCGCGCAATTCCTGACTCTCAGACATCTCAGAGAGTTCCTTAGAGCCCTCCTCCTCCACCTCAAATGCCCTCTAAGATGTCTCCTCCTCCAGCAGCTCCACCTGCTGCACCTCAGCCTGTCCCAACACGTGCAGTTCATCCAGATTTGTGTGTGCCTCCGTCTGCACCATACGCGAGATATACGGTGGAGGATCTGCTTGCCAGCCTGGACGAGACGATTTGGAAATTCTGGACCCCGGTAAACCGCCGGGTACTTATTAGTAAGTTACTAATTTTTTTTATTTTAAAATTGAAATTTTTTTAATTTCTAACAAATTGGTTCTATTTTCAGGTTTGGGGCCAACAACCGTGTAGGCCGGAGCGTTTCGGAGACGATCAAGGAATATTTCGATGGCCCTATCTGAACTGGACCATGACTCCATATCACGTTAAGACGACGTGGTTTAAATGTTTTGCGGTAATTTTTTTAATTATAAATTTTCATTTTTAATAATTAATTTATTATTTAATTTTTTTCAAAATTTTGTTTGTTTCAGCAATGGTGTCACTGGTCCTTAGGAATCACAGAGAGGGTGAAGAGGGAATTTGTTTCGAAAGCAAAGACCTTCCTTTGCAACATCGTCTCGGATTGGAAGGACAAGATGGAGTACTACGGTTACGAAGGAAAGCCCACCGAGATCACGAAGGACACATGGGATGGCCTCATCGCCTATTGGAAGCTACCCTCCTCGATCCGTAAGGCCAACTTCTGGTCCGCTTCCCGAAGAACGAAGGATAAAGATGGTCACTTTCCCATGGTTCATAGAACCGGACAAAAAGCCTATGTCGGGATCCTTCTAGAAGATGTAAGTTTTAGTTGTAATATTTACTTTTATTCTTTTAAATTTATATTTATTAATTATTTTTAATTTTAATATTTAATTTTATGTATTCTTTATGTGTCTAGCTTGAGAAGACGGAGAGTCTTACCATCTCTGTCTGGTTTATTCAAGATGACTCACGCCACATCAGACGGGATTTTTGTCGATCCTGCATCCGAGAAACTCTTCAACGATGTGGATGCTCGGGTTGAAGAGCGGGAGATGCAACTAACCCAGCAGTCTCCCAATGGATTACCCGTCAAATTGAGAACAGAAAAGATCGACAGGATTTTCGAAGAGGTAAAAATTTAAAATTTTATTTAAATTAATTTAACTATTTTAATACAATTAACTATATTAATATGTTAGCTTTTAAAGGTGGCTCCTAGAAAGAAGAGATGGACGGTGGGAATAGGCTATGTTAACGAAGTTGCAAGGGCGACTTTGTCATACTCTTCGAGACGGGACCAGGAGATTTCTCGGATGCAGGCTCGAATGGAGTCCCAACAGGATCGTTTGGACTCCCTGAAGGATCTGCTGGACGTGATGGCGGTGGGTAACCTGACTTTGCAGGAGCGTTGGAGGACAGACGTGCGGCTCTCAGGATGCAACAACGGGATCCCGAATCAAACAATCGAGAGTCTCCAGAACTGAGCGCCACTGCCAACAACTTCGAGAATGTGCTCCCGTAGCTTTTTTAATTTCTTTCGTTTTGTATTATAAATTTAAATATTATTTTATGACATTTATCTAGTTTTTTAAATTTTTTTTTTCATATTGCGTTTTTATAATTAAGATATTTTAAATTTTGAATATTTCATAATATTTTAAAGAATAATTATTTTTTATATATGGGAAACAATGTAATTCATTGTAAACTTTACATGAAATTTACAAGGAATGACTCGTAAAATCCTCGCAAATTTTACGAGTTCTTTACATCGCAGGACATGTTAAGTCCTCGTAAATATTACATGGAGGTTACATCGAAATTTAACGAGTACTATACAACGAAATGTAACGACGCTATTACGACGAAATCGTCCTTCCGTGTTACGAAGAATGTTCTTCCTCGTAAATGTTACGAGGCATTTACGACGAAACTTCCGTTATAACGGACGTTTAACAAAGAAACGTGCTTTCTCATTAATTCGTCGTAATAGCCCAATTACGATGAATTAACAAGGAACACGGTCCTCGTAAAAAAAAAAAAAATTCTTGTAGTGTGAATTATACTACTAATTAACCTAAATGTATTTTTTTGGTAAAACTAAATAAATTATTTTTGGTATAACAACAAAACCTAAACGTTCTTAGACAGAATGCTATGGCACTGTGCCCGCTACGTCTAACTGCATAAAATAAGTGCAGGCCTGTTGCCACTTTATCTTTTTTTTTTAAAGAACAAAGGTAACGGTAAGTGAATATGAAAGGAGACAAATATGTATATTTCTCTTTTAATAAACAACAATATATATACAGATACTGAAATTCGACCGATGGAATCTCACGAGCTGCGAGGACGAACAAAAGTTTTGGGGAGAAAAACCAAGCGCATGTGGAGTATTGTGGCTGAATAATTAGCTTCGCTTTTGTGCATGTATATATTAGAATTTAGTTATGAGGAAATCACCGTTAAACTACGCAAGCATAGTCTAGTAGTACGACGAACTTGGAAATGTGTTAATAATCTCGGTTAGAAACCTATCAAATTCAAATTTACTTTTTTGTGGCTAATTGACACACCTAATTTCTATTACAAGCAACAAGATATGTCTGAAGCTAGTAGATAAGCTCCTAAAAAAATTAGTCGGTTAGGCCCCGATCGATCAGGTATTTCCGGGTTATCAAACAAAAAAGTCACCATTATAGTGGACAAAGTTGTTTCAAAATTTGTATTCCATGTGTTATCTATTAACAAGTACACATATTCAAATCAATATTTATGAAAAAGTCATATACCAATTATATTTTACGTACATCAATAAGACAATAATCGATTCCCCTATCGTCAACTAGTGCCTGATTTTATGCATTGCTAGCTCATTTTGTATCCCAACTAGTCATATATAAAAATCTCTACAACTTTATCCAGCTATCTAATATCGGGATAATTTAAATATTATATTGATATATTTGATATTTTCATTACCATAATAGTTTGCAATTTACAATAAAGATATAACTTAGGCACAAAGTGATAGTCAATTCATCTTCCTTCCATTGTGAGCAAAGATATATATATATATATATATATATATATATATATATTAGATTAAAAAAGGAGTCATGACTTCTCTTTCATGTGTGATTCTTTTTTTTTTAAATGGACTATCTACTAGAGTTGGTCACATTACATTTTTCAATCATTAATAATCTTGATATTAAAAAAGAGATATTAATATAGCTAGTGGTATTCCGGCGCGTAGCGCCGGATTCGTATGTTTTATTCTGTTATTCCATGTTTAGTTTAGTGAAATATAATGGTTGAAATTTATATTTATATTGGTGTGATTTGTAATATTTTTTGTTAAACATATGTTTCACGATTTATTTTTAATTATTTCATTCCCATAGTGATGTGTTCAGGTTGCTAATACAAATGAATCACAATCGTTTACTACATTTGGCATTTATCCATTAAAATGTTAAATTAAAAGTAATTTATGTTTAGTTTATTTTAGTTATTATTATAATCAGTTTGTTTGCTTCTTTTTTCTCATAGTAGAAATATTGGTTTGTGGAACGTAAAGGAGAATATCAGTAACATAAACTGAATGACGACTTGAGACGTTATGATGCTGGATTTACAAAATCAATGTAATTTAGATTTACTGTTATGGCTTCAACAATGTTAGGAGTAAGGCAATGTGCCGTTTCACAAATTCATTGACTGGATGTCAAATTAGTACCCCGACAATTGAAAATATAGTTTCAAATATGAAAACATGAGCCAAGTGTGAAATGGAAGGTTTGGGGAGTACACGTGATTGTGAACTTTAGACATATCTATTTATGTTTAGTATAGTGACATGTTATTTTCCATTCTATTATTTTGTGTTGCTTAATTCAGATATATTTGCATTTTTGTTTATTTTATGATTAATGGTAAGTTCACTTTCACATTATGAGTTATGTTTTACTATGATATATCTTTTCATATTTTGGCTTCCTAGATTCCTAATTGTTTTTTTTTTCTAGAATTGTAATGTTAGAGATAATTCACTGCCGCTGCTAAAAAATGTTATTGTTGATTTATATTCTTACGAATAATTAAACAATGGAAATTATTGTTCATTCAGTGAATTCTCAAAAAATGCCTTAGAGGGAAGTAAAATATGTTTTTCTCTGAATAGCATGCACTTGCCTAAAAGTCTTTTGCTTTTATCTATAGGAAATGTTAGAATGTAGACTCTCTGTTAGTAACATTGTGAAGTTGGTTAGGATGGAAATATGTAAAGAACGAACCTATCGTGTATATAAGATGAGTGCGTACATTTGCATGGACTTCCAATGTAAATTTCTGGTTGGATTTTAGATAGCTACTACTGTGTTTTTTTCGTCTCTTCTCGGACCATACGGTGACTTGGATAGAGAAAACATCATCCTTTCATTAAGTTTGTAGGACATTGTTGTTTTCTGTTAATAAGTTGACCAAAAGTAGCAAATAAGCAAATCAAAAAGTTTTGGATAAGTGCAAAGTACGAATTTATTGTGCGCATAATTTGAAAACATAGTAGGTGATATCATGATTTGCTAGTAAATAGGGTCGTAATATCTGAAACTTGAGAAGTTTAAGTCATTTTGACTTGCGAGTTGATGTGTTTCATGAGCAAGGCCAGTAGCTACCAGTGAGCTTCATTCCCTCAGAACTGTTGCAGAAAACACATGTAGCTCCTGGTATATCATCGGCAGGGTTGTGATTGCCTCCCTATCAACACACCATTTAATATGTCAGATGATTATAGATGAGAACGCGTTCTGATAACGATGGACTTACGTCTATCCCAATGTTAGATAGCTACTACTGTGTCTATATCAGTTGCGATCGAAGAGCGGAGATAGTGAATGTCTGATGGTTGGAAGAGAATTTGAATTTAGACAGCTGCAACTGAAAAGTTTAGGCTCTGACAGCACTGTTGGGAGAGCGGAGATGCGGGAGACATTGTGGGAGATCGCAACGGATCCTCCACACTTGGGTCCTGCTTAAAAATAAGAAGCTAGTACGGTATTGACCTGTGGTGACGAATCAAGCTCTGGCACCGTTACTGTTTATATTTTCTGAACACCTCCATACATCAAAGAACTTGAGGAGCAATGACCATCAGTGTAACACAACCTGTGGTGAATAATGTGTCATGTTTGAGTAGGCGTCTATGATGAAAGTGTAAGTAAAAAACTATTATTTGAGCATCTTATATGTAGAGGAACCACTAACCAGCACTGATCTCATTGCCAAAGTTGAATTGAGTCTCATATGTTGCATTAAAGAATTCACGTTTGCCACAGGTATGGTTGCCTTTCCAGGTGGGTTAAGGATGAACCACATGGTCATTGTTCCAAATTTTAGTTTATCTGTCGCAAGATGAAAAACATGCTTAGAAGGATCCTGAGAAAAAATAAAATTCAGTAAACGAAGCAAACTTACAGACCTGAGCACGAATCAAGCGTAAGAGATGATTGTTTCTGCTAACTGACTCTGCATATTGATTTTTTTTTGCTGCTAACAGAGCCAGAAAAGTACTATGCTTCTTTAAGGTCATGACTTGTTCATCGGCAGTTTGAAGCATTGTTTCAGCTTTCAAGTAACCAACTTGCAGTAATATAACTGCATCATAGCCTTAGATAAGACTTAACCCATGGCTCTGTGTTGCACTATATGAAAAGAAAGTAACAGAGAATTTTACTGGCAAAAAAGGTGCGATCGAGTCTACGGCTATTCCGATGGATCTGGGAGCTCCGTCGGGCTCATTTGAACCACCGGAAAAGGATCGGAAGATTCAGGAAGGTTCAGAGGTAGGATCTGGGGCAGTGAAGGAAGTTGATTTGAAGAATGGAAGCTCGACTTGGGCTATGAAGGCTAAGGAGAAGAAAAGTTTGAAAAAGTATGAGGTGGAAGTCAAATCGCAAGATGGTAAGCACAAGGTGGTGATTCCAGGAGAGATTCTGGTGGATTCAACTCCACTTTGGGAGGATTTTGTAGTAGAGAAATTTTTGGATATAGCGCCTCACATAGCAAAAGTTCACATGGTGGTGAACAAGATTTGGAGCTATGGAGATTCAAACTCTAAGGTGGAGGTGTATGATGTGGATGCAAAGATGATGAGGTTTAAGATATCAAATCAGAAAGCTAGAGAAAAGGTTATTAAAAGGGGGATGTGGAATATCGCGGGTGTTCCGATGGTAGTGAAGAAATGGACACCAAAAACAGAAGAAGAGAAGCAGGAGGAAGAAGCCATACCGATGTGGGTTCACTTGAAGAAGGTTCCTTTGAATATGTTCTCATGGGAAGCGCTAAGTTTTATGACGAGTACGGTGAGATTTCCTCTGCATCTTCATCCAGAGACAGCAGCTTGTTCTAATTTTGAGGAGGCAAAGATCTTTGTGAACGTAGATGTTTCAAAAACACTGCCAAAGGAGATTGAGTTTTCTTTGAATGGGAAAGAATTTACTGCTGAGTTTTACTATCCGTGGTTGCCATCAAGGTGCAAGATTTGTGAAAAATGGGGTCATAAGGAGACTGTTTGTGTGACGAAGAAGAGGGAAAAGAAGAATGAAGGAAGTGGAGTCAAAGCGAGTGGGGGAGCTAGAGTTGTAGGGACATCTCCGGGTAAAGAAGAGGTGAAAGAGAATGTAGTTATTTTGGATGATCAGAAAGAAGACTCTGAACAAAGGAAGAGTAGTTTGGCTGATATGGTTGAGAAGGATACATTAGAGTCATCAGGAGAGAAAACTATTGTTGATAACTCTAATATGAAGGAAAAGGTGAATGGTTGGAATTCAGTATCTCCAGATAAATTAGGAAGAACAAAAGTAACGCAGGAAGATATGGGAGTTCAAATATCAGCTTCAAAATTCTCTGTTCTAAGTTTGGTTGATATGGAGGAAGGGGAAATCCCGGAGGAAGACTTACATGTAGGGGGTGTTGAAGGCAGTGAGGAAGGAGTAAATCATGAGATTACAGAGGAGGATAAGTTAGAAGACGAGTTACTAGATCAACTAGTTAAGGTAAAGGATAAAGCAGGTTCGCAAAAAGGGGGGAAGAGAGTCCAGAAGGCCAAAGCTCAGGAAATTCTTGAGAGCAAAAGGTCCTCTAGGCGAAATCATTAATCATGGCGTGTTTTTTTTGGAATGTGCGTGGTTTTAACAAAACTTTGAAACATTCCGTGGTTACTGATTGGATTAATAATAAGGAGATGAAGTTTGGATGCATTTTAGAAACTAGAGTAAAAGAAAGGAAGGCAGAAAAGATATTGAGTTCTACATTCAGAGATTGGTCTTCAATAGCTAATTATGAAGACAGTCAAGGAGGAAGAATCTGGTTCTTATGGAGGGAGCCGGTTAATATAATTCCAGTTTATAAAACGGAGCAGATAATCACTACTTGGGTGGAGATGAAGGATGTTGAGGGCTTTTACTGTTCTTGTATTTATGCTAGTAATCAAGTAGAAGGTAGGAGGAAGCTATGGGAGGATCTTATTCATCATCATAACTCTTCAAGTTTTAAAAACAAGGCTTGGATGATCATGGGTGACTTTAATGAAATTTTGGATGGGTTGGAGAGTTCGAATTTTGAGGATACAGGAAGAATTTTGAGTGGTATGAGGGAGTTTCAGAACGTGGTTCTCCATTGTCAACTAACTGATATGGCATATCAAGGGCCATTGTTCACATGGTGCAACAAAAGAGAGGAGGGAATCATTTGTAAGAAGCTGGATAGGGTTCTTTTAAATGAAGAAGGTTTGCATAAATTCAGCAATGCTTACTCGGTTTTTGAATCAGGAGGCTGTTCAGACCATATGAGATGTAAGGTTCAGCTTCTCCCCCAAAGTGAAAGAATCAAACGTCCATTTAAGTATGTTAATGCGATTGGTAGTCTTCGTGCGTTTCTTCCAATGATTCAAGAGTATTGGAGCTCTACGGTGCCATTGTTCCATTCCACATCGGCCATGTTCAGATTTTCGAAAAAGCTCAAAAATTTGAAGCCATTGATCAGGGAGATGGGGAGAGATAAGCTAGGTAACCTAACTAAGAAAGCCAAGGCAGCGTTTGGAGTTCTTTGTGAGAAACAGAGTGCTACTCTTGCAAATCCAAGTGAAGATGCTATTAAAGAAGAAGGTGAAGCTTATGGAAAACGGTTGCATGTTGCGAGTCTGGAGGAAGACTTTCTGAAGCAAAGATCGAAGCTACACTGGTTAGATATGGGGGATCAGAACAACAAGACGTTTCATAGAGCTATAAAAACTAGACAAGCTCATAATCTGATTAGAGAAATTAGATGTGCTAATGGAAGGGTTGTGACTACTCATTCTGAGATAAAAAGAGAGGCTGAAAATTTCTTCTCTGGTTTTCTAAATCAGAGTCCAGAGAGTTATAAGGGAGTTTTGGAGGAGGAATTGCAAGATATACTCAATTTCAGATGTAGTACAGAGGACTGTCGACTGCTTGAAGCCGAGGTTAATGAGGAGGAGGTTCGCAAAGTTCTCTTTGCAATGCCTAATAACAAATCCTCGGGACCAGACGGGTTTCCCTGTGAGTTCTTCAAAACAACTTGGGCAGTGATCTCGAAGGATTTTACCGTTGCAGTCCAATCAGTCTTCAGATATGGGTTTTTACCAAAGGGAGTGAACTCAACTATACTAGCATTGATTCCCAAGAAGCTTGATTCCCTCGAGATGAAAGACTATCGTCCTATAGCATGTTGTAATGTGCTCTATAAGGTCGTCTCGAAGATATTGGCTAACAGGTTGAAGCGGCTACTTCCTAGAATGATAGTAGAGAATCAGTCTGCTTTTGTTCAGGGGAGACTCTTAATGGAGAATGTGTTGTTAGCTTCAGAACTGGTTAAAGATTACCATAAAGATGGGATTACTCCAAGATGTGTCATGAAGATTGATATATCGAAAGCATTTGACTCGGTACAATGGGATTTTGTGTTGAAGTGTTTGGGGGCGTTGGGATTTCCTGCGAGATTCATACACTGGATCAAACTTTGTATTACTACTCCTTCTTTCTCGGTGCAAGTTAACGGTGATCTTGCGGGATATTTTCAGAGTTCAAGAGGTCTTCGTCAAGGATGCTCTCTCTCGCCGTATCTATTTGTATTGAGTATGAATGTACTGTCTCGGAAGTTTGATAAAGCAGTGGAGGAAAGGAAGTTTATGTATCATCCGGGATGTCAACGACTCTCTCTCACTCACCTCTGCTTTGCAGACGATCTTATGGTGTTTGTTGAAGGCTCTAAGGAATCTATAAAAGGTGCTCTATCAGTTTATGATGTGTTTGAAGAATGGTCAGGATTGCGTATAAGTATGGAGAAATCCACTATCTACATGGCGGGTGTGGAAGAATCTGAGAAAAGAAGTATTTTGAGAAACTTTCCCTTTGCAGAAGGGAAACTCCCTGTGAGATATTTGGGTTTGCCCTTAATGACTCAGGCAATGAGAAGACAGGACTATCTACCTCTACTGAAGAAGATCAGAAGCACAATCAGCTCTTGGGCCTGCAGATTTTTATCTTATGCAGGTAGATTACAATTGATTAACTCAGTATTGACCAGCATAATCAACTTTTGGATCTCAGTCTTCTGGTTACCAAGTCGATGTGTAAAAGAATTAGAGCAAATATGTTCGGCTTTTCTCTGGACTGGATCTGAGCTCAAATCAACTAATGCAAAGGTGGCATGGAAGGTAGTATGTAGTATGAAGAGTGAAGGAGGGTTGGGACTAAGAGATTTAAAGGAAGTTAATATGGTGTTTGGGCTTAAGCTGATTTGGAGATTGTTATCTGAGGATTCTATATGGGGAAGATGGATTAAAAGCAATTTACTCAAAGGAAGGAGTTTCTGGACTGTTAACTCTAAAATGCAGTCTGGATCTTGGATGTGGCATAAGATGCTGAAACTTAGGGAGGTGGCAAAGAGTTTCTTTATGAAGGAGTTGGGGAATGGGAGGCATACATCCTTCTGGTATGATAAATGGTCTGAGAAAGGCGTTCTAGCGGATGTTTTGGGTGCTAGAGGCATTATAGATATGGGAGTGGGTAAAGAAGCAACAGTGGAGGATGCGGTCTTGAACACTAGAAGGAGAAGAAGACATAGCACGGAGATACTAAATGAGATAGAAACAGAGCTTAGTATTATAAAGGAGAATTTGAGTTCAGAGACAGCAGATAGAATTCTTTGGAAAGGGAGAACTGGATATAAGCAGAAGTTTTCTACACAGGAGACTTGGGTTTTGTTGAGAGAAGCTAAGCCGCAATGCAATTGGGCTAAAGCTGTTTGGTTTGCTCAAGCAACTCCAGAATTTGCGTTTATGGTTTGGTTATCAATGCAAGATAGAATGTCAACAATGGATAGGATTGCGAGATGGAGTAATGGGATTGACACTACTTGCGTACTCTCTAGAAACGCAAACGAATCAAGGAATCATCTCTTCTTTGAGTGTGCTTACTCTGCTCAGATTTGGGAGAAGATAACTAATTAATGTTGCTGAATGCTTATACTAATGTTTGGTCTGGTATTCAGGGATTGATTCTTGATGACACAAGGGATAAATGGAGTTTGTTTTGCATTAGATATGCTTTCCAGGCAGTCATTTATGCGATTTGGAGGGAGAGGAACAAGATAAAGCATGGTGATAAACTCCTGCCAATGCCAGTGCTAATTAAAATGATTGATAAGGGTGTTCGAAACAGAATCAGTTTGATGAGGATGAAGAGAGTAAAGGGTATGGAGAAGCTGATGCAATATTAGTTTCAAACAAGAATCTAGAGAGTTTTTTTTTTTAAAACAAATTGATTTTTTCATTTTATTAGCTTTTAGCATAAAGGAAGCATATGATATGTATAAAGGCTTTTTTGATATGAATAAAATTTAACATTCATTCAAAAAAAATATATATATTTTACTCTATGATGTATACCTGAACTGAGAACATGAGGCTAGTAGTAAAAAATGTCACTGGGAGAATAACAGAAACAAATAGAAGGCTCTTACCTTGGAGGAAGAGCTGCATCAGATATTGATTCACCAAAAAACAGGTTAGGTGTCCTTAATTCAGGCCTAGAGTTCTTGTGTAAATCATTCTTGTTTTTCAGTTTTGCGATACCATTATAGGTTCATTAACCAACAACGTTCTATTTGGAAACAGAGAAAGCAGTAAAACTTTTGTGTTGAAACATTGTATAAACGAACAATAGCATGAGCAAGCAAGCAATTTACCCGTTGGAGAAATCATAAACATGTGTCTAGAGTTTAACAGCTTGTGTGCATTAAAAAAAATCTTAAGAATCAACATAAATGTCTATCTAAATTTATCCTTAGTAAACCCAACACAATCCTATTTCATTCTACATTAATGATTTTCAATCTCAAGAGAAAACAGCCTGTAAAACCACCAAACAAACATCGAATAAGCATGTTTTGTCAGATTAAAAAGTAACAGAATTGGTAAGGAGTAAGGATTGAAACAAACGGCTGGGAAATCATTGTGTGAATCACAATCGATGATACTGTAATAGTCAAGCTCTCAGCTTGCTTTTGAATAGAGGTTTTAGAAGGTGTTAAACCGTTGAACATTGATGGAGGTTTGGATTAGCGTCAACTGTGAAGGGACGGTGGCCATAACAATTTAAGTGGAAGGGAGTTACCTTGCATCAACCGAAAGCATATCAACGCCCATGAGCTCACCACCTTTCTCAACATTTCGGGCTTGTCGGAAACGCTAAAACCTTGTCTCAACACGTGGACTGCACCGTCTCGCCTTCAATTCAGACATCTGAATCTGCGATGAGGCCATTTTTCCTAGAGTATGACTGAGATTTAACAGACGAAATTTTCTGAAAAATAGGGTTTGGATCTCGATTGAGATATGAGTTTGAACCTAGTGATGATCACTTTAAGCTTCTGTTAAATCGTACTGGGTTTCGTGGGGACCTAGTGAGATATCTTTGAAGAACATAACTTCGTGATCATTGACGGAGGAGACAGGGGACTTTCCGTTTGGTTTCATCGCTATGGCTAGAGCTTAATTGGAGTCGATTCTAGGGTTTTGGTTTGTAGGGAGGAAAGAAAAGTTGTATATAAAAAAGGAGAAAAAGTGGAAGGTGAAATGAACTCATTAAAAAGGTATTGATTGACATGAGTAAAGAAGAGAACTGATTGCTGAGAAGTGATTCGATTAGATCTGAGTTTTTATGATCTTCAATCGGAGAAGACGAAGTGGTGGGGTATAACGATCGACGGATTCTTCGTAGGTTTGGGTTTCTGAATGGGTCCACTTGGGCTGAAACAAATTAATCTAACCCCATACGTTGAAGTAGGCCCACACGGAGAACGTATCTGATGTGTACAAAAACCTGTTCCTGATTGGTCTGAATTATTAATCTGACGTGGACAAACTCTCCATTGAGTATATTCTTCTTTTATTACTTGTTTGATCTGCTTTATTCCCTTAACGATCGGAACCAACTTATCTCACGGTTATGTTTTAAGAAAACTAATATTCCTATTGGTTTAACTCTAATTTGAATGATTAACATATATTACTCTTTCTTTTTTCTTGGACGACACATATATTATTTTTATCATACCCATATCAATGATAAAATAAAATCATTCTACAAAAACATATGAAAAAATCAAGATTACTTTTGTTTTTCAGTATGAATACCTTTGTTTTATCAGTCAAAGACATAGAACTCTATAACTCGTATGCCAGTTTCTTATTTGTTATGAATATGAAGTTTTATTGTGTTTCCGTGGTGTTGTTAATACTTTTGTTTTTTCAGTCAAAGACATATAACTCTATAACTCGTATTTGGACCGGGTTTATGAGTGTAAGCGACATAAACAAAGATTATATGATTGTAAGCTCTGACCTTCTCAAATGGTTTCCTATATTTTTCGAAACAGAATCAACTATAAGCGAAGGAGGCATGAAGAGGTATGTGATTTAAATAAATACCTTAATGTATATTAGTAAATGCTATGACTGTTTTTTAAAAGTTATAAATCGTAAGAGGTGTTTTCATTTTCCAGAAACTCCAACCGATATTCACTTCTCGAGGAAAGGAAAATTAGTTATTATGGTACCTGAATTTCGTCAAGCTGTTGTTTTTACTTACTTATGGATTGAAGTTTTTTTTATAAATTCGTATGTTTTTCTACCTATTTAGGTTACAGAGGAAACAGAGGGGACGATGAAGATCACCGACAATACACCCCATACAAGTTACAAAATATGTTAGGTTTACAGCACGTTTTATTCCCAAACAAAAATTAGTTACCTGATAATTTTGGGCTTACGAAAAATTTTTATTGGGTTATCAATAATTGGATTTAAACAATAGATCATCCATTGGATTTATAGATTGTATAAATTAAATAGATATAATTTAATGTTGTAATAGTATACCTTCATATGTTAATTATTTAAATAATTATCGATTTTAATTTTTAAAATTATAAAGATTTTTTTTAATAACAAAAATCATCATTATCTAACAATGATTAATCTATACTACCTTAAACCAATGAAAACAAATTTAAAACTCTATAATTTATTTTAAAAATTAAACAAAAACTAAATGTTTAATTATTTACTCGATAATATAAATCTATGAAGCTAAAAGTTTAATTTTTATAAAAACTTTCTTAATTTGGGAAATGTTACAATATCTTTGAAGATGACAATAAAATAATATTTTACCAATCTTTATATATATAGTTACGATTTCAATAATGAAATAATAATCCAAAAATATATATATAGAAGAAGATACAAATACATGTGAAAGTTTCAAACAATCTATTCAATAAAAAAATATACAGTAAAATTATTATGTTTTAAAAATTGATAGACACACCTCGTATATATTATAATATATACCAATTTAGAATTGAAAACAAAATGTTTATAAAAAATAACTGAAAACAAAAATCCCCGTAGTTGCGCGGATCGTGATCTAGTGTTTAGTGTTGTGTTAAATTCTAAAACCTGTAACCAAATTTAGAGATTAGAAAAACAATAGTTATAGAAGATGACACCAGAGATTTTGTTTATTGAAATGCACAAACCAAAGGGGAAAAGATGATACCAATTTGAATTCTCGAGAATGAATAGTATATAGTCAATAGTTTAAGATCGGGTAGTCGTTTTCTTTTTCTCTTTTTCCTTCTCGCTTCTTCCTCCTTTTAAGATCCATTTCTTTTTCTTTGCTTCAACTATTCCATGTAATCTTCATTACAGCAACTCACTTGCACAGTCATCGACAAAGCAATTAGTAGTTATGTTCAAAGCTGCGTCTAGGTCTTGCGTTCTCATTTTAAACCGTCCGATTTCACTCAAATTACCCTAAGTGATTTTTTAAGAAATCGAATTATAATACTTAAGGATCAAATCCACAAAGAACTGGGGCACACGAAAGATCTTAAACAGTTTATGATTAAGATAGATAAATTATGAAAATAGTAAATTGCAACCATTGGTGAACAATTGTTTGGTTGATTGGTTTTGAGGTTTTGTAAACAATATGAGAAAGTGTTAGACTTAGGGTTTCTATTCAGGTAATCAGGATTATAATAGTATAGAAGCTAGGTTGAATATTGGATATTTTAGAACTCAAACAAAGTAATATTCTATCAACTTCCGTTTGTTTAGGATATCTATTGTTTGGATCTCAGATCTCAATTGTTTGGATCTCAGATCTCAACTATCGTTTGTTGACCTGGAGAAAGTGTCGATCGATGGTATCGATGGATAGTCGATCGATACACCTTTCAGAATGTCGATCGATACACCTATAGGGTTGTCGATCGATGTTCCTTCCAGTAAGCTTTACCGAGCGGATTTGAACTATGTTCACTAGGTTTCCTAGATCAACTTTCATTTATTTCTAGCAATCCTACCACAATATGAATTATTTCAGGTAAAAGAACAGCCTTCCGCTTGCGCCTAATTATCCTAATATCAGGGTTCTAGTTAGCTACTCTAGAACATAAGCAATAAGAGCAATTCAATTGATGGATATCACAAACAACTCAGCAATTCTATATTTAGGGCTAATCCTTCATAATTCTATTTGAACCCTAAACCTAACAAGATTAACTACTCCGACATAGCAAAGCAATTCATAACAATAATCATAAAAGAATGCATAAATAGATTACAGTTAGACACACTGGTGTTCCAATATATCTCTGAAGGAGTCTTGGATCTTCTCCTTAAATCTACTAAAAACCTTAGGAGTAGTTTGATGTGTAAAAACTAGAAAGTGTAGAAAGCGTGTGTTGCCTAGAACGATAGCAGAGCACATAAATATTAGGTCAAAAGTCGCCATGGATATTTCTATAAATATGTCTAAACTTGGGTTTTAAGCCGGCTGGGCTTTGCGCATCGATCGATGGTGGACTCTGAATGTCGACCTCAAACTGGTTCGATGGTCAGCTTCGAGTTTCCTCTCATTTTATCTCCAAAATGCATCCAAATCATCATTTTTCTCCAAATCACTCATGAACCTGTAAATGTGCTTAAAAGACTCTAAAGCATACTAGATAGTTCCTAAAACACCTATATACCATGGCTAAAAATGGGTAAAATCCATGGTATATCACCGTCCCATTGCTTGTATCAGAATCCTTCTTCGCAAGCAGGTGGATTGCTAATTGAGAATGGACCTAAAATCTCTTCTTTTTTTTATTGTTCGTTGGCCTTGTTTTTCTTTTGGGACTGGATCGACTCGGGTTCTGTATAATTGATATGCTCAAATTACCTTAAGCAACTCTCAAAAATAACATTTTTGTAGTAGTATTTAAGGATCATATCAATAGAGATTCAATATTTTGCACCATAGACTTTGGATTCAAATTAAGCTAGGCGGATAATTCAAAAGTGGAAAAGAAGACAGTAAATCAAAGAGAGTCTGTAACGATGGAAGAAAACGTTAGACCTAGGGATTTATCAAATAAGAGATGGTGCAAAGGATTTGTAAGATTCAATTCCAAAACTCAAATGCAATCAGTAAGTTATACAACTCTCGCTGCGATAAACTACCAGACGTCTAACTCTAATCTAATACCAACTCTTATTGTGTATCTGATGAATCAAACAACAATACACTAGATTCAATATTTTTCAACTAAAAATCCTAGACCGAACCTCGCTGCGAAAGGAAATCTAGTTCAAGAAGATTAGATTCAGGTATTGATTACACTCTCGTCTCTCGCGATGATCCTACGATTCTAGATTCTAGTTAATGTCTCTAGATCCTAGTATGATAAACAATCCTAGTGTAGAATTCTATGAATGATTATCAGTTTGACATTAAACTCATAAAATCCCTAAATCTAAAAAGAAAACTACTCTTTCATGAAAGAAATAACACAAATCAGAGTCTACATAGATATTATATAAATAAAAAAAAGTTCTAAACAGATCTCTTAAGGAGTTTAATCTTCTCACCAAACCTAAAAGAAAACTTAGCCTACGATTAGATTCAGGTATTGATTACACTCTCGTGTCTCGCAATGATCCTACGATTCTAGATTCTAGTTAATGTCTCTAGATCCTAGTATGATATACAATCCTAGTGTAGAATTCTATGAATAACCCTAGCAATCAATGATTATCAGTTTGACATTAAACTCATAAAATCCTTAAATCTAAAAAGAAAACTACTCTGTCATGAAAGAAATAACACAAATCAGAGTCTACATAGATATTATATAAATTAAAAAGAGTTCTCAACAGATCTCTGGAGGAGTTTAATCTTCTCACCAAACCTAAAAGAAAACTTAGCCTAAAAAAGGCTGGAAAAAAAGATAAATATATGTTAAACATGTTTTGTGTTCATTTGTAAATAAAGGAAATTTCTTAGCTAAACTGAATTCTTAGAACTTGATAAAAACTCGTCAGATATGAATCAGGAAGTGTGTTGAAATTTCGTTCGACACCAAGGTGGTGTCGGTTGATACTAGACTAAAACCTCGATAGTTTTCTCCCGCGCGTCAGATAGACCACTTTTCAGTAGACCGAGCATAAATTTTGATCTAACCATATGATCGACTTCAAACCGGTGACATTGGAAAGTTAACTCAATTCTATATAATTGAAAAGTTAACTCAATTCTATATACTGTATCAAAATATGAACTTAGCCAGATCCTGGAAATTTCTCTATCTATTGCTAAACTTTTAACGCATTTGTGTAGTTTTGCATTTTAAATAGTTCAAGAATCTCTAAAGTTGTACGAATTATACGTAAACCTGAAATGACTACAATACATAACAAAAGTTCTATAAAAAACTTGTACAATGATTAAAAAGTGGTAAAAATTTTGGTATATCAGGTATTCGGGTCCATATCCAACATGTTGTTCTATTTCAATTTTTTGATACGTAGTGGAATTTATTTTTACACTTTGCAAGAAAATTTTGAAGACCGCCTTTGCTAAATTTATTTTGTTGATTTGTCAATTCTTTCCCAAAAAAAAAACGAATTAATTTGATTCTTGGACCGAAGCCAATTCATAACTTCGTTTAGGCAACAACTTTTTCGAGGCCTATGTATCAATTTTCTAATCAGGATTTTAAACTAAGCTTAGACTGTGATAGATTTTCTCCACACACACAAGAGCGTATCACGTGGTTGAGAGCCTTCATATTAGTTTTATTATTAATTGAAACGAAAAAGATTTAAGTCTTTTTTATTTGTTTTGTTTTTCTTTTGGCTTTTGAGTATATTCGAGTGTCTTTTATTCGTCAACTGTATATATTTTAGAGCATTTCTAAAGCATCTGTATATTTGCTTTTATAATAACATCTATAGACAAAATTAGTTGAATTCATCTCTATTGTTCTTCAAAAATAATTATTTTTTTTTTCTATTTAGAAATAACATTCTTTTATATTATATTCTATATTTGAAGATTAATATTATAGAGCAATATATGGGAACAAATCTCATATCTATTATAAAGTTTTTCAATTTTAAACGAAAAATAACAAAATGCATCGGTAATGTTCTTAGTTTGTGTTCACATGTTTACTAATTACTAGTTGTTAAACTATATTGTATATATATATATATATATATATATATACTATTAAAGCAGGATCCTATTGTCTTTTTTACCTTAGTCTGCCATTTTCTTTACTAACATTGCATGTTTTATTAAGGGCAATCAAGTAATATTAATAACACATTTATATTGGGTCATTTTTTTCGGATCCAGCCCACATCAGATCTCTCTTGGGTCATTTGGACCGATTAATAAATCACATCCAATTCTCACATATTTTTTTCCTTTGGGCCATTGAGTCCAAGTTCAAATAATTTTTTTTCAACCATTCTTAATTATTATTTTTTTCTCTTTTCTTAATATAATTTAAGCATTCATAAAAAAATTGAATTTTCTCATTGAAAAGTGTATTGTTTTTTTTTATTAAAATATTAAACACATAATAAAATTAATTTATCAGAGTTATACCAACTTAATTCATTAAAAAATAAAGTTTAATTTTTTAAACATAAATAGTCATTTAAAATGAAATACGATAAATACAGATAAAAAGTTTAAGTCTTTTATAAAATAAAACACAAATATATGAAAATATGACGTTTACTAAATATTTGTCAATTGAAAAAAAAAAAAAAATAAACCTGCGAGTCTTTTATAAAATAAAACACAAATATATAAAAATATGATATTTACTAAATATTTGTCAATTGAAAAAGAAAAAAAATAATAAACATTAAAGGGCCTTCATATGTATCTGGCATCCTCCACCTGCATTTCCTCCCTAAATTCCTCATATTTTGTTTCTTTTCCTCTCTTGGTTTCCGTCATGGGGAGAGAGACGAAGGTGTGCAAGTCATGGAACGAAATTAAGAAACATCTAAATGATACCGTTTCAAAGAGCATAGTCGGTCGTTACTTCAAGCTAGAAGCAAGAAAATCAAATTTCACAACCGAACTACGAGCTGCAACAGCCACATTCCTCACCATGGCTTACATCATTACCGTAAACGCCACCATCCTAGCTGACTCTGGTGCCACTTGCTCCTTCCATGACCATGACTGCTCCACCGACTCTGGTTCTTCATCACCTAAACCGAACTGCGTCCTTGGCTCCAACCAAGGCTACGAAGAATGTCTTGCGAGGGTCAAAAAGGACCTCGTTGTAGCCACATCTTTGTCAGCCATGGTGGGATCTTTAGCTATGGGGTTGTTAGCTAATCTCCCATTCGGACTTGCTCCTGGTATGGGTGCCAACGCTTACATCGCATACGACGTGGTTGGTTTTCGCGGTTCCGGTTCAATCTCTTACCATACCGCTATGGCCATTGTGCTACTCGAGGGATGCGCATTTCTTGCAGTGTCTGCTTTAGGACTCCGCGGAAGACTGGCTCGTCTCATCCCTCAAACGGTGAGACTAGCATGCGCTGTTGGTATCGGAATGTTCATTGCCTTTGTTGGTTTGCAGATGAACCAAGGTGTTGGTCTTGTGGGACCCGATAAGTCAACTTTAGTAACGTTGACCGCATGCTCAGAGACAGATCCAGTCACCGGAGCTTGTCTGGGAGGGAAAATGGAGAGTCCTACGTTTTGGTTAGCAGTCGTCGGGTTTCTCATAACGAGCTACGGTCTCATGAAGAACGTCAAGGGGGGTATGATATATGGAATCGTTTTCGTTACGGTTGTTTCTTGGTTTAGAAACACCCAAGTCACAACCTTTCCTCACACTCCTCTCGGTGACTCAAACTATAACTACTTCACAAAAGTTGTTGACTTTCACAAGATCCAGTCAACGTTAGGAGCTATAAGCTTCACGGAGTTTAGAAAGAGCGAGGTTTGGGTCGCGTTCGCTACTCTCTTTTACGTCGATCTCCTTGGCACGACTGGAGTACTCTACACGATGGCTGAGATCGGAGGCTTCGTGGAGGAGGACGGAAAGTTCGAAGGAGAATACACTGCCTACTTAGTGGACGCAGGCTCCTCCGTTGTGGGGTCAGCGTTAGGCGTTACAACGACAGCGACTTTTGTGGAATCTTCTGCGGGTTTGAAAGAAGGAGGGAAAACGGGGTTAACGGCCGTTATCATCGGTATGTACTTCTTGGTGTCCATGTTCTTGACGCCGTTAGTGACTAACGTGCCTAGGTGGGCGGTGGGACCGTCACTAGTGATGGTTGGTGTGATGATGATGGGAGTTGTGAAAGATATTAGATGGGGAGAGACTAAAGAAGCCGTTACGGCGTTTATAACGATCTTGCTGATGCCGTTGACTTATTCCATTGCTAATGGGATTATTGCTGGTATTGGTATATATCTTGCTCTAAGCATGTACGATATCGTTTCGGGAATCGTCACGTGGCTTAACGGAGTTAGGAAACGGGTCATGAGAGAACATAATCAAGTTTTCTCTGACGCAACCGTCGAGATCGTATGATTTTTTACGGTAATCGATGTCACTAAACCGGTTTACTGGTCTGAGTGTACCGGAAGTGGTGGACGTTTCACATGGTCGGTCGTCGGATGACTATGCAAAGACCCGTAATGAATGCTCGGTGGGTTTTATTTATGTTCCTTCTTTTTGTTGCTGTTGTTATTTTGGTTTACTTTGCGTAGGAGTGAGTAGTGAACTAGCATTGGATGCATTAGCTGCCATGAAGTGTGTTGTTAAAATTCACGGCTGCTTGTGCATGCATTGTTTTTGTGTTTCAGCAAAACGCTTTTCTTCAGTTTGAATGTAGCAAATACATCAATCAGAGACGTTTGGATCTTAATTAACTTGGATTTATGGTCGTTGTGAATTTGGTGTGATGATGGTGGGAGAATAATAATATCAGAAAGAATTTAAACTAAGATAAATTGATACTGCCAAGGTTGAGTGATCTTTTTCTGCACAGTTTTCTTTTTAGGAACCGATGGATATGTCTTCACTAAAACTTGTTTAACTCTCCAGCCATAATTTCAAAAAATGATTTCAAATCAGTTGAATCTTAAAGACTAATCAAATATTTGTCTTTCCGCCAAAAATGATCTGAAAAAATAAATAAGAGAGAATCTCCATCCCAGAGTAAACTTTTGATGCTTTGATTATGTAAAAAATGAGAAAATTACCCTTCTATTTTGGTGTTGGTCAATGGTGTCGACCTCGAAACATTGGTTGTCCAATTTTTGTTTCTTTTGCAACATTTTCGTGACTGGAACAATGCTTTTTTGTTCTTTTTTTAGGGAAGTTTACTTAAATGACACAAATTAATTGTGTTATTAATAGAATAACTCATATTTTTTGAAAATTATTAGAATATTTTTATGCTCGAAATTGCATTTGTCTATAGTTATAACAAAAAAAACATTACCAAAATACTCTTAACTTTTGATCGACGGCAGATTTATTTTCAAAAAAATAAATCTGTCAAATAATAAGTATGTTTATAAAATCTGTATAAAAAAATAAACTACTGTTAAAGTGGTGTCAGACTTTCTTAAAAACGTCAGATTTATTTCCACGACAGAGTTAATTGTCTGATTTGAATAGAAAACAGATTTTTAGGAATATGTCTGTCGAGTGAGGTAGCAGATTTATTATAAATGGTAGATTTTTGTGGTCAACTTATTTTATTATGTTCGACTTATTTTCTTATGGCAGATTTATATATCCGACTTAAAATTGTTGGTAGGCTTTTTGTTTATATGGTGGCAGACTTTTTAATATATGTTATGGCAGATTTATTGACGGAAATCTAGGTTTATGTAAACCAAACTTAATTTAATATTCAATTTCGATCGGTTTACATTAATTTCGAATCTGGTTTATTTTTACGTTAATTAAAATTAGAATTAGATAATTTTTTGTAGTTGTCATCATCTCTGTCATTTCTCTTTTCTTCCTTATCAAGTTGTCCTTTTTTATGGTGGTTTAATCACTTGTTGCACTCCTTATGTTTGGAGAAACATGAACTCAATGATGTATCAAAGAAACAATGTTATTTACTGAGTTTGAGCTAAGGTAAGAGTCAATACTCAAACTTAGTTATAAGGTTTCATGCCTCACCAATATCTGACTGTGGTGAGTGAAATTCTTTGGTTATGCTTCCATGAATTCAAGTAGATAGTTTCATATAGACATAACATACTAGCGGCTGCTAATCTTAGATTGCACATAAGTTGTAGAAGAAGGCTTTGCTTATTTATTCAGGGTATATTGAAAAGAACAATAACAAGGGAACCATATATATACACTAGAATGCTAATGATTTTAGCTTATGTTGCAGAGCTTCTTTACAAGGTATGTACCAAATGATAGTACAAGTTAATAAATAATGTACACGTAAAAAATATAGGGACCATATCTTTTAATGGCTCCATATCCATTGAAAAGTATTCCACTTTCATCAGTCACATCTTATAAGGTATGTGTTTACCAACAACGGTGACTTCTCAGAGCCTGCTACAGTCCTAGTTGAATCCTCTTTTTCTTTTCCCCAAATCACAGTGTATAATCCAAAGATCAAAATCGCTGATCCAATGACGAAGTTTCGTTTCTCTCAAACATGTCTATTGCCCTCAAGCTTAGGCAAAGGTCTTGAACGATCTCCATGTTCGTCACTGCAGCATATCCCGCAGCGTTAGACTCAAACAGAAAACATAAAAGAATCGACGATCTATATGAAACCTGGTCCATGGCGCTGGCTTGTTATCACATCTAACAAAAAGGTAACAATAGACCTTAAAAGAACCCTATAGAAAACAGAAGAACAGGTCAGAAAAATAATCAACTCTCTGCACAGACATAGCTGGTGAAAAATTATGGTTATTAAGCTGTATACATACCTGCACTCCAACTTTTAGCCAGCACTTCTCAATCCTATAAACACCATCATATCTCATTCCTGCCTCAGGGGCATATGCAGATCTTTTTTCTTTGTAAGACCTGTATATGAAATATAAAAAGTGTCACTTCTGGTCAGAGTTTATCAAGTGAACATTCAGTTATCTCGAAAGATAACTGCACAAGGTTTAATTCAACTTTTGGACAACAACCTTTTCTTATTCCCTTCATATAGCATTGGCGCACAAAAAAGCATTCCATAATCTTACCGTAGGAAAGCTAAAACACTGGGAATGTGAGTAAAGTGTTGAGGTGTTGGGAATTAGGGTTTTCAAAATTTAACATTGAATCAAACAATACTTTTAAGAACATGTGATAATAACTTAGAATTGCATAGATTCAGGACTTACACTTTCATTTATCTTCGATTTAAATCTGGATTTGTCAGAGGTGATCTCGGATTTAGGGTTCCTCTTGTACAACAGAGATGGCGGCGAGCTCGGTGGAGTTGACAAAATGGAAGGCTGCTGTGACAGAGGAGAAGTCGTCGTAGACAGAAGTGAAAAGGAAGGGTCTGATTTGCTTTCGTCGCCTTTGGAGAACACGACCCACGACCCTCTCGACGGCAAAATGATTTTTTTTTGGGAAATAATTAAACATTTCTTTATTAATAAATATCAGATTCTCAGTGGCAATTTTGTGAATAATAAAGGGAATGGTTGTTTTGGTATTTTCGTTTGCCTTATGAGTTATTCTAGTAAATACAAAAGTTTATGAGTTATTCTAGTCATTATATGTATAATTTGAGTTATTTTGAGTAATTTCTCTTTTTTTTTATAAACCGGAACTTCCAATCTATCTATAATCCATCCCCTGCCAATGGAGATCGGAATATGCAAACTAGGAGATATGTTTCTTGATTATTCAATACTAGGGGTTGGCCCGCCCTACGAGCGGGTGAATTTACACTAAGACTATTTTATATTAAAATATAATTTTAATTTTATAAAACATTTAAAATTTTAATTTATATTCAAAATAATAGATATAATATGTTTATTCTAAGATCAAATTGTAATATTAAATTTTTTGCGGGTTTAAGATGAAGAAAACCACTAACATTGATTTTTGGTAGAAAATACAAAATTTTCAAATAAAAAAAAATGGAAAATATAATCATTTATATTTTTCTTTTTTGATTTATATTTCAATTTGATATAGTTGAAGAAAATCTAAAGTATAAATAACTAATTTTTTTATTTCTAAGAATATTTTAATATTATTACAATAGCTAATTATCTCACGATAATAAATTAATACACTCACCTCCAAATAAAATCAACTGAAAATCAAATGTAATGCGGCAAAATTATAAAAATTATATTTTAAAGTAATATATAATAGTGTCAATAATTTTATAAATAATAATTAATATATATTATGTTACACTAAATGATGTTTTATAATATATATTTGTTTCAGTTTTATATTAGATTTTGATCTATATGATACGTTAGAGGCAGGAAATAGTGCTATAAGTTCATGTCATTTTTAGAGGTAATAATGATATGGACCTTATGTTAATTAATAGAACAAATAATAATTGATTATGTAAATTGCGATAAACTTTTTGATCTTATAATTATGTTATTAATTATGTTCAATATGTTTCTCAAAAAATTGCTCTGAAAACCATAGAGGATGTGGCAAAATATGGTAAAGAAGGTATGCACTTTGTAAATTTCTGTTTTTTTGGAAGAAAACACTTGTCTGTAAGATACCACTGTTTATAACCTTTGCCTTGGAAGCTTCATGACATTTGTTATTATGAAGGCAAGAAATAGAGAAATTTTCTTCATAAAAAATTTGCATTAATAATTTAATCGACAACCACAACATGGAGTTCTAAAACAAAAGGAAAATAGAATTAAACGAAAGGTAAAAATACTAAAGCAGTAATCGATAAGAAGTTGATGAAAATTAAAAGATAAGCAGTAGTTGATAAGAAGTTGTGGTTGTCTAAGAGCTAGTAGTGGACTCATTCCACACGTGCTTTCTTGCGGGCATTTCTATCAGCAGCAACTTGTTTTTTGGCCGATGCAGGACCTCCGGCAGTTGAAGCATCAGACGTGGATGGCTCCTCTGCCACATTGCAAGTGTTGGCATCTTTCTCATCTGTTCCTGGTACCACAACTTCATGCAGCGCTGCCTCAGGAGCATTTGCACCTTCCTATTAATAAGGTAACGAAGATGAGATTATATATTGGAAGTAAAAGTAGATGCAGAAAATTAACGTTAAGAAACGGAACTAACAGGTAAGAAAAAGGCTGGTATAGGTGCAAGCTCTCGCTATGGAAATATGCGGGAAATGGTGAATGTTTGATGCTTTGAAGAAAAATTGAAATCGTTTAGTTTAAGTTGGAATGTGTAGGTTTTCCCAACAATCTCAGCAAGGGACCGAGGCAGCTCAGTATCAACCTGAGCATTAACACCTATCCCTTGCAAACTCGGAAACAACATTTTAAATATATTATGATCTATCTAAATAATAGCACCACTTAATAGTTAGTGGTTGACTTTAGAAAATACCACAATCTGTGCAGCCTCAGAAGCTTGGATGTTTGTCAGTTTAGCCATCTCCATATCAAAAGCAAGGAAAGATGTTGTATCAGTGTCGTCTGACACAGACAGTGTCACTCGGTACCTGTTTACAGAGAAAGGACAGCAGTTCAAAATAAGTGACTGGAACTATATGACAATTGCTTTCAATATGCAGAAAGTAGACAGTTGCGAAATTCTTACCTGAGTGCGGCCTCAGCATTGGATTCATTACATGAAACACATGTGAAGGAAGAGTCTCTCGGACAAGTTTCTTTGAATATCCGGAGCAACCAATATAACACCAACCGTCATCTTGCTGGATCCCGGTCACTTTAGCAGTGCAGAGGAAATCGATAATCCGTCAAGTGTAGAAGAAGTTGGACAAATTCCAATACTTCGTACTCAGATGATTAAGCTCAAAGTGTATTAAATTTAAATAGACCACACTACACCTGAGAATCAGCAGTGTTAATAAATTGGCTAAGCTCAGAAATGGTAAGTGGCTCAATCTTCTGTGCATGAACCATCTTGGATGAAGACACTTGCTGGTCTGCTCCCTGACCTGGCAATGAAGGAGGATGAACATGGAAAAACAGTAAAACAGATAGGAAACATGTTTACAATATTTGGAAGTTAGAAAAAGTTGCGTTGCTATAATTAGAATGAGTTGACATGCCTGTCAAACACTTCTTTTCCTGCTGCGGTCTTAGAGTGAAAATAGATATGCGAGCCAGAAGTGGCATTCAGGTATAGCCGGCCAGAGAAAACATGAAGTTTAGTAAAGAGAAGTGGCATTCATGAATTTGTCAAAGCTATAGGTAAATGCAACAAAAATGAAAACCGGATACTCTCTTACCCCCAACAATCTTTGTATTTATGCTCGTGACAAGCACAATTTTGGCTCTGACCCATAGCTCTCAAATTTGTCGTGGAATGCAATAGCCAAAGAGTCAAACATACTAACACAGACGTTAACAGCACTGCACAGTGGCGATGATATAGGGTCACGTGGGTTATACATTACAGTTTCTATTACTACAAAATCAGATTAAAACAAAAAACAAAAATACCTATCAAGACGCAAAGTAAGCATTATGCATTTTGCACCAGGAAGACGGTCGTTGATGGTGCTCCTTATTGCATTTAGCTCGCCAATAATATCTAAAAATGATTAAATGTGAATAAGTTAAAACATGCTATCAGAAAATCCAACAACATTACTCAGATTCAAGATAAATACTCAGCTCCAAGTTACATACCAGGAAGTTGTTTGTTGGTGTTTGCCAGTGCACGTAACTCGTCGTATGGTCGGAACCGGAAAAGTTCAGTGGGTATGACTTTATCGGAGTCTATGAGCTTTTCAAAAGAGGGTCCATCATTGAACCGTATGGAGAGGGGGCATGAGATAACCGGAAATTGTTGTTACTGGGCTTTACATCAAAACCGCTTAACGTGTACACAGAGTTCGCTGAAACGCTGTCTGAATCTGAGAAGACGGTTTGCACTCACGGATCCTTGCACAGGTGTTGACTGTTACAAAAGAGTAAATCAATTAGACAACAGAAATTGATACAATCGTCGAGAGGATAAATTGAAAACAAAGACTTGACAATCTGAGTAGCATGTCAAGTCTCACCGCCTTTCTTCACATTCCTAGCCTCCCCAAAACCTTAGCAATCGAACCTCTGCAGTGTTGGAGCATCGCCAGTTTAAAATCAACAAGGAGGATGTAGGAACTCACCATCATCGTAATGGGTTAGCTGGACAGACTATCCTTGTAAAGTTGTTGTAGTTGCGCTTTTCATGGTTGAGAGTTGTAGTATTTATACTCGTCGATCCAGTCGGTTTCTCTGGAATGCGATGAGGGTGATTGAATGCTCAAGAGTAGGAGTGGTGGGTTAAGCAAGTAAAAGCGAGGAATAAAGAAGATATCAATGAGGCTGAAGACGTTACGGTATTCAAGTCAGTGTGCTTAGGTTGCAGAGAGCTTGCGGCTGAGAGGCGTAGAATGTCGTAGAGAAGATGGCGATTAAACCTAATTAGTATGGGCTTCTCATTTTTTCCTTTAAGCCCACATAAGTTCAAGTACCAGAAAAAAAACCCAATTAACGCAACGAAAACGAAAGCTCGGCAGAAGCCCACCAAACGTAAGCGAATTTGCATTTGTTTGGGTGAAGCCACGTGGCAAAAAACGCCCCCTCCTTCCCTGCTGAGCTGGACATCCTAAGGAGAGAGCAAAGCCTCCTTTATTATATAGATATTTCATATATCTTAATGATTATTATCTACTTGTAATATATTTATGTCTTTTTAATGATAGACTTAGGAACATGTCCTTACGACATTAAGAATAAGATCTTATAGAGTTTTATATAAACAGACCATTGAGGTCAATGATCAACACAAGAAACTATTTATCGAACTACGTATCTTCTCATGGTATCAGAGCCACGAACCTGATATTCCGACTTGATTTTTTCGACCTTCAAAATCTGCAATTCGATTTTCGACTACCTGATTCTCGAAACCACGAACCTACAACCCTCGATCTCTTGACTCAACGACGATGTCAGGAACTCTTGCAAAGACTACTCGACAAACGATCTCTCCCTATGATTTATCAGCTAGTGTTAATCCTGGAGCGGTTACCTCTCAGCCGTTACTCAATAGGCGAAACTATGATGAATGAGCACAAAATCTCCGAGTAGCATTAAGTGCTCGGAAGAAATTTGCCTTCATTGATAGAACCATACCGAAACCAACCAATGATTCACCAGGCTTTGAGGACTGGACAGCTAACAATCACCTCCTTGTCACGTGGATCAAGATGACAATCGAACCGAAACTCCGATCTAATATATCTCATAAAGATGTTGCTAAAAACTTATGGGATCATATCAAAAAGCGATTTTCTCTCAAAAGTGACGCTCGATATCAGCAACTTCGAGCCTCCCGTGGAAATTATCGCCAGGTAGGATCCTCTGTCGAATACTATTTTGGACGCTTAACAAGAATCTAGGATTCTATCGCTGAGTGTCTATCAACCAAGATGTGTGACTGCGGAAAGTGTGAGTACAACTTGGTATCTGCTCATGAAACAGAGCGAGAAACCATTCGCGTTCATGATTTCCTATTCGGTCTTGACGACATTCATAACTCTGTTTGTTCTCAGATTTGTGCTCAAATAACATCAGAAAATCGTGCAAAGCAAAACTATGCAAGAAAATTCGAAAACCGAATCTCCATCGGTTTTAAGTTTTGCTGCTCATGCCCTGGCACAGCACAACACGATTAACTACAATTGATCGTCCTCAATTACTCGAAACACCGACAACTCTCGATTTCGACCTCTTAATCCAGATGCAAACGTCACCTGCACCAACTGTGGCCGAACAGGACACCGGGCGTCCAACTGCTTCCATGTTATTGGATTCACAGAATGGTGGGGAAACATACCACGTATCGTATCAATTACCAAGGAGGACAAAACAACGTCCAATCAGCCGGCTACAACACGACACCTCGTGCAAACTCTTCTCTATTAATCCGACCGACAATAGATATAGGTGCAAATCTGATGTTAACCAATAATGGCAGACTGGGATTGACTGGTTTTCTGATGCTGAATGGCAAACATTAGCCAAACTTATCAATCCTACGAAATCCAACTCCGAAACTACTCGTTTAAGCTGTAAGAAAGATGATCCTATTTGGATCCTTAATACATGCGCTACTCACCATATGACTGGCCGCCTTGATCTTCTTCAAGACATTCATCTTATCTCCCCGCTCTTGGTCAAATTACCGGTAGGAGAGAATGTCTTAACGAATCAACGTGGAACCATACGACTCACATCACATATACACTTACAAAACGTGTATACGAATTTAATATCATTCGGACAGCTACTTACTGATCATTCTCTTGTTGGCAGGTTTTACAGGAATGCATCATGAGGAAGCTGATTGGAGCTGGTGAACGAGAGGGAGAGGGATTGTATCAATTCCGGGGCATTGAGACTGCGACTGCTTTCAACGATGAGACTAGTGATGAAGGTGTTTTGTGGCTTCGACGTCTCGGATATCTATCTCCTCGTATCGTTACCTTACTTCCCGGTGTTTGACTTAAATCTAGTAGTACTGCACTTTGCTTATCCAGTTGTGACGTTTGTCTTTGATCAAAGCAAACAAAAAAATCTTTTCTGAAAGTTGTAATAAAACATATTGTTATTTTGAACTCATCCATTGCGATCTTTGGGGTCCTTTTAGAACAACGGCATCTTGTGGATCACATTACTTCTTAACCATCGTCGATGATTACTCTAGAGCAGTTTGGCTTTATCTTCTACCCGACAAGACAACTGTTTCTAACCGGCTGTGTGACTTCATTTCCCTCGTCAAGCGTCAATTTGATCGAAACGTTAAGACTCTTTGAAGCGATAACGACACTGAATTTATGTGTCTCACAAAGTTCTTTCGGGAACAAGGCATCATGCACGAAATTTCCTGTGTAGGAACTCCACAATAGAATGGACGCGTGGAGCGAAAACACAGACACATCTTGAACGTAGCACGAGCATTACGCTTCTTAGCCAGCTTACCCATAAAATTTTGGGCCGAATGTGCACTTACAGCATGATATTTGATCAATCGGACGCCTTGTAAACTTCTGACGGACAAAACACCATTCGAGATGCTCTACGGACGCCCACCTGCATTTAATCAACTTCGTGTCTTCGGATGCTTATGCTATGCCCATAACCAGAACCATAATGGTGATAAGTTTGCTTCTCGAAGTAGACGATGCGCATTTTTGGGATACCGTACGGCAAGAAAAGATGGCGCTGATACGACTTGGACAAAGAAGAATTTTTCACTTCTATGGATGTGATCTTTCAAGAAAACATGTTCCCATATTTGGAAACACAACCTAAACCTGGCGTTTCTACACAACCACTACCTACGGTTACACCATCGATTATTGTCACTGATGACCTTATATCGGTACCAACTCAAGATATTACAGCCACTATATCTGAAACTACGACACCACCTGACATCTTCGTTACCTGCTTTGGCTAATAATACAGTCACTCCTCCGACGGAATCGTCATCATCGACTGAACCATCTGACACTGCAACTGAACTTGGTCGCGGTCAACGAACAAAGAAGCCCTTGACAAGCCTCACCAAATTTGTTGTTAATATGTCTCTCTCACTCCTCTCTCAACACCAACTCCGTCAACGTTCTCAAGTACGGTCTATCCTATCTCTGACTACTACACTACTGCTCGTTTTTCTAAGTCCCATTGCAGTTTCTTGGCGGCTGATATCACTCAAACTATCCTAGGGAGTGATTTGTATTCTCTCAAATAAGAGGTCGAGTTGTAGCACTTAGGGATCGAATTCACAGGAAGCTAAGGCACACAATAGATCTAGTAGTTATGTAGTTAAGCTAGGCAAGTAGGTTTAAATGTAAATAACAAGGGTGTGAGCAAAGTAATTGCTCGGTTGATTGATTGGGGTTTTGAAACAGATAAAAGGCGCTAGATTTAGGGTTTCTATTCAGAAAATCAGGACTATAGAGGTATAGAGACTAGGTGTATGTTGGATATTCTAGAACTCAAACTTAAATAATAGTCGATCAACTTCCGTATTTTTAGACTATCTATTGCCGGATCTAAAACCTCAGATGTCGCTTGTTGGTCTTGAGAAAGTGTCGATCGATACCAATTATGGATTGTCGATCGATACACCTTTCAGCCCGTCGATCGATGCAACTTTTGAATTGTCAACTTCTGAATTGTCGATCGACGTACCTTCCAGGAAGCTTTACCTACGGGTTTGACTTATTCACTAGGCTAAACTAAATCAGCTTCCGATTGTTTCTAGCAATCCTAGAACAATGTAAACTAATTCAGACAGAGAACCAAGCTTCCGCTTGCGCCTTAATATCTATAGGCAAGGTCCTAGTTATCTATTCTAGAACACATGCATTAAGAACAATTTAATTGATTGATATCCCCTAACACCTAGCAATTCTATATTTTAGGCTAATACCTCATGAATATCTGAACCCTAAATCGAACAAAGAGAACTACTCAGACATAGCTAAGCAATTAATAACAAAGAAATTAGAAAATTACATAAATAGATAAGAGTACAAAAACTTGGAGTTCCAATCACAAATCTCTGAGGGAGTTCTTGGATCTTTTCTCCAAACCTATGACTCTAAATATTTTTTTGTATGAAAGTATGAAAGTGTAGAAAGTATGTGTTGCCTAGAACTATGGCGGAGCACATAAATATTAGGTTAAAACTCCTCAGGGGTAATATGGTAGTTCTTGCGGGACTTGGGCTTAAAGTCGGTTAGAACCAAATCTGACCTCTGCGCGCTTCGCTATCGATCGACAACATAGAGTGTGTGTCGATTGATTATCATCTTCAATCATCAACCACTGGGTTGTTCGATGGTCAGCTACGGGTCTTTATCATTTTATCTCCAAAAAGTACCAAAATCACCACTTTCCTCCAAATCACTCCAAAACCTAAAAACATACTAAAAAGACTCCAAAAAAACAATAATGTATTTAAAAACACCTATATACCATGGCTAAAAGTGGGTAAAATCCATTGTATATCAACACCCCAGACTTACTCTTTTGCTTGTCCTCAAGCATAACAACGAGCAGTCTCTCTGGAAGCGGTTTGAAAATAGCAGGGACTCACACAATTTAAGAACTTACTATCCTCACCTCAAAAATATTGCAAACCACATCAAATCAATCTTAACTTTTAGAAGTACTTTATATGCAATATCCTAGTTTAGCAACTAATTCCATTCATCCATCAATTTAACTATTCATGTCTGACTAACCCCTCTACTGACCTCATTTCATACATATAAATAAAAGGTGTAGGCTTTACCTTAGGAGTATCGATCACTGAACACATGGAATCAACTCAAACAAGTATCTGGACCTACATGTAACCCTTTCTTGGTTCCCTTTCTCTCTTCTCTCTTCTCTGAATTTGATTTTTTTTACTGGGCAAAGTTGTAGGATAATAGTGGGGTCATCGATAATGTATCTACCTCTAGCTTCCAAACAATGTGTGATCATTCTATTATAGTAGAATAATGGGGTCGCATGAGACACTCCTACCCCTCTACACCGTAATAAATCATCTCAATCTTTTGTAAAAATTATATGGATGCCAAAGAGAGGTGGAAGGAAAACCAGGGACACTAAGTCTAATACCTTCCAGACTTACAAGAGGATTCGATCCAATGTATACCAAGCCCCAAGACAGCCAAGTTGAGTTCAATTAGGTTGGAGGTCAGCTTGGTTCTTTCAAACATTCTCAGCAAGTATGAATTATTGGTAGGATGATCCACTTTAGCATTTATAGTATATTTTGCAGTCAATAAATCTAAGAATGGTGCTAAAGAGTGGTTAGATAAGTAAGGAAAATTGAAAAAGTTCATTTTCCCCTTCTTGATTCAATAAAAACTTTTTGAAAACATTTATAAAACTCATAGGTAATTAATATCAGTAAACCTCCCCCTCAGACTTAAATTACATTGTCCCAGTGTATATCTAGTCGGAGTTTGGTGAGAACATAAATCATAAAGACCACATGTAACAAGGAAAACGATATACCTGATCTCTGATGTCAATCGACACATTGAAGTGTATATCGATCGTTTCTGATGTTGTTCTGTCGAACGATGTCGACTAGGTCTCATCGGTCGATGGCTGAGCAATCGTTTCCTCCGATGTCCTTTTTTTTGTTTTTATAACGACCTGCAATTAAAAGAAATTACCTGATAGTGGGTTACCTCCCACTCATCGCTTTGTTAAAGTCATTTAGCTTGACTTTGGAGGTTGAGTTTGGCTAGTACGGATGTGGATGACTACTTGTTGGGAAACAAGTGTCTACATCTTCCTTACTTATCTGGAACCATGTACCAATGAAGCTTCTTATGGCCTCATCTCCTCTGGTCCACTGATTTTTCAGTATCTCTTTATCAACCTCCTTGACATGCATCCTATTCTGAAGGTTGTTGATGCTGCACTGGTGCATTCTAAGTCTGGCATATGTTGATTCTGATATGTCCTTCAACTCGTGATAGATGTCTTCTTTCAACAAGTCTTGAGAGAAATTGATCTCATCAAGCTTATCCTATAAGAACTTCGCGGTCCCCTGGTTGCCGCACAATGATGTACGGTCGCTGTCGATCGATAAGAGAGTGCGTCTGTCGATCGATGGTGACTGTTCTGCTTTAAAATTTAGCTGTCTCTGAATTGTGTCCATCTCTTGCTGCAGTGCGTTCATGTGCGTAGTCAATGAATCTATGTCATCACAGAGTGGGTAATATACACCATCAAACCTATTTGTGAATGTTTGTAGCCTATCTTCGACTGATGCAAGTTGAGCGTCGATCAATTTTCGGATGCGGGCGTTGATCGATTGTTGAACGTGAGTGGCGATCTATTTTGATGTTCATGCGCTGACTGCATATTGTTCCTGAATCATGGCTATGTCTTGTGTCATCTCATCCGTGCGTGTGGTCAACCTGCTGTTATTGTTTTCGAATGGGTAGTAGATTTGATCGAGCCTCTTCGAATGATAATCATCTATCGTCCTCATAGATCTGTTGATATCTGCTACCAACTCATCAACCTCTGCTTTGATGTAGGTGGCCTGTTCTGGCACGGTTTATATTACACCATACTCGTTTCGCGTCTCCTAATGAGGTTTCCTTTTCATGTTCTGATTAAGCGCTCTTAGTCTGTATTTGGACTGACCGTCGATCGATCGTGCATCTGCTTTGTCGATCGATGGTGGATCCTCAAATCTGTTATGCGTGTCCAAGAAGTTTCTGGACCCATTCATGGAAATGACTTTAGCAATGTCCTCCTTGGATATGTTAAGAATGTGTCCATCCATGGCTCGTGCTTAGCCTTCTGGATCCCTGACAATACCAAATTCATCTAGAGTTAGATAACCATAATATGTATTATCTTTTACTTGTACCTCGGAATCCGGTGTGTGAGAGCGTCGATCGATGGCTTAATGTTGTTGTCGATCGATGTTGCCTTCTGATCTGCAAGCGATGTATGGAGAACTCCTCTATCATCCATGGTAAGACCACGGTACTTAATAATCTTTTCTCACTGGTAGTCCTCGTCATACTCATCAGATCGCATCTCAATTAATTCAGTGTCTACTGCAAAGCTCTCATGTCAGCTATCGTCTACCCAACTACCAATAGAATAGCCGCCCTGTCTGCTGATCGCGTCACCGTAATGGTAATCAATCGATGTCTGAGGTTGGGTGTTAACTGGAAAGCTCGGATAGCAGTGTTCTGGCAAAGAGAAAGTCTCATTCGCATAACTACTGTCGATCCATTCTCTGGGATGGTTATCGGTCATTGGCTGAATGGCACTGTCGATCGATGTGTAAGTCCAGCTATCGATCTATACTTCATACTCTATCTCGTATTCAGCTTCAAATTCGCAGTAGCAGGCTGCTATGAATCATGTATTAACAATTCTGCAGTGTTGGACGTCTGTGGCTTGACAATTCTGACTGGATCATACTAGACATCAGGATTTATCAGTGTTAGACACAACTGATTAATCTGCATGCTGCAGACTGCTCCTACAGTAGCCATGAAGGTTCTCCCAAGGAGTATATAATGGATTCATGCTCAGCTTGTTGTCCATGACATGAAATTCAACTGGAACTAGTGCATTACCTACCAATATGCACCTCAAGGTTTCTGATGATTCCTCCTGAGTTCCTCGTAGAATAGTCCACAAAAGTGACGAATATTTTGAAGGCTCTATCTTCAGACATAGATGGTCTATCATTACCTTGGTAGTATGCTGACTGATGAACCTGTGTCACACAGCGCACACGGAAACTCAATGTCCTTCAACAAACATGGCACTGCAAATTTCCCAGGATCACTCTTCTTCTTCAGTGTAATCCTCTGCTTCATCTTCTCTCTGACCTGATTGAAGATCCTATGTATGTCATGTTTAGTTTCCTTGGTCTCTCTGAAGAACATTCACAACCTGTGGGTAAAGTAGGCTTCCTCAAATGGCTTGTCCAAGGGTATCCTGAGAACTCTTTTATTGAAGCTATCCATCTCCTTCTCATTGACTCCTCTCTTAAGATGTTTAGGAACCTTTTCCTTCCTTCTCCTCAAGGTTCTCCTCTTGCATAGACTCCGGTGCATCATCTGGTTGTTGACTAAAGTTGTCTGCAATAGTTTCTGAAAGTTGAGATGGGTATCTGAGTGCATTCAGGCGTGCTACATCTATCTTTGGTAACTGCACTCGGTAGGTAAGATGTGGCCATCAATCGATATTGGTTAAGTCGTGGCGATCGTCGGTTGAGTCTGTCCGTCGATCGGTACCTGGCTCAAGATGTCGATCGATATCCGACTTCTTAATGCGTAAGGGTTTGGGTGGATGAGGGTGCTTAGCTGCAAATTCCTTGTTAGTTAGTATTCGTACTGTTGCGCATGATGCAATTTCCTCTGTCGATCGATATTGAGTATCCGATGTCGATCGATTTTCTTCTGTCTCCATCGGTCGATGTTCATCTCTTGGAAGTCTCCTTCCCGAAGCTTCTCCTTCTTTACCACTTGCCATAAATCATCATCTATGATGGCATTCACGTGGTGCTTTAGGGATTCATCTCCTTTACCCTTGATGAAGGCCTCCTGCCTCTTAACAGTCCCTCCTGTCTGAACTACTTGTGTCTCCAACTTCCTCACATGGTTGTTTAAAGACTCAAACTTTGAGTTTAGCTCTGTGTGCATCATCTATTTTTCCATTGAAGTTCACCATCAATTCCTACTGACCCTCAAGAACTTGATTGAGCATGAACTCTATCTTGCTCTCCTTAGTTTGTGGTGGTGGATTCTGGTAGAAAGAATCTCCATAAGCTTTGTTGCTGCTGTTGTAATTGCTGCTGAAGGGTTTATGGTACTGTGAACTCTGGTTGTATTCACTCTTCTATCCATTGCCAAAAGAGTTTTTTTTATCCACTCTGATTTCCAGACCTCTGATTCTGGAAGCATGTACCACTAACAAAGTTCACATCCTCTTCTTCATCTTTGTCATTGTCGACATCTACAGCTGCTACATCCTCTGCAAAGCTAACCTACTTCTTGAGAAGCTTGTGGACACAATCCAGCTTAGCCTTCACATCGTCCATCTGCTCCTTCCTTAGGGTAGTGGCCGATTTTCTCCTTTCAAAATCAGTGTTCTTGGTGCTGTTGCTGGATGCCAAGTTCTCAATCAGTCTCATAGCCTCTTTTGGATTCTTAGTGTTGAAGTTTCCATCACTAGCTGAGTATAGAGCCATCTGATATGACAAAATGATGCCTCTGAAGAAAGTGCTGAGCAGCTGCACTTCATTGAATCCATGGTGTGGACAGTCTCTCTGATATCACTTGAATCTGATTCATGAGCTTCTGAATGACTCTGTAGGCTCCTGTGTGAATGTAGCAATCTTTCTCCTCAAGTCTTCAGCGCGTGCCTCATCAAAGAAATTACGCAGGAATGCATTCTTGATGTCGGCCCAGGATGTAAGAGGTCATGGTGGTAACTGCTTGAGCCACTGCAAAGTTTCTTCAGCAAGTGAGTACTTGAAGAGCTTGCAAAATAGGTAGTCCTCAGGGACTCCATTGGCTTTAATAGCAGAAACTAGATCTTCGAACCTCTCCAGATGGTCCATAGGATGCTCGTGTGATAACCCACAATAGGGTGTATGTCCTAAGAGTGTAAAATACTGAGGCTTCAACTCAAATTCTTTCCTTTGAATGGCTGGAGGACGAATGGCAAAGCTACTCTCGTAGTACTCATATGGCCTGTTGTAATCAGCTAATGTCCTCGGTCTAGCAGCCTAGTCTACAACTTGAGCAGCTGCAATATCAGCATCAGTATCAGGGATTACAGCTCCCTGATCATCTATCTTCTGACCTACTGCATTACGCAGATGACCATCCTGGTCATGCATGTTTCCTATCGCCTCTTGAATTAGAACTATAGTCGCAACCATGTCTCGTGACTCAGTATCGACCGATGTTCGATGTGAAATGTCGATCGATATCGGGTGGGTAAGGGCGGTCGACGGAAGAGTAGTCTCGGTCGACGGTGGAAGGTGATTGTCGGTCGATGAACGAGTGTTGTTGTCGATCTATGCGGTGTGTTTTTCTTTGCGGATTGAGCATTCTAAACGTGCAGGATCTAAAAAGAGCAGTGTTTGTCGTTGCTTCTAGTACTGCTAGGCATGCACCTGAAAAGACAAGAAATTATTTTATCAGTTTTTGCAAGTAACAAAAACCTAGACTAAACATAACTAAATTTGATCTAATGGCGATCGAAGCTCCCCGGCAACGGCGCCAAATTTGATATCACTCAAATTACCCTAAGGAGTGATTTGTACTCTCTCAAATAAGAGGTCAAGTTGTAGCACTTAGGGATCGAATTCACTGGGAGCTAAGGCACACAAAAGATCTAGTAGTTATGTGGTTAAGCTAGGCAAGTAGGTTTAAATGTAAATAACAAGGGTGTGAGCAAAGTAATTTCTCGGTTGATTGATTGGGGTTTTGAAACAAATATGAAAGGCGTTAGATTTAGGGTTTCTATTCAGACAATCAGGACTATAGAGATATAGAGACTAGGTGTATGTTGGATATTCTAGAACTCAAACTTAAAGAATAGTCTATCAACTTCCGTATTTCTATACTATCTATTGCTGGATCTAAGACCTCAGCTGTCGCTTGTTGGTCTTAAGATATCGATCGATACCAATTATGGATTGTCGATCGATACACCTTTCAACCCGTCGATCGAGGCAACTACTGAGTTGTCGATCGACGTACCTTCCAGGAAGCTTTACATATGGGTTTGACTTGTTCACTAGGCTAAGCTAAATCAGCTTCCGCTTGTTTCTAGCAATCCTAGCACAATGTAAACTAATTCAGAAAGAGAACCAAGCTTCCGTTTGCGCCCTAATATCTATAGACAAGGTCCTAGTTAGCTATTTTAGAACACATGCATTAAGAACAATTTAATTGATTGATATCCTAACACGTAGCAATTCTATATTTTGGGCTAATCCCTCATGAATATCTGAACCTTAAATCTAACAAAGAGAACTTCTCAGACATAGCTAAGCAATTCATAACAAAGAAATAAGAAAACTACATAAATAGATAAGAGTAGAAATACTTGGAGTTCCAATCACAAATCTCTGAGGGAGTTATTGGATCTTCTCTCAAAACCTAACACCCTAAGTATTTTTCTGTATGAAAGTAAGAAAGCGTGTGTTGCCTAGAACAATGACAGAGCACATAAATATTAGGTTAAAACTCGTCAGGGTTAATCTGGTAATTCTTGTGGGACTTGGGATTAAAGTTGGCTGGAACCAAATCTGGCCTCTGCGTGCTTCGCTGTCGATCGACAACACAGAGTGTGTGTTGATCAATTATCGTCTTCAATTATCGACCGCTGGGCTGTTCGATGGTCAGCTACGGGTCTTTATCATTTTATCTCCAAAAAGCACCAAAGTCACCACTTTCCTCATAATCACTCCAAAACCTGAAAACATTCTAAAAGGACTCCAAAACAATTATAATGTATTTAAAAACATCTATATAACATGGCTAAAAGTGGGTAAAATACATGGTATATCAGCGGCTCTTTCTCTTGTTACTGAGCCACGATCTTAAAAAGAAGCTATGATTTATAAAGAATGGATCGAAGCTATCCGGTTTGAGATTGAAGCTTTGGAATTAAATAACACATGGGATCTTCAAGCACTACATCCAGGAAAAGTTGCTATGGGTTGTAAGTGGGTATTTCAGATCAAAATTAAAGCTGACGGAACACTCAAACGTTACAAAGCACGACATGTGGTTCCTGGAAATAACCAAGTTAAGGGAATCGATTACGGTGAGAATTTTGCCCATGTTGCGAAGATGACAACAGTCCGTATATTTCTTGATATTGCTGCGAAACAAGACTATGAGGTACATCAGATGGATGTCCACAACACTTTTCTTCATGGCGATCTCAAGGAGGAAGTATATATAAAACTACCACCTGGATTTTGCGCTGATTCTGATAATCGTGTATGTCACTTATGCAAATCACTGTACGTCCTCCAACAAGCACCTCGCTGTTGGTCTACTTTCAGACCCCGAACGATATCGACGTTTTGTCAGTAGACTAGTGTATCTTGCAGCTACACGACCAGACTTAACTTACTATGTTCATGTCTTAACTCAATTCATGCAACAGTCTCAAGAAGCACATTGGGATGCCGCCTTACATGTTATCCGTTACCTAAAAGGGACGCTTGGATAAGGTATTCTGCTACGGTCATTGCCTCCTATAAATATCACTGGGTGGTTGGATTCTGACTGGGAAGGTTGTCCGTTGACTCGACGATCACTCACGGGCTGGGTGGTCACAATTGGCTCATCCATTTTTTCTTGGAAGACCAAGAAACAAGACACGGTCGCCTTATCTTCCACCGAGGCCGAATGTCGAGAACTGACCGAGGTTCTTAGGGAGATGAAATGGGTTAAGGGTCTTCTACGTGATTTTGGCATTTCAAATGGACCTATGGCACTCCGATGTGATAATCAATCTGCAATTTATCTGACTGCTAATCCGGTTTTTCACGAACGTACAAAGTATATTGAAATCTAAATGTCATTTTATACGCGATCATATTATCGATGGAACTATTATAATGAAACACGTCGCCTCGGCCTATCAGTTAGCTGATATTCTCACCAAGGCGTTAGGACGAAAGGAATTCGACATTTTCATCTATAAGTTGGGCATTTGAAACTTGTATGCTCCAACTTAAAGGGGGTGGGGGTGGGGGAAGGGGGAGGGTATTATGATATATTCCATATATCTTTATGATTATCTACTTGTAATATATTTATGTCCTTTTAATGATAGACTTAGGAACATGTCCTTACGACATTAGGAATAGGATCTTATAGAGTTGTATAAACAGACCATTGAGGTCAAAGATCAATACAAGAAACTATTTATCGAACTACATATCTTCTCATTGAGATTTTTACTTATATCTTGTTTACTTCTGGCCAGTGTTCTAAAATACCGTCTAGGCGCCCGCCTAGGTAGCGTTTAGGCGCTATACGGTAGCCAACTGTACTGTTTTTACGTTATACAGTGTTTTATGCGGATTTATATAATTCGGACGAATAATAGCGTTTAGGCGGACATTATGCGGTCTACGCGGACGCCTAGGCGGATTTTAAACATTAATATTCAAAAAATAAACTATTAGTATTATTATTATATTTTATTAATATTATTATTTATATTACTTTTACTTATTTTATGTATTTATATGATTGCAGATATTAGTATAATTGTTTCAAAATCATTTTAAATTTATCATCTTTATATATTTAAAATATCTTTAATTTTTATAATTTAAAACTATTTATATATGTTAAACTATATACTTATACACAAAAGTGGATTTAAAATATATTTATGTTCAGTTTTTACAAAAATAATGTATAGATATTAATCATATACTTATATTTTATGTAAAAGTATATATCCTGTTTAGGCGTTCGTCCAGTGGCAGCCCTGGGCCAAAGCAGATGAAGAATGGGCATACACTAAAAAACGTCAGTCTTGAGTAAAATAAAACTAAAGTTGGAAGCTTAATTCCAGACGTATTAGTAAACAGTATCTCACCGTCTTTTTTGAAAGCATATGTTCATAGATATGAAGTAGAAGATCAATGCTGCAAAAGAAAAATTAAAGGTACTAATTGAGGATAATATAAATAAATTTGTACTAGTATAAATGCATTTTTATACTTACATCCAATGGTTTTTGATCGAACACCTGAAGATGCACCGGTTGGTGTTATAACTACATAAGATAATCATTAGCATTTTAGTAAGTTAAGACCAGTTAGTGAACCCGTTAGCCAGAAAAAAACTGGTCTATTAAACATTAAACCAGTCCATTGGACGGATATCCATCATGCCTAACGTCCAACTGATAAGTGTAAGCGTTTAATCACCTTGCGCAAAAACCATGGAAATTGACACTAGGTAATCCGCCTAGGACGGGTTCTAAACCACTGCTAACTAATGAATTTTACAAGAAAACAATATATCCAAATTGTGCATGGACATTTCCATATTTACTCCTAAATTTCCAACGGTTGCAACTTAACAATAAGTAAAAATTTCTAATCCAATATATGGTTAATATTATGGTATTTTGATTTATTAACAACGATACATAATTGAAAGGAAAAATCTCATCAATAACACAAAATAAAATTTAAAATGTCAAAATATCATTCTTTAAACAAGAGTAATATTATTCTCAAGCTTGTGTAATAGAACATCCGTTTGATGTTAAAAAAACAAGAATAACATTAAATTATCATAAACCCTAACTTCTAACCTCTAATCTAGAAGTTAGGGTTTATAATATCTAAACCCTAGTCCTTAAATACTGAAAGCAAATAATATATATATATATATATCTTTTACAATTTATTATTTGCATTTTTCTATAATTTAAATGCTTATTTTTATAACTAATTATGTAGCTACAAATAAGGATATATATGATTTATAGCATTAAAATTTTTTTTTTATAAAGGGCATTCTATCCTTAAATAAATGTTATTTTGTGATTTTTCATCCTTATATGCTATTTTGGAACAAAATTTTGTTCGAATGCTATTTGAAGACCCTTTTCTAAATAATAATACAACTAGGTGATAATCTGCGCACTGCACGGAGTGAAACCTAAATCTATACAATTACAATAGTTGCTCATTTCAAATTAAGGATGAAGATTGCTTGTGTAAATTTTTTTATTGCTTAAAACATGTATAAATCTTGAATGACAGATTATGCATATTTTTTTTGTCTTTCTGCTGTTCATTTTTTTAAATTACCTAAAAACACTCAAACTAATAATAATGAAATATTTTTTTAATGTTATATAGAAGGGGAAGGTTCACTGGTCTTTCCAAAAAGAAAATTATTTAAAAATTTATCTATTCAAAATGGTTTGAGTTTATCTTATTTACATCACATAATCTTAATATGTACAATCTATTAAAATATAATCACAAACTTGGATCCAACTTGATTCTAGGTAGAATTTTTTCCCCGTAAAACTATACTTTATATATATATATCTTTTAACCTATACTATTTCTAACTACTCACATTTAAAATATAGCATAACTATAGGTACAAATATATGTAATTGTTTTGAAATAATATGAACTTCCATATTTTACTAACTAAAGATTCTCAAATAACCAATTAGATTTACTTAATCTCTACTATTATATTTCATAAATCCTTTTTAAAAAAATTCCAAAATCCAGTCAAAAACATTTACCACCAAATATTTAGTATATTTTAATATGAATTTTTAATTGAAATTTCCTAGTTTCTACTCATATGATTTTATTAATATTTGTATACTGGATTTAATAAAAAAACTTAAACCATTAATCACAAAATTTTCAATGTGAGATTTGTAATAGTTTTAGTAATTTAGAATCGTTTAAAAAAATTCAATGCAAATTTCAATTAAAATATTCAAAATATAACATATAAGAAAAAAAATTAGATTTTTTATTATATAGTTAATGCGATTGTTTAGTTTTTAATAATACAAATTAAACAAAAAATGATGGATGATACAAATATTATTATCAAATGTTTATTATTCAAAATCTTTGATTGTCGTATATATGCCAATCATATTAGGTAATTTCGATGATTTTATTTAAGGAAAAAATGAAAAATATTTTTTATGTAATTCTAATCAATTTCATAGTTAATTTAATAAAAGAATAATATATATTTAGATGAACCAATCTATTTTCTAAGGATTATGAAAATCATCATAGTGATGGCACGTAGCTACAGTCAAAGGTTGTAAAGTTCGTCAATTAATATATAATCAATTTGATAGTTAATATAATAAAAAGTATAATATATATTTAGATAAACCAACATATTTTTCTAAGGATTATGAGAATCATCCTAGTGATGATACGTGGCTACAGGTTGTAATGCTCCTCAATTGATATATAAGAGATGATGTAGTCATGCTTATTGTTACGATTTTGATTCAAGTTTGGTTCATATACATTACTGGATATAAGAAAATTTAGTTTAATATATTACTTTTCTTTTAATATGTATTTAATCAAATAGATCATAAATAATCAATTTTCAAAAAGTTAAAGCCTCCACTTGGTAAATTGTTTCCGCTTTGATCCAAGTTTTTGTTTTAGATTTAACAATTAACAAGATGAAACTTCAAATATATGTGGATTCTAATTTCTAGCAGGTCACTTTATATTCACTAAGCTAGGTTGAGACCAACTCTTTACGTGGGATGAAATTTTTCAAAAATATATCTATACTATTAAAGCAGAATCCTATTGTCCTTTTTACCTTAGCCTGTCTTTTTTTTACTAACATTGCATGTTTCATTAAGGACAATCAAGTAATATTAATAACACATCTATATTGGGTCATTTTTTCAGATCCAGCCCACTGTCCACATCAGATCTCTCTTGGGCCATTTGGGCCGATTAAGAAATCAGATCCAATTCTCACTTTTTTTTCCTTTGGACTATTGAATCCAAGTTCAAATAATTTTTTTTCAACCATTCTTAATTATTATTTTTTTCTTTTCTTAATATAATTTAAGCATTCATAAAAAAAATTGATTTTTTTCATTGAAAAGTATAAATCTGCATTAAAAGTATATAATTTTTTTATTAAAAATATTAACCACATAATAAAATTAATTTATCAGAGTTATACCAACTTAATTCATTAAAGAAATAAATTTTATTTTTTTAAACATAAATAATCATTTAACATGAAACACGGTAAATAAAGATAAAAAGTTTAAGTCTTTTATAAAATAAAACACAAATATATGAAATATGACATTTACTAAATATTTATCAATTGCAAAAAAAAATAATAGCGCGGGTTAAAATCTAGTAATTTTACTTATACGAGAAACAGATCTTATATTTTAGGAATGGGGGGGGGGGGGGGGCGTAAGTGTTTGAAAATTATAGCTACATAGGATATATATACAGTATACATAAAAAGGTCTACAGAGAGTATCATAGATGCTGAAAATACAATCAAATCGTATATGATATAACTCCACTGATTCTCTATCCCGTTTCGTAAATCAATTTGAAGCAAATGATATGGTAAATTCTCCATATATATTTTAAATGATATTGTTTCTCAAAAATAATACTCCCTCTGTTTCATATTAAGTGTCATTTTGGATTTATGCATACAGATTAAAAAAACAATTAATTTTGTATATTTTCTATATAAAAATACAATTACCAATACATCTAACCGTATTTCAACCAATAGAAAAATAAATTACTAAATAAAACTAATAAATTTTGCATTGAAAATCGAAAACGACACTTATTTTGTAAACAAAAAATTCTATACAACGACACTTAATATGAAACGGATGGAGTAGTAGTTATATACTAATTAATACTGCGATAAGGGTACCTGATTAAAACCACTAATTGATGATCTACTTACTCTTTTTTTGTATGGAGTAAAGACAATTGTTTCGAAACATATTAACATATAGACTTGGCCACAAAGACTTGCTAAAATACAGATTTGAATAAACTTGTCTACCACGTGTAGTGTAATCCAAAAATGGATAGTGTCTTACAAAGGTCTAAACTAAATGGTGATACACACATACAGTTAATCTTTTTTGACCTGAGCCGGTTTAGCAAAGGACATATCATTGGACTAAATATAGTGTAATCATTTAATTTACTTCACTAAACTACCAAAATGCAATGTTTTTGTTAACACATGTTTCGAATGACACTATGTATTTCATTTATAGCTAGATAATACATATACAATGATATATACAGTACTACCACATCATTTTCTAAAAAATACAGCAATGTAAATAATGTATACGAACACTAACATTCATCTTTATAATTCCCTTCTTATTATTTGAGGAGAATTTTTATAAATAAACCTTTATTCCATGTGTGATTCACAGCTTTGTCATTTTCTATGTGTCAACACCACATTCCACCTCAGAACCATTTTAAATAACCCTCTTCGACCTAGACTAATTACATGTCATGCCATTGCCAAAAACATATAATATATGTTTCATTTTATGCATCTTGATTCTAAGTATTTATTCTAAGCATCTTGCCAAAAACATATAGTCTCATTTTCATGAACGTGTTCACTCAATTTAGAATATTGAAACTTTTTATACATCCACGTCACGACACTATTGTATAAAATGTGAACTCTGTGGATAATATAATTTATATGCTCTGTTAAGTTATATCAATACTTTTTAACATCCCTATCAACTCGAAATAATATTATGTCATTGGCCATCATATTATATAATTTTTCTAATTTATGTTATATAATACACTATTCTGAATAAACCAGAAACAAGATGATATACTATCTTGTGCGATTTGTCTCTGTGTTGTTGTATATTAGTTAGTTATTATTAATAATATATTATTAGTAATATGTTAGCATAATAGTTGTGTATACTCTATCACATCAACAATATAATCATATTTTTATTCTGATTATAAGCACTTAGATACAATACAAAGATATTACTCGAAAATGAAACATATAGTCCATGATATATTTGAATGAATCGGAAAAAACACTGTCATTGGATCTTGGTTAAGCTATATTTCCTTAATGAAGTAAATCTCGGTGTCAAATATTGAATGCTCCAATTCAAAAGATTAATGAAAGTTGGTCATGAAATTTGAGTCAATCAAATATTTCCGGAATGATTGACTTTCGTGTTTGTGGTATTTCTATGGGAAGTCTATTGTATTCTTTCCAATTTTAGAGGATAATATTCGCACTTATTGATCAATCGTGACATATGTGATAGTAGCATAAGATGTTAAATCGCTATGGTCAAAATTTTGAATAAATATGCGATCAATTAAAGATTTTTTGGCGTGATTTTAGGGTTATATGTAATTATGGATTTCTTAGTCAATATAATTTTTTTATGTCCATTTATTTATCTATAATACTAAACAAAATCATTAAAAATTATTAACCTTGATGGTATGTGGTATAATGTGCAATGTACCATCAAAATTTATGTTAATGAACTACACAGCAAGGTCCATTGTCTACTCTGTTCTAACTGAATCATATCATAAGCATTTCAACCTTTGTTGTGTAGATTTTACGCACACTCTGTTAAAGACACTTGCGAATTATACTAAAACATTTTAGATATATTTTTAAGTTATTTGAAAAAGAGTATACATTCATTATATTTGTAACTATTGTTCGTGATGTATTACTATGATCACTATGATTCATTTATTGAAAATATAACTGATCTTCATTATTGTTCATTGTTACATTAGTCTAATTGAATCTTTTCGAATATTGCTGATATTTTGAGCAATTGTTTGTGTTATATAACTTTGAATCCTTAACCAAGTTCATAGCAATGAGTGTTTTAACATTCTATGTATCTATTCCATTAACATAAAAACTTTAGCTGTAAAGTCATTCTTAATGGGCAATAGAAATCAAAATTTATGCAAAAAGAATGGTATGAAGAAAGATTGCTTTTTGGTTGACAAAAAAAAAGATTGCTTTTAATGAGTTTTTATTATGTTTTTCGTTATGATAGAAATCTCACGAATTTCAGGGTAATTTTTAAAACATCAATATTATTTTTATTTCCTCTGTGCGTTTAATATTTGTGCCTCAGCCCAAAGTGTAGATTATATTTCTGCCAATTTAAGCGTACTCTGGGATCAATGTCCAGATTACTGAAAACTTTGTTATTACGTCCTTTCCAAATGTACCATAGTATCCATGCAAACCGATGATCATCCATTTGCGGGAGAACTTGACAAAAGAGATGATCCATGTTTGTAAAGAAGGAACTTGTTGGAAAAATGGTTGGATTTGAAGGTATTGAAGAAATGGCCCAAACCTGAAGTGCTGGAGGACACTTAAAAAAACACATGGTTTATCGATTCTTTATCGGCTCCGCGTCTTGCACAACATGTGGCCCCTTGTATCCCTCTCGCTCGCAAGTCTTTCCTAACTGATATACATCATGATAACAATTGCCATAAGAAATGTTTTATTTTTGGTGGGCACCGTATTTTCCAGTAGAAAGCCTTTAAAACGTCAACTGTGGGTCCAAACAGTATTGGTGGGTTTTCCTTTTGTAGATAAACCCGTTCTATTTGATATCCTGATTTAACCATGTATTTCCCATTTTGTGTGAAATGCTAACCATATCTATCTACCATCTGACTCTTGCTCAGTGGTATACTTTCTATAATTTTTGCATCCTCGGGATCCACCAAAGCTCGAATTGCCTGCGAGTTCCAAGTTCGCAAAGTGGAATCAAAGAGAGAATCCACTGTAAGGTCTGGGTAAAGAATATGTTGATTTTTTGTTTGCTGGTCTCAGGCGAGTGGTTGAAAGCCATTGATCATTCCATACAGATATAGATGATCCCGATCCCACCCTTTTGATTAGTCATTTGCTTACCATAGATCTAGATACTCCGCCAGCCATATGACAGAGATTATAAACAAATCTGTTCCAGGGGTGAGGCGTTCCTGTAATACCGACCTTTGAAAACTCTAGAAAATAATGTATGTGGCTTATCTATCAGACGCCATAACTGCTTACCAAGCATCGCTGTGTTGAAATCAGTAATATCTTTAAAACCCAAACCTATTTCATACTTATTTACACAAAATTTGTCCCATGATTTCTAAGGCATGCCTTTTGTGCTTCCCCATGGACTCCACTAAAATTGGGCTACTGCACTTGTCAGTTTCTTTGCGGTTGCCTTAGGTAAATGATAGCAATACATCACATGATTTGCTAATGCCGTGACCACTGACTTAGTAATCACCTCCTTTCCTCCTTTTGTAAAAAAATTAAAAGTCCAACCATTGACCCTATTATTTAACCAATCCTGCACAAAGCTAAAAACTTGTATCTTGGAACCTCCAAGATTTTCTGGTAGACCTAAGTAAGATCTCATTCTCCCTAAATTTTGGATTCCCAATATATCTCTTAACTCATGTATGGTTGATTCATCAATCTTATGTCCAACTTGGATTGATGACTTATCAAAATTGATGAGTTGACCCGATACGACCTTATATTCCTTTAAGATTCTGAGGATGGTGTGACACTCTTCTTTTTGAGCTTTACAAAAGAATAGACTATCGTCCGCAAAATGCATATGAAATATCGATGAAAATGCTCTGGCTATCTTCATCCCGGTCAATTATTGCACTCTCTCCGCATTTTTGATATTTGCAATCAAAGCCTCAGTACATAAAATGAATAGGTAAGGAGCTATAAGATCTCCTTGACGTAAACCCCTATGTGGAACAATGAGACTCCGTTGTAAATCATAAAATCTACACTAAGAATTTGATAGTTATCGAGAGTTTAATCAAGGGAAGATAAATGATGTAGGCAACGATATCTTTAGAACACAACGATGTAATCAGTTTCCGGTAGGCAAAAATGGACTTTTATTCATGAATAAGATCGAATACAATGAGTAAAACAAGATCGAACGTTATAACGAGATCGATAAGAGAAACGATCTAAAGATGGATGTAAACGAGATCGAAGTATGGGTGTAGCTCTCTCTAGGGTTTTCAACGTGTCATTTCCTTATGCGTCGATCTCTTCTTATACGGGCTGCTTCCGTTACGCTCGCAACCGTTCCGCGATCTCCGTAACTGTTCCGCGATCTCTGGATCTTCAAAGTCTCGGCCTTGCACCGACTGTTCGCTATGGGCTTTAACTCTTCGCGGCCCATTTACTTGATCGTGGCCCGTAAACGTATTGACCAAAATTGGGTCCAACATTTGTCCCCCGGCCCTTTTGGTTTATTGGGAAACCAAAAGGGTGATAACTGACATAGCCCAACGTTGTCGCGATTCTCGGGAAGTGGGACGGCACACGCATCGGCTTGATTTGACTTGTCGGGCATTTTTCAAATCGTGTGGTTGAGATCGACAGTTCGTGGCCGGTTAATTTTAAACGCTTCGGGAACCATTTTTTTGCTTATATATATTATATTTTACCGAATATATCGTTTTCTTCAACACCACGATTCTACTTTCTCTCTCTTTCTGTCTTCCTCTTGGTGCTTTTTCTTGTTTCGAATCTATGGCATCTGAGAAATTCGGTCCTCATCTCCCGACGATCCCTGAGGCGAAACATATCGAGGCCATCTACAAACTCTAGGGAGTCAATTATGCCGTCGATATCAAACTTCCTGATGATGATGAAACTCCGGAGACTTTAGGCCGGGGTACTGTGGGGCCTACATGTCGCATTTCGAAGACGGAGGCTTGTCATTTCCTCTTCCTCGTTTTCTTCTTGAGGCGCTCGCGGAGCTTGGGATGGCTTTTGCCCAGATGGCGCACAAATGTTTTGAGCTAGGGAGGAAGGTCTCGAGTTTGGCCTTGAGGAGTTAAAGCAACTGTTTGCTATTAAGAGAAACAATGGCTTTCCTGGCACCATGATTCTCGCTCCTCGACCCGGCCGTTCTATCATAGACGGTATCCCTAACAGGGATGACCGGTGGAGGGAGAAGTTTTTCGTTTTCAAGATTAACCCGGCGTCGGTCGGTGACTTCGATTTCGGAAGGATTCCTAGGAAGTGGTCCGACGGGATTGGTAAGTTTTTTTCTTTTTCGAGGTGAATTCTACTCTTCGATCTGTTTTGGCATTTGTAACTTTTCTCCACTTATTTGTAGAGCCCTTTGGTCCTGCGCCTCCCGAGCTTCCTGGATTAATCGCCAATTTGCGGCGAGGTAGCCCTCGATGGCTCACATTTACCGTAGATTGAATTCGATCTACTTACGCTCTTCCACCAGGTGGAAACCGTGCTACTCCTATTGGTCCGGCGGCTCCTGTTCGACCGGAAAAGGGTCGTCGTAACAAAAGTAAGCTGATCTTCTATCCTTTTTCGGAAAGATCCGAATTAGAATTTTTGCGCGTCCCTCAATTGCTGAAATATTTTTCGTTTAGGGGCGAGGGAGAAGGAGGCGTTACCTGATCGTCCTGACGAGTCCTATGAAGTCGAGTCGTTGGAATGAGCTCAGAAATCTCGACGCGGACCGACTCTTAGATCGAGGTCGCATGCTCAGTCTCCTGGTCTTTTGGCTAGGCCGGTGTCGATCGCCATTCCCGTGGGTGGGGCTCGAAGGGCGCCGAACACTTCAGCCAGTTCTTTCAGTGATCGAGCTCTTGATGACGACATCGATTCATCGATTCACCGATGCGAACGTCGAGGCCGTGTTTAGTCCAGTCTTGGTCCTTTCGGGGTGCCTTCGAACCGAAGGCTAAGCAGATTCTGACAGCCGGCACAGAGAGATTAGGAGCCGTCGGTGTTCATCATGACGTACCAGTTATGCTAGGAGGAGTTGACTTGCTTGGAGACTTGACAGAGATGGAGCTGAATTACTATGACGTTATTCTCGGGATGGGTTGGTTGTCGCGACATCGAGTAGTACTGGATTGCCCGAGAGCGAGAGTTCATATCCCTAGACCAGAAGGGAAGATCATATTCCAGGGGATTCAGACGCACCAAGGAGTTTCCATTGTCTCCATGTTGCATGCATAGGAGTTACTAGCGAGAGGAGCAGAAGGATTTTTGGCGACCATTTTGATGGTTAAGGATGATGGCCAGCAGGAGCTGCATGATATTCCCGTTGTTGCCGAGTACGAGGACATTTTTGAGGCTTTAAAAGGGCCACCACCAGCTAGAGCAGACGTTTTTACGATCGAGGTGGAATTAGGAGCAGCACCGGTTTCACGAGCCCCATACCGCCTCGCACCAGCTGAGATGGCAGAGTTGAAGAAGCAGCTAGGGGAGCTTTCGGATAAGGGTTTCAACAGGCCGAGTACTTCACCGTGGGGAGCCCCAGTGTTGTTTGTGAAGAAGAAAGATGGGAGTTTCAGACTTTGTATCGATTACAGAGGTTTGAACAAACTGACCATCGAGAATAAGTACCCGCTCCCGCGTATCGACGAGTTGTTGGATGAGCTTCATGGTTCTCTAAGATTGACTTGGCGTTGGGATACCATCAGATTGTGATTGCAGAGGGAGATGTGCGGAAGACGGCCTTCCGTACACGCTATGGACATTATGAATTCGTAGTGATGCCATTTGGGCTGACGAACGCACCGACAGCGTTCATGAAGCTTATGAATGGCGTGTTCCGCGAGCATTTGGATAAGTGTGTGATCATTTTCACCGACGACATCTTGGTTTATTCTCGGAGTAGAGAAGAGCATGCTGAGCATTTGTGGATTGTGTTGGGTAAGCTTCGGGAACACCAGCTGTTTGCCAAACTGAGTAAGTGTAGCTTTTGGCAAAGGGAGATTGGATTTTTGGGCCACGTGGTTTCAGAAGCAGAAGTTGCCGTAGATCAGGAGAAGATTACAGCCATTTCAGAGTGGCCGACACCTAGGAGTGCGACGGAGATCCGTAGTATTCTCGGTTGGTAGGGTATTACAGGAAGTTCGTCAAGTGTTCTGCCAACATTGCAAAGCCGATGACGAAGCTGGCGGGGAAAGACGTCAAGTTTGATTGGTCAGACGATTGCTCGATGAGTTTCGCGGAGTTGAAGAGACAGTTGACACAGACGCCCGTTTTGGTACTTCCGAGGCCAGGGATACCATATGAGGTCTACACTGATGCGTCAGGAACCGGATTGGGATGTGTATTGATGCAGGAGGGTAAGGTCATTGCATATGGATTACGCCAGTTGAGGCCTCACGAGGTCAACTATCCTACGCATGATTTGGAGTTAGCAGCAGTCGTTTTTGCATTGAAGATCTGGAGGTCATACTTGTATGGAGAGAAGGTGAAGATTTTCACAGACCACGAGAGTCTGAAATAAATACTTACGCATGCGGATTTGAATTTGAGGCACCGTAGATGGATGGAGTTGTAAGCAGACTACAACCTGGAGATTACTTATCATCCGAGAAAGGCCAATCAGGTGGCAGGTGCATTGAGTAGGCGCCTGAGCGATGTATCGGGAACCAAAGAGGTTCAGGAGCTTACTGGGACACTTGCTAGTCTCAGATTATGTGCAGTTACTGTAGAGGGAGAGTCAGTTGGCCTCGAGGCTGTGGAGCAGGCAGATTTGTTGTGAAGAGTACGCAAAGCTCAGGATGGTGATGAGGCTTTGCGTAAGCAGATCGAGATGGAGAGTATTCGATATCATACAGCCTCCAGCGGGATGTCCATGTATCAAAACCGGGTTTGTGTGTCAGACGATGAGCCGTTAAGGAAGGAGATATTACGGCAAGCACACCACTCGAATTTTCTATCCATCCGGGGAGTACAAAGATGTATAGGGATCTGAAGCGCTATTATCATTGGCCTGGTATGAAGAGGGATGTTGCTTTATTTGTATTGCAGTGTCAGACGTGTCAGATGGTTAAGGCCGAGCATCAGGTGCCTAGCGGGTTATTGCAGAACCAGCCATTGCCGGAGTGGAAATGGGACATGGTAACTATGGATTTTGTGACGGGTTTGCCGACCACCTCTGGAAGAAAGAATGCCATTTGGGTGATCGTGGATAAACTTACCAAGTCAGCCCGTTTCCTAGCGATTAAGAAGACAGACAGAGCTGATCAGTTAGCACAGACTTACATCAGCGAGATTGCATGGAGTTCCTGTCAGCATTATCTCAGATCGGGATGCAAAGTTCACGTCCGAGTTTTGGAGAGCCTTCCAGAAGGCGCTTGGGACAAAAGCTCATATGAGTACGGCTTATCACCTGCAGACATATGGTCAGTCAGAGAGGACTATCCAGACCTTAGAGGATATGCTCAGGGCTTGCGTCTTAGATTGGGAAGGTAGTTGGGTGAAGTATCTACCCTTAGCCGAGTTTTCCTACAACAACAACTATCACTCGAGTATTAAGATGGCACCGTATGAGGCTCTTTATGGTAGGCCTTGTCGAACACCACTTTGTTGGACAGAAGTGGGGGAGCGACGTGAGATAGAACCAGCAATGGTTCAAGAGACGGTAGAACAGGTTGAGATGCTCAAGGTGCGGCTTAAGGAAGCCCATGACCGTCAGAAGAGTTATGCAGATAAGCGGCGGAAAGATTTGGAGTTTCAGGTTGGCGACCTAGTATACCTGAAAATGAAGACATTTCAGGGAGGATCTAAGACTCGGAAGCTAAAGAAGCTTAAACCGAGATATATGTGACCATATCCTATTTTGGAGAGGATCGGAGTAGTTGCTTACCGATTGAATTTATCAGGAGAGCTATTAGACTTCCATGATGTGTTTCATATGTTGGTTTTGAGGAAAGTCGTGAGAGAGCCAGAGCTCATTTTGCAGCAGCCGCCCAGTGATCTTGGTAGGAATTTGCATGCGTCGTGTCAGCCAGTAGAGATATTGGATCGCCAAGTGAAAGCAGATCATGGTATGATGACCATGTTGGTCAAAGTTCGTTGGGAGAGAGATGGTATTCAGGAGGAGACTTGGGAGTCCGAGCCCCAGATGAGGATTGATTACCCGGAGCTATTTTCGGATGTCATTGGAGAGCCAGTTGGTGATTCGAATTCGGGGTCGAATTCCTTATTAGTTGGGGAGAGTTGTAATGACCCAAATTCTGGCCCAACGAATTCAGGCCGATGCCCAAAACCATTTCCAGAAGCCCAAAGTATTTTGCTATAAATACCCACCTCTCTACTTTGGTTTCTCAGAAACTTCAGAAAAGAAAGAAGAGTTAGAGAGAGAGTGAACTAAGGAGAAGAAGTTTGATCATTTTGCAGTGAGTGGGTCGCCGGAGCAATCGTGTGCTGTGATCACGTTCAGCACGCCACCACCGTTAACCGCCCAAGGTAAAACCGGAAACTACATGCATTAGCTTAAGTTTTGAGTCCGTTAAGTAAATCGCCCATAAATTCCTAACGATTGATATTTTCGTGCATGCAAGACCACCATCGTGTTCCTCTCGTCGAGACGAAGCCATAGACACCAAACACGCCTAGAGCCTCCCGAAGTTTCGCCTCTGCGTGCGCGTGAAACGCACGCGCTGTCGCTGTCCGCCGGAGCCGCTGCGCATTCCGGCCACACACCATCGTCTCCAACCGCCGTTCGCCAGAGCCGCCGTGCCCAGCCACCTTCCATCCACTGCCGAGAAATGCCGCCGCCTCTCCGCCGCCGCCGGTGATTTTCCGGTAAGCCGTCGCCGCCGGTGATTTTCCGTTAAGCCGTCGCCGCCGGTAACTCGGCCGAGTCCGGTGAGTTAACTCAGTGACTCGGTCAGCATGTGGTTTGACTGGCTTAAATTGATTTAGTGTTGGTTAGGTTAAACCGCCGGTTAAAATCAACTAGAATTCGGTTAGGCTAAACCGGTTAGTTAAATTAATTAATCAATCTTGGTTAAGGTAAACCGGATTGTCCTATTGGAATTGATTTCGGTTAAGGAAACCCGGTTGGTTTAAATCAATTCCAATCTGGTCAAGGGTTGACCGGCTTGGGTCAGAGTTGACCGGGTTGACCTTTAACCAGTGGATTGAGTTTCCCGTAGACTTTGACCATATCCGTTTTAAACCGTTCGAAAGCCGTTTTGACTTAGAATTTCGCCCTAATTTCAGATTTGGAGTCTTTTTGAGCAGCTGGAGTTCATATATACCACTTTTCCCTATTGCTAAGGTGAGGGTCTATTCCCGAACTTCTCGTACACGGCTTAGGACCTCGAATAAGTATAACTTATTTCTAATATGTTCCGTCTGCTTGAAATCGAGTCTGTCATTGCTTGTTTAGTTATTAGGTTCTTTGCTTAAACCGGAACTATGGTGTTAGAGGATTCAACATTGATTGTTTCACTTAATGTAAATTCTTAGCTAGAACTGTTTTTGTCGGGTACAAAGACGGACTTCTTTATGCCGGATTCTATGGAGGTTACAGCCAACTTTAGTTGACCGGTTGAGCTGTAGCCTGGGCGTGTCGATAAATCGTCTACGGGCGGTGTCCGAGCACTATCTCGAGCTGTGTTATGTTTTTGGCCTGTTAGTGGGCAGCGAGTGTGCGCCTCGCTTGGACCATTGTTTGTTGTTTGGGTATTTTAGGTGCCGTGTTTGACATGTATTAGAATTAAATTATATTTATTCGGAGTGCTATGTCCGGGTCCATGGACTTCGGGGTAGCATCCCGTACCTCATTGGGCGATTCTCCTGTCGGTCACCCCTCACTCTTCCCCCTTTCAGGTGAGACAGACGAGCAGAAGTGATTATCGGACCGGTGCTACTGGGCTTTTGGCCTTTTATCGCTTTTATCGTTTATCGGGCTTTAAGGCCTTTGGGCTTTTATCGTTATGTTATTTCCTATTTCAGACTTATGTTGTCTTTATATTTCGGACTTATGTTGTTATCGGTATTTGCGGTTTGGACTTTATGGTATTATATTTGACTTGATATTATAATCTGGAGTTTTATTATTATTTCAGTATTTATTATTATGATATTTTTCGCATTTTATATTATTTCGAGAAATCTGGGTGTTACAAAATGATATTGGAAAAGCTGAAGGAGAACTTATAGTTTGCTTTCGTAAATTCACCGGTATAAATTAATTGGGGGTGCAAAAGGGTTCATATTATGGTCTTATATCAAATGAGTAACAGTATTTATGTATATATCTCGTTTTCATACCTTGGCCTCGATAGCCGCCGACTCGGTTGTACGCATTAAGAAACCAGAATGATTCCTAGGATTCCGAACAGGACGACAGCAACCGCGAGTGGCCGGCGTAACCCATCGAATAGCTACTTTGAATCAAATTCACCAGAAAGTTATTAGAATCACAAAAGTTGAAGATTGCAAAGCTGGAAGAAGACAAAGTCAAACTCTTTGTTTCATTTTATGAGTTAACGCGGAAGATGACAGAGATTGGTTATAGTTTCATAACTTTCATTAAAGTAACCAAGGCTTTTCAGATATGCTATTTACAGGAGATCTACATAAGATTTATGTTAGTCATGAAACGTCTGATAAAATATTTTTGAGGGTTATGAAATTAACTTCATTATCGTCTCTAGATTATTATTTTTTTGAACCGATTTTTATCGGCTCTAGATTTTATTAAAGTTTTTTTTTTTTGTAAAATAGATTTTATTAAAGTTTCATTAGTGTTTCTACATAGGGAAAAATATGAGGTTCAAGTTCTAAAAAAGGATTTATTAAAAATCACACTACAAGAAAACATCAAGGATTCTGAGGGGAAAAAATCGTCGGAATTTCGTCGGAATATCGTTATTCCGACGACATACCGACGAAACACGTCGTCGGAAATAATTCCTCGGAATTTATTTTTTCCTCGGAAATCCCTCGGAATTTTCCGTCGGAATTCCGAGGAAATAAATTTCCGAGGAAATTCCGAGGATCACTAGTTTGTCGGAAATGTCCTCGGAATATACCGAGGGAGAACTTCGTCGGTATAATTCCTCGGAAGTTCATCGATCGATGCGTGTTTGGACATATATACATCGATCGATAGGAGTATACCGACGAACATTTTCCTCGGTTTATTCCGAGGAACTTTTCCCTCGGTATATACCGAGGGACCAGTTCCTCGGAATTTTCCGAGGGACAGCTCCCTCGGAATTTTCCGAGGGAGATGTCCCTCGGAATATACCGAGGAAAAGTTCCTCAGAATAAACAGAGGACCTGTCCCTCGGTATAGCCCGAACGTTTTTAAAAAACGCATCGATCGATGCGTTTTTGAACAAAAACGCATCGATCGATCAAGTGAAAAATATAATTAATTTCCTCGGAATGTAAAAAATATTAATTTTTTAAAAAAAATAAAATTTCTGAAATTTAAATTCGAAAATATGAAATTAAAAGTAAAATTGAAATCATATTAATTAATATTCAAAGTTTCACAAATAAAAATAAAACATTCCGAGTTTGTGGAAAAAAAAAACTACGGGTCTGGCACGTCCGGGAACACCTCGTTCGGGTACATCCTCTGCATCATCTCCATCATTTGCTGGTTCAGCCTCCTCTGTGCCTCATAGCCCGCCTGTTGAGCCGCCATCTGGGTCTCCAACAAAGATATACGATCATCTTTGTCCTTCAACTGGGCCGTAAGTACTTCTGGATCAACAAAGGGCGGTGGTGCAGAAGAAGGGGGAACCGACCGGGTGCGACGACCCAAACCGACCAAACGTCCCTTCTTCTTTGGAACCGACTGAATAGAAAAAAGCCAAATTTAGAAATTTAAACCAAGAAATAAATGAATTGAACTTTTAAAAACAAAGAACTTACGGATTCAACGATTTCGTTGATTCGAAACCGGGACAAGTTGGTCGAAGCCGTCGAAGCGTCATCCTCGGTTTGAAGCTGAGACACTTCGTCTACCACCTGAGTTTGGACCAGGTCGACCACGTCCCTCACAAGACCGTCATCAATCTGGCCGGTCTTCTTGTTGGTATACGCCCTCCTCATTAGGGCGAGATCATCAACCGGCTCGCCATCATTTTCTTCCGCCTTGAAAAAAACATAAATTAAAGAAACATTAGAAATTAGAAGAAATGCACAATAAATTTAAATTCTGAAACTCAAATAATTGAAGAAAAAGCGGTTGAACTTACCATGCGATCTCCGAGAGTGGCAATAGATTGAGCACCCAAGTTATGCTTGTAGATGCCCTTCCCTTTACGGTCGCTCTTGCGGTTGGTGGAGTTGGTGGAAGAAGTTTCTTTCGTCTCTTCCTTATCCCAATGCGCACACAACTCCTTCCAGACCGTGTCGTTCATCGACTTTGGGACCTTTTAATAAAAAAAAAAAAAAAATTTAATAAATTAAAAAATAGTTTAATAAATTAAAAAATGGTTTAATAAATTAAATCGAACCTTATTGATTTCCCACTTCTTCTTCCACTCGTGGATCTGCTTCCCATAGTTGTCCATTACTTTATGGACGAAGTGGTGATAGATAAAGAGCGTCTCATCGGAATTCCAGTTGAACTCTTGCTGAAAAAAAAACACAATTAGTAGAAAATTTATATTAAAGATTAAAAATATAAGTAAAAAATTAGAATACTTACCGCAAACTGACGAAACCACAGAACCTGCTTGTCGGTTGGGAAGTGAGTGAAAGTCGGATGTCCACTGTCGAGGGCCGAGTACATCATACGGTTGATCCATGCGCTGATCCCGTTCCCGGATCGGTTGAACCTTATTAAAAGAACAAACGGTTAATAATGAATCCAAATTTAAAGAAAAAAAATGTTTAATTACCATGTTTGACCCCGTCCATGTGGATACGGAGTGAGATACGGAAGATGGTCACGACCGGGCTGTTGAACCAACTCCGCAACACGCATCACTCCCGGAGGACCCGGAGGAACAGGAGCGGATGCAGCAGCGGGAGCGAGAGGAGCAGGAGCGGGTGCAGCAGAGGGAGATGTATGGTTGGAGCTGTGGGGCGAAGGGGAATCCTGAAAATGGCTGGAATCCCGAGACTGGCTCCCCGTACCACCACGACCACGACGCTGTCGAGGCCGGGTCTGATCATCATGAGACCTGTAAATTAAAAAATATATTTAATAAATACAGAAATATATAAATTAATTTTTTTTAAAAAAAAATCCCAAATAATTTAATCACAAAAAAAGATTTATATATATTTAAAATTTTTAATAAATATAAAAATAGTTCTAATAAACAAAAAATAGTTGTAATAAATAAAAATAGTTTAATAATTACAAAAAAATAGTTTTAATAATATATATATTTAAAAATATTTTTAAATCCCAAATAATAGTTTTTAATCACAAAAAAAGTTTTATAGATATTTAAAATGTTTTGTAAAATCCAAAAAATCGAATTTATATAGAAATTTTTTTTTTGTAAAGTCCAAAAAATCGAATTTATATAGAAAAATCGTTTTGTAAAATACAAAAATCGATTTTATATACAAAAATCGATTTTATAAATAGAAAAAAAAAATTATAAAAAAATTCTAAATCAATTCAACAAAACAAATCATTCAACCAAATCACAATTCTAAACCTATTATACAACCAAATCACAATCCTAACCAATCACCCTAAAAAAAATCTATCAAAACCACACAAAAACCTAACAAATAGAACCTAAGAGAGTGGGATAGGGTCCTTACATGATTTGTGTAAGAGAAGAGGGAGATCGCCGGAGATATCGTCGGATTTCAGGGGGAAATCGCCGGAGAGAAGAGAGGATTTGCGCAGAGGAAGAAGAAAGAAATGGGGAAGAAGAAGTGGCTCGTGGTTATAAAACCTAGGGTCCGACGGATATTATCCGTCGGAATTCCGTCGGAATTCTAATTTCAATTTTCGCGAAATATTTGCCCGGTAAAATGAAAATATTCCGAGGAAATTCCGACGGATAGTAAAATATCCGTCGGAATTTCCTCGGAATATTCCGAGGAAATACCGAGGAACTAGTGTTTGGGGTTTCAAAACATCAATTTTTTTTGCCGTATTTCATTTCTTATACAATTGTAATGCATACCATTGAGGATTCTTTGTATAGATGAGCATAAACCATGAAATAAAAAATTTCAAAACTAATTGAAAGTATTCCCTTTACCGTTCATTAAAAGGTATAAGTGTTTGTCTTATGTTGCGAGATTTCGTTCATACAATCGGAAAAGTGTTAATTATACGGTAAGGAACAAATTTTTGACTTCATAATGAACGTAAGACACTTAATAAGGGTTATATAGGTGTTATTCAAACGGCAAAACGTTGTTTTCAGTTTAAAAACCCTATTTCCTCGGAATTTCCTCGGATTATTCCGAGGGAACTCCGAGGAAACCCTCTTCTTCCTCGGAATTTCCTCGGAATATTCCGAGGAAATTCCGAGGAACTAGTGTTTGGGGTTTCAAAACGTAATTTTTTTTAAATAAACGCATCGATCGATGCGTTTTTGAACAAAAACAAATCGATCGATTACAAAGATGGACCGGGCCGTAAGATTGTGATCGATCGATGAGAGAATCCCATCGATCGATCGAGAATCTCAATTGTTCCTCGGAATGTCCTCGGAAAATCTTGTATGTTTTTTTAAAAACGCATCGATCGATGCGTTTTTGAACAAAAACAAATCGATCGATTACAAAGATGGACCGGGCCGTAAGATTGTGATCGATCGATGAGAGTATCCCATCGATCGATCGAGAATCTCAATTGTTCCTCGGAATGTCCTCGGAAAATCTTGTATGTTTTTTTAAAAACGCATCGATCGATGCGTTATAGAACAAAAACGCATCGATCGATTACAAAGATGGACCGGGCCGTAAGATTGTGATCGATCGATGAGAGTATCCCATCGATCGATCGAGAATCTCAATTTTTCCTCGGAATGTCCTCGGAAAATCTTGTATGTTTTTTTAAAAACGCATCGATCGATGCGTTTCTGAACAAAAACAAATCGATCGATTACAAAGATGGACCGGGCCGTAAGATTGTGATCGATCGATGCGTTATAGAACAAAAACGCATCGATCGATGCGTGTTCGGAAAACAGAATTATAAGGCAAAACCCGACCTTTTCTGGATCTAAACCTTAGAACTCTCATCCCCTCCGATTTCCCCTATAATTCGCCCCCCCCCCCTTTCTCTCTCTATAATCATCCGATTTGAACAATTTTGGGCTCCATTCCACTTGATTTTTCGAGCTCTACCTGATTCCTACACTCGTCTTCACCCTAAGACAGGTATACTCCGCGAATCTCCACATTCTGAAATCGTGTTCTTGAGCAATTTTTTGGGTTTTGTGAATTTCTTATTTCCGTGTTGATTCCTTGATCAAATATGCATGAAACAGATGTTTAAACATGGAATAGAACACAATTGTCTGTGATCAACGAGTTTGGAACAGGATTTGAGATGATTTAGGGATTGAGAATTTTTTTCAATTTGGTTTTTTTTTTATCACAACTCGATTTCGCTTTTCATTTTCATGTTGCTTTGAGTTCTTAATTGATTATAACCATGTTGAGAGCAATGATTCTATTTTGTAGAGAATGAAGCGCACGAAAATGTCAGCAAAGAAGAACACACAAGAAGAGGGTTCGTCTCAGCGAGAGAAGCAAAGGCCAAAGAAGTGGGATAAGTCTGATACCACCCACTACAACAACATGAAGAAGGTAGCCGTTCCGGCTACACAACTAGCATGTCCTGAGACGATGACAATATTGGGAATCCAAGCAGACATTGAAGGACTGTTCCAGAACATGGGTCTAGGCCAACTATGCAACCTCAACGAACCCACTTATCCGGAGTTGGTACGCCAGTTCATAGCATCCGCATACGTCACCCGTCCCGATGATAGCCATCAGGAAGGTTTTCTGGCATTCGTAGTGCAGAAAGTATACTATGAGGTATCTTTCACAGACCTCTGCGGACTATTTGGATTGAGTGCAGGGGAGAGGACATCTGGTCTTTATTGGACTTCAGAGCTGTTGAACTTCTGGGAAACGATTGGCACAGGGGTTTATAGATCTTCTCAGGCAAAGGAGTCACTTATCCGGAGCCCAGTACTGAGATATGCCACACGCCTCATTGGCTCATTGCTATACGGGACAACCACAGCCGCATCAGTCACGCAATGGGAGTTGTGCCTCCTGTACCAAGGTGTGAGGCATTTGCTACCGGCATTTGGAAACTCTACATTCCCACCTGCTACTGCCTTCAACATGGGAGCGGTGCTGGCCGCAAACTTAGCAGGATACAAGGGGAAAGTAACCAAAAAAAAGAGCAATGCATGTGGATTTGGTGCAGTGATTACTCGGATCCTTAGACATGTGGGTGTAGACTGCAAGAACCAGCAGGTAGCACTGGACAGATCGAACAACATTGCTTGGAACTACCTGGATGTCATTTCTCTAGTAAGTAAGGAGTTCATAGCTGGTCCCCACTCGAGGATCCATCGGGATGGTCCTTACGTCTACGTATTCCAGGACCGAGCGAAGAAAACACTCTACTGCCACCTACCTCAGATCGGTCTGACTTCTCTACTTTCAGAGGCTGCAGTTGAGTTCCTACCCCCTGCTACCGCACTAGTAGACAAGCCATCCTTCTTCACGCCAAAATATCAGACCAAAGGCAAGGGCGTGGTTGATGAAGAAGGAGAAGATGAGGCTGCACAAGCCATTCCAGATGATTCACAACCCCATCAGCTACTCCCATCAGACTCCAGCCAGTACAAGCTGCAAGAGCTTCCACCGAACGCCACTTCGCGCCAGCAACAACATTGGAGAGATCAGAGCATAAAGACAAACAACGACATGCTACACAAGATCTGGGCTGCCATTTCACGTATCAGGCCGTGTCGTTGCCAAAAGGATGATGTAGTTCATCGGGACAACTCTCCATCCAGCTCTGGTTCGGGTTCGAGTGGTACACACAGGGTAAGAAAGAGGTCCAAGAGACCCAACGATGCAGGAACATCTGGAGCAGGAGACGAGGAGTAGGAGCTATCACCGGCTATTTTATTTTCTTTTCTATTCTAACGTTTTATGGTCTTATTTTCTGTTAATTTTGAACTGAGTTTTTTTTTGGGTTTCTTAATTATGAGTTCGTATTTCTTTTACATGGTTTCTTCGTTTTATTTGGTTGTGTTCTGAGTAGTTTTTAATTCGTATTCAGCTTTGCCTTGCTAGATAAACCAAATAACTATTATCCGAGGAAAGAGGTTATATCAAGTGTTCCTCGGAATTTCCTCGGTATTTCTTTAAAAAAAAAATAAATAAGTTCAATGGTAGTCTGTTTCCGAGTCATCATCACCAGATGAATCTGAATCTGGATCTTGGTGAAACTCTCCAATCACTGGTTCATCCTCTACGTGAACGACGGCTTCCTCTCCAAAGTCGGTTAAATCGACTACAAGGCCAACTCCAGCTAAATCTTCTGCTGCACTTAAGTTGCCGGATGTGCTTGGTTGTAGTGGGTCTTCCAGCTCAGAACTTCCCTGAACTCGGCCTCTCGGGTTGAGTCTTGTAACAGTAACCCATGGATCATCTCTGTTCCTTACCCGGGGGTACTTGATATAACAAACCTGTAACATTTAGAAAAATTATAAATTAATACACATGATGATGAATCATTCTGAATAATTAACATTTAATTACCTGATCGGCCTGAGAAGCAAGAATGAAAGGATCATAATATTGCAGCTTTCGCCTCGAATTTACTGATGTAACACCAAATGCATCTGTTCTCACACCTCGATCTGGGGTGTTGTCGTGCCAATCACAATAGAAAACAGTACAGCGCAATCCAACCATGCCCAAATACTTAATTTCCAAAATCTCATGTATGTGTCCGTAGTATACATCATCTCCTGATGCAGAACAAACGCCAGCATCATAAGTCGTACTCGAACGTCTCCTCTTCTGAGTTGTGAATGCATATCCTCGAGTACAAAATCTCGGATATGACTTCACAACAAAGTTTGGTCCAACGACCATCTCACGTATCCAATCGTCAAATGTTTCACCTCTGGCCAAACCAGCAGACACCTATTAATAGCACATATATATATATTATATCAATAAATGTGAATTAGTATAAATATGTGATAAAATATATTTTAATTTGTTTAAAGCACTCACATAAGTAAACATCCATCCACTAAATTCTCTCTGCTTCATTTCTTCTAGTTCGTCCTCTGTGGCGTATCTATACTCGAACCGCTTTTCTGCCATGAAAATCCTGTATATGATGACAATAATGTAATTAATTAAGATTTAAATTTCAACTTGTTAAAATAAAAATTTGTAAGCTCATTTATTTACCTCTCATATTGAAGAACGTCTTCGCAGTTGGTGAGCAAATATGTTTGCAAATGACTGCGCTCCTGCTCAGTAAGTCGACGGTCCTTTGGTTTTCCGCTAAGTCGTCCAACATCTGTGAAAATGTCTGGAACCGTAACATGATATGTTGCCCGTTCGCCTCTATCATCATGCCGAGCAGGTCTTCTGTTTTTGGTCTGAACTTCTGCTGGAAAGTAGTACTCGGCAAAGTTTGAAGTTTCTTCATTGATCATCTGTGCGACTATAGAACCTTCCACCCTACTTAAATTTTTCACCATCTTCTTCAAATGGAACATATACCGCTCATACAGATACATCCATCTATACTGCACAGGACCACCAAGTTCCAATTCTCTTGCCAGGTGAATAACAAGATGCTCCATAACATCAAAAAATGAGGGAGGAAATATCTTCTCAAGGTTGCACTGAATCACGGCTATGTTAGTCTTCAAATTTTCAATACCTTCAAGAGTCACTGATCTCGTGCATAAATCGCGGAAGAAACCACTTATCCCTGCAATTGCTTCATGAACATTTCGTGGTAATAGTTCCTTGAAGGCGAACGGAAGGAGGCGCTGCATCATTACATGGCAATCGTGGCTTTTCAAGCCAGTAAACTTTCCTTCCTTTCTGTCGATACAGTTACGCAAATTTGATGCGTAACCGTCTGGAAATTCCACATCGTTTGAAATCCAATCAAAGAACGCATCTTTTCCCGCTGCATCAAGTCGGTATATGGGAAAAGGAGCCCTACCATTTTCATCAACATGAAGTTCTGAACGAGCACATATATCGACTAAATCCAGTCTTGACTTCAAATTATCCTTTGTTTTACCTTGAACATTAAGGATCGTGTTCATGAGATTGTCAAAAAAGTTCTTCTCAATATGCATGACATCTAAATTATGCCTTAGCAGATGATCCTCCCAGTATGGCAGATCCCAGAAAATACTTTTTTTGTGCCAGTTATGTAGTTCTCCAACAGCATCTACCGGAAAACGCTCATGTCCCGACTTCTGGCGTCCTTTCTGCACCAAAATCTCTTAGTTGTATCTTCAAATCTTCCCAAAATTTTCGGAGGTGGACTGTCAAACACCCTCTTGTTCTTCGTAAACAAATTCCTACTCCTACGATATGGATGATCAGGTGGTAGGAATCTCCTGTGACAGTCAAACCAACACGTTTTCCTTCCGTGTTTTAGTTGGAAAGCATCAGTGTTATCTTGACAATATGGACATGATAGCCTTCCATGCGTTGTCCATCCAGACAACATACCATATGCTGGAAAATCACTTATTGTCCACATTAGTACTGCCCGCATTTGAAAGTTTTCTTTACACGAAACATCGTATGTTTCAGCACCTTGAGCCCATAGTTGTTGCAACTCATATATTAGTGGCTGAAGAAACACATCAAGTGATCTCTTAGGATGCTCTGGTCCGGGAACGAGAATCGAGAGAAACAAAAACTCTCGTCGCAAGCACAAGTTTGGGGGAGGTTGTATGGTGTAAGAATGACGGGCCATAGAGAATACTGTCTTCCACTCTTGCCAAACGGACTGAAACCATCAGTACATAATCCAAGGTAGACATTTCTTCTCTCATACGCAAAGTCGGGATACTTTGATTGGAAATGCTTCCACGCTTTTGCATCTGAAGGATGTCTGATCTCACCATCTGTTGAGTGCTCCGCATGCCATCTCATTGGTTGCGCTGTGCGTTCAGACAGATACAACCTCTGCAACCTTTCCGTCAAAGGTAAATACCACATCCTTTTATATGGCACTGGAACTCTTCCACTCGTATCTTTATAACGAGGCTTTCCACAAAATTTGCATGTAACCCGCTGTTCATCCGCCCTCCAATAAATCATGCAGTTGTCGCTGCATACATCTATTACCTGATACGATAAACCAAGACCAGCTACGAGTTTCTGAACCTCGTAGTATGAACCAGGAGCTACATTATCCTCGGGTAGAATACCTTTTACAAAATCAGCAATCGCATCCACACAGTCTTCAGCCAAATTATAATCTGTTTTAATGCCCATCAATCTTGTAGCAGATGATAAAGCTGAATGACCATCTCTGCAACCTTCGTACAATGGTTGCTTTCCAGCATCCAACATATCATAAAATCTCCTAGCTTCTGCATTGGGTAAATCTTCCCCTCTAAAATGATCATTTACCATCTGCTCAGTACCTACACCATAATCTACATCCGTTCTAATTGGTTCTTCTAATCTAACCGCTGGCTGAGGTTCGCTAGTACTACCATGTTCATAATCAGTTTCCCCATGATGATACCAAATTTTGTAACTTCGTGTAAACCCACTCAAATATAGATGAGTCCAAACATCCCACTCTTTAATAACCTTTCTATTTTTACAATTAGAGCAAGGACATCTTAACTTACCTGTTTTTGCTTCCGGTTGTCGGTGAACTAACCCCATGAATTCGGTTATACCTCGTTGGTATTCTTCCGTAAGCAATCTCGTGTTCGGATCCAAATGAGGTCGATCGATCCAAGAACGAAAATTATTTGAAGAAGACATATTTTTTATGAATCAAATTCGTGTGTAAATAGAGTAAGAGGGAGGATGAAGATATGGAGTGAATGAAGAGGAAGAGGAGTGCTTGTATATATAGATTAAATCCTGCCGACATACCGAGGAAATTCCGACGGAAAAGGCTAGTTCGTCGGAATTTTGTAAAATCCCCCAACGGCTCTCTAACGGCTATAATATTTCCTCAAAATTCATCGGTTTTTTCCGAGGAACACATTGTTCCTCGCAATTTCCTCGGAATATTCCGACGGACTGAGGTTTCCTCGGAATTCCGTCGGTATATTCCGAGGAAATTCCGAGGAACCCCAATTTTGTGTTTCCTCGGAATTTCCTCGGAAATTCCTCGGTATATTCCGAGGATTTCATTTTCCGTCGGAATGTCCGTCAGAATACCGCTGTTTTCTTGTAGTGTCATAAAAATTAATGATAAATCTTTTCTATGATATTTTGATGAAAGTTAAACGTAGAAGGATGAAACATGCAGAATTATTAGATCTCAATCTTTATAAAACATTTATAATTAAAAAACCAAGACGAGCGAAAATTTTAAAAGGTATATTTAATAGACTGTGAGTAAAAAACCTAACAAAATATTGACAAAAGCCACAACAAAGAATAAATTCATACTTTCCAACGGCCCCCCTTGCGAGATTAGCTATCCCTGTAGCGCCAGTTATTCATCCTAATTTTAGAATAAGCGACCTCATTAATCAGGTATCGAAGGATTGGATGTTGGTCTATTGGAGAACAATGTCAATCTTGATGACATACCACTTATAAGGAGTTTGACCGTAAGCTCTACTCATCACCGTGATACATTCTGCTGGAACTACGTAAGGAATGACCAATACACGGTTAAATCTTGATGGAGCGGAAGCAACGATAAACAGCTCAACCAAGGGGTTATGGAACCACGCTTGGGACCTGCCAGCTCAACCAAGAGATTCTAGGGAATCCTCTCTTGGGACCTGCTTCTTGATTGATGAATCTAATCAAATCAATACAAGGGATAGAGAATATCATTCTCCCAAAAGCCAAAGCTTTTTTATTAATCAAATCAAACTGAATACAACTTTAGGCTTAGATGCCTATTTATAATAAATCCTTAAATCTATGAAAGCCCTAATTTTAATTAAAATAGGAAAACTACAAAAATATAGAAAATACAATAAGAAGTAATTATCTATGTAAACTAATGAATAATAAAGATATTCGGATAATTTCCGAATATCTTGCTGCATCAGGTCTCGTCGTCCAAGAAAGATTCGTCCTCGAATCTTCAACCGTTTTTTCCACATAGGATGCTGCACAAAATCTTCACAAGTCGAATCTGCACAAAATTCGCATGAGCCGGATTCTTCATAGAACTGTTTTTTGCACGAAGATTGCACGAGCCTGATTATGCTTGAAGTCTTCTGCATAAACGAGATTTCGCCCTATTTTTGCACAGACTAAATTATCAAAATCGTTTTCTTCATAAACATCATATATTGGATCTCCACAAATCTCTTTGTAGATCTCATCATCTTCATAAACGTCGTAGATTGGATCACGATAGATCTCTCGATAGATCTCATGGTATTCTCTCTCGACAAAAGGACTTTCGTCCACGAAAGGATAGAGATTGCAACTGCTAATCAACATGACATCCAGAATCGTTCTTTGATTAAGAAACCAAAGAGACGCTCTGATACCACCTGATGGAGCCGAAGCATTTGCACGTAATCCAGAATCATTCTTTGATTCATAAAACCGAATCTTCTGACTTTCTCTGAAATTTGCACGTAACTCGTCCTGCACGGATCCTGTCCCGCCCGAATTTTGCATGAATCTCGTCTTGCCCGATATTTGCACAGACGAAATTTGCAAAAGAATCTTCACCGAAAATGAAGTCGACAACGTGGACATCATCTTCATAGACATCGTAGATCGGATCACCATAGATCTCATAGTTTTCTTCTCTCTCAACAAAGGGACTTTCGTCCTGGATGGAATAGATGTTCGCACTCACCATGACATCCAGAATCGTTCTTCTATTAAGAAACCAAAGAGACGCAGCTCTGATACCACCTGATGGAGCGGAAGCAGCGATAAACAGCTCAACCAAGGGGTTATGGAACCACGCTTGGGACTTGCCAGCTCAACCAAGGGATTCTAGGGAATCATCTCTTGGGACCTGCTTCTTGATTGATGAATTTAATCAAATCATTACAAGGGATAGAGAATACAATTCTCCCAAAAGCCAAACCTCTTTTATTAATCAAATCAAACTGAATACAACTTTAGGCTTAGATGCCTATTTATAATAAATCCGTAAATCTATGAAAGCCCTAATTTTAATTAAAATAGGAAAATTACTAAAATATAGAAAATACAATAAGAAGTAATTATATATGTAAACTAATGAATAATAAAGATATTTGATAATTTCCAAATATCTTGCTGCATCAGGTCTCGCCGGCCAAGAAAGATTCGTCCTTGGCTGAATCTTCAATAGATTTTTCCACATAGGATGCTGCACAAAATCTTCACAAGTCGAATCTGCTCAAAATTGGCACGAGCCAAATTCTTCATAGAACTGTTTTTGCACGAAAATTGCACGAGCCTGATTATGTTTGAAATCTTCTGCATAAACGAGATTTCGCCCTATTTTTGGACGGACTAAATTATCAAAATCATTTTTTCTTCATAAACATCATATATAGGATATCCACAAATCTCTTTGTAGATCTCATCATCTTCATAAACGTCATAGATTGGATCACCATAGATCTCTCGATAGATCTCATGGTATTTTCTCTCGACAAAAGGACTTTCGTCCACGAAAGGATAGAGATTGCAACTGCTAATCAACATGTCATCCAGAATCGTTCTTTGATTAAGAAACCAAAGAGACGCTCTGATACCACCTGATGGAGCGGAAGCATTTGCACGTAATTAAATGTACGTAATCCAGAATCGTTCTTTGATTCAAAAAACCGAATCTTCTGACTTTCTACGAAATTTGCACGTAACTCGTCCTGCACGGATTTTGTCCCGCCCGAATTTTGCATGAATCTCGTCTTGCCCGATATTTTCACAGACGAAAACTGCAAAAGAATCTTCACTGAAACTGAAGTCGACAACGCGGACATCATCTTCATAGATATCGTAGATCAGATCACCATAGATCTCTCGATAGATCTCATAGTTTTCTTCTCTCTCAACAAAGGGACTTTCGTCCTGGATAGAATAGATGTTCGCACTCACCATGACATCCAGAATCGTTCTTCTATTAAGAAACCAAAGAGACGCAGGTCTGATACCACCTGATGGAGCGGAAGCAGCGATAAACAACTCAACCAAGGGGTTATGGAACCACGTTTGGGACCTGCCAGCACAACCAAGGGATTCTAGGGAATCATCTCTTGGGACCTGCTTCTTTATTGATGAATCTAATCAAATCAATACAAGGGATAGAGAATACAATTCTCCCAAAAGCCAAACCTCTTTTATTAATCAAATCAAACTGAATACAACTTTAGGCTTAGATGCCTATTTATAATAAATCCTTAAATCTATGAAAGCCCTAATTTTAATTAAAATAGGAAAACTACTAAAATATAGAAAATACAATAAGAAGTAATTATATATGTAAACTAATGAATACTAAATCTTGCTTCATCAGGTCTCGCCGGCCAAGAAATATTCGTCGTCGAATCTTCAATTGATTTTTCCACATAGGATGCTGCACAAAATCTTCACAAGTCGATTCTGCACAAAATTGGCACGAGCCGAATTCTTCATAGAACTGTTTTTGCACGAAAATTGCACGAGCCTGATTATGTTTGAAGTCTTCTGCATAAACGAGATTTTGCCCTATTTTTGCACGGACTAAATTATCAAAATCATTTTTTCTTCATAAACATCATATATTGGATATCCACAAATCTGTTTGTAGATCTCATCATCTTCATAAACGTCGTAGATTGGATCACCATAGATCTTTCAATAGATCTCATGGTATTCTATCTCGACAAAAGAACTTTCGTCCACGAAAGGATAGAGATTGCAACTGCTAATCAACATGACATCCAGAATCGTTCTTTGATTAAGAAACCAAAGAGACGCTCTGATACCACCTGATGGAGCGGAAGCATTTGCACGTAATCAAATGCACGTAATCCAGAATCGTTCTTTGATTCATAAAACCGAATCATCTGACTTTCTCCAAAATTTGCACATAACTCGTCCTGCACAGGCTTTGCACGGATCTTGTCCCGCCCGAATTTTGCATGAATCTCGTCTTGCCCGATATTTGCGCAGACGAAATTTGCAAAAGAATCTTCACCGAAAATGAAGTCGACAACTCGGACATCATCTTCATAGACATCGTAGATCGGATCACCATAGATCTCTCGATAGATCTCATAGCTTTCTTCTCTCTCAACAAAGGGACTTTCGTCCTGGATAGAATAGATGTTCGCACTCACCATGACATCCAGAATCGTTCTTCGATTAAGAAACCAAAGAGACGCAGCTCTGACACCACCTGATGGAGCGGAAGCAGCGATAAACAGCCTAACGAAGGGGTTATGGAACCACGCTTGGGACCTGACAGCTCAACCAAAGGATTCTAGGGTATCCTCTCTTGGGATCTGCTTCTTGATTGATGAATCTAATCAAATCAATACAAGGGATAGAGAATACAATTCTCCCAAAAGCCAAATCTCTTTTATTAATCAAATTAAACTGAATATAACTTTAGGCTTAGATGCCTATTTATAATAATTCCTTAAATCAATGAAAGCCCTAATTTTAATTAAAATAGGAAAACTACTAAAATATAGAAAATACAATAAGAAGTAATTATATATGTAAACTAATGAATAATAAAGATATTTGATAATTTCCAAATATCTTGCTGCATCAGGTCTCGCCGGCCAAAAAAGATTCGTCCTCGAATCTTCAATCGATTTTTCCACATAGGATGCTGCACAAAATCTTCACAAGTCGAATCTGCACAAAATTCGCACGAGCCGAATTCTTCATAGAATTGTTTTGCACGAAAATTGCACGAGCCTGATTATGTTTTAAGTCTTCTGCATAAACAAGATTTCGCCCTATTTTTGCACGGACTAAATTATCAAAATCATTTTCTTCATAAACATCACATATTGGATCTCCACAAATCTCTTTGTAGATCTCATGATCTTCATAAACATCGTAGATTGGATCACCATAGATCTCTTGATAGATCTCATGGTATTCTCTCTCGACAAATAGACTTTCGTCCACGAAAGGATAGAGATTGCAACTGCTAATCAACATGACATCCAAAATCGTTCTTTGATTAAGAAACCAAAGAGACGCTCTGATACCACCTGATGGAGCAGAAGCATTTGCACGTAATCAAATGCACGTAATCCAGAATCGTTCTTTGATTCATAAAACCGAATCTTCTGACTTTCTCCGAAATTTGCACGTAACTCGTCCTGCACGGGCTTTGCACGGATCTTGTCCCGCCCGAATTTTGCATAAATCTCGTCTTGCCCGATATTTGCACAGACGAAATTTGCAAAAGAATCTTCACCGAAAATGAAGTCGACAATGCGGACATCATCTTCATAGACATCGTAGATCGGATCACCATAGATCTCTCGATAGATCTCATAGTTTTCTTCTCTCTCAACAAAGGGACTTTCGTCCTGGATAGAATAGATGTTCGCACTCACCATGACATCCAGAATCGTTCTTCGATTAAGAAACCAAAGAGACGCAGCTCTGATACCACCTGATGGAGCGGAAGCAACGATAAACAGCTCAACCAAGGGGTTATGGAACCACGCTTGGGACCTGCCAGCTCAACCAAGGGATTCTAGGGAATCTTCTCTTGGGACCTGCTTCTTGATTGATGAATCTAATCAAATCAATACTAGGGATAGAGAATACAATTCTCCCAAAAGTCAAACCTCTTTTATTAATCAAATCAAACTGAATACAACTTTAGGCTTAGATGCCTATTTATATTAAATCCTTAAATCTATGAAAGCCCTAATTTTAATTAAAATAGGAAAACTACTAAAATATAGAAAATACAATAAGAAGTAATTATATATGTAAACTAATGAATAATAAAGATATTTGATAATTTCCAAATATCTTGTTGCATCAGGTCTCGCCGGCCAAGAAAGATTCGTCCTCGAATCTTCAATCGATTTTTCCACATGCTGCACAAAATCTTCACAAGTCGAATCTGCACAAAATCTTCACAAGCCGAATTCTTCACATAACTGTTTTGCACGAAAATTGCAGGAGCCTGAATATGTTTGAAGTCTTCTGCATAAACAAGATTTCGCCCTATTTTTGCACGGACTAAATTATCAAAATCATTTTCTTCATAAACATCATATATTGGATCTCCACAAATCTCTTTGTAGATCTCATCATCTTCATATATCATTCGGAGGTCAAGCACTTGGCACATTGTCATATATGGACCATTCGGTAAGTGTTTAAGAGACATTTATGTGTGTTTCAGAATGATATATGTATTGTTGTATCCCGGAGGTATACTATTGATTTGTAATTTTCTTTTCGGCTTCAGATCACTTGCAGCTAAAAATAGTACATTTTACGGATTTAAAGATAGCCCAGATGAGATCATGAAATGCAAATAGGTTAACTTGAATGCAGAATTCATTCAGCTTTTAAGAAACCATATACTTGGACTGTAATAATATATGGATATTTGCTAAAAACTTTGTCAAAGAATGAGATTCTACAAATTTTCATCATCATTTAGATCTTTGTGTTATAGACATTCCGGTATTCAAGCATGTGTATATAGCTGGACCTTCACTGCCGAATCTTTAGCTACAAGTTAATTTCTCTTTCGGTGACCATGAATGAACTTTATACAGTACATACATAACCTTTTATTGCAGAAACAGAACTGCAATTTTCTCCTAATTACACGATAACGTTATATATAGAAAGTCGAAACCTTATTCTACACCAACTACTCACACCATATGTTTGTCTTAAGAGTCAGGGCTCAGGATTCATCTCATAAAACATACTTAAGAAAGTGGAGTAGCAAGAACAACATAACACTTTAAAAATATGCAAAAGTAACTATTAAGTAAACAGAATAGAATTATAAACAAATTTTAAATAAAACTTTTAAAAATAAATAATGAAATAAAATCAGTTGTTACTATAAGAAATAATTATATAATAAAATTACTGTAAATTCATATGCCAAAAATTAATCAATAACACTTACATTAAAATTACAATTAATTATCAAGTAACATAGTTAACATGGTGTCCAAATATAATAAAATACACAAAATTGATATTTTTATTGTAAATAATGATTGATATTTTTAACATCTCTAAATAGTAAAAATTGGTTTTAATATTTTTAATATTTCTAAAAAAAAATGTGACCAATTTAAAATAGTTTAAACAAAAAATCAATAACAAAATATAGTACTTTTTACAGTAAAATAACTTGTAAAGTTAATGTAAATTCATATTCCAAAATTAATCAATAAAACTTACATTAAAATTATAATTAGTTATTCAGATAACGTAATTTTCTTAGTATCCCAATATAATAACATATACTCAAATAAATATCTATATTTCTAAATAGTAATGATTGATATTAGGATTTCATGATACCTACCTAATATAAGATAATTTTATGATAAAATTATTCTTTTTTTGGCATCGTCTAAAAAAAAAATTTCTAAGAGAATTCTAAGTAATGGATAAAACAATTCAATTCGAGTTACAATAGAGTAATCATACATAAAATAAGAATAATAAAAATCTACACTGTCAAAAATCCTGAACCTATGCATTTCAAACTATTTCAAGAATCGTATAATGCAATAAATAACAAAACTACAAAATAACAATTCAAACATAATATACAATCAAACCAAAAATAAATGTTAAAAAAAATTAACAAATACAAAAATTGCCAAGTACCATTTATTATGAAGTTATATGAAGATTAACAAATGTTTGTTGAAGTTATAATTACTATTGTGCTAATTGCCAAGTACCATTTATTTTAAAAATTCTAATCAGAAGTTACTTAGATTACATGATTTGTTTTATTTTCAAACATAATAGTAATACATTTAAGCCTCAAACAGATATGTATAACTTTAAATAGTAATGATCACTATTAAATTCTTGTGTAGTCTACCTGGCTTAAATATATTTCCAATTAGAATGAATCAAACTTCGCAACTTATTACTTACAACTTCATCATACTATGCACTTATTACTTATAACTTCATAAAATTCTTCGAGCAATTTTTAAAGACTAATTTTAACTATTACAGTAGTTAAACTGAAACACACATTAAAAGAAAAAAAAGATATAATCTCTTATAAAACTTTTAATAATTAATAAGTACAATTTTTAGGATAAATAGATAAATTGTTTTAGTAAAAATCATGAAAATTAATTTTAGTTTCAGTTAAAAATAAGTTAAACATATTAAGTAATTTTTATTGTTTATTTCCCGCCCGTAGGGCAGGCCTACCCTAGTCTAATATATAAAACACACAATAATACATATCCAAAATTTATAGACCTATCTTTGAAGGAGTGAAAGATGAGAACCATGTAATGAAAAATCTTTGAAAAAGAAGACAAATTAGTGAGAAGACATAAGAAAACGGAGAAGAAATGGATTTCAAATTTCTGACAAACTTCGGTCAATTGCAAAACTAACCTATTTATCAGAGAAGACTTCTCGATCTGAGAGAAAAATGATTTCATACCTTAAGCATGTAAGATTACTTGCTTAGATTCTCCAAGTACCCAGAACTTCACTACAAAAGCTACCAAGTCGTTAATGACCACGAATCATGAGCTTCAATGTCTCTATGAACCTTACAAAGCTTGGTATCAAAATCTTGGTTTATTGGATGAATTTGAAGAGAGAGTGAAATAGATGTAATTTGTGTGCATAAGTAATGTGATATGAAGAGTAAAAATCGAAACTTTGGTGCATTAAGAGCTTCAAATTGGTTGTTCATGGTGGTTAGTGTATTGATGACAATGATAATATTGTAAATACTTGGTGAAGATGAGGATGATAAGGTAAAAAAATCATTTTCAAAAAAGAAAGAAAAAATTGTAATGGCATTTTTGTGAATAACTCAATTCTCGTGGGATCGCCCCAAAAACGCGAGTTCCTTTTGGATTTCTTTCTTGATCAATGACAACTGCGGCATTGTCGTCATATTGTATTATCGTCCCATTCTTATGTTTGAGTTCTTTACAAGTTCATATAATTACAGCTCTGATCACTTCAGATCTTCCTTGATTACAGCAACAATAACGTCACCAATATGAGTATAGCGGCGATTACTAGCTCCTATTATTCCAATACACATCAATTTTCGAGCCCCGCTGCTGTCTGCTACATTCAAATAGGTTTGTGGTTGAATCATATTTTTGTATCTCTTCTTTTAGTTCAAAGGACGAAGTAAAAAAATATTGTTTGTCAAAAAAAACTTATAAATTTTTTATCCTTAAATGTTATTAGCTTTTTCATTCTATATTCCTATTCAGAAATAATGAATTGGGTTTTTATATAACACAAACTTCTAGGGTGAATAAGAAAAAAGAAAGTTTCAAAAAAAAACATGAGTTATTTTTGTGTTTGACTTAAAATTGTAAGTCATATTTGAAGAAAACCCATTTTATAAAATATATATATATTTTTTAATTTATACGATATTGTATTTAATTCTTATTTATAAATATATAAATTCTAGTAAACTTTGAGTTTTTGTTTGTTTTAGTTAAAAATCATTAAACTGGTAAAAAATAGTATTGCTTTACTTTTGTATTTGTTGATGCACATTTACAACTAATTTTATAATATATATGTATATATAATATGATATATAAGTTGATGTGAAAATATATTTGTAATCATATTTATTTTATTTTTTGTTAATGTGATATGAATATTAATTTAATGGTGGTGTATGAGTTATAAATTATTAATATATTTAATTTTTGCCAAAATAAATATTAATGAAATAAAATTACATTAATATTAACGAGCTAATATTCATTACCATATTAAAAAGGTGCCAAAAATATAAATACTTACAAGGAAAATTGTATATGTCATAATTAGGCATATGCGATGTAATCATTTTTCAGATCATTTTTTTATTAAGAGTGAATGTGGTGATACACATATAATTTTTAGAGGATTACTCTAATTAATAAATTAGATGTTAATAGTGGAACAAGTATTAAGCTCGACATAAGTGGTCAAGTGAGTATGAACTACCCATGTATTATGGATGGGGGACTGATGGGGCAATTTTTAGATAAGCGGCAAAAGTTATTCATTGTTATAAATAGAGAAGAGAGAAAGAGGAATTAGTGTGTATTATTCAATGAGTAATGAATCCTTTATATAGGATTACAATAGCTTGTGGACAAAGCCACTTGGAGAACAAGTAAAGTTTGGAGAACAAGTATATTTAAGATTTGCTATAATGGCATCACCATAATATTCATAACACTTCCTCTTTATGTCCATTATGCGCGTAAGATGCTGCCTCGTTAAAAACTTCACCAGAAAAACCCAATAGGAAAAACCATGGTTAAAGAAAAAAAAGTGCATCGTGCAATGACTTCCCCTCATGTGTACATACGTCGAGATCTTTGAAACAACGTAGTTCAATAAGATGAGTGAGCTTCTTGAAAGTAGCAGGGGTAGCGTTTTGGTGAATGAAACAACCAAATATTTACTCGAACGAACTTGTAGGAAACGAACTTCGCCATTTTTCAGTAGTGCATGAGTCTTCATGATCTGACCATTTCTTGGATTCTTTTTATCTCTAAAACTTTAGAACAATGATAGATTTTCATCTCCCAAATTGTAACATTCTCTTTGGGTGTCTATCTTTTGTGTGTTCTTTGTTGCTTCGTTAAAACCTTGTCATGGAAAACCCCAGTGGGATAAAAGCCATGATGAGGGAAAAGAGTACAACTACACATATTTCACATTTCTTCTCCGGAAAGCAATATCTTTAGGATATGCATTCCAATCAGAGAAATCTCCTTTTGAAATTGAGAATATTGTAATACTCTTTCCATTAGAGTATTCAAGGTCTATAGATTTCTGGTCCACAATTCTTATTTGATATAGACAATATTTTCTTGGTCTATTTGGACTTCAAACCAAACTTCTTACATACAATCGTCTAGACATTCGTCTCGTACATACGAATAACTCATTCGTAACTATGAAAGTTACTATTATGATTTTCTTTCTTGTCATATGAAATTACATCTTTTGGTTATGAAAAAGATTAGTAATTTGCTCAATAACACTTTAAATATGGTACTTCAAGACCAAACATATATGAGCATCTTAAATAAAATCCTTCAAGGATCTTTATGATAACATCGAATTTTATATCTCCGATTTGGAATACATAAAGACAAAATTGTATTGTCAAGAGCTTTCTTCCAAAATATAATTTTCTATAACTCTTTGGGAGTTTTTGATTATATTTAAATCAATGATTCTATTGATCTATAATCTCTTGATAAATATAAAGATATATTGATTAACTTCAAATATTTCATATATCCCATAAACATATTTCGATCGAATATGATTTTGATATCATCAATCCTTTAGGGATTCTATCTTTTAGGGATTCTATCTCTTAGGGACTATCAGTTTCCAGTGGGTTGTATAATTCAAGTTCTTCCTTTATTGCCAGACTAATAAGGAACATAAAAGTAGTTGCACCTACCACATAAGACTATGTCTCTTCACAATCAATTCCATATTGATCTTTCCTTGGTGCAACGACTCATTTCTATCCCACTTGTTTTACACCTTCTAGTGTATGGATTACTGGTCCAAAAACTTCACTCTTTCACAAGAGTTTTTATCTTTGTCTATTGCTTCTTTTTGATTTGGCCAATCATCTCTTTGTGTATACTTTTCAATAAACTTTCTTTCATGATCATCTTTCTCATTTATTATATCAACTGCTATTTTGCATGCATAAATATCATCGATGTCGATTTTTCTATTCGTTCCATTTTATTCTATACATGAAATAACTTATTGAGATCTCTTCATTGTCTCAGGTACCTGAATTTCTTTCAGTCATGTTTAATGTCTCTTCTGGAGATCATTCAAAACCTTCATTTCCTCGTGACCATTATTAATTTATGCTCCTTTTCATTTGTGAGGATTCTTATCTTTGGAATCACATGTCTACCACGCTTCAGGCGTGACTTGCAGTTTGATATTGTTCTTATATAACATCTATTCTTATTGGAGCATTTACAGCTGGTATATGTGACTCGATCACTATATTTATTTGGGGTCAGCAAATTTGTCTGGCAACTGCTTTACTAAGCACTATAATTGAATTATCTTTTGGACTTGTATTTTACATTTTCTTTAGTCTGAGGATCAACGATAACTTATATCAACTTATTTTCTTTTTTAGCTGTTTATTTTCTCCCCTTTATGTTGGAAATGCTAATTCACTTTTAGCATTCAAATCGAGCCTTACTTATATCCTTCAGGGATGGCTATGGATTCTTAAGTATCAATGAAGATTCATATCCAACATATAGTTTCAACCTCATTTGAGAATCCATCTTAATTAAAACTCTATGGTGGAGCAAATGGAATGTATATCGCACATCCAACATTCTTTGATAGAAAATGGTTGATTTCTAACCCAATACCAATGACGGGGAGAACCAATGATTACTTGTTGGCTTGATGCGAATTAGTGTTGCTCAAAATGTTTAACACTTGTCCCAGTGATTTTTCTACAGTCATCAAAGGCTTTAAGAAGTGGATTCACTAGTATTATAAAGATGCATAGTGGGTGATCAGTCCACTAACATCTTCTTTATTCATGCAAATAACTTCATTTGGCTGGTGAAAACTGTATTACCATTTTATCTTATGAGCAAACAACATATGTGAAATCATACGCAAGAATCTTCTGGTTCTTCAATGAATATTCACATAAATATTTATGTATCTTTTCGCATCATTACTGAACCAAAATGGTCTAACTGGTTCATGCCACATATTTTGTAAACTTCTGGTTTACTATATATTTAACTTCATTACACTAATCTTTGTGTAGTACAATATATAAGAGGCTATATATACTTTTTCTAAAATACTTATACTGCCTTGATAAATATTTATGATTTGAAATGTATATAGCATTTCTTTTGCTTATTGTCTCAACATAAGTGTCTCAAAATCCGAGAGATTTACTTTGAGAATGATTCATCAAACTTAGTTTTAGTGCAAACATAATCTTATGGATGTTTCATTTATCATAAAATGTGAGCTTCTTTAACTCTTCCCCTCGAGATGATAATACTACAGGTTTATCAATCTCGAATGAATCTCATTTTTGAATCAACAACATACCATACATGGGTTATGTATTTTTTCTTAGATCCTTCTAAATTTTTGAGACTTATAAGAATACAATACCTAAAGAACTTTAAATTGCATTCCTAGGGAATTTAAATTGCATTCTATGTGCAATAATACTATGTACTTTTCTGGAGAATTCATATATCCTCTTCTTGAACACTCTAAGCTTTCTATTAGCTTGTATTGTACTCACAAAAATTTTCTTTCATCTTTCGATGAATGAATCATATCTCTTCTTTATTACCATGTTTATTTTCTCAACTTCAAGTGAGAATATAAGTTCTATAAAGAAACTATTTGGATCTTGACCTTATCCATATTCACGTCTACAACCATCTTTATGTCCACTTTCTTGACCAATACTATTTATGTTGATTTTCTTTCTCAATATAAAATGTCATATTCTCTTCAGGAAAATGATCATAATCAACTAGACGTGATTTATCATCTAACATCAATAGCTCATTAAATTTCCCAGTCTCAAGGAGACAAGATATAAGTATAATCTTCTTTAATTTCTTTTCTCAATCATGTGTATGCTGGACAACATTACTTGTGAAAAATAATATTTTTTTAATATAGATGCATCATTAAAACAATTTTTGAGAAATTTTGCTTTTAAACTTAACATCCAACATAGTTGAACTTTATTTACAGACTTCATGTCTTGTAATCTTTAGATGCATAAATATAATGAGCTATAGATAATCAAATTCTGGTGATAATATCTTTCTTTGGATTGTTTTTCAAAACTTATACATATTTTAAAATCAAGCCTTAAACTTAAAACCCCCATATATAAAATGGTAATGAAATATGATCTTCATACCAACTTTTATGCAAATTACTTTATCTAATCATATTTTACTTAACCTTGTATATAAAGCATGGAAAATAAGAAAATACTTATCTTTTATGGGTCCCAACTTTTCATGTTTCTCGACATCTCAGATGGTATCTTCACTTTTACAAAGATTAAATAATCCTGAAATACTTAAAATTTGCTCATATAAATATGGCTAATATGTTAGTAACAATCAGTTTGATTTCAAAATTGAGTCTATACCAAGACTACTAGTGATTCATAATTTACTAACAAATATCTTAATCTATATATAATATCAAAGAACTATAGAAAAATTGATATTTAACAATGACTCGATAACTCAATCATTTTTTTTAACCAGTTTAAAAAAAAGAATAAACCAATTCAACCACGTACTACTCTTAGCAACCAGAATACATATACTAAATCATATGGCTTTTAAGAGCATAAAATATTTGATTCTCATCAAACAAAGAGGTAGCACACTCACGAGATATAGTCTCAACGAAAGCAAGACGAAACACTTAGGGTTTAGCACACTCACAACTAGGGTTTTTAAGATTTTGCTAATGTGGCTAAGGTTTTAAATAAAAATACTAATAAAAGCTAATAACAATGTTAATAAAAATATGCAGCCGTATGGTTTCAAACGTAAAAAGTCTAATAATAATATGGGATGCAGCCATAAAATTAAACCATCAAACATATGACTCGATGACATACCACATGTTAAGCATTAAGAACATCGAACAATATGCTTTTTTAAAAAAAAATTATATGCAAAAGGTTGAGAAATAATCATGGTGTCAAGTAAAGACAAACGATATGAATATGCAGCTATATCCAATAAAAATATTTAAGATAGCTATTGGTTATGACTATACGCAACTATATAAAATAACAATAATATGAATCCATATGTAAGAACAATAGCGTATGATGACAAATTGCATCCGTAATGAAGCAATTACTCAAGTGTATTCAAACATAATTAGCGAGATTGAGTTTAGCTTATAACGTCGATATGATCTCATCAGATACAATGATTTTTATTCCTTGAAACAAGGTCGAATCAATATGGTCGAATAAGAACTTATAAACTCAATCAATTAAGTATGCGTATGAACTATGAATCCACTCTTACAAACCATGAATTGATAATAAGCTGATTTGAAGAAAGATTCAACATAAACTAAAATATATCAGAATAAAGGTTTATACCCTATTAACTCAAGATCGCTAGAGCTTCGTGCTCATAACGTGTTATAAGTAGAGATGAGAGAAAGAAGAATTGATGTGTATTATTCCATGAGTAATGAGTCATTTATATAGGATTACAATAGCTTGTGGACAAAGCCACTTGGAGAACAAGTAAAGCTTGGAGAACAAGTATATTTAAGACTTGCCATAATGGCATCACCATAATATTCATAACATTCATATCCATAGTAACGTCTCCTAATTACTTAGATACTAGAAGAATCTGAAGCAAACTATAATATTGCAAACTCTTCCAAAGAAAATCGAGACAACGATACCAATTTATGTACATTTTGTTTATTAACTTATTTCAAAGGAATTGCAAGGGGAACAAATTATGATTAACTAGGTGCATAGTCTCCGCGCAAGCGCGGGGTCAGCTACATTATAGATGCATTGTATAATTTTGTTTACGGGATTTTATTATTTTTTTGTCTATAATGTGATTGATGGGACTTTGGATATTACATAGGTTGATGAGTTTGATAAAAAAATGAACGACGAAGTCATATGTTGATATTTTTATATCTTATATGTTCAAAGTTGAGGGTGATGGAACTTGTTAGTGTTTAATTAGGTAATTGTTTGTATATAAATCAAATAGTGCATAGAAAAAGATAATAAATTTGGATTTAAAATGTTATGGTTTCAAAATAACTGGGCCTTGAATTTGTGGTTTAGTCTAATACTTAAGAAACTGTTAGGACTTCAACTCCTTTTTACTCTATGTTGGGAATGTGGGCACTAATTTCCCGATTCATGTAGGTAAAATTGTTTCTTAATTTGTGAGATTGAAAAACGTAGATTGATTTTAAGTATGATTGATGATAAGTTTACTTGCATCAGCTTCGTCTGCCGTGGGTGTTGAGTTTCGTCGGCGCCAGATGTTAGACATGCAAGAGAGAAGATCTGAATATGTTAATTTCGTGTTTTGTTTTTTCTTCTCTCGTGTTTTGTGGGTTCTACTCTTTGCTCAGGCTGTACAAAAAATGAAGTCTAGCTAGGCCGTCTCAGTTCTCTGAAGTATTCCCCTGATTAACCTCCCACCAACATCTATCTTCTGATTCTGTCTTGAAGTCGAGGAGCTTCCAGAAAAATTAGCTTCCATCTGTTGTTCCGCTTGGAATGGAGAGTTCTGAAATGCCGCATAAAAAACATATTGGCAAATAACTAATGATTGTCAACAACTATTACTATACTAAATAGAAAATAAATCAAGGTTTTTTGTTCTGCACAAACTAAAATCTTACAACAGGGTTGTCACGGTCTTTTTTCAGGAGCAAGATCTTTTTCTTCCCAGAAACCATAGTCAATGCAATTCTTGGGAGAGAGCTATCCATGACAGAGGCTAAAGTTGCGTACATGAAAAAATAGATCAGAAACACAATAGATTTTTTCAGAATAAGGAAAATATGGGATAAGTTGTTGACTAATTACCAGTTTCAGTTGTTGGTATGTCATTCCACTTGAATTTGCCTGATTGTAATCTTGCTTGGAGCTGCCAAATATGGTATGTTTACCAATTTTTAGGTTTGTGTTCGCAATCACTTGGAGCACCTAGCAACCTCAAAACGATCGACTTTCACAATGGAATCTGCTTTCAAAGATGGCATGTAATGATTAGCACGTCCGACGGGAGTAAACCCATGAATCACGGAATCTGCAAATATATTATCCAACAAAGAATCAGGAAATAAATTAAAACAATTATGTTAAATAAGTGTGATAGATCGAAGATTAACTTACCATTCCATCGAGGAAAAGAACCGTGATTCCCACAAACTCCCTGTCTTTCTTGAAGTTCAGGGAATCCCATAAGCGGAGGAAGCCAGAGACTATGATCTGACTACTAAGACCAAGACGGAGAGACTCGAAGGTTGAGTGACAGACGTCGGGACGCCGGTTTGACGAACTGGAGAGGCAGAGAGAAACATTTTCTAGAAGATGGTTAAAGCTAAGAGGAATCAATGAGTTTTGTGGAGATGCAGATTGAGTTCATCAAAAATGAGAATCATATATATATGGTTTACAGAGGGGCTACAAATCAGGAACATTTATGATCAAGCGATTTAAAATGGGGACATGAAGAGTTCACCGGTGAAAAAATAGATTACGAACATACACATGGTGCAACTCTGTAACTCAGACTTGTTTGAGACAATGATGAAAAGAACCCATATTAAACTACAACAGTTTACAATATATGAAAACCATAATTGTTGCAAACTTAAGCTTTTTTCATATAACATGATGAATCTCATTTAAAAATGAAACCCATAACACACTTGTAGGTCCGACCCTCAAAGGAAGCCGAAGAAGCAATGGCTTCCGACCTTTATAAATATTAGGTTCGGTCATCAATGTACAAAGGTATCAGTTAGCTTAGTGGTATAAATGTTGGTGTTTATATCTCAATAACCCGGGTTCGAGACATGAGATTTTTTTTTTGGTTCTTGCACTAAACCGGAACAAAGTTGTATCTAACAAAAAAAATTAATGACACATTTTTCTCTCATCCTTTTTCTCTCTCGTTTAAAAATTAAAGAAAAGTTCAGCTCCGGCGGCGAATGAACATGCATACCGGGACTGGAGGCGACTTCTCGTCTCCTACTCCGCACGTTTGTCGTTTGCTTCTCCATGGTTTCTTGTTCCTCACTGTCTTCTTCCGATTCTGTCTCGAAAAGAGTCTCTGGTTTAGATCTTGCTTACATAGAGATTCGATGCCGAGAAGCTCTCCGATCGTGGTTGGGGTCTTGCCACAGAGAGGAGTGGTTGCTATCGGCGTGCGTTGCCTTTTTAGGGTTTCACAAGGAGGTTTTCCTTTTCGCTCCTTGCAGAGTCGACGGTTGATGCGATGGTTAAGCTCTGTTTCTAAATTGTGGTGGTGGATTTACAGATCTGCTTTCTTTGGTTGTGAATGGAGTGATGTCGGTGCTGGTTTATCCATGGTGTCGTGGAGAGTTTCGATCAGTGTGTTGACGGCTGAGGGCTTTCGAGGGTCCTTTGCTCGAAGACTTGCTTAGTCAATGGAACAAGTGTGTGTCGGGTCCGGTGGTGGTGTCTTGTGGAAGCCTGTCGTGTCACGACTCACAGCTCGAAGACTTGCTTAGTCAATGGAACAAGCGTGTGTCGGGTCCGCTGGTGGTATCTTGTGGAAGCCTGTCATGTCACGACTCACATTCGTCATCCATGGCTTCTTCAGTGTGGTGCGTGCGATTTCCTCTTCATCTGATTTTCCTCTTCCCGATACTTGTGACTGGTTCATCATTGAAGCGTTGTCGGCGGGTGTCCCTAGTCCTTCAACTTGTGCGATTTATTAGATAGGTTTCATTTTCACTAGAACTTATATTAGACAGTTCTCGGAGGAGACGATTGGTTTTAATTGAGGTGGATGCTTGCCTCTGTGTTTGCCTTCTGTTTACAGTGACATCAGTCGGAGAGGACCATATATCAGTGCCGTAAGCCTGCGTTTGTTAGCTCATGGTGATGTTCCTTTCTAACACCATTTTTAAGGTCGTAGAGCTTTTTCGGGGATAAGTGCAGCCGTCAATTCGTTCCCAAATTTTTTTCATTCCATAATTGCTGGAGGTTATCATCCGACTTCCATTAGTGCGGGTTAGGCGATGAAGGCGGGATTGTACAGTCAAATGTTTTCACAATCTTCGGGTTTACGTCTTTCCATGTCTCTTTTTTATTTCGTCTGTGTTTCAATGTTAGTAATGGCTACAAGCTTAGCTAACTCTAGGAGACAACACGGGAAGTTCCTGCATATGAGTCAACGAGGTCAATCTCACTTTCTTGTGATCATCGTCGAAAGTGTAGAACGGCAATCGGATATTAGATCCAAACTACTGGAACAAAGTGATGGATTGAGCGAAGATAGTTTTAGAAAATAATTTAAATTGGTTGATTTTGTGTAATTTGATTTGTAATCGACTCTTTATTCCTCAATTCTTTTGGTTGTTGGTGTTTAACAAAAAGATGATTCTTTTGAAAAAGAACAAAAAAACACTCATTAAGCAACAATCTTGAAGAGATTATTTAGAAAATCAATACTATTAAAACAGGAACATGCCCCATTGATATTAGTTGAGTCTAATTTAAAATAAATCATCAACGATATGTAACTGCTTATATCAACTTTATTTACACGACTGTCTAAGAAACAAATCCTCAATATGTAACTGCTAATATGACTTTTATTTAAACGACATCTAAGAAACAAAACTGTTCCTATTAAGCTCCTATTATAAAGGCCTATATATTCTGCAACAAATAGATAATTTAATTTCTGAGTATTTAATTAACAAACTAGAACATTCGAGGAATCAAAACTACTATTCTCAAATCCATTTCGTTTTTAACAAATCGAACCCATTATCCCGAGATATATGCACGACTCCTATATTGTTGCCAAAATAATTTTGATTTTTGACATGATCTTAACTAAATAGTGTTTCCATCACCAGAGGGCGGTTATATATATCCTTCCTACAACCTATACTCTTATCACACTTCCTAAAATCAAAAGTCACGGACTTTATCGCTACAGAAATACCTTTAGTCATGGAACTCACTCCTTTGGCTGACATCAAACCATTCATGACTGAGTATCGTGTACAAGTTAAGGTGCTCCATACCTGGAGGCAATACACAAAACTTTCAGGAGAATCATTGGAAATCATTTTGTCTGATGCACATGTAAGTCTCACATCTTAGCAAACCTATCTATTATTGTTTTCTCTTGCCACTAAACTAAACTGCTATCTAAAATCGAATGGCTTTGCTTTTTTTTTTAGGGAACAAAAATTCATGCATCCTGTAAGAAGACATACCTTGATAAGTTGACGAGGAAACTTTCAAATGTGCTTTCTATTGGAATGTGGAGAAACATTGAAAATTTCTCCATCAATAACCCGAGTGTTTCCTACAGGCCTACCAATCATCAATACAAAATCAATTTCATTTATGGCACTGATATCACTCCATCAACAATCCTAAACGACAACATGTTCCTGAGTTTGGTGGATTTCCAAACTATTCAGAGTGGAGTGGAAGATCCAAACATCTTAATTGGTATGTATGTTATATTAAATTTTCGTTTATATCTTTATATTAGACCTGAACTTTATAGTTTGATCTTTAATTTTTGCAACTTACAGATGTTATTGGACAAGTGTCTGATTTGGGAGCTCTAGAGACAGTTCAGTGCTCGGGTAAAGCAAGAAAGAAAATCGAATTCAGTTTGACAGACCTTGTGTAAGTTAAACCATTGATTTGTTTTTTACATCATCACTATAATTAATACTTTCACATATATATTTTGACAGTGGCCATAGGATTACTTGCTGTCTGTGGGGAAAGTTTGCTGAAAGCATTAAAGCTAACTGCGATGCAGCTGGTGAAGATTCGGTTATATGCCTCCTATGTTTTGTGAAAATTGGGACTTATAGAAGTAACCATATTATCCCTTATCATAACATAGCATCCTACGTTTATATAGTTTTGTTATTACTCACTTTTTATGTAACATTGTTAATGTCAGATGAGATTCAAATTTCAAACTCATATGATGCTTCTCAAGTCTTTTTCAACCCGCCAATAATGGAGGCTGAGGCATTTTTGAAAAGGTATATTGAGTTTTAGTAGAATAGATATAGGATTGTTCTGATAATTAAAACAACTGTTTTTGTTCACATTTAATAGGGATGTTGCATCCAATGCATTGACATTGGTTGAATCCAACCAATCAATCAATACTATTAAAACAGGAACATGCCCCATTGATATTAGTTGAGTCTAATTTAAAATAAATCATCAACGATATGTAACTGCTTATATCAACTTTATTTACACGACTGTCTAAGAAACAAATCCTCAATATGTAACTGCTAATATGACTTTTATTTAAACGACATCTAAGAAACAAAACTGTTCCTATTAAGCTCCTATTATAAAGGCCTATATATTCTGCAACAAATAGATAATTTAATTTCTGAGTATTTAATTAACAAACTAGAACATTCGAGGAATCAAAACTACTATTCTCAAATCCATTTCGTTTTTAACAAATCGAACCCATTATCCCGAGATATATGCACGACTCCTATATTGTTGCCAAAATAATTTTGATTTTTGACATGATCTTAACTAAATAGTGTTTCCATCACCAGAGGGCGGTTATATATATCCTTCCTACAACCTATACTCTTATCACACTTCCTAAAATCAAAAGTCACGGACTTTATCGCTACAGAAATACCTTTAGTCATGGAACTCACTCCTTTGGCTGACATCAAACCATTCATGACTGAGTATCGTGTACAAGTTAAGGTGCTCCATACCTGGAGGCAATACACAAAACTTTCAGGAGAATCATTGGAAATCATTTTGTCTGATGCACATGTAAGTCTCACATCTTAGCAAACCTATCTATTATTGTTTTCTCTTGCCACTAAACTAAACTGCTATCTAAAATCGAATGGCTTTGCTTTTTTTTTTAGGGAACAAAAATTCATGCATCCTGTAAGAAGACATACCTTGATAAGTTGACGAGGAAACTTTCAAATGTGCTTTCTATTGGAATGTGGAGAAACATTGAAAATTTCTCCATCAATAACCCAAGTGTTTCCTACAGGCCTACCAATCATCAATACAAAATCAATTTCATTTATGGCACTGATATCACTCCATCAACAATCCTAAACGACAACATGTTCCTGAGTTTGGTGGATTTCCAAACTATTCAGAGTGGAGTGGAAGATCCAAACATCTTAATTGGTATGTATGTTATATTAAATTTTCGTTTATATCTTTATATTAGACCTGAACTTTATAGTTTGATCTTTAATTTTTGCAACTTACAGATGTTATTGGACAAGTGTCTGATTTGGGAGCTCTAGAGACAGTTCAGTGCTCGGGTAAAGCAAGAAAGAAAATCGAATTCAGTTTGACAGACCTTGTGTAAGTTAAACCATTGATTTGTTTTTTACATCATCACTATAATTAATACTTTCACATATATATTTTGACAGTGGCCATAGGATTACTTGCTGTCTGTGGGGAAAGTTTGCTGAAAGCATTAAAGCTAACTGCGATGCAGCTGGTGAAGATTCGGTTATATGCCTCCTATGTTTTGTGAAAATTGGGACTTATAGAAGTAACCATATTATCCCTTATCATAACATAGCATCCTACGTTTATATAGTTTTGTTATTACTCACTTTTTATGTAACATTGTTAATGTCAGATGAGATTCAAATTTCAAACTCATATGATGCTTCTCAAGTCTTTTTCAACCCGCCAATAATGGAGGCTGAGGCATTTTTGAAAAGGTATATTGAGTTTTAGTAGAATAGATATAGGATTGTTCTGATAATTAAAACAACTGTTTTTGTTCACATTTAATAGGGATGTTGCATCCAATGCATTGACATTGGTTGAATCCAACCAAGACAAACTTGAGAGGGAGATAAGACGCGACCCTTGGATGCAATACGCAATTAGAGACATTGTAGAGCTACGGCAATTAACTCAGGTTTTAGTTATATAATCTAACAGTATCCATGGTTAAAAGACTAACGTTTTGGTTTTCAAATGTAGACTAAGCAATGCAGAATCATTGCCACAATCTATGCTATTGACAAGGATTGGGGATGGTACTATTTTGGATGCAAAACTTGCCAAAAAAAGGTCACCCAGATATCGAGAACAGTTAAAATCGTAAATGGGAAGGAGATTGTAACTCATGTCTGGTTCTGTGAAAAGTGTGATGATAAAGTCACAGAAGTTTTACCGAAGTAAGTTATTTGTTAGAGGCTTTTTGTTGTTATCATGATTTTTATTTCCTAAGATACTAATTTTAAATATGTTAATAGGTTCAGGATTCATGTATGGGTGAAAGATGGTACTGGAGAAGCTTACTAATGCTATTTGACTGGATTGCAAGCGGAATTGTTCCTGAAAATGCTGCTGACTTGCTCAACGGTTCATTTGATGAGGTTATATCTTTTTTTCTCAACTTCAGTATACACTATGCCTGCAAAAACGTGGGTTCATAATTAAATTAATAGAAATATTTAATTCTAGAACATATATTGAATATTACAGCTAAAAGATGTTGAGTCTTTTCCTGAGGCTATTACTTCTTTGATTGGGAAGACTTTCATGTTTGGAGTTTACATTGAGAGAGTAACAATGTTAGTAGCAAGGGTGGGATGTATAAAGTTGGTAAAGTGTGGAAAAATCTGAGTATGCTACTGATTGGTGGTAGCACCACCGAATCATTTACTCAGTCTGATGTTGGAACTAATAATTTAAGTTGTTCACAGGTATGGTTTAGTATTTTAATATTTATAAATTATTACCTTGATCTATATGACTTCACCAAATTGATATATAAATTGTTTCTACAGGGTTCGATTTTACTAATGGACAGTGAAGCAAACGAAGACACTGTGGTAACCCCATCGTCTAAACGCAAAGAACATTCCAACATAAGTTCTACAACAAAGAAGCAGTGCACCAGAGTATTTGTGAAGAAAGAAAAGACCACCAAAGAGGAGCCAAACACCAAAAAAAGTGGCTAATGAAGTGTTCAACATTGCTTATTTGTTTTTTTTTCTGTTAGCTTTACTTTAAAATAAGTGCTGATTTGCTCAATTGTTTCTGTTATTTTAACTTTTATTTGCAATAAAGATGATTTTGAATATTAAAATATCTTTACATTTTTCTATTTCAATTCACAGTAAAACAATAATTAAACTTTGTCACTGACTCATTCCGAGATTTTTAAATTTATGATATATATTAAAAGAAATCTGCAAACATTACATTAATCATACTTTCAGGACATTTATTTGGTATTAAAACTTATATAAATGATTTCATGTTAATTATAGATATCTCCTTATATATAGGAAACTAAAGTTAATGTATAGTTTTTTAATTATTCAATAATAAACGACATCATTAAAACTAATCCACGTTCATAGAAAGCTAACCCTAACACTCATTACAGAACAACGATGGTTTCTTATATCTAACCCATGGAAAACTAACTTCTCTACGCACAGTTACCTACACAACCAAACATGAAGAACAAAGAAGACAATGAAAGGAAGAGAAAAACAAATACTCAACCTATATTTCTTTCTCCGCCGGATTCTAAATCGTCCGCTCAAACAAAATCTGATATTGGCTTTAGATCAGTATTGAGAGATGTTACGAACTTACATCCAACACTACCAAGTTCTGGGAGTACCTAGGATCTTACTCATCCATCGACTACCTTCAATTCAGCAAATCCATACTATGGTACTTTTTCTGTTATATGATACTGTATTTCTGATGGATGAGTAAGTGAATCAATATTATCAAATTCATGTGTCTATTCTGTTGTTTTTTGCACCTACAGACAAAGCTAAAGGAAAACAGCCTCAGTGTTCTAAGTGATTTCGAGCTAATGGTAACTGGTTCCAGTTTTAAAAATATTTGAGAGCATTGTACAAATTGTAGATTTAACAACTAACTAACATTGCTTTTGTATATTTTTGGGATGGTGAGGAGGTGATTATAACAATAAGGCTTCTCAGTTATCAGACATCACAACAAGAAGAAGCACATGTCTCAACATTCAACCGAGGAATCTTTTACCAGCCTTCTCCAAGTCAGACAGTGTCAAGAAACCTAATCCGATGGAGTGGCCCACATCTCAACTGAACGAGGCAGAAGAAGAAGATGACTTTCAATCATCTGTTAACCACAGTTCCTCTGGTATTCATAATTATTATCTTTATCTATTCTATTAATTTGCAAGAAGAAATTTGATAAGCTTTTTTTCTACAGAGGAGGGTGAAGATTATAGTGATCAGAGTTATGATGTTAGTAGTGACGATAGTGAATCCAAGTCCTATCCCAGATGAACAAAGGTCTAGGATTTTGACTATGGCTGATATATTTAGAAACATGTTCCAAGGCGGTCAATCCTCATCTACTACACCTTCTTTGCAAACACTAAAGACTATAGGTAATTGAATAGTTTTTTTGGGTATTCGTAATTCAGTATAACCTTTTTAAGTAACTTGACTTTCTGAATTTATGAATTTGTTACAGAGTACTTAGATGAGGGTGATCCTACTTACATATGTGACTACTGTGGTGCGAAAATGTGGTATGGTGAACGTATTGAAAAGAAAAGAATGTCCAAGAAACCAAAATTTTCTTTGTGTTGTGGACTAGGTCAAGTTCAGTTGCCATTACTAAAGGAATCACCAGAGATTTTGAAAATATTGCTACATGGTGATGATGAGATCAGCAGCTATTTCCGAGAAAATATCAGGCAGCTTAATATGGTTTTTTCTTTTACATCTCTTGGGGGTAAAGTGGATAGATGTCTTCCTCAAGGACGTGGGCCAAAGATGTTTCAACTTCAAGGAGAAAACTATCATTTAATGGGCAGTTTAAAGCCACCAGCTGGAGAAGAACCCAAGTTTTCTCAACTCTACATTGTTGACACAGAAACCAAAATTGACAAAAGAGCTTCCATTATAGGGTATTTTCTGAATTCCTAAGGATTAATATAATAGATAATATGATTCTATATTACTTTGTATTCTAAGATTGTCAAATATCTTACTTTTGATGCAGGTAATACAAGAAAAAGGCTGATAAGGCTAAAAAACAGGGTCTAAGAAAGAAAGTCATTGAGATGATTGTTGAGATGCTAAACCAAGTAAATCCATATGTGCATCAGTTTCGTTCAGCAAGAGATCGATTCAATACTAACCCTGAGACTACATTTCATATGAGGATTATTAGCAGTCGAGAAAAAGATGGAAGGGCATATGATACTCCTACTGCATCTGAAGTTGCTGCACTGATTCCTGGGGATTTCAATTTGGAAATGGATAAAATAGATATTGTTCTAGAAGAGAAGCAAACAGGATGGCTTAAACGGATAAGTGAAATACATCCTTCCTACCTAGCACTACAGTATCCTCTTATCTTTGCATATGGCGAAGATGGGTTCAGACTTGGCATTGAAAAAAGAGTTACAGAGGCTACAGCTAAACTGAAGAGGAAAAATATCAGTATGAGACAGTGGTATGCATATCGGATTCATGAAACAGAAGGAGAATCTCACACACTTCTGCACTCTAAAAGGCTATTCCAACAGTTTTTGGTCGATGGTTATATAACCATAGAAGCAAATCGGTTGTGCTATTTGAGGATGAACCAGAAAAGCCTGCGATCGGACAGCTTTGATTCAATTCAGCGATCTGAAAACAATGGGAATACAGATATGCACGAGCAAGGAAGCCGATTTATTTTACCAGCCACGTTCGTTGGAGGACCAAGATACATGAAGAATATGTATTTGGATGCAATGGTGATTTGCAAATATTTTGGATTTCCAGATCTGTTTATAACTTTCACATGCAACCCTAAATGGCCTGAAATCACCAGGTATGTTCAACCACGCAAGCTCAGTCCTGACGACAGACCAGATATCCTATGCAGGATTTTTAAGTGTAAACTAGATCGGCTTATGAGCGATTTAACTGAAAAACATCTACTTGGAAAGACAGTCGCATGTGAGTTTTCTTAATGGTTGTTTTAGTCTAAACTGTGTTTAATGGTATAAACTGTGTTTACTAATGTTGTTCTCTTTTTCTAATGCAGCGATGTACACAGTTGAATTTCAGAAACGTGGTCTGCCACATGCTCATATTCTGCTGTTCATGCATCCGAAATATAAATTTCCTAAAACAGATGACATTGACATGATCATCTCAGCAGAAATACCAGATAAGGAAAAGGAACCAGAATTGTTTGATGTGGTAAAGGATATGATGATTCATGGTCCTTGTGGGGCAGTTAACATGAACTCGCCATGCATGGAAAATGGTAAATGTTCAAAGCTTTATCCTAAAGATTTTGTGGACAAAACTTCTGTGAACAGAGAAGGTTTTCCTGTTTATAGACGGCGTGAACAGCCTGGTTGCTTTGTAGAGAAAAATGGTTTCAAATGCGATAACAGATATGTTATACCCTATAACAAGAAATTATCTGTTCGTTATCGAGCTCATATTAATGTGGAATGGTGTAATCAGACTGGTTCTATTAAATACTTATTTAAATATATTAATAAAGGCGCGGATCGTTGTACTGTTACTGTTGAGCCACCAGAGAAAGGAGGAGCAAAACGAAAGAAGTCAAACGATGGAACTACTGGAGTTGAAAAAAAAAACGAGATAAAACCTTCTTCAACTGCAGGTAAATTTCGTTTTGATCTTTCTTCAAAGAATTTTTTTACTTCTCAACGAGATCAGTCTTTCTTCACTAATTTTGTATTTTTTTTAGATATGTTTCAGCCTGTGAAGGGGCATGGAGGACTTTTAGTTTTCCTATTCACTATCGATCAGTACCTGTTGAGAGACTGCAGTTTCACCTACCAGGGAAGCAGATGATCATTTTCAAAGATGATGACACTTATGACGAAGTCACCAATCGCGAGCTTATTGAAAATACTATGTTCACTGGATGGTTTGATCTGAACAAGGTTAGTGATGTTGCCAGAAGACTCACTTTAGCAGAAATCCCAACAATGTTCACTTGGAATAAGAAGGAGAGAAAGTTTCATGATAGACAGAAAGGATTCAGTATTGGTAGGATCAATTATGCCCCAAGGAAGATTGAAGAAGCTTTCTATTTGTGTGTTCTACTAAACATAGTTCGAGGTCTAAGGAATGAGGAGGAGGTTCGAACCTTTAATAATGTTGTTTATCCAACATTTAAGAAGGCATGTTTTGCAAGGGGCTTACTAGACAATGATCAAGAGTATATTGATGACATTTTGAGGACGAGTTTTACTGAATAAGCTGCAAATTTGCGTCACACTTTTGTTATTATGCTGATATCTGGTAGTTTGTCAGAGCCAGAGGTTGTTTGGGACAATACATGGGAGGTTCTATGTGATGATATCGAGTACAAATGGAGAAAACTACTAAACAGGCCAGGTATAATATAATTCTATTTTTATATGATATAACATTCAGAAAATATGGTCTAATTCGTATGTTTATTTTTTTGTAGATCTCTGTTTAAGTGCAGATGAAAAACAACAGTTTGCTCTTCTTGAGATTGAAAATATTTTAAAGAGCAATGGATTTTCTTTAGAGCAGTGGGAAAATATGCCAATGCCAGCTCCAGATATTGTTGGGAATGACAATGTGTTGATTTTAAATGAGCTGAGTTACGATAGGGAGAAGCTGAAAGCTGAGCATGACCGCGACATTGGTAAACTAACAGAGGAGCAAATGAATATTTATAGAGAGATTGTTGATTCTGTCGTAAATGAAAAAGGAGGTGTCTTTTTTGTTTATGGATTTGGAGGAACTGGTAAAACCTTCCTGTGGAGATTAATGTCTTCAGCTATTAGATACAGAGGAAAATTTTGTTTGAACACTGCATCAAGTGGGATAGCTTCTCTGTTGCTCCAAGGAGGAAGGACAGCACATTCTAGGTTTGGAATACCTATAAACCCAGATGAGTTTTCTACTTGCACACTTATTCCAGGAAGCGATCAAGCTAATTTGGTGAAAACAGCATCTCTAATCATTTGGGATGAAGCACCAATGATGAGCAGACACTGTTTTGAGTCTTTGGACAGGAGTATGAAAGACATTTTGGGGAACAAGGACAACAGACCTTTTGGTGGAAAAGTTGTTGTGTTTGGAGGTGATTTTAAACAAATATTGCATGTCATACATGGTGCTGGACGACCAGAAATTGTAATGGAGTCTCTTAATTCGTCATATTTATGGAAGCATGTCAAGGTGATGAAGCTAACCAAGAATATGAGGCTACTTTTTGAAGACCTGTCTGCTGAAGATACACAGGAATTAAAGGAATTTTCAGAGTGGATTTTAGATGTTGGAGACGGAAAGCTTGGAGGAGACAATGTTGGAGAAGTTGTAATCAATATCCCAGAGGAGTTTCTTATTACTGATGGAGATGATCCAATTGAATCAATTAGCACAGCAGTGTATGGGGATGTTGTTTCCTTACAACATAATAGAGAGCCAAAGTTTTTTCAAGAAAGAGCAATTTTATGTCCTACCAATGAAGATGTCAACAGGATTAACCAGCACATGTTGGATAAATTACCAGGTTATACTATTTATATTGACAAGTTACTTTTGGCTATTGAAATCGCTTTGAATATTATTTAATTTTTGTGGTTGTAACATGCAGGAGAAGAAAGAATTTACTTAAGCTCTAACTCGATTGATGCTTCTGATAGATTCTCGAGAAATGACCAGGCTCTAACTCCGGATTTCTTAAACACCATCAAGGTTTCTGGTCTGCCAAATCACAGTCTTCGCTTGAAAGTCGGATGTCCGGTGATGTTGCTTAGAAACATTGATCACACAAACGGAATGATGAATGGCACAAGGCTCCAGATTACAGAGATGGATGATTTACTGGTAAAGGCGAAAGTGATCACATGAGAGAAGGTGGGAAAAACTGTGGTCATTCCTAGACTTTCTATTACACCTTCTGATAAGAAATTGCCATTCAAGATGAGGAGGAGGCAGTTGCTTATTGCAGTTGCATTTGCTATTACAATTAATAAGAGTCAAGGTCAATGTTTATCTCATGTTGGTTTGTATCTACCAAGAGATGTCTTCTCTCATGGACAACTATACGTGGCTGTTTCTAGAGTTACATCAAAAAAGGGATTGAAGATTTTGGTTGTTGATGATCAAGGAAAGCCTAAGCGTGAGACAAAGAATGTTGTTTTCAAAGAGATTTTCCAGAATCTATTATTGTTTTCTTTGCTGTGTTTTTCAGATTTAAACTTATTTCAGTAATTTTCAAACAATGTTTACTTAATTTGCAAATGTTGGAAGTGCTATTTTTGTCTCTCTAATTTATTCATACAAGCAAAAACAAGTATTCTAAGAATTACAAGCAAACTATATTCTCTTTTTAAACCTACATACATACGCAAAAGTACACAACAGACATACAAGTGTATTCACATGTGGTTTCACTCTCTACAAAGCAACATTCGAATTCCATTCCAGACATACCAGCAAGCAACATTCGAATTCAATTCCAGACATACCAGCAAGCAACACTCGAGTTCCATTCATGACTTCTAAGCGCTAGCTAAGTTCGGTTTAGTGACTTACATGTTATTCCAATGCTAAAGGTTGTTTCTGAATGCACTCCGTGTTCCTTTCCTCAATGTCGTTTCTGAACTTATAATTTTTTCCAGCGGCTCCTGAAGAATAATACAGAGTTCAATAAGAACACAGTTGTAATAGCATTTTGTTACGAAAATATATTAAGAGTTTATCTAAACTAATAGTGTTTTGTTGTAATAGAAATATAAAAAAAATTTAAAAACATCATAACCATGAAGGGGCGGCTCAGTAAAGTTGATTGCTCTCCTATCTTCCAGTTTTTTTTAAAGTCCTGAAGAACAAATACGAGAGTTCCGTTAGATGACAACATTACAACATAGACTATTTAGATATTAATTGTAACCAATACATGACTTATCTTATTAGGCAATACATGTCCTTCATACTTCACTGAAATTTTGTCACTTTCGTTCCCTACCAAAATGATTTCATCTTTTATTTGGAATATACTGCAATTGTAATATATCCTTATTAATAAAAAAAAAACAGAAAGCTTTTGCAAAAAAGCACTTACAGATTGGAGTTGAATAGCAAGGTGATGATAGAGACATAAATAGATGTTATGTTTTCAGACAGCTCTATTATCCATGGAGACAAAGAAGATCAAAGGGTTTCCTTCTAATGTACTTCAGACACAAAAACTCATCGATCCAGAAACTAACTCCATCCAGAACAGCTTCACTAAGATTGATCATCGTCTGATCCGACATGCAAAATAAATTACAAAAAAATAATATTTTCAGATCTACTGCAGATTCCAGCTCGAAAAATAGTGTAGATTATGCCAATATCTACACTTTAAGCAAAAAATATATGGTATTACAAATACCTGAACGATCCGAGTATGAATCTTCACAGATCGATGAGTTTGAGACAATCTTTCGATGTAATATAGAGAGAAAGAAATATATTTTTTCCCAAATACGATAAACAGAGTTAAGACAGATCAAACATATATTTTGTTTACCAATTGGGCTTCAAATTTTTTTGGCTTAACTAGAATTGGTTTTTAACAACTAAAGTGGACTTTTCATTTACATTGGATCAAACATTATAAACCCATTTTTATTTGTATCATAAATTATTATGTGTAATAATAACATTTTATAAATCATTATATATAAAATCAAATGATGAAAATTTAATGGAAAACTATTTTTACAAATATTTAATTACTATTTTGTTACTATTTAATTACTAAACAAATTTGTAACTATGCTTTATTATATTTTTTTAAAAAAATAACAAATTTATAACTGTTCAGGAAAAAAAATCAAAATTAATGTGTGAAATGACTATGACACAAGTGTATACTTTGGCAACCTCACAAATTTAATAGAATTATCAAAAGTTCTTACTAATGTTTTTTAAAAATATTATACACAAATATGATTACAAAGAAAACCACAAATATGATTACAAAAAACACAAATATGAATATTTCATTTCTAACGAAAAAAATATAAACAAAAAATATAGAGAAATTGCACCGTACACACAAGACATATACGCTAATTACGCAAATGCCTATGACACAAAAGTTGTGGGGATCCAACATAGAGAAAATGTCAAAACTGACCTTATGTCTATAAAAAAGAGATCACAACAAAACCGGTGATAATAAGTCATAAGCTAAATGAAATAAAAGGTAATTAGGGGAAAAGCAATGGATCTCTCTCTCTTTCTTCCCTCTATTATTTTTCAGAGAGAGGGAATTGCGTTATTTCCCATGCTTGATCAATCTGGTGAGGTTTTCACTCAGTATATCAGGTTTGTCTTCGGCAATGTCTTGTCTGGTTTTTTTTTTTTTTTTTTTTTAGTTTCTCTGAATCAACCTCGCTTCTCTTTTAGAAAGGTTTCAATCGGATCAAAATCTTAGATCGATTTGTTTCATCCTGCCCTCTCTGTTAGGGTTCAATCATCTTCAAGCTTTTGATTTGCATGCAAGGATTTGAGACTTTCGTTTGCTTTTATTTGTTTGATTCGATTGGTTCTGGGTTTGATGTTCTGAAGCGTTGTTTTTTATTTCATCTGTGCTGAATCAAGCTATTGTCGAAGCCGGATTCTTTCTGTCGCGTTTTCCTGTCTCCGGTATGTTTTCGGTGGAATACCGATTAGATCGTCCGGCAACGGCTTACCTTTGGGTAAATCAAGCAAATTTAGCAAAAAGTTGGCGTGTTGTTTTCCCTGATGTGGGGTTTAGGTTAGCAAACAAAAATCTAAGGTAACCAGCTTTAAAAAGTAATAACCGCTAAAAAGATTGTTAAATAGATATTCTAGAATTTTTAGCATGTATATCGGAAGATTATTGCATATGCTAAAAAATTATTGACAAACTAAAAGAAACTTTGCACTGGTTCTGTGTTTTTTTTTTTGAAACACACTGGTTCTGTGTTAAAATATTAAATTAGTTAGCAAATATTGGTGTCGAAGATTTGTTAGATATGTTAGCGCGTTAAATAAGTATTGTAAGCTATACAGTTTAGTGACCGTGTAACAGAAGTCCCGGTTACAGAAGTCCCGGTTAGCTATGTAATTACCATACTAAAGAAGAAGACCGTATATGATAAAGACACGAGGATCAAGTATGCCCTACTTGCATTGTTGTGCGCAGTCATTCTCCCAACAATACTTTATTTAACATATCTAACAAATCTTCGACACCAATATTTGCTAACTAATTTAATATTTTAACACAGGACCAGTGCAAAGTTTCTTTTAGTTTGTCAATAACTTTTTTAGCATATGCAATAATTTTCTGATATACATGCTAAAAATTCTAGAATATCTATTTAACAATCTTTTTAGCGGTTATTACTTTTTAAAGCTGGTTACCTTAGATTTTTGTTTGCTAACCTAAACCCCACATCAGAGGAAAACAACACGCTAACTTTTTGCTAAATTTGCTTGATTTACCCAAAGGTAAGCCGTTGTCGGACGGTCTAATCGGTATTCCACCGAAAACATACCGGAGACAGGAAAACGCGACAAAGAGAATCGGGCTTCAACAATAGTTTGATTCAGCACAGACAAAATCAAAAACAACGCTTCAGAACATCAAACCCAGAACCAATCGAATCAAACAAATAAAAGCACACGAAAGTCTCAAATCCTTGCATGCAAATCAAAAGCTTGAATATGATTGAACCCTAACAGAGAGGGCAAGATGAAACAAATCGATCTAAGATTTTGATCCGATTGAAACCTTTCTAAAAGAGAAGCGAGGTTGATTCAGAGAAACTAAAAAAAACAAAAGTAAAAAAAAAACAAAACCAAACAAGACATTGCCGAAGACAAACCTGATATACTGAGTGAAAACCTCACCAGATTGATCAAGCATGGGAAATAACGCAATTCCCTCTCTCTGAAAAAAATAGAGGGAAGAAAGAGAGAGAGAGATCCATTGTTTTTTCCCTAATTACCTTTTATTTCATTTAGCTTATGATCTATTATCACCGGTTTTGTCGTGATCTCTTTTTTATAGACATAAGGTCAGTTTTGACATTTTCTCTATGTTAGATCCTCACAACTTCTGTGTAATAGGCATTTGCCTAATTTGCTACTTCTTATATGATTTTGGGCTAATTCACTCTATTATATCCGCCAAAATCTAGTTTTTCATTTAATACAAAATCGGATCAAAAATTTATTTTAAATTTTCTAATAATCTATATTATTAAAACTGAAGTACATTTTAGATTTGTTTGGAAACAAGAATAACACTATACATCTGTATTGTTTGGAAACGTGGATAACATTTAAAAAAATTATAGCCTTTTAGCAATATAAAAAATTCGATTTGTAATCAATATTTCATCAAATATATTCTGTTACCATAACTCAAATACACGTAATAAATCTCACTTTTAAATATGGAAACAATAAAAGAATAACTAATAAATAGATTTTGACAAATATATGATACATCTGCAATGTAAATTTATAAAAAATATATAAAACACTTAAAACGGCAAAAAATATAAATTTATAAAACAAAAAAATTAATACCACAATTTAATTGCACTACAAAATGGTGAGGCATCTAAAATATAAAATATTCACATGAAAACTATAACAAAGGTCTCGGGTAGGATCCAAACTCAAACAAAGACCCGCAGATCCAAAAGAAATACCTTTAGGTAATTTTCTCCGAACCCGGATCCAAACTAAACCTATGTTTTGAGTCGGTTTCGGTTTGGTCTTTGGTCTGGATTAAATATTCAGGACTAAGAGAAAGTTATATAAAATGTACATATAAAATCTTATATAGACTACTTATAGAATATATAATTTTCAAAAATTCTTTTGCTCAATATAATATGACTTTATATTATAATATAATTTCAGAAAACCTGCGGTTCGAAAGAGCGGATCTAGTTTTTATTTTATTTGGAGAAGTAAGCAAGCGGCGGGGGAAGTTAAGTCGCTATCAAAATCTTCCGATCAAAATCTCATTCCCTTCTCTTATTCCTCTACTCAAACCCTAATTTACTCCCTCTACGACTCCTTTTGATTCGAAAGAGATGTAAGTCAATTTGGATCTCGATTTGTCCTTCCACACGCTTTATTTGTGATCTCGATCTGTTTTGATTTGATTTGATTTGATTTGATTTGATTTGGTACTTGTTTCAGGTCACAGGAGGAGAAAGCAATGGAAGCCATAAAAGACGCTTTGAGAGCTTTGCGGAAGCGCCATCTTCTGGAAGAAGGAGCTCATGGACCCGCCATTTCTGCGCTCTCTAAACCTATGATTTCTCAGGTACCTTGTTCTTTTTCTCCGCTGATTCTTCAGTTTTCTTGCGCCTTGTTTCGATTAATTTAGTTTCAAAATTCTCGTATAATTGATTGAATGACTAAGGTTCTTGAATATGATTTTTACACTAGTGAATGTTAAGTTCATTTGATTTTGTGAGTTAATCCTTTCTCTACTTTGCCTTTCCACGTTCATCTGTTCATTTGTTGAACAACTGCTTTAGTCCTTCTCCGAACTAAACAGAACGTTGATCCATTTCTCTCTTCTTTTAATCTTTTGAGACGTGTAAACTTATAATTATTTAGTTTCATTCTTTCTTGCTTCTACGTAAACAGTACGCCTCACAGCTCCGATTGCATCCTGGTTTTTTGGTTCGGCTTCCTATTAGATTGGTCCTTTGCTACCTTTATTTCCTGGAATATCTGAAACATATCCTGGTATGGTTCGTCTATATTCATGCAGGGATCTGAATGGAAGGAGAAAACAGAAAAGCTGGAGATAGAGCTACAGCAGTGTTACAAAGCGCAATCCCGATTGTCTGCGCTACTCGTGATAGAAGTAGCTGAATCCAGAACTTCAAAGGCTTCTTTACAAGACAAGGAGTTGTTGATTAATGACCTCGAGAAGGACTTATCCCAAACAAGGTCAGAATTGTTTTCTAGTGACTGTAAGGGATTATATTGTGCGGCTCTTAAAACTATGGTTGCATTTTAGGGAGGAGTGTACACGATTACAAGAAGAGTTAGAGGAAAAGACCAAGACGCTTGATTTACTTATTACCGAAAACAAGGAAGTCAGATCTCAGCTGGAGGAGATGACTAACAGAGCTCAAAAAGCAGAGTCTGAGAACAAAATGTTAATTGATCGGTGGATGTTACAGAAGATGCAGGATGCAGAACGTCTTAATGAGGTACTTGAAGACTTTATTTTTACCCACCCACTCTTCCTTGCCTTGATTTGATTGCTTTGGCTGAATTCTTTTTTTTTTTCCTTCTGACTTAGGCAAATGCTCTCTATGAAGAAATGCTAGCTAAGCTTAAGGCCAATGGTTTGGAAAATCTTGCTAGGCAGCAAGTTGATGGAATTGTCCGACGCAATGAAGATGGAACTGATCATTTTGTTGAGTCTACCATCCCGTCAACATGTGGCCACCGTATCCATGCTCACGAAGGTGGCTGTGGTTCGATACTCTTTCAATACAACTCTCGTACTCTGTTTACCGGTGGCCAAGCCGGACCAGTAAAAATGTGGGACACCAATAGTGGGTCTCTAATCAAAAGCTTAAACGGTTCCCTTGGGAATATACTTGATCTAGCCATAACCCACGACAATAAGTCCCTGATCGCAGCAAGCAGCTCTAACAATTTGTTTGTGTGGGACGTTAACTCTGGTAGGGTACGTCATACTCTCACAGGCCACACAGATAAAGTATGTGCTGTGGATGTGAGCAAGTTCTCCAGCCGACATGTTGTCAGTGCAGCTTATGACCGTACTATTAAACTCTGGGATTTGCAGAAAGGTTACTGTACAAACACAGTGCTCTTTACCAGTAACTGCAATGCGATCTGCTTAAGCATAGATGGGCTTACGGTATTCTCAGGCCACATGGATGGGAATCTGAGGTTGTGGGATATTCAAACTGGGAAACTTCTGTCTGAAGTAGCTGGACATTCTTCTGCTATAACCTCTGTATCATTGTCCCGGAATGGAAATATGATCTTGACGAGCGGGAGAGACAACGTGCATAATGTATTCGATACACGGACTTTGGAAATTTGCGGGACGTTGAGAGCATCAGGGAACAGATTGGCATCGAATTGGAGCCGGTCGTGTATAAGTCCAGATGATGAATACGTGGCTGCGGGATCTGCTGATGGAACGGTGCATGTCTGGTCTATCTCCAAAGGCAGTATAGTGAGCACTCTCAAGGAGCAAACATCTCCTATACTGTGTTGTTCTTGGAGTGGGATTGGGAAACCATTGGCATCGGCTGATAAAAACGGGTATGTCTGTACTTGGACATGATAGTTTGATTACTCAATACGTCTGTGTTTCCAAAAGGTGTGTTTATACTCTGGTCTGGTCGTCTTCGTCTGATGAAGTGTTTTTTTTTGTATATAATTGGTTTTTAATGTTCATTTGTTTCAAAAAGATATACAATAAACACCCAATGCAAGTTTGCTGGGCATTAGGCTCAAATGCATCGGATGCTGAATTTAGACTGCCTACATCTACTCTGGTTTTAGTTTTGTGAAACTCACAACTTCATTATATATTTTACAATCAAGTGGGGTGTTTCTGTAAAGCTAAGTAGTCAAAGTGTAAATATATATATATATATATATTATGTTCAAGACTTGAGTTAATGTCTAACGGTAGTTATCAATTCTTGACGATGAAAGAAGCTTCAAGTTTTAGAAACTTATGATGCCGCACAATATAAGCACGTTGCAAAGAACCCATAACATATATTATCAATAAGCTCGCTCCTAAGCTTCTCTAATATGGATATCCAAATGCTTCTTCTGCTTTTGTTTATACATTATTGTATACAATGAAATGTAATCGTTGTGATCATAAGAATCCTTATTGCAAGAAGAACTTTAATCTTCATGTTCCACCAAACGTATAACCTATATAGTTTGTTGACAAGTAAAGTCACCAAATCTCGTCATATTTTAAGGGGACAATTTAGTTTAGTCATCTCTTGCCCTCACGACTTAAGACATGATCAAGAAGCTCCTTTGGCAGCTCCTTGTTCGCCTGCAAAAGAGAATTTGGTTTAAAAAAATTTGGTTTAACACAAGCTAATGAGAGATTAAAGTGTTTTTTTTGCTTTACTTGGAAGTGCCTCATGTGAAGTATTGGTTCACACCCAACATCCGCAATGAGTTTTCCTTGTGGAGTTTGTCGTTTGAATCGCTCTGCTTTGAATCCTCCGATTACATTTTCCACATCAGGTAGATTTTGGCATACTTTCAAGAGCGAGTTAAGCGAATTCATCTGCATCATTCATCACAAAGGCTCTTTTTACCATTTCTATCAAATGAATGAAAATAACAAAGAGCAAGAACTGACCTTCATATATGGACATGAAGCACATCCACCATGAATAGAACAGCCTTCACCGCCTGCTACTCCTGGTACAATCGGTAACACCGCATCACCAACTTTAATGGAGCTTGGACCTTTTGGGGAAGTAGTTTTTGACATGGAGTCTGATGAAACCGGAAACACTACTTCAACCTTCACTTTCGAGTTAGCAGAAGAACCTAGCAAACTCCTGATCACCGCGACAATAGATGTTACCATTCCTGACTCTGTTCCTAGAACAAACTGGAGATGGTCATCGACATCTCGGTCAACTGCTTCCTGCACCTTCTTCTTGATGAAGTCTAGTATGTTTTGTGTGGATCCTACAACACCCATGTCTCTTTTCTTTGCTTCCATTGCTAATGAAAACATTTCACCTGGAACCTCGAGGTGTGCAGTAAGAAAGGCGTCACAGTACATGTACTTTATCCTCTCCACTACCTCGTGACCGAACAGGTGATGCACAATGCACGTTCCTTCCTGCAAAAAAGAATCATATAAGCAAGCCTGTCTTCTTACCCGAACAACAAAAAGGCAAAAGTTACCTGGAAATAGTGAAGACGAGGGAGCAATGATCTAATGGAGTCTAGATTGTGCTTAGGATGAATATTGGCGATCTCTTCATCCGTCATCAAAGTCATCTGCTGGAATAGCTTTACAATATTCGCTCCCATGTAAGTATCAGGACCGTACCAAACATTTAACTCGGGCATATCAGCAAACGCCTATTGCAGGAGACAAAGAGAGACTTTTAGAAGATTAAGATGAAGAAAAAGAAAAAAGAGAGTTTTAAAACAAACCTGGAGAATCGTCTGTACAACATTAGATGAAGTGCAAGTAATGGTAGGTACAAGCTCGTGAGCAAAAGCTTTTGTTTCCAGAGATGTATTGATATAAACAACATGCAATGAAGGAGGAGAAAGAGAAGCAGCTTCGAGATAGTTCAAATATGCAGGAGCAGAAGCAGCATCAGCTAGTGAACAACCAATGGTCTCATCTGACATTCTGTACACACCAACCTACAAACCAAATTTTATTTTATATAAGAAGCAATATAACAAGAAAAAAGAAAGAAAGATAAAAGAGATGTATAAACTTGTCTAACCTCTCCAAAACCAGCTTGATCAAGGATGGCACGCACATTTTCAGACATGAAATCAACACCAAGAACTGTTATGTACTGACATCCAGCTTTAGCCATCTTGACAGCTGCATCTGCCATGATAAGAGAATCAGATATATAGATATGTGGCCAATGCTTCTGAGCAGCAGTCAAGACCCCTTGCACTTCTGGATCCATATAGAAATGAGCAGACACTCCAATCTTCTTTTCCTTCAGCACCTTGACTAGTTGTTGAACCCGTGCCTCCTCCGGAAACAAATATTTCGCCTTCAAGTTAAACCAAACAACAAATCTTAGCAGATGAGGCGGAGCCTAGATAAAAGCTAGTTAACTAAACCACTGTAACATCAACACTATGTAGTTAAAACTCAAATCTTTTCCTTCCAAACCAAATATAAAACGGATCTAGCTAATCCAGAAGAGAAATGTGCAGTGACTTATAATACAATAACAAAAAAAAAAGATCTTTCTGTACTACAACATCGAACAAAAAAAAATACAACAAAACTGAGAATTTAAAGAAATAAAAGTCTCACCTGAGCTTCAGCGAAGCTACCTTTAGCCTCGATGCCATCAGAAGTCAACAACAGTGAAGGAAACGTCTCAAAGGTCGGAGCTTTTCCTTCCTTCTCCGCCACGAGCCGCCGTGTCTTCTTCTGCATGCTCACAAGAACGTTGTGCCACGTGTTAACCCTCGATCTCTCACCACCCAACAGTCCAACGTTAAGCTCAACCAAATCCTCAGTCTTCAATTCCATCACTTCTTCAGGGGTAGCAGAATCAAGCAACTGAATCAGACAGGAACACATCCCTTTGGACACATCTGAGTCACTGTCTGCCCAAAACCGCATCTTCCCGTCTTGACCTAACTCAGCGTCAAGCCAGACCCGAGCCGTGCAGCCCATGACCCGGTTAGATTCGGTCCGGGAGGAATCGGGCATCGGAGGGAGGAGACTCGCGTAACGTAGAACCCATTTGAGCCTATCGATTGGCTCTGCGAGGGATTTGAATTCTTTGACTAGTCTCTGGAGAACGAGCTCTGTGGTTTGCGAGGAAGAAGAAGAGGTAACGGCTGAGGTTGTGAATGGAGATGTGTTTAGGTGTTGTGAGGGAGATTGAAGACACTGGAAGGATCTATGGAGAGGATTAATGGCGTGAATCCTCCTTGGAGAGGCGAAATTCAGAAGGGTGGTTTTGAAATTAGGACTAGGGTTCCGAGAGAGGACACAAGAGGAAGAAGAAGTGGGTGTGACTGAGAGAGCTAACGCCATTAGAACACAAAAAACCTTGTGATTCTGAAAAAGAAACAAAAGCTCTCTCTTGAACCTTTGGCGATGAAGACGGTGTGAAGTAGGAGAGGGGATGGTGGGGAATAGGCCGGTGGGGAATCGATGCTTAGTGCAATATGAAAGGCGTTCCACTTCGAAAAAAGTTTTATTTTTATGCATCTATCTATCCTACTAAAATAAAATAAAGTCGTTGTTATAAAAAGAATCAAAATTTTATCGTATCGGAGAAATTTAATTAAGGACAAAATTTTATATCCGTAGAAAGAAATAACACTGATATAGAAAGAGAATTTCTTATTATAGAGAAGAGAAGTGTTTTAGGTGTGAATTATAAACGATCAAATATAGAAGTTAAAAAGTAGGATTTCACTGTGTAAATAGTGCAGCGGGCCCTACACCTTTTTATATTTTCAACGAAAGCGGCTGCTTTCATAACACTCCCCCTTGGGGACCGGTGTCACTATCCATTCTCGCTTAACGTCTTTGTTGCCTCGTTAAAAACCTTTCCAGAAAAACCCAATGGAAAAAACCATAGTAAGGTAAAAAGAGTACAACTACGTAAGCTCCCCCTCGAATGAGCAGTCATAGATCCTTCTGATGGCGCATTCCAATGTTGTGGACATGTTTTCTGAATACCGAGGTAGGTAGTGATTTTGTGAAGAGGTCGGCTGCATTGTCGCATGATCGAACATATCTTACTTCAATCTCTTTATTCTTCTCGAGCTCTTGCGTGTATGAGAAAAACTTCGGAGGTATATGTTTGGTTCTATCGCTTTTGATATATTCTTCCTTCGTTTGAGCAACACATGCCGCGTTATCTTCATATAGAATAGTTGGCTCCGTATTTTCGTCAATCCCACTGCTTGAACAGATGTGTCGGCTTATTGATCTTAGCCATACACATTCTCTACTTGCTTCATGAAGTGCAATGATCTCAGCGTGATTTGAAGAAGTAGCAACAAGTGTCTGCTTCTGAGAACGCCAAGATATGGCAGTGCCTCCAATTGTAAAAACATATCCTGTCTGGGATCGAGCTTTGTGTGGATCTGACAAATAACCTGCATCTGCAAAACCAATCATTTGACCTTTGAACTTTTAGGATAAAACAAGCCTAAATCAGTTGTTCCTTGAAGGTAACGAAAGACATGTTTAATTCCATTCCAATGTCTTCGCGTAGGAGACGAACTGAATCTCGCTAAAAGATTAATGGCAAAAGATATGTCAGGTCGAGTACAATTTGCAAGATACATAAGAGCTCCAATTGCACTTAAATATGGAGTTTCAGGACCAAGTATTTCTTCATTCTCCTCAGATGGTCGAAACGGATCATTTTCAACATTAAGTGATCTAACGACCATCGGGGTGCTAAGAGGAGTTGCTTTATCCATGTTAAAGCGTTTCAATACTCGTTTGGTATATGTAGACTGGTGTACAAATATACCCTTTTGAGAATGCTCAATTTGTAATCCTAGACAATATTTTGTCTGCCCGAGATCTTTCATCTCAAATTCTCCTTTCAGATAGTTTGATGCCTTTTGGATTTCGTTTTGAGTTCCAATAATATTAAGATCATCAACGTACACAGCGATTATCACAAATCCGGATGTTGTTTTCTTTATGAAAACACAAGGGCATATAGGATCATTCGTGTATCCTTCTTTTGTTAAGTGTTCGCTAAGACGATTATACCACATTCGTTCGGATTGTTTTAACCCATATAATGATCTTTGCAATTTTATTGCACATAACTCTTTAGGTTTGGAATTTAACGTTTCTGACATTTTAAATCCATCTGGGATTCTCATATAGATATCAATATCTAATAATCCATATAAATATGCCGTAACGACATCCATGAGACGCATTTCTAAATTTTCATTGGCCGCTAGGCTCATCAGGAATCTAAATGTGATTGCGTCCATAACAGGAGAATAAGTTTCCTCATAATCAATTTCTGGCCTTTGAGAGAAACCTTGGGCTACGAGACGAGCTTTGTATCTTGTAATCTCGTTTTTCTCATTTCTTTTTCGGACAAACACCCATTTGTACCCAACAGGTTTTACATCTTTGGGTGTGAGCACAATAGGTCCGAATACATTTCGTTTGTTAAGCGAATCTAGTTCGACTTGAATCGCATCTTTCCATTTTATCCAGCCATGTCTCTTTTGACATTCATATACAGACTTTGGTTCTGGATCTTCGTTTTCTTCATTAATTTCCTTTGCTAAAAGGTATGAGAAAACGTCATCAATATCATCCATCTCATTTCGTTTCCATATCTTTCCATTATGGATGTAATTGATAGAAATCTCGTGATTTCCTTCAGATTCATGATGCTCTATATTGTCGTTAGATTCACAATTCGCTTCTTCCAAAATATTTTCCGCTATTTTGGGAGTATCATGCTTTTCACATTCCTTACGTTTTCTAGGAAGTTTATCCTTTGAACCAATAGGTCTACCGCGCTTTAAACGTGTTCCTGATTCACGCGTCTCAACTGCCGTTCCACCGTTTTGTGGTATTTCAATACGAGCAGGAGTATTTGCAGCGGGTATATGTGATTTAGTTACCATTTTGGTATCAGCAAATGCATCAGGTAGCTGATTTGCTATATTTTGTAAATGCATGATACGTCGAACTTCTAGTTCTGACTGTTTCGTAGGAGGATCAAGGTGTAATAACGATGGTACACTCCATTTGATTTCTTTTCCTATTTGCTTATTGTCTCCCCCTAGAGTTGGGAATTCTTTCTCGTTGAAATGACAATCGGCAAATCGTGCCGTCAACATGTCACCAGTTTGCGGTTCTAGGTATCGTATAATTGATGGAGAGTCACAACCAACATATATCCCTAACCTCCTTTGGGGTCCCATCTTTGTACGTTGGGGATGTACAATTGGCACATATACAGCACAACCAAAAATTCTTAAATGAGAAATATTTGGTTCTCGTCCAAATGCTACTATATTGGGGAGTATTTGTGATATGCACTTGGTCTCACCCGAATCAGTGCTTCTTCATGCAAAATAGCATGTCCCCACACGGAAGTTGAGAGTTTAGATTTCATGATCAATGGTCTCGCAATCAGTTGCAGACGTTTAATTAATGATTCAGCCAAACCATTTTGTGTATGAACATGAGCGACAGGGTGTTCAACATCAATTCCAGTTACCATACAATAATCATTGAATGCTTGAGAGGTAAATTCACCAGCGTTGTCCAGTCTAACTCTCTTTATCGGATAATCAGGAAACTGAGCTCTTAGTTTGATTATCTGAGATAAAAATCTCGCAAATGCCAAATTTCGAGAGGACAATAGACAAATATGTGACCATCTACTCGACGCGTCGATCATTACCATAAAATAATAGAATGGTCCACAAGGTGGATGTATAGGTCCACAAATATCGCCTTGAATTCGTTCAAGGAACTTTGGTAACTCTTTCTCTATTTTGGTTGGCGATGGTCTTATAATCAACTTTCCAAGAGAACACGCAATACATGTCATTTTATTCCCTTGATAAACTTCTTGGGGTTTCAGTGAATGACCATGTGAGTTCTCGATGATTTTTCGTATCATTGTAGTGCCTGGATGACCAAGACGATCATGCCATAGTGTAAAATCATCAGAATTTTCCTTAATCACCAAATGTGATTCAAGGGCACTTATATATGTATGATGCAGACCAGAAGAGAGTTTTGGTAATTTTTCCAATACCTTTTGTTTTCCTGATTTCTCAAGAGTAATATACATATACTTCTTTCCATCCTCAGTTGCAGACTGAGTATCAAATCCTTGAAGATATATGTCTTTAAAACTCAACAAATTCCTTTTAGAATTTGGAGAAAATAGTGCATTATTTATCGAGAATTTTGTCCCATTAGGTAAGTTGAAATGAGCTTTACCAATCCCTTCAATCAAGTCTGCAGGACCCGATATTGTGTTAACAGTGATATTTGTCGGTTTTAGTTCAGAAAAATATTTTCTGTGTTTCAGAATAGTGTGCGTTGTTCCACTATCTGGTATACAAATATCTTTAGTATTGATCTTGGTTGATGTTCCATTTGTAATGTCCATTTCTGAGACAAACATGAGATAATATTATTCATAAAATGTTATACATCATTAGGAAACATTAAACACACAATAATTGTACATAAGAAGGTGAAAAACACACAATAATTATACATTAATCTTCCACAAACAACAATTATTTATGGTATAATTGTGGAATTTCAAGAGTCACATGATGGGCACTTAAGCATCCGTGATAGCGGTCTCTTCGAAATCATTCACAAAGTCAGACGCATCGAGGTGCGTTGTACCCTGAGAGTGTTCCGCAAAGTTTATTTTTTTTTCTTTCCCTTTGACGGACTCCTTGTATAGAGCGCAAAGGTGTGCAGGGGTACGACATAAACGAGACCAGTGTCCCTTAGTACCGCCTCAGAAACAAGCTTCTTCTCGCTTCTGGGAGGTATTTCCTTGGTGTTCTTTTTCCTTAGGGGTTTGTTCAGAGCGGACCCACTGGAATGACTTCCTATCTTTTGGATTGTACTTTCGTCGTCGTCCACGGTAGTTTTGACGACCGCGAGCCCGAAAGGTATTATTTTCCTTTAGTGGTTTCTTCGCATCTAATGCGTTTGCTTCAGGAAACGGTTTAGAACCAGTTGGACGGGTCATGTGATTCTTGATCAGAAGCTCGTTGTTCTTTTCTGCTATGAGAAGAGCTACAATCAATTCCAAAAATTTGGTATATCCCCGCAACCTGTACTGTTGTTGCAGGGTGATGTGGCTCTTGTGGAATGTGGTGTATGCCTTCTCAAACATTTGAGATTCGGTGATCGTTTCACCACAGTATCTCAATTTAGCCACAATTCCTAACACAACAGAATTGTAATTCATCACTTTGTCGAAATCTTGGAATCTCAGACTCTGCCATTCATCCCGAGCAAGTGGAAGTGTTATGTCTTTCTGATGATCAAAACGATCTTTCAGAGACTTCCATAGCTCTTTAGGGTCTCTCATGTTGGCATAGTCATAAATAATACTTTCATCAAGGTGTCTTCTAAGGAAGATCACCGATTTAGCCTTTTCTTGAGACGTTGAATTATTATTCTCTTTAACGGTTTGGGATAGACCAAGAGATTCATGATGAAGTTCAACATTTGTAACCCATGAAATGTAGTTGGTACCAGTGATGTCTAAAGCTGGAAATTGGAGCTTCTCTATGTTTTCCATTTGTATTTCTAAGACACAAAATAAAAATTATTAGAATATTATTAATATTAAAAGAAACCGTTTACATTAATCATGCAAGCAATTACAAGGAGAAGCAACGCATAGAAAAGTAAACCGACATTAAGCATAAATTCTCCAGAAGCAAATTCTCCAACAAAAAGACCATACATAGAAGCAAAAATAAAAATTGCACATAAGACCAAAAATCCGCGAATCATCTTTCTTGAAATGAAAAAAAATCGGAGGAGAGCGATTTGAAATATTTTGAGAGAAGATGAAATGTTTTGGATGATAAAATGGAGTGAAAATGATTTGTATTTATAGATGGAAATCACTGTTCATGACCATTTGAGAAAGGAAAAATTTTGGAAAAATTTTCTTTGTGACCGTTGGTGTTAAATCGAGTGCACCAAAAATCAGTCTGAAAATATTGTATTAAACAGTCAATCAAATCTATAAAATTTCATAAAAATTAATAAAAGTAAAGAATTATGGAAATGAAATATTTATGTTATGACAATAAATCGTGCGACGGCTCAGCCGGTCAATGCAGAGTAATAAATAAATTATACGGCGGCTCGGCCGACCAATTAATAATAAACAGAATATAAGGCGGCTCGGCCGACCAATAAATAATAAACAGAATATAACGCGGCTCGGCCGACCAATAAATTAATTAAATTACTAAAAAATAATATAGACGGTATTCCGGCCATTATAACATGATATAAATAATAGTAGAGGCGGTATACCGACCATTATAGCAGGGTATAAATGATACAAATAAATTTTACCAAATTGAAGAACGATCGTGCTGATAACGTGTTATAAAAAGAATCAGAATTTTATTGTATCGCAGAAATTTAAATAAGGGCAAAATTTTATACCCGTAGAAAGAAATAACACTGATATAGAAAGATATTTTCTTATTTGAGAGAAGAGAAGTGTTTTAGGTGTGAATTATAAACGATCGGAATCGATCGTTTATATAGAAGTTAAAAAGTAGGATTTCACTGTGTAAATAGTGCAGCGGGCCCCACATCTTTTTATATTTTCAACGAAAGCGGCTGCTTTCATAACAGGCATCACTTTTTTCATCTGTAATTATTTGATTTGGACTATTCATAAAAAATATCTTTTTTTTTCTTATGTAGACGCTGTAAACCAAGGTGTTAACTCTGCATTTGCATCGACGAAAGACGGTTGTTTCCTAGCACTGCGTGCCAAGCTATCCGCCCTTATGTTTTCCGTCTTAGGTACATGACGATATCTGAGTTGGTGAAGCTTCTTCTCAAGAGCATAATGTCTTCCAGGTAGCTTTCAAATGCTGGTTATTCCTCTGGTTCCGAAACCATCTTCACCAGTTGAGAACAATCTATTGCAAACGTTACCCGAAACTGTCTTAAATTCTTCATGCATTCCATTGCCCAAATCAAAGCCTCCGTCTCCGCATGAAGGGGTGAGAGACTTGCCCTTACATTCCTTGCTCCTAACAAACCCTCAAACCCCGGTAGTGTACTGAACCAGCCTTGTCCTGAAAATAAGTCCTTATCTTTCCAAGAACCATCTGTGAAGCACCATCTTCCTATAGTTCCTACATTAGGTCTGGTCGGTACTACATTTACCTCCATGGGGTTATTGGTAACATGTACCTCAGCCCAAAGTGTTGATTCCAATGCTGCTAAGTTAAGTGTTTCCCTCGGATCAATATCAATGTTACTGAAAACTTTATTATTCCGACCCTTCCAAATGTACCATAGTATCCATGCGAACTGATGGTCCTCCATTTTTGATTTAACTCTCCAGAACAGATGATCCATATTAGCAAACAAAGAGCCAATAGGAAAAAGACTTGGATTCGATGGGATCTTAGATAGTGCCCACACTTGACGTGTCGGAGACCATTCAAAGAACACAGGATTTATTGATTCCTCCGAATCTCCACACCGTGCACAACATGTATCTCCATGTATTCGTCTCGCTTTTAGATTTTTTGTTACCGCTATACAACCTGTCAATAACTGCCATAAGAAATGTCTTAACTTCGGAGGACACTTCACTTTCCAGCAGAAAGCTTTGAGAATATCTACATTGGGTCCATAAAAATCTGGCGTTTTTTCCTTGTCAGGGTATATTCTTTCTACTTGATACCCTGATTGTACCGTATACTTCCCATTATTGGTGAAGTGCCATCTATCCCTATCTTCCATTTGATTTCTACTCAAAGGAATACGTTCAATCATCTTTGCATTGTGTGGTTCCACCAAAGTCCTAATTGCCTGTAGATTCCATGTTCGGGATTCCTGGTTAATGAAAGAATCCACTGTGAGGTCCGAGTAACTGTTATGAAGGTTTTTGTTAGCTGGTCTCGGGCGAGTGGATGGGATCCAGGGATCATTCCATACTGAAATAGATGATCCTGTTCCAACCCTTTTGATTTGTCCTTTACAAACCAGAGATCTAGCAGAGATAATACTCCTCCAGCCATATGACGGGGAATATGAGCGAATCGGTTCTAGGGGTGAAGCATTCCTGTAATACCGTCCTTTGAAAACTCGAGAGAAAATGGCATCTGGCTTATCGATCAGCCTCCACAGCTGCTTTCCAAGCATCGCCGTATTAAAATCAGTCAAGTCCTTGAATCCTAGCTCACCATTCCTTATGTTCGCATAATTTATCCCATGATTGCCAGTGCATTCCTCTTGTGCTTTCACCTGGACTCCACCAAAACTGAGCTACCGCACTCGTTAATTTCTTTACTGTTGCTTTCGGTAACCGATACACAGACATCACATGATTTGACAGAGCCGTAATTACTGATTTAATAATCACCTCTTTTCCTCCCTTGGTGAAAAATCTAAACGTCCATCCACTCACCCTATTATTTAGACGCTCTTGTACAAAGCCAAACACTTGTACCTTAGATCCTCCTAGACTTTCTGGCAGTCCTAAATAAGATCTCATCCCGCCTAGGTTCTGAATTCCCAAAATATCTCTCAACTCTTGGCGACTGGTTTCCTCAATATTATGTCCAAATTGAATTGATGATTTCTGAAAGTTAATTTGTTGTCCTGAAACAACCTCATAGTCCTTTAGTATCCTGAGAATAGTTTGACACTCTTCTTTTTTTGCCTTACAAAAGAAAAGACTATCATCTGCAAATAGCAAATGAGAAATTGCCGGACACGCTCTTGCTACCTTCATACCAGTTAACTGTTTTCCCCCCTCCGCTTTTTTTATATTTGCAATTAAAGCCTCAGTACACATAATAAATAAATAAGGTGATAAGGGATCCCCTTGACGTAATCCCCGCTGAGGAGTTATAAGGCCTCTTGGCTGTCCATTGATAAGTACCCTATATTGAACTGAAGATATACACCCTCGCATTAATTTAACCCAATGTGGATCAAATCCCATTTTTTGTAGGAGAGCTTCAATAAAATTCCACTCTATCCGATCATATGCCTTATTCATATCCGTTTTAATTGCCATAAACTTATTTTGACAAGACTTATTAGTTCGCAAACCATGAAACATTTTCTGCGCAATAAGAATATTATATGATATTAACCTTCCTGCCACAAAGGATGATTGCGTTTCCGAAATTAGACGGGGAAGACAACTTTTCAACCTTTGACACAAAACTTTCGAGATAATCTTATAACCAACGTTACATAAGCTAATCGGCCTGAGTTCCGTCATCCTTGTAGGTCTCTCTATTTTTACGATCATACAAATGTTAGTTATATTTAACCGTGGGTCCATTTCACCTGTGACCAAGAAATTATTCACCAACTCAATCACATCCTTTTTAACGACACTCCAGGAATGCTGGAAAAATATAGCAGTCATTCCATCCGGGCCCGACGCTTTCTCTGGATGCATCATGAATAACGCTTGTCAAGCCTCTTCCTCTGTTGCTAATCGCAGTAACATTTGATTCGTCTGGGGAGAAATTTATTGTCCTATCTCCTCCAGAAAATTATCAAACTCTGTTGGATTAGTCGTACTGAATAAATCATCAAAATAATCTACCGCCACCATCTCAACTTCAGTCTCCTCTGTGACCCAATTACCTGCTTCATCATGGAGCCCTACTATTATATTTCTGATCCGACGTTGCTTTGTTAAAACATGGTAAAACTTTGTATTAAGGTCCCTAGATGAATACCACATATTTCGACTCTTCTGATGCCAATATTCCTCCTCATCCTTGTAAGCTTCTTGTAATTTCCAGGAAATCTCTATAATATCCTCTTGTGATCTATTGTTATCTGTTTGTACTTCTTCCAGTGCTTGTTGGAAATTCAGAATTTTGTCCTTCTCATAAGGTTGATTGTCTTTCCGCCATGACGAAATTTCACGACGGCAATTATTAATTTTTGTAATGAAATCCTCTGATTGACCTTTCTGGTTCTCTGTCCACCCCAATACAATTGATTCCATTAGTCCCTCTTGGCCTATCCATCTCTTATCAAACCTGAACTGTCCCCTTTTTTTCCTTGATACTTGATCCTCCAAGAAAGCAATCACAGGTCGATGGTCCGATCCCACCAGTCTCAAGTATTCTGTATAAGAACATGGAAAAAGTGTATGTCATTCCTCATTAGCCAAAGCTCTATCCAGTTGACATCTTACCGTTACTGCTCTTTTCCCTTTACCTCTCTTTCCTTGCCACGACATTTTATTACCTCGAGCCGAGAATTCTAGTACACCACTATTCCTTATCATATTGTTAAAAGGAATAAAGGAAGCCGCACACCTTAGAGATCCCCCATCCTTTTCATGATTCCCAGTGATCTCATTTAAGTCTCCTATAATAAACCAGGGCTCCGAGCGTGATAATCCATACTGAGTTAATCTCTCCCACACCTGTTCTCTTAATTTTTGAACCGGCTCTCCATAGACAAAAGTAAGGAAAACTTGTTTCCCTTTAACCACCGCCTCAACATCTATCTTTCTATTGCTAGAATATAGAATCCTAACTTGGTACTCATTATTGTAAAAAAGAGCTAGACTGCCACTTCTCCCATTTGGATCCACCGTAACTAGGCTATCGTAACCAAAGTGTGATTGGAACCTTTGAACAAATTCAAATTCCTGTTTCGTTTCCGATAAAAACAAAAATTCTGGTTTATGTTTATGCCATGTCTCCCGAAGATAACTTATGGTCCAATGACTTCCAAGACCTATGCAATTCTAACTTAATATTTTCATATAAAATAATATTTACATTGCTCAGTCGAGCTTGTAGATGGTTTAAAGATACCCCACAGTTTGATCACAAATTCCCAAAACCGCCATACCACCACTACTATCAAAGATACAACAAACCCTTGATGATCACTTGTAATCGTCATCTTATATCCATACAACAGTCTAACCAATACATTATGTACAAGCGTTCTGAAACTCAAATAGTATACTTTCCTTTTCATTCCCACTAGCCCATTATCTCTACTATATAAAAAGAACTAATTTAAAGGTTCCTAAGCTATGCCATCTAGGATAAAATATTCCCACCCAATCAAACTTACACCTCATCATAATTTGCCATGTAACCTTCTTAATTGCCGACAATTGAGACAATATTGGACGTCTATTTTAATACTCACATGGCTTTTAAACTATACATGATTTTTATGTTGCAGTGACCCATGATGAAACCCAAAATATATGCTAACTGAACCACCGTTTAAACTTTTGGACTTCATCTTCTTTGTTTCTTTATGTGGTTCCCTTACGTTTACACCTTCTGCTATTTCATCCTTAAATCCCCTTCGGTTACTCTAACATCTAATGTCATGCAGTCCTTTCCAATCCCTCTACTTTACTCTTTTATAAATAACTACATTTACAATTCTTCACCTTGACCTAAATCACCTAGGGGGTGGGCTAGAGTTCCTTGTGATTGATTTGATGAACAGGTATGAGATAAGCTTCCTTAACATAATCTTTTGCTTAGTCAGAATTACTTATTCTACTACAGAGTACTGTCATACAGGGTTTCATATCGCCTAATTGTGTTGTCCGTTACCCAAGTAACCTCAACCGTGGAGCCACCTCCAATATATTCTATCTTATGAGAGTGTATCATCGTCAATCAGGTCCGATAAAGTTTCAGTTTTTTTTCAAACTTAGTTATCTTTATTATTGCTAATCCAAATCGAAGAGAATTCTCTTTGTGGCGATTGTATACAGTGCTTGCATTTCGTATCTTGTTATTCCTCCTCTTCTGGTACGTTTCTCCTTCAATTCAATTTCTCAAAAGATGTTTATTTTTATTTTTTAAATGTAGTTTCTTTCTCTGTTGGGAATGTTGAGTAGAATATAACCTTTCTTACATTTTAACAGAAATCCTTTTGGTTAACCCTCGCAAGCCGTGAACCTCCCTCCAGATTGGAATTGGATGATGATGCAAGCATGAAGGTATATGGCTGGTTACCAAAAGCTCTCTCAAAAACACCTTTCCTTCATAGAGAGATCAGAGAACACTGACTGATCTGATCGTGGAAATCTCTTTGCAGCCTTGGAGCGTTCTGGCCATATGATATCATCAGAAACTACATCGTATTGATCTTGAGAAACTTCAGTTCGTTGGAGACTCTCTCAAGATTGAGACAAGAGAACATGTGGTAATACTTATATTAAATTTAAGAAACTGAAAGAAAATATATGTTTTCGTGTCAGAGTCGTAAAGAGTGCTGGACTATTAGGGCGTATACTCAACCTAGAATACATTGTCTTGGTAGGCACGCCAGAGGAATCCGTGGCTCCTTTCTTCGAAACTTCGATAAGCTTGGATTTTCTGAACACTTTTCCATAATCATCTTACTGCTGAATAAGCTGGAGAGATGCATCCTCCTTATAGATTTTATTTATGTATAGATTGTATTGTGTTCCAAAAAAAATGTGTGTAGATTGTATTATATGTATTTATATTTTTATGTGAAAAATTGTTGAAGTTCATATTATCATATATCTATTTAAATTGTTTGTTCCGTAGTTTTGCGTATACGTCTTTGGTTGATTAAAATTCACATGTAATAATATTGAATATATGTCTCGTGCAGATTGTTATTTAGGAAAAAGTTGAAAATGCTATTTTGAATATGAAATAATCTAAGATTTTTTTTTTTTGGAAATGCTCTTTTTGAATATGGAATAATTAAGATATATATATATATATATATATATATATATATATATATATATTTTAACATAATACAAGATGGTTAAAAAAATTATTGAGGAAACGAAAATATATTATAAAATATATTTGAAGTTACTTAAAGAGTATATATATTGATTAACATCAGATCGAAGATTATATTTTTATGAAAACATCGCAGGATTATGTGTAACACAATATATTATCTGAGATTAGTCATATTTGAGGAGGTTGCTAAAGAATTCTATGCTCGAAAATTAAAAATTAACAAAAATATCACTTAATTTATCAAAACAAAAAGTTATGTAACATGTACATAAAAGAAATATTGAAATATATTGTTTGTTTGCTTTTGAACATGTAAAAACAACAAATAACTTTATCATGGCAAATGCAATTTTTTTTATCTGTTTCATAATTTAAGGTAGGGCTGTTCAATATGGTAAAACCGTACCGAACCGAACCGAACCGAACCGAAATAGACAATATGGTTTGGTTTATAACCGATTTAAATCGAATAAACCGAAGAAAACCAATCAAAAATAGAAACATGTAAATATATATATATATATAACAACGCATGATTATATAAGTTAAATTTTTACTAATAACTATTAACATATTTTTTACAGTAATAAAGAAACCCTATTTTGCAATACTTAAACTATAATTAAGTAACAATCATCACAACCAAGGCTTCTTATTTTCTTAGTCTTATTTTTTGATTTGTTTTCTTTATTTTAGCATTGATTAAATTGAAGTAAAGATTATTAATTTGATGGACAGAAAATTTTCACAGTTTTTTCTTATCTATAAATTAACAGAGTTTCGTGTTCAATCGAAGAAACATGACTTTGAAGAACACTAAATATGGAAGAATAGAAAAATAATTATTTTGTGCTTCTGTTTTTTTTCAAAATTTTGAGATTTGATTTTAATTCTAGATTTGATTCTTTTATTAGATGGTAGAAGCGTTTTTCTATTTTTTGTTCTTTTATTTAAACATATAATATTTTTAATAAATGATTGTGTTGACAACATGTCTCTAAAATTCATATAATATAATCCTAAACTAAATAGTTATGTTTTTTGGTATAAACCGAATAAACTAAAAATCGACGGTATATAGACCGAACCGAACCAAAGTAAATATAGATTTAGAATGGTAGTTGTAATTTACTAACCGAAATACCGAAAAACCAAAAAAATCGAACCGAAACCAAACCGATATCCGGATTGAACACCCCTAAGGTAACTATTGTTCGCCTAATACATGAAAGTACTTCTATTTGGACACCGTCATTAACATCATTAAAAGCTTCGGAAGAGAACAAACTGAAATTTCATAACAAAGTCAGTTGTTAACTTTTAGTGTCAACTGCTAATTAAGCTCTCAATAACAACATTTCAACAATAAACAGCTCATGTGTTTTCATTTATAATATGATGAATGATCAAAAAAATTATGCTAAGTGTGGCTTATTCCATAATTTATGATATAAAAATATTAAAATAATTTCTAAGATATTATGTACCAATTTTCCGCGCGGACAACGACCTAGTAGTCATAAAATCGCTTCAATCTCTTCCATTTAGCAATAAGAGGCTCGTGTAAATAGCATAACAAACCCATCACCTTTACAGATCCATTAACCTCTTGATATATAATGTTAAAGCTTGGTATTCCATATTCCATAACGTACCAAATGCTCCTCATTTTCCATATTAAATATATACATGTATAGTTAAAAAAAAATGATGCCCTCATTATCTATTAATCCCCTATATATTAAAGGAGAAGCATTTTTAAAATTTACCTTAAAAATTTATTGGCAAAGAATGTGACGTGGTGACGTGGCTTTACGAGAAGTTTTTATTTAGTAAAACGCTTAGGTGTCACGCAGAGAACATTTCTCACCAAAACTGTGAATTTAATGCGTTCACACTAACATTCCTTTAAAAAAACTTCATACCATCTATACTTTTCTCGACGAACACTTTTACGTGATAAACCTTCAGCTTCAAGTTCGATTAGTTGATTTATTAATCCTCTCAATATAATCATAGCATCAATAAAGATTCATTATTCCTCTATACGTTTCTGTTAAAAACGGTAACCCATCTGATCTATCGCCATTAAGTCGACAGATCCGTAGAGACGACAAAGCGATGAAACTTTAGTACGATGCCAAGTGTTAATGAAAGAACCCTTTTCTCCATACCTACTTTCATGAATTTAGCAGAGCACTCACATTCTTGAGAACCGCCTCTCATTGCTGAAAGAGGACGTCGAAAATCTATTTCTAGATAAATGTGTTGTACTCGGTTTTGTTACGGCTAGATGAGGCAATCTCTGATTCGAGGAGACTGAATCACTGTAAATCGTCTCGGCTTAGGGTATTAGTCTTCTAGAACAAGAAATATAAGCATGTGAGTGTCACCACCTTCACCGCCATGAGAGCTCTGCATTAGACAACCTTGAAGATGAGAAGAAACTTCCAGGAACGAACCACCAGCAAGTCTCACGTGTTGCTCGCATCTGGAACAACCTTTACAATTCAGAGGGTCAAATAACCTTCGATTTATTTTATTATGCAACTATGTTTTCTGAATTTAAAGGAGCTATACTTTTTTTTTTATTTCATACAGTTATTGTTTTGCTTATAATATGTTATTGATCCACCTTTTTCGATTTTATGTGTTAAACCCCTAAGTCCATAACTACTACAATGTAATAGGCAAAATATAAAAAAAAAATATTTTCCAAAGCTTCTTTTCAAACTTGCAAACACCATATATTAAATTTTAATATTAGTGAACCCATTATAAAAAGTCTTTAGCTTCATCTCTAATAACAATCATACATTTAGTTCTATCTAGCTATCGCTTAAAGTATACCTTATAGTATACATAATCATAATATATAATTTCAACATTAATATAAACATCTTATCCCGCGCAAAGCGCGGGTTACTATCTAGTTGCTGATTAATCAATAGGTGTACCCCATAATTCATCTCATATACCAAATGAACCTCTTTGATAAAACAAGCGCCATATCACAGAGAGTCATTTACATTTTTGACACACCACCTTACGCCTTTCCACTTCGAACCTCTTATTCTTTTTAGTAACCATAAGTATACCAGAATCCCGACCTCCTGCCAACTGAACCTTACAGACATATATACGAACCAACCCATCACCCACCAAAGAAAACAACAGTCTTTATTCACATCCAGTACTTCCCATAAGACTCCAAGAACTTCCATGTTTCCAAAACCCGAAGATACCGTGTAGAAAAAATCGTCAAGACACCACAAACTCAAGAAACCATTCTTATTCCAAATCATAATAAAAACCGACAAGCACAATTCAAACACTGTTGCCCCCCTCCCCGTAAAACCAAATAAAACTCCAAAAGAAAGAAAATTTATTAAAACAAATAAAAAACCCTCCCCATAAACCAGATCTCGGCGTAATCTCACTATGAATGAGGTTTGATCCATAAGCTTAGAACTTTAAATGAGCCGGCATCGAGTTTGATGGACCCTTTCGTCATGGATACAGTAACAAATTGATAAAAAATATCAAATTTTACATAAGTTCATTATTATATGACGGTAACAACATTAAATCATTTGGAGTTCGCCCTATTCCCTTTTCTCTCCCAAACAGCTGCCAGTAAAAGTTCGAGCTGTTTGATGATTTGCTTCTCCGGCGGTTGGCCTCTGCGCCTCCGTCCGGTGAGGCTCCCTCTCCTTTCTTCCTTTATCGGCTTTTTTCTCTGTTTGCTCAGTTTTAGCAGGGAAGATGAGAGGTCATGGGTTTGAGACATACTTCCCGGTGATAGTTGCGGCGGATCTCTCCGGTATAGACGTGTGGCGTACTTGGCGTCTCTCCGACGGTTTCAATGCCTCTGTCGGTCTCATCTCTTGTCCTCTTTGGGAATGAGATGGTGACATCGTTAGTCCCCTCTGCTCTTTCACGGTGGATGAGGGTTTGAGGACTACTTTCACAACCAGTCAGATGCAGTTGAAAGGGCTTGCGGTTTCACCTCGGGTAGGTGGCATATGTCTCCGATGTGTGTTGCTTCTCCTTCACAGGTGCGGCTTGGACGGAAGTCTTGGGTTTGGGCTCCTCCAGCGAGAGCTCTCACCGGCGACGGCTGGTGGTGGTGCTTCAACGAGGGTGGATTTCAGAGATCTGCCTTTGGTGTTTGCTCTCTGGGCCTTCTCAGATCTGTAGGTTCCGGTGTGGCTCCTTCCGCCTCTTGTGTTGTATGTGTTCTTTTCGGCTAGGTTTCATAGGTACCTTCTGGTATGGTTCATCTTCGACTTTGATTTGTTCCGTTCAAGCGCTGGTGGTGACAGTGTAGAATAGAGGCTGCGATTTAGCTTTGGCGACTCTGTTGCATCTGTGGGAGATGATTCTCGAGGCTACTATAGCTTGAGGATGTGGTTGGAGGCGGCTTCTCGAACTGCCCATGCTCCCGTGCCGCCGGATGTAACTTGTTGTTTGAAGTTGTCTCGTTTTTGTGTTAGTCTTCGGAGAAGCTGTAGGCTCTATCCGCGTTCGAGGTTTTGAGGGCGGCCTTGAGTGGTGATGCTCGTGGCAACGACGATGAGGACTCAAGATCTTAGGATCTGTGGCAACAACACAAATGTCCGAGCTTTAAGTTTGGAATTGGTGTTTCTAGATGTTGGATCTTCTAGGTTGCTTAGATTGTTCTTGTTGATTGTGGCCATCTTTTGGGTTCTGTTGTTTCTTAGCCTTAGTTTTAGATTTTAATTACTCTGATTTCTTTGTTTCCTCTGTAATTACTGTCAAAAAATTAGTATAAAATTTAACATTTTACCAAAAAAAAAAGTTCATTATTACATATTTTAATATCTTTATATTTTTAGAGGCCCATCTTTTTATTTGAAATACAAATGAATATATTTAAAATGTTCTAACAAAATCTTTTAAAATTCTTTTTAGAATCTTTTCAAATTTACTTTCAAAAATTAGTTAATTTTAATTTAAATTATCATAAAATATAACTAGATATTAAAATTGAATTTAGTTTTGATTTATAAACGGAAATTAAAAATTAAAATATTTTTAATTATATTCAACCATAATAAAAAAATGAAAACATTTTACTAAAAATATTTTGTTAGAAATAAATATTTATTTTAATTTTTTGAAATATATGTATCTATTCTATTAAAATAAAAGTCATGAATTTTTTTATGTATGATATTTTTATTTAGACCATCATTTCATTTTTTTATTAAATGTATATCTTTAATGCTAATAATATATAGTTTTTTTAGCTACTTTAGTCATAATATCTTTTCATATATTTTAATATATATATATATATATATATATATATATATATATAAATTCTTACAAATTTGTTGAAAAAGATTATAACAAGATCTTAATTGTTAAAAATTGAATAAAAATATTTTCACTATTTTTATAATTATTAATGAAATGTTATTATACATTAATATATATTCAGCTATATTTAATCAAATGAAAAGAGTACCATTATATCGAACTAAAACAAAGCCATTATATCAAACTAAATATTATAAATTATTTTAAATTGATAAGTTAATATATTTTATTTTAATAAATAAAAAATATTTATGCTAAAAATACAATATGTTGGTAAAATGGGTTACCATTAGTAAACTATATAATACATGTATAAAAAGTTGAATTATCTAAATTTTATATATATATTAATTTATTATACAAAATGAATAAACATAAAAAAAAATGCTAAAGAAAATCTAGCGCTTTGAATTAAGGGTTACGATCATAATAAATTATATACAAATTAATTTTTAAATATGTTGTTTCATGCATAAAAAATTGGTTTAGTAATCAAACGCAAATTCAATAGGACAAATATATAATAAAAAGCAACTGATATATGTGATGATTTGAATTTACATCATGAAAACTATAAAATTATTGTATTTGAAATAATTATACAAACATTTAAATATGTGAGTAACATTAAAAATGCATATTGATTGTGTAAAATAAATATCTCTATATAAACATGAAAATATATACCCGCACGGTTGTGCGGGTCAAAATCTAGTTTATAATTATTAAAACATTTCTTCTTTTCTAAAAGGGTTAAAACAAAATTGAAAGTTAAAAGAGAAACTGAGCAAATCTTTTTATTACTAAAATAACACAAGAGAAAAATTAAAGACATTTGTACCATTATTATATATATAAATAAATATTCAGATAAGTATTAAAAATAAAAATAATTTTTTTTTCTTAGGAAAAGTATTCGAAACATTTTTGAAATTTTGTTTTCAATCTTTTTTGTTTTGAATTTTTGTTTTGTATTCCTTTTTCCCAAAATTAATTTTCTAGTTATTTTTTAATTTTTTTAATTTTCAGTTCTGAACCCTAATCTCGAAACCCTTAATATATCCCTTTAAATCTAAACTTTAAATATGAATTATTTATTTTTAAAGATATAAATGTCTCTTATCTATTTAATGAAACTTATTAATTTTGACATTTATATGCACTCCGTCCAGATTTAGCGGATTGCACCTTGCTTGAAGTGAGAGAGGTCATCGAGGTAGGCTATGTGCTGAAGATTCGGATTTGAAGATTTTGACGGTGGGTGAAGCTTTTAGATCCTCTGCAATCTGCTTTCATCCCCCATCTGAGTCATATGGCACACTGTTGAAGTTTTTCTTCTCTTCCAATCCTGTCTTTTGCCATGATGGTTGACTCAGTTTTCTGGCGAGTTAGGTTGGTTTTGTGCCTGACATGGATCCTTTCCTCCGTGTCTTGGAAATGATTCATATGTGTTCTCGACCAAGAAGGACACATTTAGCCTTTCTTTTGCTACAATGGCAAAATTAGTCAAATTTGAGATTCACATGTCTCCTCCATCCCTTATGTTTTTTGACGTGTTCAGGCCAAGGGTTGATTTGTCTCGCAATGTCGTCTATGGAGTTTCTGACTGATGCTCTTCGAATCGCCTCCTTGTTTGTTCTTTGCCAACATTGTCTTTACCTCCAATCATGCTTTGAACCTCTCTCTCAGGTTTTGGTCTATAGGAGCTCTTCTTTTGTACCACATCTCGGAGAAGTTTATGAACTAAGTCCTGGTTTTCGGTCTCGGTGCCTGGCAAGAATTTTTTTTTGTGTGGCTTGTAGTGGTCAGCACGTCTAGGTGATTCTTGAAGACTCCAAGCGTTAGGCCTCAACTTTCCAATGCTGCTGCCGTGCTTGCTTTACTCGTAGTAATAGTTATAGCCTATTTCATTCGCATGCAGGTTTTGAGTTCGACTTTAGTTAATGAAGCTATATCCTCGCCCGTCTTTGGTTCTGGTTTAGGTAGTGTCTGTTGTGTTAACTAGATTACTTTTGGATCACTGCTTAGAAAAAGTCTTAGGATTTCTATCGATTCGTGTTTTAGAGCGCCATTGGTTTTTGCTGAGTTCCTGCTAAGGATAAGCGTCGTTAGTTCCTGTGAAATTTGTGCTAAGAGTGTTGTCATTTATGCGACAAAGGTTCATACTCGAAGCGTCATCGAGGGAAAATGTTCCTGTGAGATTTGTGCTAATTAGTGTGCATGTTCTTTGGCGTCGTTGGATTTTCTAGCCGTTTAGATGGTTCCAGATCAAACCTTAGTATTAAAATTGTTTTAGTTCTGATCATGTTTGAGTATGTGTTGTTCTTTAAGATTTTTTTCATTTTATGGGTCTTATAGAACTATTGTAGCAAATTTCATTTTCATAATAAATATTTAAAATTTAGCGAAAAAAAGAAGAAGAATATTTCACCTTTAATTAATAAACAAAAGATAGAGGAAATCCCCTAAATGATGACATCAAACATATATTAGACAGTAAAAAAAATGTTGCTTATTTTTTCATGAATATTTCATTTTTTTTATTGGAATGTTAAGTGACATTAGTTAATGAATATATTAGATATAAGAGTATAATCAAGATGAAATTTTTTTATTTTTTAAAAATATTATTTATTCAATAAATAATGTCTTCGTTCCTTAAAAATAAAGTTTTGAAAAAATGTTTAACAAAGATATAGTTTTGTACTTTTATAAAATTTTATTATTTAAGCATAGTATATTGTAATTTTTTTAAATAATTAAATTTATTGAATTATTATTGTTTCAACCTTTTTGAAAATTAATAATCACAGAGAACAATACATTTATGATATAAATTTAACATATTTTATTAATATGTGTGAATAAATAATTTTTTATTGACTGGCTGAAGTATGTGTGTTTAAAAGTCAGTTCAGAAAAAATATCTGTGTTTATAGAACTTATTATTTTTAATGTTAATTCTGGTTTTGCAAATTACTAGAAATGATATCTAAAACTGTACATGGGACATTTCGTGGTATATGAAAATGTTTTGGCTATTGGGACTTTTTTAAAAACCCTTTCTCTTTTTTTCTTCTTTTTCTACTGGTGATCTGGTCCTATAGAATCCTCTATATATTAATCATGTAGCATTAGATGATTTTTAGACCGAGCTGGTGAATATATACTAGACAAACATTTATATTTCGAGTCTGCACTTATATTCTATAACAACTTGATATATTAGATTTGAACACTAACCTGTTAATATAGTTTGCCGGTGATTTTTTTTCAAAATTTTGATTCTAAGATATGTATATAGAGTAAAACTATATTTTTTAATTGATACTTATGTAATGCACTTAATTCATATCAATGAAACAAAGACGAGAACGAAAGCACAATTCTACAGAGGTAGAAAATGAAATCATTTATAGAGAGTCATGAGTAAACAAATCGAGAGCAGAAAACCTAATCTTCTTTCGTCATTATACAATCGCTGTTGCTTATCTGGTTTTGGTGATTTGTATCAGCCGCGAAACTCAATTTTCTTTTATGCATATGAAGTCTTAAAATAATTAAAATGAGATGTAATACGTTAACTCTTCAACAACTATGATATATTTAAGAGACCAACATTTATATTCATCATTTTATAAAGATTGTAGTGTTGCAAAATGTTAAAATCATTTCATAAACAAACATTATTGTAAAAACTCGGATCATCATCTAGTATTAGAATATTTCTCGTATTTCTTCGAAATAATCTATTTGCCTGATCGGAAAAGTATCTTTGACGGTGGCACCGAACGACCGCCTCTACTATTTTCACTTAGTCATTGTTTTTTCCCCAACAAGTTGGGTATCCCATGTGCTTTTTACGACATGTTGCTTCTGGAACGGGTATGCAAGTTTCGGTGTTACCAAATCAAGTACGACATGTTTTTTTGGACGACTGGCATTCTATTTAAAAGAAATGGTACAGTCGACGCAGAATTGTTTTGGGTATAATCCAGTCAAAAAGTACTAATAAATGGAAGCAAGATAAGATGTTGCAGAATTGTTTTAGGTATAATCCAGTCGACACATAGCCCAATAGATAATTTGAAAGTCCAGACATAAGTTGGAGCCATATAAGATGTGCAGAAGTTGAAGCCCATTGTTTATGATCTAGATATAAAATGTAGAAATTTTAGGTCAGACTCTTCGGTCCCTTTTGACAAGAGAAAAAATACAGGCAATGGAAGAGTATGTAGATCGAGCAGTGTTATCCTGTGGCAGTGGATGATATCATGAAGATAGGGATGGTAGCAGACGACTGTTCGGGTCGAACATAGATTCTAAGAAGTCAGATCAGATTATAAGTTATAAAGTCACCACCAAGAGAATCAAAGTCGAAGTAGAAAAGCGCTTGACGATAGACATGCAAGAAGTCAGAGAAGCCAGCAATCAACTTGCTATTTAGCCAATTTGTAAAAGTCTGAGAAGCGATCAATTATATAAAACCGATTGGAGGAGACCAGATGGTTTGAAAGAATCTGCTTAAGGAGAGATTTTGGCGTAGAACATCATCATTGGTAATTTTCGAATCACTCAGCAAACATACGGGAGGCAAGTGATGTATTTGTTTCCCGTGTAACCGAAATCTTCTTGCGGACAGTAGAATCAATGATTAGGAGAGAGTCGACATGCTTAAGGTGAAGTATGTTATTTCGTTAAAGCCAGATTGTGTACATTAGGTGAGCAAGTAGAGTTAACCTCCTGCGAGCAATTGGTGTTGTCGATGAAGTGTGACCAGCTAGTCTGATTCCATGACGTAGCGAGGACAATTTGACAACGATGTTGGGGTCAAAATTGGTCGTCTCCAGAACTGCAGACAGATTGCGATAAATCGACAAAGTAGCTCATAAAAATTTAAAGAGCCCGAAATGTTGAGCTAACAATTCCAGATATGCCGCTCCAACTTAGAAACGATAGAAAAAACTCTGTATATCTTTTCCAGAAAAAGAAAACAAAGTAATTTACATCTAGGAAAAAGAAGGGGGAATTTCACTTATACCATTTTAGTGATATCATTATTAATGTTTACCACCAACAAAAAAACATTTTCAAATATTTTTTTTTTCCATTAAATGTTAAAAGACTTTTATATACTTGTTCTTTATATATATAATACATAAATATTTAAATCAATAAAAAAGTAAAAATAATTTTTTTTATTTTTTTTAATTATACTATTTTGAAATTCGAACCCTAAACCCTAAAACTCAACTCTAAACCCTAAATCCTATTTTTTTAAATACAAACCCTAAACCCTAAAACCTCAACTCTAAACCCTAAAAACCTTAAACGCTAAACTTTCAACTCTAAACCCTAAAACATCAACCCTAAACCCTAAACCTCAAACTTCAACTCTAAACCCTAAAACATCAACACCAAACCCTAAACTATCAACACTAAACCCTAAACCCTAAACCCTAAACAGTAAACACTAAACCATAAACCCAAAAAAATTAACCCTAAACCCTAAAACATCAACTCTAAACCCTAAACCTTATACAATACACCATAAACTCTAAACCTTAAACGCTAAAACCCTAGAGTTGATGTTTTAGGGTTTAGATTTGAAGGTTTAGGTTTTAGGGTTTAGGGTTTACGTTTAGGGTTTAGAGTTGATGTTTTAAGGTTTAGATTTGAAGGTTTAGGGTTTTAGGGTTTAGGGTTTAGGGTCTACGTTTAGGGTTTAGAGTTGATGTTTTAGGGTTTAGATTTGAAGGTTTAGGGTTTAGAGTTGATGTTTCGGGGTTAAGGGTTTACAGTTGATGTTTCGGGGTTAAGGGTTTAGAGTTGATGATTTAAGGTTTAGAGTTGATGTTTTAAGTTTAGATTAGTTAACCGTATGTTTTTTTTGTCAAAGTTAATCAAAAGGGTTATTATAAATGTCGTTTATCCTTCATTAAAAATGTGGGTAAAAGTGGTTAGTGTAAACATGAAAATTGGTAATTTGAAAGTGGTTAGTTAACCACAGGTTTTCTTTTGTCAAAGTTAATCAAAGGGTAATAAATATCTTTTACCCTTCATTAAAAATGAGAGTAAAAATGACTAGTGTAAACATAAAAATTGGTACTTTGAAAGTGGTATTTTTGACAATTTCCCAAAAAAAGAAAACAAAGAAATTGGCCATTTTAGTGGGTGACCATAGGATTATGGCATTTGGGATGGATACCAAAACTTCGTTCTCGAGCTGCAATATCTAAGTCCTTTGAAAGGATGTCCATAGCCATAACAAAGAAAGAAGCCTGCAAGCTCACCATTTAGGGATACCCATTAGAAAGGAGTTGTAATACACTCCTTTATCTAGGAGATAAAGATATCAGGAAGTTCAAAAGCTTTGAGGATATTCTAGACAAAATCCCACTCGATGCTATCGTAAGTTTTAGATATATCCACCTGAAGACAACCTCTTGTTGTTGTTCCATCCTTGTGAAAGTCCACAACTAGCTCAGAAGCAAGGAGTACATTTTAACACAAAAGCTTCCTCTTTACAAATCCTACTTGGTTCCTTTGGACAGCGTTTGGAGCAATAAGCTTGAGCCGAGAAGCCAACAGCTTTGCGATGACTTTGCAAACTGTATTACACAAGGAAATATGCCTGAAATCCGATAAGGAAGAAGCACCCGGTGTTTTGGGGATTAAGGATATAACCGTAGCATTTGTTTGTCTCTGCATGCTCTGGTTGAGGAAGAACTGCTTCACCGCTCGGGTAAAGTCTGCACCAACTAGGCCCCAAGAAGATTTGAAAAATTCTGCGGAGAACCCGTCGGGTCTAGGAGCTTTATCCTGAGGGAGGGAAAATAAGGTATTCCTTATGTCCTCATCTGAAGGAATAGCCGAAAGAAGCTCTACATGGTGAGCACTGCAACGGAAAGGATGGATGGATCTGATTTGTGCGACTGTATATGGAGAGACAGCAGCAGCGTTGGACCGACCCTGGAGCAAGGTGTAAAATTGAACTGCCATATTCTTCATTTCTTGAACATCTGTAACCCGAGAGTTATTAGCATCCGTCAGGAAGTGAATGATATTCTTTGATAAATTTGCCTTAACACACTTATGGAAGAAACCTGTGTTAAGGTCCCCCTTACAATTCCAGCGCACTCGAGCCTTAAGCTTGAAAAAGTTCTGTTCTGCAGCAGCAAGGAATAACCATGAATCACAAACCCTACGTTCTTCTTCAAATAGGGCCGGAGTTGGGCTTGAGAGCAGGAGAGTTTGGATATTTTGAAGTACCTCAAAGACCTCTTTAGTTCTCTTCTCAATCCCACTAAAGGCAGACCGATTCAGAGATTTGCAAACTGCCTTGGCTGCTCTCATCTTTTGATAAAGAAAAGAGAGTGGGGAGGGCACCAGACCGGTAGAAGATCACGCTTCATCAAGGAGCTGGGGATAATCCGAATGGGAGGCAAAAAAGGAGAAGAACATAAATCTCGGCCTTCTTATTTTCTTTGATGGATCTTCAGACTCCTTGCGTGGTATTTTATCTGTACTGCGGGATTTTCAGAAAAGGTCAGGTTTAGCTTTGAACTTGAGGAAAACATGCGTGTTTGTTGATGGGAATAATTCTCTTTTAGCATCTCAGTTAGCGACTGATTTCGGTTGGGTTCAAGGATCCCTTCCTGTGAAATACCTTGGAGTTCCATTGATGCCTCACAAATTGAGACATCAAGATTACCAGCAACTGATTGATAAAGTCAAAGCTCGCGTTAACACTTGGACTGCAAAGCATCTCTCATTCGCTGGAAGACTTCAACTGATACAATCTGTTATTTATAGCATGATAAACTTCTGGTTTGCTATTTTTCCCCTTCCAAAGGAGTGTTTGGATGAATTGGAACAGATATGTAATGCCTTCCACTGGACAGGTGCTCCCAACTCGGCAAGAAGAGCAAAAGTCTCTTGGGATGCGGTCTGTAGTCCAAAAGACTGTGGAGGTTTAGGTCTCTGTCGCCTTTTGGGTTTAAATCAGGTCTATGGACTTAAATTAATTTGGCTCCTGTTTGCTGGTTCTGATTCCTTGTGGGTTGCTTGGATAAAGAGTCATATATTAGCAGGGAGAATTTTTTGGACCTCTGACTTCTCGAATGTGGGTAGTTGGATTTGGAAGCGTCTTATGAAGCTTAGGCATTTGGCAAAGCCTCGCATTCTTTGTCATGTTAACTCAGGAGCCATTGCGTCCTTTTGGCATGATAATTGGACGGATTTGGGGTCGCTCATTGACATCATTGGACCTCTTGGGCCTCAGGTCTCAGGTATTCCAATTGATAGATCTGTTTCTGATGCTGTTTCAGCGGGCGCATGGAAAGAGTCGCAGTAGGAATCCCGTATTGAGAAGGCTTCGCCAGTCTTTACCTTCTCAGATTCCGGACATCAATTCACTTGAGGATGACTATTATATGTTGAGGAACTCATCAGATGATCCCCCATCGGTCTTTTCAACTTCAAATCTTTGGACTTCAATTCAATAAATCCTCCACCTCTGTTGGTTTCATGGTATAAGGCTGTCTGGTTCGTCAGAAAATCCCAAAACACTCCTTTATAGTCTGGCTTCTTCTAAAAGGCAGATTGTTAACTCGAAACAGATTACAATCATGGGGTCTCATAGTTCCGGCAGAATGTCTTCTCCGTGGTCATGCGGCGGAGATGGCTAACCATCTGTTTTTTTATTGTCAATTCTCGACTGCAGTCTGGAATTTGTTGCTATCAAGTGTCCGAATCACTTACCCTTCTACCTTACAACAGATTGTTCAATGGCTGGTAAATGTCTCAGCGAGACCTCGGTTTAGAGCTATCTTGAAGTTGGTTTTTCAAGGAGCGGTTTATTTCATTTGGAGAGAGAGGAACTCTCGTTTACACTCTGGTGTGAACAAACCGGCCACCCAAATTGCCAAAGAGATTCAGCTTCAAGTCAGGGCGAAGCTGTTGGGTCTTGATAAGGAAAACTCCTCAACTTCTCAGGTTCCAGCTCGTGCTCAGGAATCTTTTATCTCCACCTGGTTTGATCGGTTTCAAGCGTGAAAGATCATCATTTTCTCTGCCATAAAATTCTGCTTCACATGAGTTTCAACTTATATATAGTCTTTCTTCGATTATGCTGTAAAATGATGTAAACCATCCCTTTTTGGGTTTATTTGGAAGAAAAAAAAAAAAGAAATTGGCCATTTCTCGAATGGTTTAATATGACTATACAAACACGCAAGTAAAGGTACAAAGGAAGAAACCAACAAAAAGCAATTAATAAAAGTTGTAAATTCAAAGTGAACGCCATTTTGTGCAATGTGGCAATCACCCAAAGTTAACGCCTTATTTGCTTTGCTCTATCTTAGCCTTCCTCTTTTCGTTAACAAAGAAGACGAGTAGAGCCACGACGGAAAAGACGCTGAAGCAGACAGAGGCAATATCTAAGGACTTGTGGCGGCCACTGATAGCCTGAACGCTGAAGAGATTGCTTGTCTTGTCCTCGTTTGTGCTCTGTCCAAAAGCAACTTCATGGTCCTTAGCATCAACAGCGTATGCACGAACAAAGTAGGTCCCTGTAGGGATGTCGCGCTCGAGGGTATAGTCGAATGATTGAGCGGTTTTCATAGCGGGATCATAGGACCATGAAGAGATTTTGTGTGGGCAGCTCTTGTCCTTGAAGAGCTCATTTTCTGTCTTACGCCATGGTCGGTCAACTTGGCTGGCCGGAGCGTAGCACAGCTTTACTTTAATGGCATTAAATTCAGGCTCCTTTGTAGCAGTCGAGCTTACCTTCCATGTAATGCTCAACTTATCAACTCCTGCAGCTAAAACTAGAAACCACAACATCCACAATGGATCAGCCTCGATGTATGTCAGTTATGACTCCATTCTTATAAATTACGGTAAGATAATATGATTTGTATCACATTTTAAAATAATTATAATTTAGGAGTCTTATAAAACCAGGGATGTAATTCAGACTTTGGGACCTCTGGTTGAATGGCTCACCGAATATTTTTGGCATTTAAGGTTTTAACAAAATAACCATTGATTAAAATCGCATAATTTGTAATAACACAATTAACCAGACAAAAATAAAATAACCATTGATTAAAATCGCAAAAACAGCAATATTGAATCTTGAACACCCAAAGATATGCTGGATTTAAGGAACGAAATATGGATAAAAGAAATATACGTACCAACACCTTCTCCAACACGGCTGGGTGTAGCGGTGACCTCAAGTGCGCTTTTCTCCAGATCAGAGAAGAGCCTTTCTTTGGTAGCAGCATGAATGGATTGGATCAGTAAGCAGATTAGAAGTGAAGCGAAAAGGATCTTGTGGATAGCCATGGTTATCCTTAAATATGACTATCGGGAAAATAAGGCTACTGAGGAGAAAAGGAATATGCCTGTGTTTTGCTAACTTGTATCTTTGATAAGAAAGGTGAGGTGAACATTATGTCTTAATATAGTGATTTATGGTAATCCTTGTATAAAAACAATTTTTGGGGGTTAGCATAAACAATTGGTAAGAACAAAGTCAACGGTTTTGTCTGAGATTACCCTTTGAAGACTTGGAAGATTGTGTTCCCTCTCTGGCACAAGTGTCTGTGTTGTCTTTGTCCTGCTTAGATGATGGCTTCCTAAACATGCCAAAGGATAAGCCATAAGTTTCCATTTCATCATTTTATCATATAAATAATCAGTTTCAGATTCCATACAGTTCTATATTCAACAGACGCTGCATCATCTGCAAGATACTCTTTATATTCTATTTATCTATGCTTCTTTGAATCCTTCAGACGATATACTCAATCGGGTAGAATTCATTTCTTCTCAGAAAGAAAATGTAACGACCGTGACCCAATATTGGGAAAGCCCAATTAAAACCCAAAATCCCCTTTTCATTTTATTTTGTCCTACATTGGAAGTTTAGAAAACCTTCCTCCATTCCTTTCTCCTATATAAGGAACTCTACCATTTCTTTTCATTCTCATCAAGTCAAAGTATTTCTTTGCACGTGACGAGTTGTTGTTGAATTATCTAACGACCAGTCACTAGTGAATTTTTCCGGTGGAATTTCCGGGTGAGCTTCCGGTGAGATTTTTGGGCGAGCTTCTGACGGGATTTCTTGACGAGCTTCCGGTGAATTTTTCTAATAAGTTTGTCGCCTCCTTATTTCTAGTTATAGGAATATTTTAGGAAAGTTTCTAGTTAGGAAATAAGTTATTTTAGGAAATTACTATTTTAGGAAAGTTTCTATTTTAGGAAAGTTTCTATTTAGAGGAAGTTACTATTTTTAGAAAGGTTCCAGTTTAGGAAAGTTTCCATTTTTAGAAACTTTATTTCCTGAGACTCTGAGCCTAAGCTGTTGATACTCGTGTTGCAGTTGACGTCAGTTGACCATCTTTCGTTGATCATTCCAGCCAGTGACTAAGGTGAGGGCTACTCCGTTAAATCCCGAGGTAGTTTAGTACTACTATTATGGAAAGTCTAGTTTCGAAACATGATCCGTCCCTGTGAACCGAGTCTGTTTGAGAGTCTTGTTTGTTTATTATTATTTTTGTTTGTTAAACTGGAAATAGGATAATAGAGGATTCAACGGTTATGTGAAATGATTGATGTTAAAGAATTATATATATATATATATATATATAGTTATATAGTAGGGACGACTATGTGATGAGTGCGGGGGCCCAGTGAGATCTGGGCTAGCGACGCATATGAGTACGGGGGCCAGAGAAATCTGAGCTCGCGACGTATAGAGTACGGGGGCCAGAGAAATCTGAGCTAGCGACGTATAGAGTACGGGGACCAGAGAAATCTGAGCTAGCGACGTATAGAGTACGGGGGCCAGAGAAATCTGAGCTAGCGACGTATAGAGTACGGGGGCCAGAGAAATCTGAGCTAGCGACGTATAGAGTGCGGGGGCACATAGACATCTGAGCTAGCGACGCATATGTGATGAGTACGGGGGCCCAGAGACGTCTGAGCTAGCGACGTATATATTGTGTGGTGCGGGGTGCAGAGACGTTTGCATATCAACGCATATTGGTGGAGTGCGGGGGTCCAGAGATGTCTGGACTAGCGACGCATATTATATTATCATATATCCGTATGAGGAGAATGCGGGGTATGTGGACTAGCTATGTACCATCAGCGCATTGTTTGTTTTGTGTGATGCGCTAGGCATCTTGTTTGCTCATGCTAGAGCTATGCCTACGTAGTCGTAGTGCTATGTACTGAGTCAGTGGTTTGCGGTTTAGCATCCCATACCTCACTGGGTGACTCTCCTGTTGCTTATCCCTCTTTCTTCCCATTGCAGGTGAGCTTACCGAGTAGTTGGATATCTGGACGGTTTGGTGTCTTGGGGATCATCATATCTTTATTTCGGTTTTCATTTGATTTATTTGACGTATTTTCATAAATCAATGTAAAGATGTATTTACTTTAGATTTATTTTATTAAATGTGTTTGATATTTTATTCGGTTTTGAATAACTCGGTTTGATTCGGTACTTTTCGGTAAGTAGCACGCCGGTCTCGAGAGAAGAGGAGACGGGTGTTACAGAAAGGATCAAGCACTTAGTTTTGTGAATAATTGTTTCTTTCTTAGGGACTTTACGGCTACAAACCCCACCGTGCTATGTAGAGACCAATATATAACTTCAAGATGCAACACAATATAGTAAATGCAAAAAAATAAATCTAGAAACAATGAAAAAGCATCAAAGATTTTTTTCACTTTATTAGAAGTTACTTAAACAATCTATTACATATATCATTCTTAATTAATTTTACACGACTTTTTATCTTCAAATAATTGTTTCTGAAAGATTTTGAATTTACCCAAACTTATGTATTTCTATAGTATGCTACGCCAGCCTCTAACTCAGCACAATCCCAAAAACATTCACCCTTGACTTTTGTCTTTTTATAGAATTAGCTCTAAGTGTCTTAAAGATGGGATGGTACTTTAAGTCTCTTGTGTGATGACTGAACAGAAGGTTCAAGAACATCAAAGATAGGAACCGCATAGAACAAAAAAACTAATCAGTGACCACTAAAATTGTAATATACGTCACCTTCTCTCACAAGAAAAGCGTTGTACATACCAAAAATGTCGAATTAAATCAAGTTATTCAAAACTGAATAAAATATCAAAATATTTAAAGAAATTAAAAGTGGGATAAATCATTTTAAAATTTAATAACCATAATAATCGTATCAAAAAATTGTATAAAATCGAGTGAAAAACCAAAACAAAATACTACAATCCAAAGACACCAAACCGTCCAGATATCCGACTACTCGTCATGCTCACCTGCATGGGGAAAAATGTGGAGTGAGTAAAAGAGGAGCCATTCAACGAGTTATGGATGTTAGACACGCAAACCACTAATTCAGTAAATAGAACTTCCACTATGGAAATTTAGCTCTAACATGAAAAAACAAGACGCATAATGCATTACACGAAATAAACAATGCGATGATAGCACATAACTAATGCATACACTCCGCATTCTCCTCATACGGATATACATATCCTGCGTCTATAGTACAAAAGTCTGTCTTTGTACCCAGTCATACTCTACGTCGATATGCACACGTCTCTGCACCCCGCAATCATCACCCTGTATCGATATACAAACGTCTTTGAACCACTCAACCTCCATACATCTACGTCGCTAGCTCAGACGTCTCTGGCCCCACAATCTTCACATTTTATTTGCCATCTGATTATGTTAAATGGTTGAAGCCCAAGAGTACAAGACCCACATGCCTTTCCTTAGTCCCTATATTTATAACTACATACATACAAATATATACATATATCGCCATTTAATATCACCCAATTCGATCAAAAGTTGAATCCTCTAGGCCCATAATTCCGGCTTTCAATGAATATACTAACTAACAAGTAAGATTCAATTCATACAGACATAACATACTTTAAAATCTAAATTACCATAGAAAAATGTTCTACACTAGTAAGGGATTTAACACAATAGCCTTTACCTTAGCAAAATAAAAAGACGGGCAGTGGATACTCCAGAACAAAACACTTGATAATTCTTGGCATAAAAGAGACAAAAGATCATAATTGCTTCCTGCGCGAGAAAAAAATACGATTCAAGATGCCAAGGCTGGAAAGAGACACAATATCACATAACCCTCCAATAAAGACGAATTGGAGATTATGAACCAAAACCATAAAGCGGCTGATAATGATGACAAACGATCGATCAATTGAGACAGTAAATTAATAAGTGTTTAATATGTTAAGAGAAAAACACAAAACGAAAATCTTGAATACGAAAAGGAAATTTTCTATTTAGATTAGGTTTGTGTTTACATATCCCACATGTTAAAGAGAATTGTCTTTTATATAATTGTCTTTTATATAGAAGTCTAATGGAGATGTGTTCCATAAGATCTAAGAGAAATATTAAAAGCTTTAGTTCTGAGAAGTTTTTAAAGCTAATAAGAAAAGTTGTTCTTATTAATCTTTGTGTTTATAGAGATTTGAATTGGTATCAGAGCCTCAGATTGGAGACTCGATCTAAGCTTAAGTTGAAGCTTCGATCTTAGCGACAGAAGGAGAGATCACGTAAGCAAGATGGCTGACGTGACTAGAGCTGCGCATCTCACGGAGGACTTTGGATCCACATCCATCCATTGTCCTATGTTATCATCAACAAACTATACGGTTTGAACGATGAGGATGAAAGTTCTGCTTCGTGTTCATGAAGTTTGGAACACGATTGAACCTGGTTTAGATGATCTGAAGAAAAGCGATGTTGCGACTGCTCTTTTGTTTCACTTTGTTTCCGAGACTTTGATTCTCCTGGTGGGAGAACAAACAGCCTGAAAAAAAATCTGGAACGCTATCAAGTCATGACACATTGGAGCTGATCGTGTAAGGGAGACGAGACGTCAGACGTTGATGGCAGAGTTTGATAGATTAAAAATGGATGATAATGATATGGTCGATGACTTTGCGGGAAAGATATCGGGACAATAATCCAAAGCAGACTCATTGGGATAGAACATAGAAGAGTCCAAGATGGTTAAGAAGTTCTTGAAGGGTCTTCCAAGACACAAGTACATCCAGATCATAGTGCCGCTTGAGAAAGTCTTAGACCTCAACTCTTCAGAGTTTGAGGACATAGTTGGAAGGCTTAAGGCATACGAGGAGCGTGTAGGTGAAGAAACTCAGAAAGAATACCAAGGGGAGCTTATGTTTTTGAATAACGACTAGCATAATCAGAGGAACTATGAGAGTTTTTGTGGTAGAGGCAGAGGATAGAATGGTAGAGGCAGAGGTCGAGGTTGGTTACAAAAACCAAAACAATATGTCACACACCAAAGACAAAATTCGAAGAAAGATCGTTCAAAGGTGATATGTTGGAGATCTGACAAGCGGGGTCACTATGCAACTGTCTGCCCCAAAAAAACCAGTAAGCAGTCAGGAAACCAACCTAAACGAGACACATAAGGCCGACGCCCTATATGTAGATGAGGTGGTGTTCTTGAATGACGAAAAGGTGATTCCAAAGAATCTTGATATCGACAAAGGCAATGCAAGTGTTTGGTATTTGGATAATGGAGAGAGCAATCACATGATGGGGAACAAGGAGTTTTTTTCGAGTTTAAATCTAAACACCAAACGGAAGGTGAAATTTGGTGATGGTTCTTGTGTCGACATTGTAGGAAAAGGTGTTGTTACCTTTGTGTGCAAGGTTGCTAGTATTACATACCCGACCTGAAGCACAACATATTGGACAAGCAACAAAAAACGGATGTGAGGTTAATATGAAAGACGTCTATTTAACACTCACTGATTCATGTGGAAGGTTGCTAGTACGTGTTACAAGATCAGCAAACTGTCTCTACAAGACCACGATGGAGATTAGCTATCCAAATTTTTTACATGTTAGAGATAAATATACTACATGGAGGTGGCATGCTCGAGTAGGACATATAAGCTATGGAGTAATGAAGAAAATCGTAAGGAAGGAGATTATCGTAGGAATGCCGAGTGTAACACACAAAGAAAGCGTGTGTGACGCATGTCTAGCAGGAAAGCATATTAGACATTCATTCCTGACTAAGGCCATGTTTCGTGCGAAAAAGCCATTGGAGTTATTGCATGGAGATTTGTGTGGACCAATCACACCACCAACGCCAGAAAATAATCACCATGTCTTTGTCCTAATTGATGACTTCTCTAGGTATATGTGGGTTATACTATTAAAGGAGAAGAGTGAGGTATTCGATCGATTCAAATGGTGTACAGAGAGTATAGAGAAGAAAACCGGGTCAACCATTAAAACCTTTCACACCGTTAGAGGAGGAGAATTTACCTCAGTTGAGTTCAATCTATTTTGTGAAGAGAATGGAGTTAAAAGTCATCTCACTGTGCTTTACACACCTCAGCAAAACGATGTTGTGGAGAGGAGAAATAGAACCTTAAAGGGAATGACAAGAAGTATGCTTAAGGCAATGAAGATGCCGAAATACTTATGGGGGGAAGCTGTGCGACGTTCAACTTACCTCATCAGTAGATTTCCTACAAAATCCTTGAAGGATCAAACACCATATGAGTGCCTCACATATAAGAAACCAAACATCGAGCACTTGAGGATATTTGGTTGTGTAGCTCATGCGAAATTCACTAGACCTTATTTGAAGAAGTTGGATGAGAGATCAAAGAGTGTGATCGATCTTGGAACTGAGCCGGGTTCCAAGGCCTATAGACTCTATGATCCAGTCGTAAGAAAGGTGATGGTGAGTAGAGATGTGATTTTCGATGAGAAGAAAGCTTGGGATTGGATGTCTACAACAAACCAAGCTGATTGTGAACCAAGTATGCTTAAGCTTCCACATGAGGGTGATATAGAAGAAGGTAATGATCAAGGTGATTATCATGAACATGAAGCTATAAACCAAGATGAGGAAGAAGAAAAAGATATGGATCACAATGCAAACCAAGATGGTGGAGGGAAACCGTTGGTGACTAGACATGACCGCACCATAACAAAACCAAGGTATCTCGATGATTATGTGTTACTTGCAAACCAAGAAAGTACAATGCTGTTTCTCACAGTGGATGGCGAGCAAGAGAACTATCTTGAGGCCGAATACGTACGAGAATTGGTTGAAGCTATGGTAGCAGAGTTTGAGTCTATCACAAGAAACAAGACGTGAGAGCTTGTGGATAGACCGGATGGAGTGAAACCTATAAGGTTAAAGTGGATCTACAAGATAAATATAAAGGTGGATAGTACGGTGAACAAATATAAGGCGAGACTTGTGGAAAAAGGCTATGTACAAAAACAAGGAATAGAATTCGATGAAATGATTGCACCAGTGGCACATCTCGAAACTATACGGCTGTTAATAACTCTTGCAGGAACAAACAGATGGGAGATTCATCATCTGGACGTGAAAACCGCTATCTGGAATGGATATTTAAAGGAGTTAGTGTATGTAACTCAACCCGAAGGTTTTGAAAAGAAAGAAAAAGAGGATCGAGTTTATGTGTTACACAAGATGGAAGCGTGTAAGCACCAAGAGAGCTTGGCATGTGAAACTCGATCAGGTTCTAAAGGAGATGAGATTTAAGAAGTGCACGAAGGAACCATCAGTTTACCACAATGATGAAGGAGGAGACTTCTTACTAATAGCCATTTACGTTGATGATCTGTTTTTGTCGGTAACTTTGCGTAAGGTGATTTAGCAATTCAAAGAAGAGATGTCAAAGAAGTTCGAGATGTCAGATCTAGGAAAGATAATGTACTACCTTGTCATAGATGATTCAAGGAGCAGATTGAATAAGAATAAAACAAGAAAGATAAGATGAAGGAATCATGTGTGACACAAGATGGAAGCGTGTAACGCGACTCAAGTTCCAGTAGAGTACACGCTAAAGATCTCAAAAGCTGAAGATGAATGAGAGATAGATGCTACAGAGTAAAAAAGAACCATAGGATGTTTCAAGTATCTACTTCACACAAGACCAGACTTGTGTTACGCAGTTGGCGTTCATAGTAGATACATGCACAACCAGAGAAACTCTCATGGACAAGCCATCAAGCACATAATGCGGTATGTAAAAGGAACAACAAACTTCGGTATATTCTTCAAGAGAGATGGGTCAAGGAGCGTCATTGGTTATAGTGACAGCAGTCACAATATTTATGTCGATGACGGGAGGAGCATGTGAAGACATGCATTCTATTGTGGTTCATCATTGGTTACATGGACGTCACAGAAGCAGCAGACAGTCGCATTGTCATCATGTGAAGCAGAGCTTATGGCGGCAATAGAAGCAACAAAGAAAGCTATATGGATCAAGGAGTTGTTGTGTGTGATTCTAAGTGAAGAAGGCGAGAAAGTCAAGCTTAGGATCGACATGATGGAATGAGTAAGCACATACTTTCAAAATATCATTTCATTCGTGAGTGTGTGGAGAATGGAAAAATAGTAGTGGATCATGTGCCGGGTGTTGAGAAGAAGGCCGACATCCTTACCAAGCCATTAATAGGAGCTTAATTGGAGTTCCAGAAATGGATCTCCCTAATTCAAGTTGGAATTAAGGGGGTGAGTGTTGGATAATTCCAAACTTGTGGAAACTTAATTTATTAAGTGTTTAATATGTTAAGAGATAAACACTAAAAGAAAATCTAGAATAGGAAAATGAAGTTTTCTATTTATATAAGGTTTTTGTTTCCATATGCAGCATGTTAAAAAGAATTTTCTTTCACTATATATAAATGTTGAGGTGTTCCAAAAGATCTAAAAGAAACATTGAGAGTTTTGTTTTGAAAAGTTTCTAAAGTTAATAAGAAAAGTTGTTCTTATTAGTCTTTGTGTTTCTAGAGATGTGATGTGGCAAATGAAACAAATGAAACTTTACGATAAAACTAACGTAGACTAGTTTTCTCGTATTGATTCGAATCGATCATATAAAACGATCAAGGTTAATTGAACACCATAGTTATCTCGACTATACAATTGGTTCGCATTATCTCATAAAACTGACGTCGTACCAAGGATGATTTTTCAAAGAAATCGTAAAAACACTTCAGTCGAAAAACAGCCCCAAATGGCCTAAAACACGGCAAAGGCACACTTGTGATTTTGGACGAGAATGAGCCCAAAACTACTATGATGGTTTATCCGATATTCACAGGAGAAGATAAATTTCAAGTTTCGAATGATAAATATGAAGATCGAAAAAAATGGAATATTTCCGCAAAGCGATAAACTCGACCCGGGGGCAGAAAAGGAAAGGGGAAACTGACTTATGAGAAGTATATAAAGGATGCCAAGGTGAGGAGCGGATGAGACGATTCTTTTAGACTCTTAGAACTTGGATGGGAGGATTCCTTTAGACTCTTAGAACTTTTTCCACTTAGGAATTTAGGCATCATTCTCGACATGCTTAGTTTCTATGTCTTGCACTCAATTACTAGATGAACTCGCAAAGGCAGTAAGATCTCTTGTTCAAACTCAATAACTAAACTACGTTCGACTTGATCCTCGAAAAGGGGTACGTAGGCCGCCTTCCATAAAGTCCAGTCCAAAATCAATAAAACCTTTTTCGTTTCTTTTTCGTCTTTTGTTATTGTGCTGCAACTCATTCAGGTTTAAGGTTTTAGGTGGCTAGAACTAGAGAACTCGCCGACAGATCTTGTGGCCAAAGCTTCTATAATCTTTTGTAATTATCGTAACGTTCCTACCCAGACTCGAAATAAAGATCTACTTTTTCTAAACTCGTTACGTTATCTTTCTATATTTTCCGCATTTATTTGTTCACTTGTCGTTGGCTTTGGCAGAGAATCCGGACCTCAAAGAAAGTAGGGTTTTCCTGTATTTCCTCCGTTCATTAATATCGACAGTGCGAATTTCAGTTCCCACAGTTTGGCGCTAGAAGGAGGGGGGGGGGGTGGATTACTATAACTCACGGCCACAAAAAGTTTGATCAAAACGATGTCTGGAAATATGAAAGACAAAGTCGCCGCACTGACTGCTCCTATGGCCAATGCTTATGCAAACGACGTAGTGCTCGACAAAATCAAAAACCTAGTCGCGACTATTTGTCACGGGAAGAGCACCGAAACGATCTCGCTAGTTCTCTGTCTAAACAGAAAGGACAACGGTAAAATCTATCAAACCCTGTCCCGTTGGAGAAATCTGATATACCATTGATTTTATCCATTTTTAGCCATGGTATATAGGTGTTTTTAGATACATTGTAGCTGTTTTGGAATCTTTTTAGTATGTTTTCAGGTTTTGGAGTGTTTTGGAGGAAAGTGGTGATTTTGGTGCATTTTGGAGATAAAATGATAAAGACCCGTAGCTGACCATCGAACAGCCCATCGGTCAATGATTGAAGATGATAATCGATCGACAGACACTCTGTGTTGTCGATCGATGGCGAAGCACGCAAAGGCCAGATTTGGTTCCAGCCGACTTTAAGCCTAAGTCCCACGAGAATTACCAAATTACCCCTGACGAGTTTTAACTTGATATTTATGTGATCTAGTTTACATTTTGCTAGGATTGCTAGAAACAAGCGGAAGCTGATTTAGTTTAACCTAGTGAATGCGTCAAACCCGTGTGTTAAAGCTTCCTGGAAGGAACGTCGATCGACAACTCAGTAGTTGCATCAATCGATGGGCTGAAAAGTGTATCGATCGACAATCCATAATCGATATCGATCGACACTTTCTGAAGACCAACAAGCGACAGCTGAGGTCTTAGATCCGGCAATCCATAATTGGTATCGATCGACACTTTCCCTTGACGAGTTTTAACCTAAAATTTATGTGCTCTGTCATTGTTCTAGGCAACACACGCTTTATACACTTTCATACTTTCATACAGCAAAATACTTAGAGTCTTAGGTTTGGAGAGAAGATCCAAGAACTCCTTCAGAGATTTGTGATTGGAACTCCAAGTTTTTCTACTCTTATCTATTTATGCAGTTTTCTTATTATTTTGTTATGAATTGCTTAACCATGTCTGAGTAGTTCTCTTTGTTAGATTTAGGGTTCAAATATTCATGAGGGAATAGCCCAAAATATAGAATTTCTAAGTGTTAGGATATCAATCAATTAAACTGTTCTGTAATGCATGTGTTCTAGAATAGGTAACTAGGACCTTGCCTATAGATATTAGGGCGCAAGCGGAAGCATGGTCCTTTGTCTATTGAACGCGTCAAACCCGTGTGTTAAAAGCTTCCTGGAAGGAATGTCGATCGACAACTCAGTAGTTGCATCGATAGATGGGCTGAAAGGTGTATCGATCGACAATCCATAATTGGTATCGATCAACACTTTCTCAAGACCAACGAGCGACAACTGAGGTCTTAGATCCAGAAGTTGATCGACTATTCTTTAAGTTTGAGTTCTAGAATATCCAACATACACTTAGTATCTATATCTCTATAGTCATAATTGTCTAAATAGAAACACTAAGTCTAACGCCTTTCATATCTGTTTCAAAACCCCAATCAATAAACTGAGCAATTACTTTGCTCACACCACTGCTATTTACATTTAAACCTGGTTGCCTAGCTTAACCACATAACTACTAGATCTTTTGTGTGCTTTAGCTCCCTGTGAATTCGATCCCTAAGTGCTTCAACACGACCTCTTATTTGAGAGAGTACAAATCACTCCTTAGGGTAATTTGAGTGATATTAAAATCTCATCGGGTAAGGGTTCAACCAAAAGACGTTTTCCGAAAACTTTTTGGAAAAATAAAACTTGCTCTCCTCGAAATCGCGGAGAAACGTTAGGTTACTCGCGGAAAAAGGAAGCACATCAAATCGGGTACGCAAATTACCGCTGTACTTCCAAATAACTTCTGTAAAAGTCTTCGAAGAAATAAAACTTGTTTCAACCTCCCGAAGCGGCGGAGAAAATCTAGATTACTCGCAGATATAGAAAAACGGAAAATTGAGTTGCTAATTCCCCACTGTTGTATTTCTTCAGAATAATTTTCAAAGAAACAAAGTTGATCTCTATTGAATCAATCGAAACCTAAAACGGCTGACGAAGACTAACCTAAGCAAAACGGGAGATCGTATCCCTCACTGCTAAATGTTTTCTGAAAGCTAAGATTTTTTAAAACTTCAAGTGACGATTCCATAGGAAAATATTCAGTGAATTCTCGATGTTTGTCACCTAAGCTTACTTCAGAAAAACTACTCAAAACTCCCTCGAATAAATCCTGTGGAAACGAGAAAATTTCTGATTAAGTTTAGTCGCGATAATTAAGCTCATCACGGCCAGAGTTTCTTATACTAAAACCCAGAAATGGCTCTCGTATAGCCAATCTCAAAAACATGTTTACAGAATGACTTTTGTAAAATTAACTCTAAAACATTTTACGAAACCGCTCAATCTTAGGTAATGTCCCCCATCTCAATCTAATGTTCCTTAACTGTTTAGGAAAATCCTGCAAACCGATCTAAACTCTCGAAAAACTGAGAAACGATCGCCACACATACTCAGCTAACTTCCTAAAGAAAGAAATAGCTAGAGACACGAACGTCGTCTTAAAACCGACAAGTTCCTAGCAATTTTCTTAAAACCAACATATTCAAAGTCATCAACTGTGGGAACCAAAATTCACACCGTCGATTTCCATCAAATAAGGAATGTTAAGTAAACTTAACTTTCCCAGAGATCTCGGATATCTGCTGCACCACACACCAAGCGATCAGAACACAGAAACGAAGTAAAGAATACAAATCAGAAAGGAGCAAAAGATGTCTTATTCCGAATGTCAAGTTTAAGTGTGAAAAAGTGGAAATAATCTAGGCTTCGAGAATTGTTGGCTCGTTCCTAGTTTCGATAACCTAAGACTATAAAAACCCTAGTTGAGACGCAGCTCGATTCTGATAAACGGAAAGTAACCTATTGCTCTAGATGCTAAGTTTTTTTCTCGCTCGCTTGAAGCCTCTTTTGGTTCTTATTATATATCCCTCCTAAGTCGGCTAGCGCTTTCCTTTTCTATCCTCGGGCCGTAGTTATCTCTTCTCGGGAATATTCCTTTTTTCCCTCCATCTTTATCTTCATCTCCAAGACTTAACATTTATCCTTTCCCGCAGATGGAAGTTAAACCGCCACGATATCCTTGGGCTCTTTTCCTTGCAGATGGGCTTGCTTCCGAGCTTTGGACCTTTGTTGGTTTGCTTACGGATGATTTCCTGAGAAGGCGTTCTTGATACGGCGTCGTCTTTTTTGAATACTCAAACTGGCTATGCGACCCATACGATTTAATTTTACCATTGTCGTTTCGCATGGTCCGTTTGAATTCGTAGAAAGACGTATTTTAGTGGTTTTATCGTAACTTTCCAACGGTAATATCAATGGGACGTTTGAACATGACTGGCGGGTTATCCGTAAGAGTTGTGCCGACCGTTCCATGCCGGCCCGGAAGAACGAGGAGCTGATCGCCTCGTGGCGACCTGGAGAGGCGAGGAACTCGTCGCTTGTGGCGACCACGAGGGAGGCGACGCCGGTCGGCCGTGGCGACCGCGAGGGAGGCCACGCTGGTCGCCCGTGGCAACCGAGAGGATGGCGTGTGCCGGTCGCCCGTGGCGATCGCGAGGGAGGCGACGCCGGTCGCCCGTGGCAACCGCGAGGGAGGCGACGCCGGTCGCCAGTAGCGACCGCGAGGGAGGCGACGTTGGTCGCCCGTGGCGACCGCGAGGATGGCGTGCTCGGTCGCCCGTGGTGACCGTGAGGTAGGCGACGCCGGTCTCCCGTGGCGACCGCAAGGATGGCGTGCTCGGTCGCCCGTGGCGACCGTGAGGGCGGAGAGTCAATGGTCGCCCTGTGGCGCATGGGTTAATCTTTGTAGGCTCGAGCCCGGTTGTTACGTACTATCTTGAAACTTTGATCGTATCCCGATCTTGTTCTGAACGTTTTTATGATCAATCGTTCGAATCAGGGGATGGTTTGGTTAAGTTTATCGCAGATTTTCGAAGGCTGTTTTATTTTCCCGAAGGTCTTTGATTGTTAATTCTGTCGTGACCGGTTTTGACCCCAACAGTTAGCCCCCCAGCTCGTTAGAATCGTGAATCCTTCATTGTTCGGTTCTAATGAGTGGTTAGGCAAGTGGGATCAGTTTGGCAGGATTGACATGAAATAGTCCGAAGGTGAATAGTAACTTTTTTTTTCCTATAAGAAGGTGGAGTGAGTTTCTCATATTCTTCACTTTTCTACCATAAAAGTTTTCTAAGGTAGAAATCTCTCTCCTTTCCCTCTCATATCTTCTTTAAGTTTTTTTTTTAAAGGGACATCTTCTAGAAAGAAAAATTGCAAGAGGGTTGCGCCTCGTCCCTCCAAGTCCAAGAACGTTGGTGAGGATGACGAGGTGCTTATTACTCCCAAGGAGGAATTTATCCTTCATTCCGTTGACCCTGAAGAAGCTGAAAGGTACTGGGCTGCTGTATGCAACAAGATAACTCCGCCGTTGGAGGCGCCTTTCCCTCGTATGCTTTGTTTCCCAGGGAACCCTAACTCTCCGAGCAGGACTGTGCCCTCATACCTTGACACCATTCGCGAATTCTGCCATGTTCCAGACGAGGTCGAATTCCGCATCCTGGTCCCCGGAGAGCGCGCAGAATATCCCCCGAAAGGCTTCTTCACGTGTTATGAGGTGTTTTTGCGTTGCCGTCTATGCTTTCCGATCCCGGAGATCATGGTTGGAGTGATGAACCACTTTGAAATATCGATAAGTCAGGTAAACCCCACCGGCATGCAGCATCTCATTGGCATCTTGGTTCTGAGTTACGAGTACGGATTGACTCTTGTCCCTGAACATTTCGAAGCTCTTTTGAAGACACTGCAGTCGTCCGGACCTTTCTCGTATAGATTGGTCCCTCAGCCATTCATGTCGATCATCAGGGGGTACACCTCGAACAGTCATTCCTGGAGCGAGCGTCAGTTGAGGAGAGCGGCATTCCGATATTCCGTAGCGAGTGGAACTTTGGGACCGGTATTCTAGTTGGAAATCCAGTCGTTTTTGTTTTAAAGATAACTAATCTTTTGATTTTCCATGCAGTTGGCAATATCCTCCCCCCGTTTCCCGAAGATTTGATCGCGACGAGGAACCTCCTTAGGAGCGGTCCATTTTTCTGGACTTCCTTCACTCATGAGCGGGTTCGAAGGGCACTGGCGCTCTTCCGGTCTCGAGCCGATCTTGTCGAGGTTGTGGAAGAGGAGACTGATCTGGACATGGGTGATGCTGTTCCTCAAGACGTTCCGATTGGAGACGGGCAGAGGAAAGGCAAAGGGATTGATCTTGATGACATCGAATTTTCCGCGGATGGCTTTTCGTTACCCGGATAGGACCCATGCTTTGTTCCCGGCCATGGGAGCGGCACCAGCGAGATGCCGCTTCCCGATTGCGACTTTGAACACTTCTTTTCCAACCTCCCTCTGGGTCTTGACTCGTATCCGTCCGTGGATGAGCCGGCGAGATAGGAAGTTTCTGCGAAGAGTTCTCGATTGATCATTGAGGTCTGCTCCTTTGGCTGCTTATATATATATGTAAAATATATATATATATATATATATATATATATATATATCCCTCTTTCCTAACTTTGTGGGATTTATCGCAGGGCGATCTTGAACCGTTGCTTGATATGACTCACAAGACCAACGAACAAGGGCATTTCCTTGGAGCTAACCACACCAAGGAAACTAGAAAAGTTCTAAACAAAGAAGAAAGAGTAAAGACTCAAAAGTTGAAAGAAAATAGAATGATTTTATTATGAGAAGTGTTTACGTATTTATACTACTTGAGGAAAAGAAAAAAACTTAAGAATGTATTAAATACAAACTTAGTAAATCGAATCTGGATGAGAAATTTAAAGACAATATATTAAAACTCTTGGATCTCAGATCTGGTCAAAGAGACTCTTCGGCTAACGTCCAGGTTCGTCTGAACCAAGTGGTTCCTTCGCGGTAAGGAGCAGGACGGTCGCGGCACGATCCGGGCAGTCTGCTGGGTAAGGCTCATGCGCCAACTTGGTTCCAGCACGACCCAAGTCTTTGGACAGTTGAAGAATCCGTGCCTTAGAGAAATTTTGATCGTCAAAGTTCAGGAACTGATCGTACTGGCCGGCTGATCCATCAGTACGTTCATCGGGACACTCGGCTCGGATCAGACGGACCAAAAGGAAAGTCTATGGTCTGTCTCGGGTTCTTCTTGATCAAAGTGAGTTCTGGCTTGACCATCAGTCTTGGCTTGGCGAGTGGTGCGGGGAAGACGGGCTTCGGTTCGGTCAGTTCGATCGTGTGGACGTGGTTCCAGCTTTAGCTCCTTTCCGGACTTACGCGGGTCGATCCGGAACACGGCTTGGTCAGTTACGCGAACCTCGGTCGGAATGATCTGATTGTCCTGAGCTCCATCCTGGATTGGTTCCATGTACTGATCCATGTATTGAGGCGCATCAAGTTAACCTTTTTCGTTTTATACGATTGGTTGGGACGAAGCCGTAAAGTTCCGATGGTGATTCCAACCGAGACGAGACGAAAGTTAGTTCTATCTGATCACGAAAGAGGGAGCTACGGAGATGGGACGAAGGCAGGCTGGTTGGTCTGACTCGCCGTACGGGCGTTATTAATTCTAGGTGTTTGTTGTTTTATGGGTTTAAAAGTAAATAGCAATCCTAATTGAGCAAGTCTATTGCTCTACTAACAAGATGATTGGGGGTGTAACTTTATTGGAAGGTATTAGATGCAGGGTTTCTATTCAGGTGTTGGAGATTATAATCCTATAGATGCCTAACAGTGTCATGCATGATATATTAGAGCTCAACTCCTTAATCACAGTGATCAGCGATGGCAATGTTTCACTGGTTAACTAACTAGATCTTGGATCTCAACTGTCGTCTTTTGATCACAAGAAAGTGTCAATCGATGATCCTATAGGGATATCGATCGATACACCTTTCACAATATCGATCGATTGTCAGATGGTGATATCGATCGATAGCTTCTAGTTAAGCCCTAGGCGCAGGTTGATAATGCTCACTAGTCTCCTAGATCAGCGGTTAGCTCTCTCTAGCTGTCCTAGCATGACATATTAGATTCAGGACATGATGATCAAGGATGCTTGACACATGCAAATTCCTAGGTTCAATATTCTAGTTAGCAAGGCTAGAACAAGCATTAAGAACAATCAATCAACGAATATCACAACTAAGCAATTCTATAGTTGGGGCTAATCCCTCTAACCTATTTGAACCCTGAATTTAACAAGTAAACTACTCAGACATAGCTAAGCAATTCATGACACAAAATATAATTAAAAACTGCATAGAATAGAATAGATGAATCAATGGAGTTCCAATCACAAATCTCTCTATGATCTTCTCTCCTAAAACTCTCTCTCTCTCTTGCTGAAAGTAAGAATACGATGATGGTAAAAGCTCTCTTTGCCTCCTAACACTTAGGCAAGTATATAACTATTAGGTTAAAAACTCGTCAGGGTAATCTTATAATTTGGTGAAGCCTTGGGTTTAAAGTCGGCTGGAACCAAGTCGCGCGTTCCGCGTCTCGACATCAATCGATGGTACAAGATGTACATCGATCAATCATAATCTTCAATCGTCGAGGCTTTTCTTCTGTATCGATCGATGGCACTAGGTGTGCATCGATCGATTGCTTCGTTTGCATACCGACCTCTAATGCCAGCTGGGATGAAATCTCTTTTAAGCTCCTAAATGCTCCATAATCATCACTTTACTCCAAGATACTCTTGAACCTGAAAACATACCTAATAGGATAGAATATATAATATATAGATAGTAAAACTCTTATATACCATGGATGAAAATGGATCAAATCCATGGTATATCAACTCCCCCAGACTTACCCTTTTGCTTGTCCTCAAGCAAAACAAACAGACAGTCTCTCTGAAAGAGGTTTGAAAACAGCAGGGACTCACAAATTTAAAACATAGAAATCATCACCTCTACAATAGTGCAATCCACATCTAAAAAGTCATAATCACAAAAGCATATTATGCAATATCCTAGCTTAGCAACCAAATTCAACTAGTCAACAACTCAGCAAATCCTGTCTGACATTCCCCTCTACTAACCTCATTTCTTAGCATAAATAAAAAAGTGAAGGCTTTACCTTGGGAGTATCGATCACAGGATGCAAGGATTTTCAGACAAGTATCTGGAACTGCAGGTAAAAGTTAGTTCCTAATTTCTCTCTCTTTAATTTCTCTCTTGAGTCAAAGTCTGCTTTTATTGCAAGATTAGTGACCAAGATTGGACAGGCTTCCATGAATCAAGACTTAATGGTGGTTGCCACCAAGCCCTGTTCACTTCTTTTTGACCTATATCCAAGAATTCTTTGTGAAGCGAGCCTTGAAGATTGCCGCCTCCAAGTCCCGTTCGAATTCTTTTTATTGGAATCTTTATGAATCAAGCCTTAATGGTTTTAGCCACCAAGTCCTGTTCAGATTCCTCCTAACTAAATCCTAAGTCCTATTTAAATAATAAATTTCGGAATTTTTTTTTTCTTACAACACTAACTACTCTACGGTCGAAATAGAGAGAGAAAAAGTGATAAATGAATCCACACAAGGCGTTACCTTCCAGACTTGTCTGAAGAATCCGATCCCTTGTATACCAAGCTCCAAGACAAGCAATTATGACAGGTTTAGTGTTGGAGGTCAGCTTTGGTTCCTTCAAACAATCAAGGCAAGTGTGTATAGTTGACAGGTTGATCCACTTTAGCATCTTTAGTACTATCTGTACTCAGTAAATCTAAAATGGTGCTAAAGAGTGGTTAGACATTCAAGTATAAATCAATAATAAGATCATAGCCCCTTTCTCATAGCTAAGTATAACTTTATTAAAATCCTTTTAATAAGAATCAGAATAAATAATGTCAGTAAACTTCCACCCAGACTTAAATTACACTGTCCCAGTGTAACACAGTCGGAGTTATGGTGGAAATAAATCATAAGTACTCAATGTACCAAATTAGGAAGATAAACCTGACCGGAGTGGGAATCGATCGATGTGCATCGGTATGCATCGATCGTCGCAGGTGTCAGCATGTCGATCGATGTCGACGTCTCGTCCACGGTCGATATGGTGATCATCATCCTACTTGGGTCTTGCAATAAATCGGAAAGAATAAAAACAAAAGTAAATACTAGTAACTAAGAAAACCAATTAAAATTACCTAATAGTGGGTTGCCTCCCACTCAGCGGTTTGTTATACTCATTTAGCTTGACTGTGGAGGTGTTTGGCTAGTTGGTGGAAAGACATCTACTTGTTGGGAAACAAGCATCCACCTCATCTCTGCACATTCTAGACCAAGCTGCAATGAAACTTCTTGTGGCCTCATCGTTTCTGGTCCATCTCTCATCCATCTTCTGTATTGCATTTGAGACGTTCTGTAGCCTCTCCTGAAGAGTTTCAATGCTGAACTGATGCCATCCTATCTTGTCGTAGGCGTATTCTGATAGCTCGTTCAGTTCCTCATGCATTGACTCTATCTTGATGTGTATCAGCTGCTTGTCGTCTGATGTAGACTTGGCATCGATCGATGCGACCATATGTCTATCGATCGTTGCTGGTGCAGTACTGTCGATCGATTTGGAGCGTGCTCTGTCGATCCATGCTGATATCTGGTGTTGAGATGCGAGTTGCCTTTGAATGGCTTTGAATTCCTTCTGTAGCCACTCTGCTTGGCTATCTAGTCCACCGAGTCAAACGTCGAAAGGAAAGTAGATGTCATCACACCGCTTCTCAAGTTGTTCCTCCATGGTGTCTATAGCAGTGTAAAGATTTGATGTGATCTGATCAACTTCTGCTGCTGTATAGGGAAGGTGTTCTGTAGGTTTCCTGTCGTCGAGCGATGCCCTGCGGAACCTATCGATCGATGTCTATCCTTCATCCTGAAATTCATGTTGATCATGAAGCTTGCCAATATCCTTCTAGACTTTCATCATCTGCGTAGACAAGCTGTCCAAGTATCGCATGATAGGTGAGGTGAAACGGTCGTGCATATCCTCATAAGATTGTAACCTATCTCCCATGGCTGCGAACTTGCTGTCGATCGATGTTATGGTGTAGATATCGATCGATGTGGCTGGTTGTGGATCCTTCTTGCGAATGGTGTCCAAATCTTGCTGTAGCAGATCAATTCTTTGTGCTTAATCAGTCCACGTTGTTGTTGAGAGGGTTGTAGACGTCGTTAATCTTCGTGTTGATGTATGCGATCTCGCATTCATCCTTCTTCTCTGCCAAACTTTGCGGTTCTGCAGGGATTTCGGATGTCTGTGGCTTGACATCGATCAATGTTGCTTTGTCGGCGTCGATCGATGGTGATGTCGTAGCTTCCTTCTCAAGGCTGTGCTGCATACGCTCAATTTCTGTCCTCATTGTGGGAACCAAAATTTTCACTGTCGATTTCCGTTTAAATTAGAAAATAGGAGAACCATAGTTTCCCAGAGGTCCCGGATATCTGCTAATACCACACGCCAAGCAATCAGAACACGAAACCAGAACAGTAATAAAATAAGAAATCGAAAAAGAGAGCAAGATAGTTTTTATTCCGAATATGTGTTTGAGCGTTTACAACAAGGTAAGTGCCTGGGCTACGAGAGTTGTCGGCGAGATTCCTAGATCTAAAACCCTAAGACGGCAAAAACCTAATTGAGTCGTAGCTCGAATAACAAAAACGGAAAATTACCTAAAGTCGCTTTAAGTGCTAAGTTTTTGTCAAAAAAAGTTCTCCCCTGTGCCTCTTGCCTAGGACTCCTTATATACTCGCTCCTAGGTCGGTTTACGCTTTTCTTCATCTGCCCTTAAGCCGTCATAGTTTAAAAATGGAGATATTCCATTTTTCCCGATCTTCGTAATTATCTTCGAAAACTTCGTATTTATCCGCGGAAACTTGACATTTATCTTTCCTTGCGAACCAAGCATAAACCGTCCTACGAGGAGAGCTCGGTCGCTACGTAGCGGCCGAGCCGTGTATGTGCTCGGTCGCTACGTAGCGACCGAGCTTTGGTGAGAGCTTGGTCGCTACGTAGCTACCGAGCCATGTTCGCGCTCGGTCGCTACGTAGCGACCAAGCTTCGGCGAGAGCTCGGTCGCTACGTAGCGACCAACTTGTGCGCTGGTTGCTCCGCGGCAACCTTGGTCGAGTCTTTCTTCTATTTTTCGTGAATGTGTTTTCTCCGCAAGATTCTTCGTAAAAATAAATCTTTTTCAAAGATTTATTTTTCGTAAAAATGTTCTTGCTTATTTTTTACGTACATTCGAATGTTAACTTCGTCGTAACCGTTTTTGACCCTAACAGTTAGCCCCCCAGCTCGTTAGAATCATGGATCGCGATGAGATTCTAGCGCGCGGTTTGGCGAATTAGGCAAGATAGGCGTATTGGACGAAGTTCACATTCAGAATTCCGCGGAGGAACGTCAACGAGAAAATTTATATATATATATTATAATAATCCTAAGCTCATACTTCTATAAGTAGTGAGCCCCCATCTTTCATTTCTCTCACACCTTCCTTTCCTTCCCAAATCCTCTCTAGCTTTCAAGATGTCTTCTTCCCAAGGTGACAAGAGAAGTTCCGACGTTGAGATGGGCGAGGCCACGTCCCAAACTCTGGTTCTGGCTTCCTCCGTGAAGGCGCCAGCTTGCGTCGCCGGCTACCTTTCCTTCCGAGAGAAACTAGCTCGCCGCAAAGCCGAAAAGGAACCAGTTCGAGCTTACACCGAGCTACCGTCCTCTTCTGCTCTGGCCGTTACTCCGGATCATGGTGCTGAGGCTCAGGCTCGGCAGAACGTAGGAACTTAAGTCGATACAAGCGTTCCGTGTGTTCTGGACGCTTCGGTTCAGCCCACTGGGTCATCTACGACTCCAATCTTTGTCGAGGACAAAGAGAAGGCCGCCGAGTCCATTCCTCCTCCCCCGGCTAGGAAAGAAATCGTCATGGTGCTGCGTGCTCCCAGTGCCGCTCCGGTCGTTCAGCCTAAGGGCCGGAAGAGGAAGTTCATCAAAGGTGGTGACGTGGAATCTTCGCAGCGAGGAGGCTCGAATCGGGGCTCCGCGGAAAGGTTCGTCCCTCACCTTGGATTTCCATTTTTTTTTGGCCTTGCTTCGTTTCGTATTTCTAAGTGTTCTCTTGCCTCGCAGTTCGTGTCGCTGATCGACGGAATAAGATCCTGTGGTCGGGGAAAATGGAGGCGACGCGGCCCCGAGCTTGGACGCGGCGACGGATGAAGAGGGGGCATATGTTACAGATGATAGTAGTGGTTATGATCTCTTGCGAGAGATTTTTTTTTTTTTTTGTGTTTCTGTTTAGGCCTTATATGGCCTTATTTCATGTTTCGGGACTGGCCGTTTGTGGATTTGAATCCCTGCCGCTTTGCGGCTTTTTTTATGAAAGGATAATCAATTTGCGTTTTCGCGAGTTAGTGTACGGTGTGGAAGGAAGATAATGAGTTGTCGTCTCATATCCTTTTTCGATGTGAAATGCTTTGTTCGCGATCTGTTTCGAGAGTTTTTCCGCGAGATCCTGATTTCACGGGATATCTGGAGACGTTGAATATAAACACAGAGGCATGTTTTAGGATCTAGTATCTTTTTGATATCATGCCTTGAGATGTTAGAGACCAGTGCGCTGGGTTTAGGGCAAGACCTAGGTTTACTTTCGGTTTTAAGATTTATGCGGTGACTAGCCGGCTATCGATTTATCTGTTGCAATTTTAACCTGATTCGTACCAATTTAAAGTCCGCGATACGTTCTCGGCTTATACGACTTGTCTGATACGAATCGAGCATCTCTCCAGAGACAATTTTTAAGCCAACTGGAAGTGCTAGACCAAAATTTTGGATTTCTTTTATAGCGCTATTATCCTTGTGTCGAATGTACGAGGGTCATCTTCGTGAGATGGTCATGTCTGTTTAGGACGTTTAAGAGTTCGATGTGATCAGCAACGAACTTGGTGGTAGATATTGCGCTTTGGGTCTTTGCGAAGAATATGTGTTTTGCTGAGATGATAATGCGTATATTGTTTTTCGTGACGAGGGTTTCGTTTTGTCAGTCGGGAAACAACTCTTTAGGCGGATTTTTGCGACGTCTCGCAGTGCTGAAGGTTGATTTTTTCCCTAACGACTGGTTTATTTGCGAGTTTTTTCAGGACTCGAATATAATTTGCGGATGAAGATGATTCGCTCGGTTAAAAAGTTCCAGAAATATCGTGGGTGTGGTCAGATATTTTAATATTCAGAGTATACGAGTATACGTACCCACTTCTCCCCCTTTTTAGTGAGGGGGGACAGCTGAATTCGTCTTTCGACAAACTGCCTACGTACTCCTTATGGAGATCAAGCCGTCTCGTAGTTCGGGAGTTGTGAAGTGGCTCGTTTAGTGATAGTATTTTTTGAGATGCATTGCGTTCCAGGTTCTCGGAATTTTTACGCCTTGCGTGTTGGCTATCTCATAGGAACCTGGTCGAACGACTTTTACGATCTTGTAGGGTCCTTCCCAGTTTGCTCCAAGTTTTCGCGCATTTCGCTCGGCGGTGTTTTGGAAGACTTTGCGAAGGACCAACTCTCCTTCCTTGAATCTGAGATTCCGTACGTTGGAATTATAATATTTTGCGGCTGCGTGTTGGTAATTTTGGATTCGAACGAGTGCTCGGTCCCGGTGCTCGTTAACGAGGTCAAGATCGTCTAAGAGCATGGCGTTATTAAGCTCTTCACGTTCGGGTAGTAATCTTCTTCGAACACCGGGGAACTCGACTTCTGCGGGAATCATGCATTCCGTTCCGTATACGAGAGCGAAAGGCGTTTCTCCCATTGCTCGCCTCGGGGTGGTGAGATGTGACCAGATGACTCCCTCGAGTTCGTCGGCCCACCTGCCTTTTTTAGCCTCTAGGCGTTTCTTAAGTCCATCAAGAATGGTCTTATTGATTGTCTTGGCTTGTCCGTTGCATTGCGGATACCTGGGAGTTGACTTGTTTAGTCGTATCTTCAATTTTTCGCAAAATGCCTCGAATCGGGTGGAGATGAACTGAGATCCGTTATCGGTTACGATCTCGTAAGGAACTCCATGTCTACAGATGATGTTTTTCCATACGAAATTTTCGACTTGGACATCTTTTATAGTTGCGTATGAGTCTGCCTCTACCCATTTTGAGAAGAAATCGGTGAGGACTAAGAGGAAACGCTTCTTCTTTGAATTGTGAAGAGGTCCGACGATGTCCATGGCCCAACGCATGAAGGGATACGGTGACGTGATGGAGGAAAGAACTTCGCATTTTCGTGTGAATTTCTCACAATCTCCGATCATCGTTGGCCAGTAGTATCCATGGCGTTTGATTTTCACTGCTAGTGACCTTCCACCGGAATGGTTTCCGCAGGACCCAGAATGAACTTCCTCCATAACTTTTCTCGCCTTCTCTCCTTCCAGACACGTCATGAGTGGTCCAGAAAATCTCCATTTGTAAATTTCGCCGTTGACCATTACGTAACGCGCGGCCTGAGTTTGGATTTTGCGGGCAGCCCATTTTTTGGGAGGTAATTTTCCGTCGGTGATGTAGGCTCGAATCGTTTGCAGCCATGGGGTATCGTAGCCGTAATCGGACTGTTCCGGTTCCGGCTGTACTGCAACTTCCTCTACCTCGTCGTCTTGATCCCCGACGAGGTTGACGATGATTGGTGGTCCGATACTTGGGTGTTCGATGAATTCGACCGGAATTACTCTTTCTGACTTGGGTTAGAACTTGACGCCAGGGCCGCGAGAGCATCTGCCTGTACGTTTTCGGAACGGGGGGTTCGCGTAAGAGCGAAGCAGTCAAATTCTTGGGCTAGATTTTGGACTAGTTTGAGATACGCGTCCATTCTTTCGTCCTGTGCTTCATATTCTCCGCTATATTGACTTGCAATTAGCTGGGAATCACAGTAGGCGTGGATGTTGCGTATCTTCAACCCGTGAGCTAAACGCAGCTCAGCGATGAGTGCTTCGTACTTGGCCTCGTTGTTGGACGCGTGAAATTCCAGCCTGAACGACTGTTCTAAGATCTCTCCGGTCGGAGACGTGAGGCGGATTCCGATGCCCGATCCTTGCTTGCATGAGGATCCGTCGACGTGAAGGAGCCAGGTCGAATTTGGTTCCTCGTTGGTCTCGGTCCCCATTGGTAGTTCGACTAAGAAGTCTGCAAGTACTTGGGATTTTGCACTCGTTCTTGCTCGGTATTCGATATCGTACTCGCTCAACTCGACTGCCCATTTGGCTAGCCGGCCCGACTGACTCGGACTATGCAAAATTGTCCGTAGGGGGAAGGTCGTGAGGATGACGATCGTGTGGGATTGGAAATATGGTCTTAGCTTCCGTGCCGATGTTACGACTGCGCATGCTAATTTTTCCATTAGTGGATACCTGGATTCAGCGTCCCGCCGCGCTCTTCCCTGATCAGGATGCCGCTCACAGCCGTTGCCGATACCGCGATGTATAAGAACAAAGGTTCTCCTTCCAGGGGTTTTGCGAGGACTGGAGGAGTAGCTAAGTATCGTTTCAGCTGTTGGAAAGCGTTTTCGCACTCTTCCGACCATTCAAATTTTTTATTTCCTCGTAGGATATCATAGAAAGGTAAACACTTGTCCGTTGACTGTGAAATGAATCGGTTAAGTGCTGCGACTCTACCGGTCAATCTCTGGACTTCCCGCCTATTCTTGGGCGAAGCCATCTCGATCAATGCATCGATTTGTTTCGGATTAGCTTCGATACCACGGTATGTCACTAGGTAATCGAGGAACTCTCCCGATGCTTTGGCGAATCTGCATTTTGCCGGGTTAAGCTTCATGTTATGGGAATTTAGTTGTGCGAAACATTCCTCAGGATGTGATACGTGATCTCTTTCCCGGAGGGATTTGACGAGCATGTCATCGATATAGACCTCCATCGTTTTACCTAGTTGTTCAGAGAACATACGGTTCACGAGTCGTTGGTAAGTTGCACCGGCGTTTTTGAGGCCGAAAGGCATTACCTTGTAGCAATAAGTTCCGTAGTCAGTAATGAACACAGTCTTCTCGCGATCGTCGGGATTCGTTTCCCGCCGTTGCTTCGACCAGTCGATCAATGTGCGGTGAAGGGAACCTATCCTTCGGACAGGCTTTGTTAAGGTCAGTAAAGTCCACGCAGACTTGCCACTTTCCGTTTTTCTTCTTGACCACTACAGGGTTGGCGAGCCAGTCTGGATATCTCACTTCTGTTATCGATCCGACTTTAAGCAATTTTTCGACCTCATTGTTTACTGCGGAAGCGCGTTCGGGTCCTAGCTTACGTCTTTTTTGTTTGACTGGTTTGAAAGTTGGATCGATATTCAGTTCGTGACATGTTATGTTAATGTCGATCCCTGGCATATCCTCCGCAGCCCATGCGAAAGTATTAAGGTACTTTTTCAGACAAGTTATGAGTTCTGTCCTCAAGGGCTCGCAGAGATTGGCTCCGATCTCTACACACCATTCTGGGAATGCTTCATCGAGACATACCGTCACCACGGGTTCGCAAATTGGTTCGCGTTTTTCTTCTAGGGCCACGATTTTACGGGATTGCCAGAAGAGTTCCGCTAAATCCTAACTTTGAGTGTTTTCGTCGGAGACTGTTTTCTTCACCTTTCTAGGAAAGGTTTCGAGGTCTGACCTTTTTTTGTTTTTGTTCCGCCGCGAAATACACCCGCGATACTCTCGGATTTCCCCATATTACCTCGATTCCGTTAGGAGTTGGAAATTTGAGGCAAAGGTGGTACTTTGATGGGATCGCGCGCATGGAATTCAACCATGGCGTTCCCATGATAACGTTGTAAGACGCGGGATGGTCTACGACTAGAAACTCTGTGATTCTCGTCAGGGTCCCAGCTTTGACTGAGAGATTAATCGATCCGAAAGCTATGGTGGTTTCTCCCGAGAGTCCCAACAATGGGCTAGATTTTCCACGATTTCGGATGGATTGATCTCCATCTTCTCGAGAGTATCTTTGAAGATGATATCAACCGAACTTCCAGTATCGATTAATACCCTAGCGATATCGATGTCACGAATCGTTAGCTCGATAACAAGGAGATCGTTACAAGGTTTGGCCTGATCGGCCGTTGCTCCCCCCTTGAACAAGATGACGTTCGCGCATGTCGAGTTTTGCATATCGTTTCTGATCGTTGAGTGGCTTTTGCAGGTTAGATTGATCCGTACCCCCCTCCTTATAGCACCAAACTGTGGGAACTGATATTCGCACTGTCGATTTCCGTTTAAATTAGGAAAGTAGGAGAACCCTAGTTTCCCAGAGGTCCCGGATATCTGCTAATACCACACGCCAAGCAATCTGAACACGGAACGAGAACAATAATAAAATAAGAAATCGAAAAAGAGAGCAAGATAGTTCTTATTCCGAATCTGTGTTTGAGCGTTTACAACAAGGCAAGTGCCTGGGGTACGAGAGCTGTCGGCGAGATTCCTAGTTCTAAAACCCTAAGATGGCAAAAACCTAATTGAGTCGCAGCTCGAATAACAAAAACGGAAAATTACCTAAAATCGCTGTAAGTGCTAAGTTTTTGTCAAAAAAAGCTCTCCCCTGTGCCTCTCGCCTAGGACTCCTTATATACTTGCTCCTAGGTCGGTTTACGCTTTTCCTCTTCTGCCCTTAAGCCGTCATAGCTTAAAAATGGAGATATTCCATTTTTCCCGATCTTCGTAATTATCTTCGAAAACTTCGTATTTATCCGCGGAAACTTGACATTTATCTTTCCTTGCGAACCAAGCATAAACCGTCCTACGATTTATGGGCTTTTTGTTAAGAAATCGTAAGTGCGCTTCGAGTCACTTCTTAGGTCTATTTGGGCCGTCTTTTGACTCGAAATGTTTATTACAGCTTCTTTCGATAAAAACCAACTTTCCGCGGTTTTTATCGTAAAGTTCGATTGTTGACTTCAAATGACGAGAAACATGAAATGGGCTTGCCACGGTCTTCGGGAGATAGCATTAAAGAGTAGACGAAAATGCATGGATTCGTGTCGTATCGATGTTTTAAGATAGCACGGTTGCTACGTAGCAACCGAGCCGTGTACGTGCTCGGTCGCTACATAGTGACCAAGCTTCGGTGAGAGCTCGGTCGCTACGTCGCGACCAAGCCGTGTACGTGCTCGGTCGCTACGTTGCGACCGAGCCGTGTATGTGCTCGGTCGCTACGTAGCGACCGAGCTTCGGGGAGAGCTCAGTCGATACGTAGCGACCTAGCTTCGGTGAGAGCTCGGTCGCTACATAGCGACCGAGCCGTGTACGTGCTCAGTCGCTACGCAGCGACTGAGTCGTGTACGTGCTCAGTCGCTACGCAGCGACTGAGCCGTGTACATGCTCAGTCTCACCGAAGCTCGGTCGCTACGTAGCGACCAGCTTGTGCGCTGGTTGCTACGCGGAAACCTTGTTCGAGTCTTTCTTCGATTTTTCGTGAATGTGTTTTCTCTGCAAGATTCTTCGTAAAAATAAATCTTTTTCGAAGATTTAGTTTTCGTAAAAACGTTCTTTTTTATTTTTTACGTACATTTGAATGTTAACTTCCTCGTAACCATTTTTGACCCCAACACTCATCTCTGCCATACTTCTGAAAAGCTCATTGTAACCTCTGTCCAAAGCCTGATAAGTGTCATCTACCAATGTCTTGAGTTCATCTCCTAGCCTTTCCTGAGCTCCACAAATACCAGTCACCATCTCATTAATCTCATCCTTGGTGTAGATCTCTGGTGCCAGTCTTGTAGGTGTGAAAGAAGTGGCATGTTCTGGAAGACATATGTGACTCTCTTCATACAGTGACGCTCTCTCTAGAATTTTTCTGATGTTGTCCTTAGTAACATAGATCATCTCACCAGCTATGCTCCTTGCATATCCAAACTCATCTCTGTAGACTCCATATTCGTCCTTCTGTTCCCATTTGAACTTTCTGGCTCCATAGATGTCATAAGCGCGATGTCCAAACTCGTAACGTCTGTCGATCGATGGTGAGGGCGTGTTGTTGAAGGAATGGCCTGAATATCTGTCATCCTGCATAGCAATCTCTATAGCTCTTTCCTTCCAGTAATCCTCATCATACTCCTCTGTAGGATCCTCATTGGATGAAGGAATTACAGTATCCACTGCAAAACTTTCATGGAATCCACTATCTGCCCAACTGCCTATTGAATAGTCATCTCGTCCTCTGTTGTTGGGTTGTTGAAAGGCAAAGTCTGGATAACACTGATCTGGTAATGTGAAGTGGTCTACCGGTTGCTTCCCGTCGAGCGACGTGGGATAACGTTCATCGGTCGTCGGTGACTCATTGGAATCGATCGATGAAACAATGCGGGTGTCGATCGATTTCGCGTACTCCGTTTCGTACTCTGCTCCACAATGGCATGCTGCAATGTAGCCAAGATCATTTCCAAGCTCCACGAGGTTGACATGTTGTCTAACAACTCGAACTGGGTCATAGTGGACGTCTAGATCTATAAGTGTCAGACACAATCTGTTGGTGTTCAAGTCACATACAGCTCCTATTGTAGCCAGGAAAGCTCTTCCAAGCAGAAGTGAAGAGTTCCAGTTTAGCTTTATGTCCAGGACATGAAAATCTACTGGGACAATGGCATTACCAATCTGTACTTCAAGGTCTCTTATGATGCCTCCTGAGCTTCTTTCTGAAAGATCCACAAAGGTGAAAGATTCTGATGAAGGCTCTATTTTCAGACCCAGCTAGTCTGCCATAACCTTAGGTAGTATGCTGACTGATGCTCCTGTGTCACAAAGTGCATGGGGAAATTCAATACCCTTCACCACACATGGTATTGCGAACTTTCCAGGATCACTCTTCTTCTTCAATGTGATCCTTAGTTTCATCCTTTCCCTGACATGATGAAACATTCTCCTAATGTCCTCCTCAGTTTCCTTAGTCTCTCCGAAGAACATCCACAACCTGTGTGTGAAATAAACTTCATCAAAAGGTTTCTCCACTGGGATTCTGAGGACTCTCTTAGTGAAACCATCCATCTCCTTCTCATTAGTTTCCCTCTTAAGGTTCTTAGGAATCTTCTCCTTCCTCTTCCTTAACCTTCTTCCTTCAGTTGCCTTATCAACTTGCATAGGCTCTGGTGTAGTGTCTGAAGGGTTGGTTGTAGGTTCTGGTGGGTTAGATGATGGTTTAGGTGGTGGTCTGAGTGCGTTGATTCGGTCATTATCAATAGATGGTAACCGCACTAGGTAGGTGAGAGGTGCCCGTTGATCGATGGGAGATGAGGGGGGTCGATCGATGTCGGTCTCTCTTTGTCGGTCGACCGCTGGCTCAAGCGGTCGATCGATTTTGACGTAGAAAGGGGAGGGTGGGTGAGGATGTTTTTCTGCGAATTCCTCATAAGTCATGATTCGAACTGCACTACACTCCGCGGTCGATTCAGCAGACGACGTCGATGGATGTCGAGAGTAATCTGTCGATCGATCTTCGTCATGGTCTATCGATCGATGTGTATCCATTGACATCGGTCGACACCATTGTGATCCGCCAAAACTCATGGAGCTTTCAACTTCGAAGTCTCCTTCTCCAAGCTTCTCATGCTTCAGCACTTGCCAGAAATCATCATCTATGATGGCATTGACGTGGTGTTTTGATTTCTCAACTCCTGCCTCTCTAGCCAAGGCGTCTTGCCTCTTTACAGTGTCTCCAGTCTGAACCACTTGCATTTCAAGCTTCCTAACCTGAGTCCCTAAGGTCTCAATTCTTGTGTTCAGACTGTTGTAGGCGGAATCTATCTTCCCATTGAAATCCACAGTGAGTTGTTGCTGTCCTTCCAGAACTCTATCAAGCATTGCTTCAATCTTGCTCTCCTGAGTCTGTGGTGGTGGATTCTGGTAGAATGAGTTTCCATAGCCTCTGCTGTTGTTGCTGAAAGGTTTCTGAAACTGTGAACTCTGGTTACTCCTTTGACCATTGCCATAGAAGTTTCTGTTTCCACCCTGGTTTCCAGACCTCTGAAATCCAGTACCTCCAATGTAGTTCACATCTTCTTCTCCTTCCATGTCTATAGCTCTTCTCCTTCAGCTGAGCAGACCTGCTTCCTGAGAAGCTCATGAACTACATCTAACTTTTCTCTAACTTCGTCCATCTGCTCCTTCCCTAGGGATGCAACAGACTTCTTTCTTTCAAAGTCAGTGTTCTTGGTGATGCTGCTGTTTGCTAGATTTTTCTATCAGTCTCACAGCTTCCACCGGATTCCTGGTGTTGAAGTTTCCCTCACTAGCTGTATCAAGAGCCATCTGATACCTTAAGGCGATACCTCTGAAGAAAGTGCTCAGCAGTTGCACTTCGTTGAATCTGTGGTGTGGACAGTCTCGCTGGAAGAACTTGAATCTGATCCACGGGTCTTTGAAAGACTCTCCTGTCTCTTGCGCGGATGTAGCGATTTTGCTTCTCAAGTCTTCAGCTCGTGCCTCATCGAAGAAGTTTCGCAAGAAAGCATTATTGATTTCGACCCAGGATGTTAGAGATCATGTGGGTAGCTGCTTAAGCCAGTGCATCGCTTCTCCAGTCAGAGAATACTTGAAGAACTTGCACAATATGTAGTCCTCAGGGACTCCATCCATACGAATAGCAGCAATAAGATCCTCGAACCTTTCAAGATGGTCCATAGGATGCTCGTGCGGTAACCCAGAGTAGGGTATTTGCAACACGAGTGTGTAGTACTGAGGCTTCAGCTCGAAATTCTGCTTCTGAATCTCTGGAAGTCGAATAGCTGATCTGTTCGCGTAGTACTCATCTGGACGATTGTAGTCGGCCAGTGCCCTTGGTCGAGCAGCCTCTTCTACAGGTTGAGCAGCTCCTGTAGCATCAGTATCAAAGATTACATTCCTCTGAGCGTCTAGTTTCTGACCTGTTGCATTACGCAGATGACCATCCTGGTCATACAGGTTTCCATTCTCATCCTGTCTGAGAATAACAATCGCAACCATGCTTCTCGAATGAGGATCGATCGATGTACGCGGTGTAGTGTCGATCGATGTCGAACGAGGTAAATTGGTCGACGATGAAGGTTGGGTGTCGGTCGATGGTTGGGTGCGAGAATCAGTCGACGTGAAAGCTGCTGCGTCGATCGATGTGGAACGTTGGTCTTTGCGGATCGAGCGTTCCAAGTGAGCAGGATCTTCAAAGAATAGCAGGTGTTTGTCCTTGTTGCTTCTGGTACTGCTGGGCATGCACCTGAAAAGACAAGAAAATTTTTTGTGTCAGAATGGGGGTAGAGAAAAGAATAAGAAACAATAACACTAAATCTAATGGCGATCAAAGCTCCCCGGCAACGGCGCCAAATTTGATACCACTCAAATTACCCTAAGGAATGAATTACTCTCTCAAATAAGAGGTTCAGTTGCAGTACTTAAGGATCGAATCTACAAGGAGCTAGGGAACCTATTAAATCTAGTCAGGTTATTAATTCTAGGTGTTTGTTGTTTTATGGGTTTAAAAGTAAATAGCATTCCTAATTGAGCAAGTCTATTGCTCTACTAACAAGATGATTGGGGGTGTAACTTTATTGGAAGGTTTTAGATGCAGAGTTTCTATTCAGGTGTTGGAGATTATAATCCTATAGATGCCTAACAGTTGCATGCATGATATATTAGAGCTCAACTCCTTAATCACAGTGATCAGCGATGGCAATGTTTCACTGGTTAACTAACTAGATCTTGGATCTCATCTGTCGTCTTTTGATCACAAGAAAGTGTCGATCGATGATCCTATAGGGATATCGATCGATACACCTTTCACAATATCGATCGATTGTTAGATGGACGATATCGATCGATAGCTTCTAGTTAAGCCCTAGGCGCAGGTTGATAATGCTCACTAGTCTCCTAGATCAGCGGTTAGCTCTCTCTAGCTGTCCTAGCATGACAAATTAGATTCAGGACAAGATGATCAAGGATGCTTGACACATGCAAATTCCTAGGTTCAATATTCTAGTTAGCAAGGCTAGAACAAGCATTAAGAACAATCAATCAATGAATATCACAACTAAGCAATTCTATAGTTGGGGCTAATCCCTCTAACCTATTTGAACCCTGAATCTAACAACTAAACTACTCAGACATAGCTAAGCAATTCATGACACAAAATATAGATAAAAACTGCATAGAATAGAATAGATGAATCAATGGAGTTCCAATCACAAATCTCTCTATGATCTTATCTCCTAAAACTCTCTCACTCTTGCTGAAAGTAAGAATACAATGATGGTAAAAGCTCTCTTTGCCTCCTAACACTTAGGCAAGTATATAAGTATTAGGTTAAAAACTCTTCAGGGGTAATCTTGTAATTTGGTGAAGCCTTGGGTTTAAAGTCGGCTGGAACCAAGTCGCGCGTTCCGCGTCTCGACATCGATCGATGGTACAGGATGGACATCGATCGATGGTACAGGATGTACATCGATCGATCATAATCTTCAATCGTCGAGGCTTCTCTTATGTATCGATCGACGGCACTGGGTGTGCATCGATCAATTGCTTCTTCTGCATATCGACCTCTAATGGTCAGCTCGGATGAAATCTCTTTTAAGCTACTAAATGCTCCATAATCATCACTTTACTCCAAGATACTCCTGAACCTGAAAACATACCTAATAGGATAGAATATATAATATATAGATAGTAAAACACTTATACCAAGGATGAAAATGGGTCAAATCCATGGTATATCAACAAGTTAGAAATCATATGCACAATCGTGTCAAAAACACCATATATAAATTCCCCGAGACTTAGATCCTTGTTTGTCCTCGAACAAGGCAAGTATCAAGAACAGGGAAAAAGTTTGAAAGTGTGGAAACTCTCCTATTTCTCAATAACCATACCTTAACCACGAATCTCTGAACCATACAAGCAGGAAACTAGGACCACACACTCTTACCAGAACTTCCTCTGATCCCTGTTCAAATATCGGCTCCATACTCTACATCTCATACCTGAAAAAACACACTATCGAGACAGAACTCCCTATATTCATTTAAGAGTGGCGTGAACCTCTCATCACAGGCATTATTCAGGGTAGACGGGCAAGGTGTGAACAGGCTAATTCTATAGTGGAGTTAATGAGTGTTTAGGGGCTACCAATTTTTGTAGTGGATGCAGGATATCACGCAAAATAGCAAGAGAGGACGGATCCATTGATGTCCACAACCCCTTGCTCGTTTTGCTGACTCTGGAGCAACCGCTCCGACTGTTTGCCTGCTACCTTATCGATGGTACCAACTCTCTCTGTTCTTCCTTTCAGTGGTTTCTCTCCCTTGGTTCTTCTACCGTACTCCTCATAATATCAAAAGGAGAGCTCATATTCAGAACCTAGGTCTGAAAAGAAATGGCATCTTAAACAAGTAGAAGTAGTTGCGATCGATCTCATCAGAGAGCAACTAACCAAGTATATATAGCAGAAACTTCTTTTTCGTCTAGCTCCAACCGAATTGGCTCAAGAGGATCAACCTCCAAACAGTTGTTGATGTATACTCGGTATAATCCTCCTTCTCCATCAGTGATCTCAAATAAAAGAAAGAAATATATGGATATTTATTTTTTACTGAATGTACAAACGATGAGATCAAAGATGATGGTGTGATTGAGAAGGGGGTAATGTATGGAATGATTGGTGCCACTGGCGGTTCTACTCGTTCTACCTTGTTCCCCACTGACTGTTCTGGAGCAGCTGCTCCACGTTATAAACTAACTGTTCTCCTTGTTCTGGTTGAAACTTTGCAGCAGTAACGAGTAAGAGGCTGCGCCGATCCTTTCCTCTCCAACTTTTTTGCACTTATCTGCACATATGAAACTGAAAAAGAGAATGCACGAAGGTGGAATAAAGGTTTAGGTACAAGGTAGGTAATAGTTAAAAATGACCTAGCCACTCAGGAACAACAAGATAGGTGAAAAGGATAAGAAGTCCTCAGTGTGAGTCTCGATTCCCTGATCTAATGCCCATAACAAGAGGAATTTGCAGTCAATATTAGATTCAAGTTAGGTGGAGTTAAGTCTACCCAGTGTAACCTGATCGGCTGAAAACTCCTGGAGAGTCAAGTGGGATAAGTCAGGATTGTTCCAGGTCCAAGTGTGGGTCTTTCGTCACTGCTAAGGTCACTGAATAAGAAAGTTAAAGCACGAGGTGGTTAAAAGATCATCACAGAATAGGGTCCTAAATCCCACAAGAGTTTAGACTGACTCGATGAAAACATAAGGACTGACTCAAACATGAAAGCCAAAAGAAACAAGAGATAGATTAGTAGCACACAATCGCCTCCCCCGACTTACTTCACACCATCCCTGGTGTGAAAATAAATTGAGGAAGGCTCAAACAAACCAAATAAAAACAAATGAATGCAAAGAAAAGTAGATTGTTCAGATGGATAACACAATGAGATAAGATGGTGGGGCGGATCAGTCCGACTCCCCGCTCTCGGAGCGACCAGCTGTCCTCCTGTTCCGCGGCAGTTGCTCTCCAACTGCGGAAGATCCAACCGGTTCCTTGCCTGGGCGATGTGATTTCAGCGGCGTCTGCTCCTGCGCGGATGTTCTGCCCTCTTGACCGCCGAAACAGCCACCCGTGATCGCCTTGAGGATCCTCTTCATGAGGCTGTTGTTCTTGTGCTGGGAATCAAGCATCCAGCGGCGGTAAGTCGCATCATCAACATCATCATCGAGGGGACCCAACTCATACGCAGCATCCTCGTCTTGTGTGATGTCTTCTACATCATCCATGTCATCATCTAGAGGAAGCGTGGATCAGCGCACATGAACTCTGGGTCAGGCAGGAAGAGGATGTTCTCGATCATGCTCAAGTTCGTGAGGTGTGGCTCGGGGAGCTTGCAGTACAGCATAATTCCTTCCTTCTCTGCGAACTTGTACGTGGACTCGTGGCGAAGAATATGGCAAGCGATCAGATAAGGGGTGTCGATATACTCGATCTCATGGTTGACCGCATATGATCTGAGATTGATCCCAAAGTATTGTGGGAACTGAAATTCGCACTGTCGATTTCCGTTTAAATAAGGAAACTAGGAAAACCCTAATTTTCCAGAGGTCCCGGATATCTGCTAATACCACACGCCAAGCAATCAGAACACTAAACGAGAACATTAATAAAATAAGAAATCGAAAAAGAGAGCAAGATAGTTCTTATTCCGAATCTGCGTTTGACCGTTTACAACAAGGTAAGTGCCTGGGCTACGAGAGCTGTCGGCGAGATTCCTAGTTCTAAAACCCTAAGACGGCAAAAACCTAATTGAGTCGCAGCTCGAATAACAAAATGGAAAATTGCCTAAAATTGCTCTAAGTGCTAAGTTTGCTGTGTCAAAGTCCCCTCTCATGCCTCTCGCCTAGGACTCCTTATATACTGGCTCCAAGGTCGGTTTACGCTTTTCCCCTTCTGCCCTTAAGCCGCCATAGCATAAAAATGAAGATATTCCATTTTTTCCGATTTTCGTAATTATCTTTAAATTTTCGTATTTATCCACGGAAACTTGACATTTATCTTTCCTCGAGAACCAAGCATAAACCGTCATGGGGCTTACGGGCTGTTGGTTAAGAAATCGTAAGTTGGGACTCGAGTCATGTCTTAGGTGCCTTTGGTCCGTCTTTTGACTCGAAGCGTTTATTACGGCTTCTTTCGATAAAGGACGAACTTTCCGCGGTTTTTACGGTAAAGTTTGATCGATAACTTAGAATGGCGGAGAACGCGAAATGGGTTCGCCACGGTCTTCGGGAGATAGCATCGAAGGGTAGACGAGAATGCATGGACTAATGTCGTATCGACGTTTCGGAAGAGCTTGGTCGCTACGTAGCGATCAAGCAGACGAACACTCGGTCGCTACGTAGCGACCGAGTTTTGACTCGAGCTCGGTCGCTACTTAGCGACCGAGCGGATGATCGGTCGCTACGTAGTGACCGAGCGGAATGGACGATCGGTCGCTGCGTAGCGACCGAGCTTTGGCTCGAACTTGGTCGCTACGTAGCGACCGAGCGGAGCACGTGTTCGGTCGCTGCGTAGCGATCCTTTTTGAGCTCTTGTCCGATGAGTCACGTTTCCTCCGCAAAGCTTTTCGTAAAGAAGAAACTATTTCGAAAAAGTGTTTGTCGAGGAAGGTTTTTTGTTTTCTTCTTCAGGGATTTGGACGTTAACTTCGTCGTAACCGTTTTCGACCCCAACAGTTAGCCCCCCAGCTCATTGGGAGCGTGGATTTCTAGTGAGATCCCAATGCGCGGTATGGCGAGTTGACGAGATTGGTGTATTTGGGCGAAGTTCGTGTCCAAAAATCCGAAAGTAAATAGTAATTTCTCATGCCTATAAGAAGGGAGGTAATTTCCTCACAATCTTTACACTTACTCATTCTCATAGAGAGGTTTTCTTGAAAAGTTTTCTTCTTTGTCTTTGTCTCCATCATTTCCTTCTTGATTAAAAAGAAAAACACGAGATGTCGAGTAAGAAGAGGAGTTCGAAGAAAGGGTCCTTGTCCGCGAACGTTAATTCTGAAGAGCTTCGAATGCCGAAGATGGAATTCGTTCCTCATTCGGTAGATCCAGCCGAGAACGAGGCATGGTGGGTGGCGTGTTACGGTTCGATCACGCCTCCCAAAGAAAAATCGATCCCGGTCATGAACCATCGCCCGATGGAGGCAGGTGCACCAAGTAGGAGTACTAGTGAATTCCTCGAGGTCATGCGGTCGTTCTACCATATTTCGGACGCGGTGGAATTCAGGGTTCCTCGTCAAGGAGAATGCGCTAGTAGTCCCCCGGAGGGCTACTTTACTTGTTATGAAGCATTCGTAGTGCGCTGCCATTTGTGGTTCCCGATCCCCGAGATTATCGTCCGTGTGTTGGGTCGTTTCGGGGTGGCGATAAGCCAATTGAATCCTCTTGGCATCCAGCACCTCATAGGAATCCTGGTCCTGAGCTACGAGCATGGTCTCTCTCTCACCGTCGATCACTTCGAAGCGCTTCTTCGATTACAGATCATCAAGGATAAGGACACGTACAGGCTGGTTCCTCGGAACTTCATGTCAGTGGTAAAGGGGTTTACTTCTAACTTCAACTCGTGGAAGAAGTTTTTCTTCTTCGTTCGTGTAGACGCTGCGTCCGTTGAGGAGAGTTGTATCCCATTGTTTTGGAGGTTTCCGAACGATCGTCCCTTTATCAACCCTCTTGCTCTGTTTCCTGAGGACATTATTGCGGTGAGGGATCTGCTCAGGAATGGTCCTTTTTTTCTGGACTTCCTTTACACCGAAGAGAGTTCGAAAGGCGCTGAGGTTTGTGCATCGTAGTCCTGCTTTGGGCGGAGAAACAAGGAGTGATTCCAAACCTGAAGACCAAGGTCCCGATGCCGGTCCCACGATTGCGACGGGGCTGAATTCTTTGAAGGGGAAAGATATTGACCTCGGTGACCTGGAGTTTTCGGTGGACGATTGCATGCTTCCGGGATGGGATCCGGACCTTGCTTTCGGCGATGGAAGCGGTACGAGCGAGGTCCCTATTCCAGACTTCGATGATTTCTTCTTCGTTCGATGCTCCTCCGGCCACGAGCGAGTCGGGGAGGCCGAAAGTCGTCGCGGAAGGATCTCGTATCATCAACGGGATATAAACTATAAGAATTTTGACGATCGTTATTATTATTATTATTATTTTTTTTTTTGCTTATAACGTGTCAATCGGTTTTATAGGGTTTGAACTTGCTTGGAACGGTCATTGAGGCGAGCCATAGAGAGGCCATGATCTATCGCTTTAAAGCGGAGAAGGCGGAAAAGGATCTTGCTCGCATGCGAGACGAGATGTTGGCGCGAGACGCTCAACTCGCTCGTTATCATGTCCGGGCTGTTCGTAGGGTGGAAAGGAAGGGCAAGAGGGAAATTGTCGAGGTGATGAAGACTCGCGCTTCTCAATTCCAAGTTGAGTACGGGAATCTTAAGGGCGCTTTCGACTTGCTGGGCGACTTCCGTGAGTGTCGCGGCTCTGTTGGGAGCCTTTGGATCATGCTCACGCTCACGCTGAGACGCTCATTCCTCCGATCGATGGGAAGATTCAGGGATTCTGGGATCCCGTCCCGGTTTCTCCTGATACCGTAGAAACCATGACTGATTTTGCCGGTGACGATGAGGAAGTGAACTATCTCGCGGATGCATTCGGAGCTTCCTTGTCCGGGAATTTTAACTTTGATCTGTGAGTGTTTTGACGGGAAGAAGTTTTTCCCTTATCTAGTTTTTTAGCGGCCGAGTGTGGCCTTTGTTCATATATGTCTGGCCGAGTGTGGCCTTCGAACTTTGTATGGGCCTGTTTTAGCCGTTTTTATCGGGACTGGCCGTTGGTGGCTTTGAACCCCTACCGCTATGCGGTTTATATAATGGATGTTTGTTTGAGTTACTTTGTTTCGAGTGGGTTTGAAGTAAACATGAGTTGTCGTCTCATATTTAAATTTGTTGAGGCGTTCGATCTGTTGGTTCGTTCGAGACGTGAGTTTTCTAAAAATTATTTACGATCTTTCGGGAACGTTGAGATATGAACGGAGAGACATGTTTTAGAATCTCGTATCGTTTAGATATCATGTCTATGAGATGTCTGAGACCAATGCGATGAGCTTAGGGCAAGACCTAGGTTTACTCTCAGTTTTAAGGTTTGTACGGTGACTAGCCGGCTATCGGTTTTACTGTTGCGATTTCTACCTGATTCGTATCGATTTAAAGTCCGTGATAGGTTCTCGGCTTATACGACTTGTATGGTACGAATCGAACATCTTTCCAGATACAATTTTTAAGCCAACTGGAAGTGCTAGACCAAAATTTCTGATTTTTTTTGTAGCGTGCTTTCGTCCTTGTGTTGGACGTTCGAAGATCAAAAGAGTGATCAAGTTGCGTTTGTTTAAGACGGCTGATGTGTTCGTCGGAGCCAATCGACGAACGGAGTGTAAGATTTGTAGTGGTCGCGTTCGGACAATTTGTTCGTATCATCTCGATTTTTAACTTGGCGACGTCTCGCAGTTATTTCGAAGACTATACGTATATTTTCGGTGCTGAAGTGAGATTGTTTTGCGATTTTGGGTAGTACGAGGCTGCAGGCAAGAGTATTAACGTTTGTAAATTTTCTAGGCGTGTTCTGAGACTTTTGCAAGTGTCTTAAAAAGGAGCGACGCATATTGATCGTAAAAATATTCGAAATCTCTATAGAATTCGATTACGATAACGCATCTTTTCCTATGTGTGAGTATACGAGTATACGCAACCACTCCCCCCCCTTTTTAGAGAGTGGGATAGCTGCACTCGTCATTCGACGAGCTGCGTACGTACCTCTTTCGAGGATCAAGCCATCTCGTAGTTCTGTTTTATGCCGCGAGCGTTTTCACTCGGCGGTTGTCACAGTGCTGACCGCCTTGATCGTGATGATCGTGGCTGGGTCAGTGTTTTCTTCCGGATGTTCCGGTTGAGTTGTAGTGTCGGCTTCTGACTCATGTTGAGTTTCGACACCCGAAGCGTCTGCGTCAGAAGACGATGTTAAATCGTCTTTTATTGAAGCGTTGTCGGTCGAAGATTTATCAATCTTCGTGCGTTTGCGATTTGCCGTTGCAGAGGTCGGCATCTGTCTTAACTTGTGCTCCGCGAGGAAGCACAGTCGCGACTGTTTTCGACATCCCCAGATAGCTGCGACTCCGTTTGGGGTCGGGAATTTGATACCCAGGTGGTACGTCGATGGAACGGCTTGCATAGCGTTGAGCCATGGGGTTCCCATGATCACGTTGTAGATGGCAGGATGATCGACTACTGTGAACTCGACGATTTTTGTGATCTCCTTGGCCATGACTGGTAGTTGAATCGATCCGAGGGTCATCGATACTTCGCCTGAAAAGCCTGTGAGCGGTTTCGGAGTTGGAGTTACTTCTCTGAGTTTGATGCTCATCCGATTGAGAGTGTCGCGGAAGATTACAATGACCTTGCTTCCCGTGTCAATGAGTACTCTTCTGACTTCTAGATCTCGTATGACGAGGTCTATGACGAGCGAATCGCAGTGAGGTTGATCGATCCCGCCGGCTTCCTCCTTTGTGAAGGTGATTGAGCAGTTCTGATCATCTCGGGTAGGAGACCATGTAGGCCAGTTTGCGCTTGACTCCGCCTTCCGCTGGTTCGCCTTGATGGCCGAAACCGTATCGTTGCAGAATTGCGATCCTCTGATGATCACGTTGACTCTACGACGATTGTTGTCGTTCCATTTGTCGTCTGGCCTCCTGCCGCGTTTATCCCCAGATTGGTTTCTTTGAAGAGATCTCTCCGCGGGAAGATTTCTGTCCGGCTTCGGCGGGCGATCGGTCTCGAGGATGAGATCTTTCACGCTGGTCACTTCCGAGAGTTCTCCGGCTACTAGCTTCGCGGCCAGCCTTGCTCCCAAGACCTTGCAGTTAGTCGTGGAGTGTCCTCGGGACTGGTGGAACTCGCAAAGGGTGTTTTCATCATATCCTTGATTGCGAGTCCACGTATTACCCGTGGCTTGGCCCTGGTATGAGTCGATCGCGTAATTGTGCGCTCCTTGGAGTTCTTCCCCCTCGTGATGGAAATACTTGTCGTTACGAGGGTTCTTTTTCCTCGTTTTTGGGTATACATCTTTCGAGGATGATCTTGCCGACTTATGTTTTTGCGATAAGATTTTTGTTTCTTCCTCGATCATGATGTAGTCCGTCCCCTTGTGGAGGGCGTATTGGATCGTCCGCGGTTTTTCGAGGGATATCTATTTTTCTGAATTTTGACTTGTACCAGAGCGCCTTTCTGAGCGCATCGATGGCTACCTTGTCGCTTATCCCGCTGACCCTAGACATTACCAACTTGAATCGGCTGATGAACTCGCGGAGGGGTTTGTCTTCCCTCTGGAACAGACTCCAGAGATCGACATCGGAAGTTTCTCTATCTATGAACATAGAGTATTGCTTGAGAAATTTCGATGCGAGCTGTCGGAAACTTCCGATAGAATTTCGCTTAAGGCGCGCGAACCATTCGAGGGCTGCTCCTTATAGATTCTCGACAAATAGGCGGCAGTAGCCGGCGTCTCTTTCGCCATCCTTCAGCCTCGCTCTTCCCATCGTGATGTGGAAAGCCTGAAGGTGCGCTCTCGGATCGGTTGTACCATCATACTTCGGTACTTTGATTTTTCCTTGATCGGATACCCTCGTATCTGAGATGCGAGTGGTGAAAGGGGTCTTCCGAGCCCCTTCCAGCAGCCTGTCGATCTCGGGGGCCGCGCTGGTAGCGTGATGGATTTGGGATTTTATGGCTCTTACTTCTGCCGCAGTCTTGGTGATATAGTCGCGAAGATCACGTATATTCGATGTCTCGCCAGCAGATTTTCGTGCTTGTCGGCGTTTACTGCGAGTGAGCTCAGTTTACTTTTCAGCCAGCTCTTCTTGTTCGTTCCAATAGAGGATTTCCTCCTCTTCTGTCATTGGTTTGTCGAACGGAGAGATTTCCCGAGTGAATCGGCTTCTGGTCCTCCTTGGATGTCTGTCGGCGTCCTCATCAGTATTGTTGGAGACATTGCTAGGATCCAGGTCGACTTGCTCGACTCTGTTGTCCTCCGAAACCTTCGCGGGAGGCGGAGGGCTTTCAGAGTTTCCTTGTTTGATGGGAGATTTCTCGCTAGGGTTTTGACCCGAGGGTCGTTCCTGCGCGGCTCCAGGCCTGTTGAGTGGGGTTGCAAAGTCGAGTCTTTTCCCGCGGACTTTAGTGGTTCCGCGGGGGCGGATTGCTCGAGTCCTTGCCGTTGAAGTTTCAACTTGTTTGGTCAAGGTGCTCACGAGCTTATCCTGTTCTTCAGACCTTTTTTCGTAGGTGGCGAACATCTTTTTAAACTCCTCGAGCGCCGCGGCGTTGGCTGGTGCGTTGGCCGCGGATACGTCCGCTGCCGGAGTGTGGAGATCGGTGCCACTGCCTCCGTTAAGAGGAGTCTGCACATTATCTGTGTCGTCAATTGACATGTCTGGTTGAGTGTGATGTGGTTGAGAGTTAGATTGATCCGTACCCCCCCTCCTTCTTGCGCCAAACTGTGGGAACCGTAATTCGCACTCACGATTTCAATTTAAATATGGAAACTAGGAAAACCCTAATTTCCCAGAGGTCCCAGATATCTGCTAATACCACACGCCAAGCAATCAGAACACAAAACGAGAACAATAATAAAATAAGAAATCGAAAAAGAGAGCAAGATAGTTTTTATTCCGAATCTGCGTTTGACCGTTTACAACAAGGTAAGTGCCTGGGCTACGAGAGCTGTCGGCGAGATTCCTAGTTCTAAAACCCTAAGACGGCAAAAACCTAATTGAGTCGCAGCTCGAATAACAAAAATGGAAAATTGCCTAAAATTGCTCTAACTGCTAAGATTGCTGTGTCAAAGTCCCCTCTCATGCCTCTCGCCTAGGACTCCGTATATACTGGCTCCAAGGTCGGTTTACGGTTTTCCCCTTCTGCCCTTAAGCCGCCATAGCATAAAAATGGAGATATTCCATTTTTTCCGATCTTCGTAATTATCTTCAAAATTTTGTATTTATCCGCGGAAACTTGACATTTATCTTTCATCGCGAACCAAGCGTAAACCGTCATGGGGCTTACGGGCTGTTGGTTAAGAAATCATAATTTGGGACTCAAGTCATGTCTTAGGTCCCTTTGGGCCGTCTTCTGACTCGAAGCGTTTATTACGGCTTTTTTCGATAAAGGACGAACTTTCCGCGGTTTCTACGGTAAAGTTTGATAGATAACTTAGAATGGCGGGGAACGCGAAATGGGTTCGCTACGGTCTTCGGGAGATAGCATCGAAGGGTAGACGAGAATGCATGGACTAATGTCGTATCAACGTTTCAGAAGAGCTCGGTTGCTACATAGCGATCGAGCGGACGAACGCTCGGTCACTACGTAGCGACCGAGCGAACGCTCGAGCTCGGTCGCTACGTAGCTTCCGAGCGGAATGGACGATCGGTCGCTACATAGCGACCGAGCTTTGGCTCGAACTTGGTCGCTACGTAGTGACCGAGCAGAGCACGTGTTCGGTCGCTGCGTAGCGATCCTTTTCGAGCTCTTGTCCAATGACTCGCATTTCCTCCGCAAAGCTTTTCGTAAAGAAGAATCTATTTCGAAAAAGTGTTTCTCGAAGAAGGTTTTTCGTTTTCTTCTTCAGGGATTTGGACGTTAACTTCGTCATAACCGTTTTCGACCCCAACAAGTATTTGAACAGAGGAGTGAGCAGGCTACCACAGCGATCCTTGTTGTTCTCGGACTTGTTCCCGGCCCTCATCAAGCAGTCCCTTCGAGAATAGAACATCCATATGAGATGGTACCCGGGGTTAGTTTGAACCGGGTGGATTGGGATGGCTCTAGCTCTTGCGTGTCTCGTCCTCAAGCCCTGATTACAACATCTGCAGCTCCCCCTTAGTGACCTTCGAGGTCTGATCCTTGGCGAATAGGAGGTTGGAGACCATCTTCGCAATTACCCTTAGAGTAGGGTTTCTGATCTGGGACTGGTACTCCTTGCCGGATATGAATGTTCCGTTCGCAATGAGGTCCCAAAAGTAGTCAGTTGGCGTGAACTTTATTCTCCACTGCCACCTCCCTATGCTCGTCCGAAATCTCATATATCTCGTTGAGCTTGTCAAGCGAGAGGGAGCAGAACTTGCCGTCGGCCATGAATTAGAAGGAGCAGTTCTCATATGTAGGCGCGGAAGGGTAGGCGTACCCGATGTGAGCTGTAACGAGCACTTTCCGGACGAGGTCAGGGTAGAGCTCATGTGTTCGGTAGCAGAGAGGAGCAATCCCCATGGCGTGGAGGGTTTCGAACACATCAGTGTTGAGCCCAAGGGAGACAAGGGTGTCCGCGTGACCAAAGCAAGTGGGCAAGATCTCGATGTGAAAGAGTGAGTTGTACCGTTTCGCAGATTCCTTATCCCATCCCTCACAGTTGAAGTCGAGAAGCATCGGGTCGTCGATAGTGATTGGCTGACCCTCTTTACCCTCATGCGGCCATGGGTATGAAGCCGAAGCATTGTGGTTTAGAGGCGGCATGTAGTTCTCGCAGGTGATCTGCGGGGTTTTAACCGACTTTTGCTTGGACTATGGAGGCATCATGATCGGTTGAGAGAGATGACTGCAAAAACAAAATGAACTCGAAATTCCAAAGAGTTAGAACCAAAAAGCCTGACAATTGATTTAGAGGTTAAAGAGTTTGTCTTAGGGTTCTATCCTTAAGGGAGAGGAGTTTGCGGTGAGTGCGGGCTAAGTGGGGAAGTGGGGTGAGTTAGCCTTATATAGGCAAACCCTAACCGCTTACTCTTCTTTTTTTTTTTAGGGTCCGAACGCTTACCTGAGGGAACAACTGTTCTCCAGCGAGAACAGTCTCTGGATTGTTCCTCCGGGAAACTTCAGTTTTCTTTTTCCTGAAACAAAAATTCAAAACAAACTACAAAAGAATTGAAAGGAAAAACATATTTACACTTACCAGTGGGTTGCCTCCCACCAAGCGCTCGATTTAAGTCACTAGCTTGACTTTTGGTAGCCAATTAGGCTGTGGAGGGATTGCATAAGGGAATTTCTTCATCTTCTGCGATTGTTGTTTCAGCAAGGTATGGCTTGAGACGCTTGATACCACTCAAATTACCCTAAGGAATTATTTATGCTCTCTCAAATAAGAGGTCGAGTTGTAGTACTTATGGATTGAATTCACAGGGAGCTAGGGAACCTAAGAAATATAATATGATTTGTTAAACTAGATGGTTTCAGAGATTTAAATGTAAATTGCAGTTTTATATTGAACAAGTATTTGTTTAATAGGTTGATTGAGGTTTTGGTGCTTAAAAAGGAAATAGTTAGACTTGGGGTTTTTATTCAGGAAACTTGGGATTATAATCCTACAGATGCCTAATGAGTTGCATGCATGATAATGTAAAGTTCAACTACTTAGACAACAAGTCCATCAGCGTTCGCAATGTTTGGACTTGTCTATTAACTAGATCTAATGATCTCAACTATCGTATGTCGATACACCTTTCGCTCCGTCGATCGATTATTCAATAATGATATCGATTGACGCACTTCTAGTTAAGCTTTATGCGCGGATTGAATGAATGCTTACTAAGCTCACTAGATCAGCTCTCGCCTTACTCATAGCAAGAAACTTAGCTCAGTTAGAATGTTTTCAGGATGAGAATGAAGCTCTCGCTTTTATCTATCAATCCTAGGGCAGGTTCTAGGTATCTAATCTAGAGACAAACATTAATGAACAATCCTAATGACAATTACCACAACTCAGCAATCTATAGTTGAGCCTAATCCCTCCTAACCTATTTAAACCCTAAAATCTAACAATGGAACTACTCAGACATGACTAAGCAATTCATAATTGATTAGGTAAGAAAACTTCATTAGAATAGTAAATAGATATTAATGGAGTTCCAATCACAAATTATAACTTTGGATCTTCTCTACAATCTATCAAAATCCTAGAAAACCTTGCTGTGAAAATAATAAAACTAGAAAAGCACACTTTGCCTCTAACATGGTGGCAAAGCTTATATAATTAGGTTAAAACTCGTCAGGGGCAATCTTGTAAATTGGTGAAGACTTGGGCTTCAAGTCGGCTGTGACCAAAAGGGCTTTCTGCGCGCTTCCCTGTCGATCGATGTCAAGATATGAACATCGATCGATTATTCCTCTCCAATATCGACCGATGGTCGAGCTCGATGGTCATCTCTGGTGGTTGCTCCAAATGTCTCCAAAATGCTCCAAAATCATCACTTATCTCCAAATCACTCCTGATCTTATAAATATAATAAATAGATTCTATAATATAATAATTATTAGTAAAAACACCTATAAACCATGGATGAAAGTGGTTCAAATCCATGGTCTATCAACTCCCCCAGACTTACCCTTTTGCTTGTCCTCAAGCAAAACAAACATGCAGTCTCTCTGGAAGAGGTTTTAAAACAGCAGGGACTCATATGATTTAAAACTTAGAATCATAACCTCTACAATATTGCAATCCACTCTAAAAAGTCCTAATCACAAAAGCACATTATATCATATCCTAGCTTAGCAACCAAATTCATCTAGCCTAAAACTTAGCAAATCTTGTCTGACATTCTCCTCTACCAACCTCATTTCTTAGCATAAGTAAAAGTGTAGGCTTAACCTTAGGGGTATCGATCACATGATGCAAGGACTTTCAAACAAGTATCTGGACCTGTAGGTAAACATTAGTTCATATCCTCTCTCTCGACTAATTTTCTCTCTTAGTCAAAATCTGCTTATTTAGCAAGATCATTGACCAAGAATGGACAGACTTCCATGAATCAAGCCTTAATGGTGGTTGCCACTAAGTCCTGTTCACTTCTTTTTGACCTATATCCTAGGATTATTTGTGAAGCAAGCCTTAATGGTTGTAGCCACCAAGTCATGTTCGAATTCCTTCCTAATAAATCTCTAATATAATAATAATAAATAATATATATATATATATATATATATATATATGTATATATATATTTTTTATTCTATCTATCTATAATTTCGAAAATAGAGAGAGAAAGGGTGATTAATCTTTCTACACAAGGCTTTACCTTCCAGACTTGTTTGAAGAATCCGATCTCATGCATACCAAGCCTCAAGACAAGAAGTTGTGTCAAGTTTAGTGTTGGAGGTCAGCTTTGGTTCCTTCAAACAATCTCAGCAAGTGTGAATAGTTGACATGTTGATCCACTATAGTATCTTTAGTCTGCAATCAGTAAATCTAGAATGGTGCTAAAAAGTGGTTAGATAACAAGCAAAATCTATAAGTTCATTATCCCCTTCTTGACTCAATAAATTTTTTTAATAAAACTCATAAATAAATTACTATCAGTAAACCTCCCCAAGACTTAAACTACACTATCCCCAGTGTAAATTCAGTCGAAGTTATGGTGAAAACTAAATCATAAGGACTCAATGTAACATGTAAGAACGATATACCAGACCGGAATGGATGTCGACCGATGTAGGGATGTTGATATCTGTCGCGGTAGGTTAGGCAATGTCGATCTATGTCGACGGCTTCTCGTCGGTCGATACTCACGGCAATCGTCTACTTGGATCTATTTTTTGATTTTTATGACCTGCAATAATTAAAAACCAACATAAATAGTATATCAATAAAAACTAAATAAATATAACCTAATAGTGGGTTGCCTCCCACTCACCGCTTTGTTATAGTCATTTAGCTTGACTTAGGAGGTGATTGGGCTAGTAGTGTTGAAAGCTGGAACTTGTTGGAAGACAAGTATCCATGTCTTCTTTCCGCTTGTTGAACCATGTACCAGTGAAGTCTCTCATAGCTTCATCCCCTCTACGCCATTTTTCTTTCATTGTTGCAGTTGTGTTTTCCATCCTCTGCAATCTTTCTTCAAGACTCTCCAGGTCGAACTGATGTCTCCTAAGTGTGGCGTAAGTGTCAGCTGAGATCCCCTCTCCATGGTAATGTGTGTCGGACATGTCCGATGTCATCTTTTGCACAAGCCGGCCTCGGTTTGTAGCGTCGTCGACCGATGTTCTATGATGAATGTCAGTTGATTTGTTGTTGCCTCTGTCGATCGATGTCGATGCCCCTGGTCGACGGGCAATGTAACTCTGAATCTCCACCAATTCCCCTTGCATAGCTTCAATCTTGGAAGTCAAAGCACTGATGTTAAGATCCATTCGGAAATAGATGTCATCACATCTCCCATCAAGCCTCTCTTCTGTAGTTTCCGGAGCTCTATAGATCTCTTCTACCAACTGATATATCTCTTCCCTGGTGTGAAAGTTTTGTTGAGACTTCATCGTATGTGGGTGTGGTGGATCATTGTCGACCGATGTTGGCATCAGGTTGTCGATCGATGTTTGTTGACGAATGTTGATCGATGTATGTAGATCTCTGTCGATCGATGTCGATCGATGACGATCGATGTCAATCGATGACGATCGAGCAACGTCAATCGCATTCTGAATTCTGGCTATGTCTTTCTTCATCTCCTCCATGCAAGTAGTTAGCCACTTGATACTATCATTCAATGGATAGTAGACACCATCAAGCTTCATCTGGAAAGCTTCTTTGTTATTCTCTTGTTCTCCACAGATTCCATAGAACATCTCATTGATCTCGTCCTTGGTGTAGATCTCTGGTACCAGCTTTGTCTGTGTGAATAGGTTAGCATGATCAGGAAGACATATGTAGCTTGGCTCATCTCTCGAAGCTCTTTCCAAAACTCTTATGATATCTGTGTTGTGAAAACGGATGGTGTTTCCATCTAGATCTCTGGTGTATCCCTGTTCATCTCTGTAGACGCCATACTGATTCTTTTCTTCCCAGTAGAATCTCCTGGTACCGTGGGAATCAAAAGCTCTTCTGCAGAATTCTGGCTTTCTGTCGATCGATGTTGGGATGGCAATGTCGATCGATGGTCGAGTGGGATTGCGAGGCCTTATTTTGAAGCTTTTGTCTATGCAACCAGCTGCGTCATAGAACTCCTTTGTATCCTTCTTTTGGTATTCTGGAATGTTGCGTTGATGAACGGAAATTTTTTTTGCTCCATTGGCTGTCTGAAGGATGTCTGCAATATCTTTTCGAGATGCATTCAGTATACGTCCGTCTATTGCTCTTGCGTGCCCATATGGGTCCCTGAAAATACCAAATTCGTCTCGAGTTAGATACTCGTTATTAAATTTATCTCTTTCGCTTACAGTGGTTATTGGTTTAGAGCGGATGTCGATCGATGTTGAAGGATTTATGTCGATCGATGTTGAAGGGTTTATGTCGATCCATGTTGAAGGGTTTATGTCGATCGGATGTGTGTATCGTGCTCTTCCCCAAGAAGTTTTTGATTGATGTTGAGCTGTTTGATCTCGTCTTTGCATGTAGAGAAGTTCCTCATAAGTGAAACCTTCATGTAGTTCATCTGCTCCTGGCTCATAAATTGTTGTTTATGCTGCATAGCTTTCGTGATGGTGATCATCTGCCCAACTGCCAATCGAGTAGTCTCCCTCTCTTACTCGGTTCACTTCCGCGTCGATCGATGAGTAGTTGGCGATGTCGGTCGATGCGCGTTTTTGGTTTCTCTGAGGAGGTTGAGTATCGATCGATGGTGCATTCCTTTTCCAAAAGGAATGATCTAGAAGTGTATCCTCCTCATCAAGGATGGCTTTGTACTCGGTAGCTCGTTCATCCTCATAGTCTTCATCATACTCTTCAGTATGCATGTGTTGTCTGGTGTATGCGGCAATAGTGGGATTGTAGTAGTCGTTCTCCCAATCTTCTGGACGACTATCGACCGATTATTTATGTGGTATGTCGGTCGATTTCTGATGGCCACTGTCGATCGATGTTGCTGTGTGAGTCTCGATCGATGCTGAGTATTCCGTCTCGTACTCGACTCCACAATGGCAAGCTGCAATGATTCCTGGATTATTGATTCTTCTGGAGGACATCTGTGGCTTCTTGACTGGAATGGGGTCATAGTGGGCATTAGGATCTATGAGTGTTTGACACAACTGGTTGGTTTACAAGTTGCACAGTGCTCCCACTATTGATAAGAAGGCTCTCCCAAGTAGTAGAGAAGAGTTCCAGTTTAGCTTGATGTCCAAGACATGGAAATCAACTGGAACTAGGGCATTACCAATCTGCACCTCTAGGTCTCTTACAATTCCTCCTGAGTTTCTCTGGGAACAATCCACAAAAGGGAACAGTTCCTGTGAAGGCTCCACCTGCAGACCCAGATGGTCTGCCATAACCCTAGGTAGAATGCTGACTGACGCTCTTGCGTCGCACAAGGCATGTGGAAATTTAATACCCTTCACCGTGCATAGTATTACAAATTCCCCATGATCACTCTTCTTCTTCAATGTAATCCTCATCCTCATCTTTTCTATAGCTTCACAGAACATTCTCTTAATGTCTTCTTCTTTCTCTCTAGTTTCTCTGAAGAACATCCACAATCTGTGAGTATAATAAGCCTCCTCGAATGGCTTATCTATAGGAATCCTGAAGACTCTCTTTCGGAAATTTTTCTTTTCCTTTTCATTAGCCCCCCCTCTTCAGATGTTTCGCCACTTTTTCCTTTCTTCTCCTAAGGGTTCTTCCAGTAGGAACCCTATCCTCTTCCATAGGATCTTCTCCATCATCTGAAGGTGTCCTGACGGTCTCTGGTGGGTTTTCTGAAGGTTTGGGTTTGGGCCTGAGTGCATTAAGACGTGCAACATCTATCTTTGGCATCTGCACTCGGTAGGTAATAGGTGCTCGTCGATCGACAGGCGCTTGAGGTTGTCGATCGATGGCGGCCTCTGTTTGTCGAGCGATATTAGATTCTCCATGTCGATCGATGGAGGTATCAGCTCGTCGAGCGATTCGAACGTTATCAGGGCTGGGTGGATGTGGGTGTTTCGCTACGAAATCCTCGTGAGTCAGAATCCTTACGGCATTGCAAGATGCGGTGGACTCCGTTGGTGTCATCGGTCGATGCTCTGGATATCCTGTCGATCGATTTGGACTAACTGACGTCGATCGATGTTCGAAGTCTGGCGTCGATCGACACCAATGCTATCCGCCGAAACTCATCAAAATTTATACTTCAAAATCTCCTTCTTGCAGCTTCTCTTCCATCACCACTTGCCAAAAATTATCCTCAATGATGGCATTCACGTGGTGTTTCATCACATCATCCCCTACCACTCTTGTCGAGGCTTCTTGCCTCTTGACAGCATCTCTTGTCTGCACAACCTGTATCTCCAGATTCTTCACATGAGTGCTCAAAGTCTCAAACTTTGTGTTCAGGTTGGTGTAGACAGAGTCAATCTTCCCATTGAAGTCCACTGTCATTCGTTGTTGTGTCTCAAGAACTCTATCCAGCATCTCTTCAATCTTGCTCTCTTGAGTAGGCGGCGGTGGCTTCTGGTAGTGGAAACTTCCATAATTTATGTTGTTGCTGTAGTTGCTGTTGTAGGGTTTCTGGTACTGCGAACTCTGGTTGAAATTTCCCATATTTCCATAGGAATTTCTGTTTCCACCCTTGTTTCCAGAACCTTGGAATCCAGTTCCACCAATGAAGTTCACTTCTTCTTCTTTCTCTACTCTACCCTCTGTGTCTACAACTTCTGCATCTTCAACCAAGAAACGTGCTTCCTGAGAAGCTTGTGAACACTATCCAGCTTTGCTTTCACCTCATCCATCTGATCATTCCCAAGGATGGTGGCAGACTTTTGTCTCTCAAAATCAGTGTTCTTGGTGCTGTTGCTAGATGCTAGGTTTTCAATCACCTTTACTGCATCTTCTGGATTCCTGGTGTTGAAGTTCTCATTGCTGGAAGCATCAAGAGCCATCTGGTATTGCACCGCGATGCCTTTGAAGAAAGTACTGAGCAGTTTTATTTCATTGAATCCATGATGTGGACAGTCTTTCTGATATGACTTGAATCTGATCCAAGAGCCTCTGGATGATTCTGCAGGCCCCTGAGAGAAGGTAGCGATCTTGCTCCTCAAGTCTTCAGCGTGTGCTTCATCAAAGAAATTCAATAAGAATGCATTCTTGATGTCACTCCAGGATGTGAGAGATCCTGGTGGTAGCTACTTAAGCCAATGCAAAGCTTCTCCAGCAAGAGAGAACTTGAAGAGCTTGCATAGGAGATAATCCTCTGGGAGTCCTTTGACTCTAATAGCAGATATCAGATCCTCGAACCTCTCCAGATGGTCCATAGGATGCTCGTGAGACAATCCATGGTAGGGTATCTGTCCCACGAGTGTGTAGTACTGCGCCTTAAACTCAAAATCCCTCTGAATAGTGGGAGGACGAATGGCTGATCTGTTGGTGTAGAACTAATCTGGACGGTTGTAGTCACCCAATGTCTTGAGTCGCACAGCCTCATCTACAGGTAAAGTAGCACCTGTAGCATTAGCATCAGACTCAGGGATTGCAGCCCCCTGAACACCTATCCTCTGACCTGCTGCATTACGCAGATGACCCTCCTGGTCATGCAGGTCACCATTATCATCTCGTACCAGTATCAAAGTCGCAACCATGTCTCGCGGTTCAGTATCGATCGATGTCTGGGATGGAGTATCGATCGATGTCGGATGGATGATGTCGGTCGATGGAAGATGAGTGTCTTCGTTCGACGGTGGTGAGAAAGAATCGGTCGACGGGACTAGTGTCTGGGTCGACGGTGGTTGAACGAAGTCGAGCGACGAACGGGTATTGTTGTCGGTCGATGAGGAGCGCGCTTCTTTGCGGATTGAACGTCCTCTTCTCCTGATCATCTGGGTGGATGGGAATCTGAAAGAAACCTGACTAACCATCTAAAAAGCAATAGTATGGGTGGTTCGCCAATCATTCAAGAATTTGATCAATGAAAGGGAGTGGAAAGTGATCCTTGCGAATCGCGGCATTCAATCTACGAAAATCAATGCACATGCGATGTCCAGTGACAGTTCTAGTAGGGATCAATTCATTATTTCAATTCGTTATAACAGTTATTCCATCTTTCTTAGGAACTACATGAACCGGGCAAACCTAGTTGCTATTAGAGATGGCATAGATCACACCAGCCTCTAGAAGTTTCATTATCTCTTTCTTAACAACATCTTTTAGATTTGGGTTTAACCTCCTCTAATGTTCTATCAAAGTCATTCATTCATCTTCTAGATATATTCGATGCATGCATAAATCAAGTGAAATACCATGAATGTCAGATAGAGAATACCCTAATGCCTTACGATACTTTCATAGCTCACACAAAAGTTTAGCAGTTTCCACATTATTCAGCTCAGAGTTCACAATAACAGGATATGTGGAATTTGGTCCCAAGAATGCGTACATGAGCCCTGTAGAGAGGGATTTGAGCTCGATCTTTGGAGCTTTCAGCTCGCTCCATGGATCGTTGTGTTGCACGTTCGGCATGGTTGCTCTTTTCGGAGCAGTTGCTCCGACTGTACTGCTCTGATTGCTCTCATCTTTCTCCCCTAGACTTAGATAAGCGACCATCTTTCCATGCTTCTGGCAGAGTCAAGCATCTTGTCGAACCCGTCCGCGTCCACGCTCATGACATTGTGCTCAGTCTCAGCTAGGGTTAGAGCCAGTTCGAGTGGGTCATCGATCAAGATTTCCTCAATCATTCCCTCTTGAGGGGATAGGGCCTGATTTTCGCCTTCAACCGTGTAGGTCTAGGCGTCTATCATCGGTTTCTTCAGCAGTTTGTTCATCTCGAACTTCATCGCGATTTCCCCCAGGTGAAGATCAATCCTCCCTTGTCGAACGTCAATAATTGCACAAGCCGTGCACAAGAAAGGATGACCCAGGATGAGTGGATCTCTTGGTTCTTTGTCAACCTCTAGAACCACAAAATCTGTCGGAACAATGGTGTTGCCCACTCAGACATGGAGATCTTCAAGAATACCCACCGGTGAATTGACTGATCTTTCCGCGAACACCAGGGAGATTCTTGTTGGTTTGAAGTCTGTGAATCCCAGTCATTTTGCCATAGAGTAAGGCATGAGGTTGACACTGGAAACCAAGTCGCAAAGAGAACAAGTGAATATTGTTTTCCCAATTTGTATTGAGAGAACAAACTTGCCTGGATCACCCAATTTCTTAATCGGCCTGTTCTGAAGTACCGCACTGCACTCCTCTGAAACCAACAATAGCTCATTGTCTCCAGTTATCTTTCCGGAGATCAAACCCTACATAAAACTGCGCATAGAAGGTATCATTTGAATCGCATCAATCAGAGGTAACTTGATAGTTAGATCCTCTAGCATCTTCTTACACTTTGTCTCCTCCCGATCCTTCCGAGATGTCTTTGCTGGAACAGGGTAAGGAACCTTAGGTGTGTATTCGCGCCAAAGAACAGGCTTGATAGGTGTAGCGGCAGGGGTTGGATCAGTCTCAGCAGGCTGTTCTGGTTCCTCTTCAGATCGAGGGACAGCTTCGGATTGTGGCTGCTTGCCCTCCTTTTGCTTGCCCTTCTCTGCCGCTGATAGTTTCTTAGGGATGTGGGAACCGAAATTCACACCGTCGAGTTTTGTTAATCGGATGAAAGCCAAGTTAACCTAGCCTTCCCTGAGGTCCCGGTTATCTGCTGGGCCACACACGACACGATCAATATGAAAGAATAAAATGAAAATAAGCAGAAAAAGAGAATAAGAGGATCTTATTTCCGAATTCACGTTTGAGTGTGAACAACAAGTAAAGACCTAGGCTACAAGAGCTGTCGGTACGTTTGCTAGTCTAGCGACTTAAATCTAAACTAGTTGAGTCGCAGCTCGATTAGTAAAAATGGAAAAAGATGCCTAAATTGCTCTAAGTGCTAAGTTGCTCTGCTCTCCTCTTTTCTTTTTCCCTCTTCGTCCTAGGTTCTCCTTATATACTCCTTCTTAGGTCGGTTTACCTCTTCTTGGGCCGGATTTGTCGCGAAGCGGGCTTTTCCATATTTCCTTCTTCTTTGTGATTATCTTCGGATATTTAACATTTATCTCTTCCTGCGGATGAGATAAACCGTCATACCAGTCTTTGGGCTCAAGTCTTTTGGGACCATAGATGGGCCGTTGTCCGCAATTCGGACCCTCTTTAGGCCGTATCGAGACTTAAGCGTTTTTACAATTTTACTCGCGAAGTAGCCGTTGGCATAGGCATGGTTCTTCCAACGGAACCCTGTTTCTTCGCATAGCAGAGGCAGTTGGTGTTAAGTTAACCGTAACCTGCTCAACTACGAAGAATAGGAAACCGTTCGAGAGACATAACCTTCCCAACTTCCCGAATACTTTCGATGATGTTTTTTAGACGGAACATTGGTGTCGTATCCATGGATCCGAAGACTGAGTTACGGAAACTTCGGACGAAGACGCATGGTTATGGGATGGGACCGGGTTCGGAATGGTCTAAGTATTAAGTTTGCTCTTAGAATGCTCTCCTTCCTCTCTTCGTCCTAGGTCCTCCTTATATACTCCTTAGGTCGGTTTACCTCTTCTCGGGCCAGATTTGTCGCGAAGCGGGCTTTTCCCTATTTCCTTCTTCTTTGTGATTATCTTCGGAAATTTGACATTTATCTCTTCCCGCGGATACGATAAATCGTCATACCAGTTTTTGGGTTCAAGTCTTTTGGGACCAAAGATGGGCCGTTGTCCGCAATTCGGACCCTCTTTGGGCCGTATCGAGACTTTAGCGTTTTTACGATTTTACTCGCGAAGTAGCCGTTGGTATAGGCATGGTTCTTTCAACGGAACCCTGTTTCTTCGCATAGACGAGGCAGTTGGTCTTAAGTTAACCGTAACCTGCTCTACTACGAAGAATAGGAAACTGTTCGAGAGACATAACCTTCCCAACTTCCCGAATACTTTCGACAATGTTTTTTAGACGGAACATTGGTGTCGTTTCTACGGACCCGAAGACTGAGTTACGAAAACTTCGGACGAAGATGCATGGTTATGGGATGGGACCGGGTTCGGAATGGTCCACGGAGAATTGGCCGCGCTCGCCGGGCGAGCAGATCCGCGGCACGATCGAGCGAGCCGACCGGCAACACGGCCGTCATCTTCCGGGCGAGCTGGCTCGTGTCACGTCTGAGCTTGCCGGCGAGTCAACCGGAAATGTGGCCGTGCTCGCCGGGCGAGCTGGCCCGTGTCACGGCCGAGCTCACCGGCGACTCGACCGGCAACGCGGCTGTGCTCGCCGGGCAAGCTGGCCTGTGTCACGGCCGAGCTCCCCGGTGACTCGACCGGCAACACGGCCGTGCTCGCCGGGCGAGCTGGCCCGTGTCGCTACCGAGCTCGCCGGGCGATCCGTTTCGGCTGTACGTTTTCTCGGCTTTTGAAGTTTTGACCGAGATTAGGTTTTTCTAAGGACTTTCGGACATCGATTCCGTCGTTACCGAATTTGACCCCAACAGTTAGCCCCCCAGCTACCTAGGATCCGTGGACCTGGGTGTTAGGTCCTAGCTTGCGGTATGGTCTGTTCTAGGTGGAATTTAGACGTAATCGTTTGTCGAAAGATCGAAGGTGAATAGTAAAAAAGAGAAAAACAAAAAAATTGTATAAGTAAGGGAAGTAAGTTTTTCAAATTCTTTACTCACTTCTTTCCTTAAGAAAAGATTTCTCCAAGATAGGAATTTTTTCTCCAAGATCTCTCTTTGCTCAAAGAAAATGTCTTCAAGAAAAGGATCTTCAAAGAGGAATTCTTCCTCACACTCATCTTCGGGTGACTCTTCTGCCAATGAGGTGATTGCCCCGAAAGAAGAGTTCGAAGTTGAGGAAGAAGCAAAGGATGCGTACTACAAAGCTCTTTGCGGCTCGCCTCCGCCTTCGCAAGACATTCCGATTCCTAAGAGGCCCGTGAGGTTGCCAAATGCACCCCTTGCACCGAGCATGGTCTCTTCCGACTACCTCTCGACTCTCAGGGAATTTTATCAGATCCCAAGTGGAGTCGTATTTCAGATCCCGAATGGCAACGAGAGTGCGAAGAACCCTCCAGAAGGTTTCTTTACTTGCTACGAGGCCTTCCTGGTGTATTCCCGTATGTGGTTTCCGATCCCTGGTACCATCGTCCGCGCGCTTCGCCACTTTGGGCTTTCGATCAGCCAGCTAAGCGTTCCGGCCTTGCAGCATTGGCTTGGCATGTTGATCTTGAGTTACAAGCTAGGAATGGACCATAACCCTGGCGACTTCAAGGGATTTTGGTTTACGAGAGGAACGGGGATCGATGGCTCATACCGCATGGCGCCAAAGAAGGGTATGGCTATAATTCAGGGGCACACTTCACATCCTAAGGCATGGTTCGAGCACTTTTTCTTTGTCCGGATAGGTGGGGAGTCTGTCGAGGAGAGATACCTCCACCTATTCCGTCGGGAGTGGAACTTCACCCGTGGTAATACGAATAGCTATATTTTTCGTTTTGATACCTTGAAAACATGCGAAGACGATTTTTTTATTATCTTGCAGTGAACATTATCCTTCCGCCGACCCCTGCCGATCTTTTTGCCAAGCGAGATCTTCTCCGCAGCAGGCCGTTCTTCTGGAATTCCTTTACCGTCAAACGGATTCGAAGCGCGGTGGAGCTCCATCGATCTCGAGCTGTCTCTCAGCCTCTGGACGTTCCGTATGGCGTAGAACCGGTCATTGATGTCATGCCTGCTCAGAGGCAGAGAATCAGGTCTCGGAAAGGCAAGGGAGTTGCCTCCGAGAACGTCATGGGAAACCTTCCGCTGCCAGAATGGAACCCTGGTTTCTCCCCAGGGGAAGGGAGTGGAACCAGCGAGGTTCCTCTTCCCAGCGACTTTTTTGCCGACCTTCCTCCCGGTTTTACTACTCATAAGTCGCTGGACGAAGAGTCGGGGAGGAAAGTAGTCGCCGAAGGGTCCAGCTTAATCAAGGAGGTTTATCCTTTGAACTTTGATCTAAATTATATTTTTTTTCCCTTTCCGATCTTAAGTTCGTGCAGGGGATGAGGGTGTTCAATGCGGCGCTCGACGGAAGTTTCCGGGAGTCGCGTATCTCTCACTTCAAAGCCGAGGAGGCTGAAAGGGAACTCTTTCGGTTTCGGAAGGAGGTCGAAGAACAGAGCCGGAGACAGGCTGAGCTCCATTCTCGGGCCCTTGTCCGTGTGGAGAGGAGAGGAAAGAGAGCGATTGTCGCCGAAATGAAGCGGAGGGCTGCTTTGTTTGCCACCAAATTCAAGAGCTTTAAGGATGCTAAAAAATTCGTGGGCGATTTTCACGAGTGTCGTTGCTCGGTTGCTACCATCTAAGAGTCGCAGAAAGAGGACTTCTCTTTTCCTGCCGAGGTCGCCGAGATGTCGGGTCTTATGAACGGGTGTGCCCATGCCGAATCCTTGGTTCCTCCGATTGAAGGAAGGGTCCGACAGCTTTGGGACTCCATCGAGGTCTTGGAGGACATGTCGGAAGCGGGAACCGGTGTCGGTGATGAAGGTGCCAGAGTTGCGGACGGAGAGGTGGATCAGCCTGTGAGCTCATTCGGGATCTCCATGTCCGGGTTCCTCGACTTCGAGCTTTGAGGATTGTTGGGATTATTTCCCTTAGTTTTATTTCGAGGTTTGATGTATCTAGGCCGAGTGTGGACGTATTTAGTTTATGTATGTTATGGCCGTGCGAGGCTATGTGAACTATGTGTTTGAGACCGGCCGTTTGGTGGCTTTGGGTCCTAGCCGTTTTTTGCGGCTTCTATATATATGATGAATGATTGACATTCTGTGCGTTTTAGTTTATACTTCTACCAAGTGTGAGGGAAAGATATGAGTAGTCACTTCGTATCTTAACTCTTAGTTTATCGTCTTGTTCGTTTGCTCTTACTGAATGTGGGCGTTCGGAAACGTTTAGGAGTTTCGCGAAGTTTCGTGAGCGTATTAGATATAGACGATGGGACATGTTTTTAAGATCTTGCATCATGTCTTGAGATGTTAGTGGACCAGTAGTACGGGGTTTAGGGCAAGACCTAGGTTTACTTTCGGCTCTAAGGCTGTGCGACGACTGATCGGCTCTCGTTTTGCCTGTGGATGATTTCCACCTGGTTCTTTCCGATTTAAATTCTGCGACTTGGCGCCGGCTTATATGACTTGTATGGAACGAACCGAGCACTCTCTAGAGACCGTCTGGAGTGCTGGCCAAAATTTCGGATTTCTTGTGTAGTGCGCTATGGTATCCTCGTCGGATGTAAGAGAACCTTTACTTTTACAAAAGGTTAGACTACGAGTTCTTTTTTTAGAACGTTTTGGGTTTGTCCGTCGGGGCCAATCGACGGGTAATTTTTAGAGTCGCGGACGGACCGTGTGTCTGGATAATATCTCTCGAAAATATTTACGACTTCTCGCTTTTTCCGAAAGGTATATCCTTTGTAGTGAGAAAGTTACGATCTTCGTTCTTAGAGAAGATGTATTTGGTCTTGCTTGACCATTGATACGCAGTGATTGTTGTTTAAGTTAGTTCCCATCCAAGGACTGCTTGAAAGGTATGCGTGTTTGGAGACCCTTGTCTTGAGTGTTTCTCAGGTTAATCTCCGATTGTTGTGGCTTATTGCAAGTGAATCGGGAGACCGTAATAAAATGAGTTTTATTGGAAAAGTTTCAAAAATATCGAGTACATGTGTGGATATTCCGAACTTTATGGGAGTATACGAGTATACGTACCCACTCCCCCCCCCTTTTGGAGAGGGGGATAGCTGAACTTGTCAATAGGACAAGCTACCTACGTACCTCTTTCGAGGATCAAGCCATCTCGTAGTTTTGCTTTGTTGTTGTGGGCGTTCCTACTCGTTGGATAGAGCCGTTTCTGTTACTTCGGCCGTTGAGGCTTTAGTTAAATCGGCGGCCATTTCGTGAGTCGGGTTTTCCGCTGGTAGGGCGATGGACTCCGGTATCGCGTCGGTGCCCGGAACCGTTGCCTGGGCGAGTGATTCCAAATTGCTCTTTGTGGAACCTTCGGGAGTACTCTGAGTTTTCTTGACTCGCTTCGGGCTAACCGCAGGGGTGTTCCGAGTTTGTCGTAGCTTATGCTCGGCAAAAAAGCAGAACCTAGATTGTTTCTGGCATCCCCAGATTACTGCTGTTCAGTTTGGTGTTGGGAACTTGATGCTAAGGTGGTAAGTCGACAGTACCGCCTTCATTGCGTTGATCCATGGGGTTCCCACGATAACATTATAGATGGCTGGGTTATCGACTACGGCGAAGTCAACGATTTTTGTGACTTCCCTTGCCATAACCGGAAGTTTGATCGATTGTGGGTCATTGATGTTGTGCCCGAAAAACCGGTCAGTGGTTTTGGTTCCAGGATGATTTCCCCCAGTTCGATGTTCATTCTTCGGAGAGTGTCGCGAAAAAATGACATTGACCGTGCTGCCTGTGTCAATGAGGATTCTTCCCACTTCGAGGTCTCGAATCACCAAGTCGATGACCAGCGGGTCGCAGTGAGGTTTATCGAGTCCGACGGTTTCCTCCTCCTCGAAAACAATCGTATCGTTTGGAGCGTTGTCGGTCAGGGACCGAGTCGTCCAGTTAGAACTTGTTTCTGCCTTTCTTCCGTTGGCCTTGATGGATGAAACAGAGTCGCGGTAGAATTGCGATTCTCCAATGATCATGTTTATCCTCCGGCGGGTACTATTGTCTCCAAGGTCATCTTGCCTTCTTCCGCGTTTTTCGCCAGACTGATTTGCGCGTGCGTCCCTCTTGGGAGACTCTTTATCAGTCCTGGGAGGGAAGTCGGAATCCAGGATGAGGTCTTTTATGCTAGTGACCTTCAATAGGTCGCCAGCGAGGAGTTTTGCGGCTAGCCTTGCGCCGAGAACTTTGCAGTTCGTAGTGGAATGACCTTTGGTCTGGTGGAACTCGCAGTAGGAGTTATCCTTATACTGGTTCCTGGACCAGGTGTTTCCGGAGGTCTTCCCTTGTTCGGAATTGATAGTGTAGTTGTGCTCGCCCTGAATATCTTCTCCCTCGTGGTGGACATACTTGTCGTTTCGAGAGCTTTTCTTTTTCGTGGGCGTCTTCTGCGGGTTGTACTTCTAGGAGAGGATTTTCATCTCATCTTCCATTACGATAAAGTCTGTTCCTTTATGAAGAGCATCCTGAATCGTTCTCGGTTTTTCAAGGGATACCCATTGCCGGAATTTCGACCGGTACCAGAGAGTTCTCTTCAGAGCATCGATCGCCACTTTGTCGTTGATCCCGGTGACTCTTGCCATTACTACCTTGAATCTGTTCATGAACTCGCGAAGTGGCTCGTCTTCTCTTTGAGACAGGCTCAAGAGATCGACGTCCGAGGTTTCTCTGTCCATGAACATGGAATACTGCTTGAGAAACTCTGAAGCAAGTTGGCGGAAACTTCCGATGGAATTTTGTTTTAGGCGAGAAAACCATTCGAGCGCGGCTCCTTTGAGGTTTTCGACGAAGAGGAGGCAGTAGACATTGTCTCGTTCGCGTTCCTTGAGTTTTCACCTCCCCATCGCGATCTGGAAAGACTGCAGGTGCGCTTTCGGGTCGGTGGTGCCATCGTAGATGGGAATTTTGATCTTCCCCGGGTCCAAGATGTTGGTCTCAGTAATCCGAGCAGCGAACGGGGTTTTGCGTGCTTCCTCGAGAAGTCTGTCGATCTCGGGCGCAGCTCTTGTCGCGTGGTGGATTTGTGATTTCACCGCTTTCAGCTCCGCTGCGGTTTCGTGATGTACTTGCAGAGATTGTGGATCTCATCAGGATTTCTGGCAGCCTTGCGAGCTTGTCTGTGTTGGCCGCGGTGGATCCTTGCCTGCTTCTCGGTCAGCTTCTCCTGTTCTACCCAATAGAGGTTTTCTTCTTCCTCGGTCATGGGTTCTTCGAAGGACGCGTCCTGCCGAGCGGACTGGCTTCGCGTTCTTCTTGGGTGGATGTCAACACCGTCGTCCGATTGATCGGACTGGTCGCTTATATCTAGGTCGATGCGCTCGATTTCTTCTCCTTCGTTGCTCCCGGTAGGAGGTGGAAGGTTCTCCGCAGTTGGCTGTGCACCTGGCTGGAGAGTTTCATCAAGGTTTTGGCCTGAGGAAGCCTTGTCCGTGTGTGCAGCTTGATTTCCCAGAGTTTCGAAATCAAGTCTTCTGCCGCTGCAGGCTCTTGTGGTTCCGCACGGGACTTTGCTCCTGTCCTTCGCCGTTAAGGTTTCCACCTGTTTTGCGAGAGAGGCCACGAGTTTTTCTTGTACGTCCGTCTTTTTCTAAGCGGAGTCGAACATTTCCTTCATCTGGTCTAGTATCGCGGTGTCGGCAGTGACCGTTGATACGTTTCCAACTGGAGTTTATCAGCGTTGGCATCGACGGGAGTCCCATCGTGCGTTTGCGGGTCTTTGTCAGCATTGGTCGTCATATCGGACTGAGCGTGTGTGGTTGCGAGAGAGATAGATCCGTACCCTCCCCTCCTTCTAGCGCCAAACTGTGGGAACCAAGATTCTGCTGGGCCACGCACAACACAATCAATATGAAAGATTCGAAAGCAATAAATCGTAAAAGAGCGAAAAGAGAACAAAGAGGTCTTATTTCCGAATTCGCGTTTGAGCGTGAACAACAGGTAAGATCCTAGGCCACGAGAGCTGTCGGTATGTTCGCTAGTCTAGCCACCTAAATTGCTCTAAGTATTAAGTTTGCTCTTAGAATGCTCTCCCTCCTTGGTTCGTCCTAGGTCTTTCTTATATACTCCTCCTGAGGTCGGTTTACCTCTTCTTGGGCCGGATTTGTCGCGAAGCGGGCTTTTCCATATTTTCTTCTTCTTTGTGATTATCTTAGGAAATTTGTCATTTATCTCTTCCCGCGGATGCGATAAATCGTCATACCAGTTTTTGGGTTCAAGTCTTTTGGGACCAAAGATGGGCCGTTGTCCGCAATTCGGACCCTCTTTGGGCCGTATCGAGACTTTAGCGTTTTTACGATTTTACTCACGAAGTAGCCGTTGGTATAGACATGGTTCTTCCAACGGAACCCTGTTTCATCGCATAGGCGAGGCAGTTGGTGTTAAGTTAACCGTAACCTGCTCTACTACGAAGAATAGGAAACTGTTCGAGAGACATAACATTCCTAACTTCCTGAATACCTTCGACGATGTTTTTTAGACGGAACATTGGTGTCGTATCCACATACCCGAAGACTGAGTTACGGAAACTTCGAACGAAGATGCATGGTTAAAGGATGGGATCGGGTTCGGAATGGTCCATGGAGAATTGGCCGTGCTCGCCGGGCGAGCCGATCCGCGGCACGATCGAGCGAGCCGACCGGCAACATGGCCGTGCTCACCGGGCGAGCTGGCTCGTGTCACGGCCGAGCTCGCCGGCGAGTCGATCGGCAACACGGCCGTGCTCGCCGGGCGAGCTTGCCCATGTCACGGCCGAGCTCGCCGGCAAGTCAACCGGCAACGCGGCCGTGCTCGTCGGGCGAGCTGGCCCGTGTCACGGCCGAGCTTGCCGGCAACTCGACCGGAAACGTGGCCCTGCTCGCCGGGCGAGCTGGCCCGTGTCACGGCTGAGCTCGCCGGGCGAGCTGGCCCGCGTCACGGCTGTGCTCGCCCGTGACTCGACCGGCAACACGGCCGTGCTCGCCGGGCGAGCTGGCCCGTGTCGGGGTCGAGCTCGCCGGGCGATCTGTTTCGGCTGTTCGTTTTCTCGACTTTTGAAGTTTTGACCGAGATTAGGTTTTTCTAAGGACTTTCAGACATCGATTCCGTCGTGACCGATTTTGACCCCAACAGTCTCCATATCCGGGTTCTTCGACTTTGAGCTTTGAGGATTGTTGGGATTATTTCCCTTAGTTTTATTTCGAGGTTTGATGTATCTAGGCCGAGTGTGGCCGTATTTGATTTATGTGTGTTATGGCCTTGCGAGGCTATGTGAACTATGTGTTTAAGATTGGTCGTTTGGTAGCTTGGGGTCCTAGCCGTTTTTTGCGGCTTCTATATATATGATGAATGATTGACATTCTGTGCATTTTAGTTTATACTTTTGCCAAGTGTGAGGGAAAGATACGAGTAGTCACTTCGTAACTTAACTCTTAGTTTATCGTCTTGTTCGGTTGCTCTTACTGAACGAGGGCGTTCGGAAACGTTTAGGAGTTTCGCGAAGTTTCGTGAACGTATTAGATATAGACGATGGGACATGTTTTTAAGATCTCGTATCATGTCTTGAGATGTTAGTGGACCAGTAGGACTGGGTTTAGGGCAAGACCTAGGTTTACTTTCGGCTCTAAGGCTGTGCGACGACTGATAAGCTCTCGTTTTGCCTGTGGGAAATTTCCACCTGGTTCTTTTCGATTTAAAGTCTGCGACTTGGCGCCGGCTTATATGACTTGTATGGAACGAACCGAGCACTCTCCAGAGACCGTCAGGAGTGCTGACCAAAATTTCAGATTTCTTGTATAGCGCGCTATGGTATCCTCGTCGGATGTAAGAGAACCTTTACTTTTACGTCTAGGTACACTTGCACAATCCTATCGACCCCATCCCCTTTCTTGATAGGCAGGAAATGAGCCGACTTGGTCAGCCGATCAACCACAACCCATACTGCATCTTTCTTATTCCTGGTCATGGGAAACCCAGTCACAAAATCCATTGTGATGTGATCCCATTTCCATTCTGGTATGGGTAGGTTCTGAAGTAGACCACTGGGAACCTGATGTTCTGCCTTCACCAGTTGACAAGTGGGACACTTAGCCACCCACTCTGCAACATCAGATTTCATCCTCACCCAATGGTAGTACCTTTTCAGATCCCTATACATCTTGTTCAGTCCAGGATGAACTGAAAACTTAGACTTATGAGCCTGTCTCATAATCTCTTCTTTGAGTTCCTTATCATTAGGAACACTGACCCTCCCATTGACCAAGATGGTACCATTGTCAGTTGTCTGTTACTCGGTCTTGTCATTGGCGGCTACCTTCTTTAGATTTTCATCCAGGCTCTGTGCTTGCCTGATCCTGGTCAGGAGATCGGCCTGGTTCACTGCCTCCAACCCCAATTGCTCATCTAAACCAACCAAGGTGTTGAGGTTCAAGGACCTGATCATCCCTTCCAGTTCATCCGCCTCCCTCTCAGATGACACTTCAGCCCTTCTGCGGCTCAAAGCATCAGCCACTAGGTTAGCTTTCCCAGGTTGATAAGCTATGTCCAGATCATAATCTGCAACAAACTCCATCCATCTCCTCTGCCTTAAGTTTAACTCAGGCTGAGTGAATATGTACTTCAAGCTCTTATGGTCTGTGAGTATTTGCACCTTGGCACCATAATGATATGATCTACATATCTTTAATGCAAATACTACTGCAGCCATCTCCAAATCATGGGTCGGATAGTTACCCTCATGCTTCCTTAGCTGTCTGGAAGCATAGGCTATCACCTTCCCTTGTTGTGTCAAAACACAACCAAGACCAGTTATGGATGCATCCGTATACACCACATAAGGCTGATCAGTCTTAGGCAACACCAGGACAGGTGCATTAGTCAACATGTTCTTGAGTGCTGCAAAACTTTTCTCGCACTCCTCAGACCATGTGAACCTCATGTCCTTGCCTGTCAGCTTAGTCATAGGTTGAGCTATGCTCGAGAACCCCTTGACATATTTCCTGTAATAACCAGCCAACCCCAAGAAGCTTCTAACTTCCGTAGCATTCTTTGGCTGTGGCCATTCCTGAATACATTTGATCTTATCTTGATCCACTGAGACTCCTTTATCAGACACCACATGTCCAAGGAACCCAATGCTCTTCTGCCAGAAACTACACTTACTTAGCTTAGCAAAGAGCTTCTGTTCCCTCAGACGGCCCAACACCGCCCTAAGATGTCTTTCATGGTCCTCTTTTGTCTTGGAATACACGAGTATATCATCAATGAAAATGATCACAAACTCGTCCAAGTATTCTCTGAAGATGCCGTTCATCATCTTCATGAATGGAGCAGGTGCATTGGTCAGTCCGTACGGCATAACCACAAACTCATAGTGGCCATACCTAGTTCGGAATGCTGTCTTCCTCACATCATCTGGTGCAATGGGGATCTGATGATACCCAGAGGCCAGGTCAATCTTGGAGAACCACTTGGCTCCACGGAGTAGATCCAACAACTCATCAATCCTGGGTAAAGGGTACTTGTTCTTCACAGTCACCCTGTTCAAACCCCTATAATCAATGCACAACCTAAAGCTACCATCCTTTTTCTTAACAAATAGGACTGGTGCTCCCCAAGGTGATACACTAGGGCGTATGAACCCCTTCTCAAGCGACTCCTCAAGTTGCTTCTTCAGCTCTGCCATCTCAGCTGGTGCCATTCTATATGGACTTTTTGATAATGGGGCCGTTCCAGGTTCCAATTCAATGATGAATAGGTCAGCTCTATCAGGGGGGATGCCCTGTAGTGCCCCAAACACATCCTGAAATTCCCGAACCAACGGTATACCCTCTGGGTCACAGGCCCCTACAACCTCATCGGTGTAAATGGTAGCCAAAAAGGCCTCACAACCATTTCCAAGCATCTGTTCTACTTGGACTGCTGAAACCACCAAACTACAAGAGGTTGGCTTGATTCCTTGGTACTTAATCGGGGGTCCACACTCGTTCTCAAGTTGCACCCTTCCCCGGTGACAATCTAGAGTTGCCCGATACTTTCCCAACCAGTCCATGCCCAAGATCACTTCACGATGCTTGAGGGGGACAACAATCAGATCTATAGGCATCGGCCTATCCAAGATCACCACAGGGATGTCCTTAACCAGACCGAGTGAGTTCATAACTTGCCCTCCGGCCGCACTCACTCGTTCAGGACCATCCCATGTTCCATACTGGAACAAACCTTTTCGAATCATACTTGGACTCACAAAACTATGTGTAGCTCCAGTATCAAATAATGTGTGTGTTTCCACACCACCAATACTTAAGGTCCCTACACAAGACCCATCAAAGTATATCTATCCATCCTAGGTTCCATACCATGCAATTATACTGGAATTGTAAAAGTAGTAGTCTAGAATATTACCAGTGATCGCTTGGAAAGGCTGAGTCCCACCCACATCCTTGGATAGTTCATACACACGAGGTGTTGAGGTCTGGCCTCGTCCCTGGACTGGCCTGTTAGCCTCTCCACGACCCTTACCCTGGTTGCCTTGCAACTTAGGGCAATCCTTGCGGTAATGGCCCTTCTGGCCGCAGTGGTGACAGGTCCTGGACTCACCCAACGGGCTTGGACAATCCTTGGCTGAGTGATCCATCTTACCACATCGAGTGCAGGCGCCCATGGCCTTCCAGCACTCTCCACCGTGGTAGCGACCACACTTAGGGCACTCTGACCTACCACTTGAGGCTTTACCCTCCTCGGTCGAGTCCCTCTTCCTCTTCTTGTCACCACTCTGACCCGAGGATACCACCACACTCTTCAGCTTCTGCTTACCCTCCTCGGTGACGTTGGTCTCCAGCAAGGCCATCCTCTCAACCAACTCAGAAACCGTGTGGAACTTACAAACAGAACAGTAGGTTCGAAGCTCCACCCTTAGGCCTCGGATGAACCTTCGGACCTGAACCTTCTCATCCTCCAGTTCTCTTCCCACATACCTCCTGAGTCGGTTGAACTCTTCTTCATACTCACGAACAGTCCTCCGTCCCTGAGTCAAGTCAAGGAACTTGGACTCCAAACGATCCCACGCCTTAGCAGGAAAGTACTTATGGTTGAACTCAACCTCGAAGTCAGCAAAGTGCTCAATGGTGCCATTGGTACGCTTTTCCAAGGCTAACCACCAATTATGTGCATCTCCCTCCAGGAAATGCACTGCTATGTCCTTCTGGTAATCCTCAGGACATCGTGTGGACTTGAAGTTTCGAACCAACCTGGTTCTCCACTCGTCCGCCTCCATAGGATCAACACTTCCAGCAAAGTGTTTGGTCCCCAACTTGGAGATATGCTCCAGCACCTTCAGGTAGTCCATACCATGCACTGGCCTGACCGGTGGGTCTATCTCAATCACCTCAGCCACACGGCCAGCACCAACATCAGCCACTCCAGCAGCAACCCAAACCGGGGGATTAGCCTGTCCCACGGACGAGTTCACCAATGGTGTGAACGCCTGTGTCAAGGAGGCTATCTGAGCTCCCATGATCTGCATAGCCTCCACCAAGCCCCTTATGGTCGGCTCAATGACCTCCTCGGCACCAGTGACCCGAACATTGTTTGCATCAACGTCCTGGCCACTCCCAGCACCAACGTTGGATGACCCAGTATCGTCTCCATGGACTTGCTCTTGCTGCTCGTCCACATTAGTTTCATTAACCTCAGTAGGAAGAGTTGGACCCATTGGAAGTCCGGTTACATTGTCCACCTGCCCCACCAGAGCGGGTAGCACTGTGGTTGGAATGGTTCCAGCTGGCAACACTCTGGTCTGTTCAACACCATCCTGCCACACTGCTCCAGACGCTCCAGTTGCCTCCTTTCCTTTCCGAGATTTATACCTTCTTGTACCCTTAGGAGTTACCAACACAAACAAAAGGTTAGTCCACAACTGAACACACAAACCTCAATCACTACTAAGTTAATCAGTAAAAAAGATTACTTAGAACCCAACTATCTCACCATGAGTCCAAACGGCCAAGTGTGTGGTGAACCAATAACCCAACAAATCCTAGAATCAAGAATGCTCTGATACCAACATGTAAGACCTTATCCTGGATTCCCCAATCCAACCAGACCGCAGCCTCACCAAACAATGCAACCAGTTTCATTTACATATTCAAGTTCAAGTGTTAAATAATTCTAAGTCTTTTTCAAAGTTTTGAAGTTCCAACATTCACACTCAAACCATCCAACATCGACTACGGCAAATAGATATTTCATAGATAATAACCAAGGTTCATACATCATTCATCATCCTAATAAATAGATCACACACTAGAATCGCATAAGTTCACAAGTTGTACAATAGGCTACAATAATTACACAATTTTCCGAATCAACCAAATCACCACACATCTTCCCATGGCCGCGGTCCTCATGGTGCTTTTCCCTTACCACGGTCCATTTCTGGTTCTGGATCCAACACAGACAAACACACAATCACAAGGTTAGATTATAAAACAAGAATCAGTTCACATTGCATGGTCGGATCCAATCTAGTCAAGAACAATCATCAAAAATGTCAAATCTGACCCCTTTAAAAAGAGATCCAAATACCAAATAAAATTCATGATAAATCATGATAATTCAGAAGAAAAATCTTCCCATAATCAGATTCAAAAGAACCGGCTCAGATCATAGTGATCTCGGCCATGATCAGCCCACACAAGAAAAAGGGGCTTTCATGGGGATTTGATCAGGCCAAGGCCTTAAGATCGATAGATCCTTCTCTGTAATATCATAAAACAATCCATAGTACAATATATATGAAGAAACAGAGTAGAAGAAGTCAGAGTAAGGAGTGGCCAATCGATCCAAACCGGCCAGACTCACACGGCCATCATCCGCGGCCTCGTCCGGTTACTCTTGGCCACACCTCTCACCTTAGGGTTACGACCTCTAGGGGCCATCTCCTTCTCCTTCTCAATCTCCTTCTCCTTGTATTTCTGCCTAGTATCCATCCTCTTTATCTCACACACAAACTCCACCGGAAACAACCAGGAACCACCACGGATCAGATCGTCCAACCGTCGGTTTGCCTCTCTTTTCTCTCTGGAAGTTTGTCTGAGTTTTCTATCTTCCCTGTAATGATATTTTCGACCAGAGACCAGAAAAATGAAGAAGAATTCGGTCATAACCTCCCCCCTAACTGCCTGGACGAGCAGTTACCAAAAAGGTACCAAAAGGGGCAGTTTTTCCCATAACCGCCACCAAGTAACTGCCCATGGTGGTTATTCTTCTTTTTCCTTCCTTTTCAAACGAAACCTGAGCCTTACCTCACACTCTGGAAGCTTTCCCACTCCCTGTCCCAAGCCTAAGACCAATTTGGTTGAACCGTCCCGCACCCGGACCATCGGCTCGCCCAGTAACCGTCCCAGACTCGTCCACACTGATCCGAACCAGAACGCACCGTTCACCGGATTGAGCTGACCTCCAGCTGTTCCCAGCTGAGTGAGCTAGTCCACCAGCTCCCGTGAGCTGAACAGATCTTATTGAACTGAATACCAGCTGAACCGAGCTGATTGAACTCAAACCAACACTCGTCCAGCTGCCTAAACACTCACTCAACTCTTTTAACCTTGTTTCCATCCTATCCTGGTTAAGTCTCAGCTGACTGATGCCCTTAACCTTCATTTAGGGCCATGATACGGTTGTCTCAAGGTCCAATGACTTGACTGGTGCGACTCCCCGCACCATGGCCCGTCCCCCCGATCCTATCTAGGATCGGGGACATGACAATCTCCTCCTGTTCTACCCAATAGAGGTTTTCTTCTTCCTCGGTCATGGGTCTTTTGAAGGACGCGTCCTGCCGAGCGGACTGGCTTCGCGTTCTTCTTGGGTGGATGTCAGCACCATCGTCCGAGTGATCGGACTGGTCGCTTATATCCAGGTCGATGCGCTTGATTTCTTCTCCTTCGTTGCTCTCGGTAGGAGGTGGAAGGTTCTCCACAGTTGCCTGTGCACCTGGCTGAAGCGTTTCATCAGGGTTTTAGCCTGAGGAAGCCTTGTCTGCGTGTGCAGCTCGATTGCCCGGAGTATCAAAATCAAGTCTTCTACCGCTGCGGGCACTTGTGGTCCCGTCGTGCGTTTGCGGGTCTTTGTCAGCGTTGGTCGTCATATCAGACTGAGCGTGTGTGGTAGCGAGAGAGATAGATCCGTCCCCCCCCCTCCTTCTAGCGCCAAACTGTGGGAACCAAAATTCACACCGTCAAGTTTTGTTAATCGGAGGAAAGCCAACTTAACCTAGCCTTCCCTGAAGGTCCCGGTTATCTGCTGGGCCACACACGACACGAACAATTTGAAAGAATAAAATGAAAATAAGCAGAAAAAGAAAATAATAGGATCTTATTTCCGAATTCGCGTTCGAGCGTGAACAACAAGTAAAGACCTAGGCTACAAGAGATGTCGGTATGTTTGCTAGTCTAGCGACCTAAATCTAAACTAGTTGAGTCGCAGCTCGATTAGTAAAAACGGAAAAAGATGCCTAAATTTCTCTAAGTGCTAAGATGCTCTGATCTCCTTTTTTCTTTTTTCCTCTTCGTCCTAGGTCCTCCTTGTATACTCCTCCTTAGGTCGGTTTACCTCTTCTTGGGCCGGATTTGTCGCGAAGCGGGTTTTTCCATATTTCCTTCTTCTTTGTGATTATCTTCGGAAATTTGACATTTATCTCTTCCCGCAGACGAGATAAACCGTCATACCAGTCTTTGGGCCCAAGTCTTTTGGGACCATAGATGGGCCGTTGTCCGCAATTCGAACCCTCTTTAGGCCGTATCGAGACTTAAGCGTTTTTACGATTTTACTCGCGAAGTAGCCGTTGGCATAGGCATGGTTCTTCAAACGGAACCCTGTTTCTTCGCATAGCCGAGGCAGTTGCTGTTAAGTTAACCGTAACCTGCTCTACTACGAAGAATAGGAAACCGTTCGAGAGACATAACCTTCCCAACTTCCCGAATACTTTCGACGATGTTTTTTAGACGAAACATTGGTGTCGTATCCACGGACCCGAAGACTGAGTTACGGAAACTTCGGACGAAGATGCATGGTTATAGGATGAGACCGGGTTCGGAATGGTCCACGGAGAATTGGCCGCACTCGCCAGGCGAGCTGATCCATGCCACGGTCGAGCACGCCGGCGAGCCAACCGGCAACACGGTCGTGCTCGCCGGGTGAGCTGGCTCGTGTCATGGTTAAGCTCGCCGGGCGATCCGTTTCGGCTATTCGTTTCCTCGGCTTTTGAAGTTTTGAACGAGATTCGGTTTTTCTGAGGACTTTCGAACATCGATTCCGTCGTGGCCGATTTTGACCCCAACAAGGGACTTCATCCGGCAGTGTTCTTCCACTCCTTAGTGCTACGGCATTGCATTCCTTAGGATTCTTATCGGTCTTTCCAAGTAGAGTACCTTGCTATCTCTTGACGCTCTCGGCTGTCTGCGCGATCTGAACGTCCATCTGACGCTTATGGCTAGCTACATTGTTGTATTTGGTACTCAGGTCATTGAACATGTGGTTCATTCTGGAGTTGATGTGTGTGTGACCTGATTCAACGCTTTCCTTTGAATTTGCTGACCCTGGAGCAACTGCTGCATCATCGTCGCTAGACCCTTCATCTCGTCTTGCGGAGCGGTCATTGGCGAACGGGCAGCTTGTTGAGATGTCTGCTGCTTTTGGTTCTAAAACATGTTGTGATGCGCCTGGCTCAGAACATATGTTCTTCCTTGGTATGGCTTCTGATAACCGCTGTTCTCTCCTTGACTGTTCTGCGCGTTGTCAACCGGTTTGTCCAGCTTCGGATATGCAAAGCGGTGAGGGTTGTTCCTCACGTTAGGGTTCATGTGGTAGTTCTTGTACTGCCAGCCTTGTCCAGTGACATAGCTCACTTCTTCACTACAAGAAAACACACCGAATTCCGACGGAGGTTCCGACGGACACCAAGGTCGTCGGAAATTTGTGACGGAATACTGACAAATTTCCGACCAAATCCAAAAAAATTAAGTCGTCGGAATTCCGTCGGCCATTTCCGACGGAATTCCGACGAAATATGGTTCGTCGGAATTTTTCGACGAAATATGGTTCGTCGGAAAATTCCGACGACTTTTAGACGACATTCCGATAAAAAATGTAACCGTTGTAGTCGTCGGAAGTTCGTCGGTATATTCCGACGAATTTCCGAAGACATTCCGATTAACAGCAAAGTCGTCGGAATTCCGTCGGTATTTTCCGACGGAATTCCGACGAACCATGTGACCGTTGCCGACAAATATATATGACCGTTGTATAGCCGTTTGAGATTGGACAATTCCGACGTAATACCGACGGACTGCTTTACATCCGTCGGAATTTCGTCGGAAAGTCGTCGGAGGTCCGTAAGCAATTTCCTATAAATACAACCCCTCCTCATTCAACTCATTCACACTTCATTCTCTCTTCATTCTCTTTAGTCATTACAATTCCGTGAAAATCATGTCTTCAGAAGTTTATTATCGTTCGTGGATGGATAAACCTCATTTGGATCCGAACACCAATTTGCTTACGGAAGAATACGTTCAAGGGATTGGAGAATTCATGAGGCTTGTTCAACAGCAACCGGATGCAAAAAGTGGTATGTTAAGATGTCCCTGCTCTTCTTGCAATAATAATAAGGTTATAAAAGAATTTGATGTTTGGACTCATTTGTATATGAAAGGGTTTTCACGTAATTATAAAGTTTGGTACCTTCATGGGGAAACTGGTTATGAATATGGTAGTACTAGCGAACCTCAGCCTGATATTAGGTTAGAAGAATCTAGAACGGATATAGATTATGGTGTAGGTACTGAGCAGATGGTACATGATCATTATAGAGGGGAAGAACCAAACCCCGAGTCTAGGAGATTTTTTGACATGTTGGATGCAGGAAAACAACCTTTGTATCAAAATTGTAGAGATGGTCATTCAGTCTTATCATCTGCAACTAGATTAATGGGTATTAAGACAGACTATAATTTGGCTGAAGAATGTATGGATGCGATTACTGATTTTGTCAAAGGTATTCTACCTGAGGATAACCTTGCACCGGGTTCATACTACGAGGTTCAGAAACTTGTTGCAGGTCTTCAACTACCGTATGAAGTGATAGATGTATGTATTGACAACTGCATGATCTACTGGAGAGCGGATGAGACACGGAATGTATGCAAATTTTGTGGGAAACCTCGTTTTAAGGAGACGAGGGGAAGAGTTCCGATCCCATTCAAAAGAATGTGGTATTTGCCTTTGACGGAAAGATTGAAGAGGTTGTATCAGTGTGAGCGCACAGCAAAAGCAATGAGATGGCATGCAGAGCATTCCACAAATGGTGAGATTAGACATCCTTCAGATGCAAAGGCTTGGAAACATTTCCAGTCAACATATCCAGAATTTGCGGAAGAGAGAAGAAATGTTTATCTTGGATTATCTACTGATGGTTTCAGCCCATTTGGAAAGCATGGAAGGCAGTATTCTCTATGGCCAGTTATTGTGACACCGTACAACTTACGGCCGAGCTTGTGCATGCGACGAGAGTTTTTGTTTCTCTCAATTCTCGTCCCCGGGCCAGATCATCCTAAAAGATCACTAGATGTGTTTCTTCAACCACTAATATATGAGTTGCAACAACTATGGGCGCATGGTTTTGAGACATACGATGTTTCGCGCAAAGAAAACTTTCAGATGCGGGCAGTACTTATGTGGACAATAAGTGACTTTCCAGCATATGGTATGTTATCTGGATGGACAACACATGGGAAGCTATCATGTCCATATTGTCAAGATGACACAGATGCTTTCCAACTAAAGAACGGAAGGAAAACGTGTTGGTTTGACTGTCACAGACGATTTCTACCACCTGATCATCCATACCGCAGGAGTAAGACTTCGTTTACGAAGAACAAGCAGGTGTTTGATGGTCCACCTGAGGAAGTTAGTGGGAAAGATTTGTTGAAGCAGTTTAGGTATTTTGATGCAGAAAGGACGCCAGATGTAGGTGGACATGAAAACATTCGAGTCAATGCGGTTGGAGAGCTACATAACTGGCACAAAAAGAGTATTTTCTGGGATCTGCCATATTGGGAGAGTCATCTATTGCGGCATAATTTAGATGTCATGCATATTGAGAAGAACTTCTTCGATAATCTGATGAACACAGTCCTTAACATCCAAGGTAAAACGAAGGATAATTTGAAGTCAAGGTTGGATTTAGTCGATATTTGTGATCGTTCTGAACTTCACGTTGATGAGAACGGTACAGCCCCTTTTCCCATTTATCGGCTAGATGGTGCTAGAAAAGAAGAGTTCTTTGATTGGATTACAGATAAAGTGAAATTTCCTGACGGATATGCATCAAATTTGGGGAACTGCGTTGATAGAAGCGAAGGAAAGTTTACTGGCTTGAAGAGTCATGATTGTCATGTAATTATGCAGCGCCTCCTTCCGTTTGCTTTTTCAGCATTATTGCCACGTAATGTTCATGAAGCAATTGCAGGTATATTATATTTTTACAATTTAATTTATTTTTATATTTAACAATTATGCTTATAAAAACTTAATACTTACGAAAATTATGTCTTTTATCTATGTAGGGATTAGTGTTTTCTTCCGCGACTTATGCAGCAGAGTAGTGACTGAAGAGGGTATTAATAATTTGAAGACAAACGCACCAGTCAGCATGTGCAACCTTGAGAAGATATTTCCTCCATCATTCTTTGATGTAATGGAACATCTTGCTATTCATCTCGCAAGAGAATTGGAACTTGGTGGTCCTGTGCAGTACAGATGGATGTATATTTTTGAGCGTTATATGCATCATCTGAAGAAGATGGTCAAAAATCAAAGCAGGGTGGAAGGATCTATAGTGGCACAGGTGATCAATGAAGAAACTGCAATCTTTGCTGAAAATTATTTTCCACCAGAAGTGCATACAAAACACCGAAGACCTGCTCGGCATGATGATAGAGGGGAGAGAGCAACATATCATGTTACTGTCCCAAGCATGTTCAAGGAAATAGGACGACTTAGTGGAAAATTCACGAAGCGGAGACTTACGGACACTGAGCACGCTCATTTGCAAACATATTTGCTCACCAACTGTGAAGATGTTCTACAATATGAGAGGTAAAAATATTTATTCATTTATTGTTAGATTAATATTCAATAATTTTATTTCATATTGATAATATTTTTGTATATAGTGTATATATGGCGGAGTTGCGTATGACTCACAGGCATGCAACAGAAGATGAGCTTCGACAGCTTAGAGATAAGGATTTGCTGCGTGGCTTCGTAGTTATGTGAGTCATATATCATATTACCCTATGCAAATGATTAGTTTAAATTTAATATATATAAACTAATTAATTTTGCAATCATATATGTTTTTAATTTATAGGTGAATGAAGGTTTGGCCAGAGGTCTTGTGTTCGATGATGGGAACGCGAATTTGTGCAGGGACCAAACTATGTGGTCAAATCATATCCTAAATTTTGTACGCGAGGATATGCATTCACAAGGAAAAGTCATTCTAAGACAACATATGATGCTGGTGTTTCATCTTCTTCTGGTGACGATGTCTACTACGGCAACATAAAAGAAATATTGGAAATCCAATTTCCTGGAATGGTTGGATTGCGTTGTGTAGTATTCTATTGTGATTGGTATGACACCACCCCAGATAGAGGAGTGAAGATTGATGCGTTTGGTGTTACATCAGTTCATTCGCGGCGGAAACTTCAATATTATGATCCCTTCATTCTTGGTTCGCAAGCTGATCAGGTATGTCAATCTATTCATAATTTTTTACCAATATAATTAATTAATGTTATATATTTTACTAATACTTGTATAATTGATATGTATAGGTGTGCTACATCAGTTACCCTCGGGTGACGTACAGAGACGATCCATGGGTTACTGTAACGCAAATCAACCCAAGAGGACGAGTGGATGGAACTTCTGATGATGATGAACCATTGCAACCAGAGTCTACCAGCAACGCCCAGGCAGTTGAAGATTTGGAAAATGTTCAACTCGTTGAGAATTTGACTGTGTTTGGACATGATGCTGTCGTACATTCAGAGCCGGAAGCCGAGGTTGGGGAGTTTGATGAAGATTCAGAAGATTCTGATTAGTTTTTTTTTTTTTTTTTTTTTTTTATGGTCCGTCGGAAATCCCTCGCAATATACCGACGACATAGCGACGACAACGGGTTTCATTGAAAATTGGAAAGGTCGTCGGTATTTTGTCGGAAAATACCGACGACATGTTTTTCTATAAAGTTTCAATCATAAAAATCTATAAATTTAGATGCCAAAACTATGAAAATAACACATAATAAGTGTTTAGTATAGTATTAGATCGCAACCGTTCAAATATAACAACTCATTAAAATATTTATGTATGCATATCAATTTTTTCATAACATCTCATCTTAACATTATATACTTATACAATCATATTTATATAAGCTTACACTACAAAAAATGTTGTTGTGTAAAATCGTGTTATAAAACATTTTTATTGTTAAATCTTTATGCAAATACTATATATATTATCAAAGATTTGGATTTTGCATTTAGAAACTTGAAATCAACACCCTAAACACTAAGTCGTCGGAATTCCGTCGGAATATACCGACGGAATGTGTCGTCGGAAAATACTGACGGACACATTCCGTCGGAATTTCAATTAGCCCGGGAGAACCAAACCGCTTGAAAATTTTCGCGAATCGGCATTTGGTATATTTTAATTATACCGACGGAATACCGACGAACCCGTGTCCGTCGGAATCCTCGGATATAAAAAAAACCCTTCTTCTTCCTTCTTCGTTATCTCCGCGGCCTCTCTCTCACAAAACGAAAACTCCGGCGATTTCTCCCCCTCTCCGGCGATTCCGGCCTTTCTCCACCTCTCTTCACCGGCGAATCCTCTCCTCACCCTCATATCTCTTCCCCAAACCCCAAATCATGTAAGAATCATCCCAAACCTTCTTTTTATCAATTGTTTAGGGTTTTGGAAGTTGATCTCGGATTTTAGGTTGTTTGATTGAAATTTTAGGATTGAATGGATAGTTTAGGATATATAAGTTAGGATTGTTGTTTGGATTGTTGTTTTAGTTTTTTTTGGAACATTTTTTGATTTTTGAAAAACGTTTTTTGATTTTTAAAAACGTTTTGTGATTTTTTAAAACATTTTTTTTATTTTAAAAACGTTTTTCAAGTTTCCAGTAATGAAATATATATAATAAAACGTTTTTAAAATTTTTAAAAATATTTAACAACATTTTTCTATATTTATAATTTTTTTATAATTTGTATACATATATATATATATATATGTAAATCATGTATAATAAAATTTTAAATTTTTTATAATTTTTTATAAGTTTCCACTAATAAACTATGTATAATAAAACGTTTTTTAAAAAAATATAAATATTTAACAACATTTTTCTTCATTTATAAATTTTTAACAACATTTTTCTATATTTATAAATTTTTTATAATTTTGTATAATATATATATATAAAAGGTTTAATAGTTTTTTTTAAAACGTTTATAAAACCTTTTGTAAATATATAAATGAAAACATTAAAAATAGAAATGATTTGAAAATATGTTTGATGGGTTAATTTTTTTTTTTTAGGGCCGAGGATGAAGCCCGCCCCGCAGCCCGTCTTCGACGTAGTTCGGTGAGCAGTTCCCGTGCATCGGGATCGTCTCATGACTCGGTTCCCGCATATATTCCCGCTCCAGCTCCCTCAGCCCCTCACGCTGCCCCTCACGCTGCTGCTCAACAGGATCCGGGGGTCATGCCGGTTCATCTATTGGTTCAACAACCAGGTCGAGAGCATCTCCCGTTTCTCCAACCAACCCACGACGAGGCCATAGCACTTGGTTAGTATTTTTTTTATTTGTACCGTTATATTTTTTCCTTTAATTAACTTGCTAACTTGTATTTTTTTTAAAGGTTCACCAAGTCGAAAAATGGCATTAGCCGGAGCATCAACCAGATGATGTACTCCATGCTCCGTTTTGGATATCCAAAGTGGAGTGTGATCCCTTCCGACGAACGAGAGTTGTGGTTTCGTCAGTTCGCGGTATAGTAACTCTTCATTTTTTTAAAGTTTGAACATTTTTTAAAATATATTTACTTATTAAATTGTGTTTGTTTTGTAGCAAGAGTTCAACTGGCACTCCGATCTTACGGAAACAGTCCGTAAGAAATTCAACGAAAAGGCCATGGACTCTTACACAAAGCAGATAAACTCGTGGAAGACAGTTTGGCAGAAGAACAAGAAGCCACGGTTCATCAACGGGTCGGTGTGGGAGCAGTTGATAGCTCATTGGGAGAAGGAAGAAACTGCAGAGACGTCTTCTAGGAACTCCAGGAACCGGAAGAGCGATCGTGGCGGGAAAGGTATGTATGTGCACAACCTCGGCGCTTGCTCTATGTCTACTAAGGAGGATGAACTTGTAAGTTTTTTATTATTATTTATCTTTATATTTTTTAAATAAATATTTTATATATTTTTTGGCTAATAATGGCGGTTTTTTTAGATCGAAGCAAATGACGGTAATCCCGTTGATCGTCTACAACTCATTAAGGTGGCTCACACTAACAAGACGACGGGTCAAATTCAGGACCCCGTGATCAAAGGTGTAGTTGATTTGGTGGAAGCTGAAATAGTTTCCCAATCTCAGCCTCTCTCTGATGACGGCGACTCCACGGGAGCTTCAACCAACCTGTCTCTATTGCAAATAAATGAGATGGTTGAAAAGGTAATTTTTTTATATTATATTTTTTTAATAATGTCGATTACTTACTTGTCCCTATTTACTTACTTTAAATATTTTTGTAGGCGGTTCCTAAAAGGAAAGGAGGCCGTTTAGTTGGGTTGGCCCGTCGTGCTTCTTCGTATCCGGCATCTTCTTCGCAAGCTCCGTATGCCGATCCCATGATTCTCGAGGAGCTACATGACAAAGATGAACGGATTGGGGCATTGGAGGAGCAGAACACCACTATCCTTTCCGAGAATGCCACTATCCGTTCGGAGAATGCCACTATCCTTGCTGAGTTGGCATCCCAGAAGAAGTTCAACACCGAGATTATGCAGAAGCTAGATCGTTTGATGTCTTCGAGTTCATCTTAGTTTATTTCGGTTTTTTAAAACTTTCGGAATGTTTTTTTTTTATTTCGGTTTGTATGAATTTTAAACTTTATGAATGTTTTTTTCCTATTTCGGTTTTTATGAATTTAAATTTTATAATATTATTAGTTTTAAATTTCTGATTTTTTAAATTTATTAATATCAAAAAATATATAAAAATGCAAAATTAATTTGAAAAAAAAATGGGTATATACCGACGGACAGTGGTCGTCGAAATATACCGACGGACATATATCCGTCGGAATTTACCGACGAACCTCTTTCGTCGGAATTTACCGACGGACAACGGTCGTCGGTATATTCCGACGACCACTGTCCGTCGGTAAATTCCGACGAACGAGGTTCGTCGGAATGCACCGAGGAACACTCTACGTCGAAAGTGTCCGAGGAACGTTCTCCGTCGGTACGTAGTTTTTCCGATGAACTCTGGTCTCGTGTATCCGCATCGTAATATCGTCGGAAGTTCGTCAGAATGACGTTTCTCGGTATTCGTCAGAAAGTCGTCGGAAGTTCTGACGAAATTCTGACGAATTTTTTTTTTCCGACGAAACGATACCGACGGACGGGTTCGTCAGAAATTCGTCGGAATCGGTCTATTCCGACGAATTTCCGACGATTTCGGCCATCAGAATCCCCCTGTTTTCTTGTAGTGCTTGTTGATCATATATAGTGTTCTCTGCGTCAGGTGTGACATATGTTGCACTGTTCTCCGAAGCGGTTTCTTCCATGATAAACACTTGGCTCTGATTGCCCAATCAGCTGGTCAACCTTTGCTGCTAGATCATCTATGCTATTCACGGTCTTAGAGCGATCGTTCTCCTTGTTTTTGTTGAGTGAGCTCGACGCCATATTCTCGATCAGTGCGAATGCGCCTGGTGTTGTTTGAGTCATGAAGTCTCCATTACTCGAGGAATCTAGAGCATTTCGAAACTCATAGCTTACTCCATCATAAAACTCTTCCAGTATGTAACCGTCCTCAAACCCATGGTGAGGGCATTCCCTTCGGTATTCCTTGTAACGCTCCCAAGCATCATAGAAGGGCTTGTTAGTCTTTTGCTTGAAGTTAGAGATTTTATGCCTCTGAGCTGCGGTTGTGGACTTCGTGTAGAAGTGAATTAAGAACGATGCTCTGGCTTGTTCCCATGTAGTTGGTGTACCGGTTGGGAGAGAGGTTAGCCAGCGAGCTGCTTTCCCATCGAGAGAAAACGGGAACATGGTGCATTTGATGTAGTCTGGTGGCACTCCATTCGCGAGAGAGAAGTTGCAAACTCGCTCAAAGTTCTCGATGTGATACAAAAGAATTTCAGCTGCGAGGCCATTGAACATCTTTTTATGCACCAGGCCGATCAAAGCAGGCTTAGTCTCATAATCCTGTCGAGTGCAGGGGGTGGGTTGATGGCGGAGCGAGTGGTAGCCTACTTGCTGTGCAGCAAGTTCAGCCGCTGCTTGGCGAGAAGCTTCCTGTGTGTTGATGGTCTGATGCATCTGTTGTTGCATGAGCGCCATTGCAGCAGTAAGATCGTCATGGCCTCCGTGATCATCCATTCTGATGTTAGTAGGCCGCGGTTGTTGAAGGGTTTGTCTTTCTAATCTTGCGAGCTCTTCGTTGCTTAGTGTGAATAGGAGCTGTCTCCCTTACAATAGCAAAATCCAATAATAGGTCTTCGGTCTCTTGCAAAATCTAGCATAACTCAAAATAAAGATAGGGATGCCTTTTTATATGGAGGCGCCATCGAGTTCAAAGGAGGGAAAAAGTGATTAGGGTAAATATTTGAAAGATATGGAAACTTCCATAAATGTCGGGAACAATCGCCAGGCTGTTCCTAGTGGGATCAACCGTCAGACTGCTCCGCATGATTGTTCCGCGGGGAAAGACTCCAATTCTTGCTCCTTTCTTCTTGCTCCTTCCTTCAACATTTTAGTCTACTCCAGACATGAAATGACTCTAAAAGGACTTGACTAACTCGATAAAACATTGAAAACAAGTTAGAAAGCATATGCACAATGGTGTCAAAAACACCATATATCAAGATGTTAGAGACCAGTGTGATGGGCTTACGGCAACACCTAGGTTTACTATCAGTTTTAGGGTGTGTGATGACTACTTCGACTTACGTTTTCCGTTACGGTTTCAACCTGGTTTCGTCTCAATATTAAAGTCTGCGATAATATCTCGGCTTATATGACTTCCATCAATCGGGAACCGAGCATCTCTCCAAAGACAATTTTGAAGTCGGTAGGAAGTGCTGACCATAATTTTGGATTTATTTTATAGCTCTATTATCCTTGTGTTGGTGTCTGAGAGGTATCTCTATGAGATGGCTCAGTCTGTTTAGGACGTTAAGAGTTTGTTGTGATAAGCAACAAACATAATGGTAGATATTACCGTTTTTTAGTCTCCACAAATGATACATGTTTCAAAGGGTGTTCGTGCGTATGACTGTATGTTTTCCAAGACGGTGCTTTCATCGAGGAAGTTATTTCGTCAAAAAATGGTTCTGCAGGAGTTTGTGACATATCGCGATGCTGAAGGTTGTTTTCTCTTTCGTATGCCGCATTTCGTGCTTGAAATGTTCGCAGACTTAGAGATGTTTTGCGGTAGCGCAAGGGTTTAGTCTTAATCCCCGCGTCGCAGAAACATTTTGGTTTGATTGCGGATGTTCGCAGCCAAAAATGTTTTTTCTGTTTGGAGGTTAAGTTGTTTGATTTTTGATTGAAAAATTAGGACCAAGGGGTCGCATAGATTTGTTCCTGGGAAGAAGCATTTTCCTTGACTGTGCTTTGTGAAGAGTCGGCCCTCAAAGATTTATTTCGTGTATTTTTAAGGATGATTTGTATGGCACCAGGAGCTTTGTTACGAGTTTTTCTTTACATGCCGCATTTTATGGATAAAATGTTGCCGGCTTAAATTGAGTTGTTGAACGTATAGAACATAGTCGATTGTCGACAAGTTTAAGTGTTTCGGTAACCGTTTGGTTGTCACTACTGAGTTTTGATATTAAGAGTTTATTGTATGTTTTCCGATTCTGGGTTATACGATAATTATTTGCGTAATCGTCAATTGGCATTTTAGACAAATCGCAGATTGTCGTTTAGCCGTTTAGTGATTGGATGGAGAGGTGGTTACTCAAACATTTTGGCTTGGCTTGAAGTAGTGTTCAGCCGCATAGCCGAGGATGTTGCTGTTAAGGGATTATACCATGGCACTTTCGTGTTAAAATTAATATCATGCCAGTTGAGATTGATAGGCCAAGTATGCCATGGTTGTCCGTGTTAAGATGGCTGATGGTTGATATGTAATGCATTTTACCCACTTTTGACTATGATTTATATATGTTTTTAGAGTCTTTTATATGCATTTGGAGTCTTTTCATAGCTTTTACAGGTTTATGTACTAATTTTAGGAAAATTATGATTTTGGGGCATTTTAAAACCTTTTTGAGAGTTATGCTGAAATCACTAAGGCGGATCGATTATTAAAGATAAACATCGATCGACAGATCACTTCCAGCATCGATCGACAGATCACTATTGGTGTCGACCGACGGCGAACCATCTGTGAGAATCAATATTTAAAGAAATCACAAGTTTTACCCAAAACTCCTAGTTATTGCACCTTAAGTCCCTTGCCGCATGCTAGGCTATTTATAAGGTTTTTTTTATCATTTTAGAGGCAGACCTTCTTGAGACTTCTTCCACCATTGTCACACACTTGAAGAGGAGGCACACTTGATAGCTTCGAGAGCTTAGGATAGGAGAGAGAGATCTGAACTTCATAACAGAGAAGCTCTTGAACTCCCTTGTTTCTTTACTCTGTGTTGTTTATTTTTCATACTCATTTCATTTAAGTATTATTCAGACCATCATGACCATGTTTCTTATGAATATGTCTGAGTAGTCTTATTTTTAGATTAGGATTCTTCAAAGGGTGATCTATGTATTGCTAATATGAACTGTTGTTAGGATGTTTTAAATAGTTCTTCATCTAGTTGCTCTTAATGCTAAGTCTAAGATTCATCACCCTAAACTTAGACTAGGCGTAATTGGCGCAAGCGGAAGCTTGGTTAATTGCCTGAAACTAAACTAGTATGATCTAATTAACTAGATACACGCGGAAGTTGGTCTAGGATATTAGAGAACTTATCAACCCTGTTCGCAAAGCGTGCTAGAAGGAACTTCGATCGACAACTCAATAGTTCCATCGATCGACGGGCTAAAAGGTGTATCGATCGACATTCATATAGAATCATCGATCGACACTTTTTTCAAGATCAACAATTGACAGCTGAGATCTTAGATCTAGACATTAGATAATCTAAACAAACGAAAGATGATAGATTATACTTAAGTTTGAGTTCGAGAACATATCGTTTATAATTCCTAATAATTTAATTAAGTTTGCATATTTGTCATACCTGACATTTACCTCAAATCTAGTTGTTTCTGAAATAGTCTACAACCTAAAAACCTTTCAATCAAACCACTATCTTGTTCAACCAATTTACTGCTTAAAACATAATCATCTAGCTTTACTTTGAAAACTACAAATCTATTGTGTAATCCTAGAGCCTTTGTGGATTCGATCCCTAAGTATTACAAGTGAACCTCTTATTTGAGAGAGTACAAATCACTCCTTAGGGTAATTTGAGTGATATCAATGGTTGTAGAAAATGATTTTCCGCTTTATGTTTCAGTTATCCCTGTGGAGTCAGTTGCGGGATTATTGTCTGCTCGGATGTGACCGAGGGGAATGAAAGGCAGAAGCCAGCGAGCCGCAAGGTTAAAGAATGAGATCTGTAAGATCGTAGTGCGAAGAGATAAAGTTTACATTGGTCGTCCAATGGCGGATCATACAGCCTTGTTTTTGCTATACGAAAAATATTTTTTCGTAAAACCGGTTATGTTTACTTTCGAAAGTTGCTTCGTATGACTTGATCTGATTGTACGAAGAATTTTCCGCGTAAGTAACGGGCGACCGGTTTTATGAAGGTAGTAAATCGGTGCTATGTACGGGCATGTCAAAGTAGCAATGTTTCGGCAGATTTTACGAGAAACGTTTCTGCTTTGATTTCAATCTTTGGTGAAAGTTGCTTGGAGTTACTCATGGAGTTTTACTGAAGCCTATTACGTTACGATCTAGTCGCAGAACATTTTTCATAGGTTTTTGAGAGGATTCTCAAGACATATTCGTTTCTCGAGTGGAACGAATTGGTCAACCAGCGGTAGATCTAGTCAACGAGCGGGGAGAAAGCATTCCCTTTGGTGTGGTCGCTGCTGCTTGTGTTCTCTATTTTTCTTTGTTGCAAATGTTTTTTAATGAGGCATCACATTGTCCAAGTGTTTTTCTGCCTACTGCTGCGAGAGTTTGATTTGTCTCGAAAGCGTTTTCTTGATGCAGAGGCAAAAAGTTTTTGAAAGATGGGAGTATACGAGTATAGTATACGTAGCTACTCCCTCCATTTTTTCTGAAAGAAAACAACCGATATTTTGAAGGGTTTTATACGTTTTCTATTTCAAGGATTGGAATGATCGACAATCTGGATCAATTTAAAGACGACGTTTGGATTGTGATTTGGTGGTTTTCGGTTTGATGTTGGGGTCAAAACCGGTCATGACAGGATTAACATTCAAAGACCTTTGGAAAAATAAAACAGCCTTCGAAAATCTGCTATAAACATAACCAAAACATCCCCCGATTCGCACGATCGATCATAAAGACGTTCAGAACAAGATTGGGATACGGTCAAAGTTTCAAGATAATACGTAACAACTGGGCCTGAGCCTACGAAGATTAACCCGTGCGCCACAAGGCGACTATTGACTCGCCGCCCTCACGGTCGCCGCGGGCGACCGAGCACGCCATCCTCGAGGTTGGCACAGGCGACCGGCGTCGTCTCTCTCACGGTCGCCTCGGGCGACCGAGCATGCCATCCTCACGATCGCCACGGGCGACCAGCGTCGCCTCCCTCGCGGTCGCCACGGGCGACCAGCGTTGCCTCCCTCGAGGTCGCCACGGGCGACCGGCGTCGCCTCCCTCGCGGTCGCCATGGGCGACTGGCACACGCCATCCTCGCGGTCGCCACAGACGACCAGCGTGGCCTCCCTCGCGGTCACCACGGGCGACCGGCGTCACCTCCCTCGTGGTCGCCACAGGCGACCGGCACGCATCTTCCTCGTGGTCGCCATGGGCAACCAGTTCCTTGCCTCTCCGGGTCGTCATGAGGCATTCAGCTCCTCGTTCTTCCGGGCCGGCATGGAACGGTCGGTGCAACGCTTACGGATAACCCGCCAGTCATGTTCAAACGTCATGTTGATGTTCCCGTTGGAAAGTTACGATAAAACCACTAAAATACGTCTTTCTACGAATTCAAACGGACCATGCGAAATGACAATGGTTAAATTAAATCGCGTGGGCCGCATAGCCGGTTTGAGTATTCAAAAAAGACGACGCCGTATCAAGAACGCCTTCTCGCGAAATAATCCGTAAGCGAACCAACAAAGGTCCAAAGCTCGGAAGCAAGCCCATCTGCAAGGAAAAGAGCCCAAGGATATCGTGGCGGTTTAACTTCCATCTGCGGGAAAGGATAAATGTTAAGTCGTGTAGATGAAGATAAAGATGGAGTAAAAAAAGGAATATTCTCGAGAAGAGATAACTACGGGCCGAGGATAGAAAAGGAAAGCGCGAGCCGACTTAGGAGAGATATATAAGAAGAACCAAGAGAGGCTTCAAGCGAGCGAGAAAAAAACTTAGCATCTAGAGCAATAGGTTACTTTCCGTTTATCAGAATCGAGCTGCGTCTCCAATAGGGTTTTTATAGTCTTAGGTTATCGAAACTAGGAACGAGCCGACAATTCTCGAAGCCTAGATTATTTCCTGTTGTTTCACGCTTTAACTTGACATTCGGAATAAGACATCTTTTGCTCCTTTCTGATTTGTATTCTTTACTTCGTTTCTGTGTTCTGATCGCTTGGTGTGTGGTGCAGTAGATATCCGAGATCTCTGGGAAAGTTAAGTTTACTTAACATTCCTTATTTGACAGAAATCGACGGTGTGAATTTCGGTTCCTACAGTTTGGCGCTAGAAGGAGGGCGATTTCAGATGAATCTTACTCTCATCCGCAAACGCCCGATCAGACATGGCTACAAACAATCGACAAACTCGTGCCGACGATGGAGATACGCATGACAACGTCGACAAAACCCCAGCAGCAAACGTATCTGTGGTTAACGCTAACGTTGCTGCGTTCGAAGAGATGTTCACCACCTTCAAGAAGAAGTCGGAGGAACATGAGAAACTCATAGGTTCTCTCGCTAAACCGGTCAAAACCCTAACTGCGAGAACCAAGGTTGTTCTCCCTTGCGGAGCCACAAAACTCCGCGGAAGACTCGATTTTACGACTCCTTCAAGCAGGATTATGAACACGCGAGACAAATCATCAGGACAAGCTGCAAACGAAACCGCACCCACAGCGGCGCAAAAAGATTCAGAAAATCCTCCACCTCGGGGCCAAGCGGCCGAAGACGACGAAATCGAAAGGGTCGACCTAGATACCAGCGATCATTCCAGTCCGTTGCAGGGAGAAACCGACGTACATCCGAGAAGAACGAGGAGCCGAGCAGCTCGACGGAGGAAGAAGAAAATATCTTCTGGGTTTAGCAGGAAGAGCTGGCCAAAAAACAAGCACGAATTACCCGCAGCAAACATCGGCAAGCTCGGAAGAGTCCAGATGACGAAAACGAGATGCACGACCTCCGCGAGTATATCGCAAAAACTGCAGCCTAAGTGTAAGCAGTAAAAGCGCAAATTAAACATGCGACGAGCGTCTCTCCTGAGATCGACAGGCTCCTCGATGAAGCGCGTAGAACACCGTTCACCGCCCGCATCACGGATACTAGTGTCTCCGACCCTGGAAAATTCAAAATCCTTGTGTACGACGGCACCACTGATCCAAAGACGCACCTGCAATCTTTTGAAATCGCAATGGGAAGATTCAAACTAAAGGAGCGCGAAAGAGACGCTGGCTATTGCCTCCTCTTCGTCGAAATTTTGAGAGGGGCTGCGCTCGAATGGTTTTCTCGCCTGAAAAGAAACTCTATCGGAAGCTTTCGGCAGTTAGCATCTGAATTCCTCAAGCAATACCCCTTGTTTTTGGATAGAGAGACCTCTGACGTAGATCTCTGGAGCCTGTCACAACGAGAAGACGAGCCATTGCGAGAGTTTATGACCAGATTCAAGCTGGTGATGGCAAGAGTCTCCGGTATTAGCGACAAAGTAGTCGTCGATGCACTCAGAAAAACCCTCTGGTACAGGTCAAAGTTCTGACAATGGATTTCTTTGGAAAAACCGCATACGATCCAAGACGCCCTCCACAAAGCAACAGATTTCATCGTAGTGTAAGAAGAGATGAAAGCCCTCTCGCAAAAGCACAATCCGGAAAAATATCCTCAAAGAAGAAGCCTGCTCGTAACGACAAGTATGTCCATCACGAAGGGGAAGACGTCCAAGGCGAGCACAATTACGCGATAATTCAGAACAGGAAAAGACATCCGGAAATACCTGGACCAGGAACCAGTATAAGGACAATACCTTCTGCGAATTCCATCAGACAAAGGGGCACTCGACCGCGAACTGCAAAGTTCTCGGCGCTAGACTAGCCGCAAAACTACTTGCGGGCGAACTATCCAAGGTGAGAGGCACAAAGGACCTCCTTCTGGACTCTGACCGGCCGCCAAGGGCATACAGGGATAGAAATCCCGCAACGGAAAATGAGTCGCGAGAAAAATAGTCAGGAGAAAAGCGCGGAAGAAGGCTTGACGACAAAGGTAACGACCCTAACCGTCGAACGGTGAACATGATCATTGGAGAATCGCATTTCTATCACGACTCAGTCTCGTCCATCAAATCTTATCAGCGGAAGGCCGAGACAAGTGCCAACTATTCAGTCCGGTCTCCACCTCGCGATGGCCCGAACAGCGCAATTACCTTCGAACACGCAGAGGCAGATGGGATAGACTAACCGCACTATGATCCGTTCGTCATCGACCTTGTCATCCGAGATATCGAAGTCGCAAGAATCCTCGTTGACACAGGGAGTACGGTTAACGTCATCTTCCGTGATACTCTCAAAAGGATGAACATAGAGCTGGGAGAAGTCGTACCAATCCCAAAGCCGCTGACCGGTTTCTCAGGTGTAACGTCTATGACCCTTGGATCAATAAAACTCCCAGTCATGGCAAAAGAGGTTACTAAAATCGTTGACTTCGCGGTAGTCGATAACCTAGCCATCTACAACATGATAATGGGAATGCCTTGGATCAATGCCATGAAAGCAGTCCCATCGACTTTTCATCTGGGCATAAAATTTCCGACTCCCAGCGGAATCGCCGCAATTTGGGGATGTCAGAAGCAGTCGAGACTCTGCTTCTTGGCAGAACATAAATTGCGAGAGATCACGACGACCTCTATGGTCAAACCAAAACGCGCAAAGATAGCTCAAGCCAAGCTTGAAAACTCTTCTGTCAATGACAATTCGAAACCATCCGCCGAAGCAACGACTGCGGACGACTTCTCTAAGACTTTTGACATTGAATGTGATGCCTCGGGTGTTGGTATTGGTGTTGTTCTAATGCAGGACAGAAAACCCATTGCTTACTTTAGTGAGAAACTAGGAGGAGCCACGCTCAACTACCCCACCTATGACCAGGAGTTGTATGCTTTGGTAAGGGATCTTCAGACATGGCAGCATTATCTTTGGCCAAAAGAGTTTGTGATCCACACGGATCATCAGTCCTTGAAACACCTTAAGGGCCAGTAGAAGCTGAACCAGAGACATGCCCGTTGGGTCGAATTCATTGAGACTTTTCCATATGTGATCAAGTACAAACAAGGTAAGGAAAATGTGGTGGCCGATGCCTTGTCCAGGAGGTATGTTCTTCTTTCAGCTCTTGAAACAAAGTTGCTTGGTTTCGAATTTATCAAAGGTCTTTATGCAACTGATTCGGATTTCAAAGAAGTGTTCAGAAAGTGTTCCAAGATGGCCTATGGAAAGTATTATCAAGCTTCTGGATTTTTATTCTTTGATAACCGTTTGTGTGTGTCCCAATGTTCTTTGAGGGAGTTGTTTCTCAGGGAAGCTCATGGAGGAGGCCTTATGGGACACTTTGGAGTCAAGAAAACGCACAAGGTGGTGTATGAGCACTTTTATTGGCTGAGTTTGATGAAGGATGTGGAACAGATTTGTGGCCGATGTGTGGTTTGCAAGAAAGCAAAGTCTAAAACCAAAAACCAAGGTTTGTATTCTGCTCTTCCCATTCCTTCTCATCCTTGGGTTGACATATCTATGGACTTTGTGCTTGGATTGCCTAGGTCTAAATCTGGTCGAGATTCTATCATTGTGGTGGTTGATAGATTCTCTAAAATGGCTCATTTCATACCTTGTCATAAGACTGATGATGCTGTGCAAGTTGCTGGTCTATTCTTTAGAGAAATTGTTAGATTGCACGGAATGCCTAAGACCATTGTTTCTGATCTTGATGCTAAGTTCCTTAGTTATTTCTGGAAAACGTTATGGTCTAAGCTAGGAACTAGATTGATGTTTTCCACCACTTTTCATCCTCAAACTGATGGTCAAAATGAGGTTGTGAACCGGACCTTGTCTGCATTGTTTAGATCATTGGTTAAGAAAAATCTTAGACTTTGGGAAGAATGTTTGCCTCATGTTGAATTTGCTTACAATCATTCAATGCATTCTTCTACCAAGTTTTCTCCTTTTGAGGTTGTTTACGGTTTCAATCTCTTATCTCCACTTGATCTTTTGCCTTTGCCTTTGAGTGAAAGAGTTAGTACAGATGGCAAGAGGAAGGCGGACACGATCAAGAAGTTGCAGGAGACAGTCCGTGCCAACATTGAAGCCAAAACGGAGGTGTACACAAGAAAGGGACACAAGAAGAAAAAGAAGGTCGTTTTCAAGGAGGGTGATCTTATTTGGGTCCATCTTAGGAAGGAACGATTTCCGGAAGAAAGAAAGTCCAAACTCATGCCTAGGGTCGATGGTCCTTTTCAGATCCTTAGGAAAATCCATGACAATTCTTATCAGCTTGATTTGCAAGGTAAGTATGGCATATCCTCAAGCTTTAATGTTTCTGATTTATCTCCTTTTCTTGCAGATGATCCAGATTTGTGGACAAATCCTTTTGAAGAGAGAGGGAATGATGCGCCTCAGTACATGGAACCAGTCCAGGATGGAGCTCAGGACGATAAGATCATTCCGACCAAGGTTCGCGCAACTGACCAAGCCATGTACCGGATAGACCCGCGTAAGTCCAGAAAGGAGCTAAGGCTGGAACCACGTCCAGACGATCGAACCGACTGAACCGAAGCCCGTCTTCTCCGCACCACTCGTCAAGCCAAGACTGATGGTCAAGCCAGAACTCACTTTGATCGAGAAGAACCCGAGACAGACCATAGTCTTTCCCTTTTGGTCCATCTGATCTGAGCCGAGTGTCCCGATGAACGTACTGATGGATCAGCCGGCCAGTATGATCAGTTCCTGAACTTTGACGATCAAAATTTCTCTAAGGCACGGATTCTACAACTGTCCAAAGACTTGGGTCGTGCTGGAACCAAGTTGGAACATGAGCCTTACCCAACAGACGGCCCGGATCGCGCCGCGACCGTCCTGCTCCTTACCGCGAAGGAACCACTTGGTTCAGACGAACGTGGACGTTAGCCGAAGAGTCTCTTTGACCAGATCTGAGATCCAAGAGTTTTAATACATTGTATTTAAATTTCTCATCCAGATTCGATTTACTAAGTTTGTCTTTAATACATTCTTAAGTCTTTTTCTATTCCTCAAGTAGTATAAATATGTAAACACTTCTCATAATAAAATCATTCCATTTTCTTTCAACTTTTGAGTCTTTACTCTTTGTTCTTTGTTTAGAACTTTTCTAGTTTCCTTGGTGTGGTTAGCTCCAAGCAAACGCCCTTGTTTGTTGGTCTTGTGAGTCATATCAAGCAACGGTTCAAGATCGCCTCTTTGTTGGACTGGTGCGTCACATCAGGCAACAATCTGGTTCGAGAATAACAAAGGCCACTCCGCAACCTTTGTGCGACCCATTGTTCCATCAGTTCTCCTTTGGAGTTCATATCTTTTCCAATCCGGTTGAGTGATCCTTTCTAAGGCGTATCATAACTGAACACCTCGAATTGTCTACGCCATACGAGGAATCTGAATGTTCTTTGGAATCGTCGTCATTTCGAAAGCGCTCTATCTATAAAATCATAAAAACACCTAAGTCAGGAAAACGGCGAGATATGGCCCAGAACACGGCTAAAAGCCCACCTACGATTTTATACAAAATCGAGCCCAATCGTTATGATGGTTTATCTTTTATTTCGCAGGAGAAGATAAATGTCAAGTTCGAAAGAAAAATGTGAAGTTTTCAAAGATAAACATGAAGATCGAAGAAAAATGAAATATTTCCGCGAAGTGATAGACTTGACCGAGGGCAAAAAGGGAAAGGGGAACCCGCCTCTAGAGGAGTATATAAGGATGTCGGGGTCGAAGATGCATGGGGACACAACTATTCTACTCAGAGCAAAACTTATGACTTAGGGCATTTAGGAAATTTTCTGTTTTTTGTTATCGAGCTGCGACTCAACTAGGTTTCCGCAGTCTTAAGTTGCTAGAATTAGGAATCTCGCCGACAGCTCTTGTGGCCAAGGCTCTTACCTTGTTGTAACGCTTAAACGCAGATTCGGAATAAAACCTTTCTTGTTCTCTTTTCGAATCTAATATTTATTTTCTTCTATACTTTCGTGTTCTAATTTCTTAGCGTGTGGTTTAGCAGATATCCGGGACCTTTGAGAAATCTAGGGTTTCCTATCTTGTCTAAATCAACGAAAATCGACAGTGCGAATTTCGGGTCCCACAGTTTGGCGCTAGAAGGAAGGGGGGGGGGTACGGATCAATCTAACTCTCAGCCACCTACGCTCGATCAGACATGTCAGCCGACGATCTAAATAACCAACAAACTCGTGATGGCAATACTGCCAACGACAACGTTGAAAATACTTTAGCAGGACGGGTCCATCTCGCCGAACGGGCGAGCTGGACGTTGCGTTCGGCCCAACTCACCCGTTCGGCGAGTTGGACGGTGTGCTCGATCCAACTCGCCATGTTCAGCGAGTTAGACTGCTCGTTTGGTTTCGTGATCGTTTCTCCCGAGTCTTCTGCTTCGAAACTTTTGTCGAGAGTGTGTTGAGAAAGATTTCTTTCAGAAATGCAATTTTTAGACGTTGATTTTGAGATAACCGTTTTTGACCCCAACAGTTAACCCCCAACTCACAAGTTTCGAGCACGATTCTTGCGGGCGAATGATGGTGTTAATCAGAATCTGTGGTTAAAATTGATTTTTCTCGAGAAGTTTTTTCCGATTATTTTAATGCGGAAAATCCCTTCAGCTTTTGTTTTTTTTCTATAAGTATAGAGCTTCCCTTCTTCATTCTCTCCACATTCTCTCAACCTTCCAAGTTCTCTTTGCATTTTTCTCTAAGAAATTCCTCTCCACGAAGATGTCTTCTTTCAGCAACTTTCAGAAGAATTGTGATGTCGAGATGAGCAACGCTGCCGGTGCAAGTTCGTCGGGTCCCCATGTCTCCGGAGCCATTCCAGCTCACATCCCTAAGTTTCTTTCTTTTCAAAGTGAGTTGGCTCGTCGCGAAGCCGAGGAGACAGTGAACCCTACGCGTGGCGTGTATCCAAAATCGGCGGTTACAGTCGATGACATGACTCCCGAGGTTCCTCCTGTACGCGATGACGTTCCAACAGGAGAGGTGGTCGTTGCAGACGCGTCGGCGCCTGAGGTCGAATTTCAGCCCTCGGGTTCTTCTACGACTCCGGTTCATGTTGTCGATGCCGAACCGATTCACGAGTCGATGCCTGGTCCCCCGGCCAAGATAGTGATCGTCTTGGGGCTTCCTGCCCCAAGCGTAATTCCGGCTGCTATGCCAAAGAGTCGCAAAAGGCCGAGTGCTAACCCTGACGTGGCTAAGAAGAGGAGATACACCAAGGATTCCGAGGCTGCTCCCCTACCTGCAAAGGCGTCTGGTTCCGGCTTGGCGTCACGACATCGTGCCAAGCTTTATGTCGACAGAAAACCTTTACCCCTTCTTAGTGCATGCACATCGACCGTTTCTTGATTGACCCCCTTTTCCTTTTTTTCTCGCAGTTTGTTTTGTTGATCGATGAGATGATCAGCGAGTGCGGATCAGAGTTCGAACGCCTTGCTAAGGAATTAGCGGAGTCGCGAGAAAGGTCGTCGCAGCTTGAAGGGAAGTTGAAGGTTATCGAGAAAGGAGACTTTGACTTGATCCTCGCGGGCCTGAAGTCTGAGTGCATCCTTACGCCTTGTTTGGGTGAACTCGGGGGTCAAGTTCCTATCGCCGAGGATAGCAGAGATGGTGCGTTTCCGAGCCCAGAAGGGGTGACTGGGGAAGGCGAGGCTCCGCGGATGATTGAGTTTGCAGTCTCGTATGAGACTTTGTTTTTATTGTTCTTGTTTTGTTCCGGCCAAGTGTGGACGTGTTTTTATCTTGGGACTGGCCGCTTGTGGCTTTGAATCCCTGTCACTTCTGCGACTTTTTAATGAACTTCGTTTTTGCGTTTTTAAGAGCTTATCGAGTCATTTATATGGGTGTAGAGGGAAGACTACGAGCTGTCATCTCGTAACCTAACTCTGGGTGAACTATTGTATCCCCGATCTGTTTCGAGAATTTTCCGCAGTACGTAAACTTGCGGGATTTATGAAGCCATGTTTTGGGATCTCGTATCAGGGTGTTTGATACTATGCCTAGAGATGTTAGAGACCAGTGTGCTGGGTTTAGAGAAAGACCTAGGTCTAATCACGACTTTAAGTGGTGTGATAACTACTTCGACTTACGTTTCTCGTATCGTTTCTGACCTGAATCCGTCCCGCTTTAAAGTCCGCGATATGTTCTTGGCTTACGTGACTTGTATGGTCGGAATCGAGCATCTCTCCGGGGACAATTTTTAAGTCTCCCGAAAGTGCTGACCAAAAATTTTGGATTTTTTTATATAGCGCTATTACCCTTGTGTCGGTGTACGAGAGATATCTCTACGAGATGGCTTAGTTTGTTTATGACGTTGAGAGTTTGTTGTGATCCAGCAACAAATTTATCGGTAGATATTACCTTTTTGACTCTTCGCGAAGGATACAAGTTAAGAAGGAGTGTGTGTTTTATAGTCGTGGATGGACTGTTCTTGGAGTGAGTATTCCATTTCAGAAAGTTTTTGACAAAAAATGAGTCCTTTGAGCGTTAGCGACGTCTCGCTTTGCCAAAGTTGAACTTTTTAGGTCGTTTTTCAAGTGATGGAGCGTTCTGATGACAGACGGATTTTGGGAGGCTTTCCGCCGCGTTATCTAGAAAGTTTCAAAAATACCAAGTCTAGGAGTGGATATTTTGAGTTTTTGGGAGTATACAAGTATACGTATACGAACCCACTCCCCCCCCCTTTTTAACGAGGGGGGTACCTGGGTTCGTCACGCGACGAATTGTCTGCATACCCTCTTCAGGGATCAAGCCGTCTCTTAGTTCAGTTTGAAGTGTTGCTTAGTGGTAGTTTTTCTTGAGGTGCATCGCGTTCCGAGTTCTCGTAGTTTTGATGTCCTGCATATTTGCGATTTCGTATGCGCCTGGTCGGACCATTTTTTTGATTTTGTAGGGTCCTTCTCAGTTCGCTCTGAGTTTTCATGCGTTCCGCTAGGCGGTGTTCTGGAAAACTTTTCATAGTACTAAGTCGCCTTGTTTGAATCTGCGGCTGCGTACGTTAGCGTTATAGTACATTACGGCCGCCTGTTAATAGTTCTGGATTCATATAATGGCTTGGTCCCGTCGTTCATTGATTAGATTGAGCTCGTCAAGCAACATTAGATTGTTTGAATCTTCTTGTTCTGGGAGCAATCTTCTGCGTACTCCAGGAAATTCGACTTCTGCTGGGATCATACATTTTGATTCATATACGAGGGCGAATGGAGTTTCTCTCTTTGCGCATCTCGGAGTAGTGCGATGTGACCATAAAACTCCTTCGAGTTCGTCGGCCTATCTACCCTTTTTGGCGTCCAATCATTTCTTAGGCCCATCGATGTTGGTCTTGTTAATGTTCACGGCTTGACCGTTGCATTGTGGGTATCTAGGAGTTGATTTGGTCACCCGAATCTTCTATTTTTCGCAAAAGGCTTCGAATTTGGTCGAAATAAATTGAGATCCATTATCCGTTGCGATTTCGTATGGGACTCCATGTCTGCAGATGATGTTTCTCCATACGAAGCTTTCGACCTGGGCGTCTTTAATGCATGCGTAGGAGTCCACTTCGCCCCATTGTGAGAAGAAATCCGTCAAAACCAGCAGGAATCGTTTGACTTGTGCATGGGTCCGACTATGTCCATCGACCATCGCATGAATGGGTATGGTGCCAAGATCGACGAGAGAACCTCTGTCGGTTGATGGATAGTAGGGGCGTGCCTCTGGCATTTTTTTGCATTTTCGTGCGAAGTTCTCGCAATCTTTAATCATCGTTGGCCAATAGTGTCTATGGATTTTTATTTTGACTGCGAGGGACCTTCCACCATAGTGATTTCCGCAGGATCCAGAATGGACCTCTTCCATTATCTTTTGTGCTTTCTCCCCATCTACGCAGGTCATGAGCGGTCTAGAAAATCTCCACTTGTAGAGTTCTCCGTCGACCAAGACATATTGTGCGGATTGGGTTTTAATTTTTCTGGGAGCCCATTTTTCTGTTGGGAGTACGCAAGGATCGTCTCTGTCCAAGGTTTGTTGAATCCGTACTCGGACTGTATTGGCTTGTCACAAGTTGGGAATCGAAGTAGGCATGAATGTTGCGTATTTTTAGGCCATGAGCCAGTCGTAAGCCCGCGATCAGGGCTTCGTACTCGGCTTCGTTGTTTTAAGCGTGGAAGATCAATCGGAATGACTGTTCCAACACTTCCCCCGTTGGTGACGTGAGTCTGACCCCGAATCCAGAGCCTTGTTTAGATGAGGATCCGTCGACATGGAGGGTCCAGGTCGAATCATGTTCGTGACTAGTCGTGCATCCTGCCGGGAGCTCTACTAAGAAATCGGTGAGTAGTTACGATTTTGCGCAAGCTTTCGCTCGGTACTCGATGTCGTACTCGCTTAGCTCGACTGCCCATTTTGCTAACCTTCCAGATTGATTGGGGCTATGCAAGATCGTCCGAAGTGGGAATAATGTGAGCACTACGATTGTATGGGACTGGAAATACAGCCTCAACTTTCGTGCTGACATTACGACCGCGAGCGCCAGTTTTTCCATCATCAGATAACGTGTCTCTGCATCGAGCAAAGTTTTGCTTACGTAAAAGATTAGCTTTTGCTCGCTGTGTTCATCTCGGGTAAGGACGCCGCTGACACCATGACTGATACTGCAATGTAGAGGAACAGTGGTTCCCCTTCTACGGGTTTTGTGATAGACTATGGATTTGACCCATTTTCATCCATGGTTTGTAGGTGTTTTTACTAATAAGTATTATATTATAGAGTATATTTATTATATTTATAAGATCAGGAGTGATTTGGAGATAAGTGATGATTTTGGAGCATTCTGGAGATATTTGGAGCAAGCACCCGAGATGACCATCGAGCTCGACCATCGGTCGATATTGGAGAGGAATAATCGATCGATGATCATATCTTGACATCGATCGACAGCGAAGCATGCAGAAAGCCCGTTTGGTCACAGCCGACTTGAAGCCCAAGTCTTCACCAATTTATAAGATTACCCCTGACGAGTTTTAACCTAATCATATAAGCTTTGCCACCATGTTAGAGGCAAAGTGTGCTTTTCTTGTTTTATTATTTTCACAGCAAGGTTTTCTCGGATTTTGATAGATTGGAGAGAAGATTCAAAGTTATAATTTGTGATTGGAACTCCATTAATATCTATTTACTATTCTAATGAAGTTTTATTGCCTAACTGCTGTTATGAATTGCTTAGTCATGTTTGAGTAGTTCTATTGTTAGATTTTAGGGTTTAAATAGGTTAGGAGGGATTAGCCCCAACTATAGATTGCTGAGTTGTGGTAATTTTCATTAGGATTGTTCATTAATGCCTGTCTCAAGATTAGCTACCTAGAACTTGCCCTAGGATTGATAGATAAAAGCGAGAGCTTCTTTCTCATCATGAAAACATTCTAACTGAGCTAATTTTCTTGCTATGAGTAAGGCGAGAACTGATCTAGTGAGCTTAGTAAGCTATCATTCAACCCACGCATAAAGCTTAACTAGAAGCGCGTTGATCGATATCATTATTGAATAATCGATCGACGGAGCGAAAGGTGTATCGATCGATATCCCTATAGGATCATCGATCGACACTTTCTAATTGGTCAACATACGATAGTTGAGATCATTAGATCTAGTTAATAGACAAGTCTAAACATGCGAAAGTTGATAGACTTGTTGACTAAGTAGTTGAGCTTTACACTATCATGCATGCAACTCATTAGGCATCTGTAGGATTATAATCCCAAGTTTCCTGAATAAAAACCCTAAGTCTAACTATTTCTTTTTTAAGCACCAAAACCTCAACCAATCAATTGAACAAACACTTGTTCAAAATAAAATTGCAAGTTACATTTAAATCTCTAAAACCATCTAGCTTAACAAATCATATTAGATTTCTTAAGTTCCCTAGCTCCCTGTGAATTCGATCCCTAAGTACTACAACTCGACCTCTTATTTGAGAGAGTATAAATAACTCCTTAGGGTAATTTGAGTGGTATCAAATTTGGTGCCATTGCCGGAGAGCTTTGATCGCCTATTCGATCTAATTTTTGCTAAGTTTCCGACACAAAATTTTTTTCTTGGATTTTCAGTACATGCACAGCAGTACTAGAAGCAACAAGGAAACCCAACTACTATTCTCACCAGATCCTGCAAGTTTGGAGCGTTAAATCCGCAAAGAAGCGCGCTCCTCATCGATCGACAACAACACCTGTTCATCGCTCGATTTCGTTCAACCACAGTCGACCCAGACACTAGTACCGTTGACCGATACTCGCTCACCACCGTCGACCGAAGACACTCATCTTCCATCGACCGACATCGTCCATCCGACATCGATCGATACTCCATCCTAGACATCGATCGATACTGAGCCGCGAGACATGTTTGCGACTTTGATACTTGTACGAGATAATAATGGTGACCTGCATGACCAGGAGGGTCATCTGCGTAATACAGCAGGTCAGAGGATAGATGCTCAGGGGGCTGCAATCCCTGAGTCTGATGCTAATGCTACAGGTACTACTTTACCTGTAGATGAGGCTGCGCGACCCAAGACGTTGGCTAACTACAACCGACCAGATTAGTTCTACAACAACAGATCAGCCATTTGTCCTCCCACTATTCAGAGGGACTTCGAGTTGAAGGAGCAGTACTACACACTCGTGGGACAGATACCCTACCATGGATTATCTCACGAGCATCCTATGGACCATCTGGAGAGGATTATCTTCTATGCAAGCTCTTCAAGTTCTCTCTTGCTGGAGAAGCTTCGCATTGGCTTAAGCAGCTACCACCAGGATCTCTCACATCCTGGAGCGACATCAAAAATGCATTCTTATGCAATTTCTTTGATGAAGCACGTGCTGAAGACTTGAGGAGCAAGATCGCTACCTTCTCTCAGGGGCCTGCAGAATCATTCAGAAGCTCTTGGATCAGATTCAAGTCTTATCAGAGAGACTGTCCACACCATGGATTCAATGAAGTACAACTACTCAGTACTTTTTACAGAGGCATCGCGGTGCAGTATCAGGTGGCTCTAGATGCTTCCAGCAATGGGAACTTCAACACCAAGAATCCAGAAGAGGCAGTGAAGGTTATTGAAAACCTAGCATCTAGCAACAACATCAAGAATACAGATTTTGAGAGGAAAAAGTCTGCCACCATCCTTGGGAATGATCAGATGGATAAGGTGAAGGCAAAGCTGGATAGTGTTCACAAGCTTCTTAGGAAGCATGTCTGTTTGGTTGAAGATGTAGAAGCTGTAGACACAGAGGGTAGAGCAGAGGAAGAAGAAGAAGTGAACTATATTGGTGGAACTGGATTCCAAAGTTCTGGAAACGAGGGTGGAAACAGAAATTCCTATGGAAATAGGGGTAATTTCAACCAGAGTTCGCAGTACCAGAAACCCTACAGTAACAACAGGAATTATGAAAATTCCTACTACCAGAAGCCATCGACGCCTACTCAAGAGAGCAAGATTGAAGAGATGCTTGATAGGGTTCTTGAGACACAGCAGCGAATGACAGTGGACTTCAATGGGAAGATTGATTCTGTCTACACCAACCTGAACACAAAGTTTGAGACTTTGAGCACTCATGTGAAGAAGTTGGAGATGCAGGTTGTACGGACAGGAGATGCTGTCAAGAGGCAGAAAGCCTCGACAAGAGGGGTAGGGGATGATGTGATGAAACACCACGTGAATGATATCATTGAGGATGATTTCTAGCAAGTGGTGAAGGAAGAGAAGCTGCAAGAAGGAGATTTCGAAGTAGAAAGTTTGATGAGTTTCGGCTGATCGCATTGGTGTCGATCGACGCCAGACTTCAAACATCGATCGACGTCGCCCAGTCCAAATCGATTAATAGGATCTCCAGAGCATCGACCGATGACACCAACGGAGTCAACCGCATCTTGCAATGCCGTGAGGATTCTGACTCACGACGAGTTCGCAGCAAAACACCCACATCCACCCAACCCTGATAATGTCAGAATCGCTCGACGTGATGTTACCACCATCGATCGACAAAAAGATGTTGACATCGATCGACAACCTCCAGCACCTATCGATCGACAAGCACCTATTACCTACCGAGTGCAGATTCCAAAGATAGATGTTGCACGTCTTAATGCACTCAGACCCAAACCCAAACCTTCAAAAAACCACCAGAGACCGTCAGGACACCTTCAGTTGAGGGAAAAGATCCTATGGAAGGGGATAGGGTTCCTACTGGAAGAACCCTAAGGAGAAGAAAGGAAAAAGTGGCGAAACATCTGAAGAGGGGGGCTAATGAAAAGGAAAAAGAAAATTTCCGAAAGAGAGTTATCAGGATTCCTCTACATAAGCCATTCGAAGAGGCCTATTATACCCACAGATTGTGGATGTTCTTTAGAGAAACATGGGAGAAAGAAGAAGACATCAAGAGAATGTTATGTGCAGCTAGAGTAAAGTTACGGATGAGGATTACATTGAAGAAGAAGAGTGATCCTGGGCAATTTGCAATACCATGCACGGTGAAGGGTATTGAATTTCCACATGCCTTGTGCAAAACAGGAGCATTAGTCAGCATCCCACCTAGCGTTATGGCAGACCATCTGGGTCTGCAGGTGGAGCATTCGCAGGAATTGTTCACTTTTGTGCATTGTTCCCAGAGGAACTCATGAGGAATTGTGAGAGACCTAGAGGTGCAGATTGGTAATGCCCTAGTTCCAGTTGATTTCCATGTCTTGGACATCAAGCTAAACTGGAACTCTTCTCTACTACTTGGGAGAGCTTTCTTGTCAACAGTGGGAGCAGTGTGCAACTTGCAAACCAACCAGTTGTGTCCAACACTCATAGATCCTAATGCCCACTACGACCCCATTCCAGTCAAGAACCCACATATGTCCTCCAGAAGAATCAATGATCCAGGAATCATTGCAGCCTGCCACTGTGGAGTGGAATACGAGACAGAATACTCGGCGTCGATCGAAACTCACACTGCAACATCGATCGACAGTGGCAATCAGAAATCGACCGATAATCCCACGACGAATCGGTCGATAGTCGTCCAGATGATTGGGAGAACGACTACTACAATCCCATCATGGCAGTAAACGATGCACCACCTAAGACCCCTGATGATCCGTATGATGAAGAATACATAAAGAAAGGAATTCTGGTCCCCAAATTTCTCCCTCTACGACCAGAGATTCAGGCACAAGTGGACCAGATTCACTTCTTGCAGAAGCCTGTGGAAAGGGAACTCGTTTCAGCCGAATCAGTGAAACAGACAGACGCACAGCGGTCGACAGAGAGATTCAAGAATGAATCGATAGGGAGAATCGCCCATCGAACAACATCCATCCTACGACATCGATCGACGTTGACGTCCCAATATCGGTCGACAGACAGCCAGAATTCGGCAGAAGAGCCTTTGATTCCCACGGTACCAGGAAATTCTACTGGGAAGAGAAGGATCAGTATGGAGTCTACATAGATGAACAGGAATACGCTAGACATCTAGATGGAAACACCATTCGTCTTCACAACATGAATATCAAAAGAATTCTGGAGAGAGCTTCGAGAGATGAGCCAAGCTACATATGTCTTCCTGAACATGCTAGCTCATTCACACAGACAAAGCTGGTACCAGAGATCTACACCAAGGACGAGATCAATGAGATGTTCTATGGAGTCTGTGGAGAACAAGAAAAGAAAAAAGAAGCTTTCCAGAAGAAAGTTAATGTTGTCTACTATCCATTGAACGATAGTATCAGTTGGCTAACTACTTGCATGGAGGAGATGAAGCAAGACATAGCCAGAATTCAACATGCTACTGACGTTGCTCGATCGTCATCGATCGACAGGGATCAACAGACATCGATCGACGTTCGTCAACGCACATCGATCGACAACCAGATGCAAACATAGGTCGCCGACAATCCACCACGCCCACATACGATGAAGTCTCAACAAAACTTTCACACCAGGGAAGAGATAGATCAGTTGGTATAAGGGATTTATAGAGCTCTGGAAACTACAGAAGAGAGGCTTGATGGGAGATGTGATGACATCTATTTCCCAATGGATCTTAACATTAGTGCTTTGACTTCCAAGATTGAAGCTATGCAAGGGGAATTGGCGGAGATTCAGAGTTACATTGCCCGTCGACCAGAAGCATCGTCATCGATCGACAGACGTAACAACAAATTGACCGACATTCATAAGCGATCATCGGTCGCCGACGCTACAAACCGAGGCCGGCTAGTACCAAAGATGACATCAGACATGTCCGACACACATTACCATGGAGAGGAGATATCTCTCAGCTGACACTTACGCCACACTTAGAAAACATCAGTTCAACCTTGAGAGTCTTGAAGAAAGATTGCAGAGGAAGGAAAACACAACTGCAACAATGAAAGAAAAATGGCGTAGATGGGATGAAGCAATGAGAGACTTCACTGGTACATGGTTCAACAAGCGCAAAGAAGAGATGGATACTTGTTTTCCAACAAATCCTAGTGCTCAAAATTACTAGCTTAATCACCTCCAAAGTCAAGCTAAATGACTATAACAAAGCGCTGAGTGGGAGGCAACCCACTATTAGGTAATATTTATTTAGTTTTTATTGATATACTATTTATGTTGGTTTTTAATTATTGCATGTCATAAAAAAAACAAAGAGATCCAAGTAGACGATTGCTGTGCGTATCGACCGACGAGAAGCTGTCGACATCGATCGACATTGCCTAACCTGCCGCGACCGATATCAACATCCCTACATCGGTCGACATCCATTCCAGTCTGGTATATCGTTCTAACTTGTTACATTGAGTCTTTATGATTTAGTTATCACCATAACTCCGACTGAATTTACACTCGGGATAGTGTAGTTTAAGTCTGGGGGGAGGTTTACTGATAGTTATTTATTTATGAGTCTTATTAAAATGTTTTTCAAAAAGTTTTATTGAGTCAAAAAAGAGATAATGAACTAATAGATTTTTGTTTGTTATCTAACCACTCTTTAACACCATTCTAGACTTACTAATTGCCAATAGTACTAAAGATATACTACAAATTATTTTTCACAGCTCTGTGTAAGCATCAGTGGGTGAGTTCAATAATCTCATTACTCACCATTAGCCCTGGGTATTCGGTTCGGTTTCGGATAGGAACCATTCGGTTCTGGGTATATGGGATAAATCATTCTTATACCCAATTGGTACTTATGAGATTTCTGTTTCGGTTCGGTTTCGGTTCGGTTTCGGTCACCATCTCTCACATCCGCCATCGCTCGTCACCACCTCCACCACCATCGCTTCTCATATTTGTCTTCGCTGGTGTCTTCACCGGAGTCGCGACCACTACCGTCACGTTCATCCTCTTCTCAGAGCTGGGTTATTGTATAAGCTCCATGGTTATTGAGACTCATGGGATTGCTCAGTTCTTCGCGAACCTGGCCAGTAGTTAGCTGACGAAGAATCACTCTCCACCAATTTGTCTCTCGTCGATCGCAGTTAAGAAGAAGAAATGACCGTAAATCGAATTTGGGAGCTACATCAGTTGATCCTGGCTCGCAGGTCACTGAATACTCTTTGTGCTAGCCATCTCGTATGAATCTCCTTCGCTCTTTTGTGTTTTTGTTTGAATGTCTCCTGGAGTTTTGGGAATCAAACAAGATTCTCTTCACTCTCTGTCTCTTTAGGATTTGTGTCCGAAATCGAAATTGCCTGATTCAGACCGAAGCTATTGTGCTATTTTTTTCTTAAATTTTTTAGATTGTAGATTGAGAATGGAATGTGTGAGGGATTTAATTCCATCTGGCTGATCAATAAATCATATGTAGGAGAGTTTACATAAATCTAATACTTTCAAACTTTTAATATAAATTTCAAACTTAAGCTAAGTATTTTCTAAAACTCAAACCATATACTTAATTATAAATATTGACCATGTAACCCTAGACCCTAAACCACATATCTCATAGTAACCTATACAATAAAATATTAAATTTTAATTTTTAAATAAATTATAATTTTTAAATAAATTATAATTTTTATAAATTAAATAAAATACTCTAAACTATATACTACATTTCAAATTATACATTTACAAACTATAATAAAACCACCAAATAATAAACAAGAAAATATAAAACAAAAGAAAGATTCTCATTTAAAATTTATTATTTAAATATTTTAGTCAATCACACAACAACAATATTCAAATAAAAAATTTAGATTTCAAATTTTCAAATTTTGATATCAAATTATTTAATGTTTAGATATTTTTTTTGTAATAACTATAAATATATAAAAAACAATTTGTATTGTTTTTTTTTGAACCATTGATTGATTTGGATCAAAGGCCCAAAATCAATCTTCTATCTATCCTCACCTTTTTTTCTATTGGTTAGGATTATTTATGGCATGGATCACCAATTTGAACTCTTGGATGATTGAATCAACACTTGAGGTTAATTGTTATTTTTTATTTTTCTTTTTTAATTATCTTTATCACATCTGAACAGATCTCGTTGAATCAGAGAAACTAGAGAGACGGAGAGAATAGAGAAGGTCGATTGAAGCCTCACGACCACCCTCTTTTTGACACCGTCGCTCGTCACAACCACCACAACCACCACCACATCGCTCGTCACGACCACCACCATCGCTCGTCACCACCATATCGCTTCTCAGAACCGTGTGTTCTTTGTTCCAGCCAGAATAAATCACCACTGGTCACCTCTCTGTCTCTCACTCTCTGAAGTTAAATCATATATAAGAGTGATTATGATGTGTTTTTGGATTACTAAAAAGATTTCAACTTTGATTGAGAAAAGCTATGTGAATATCTTGCTTTACTCCTAGCTTCTTGATCTTAATTAAGATGTCACTGCAATCTGATGTGTAATGTCCATTAATCACTGTCAAGTTCTGTGTACCATATTCTTAGTTTAGTCATGGTCTTTTTTTTTTGTTTTGATATTTTCTGCAGGAAGCGTTGTGAGTTTGCTACAATGGTGATCAAAGATGCTGAAGGGTGGAATTTTACTGCAAAAGTTGCAGGTAAACCCTAAATCTTCGAATCTAAACCCTAAAACATCAACTCTAGGGTTTAAGGGTTTAGAATTTAGGGTTTAGGGTTTAGGATTTAGGGTTTAGAGTTTAGGGTTTAGGGTTTAGGGTTTAGAGTTGAGGTTTAGGGTTTAGGGTTTAGAGTTGATGTTTTAGGGTTTAGAGTTGAAGGTTTAGGGTTTAGGGTTTAGAGTTGATGTTTCGGGGTTTAGGGTTTAGAGTTGATATTTTGGGGTTTAGGGTTTAAAGTTGATGTTTCGGGGTTTAGGGTACGTATTTCAGAAAAAGTATAGGGTTTAGGATTGATGATTTAGGGTTTAGGGTTTGAATTTTTTTAAAAAAATAGTGTTTGGGATTGATGGTTTAGGGTTTAGAGTTGAGTTTTAGGGTTTAGGGTTTGAATTTCGAAATAGTATAATTTGAAAAAAATTATTTTTTATTTTTTTTAGATTTTTTATTTATTTAATATATATATAAAGAACAATGGCATAAAAGTCTTTTGCCACTTAATGAAGAATGTATTTTGGAGAAATTACATGTTTACCACTGCTACCACTTTTCATTTATACAACCACTAAAGGTACATTTTCAAAAATATCTTCTTCATTAAGTGGCAAAAGACTTTTATGCCCATGTTCTTTATATATATAATAAATAAATATTTAAATAAATAAAAATTTAAAAGAATAAAAAAATAATTTTTTAATATTTTTCTGAATTATACTATTTCGAAATTCAAACCCTAAACCCTAAAACTCAACTCTAAACCCTAAACAATCAATCCTAAACCCTATTTTTTTGAAATACGAACCCTAAACCCTAAACCATCAATCCTAAACCCTATTTTTTTTTTTGAAATAAACCCTAAACCCTGAAACATCAACTCTAATCTCTAAACCCCGAAACATCAACTCTAGATCCTAAACCCTAAACCTTCAACTCTAAACCCTAAAACATCAACTCTAAACCCTAAACCCTAAAACTTCAACTCTAAACCCTAAAACATCAACTCTAAACCTTAAACCTTAAATTTCAACTCTAAACACTAAACCATCAACACTAAACCATAAACTATCAACACTAAACCCTAAACCCTAAAAATTAAACTCTAAACCTTAAACCCTAAAAAATTAACCCTAAACCCTAAACCCTAAAACCCTAGAGTTGATGTTTTATGGTTTAGATTTGAAGATTTAGCGTTTAGGGTTTACGTTTAGGGTTTAGAGTTGATGTTTTAGGGTTTAGATTTGAAGGTTTATGGTTTAGGGTTCGAATTTCAGAAAAATATAAGGTTTAGGGTTTAGGGTTTACGTTTAGGGTTTAAAGTTGATGTTTAGGGTTTTGATTTTAAGGTTTAGGGTTTAGAGTTGATGTTTCAGAGTTTAGGGTTTAGAGTTGATGATTTAAGGTTTAAAGTTGATGTTTTAAGTTTCGATTTAGGGTTTAGGGTTTACGTTTAGAGTTTAGAGTTTAGAATTGATGTTTTAGGGTTTAGATTTGAAGTTTTAGGGTTTAGGGTTTAGGGTTTAGAGTTGATGTTTCGGGGTTTAGGGTTTAGAGTTGATGTTTCATGGTTTAGAGTTTAAAGTTGATGATTTAAGGTTTAGAGTTGATGTTTTAAATTTAAATTAGTTAACCATATGTTTTTTTTTTGTGAAAGGTAATCAAAAGGTTATAAACGTCTTTTACCAATCATTAAAGATGAGAATAAAAGTGGTTAATGTAAACATGAAAAGTGGTACCTTGAAAATAGTATTTTTGGCAATTTCCCATGTATTTTTGAAAATGTCTCTTTAGTGGTGGTAAAAATGAAAAATTGTAGCATGAAAGTGGTAAACATGTAATTTCTCCATTTTTAAACTTTAATCTACTCGTAATAGAACTTCAATCTAAACTTAGTGATTTAAAAAATATAATTTCAAATTTAAATTCTAAACATCAAACATTAAATCTTAAATCTACACCCTAAATATAATGCATAAACCCTAAACTTAAACACTACATACAAAGTCATAAATCTAATACTTTCAAACTTTTAATATAAATTTCAAACTTAAGCTAAGTATTTTCTAAAACTCAAACCATATACTTAATTCTAAATATTGACCCTATAACCCTAGACCCTAAACCACATACCTCATAGTAACCTATACAATAAAACATTAAATCTTAATTTTTAAATAAATTATAATTTTTATAAATTAAATAAAATACTCTAAACTATATACTACATTTGAAATTATACATTTACAAACTATAATTAAACCACCAAATAATAAACAAGAAAAATACAAAACAAAAGAATGATTCTCATTTAAATTTTATTATTTTAATATTTTAGTCAATCACACAACAACAATATTCAAATAAAAAATTTAGATTTCAAATTTTCAAATTTTGATATCAAATTATTTAGGGGGGCTTATTGTACTAAGGATTTGAAAAAATACTAGAGATTTCATATATGGTGGGATTTAGATGGGATTTAGATGAATCTATTTGGATTTTAAGGTTTTGATGAGGGATTTGCTAGACATTTAAAATAAAATAAAAAACATTTCCAAAGATATCTGGCCAATTCGGGCCAAAACATAAGAAGCTTGTGAAGGATGGTTATATCATCATGTGTATCTCCCATCTAAGATAGATTAGCCAAACGTTCAATAATGTTAAAAGATGTCATACAAGCATTAGAGAAAAAAAAAAAAAAACGTCAAACACGATCATATCATTCAACGTCAAAGTATATACTTATTTATTAATGGTAACATGGAGAAAAACAAGACACACAATAGCAAAGGCAAAAAAAAAATCATACAATACAGTAGAGAAAACAAAAAATAATCGACATCAATCGTATTATTCAACGTCAAAGCAAGTTTTATACAACTACTTATTAATGGTCACATGGAGCAACAAACAATAGCAAAGGCAAAAAAAAGTTCATACAAAACACTAGAGAAAACTAACCTTAATTTTTTCAGAAAAGTAATAAATGATCTCAGTAGCAAAGGAGCTGCACGTATATTTTTATAGGGGTTTGATATTCAGGTATATATATATATATGCAATTTTTAGTTTAACTAAAGAAGAGATAATCTTAAACAGTTCTTATTAGTTCAACACATATCATATCCGTATATATTCTAATCATTATCAATATAATAACTAACATATAATTTATGAAAAATTGACTTGAAAAAGTAATACAAAACGTTTTAACACAAAGTGGACAAAAACATGACCAAAGCCCAAACAATGATACAAAAAAGTGCAAACCAAACTTGATTTGTATATAACAATTGTTTCACTTAAGACTTCTGAAGTGTGATCATATCATGCAGAAGAATAGACTGTACATGGAAAAAAAATCAAAGTTCTTTATTGTTGCTCTTCCATGGTTATTTTGGTCTTTGTTTCTCCCATTTGGTGGTGATGTGTTTACGGGTGATCTCTTTGAGAGACCCGCACCCGGCCGTTCAGTGCCACATGATGTATCATCTGAAGCAATTTCTTACTCCAGACTCTCCTTCAGCAACAAGTTATGTTGGACCAGTGTTCAAACGTTCTAGGTCTAGATTCTATTGCAATGCTATTATCTAGTTATGGACGTGCTCGGGTGTCCTAGGTCTTGACTCATGGGTGTTGATGTTTCATAAGACGATGTTTAGGTGGCTTAGCCTAGTTCTAGGTGTCATTTCAGTGGTGGATGGAGGATGCGAATATCGTTAGCCAGAGCTCTCTTTGTGCAACCTACTCTTTTGTTGTTAGATGAACCCACCAACCATCTCAACCTTAGAGCAGTTCTCTGGTTAGAGGAGTATATGTCGCTGGAAGAATACTTTGGTTGTTGTTTCACACGATTGTGACTTCCTCAACACTGTGCACGGATATAATACATTTGCAGAATCTCCACTTCTGTCGTGGTAACTTGGATGGTTTCAAAACTGGATATGAACAGCAACACAAAGAGATGAAAAAAAAGTTTGAGATTTATGATATTCATGATTCGTCTAAACCCATGATCCTCATAATCAAATGATCTGAATCCTACACGTGACATAAGTTTAACGACAAACCCAAGGGCAATCCGCACATCGACTCAAGCTGAGACGTGCATTCTCTAGGATCATGATAAGATGTTGATCGCCATAGTTAACTGCACTTGGTACTCCTCCATTGAATTAAAATTGACACCCAAATATATCTAGTCTTGGCAGTGTCAAAAGACCAAAGCTAATGAAGAAGAGACAGACGACGTAGATTAGACGAAGAAGATGAAAAAAATTGTTTTATTTATTTATTTTGAAATACCATCTCATTAGATGGTATTTATTTCCGGTGAATTTTGTCTATAAAACTAATTACCTAATAATTCCAAATAACTCTTGATAAATATTAGGAGTGAAATCCTTGTTCTCCAATAAGGGGGGATTTGAAAGAATTTGAATAAATGATTAATTCAATAAGGGTGGATTTGATAGAACTTTTATAAGGGTTGATGTTTTAATTTTTGTTTTCCAATAAGGGGGGATTTGAAAGAATTTGAATAAATGATTAATTCAATAAGGGGGGATTTGATAAGTTTAGATTTAGGGTTTAGGGTTTACGTTTAGGGTTTAGAGTTGATGTTTTAGGGTTTTGATTTGAAGTTTTAGGGTTTAGGGTTTAGAGTTGATGTTTCGGGTTTAGGGTTTAGAGTTGATGTTTCATGGTTTAGGGTTTAAAGTTGATGATTTAGGGTTTAGAGTTGATGTTTTAAGTTTAGATTAGTTAACCATATGTTTTTTTTTTTTGTGAAAGGTAATCAAAAGGTTATAAATGTCTTTTACCCTTCATTAAAGATGAGGGTAAAAGTGGTTAATGTAAACATGAAAAGTGGTACCTTGAAAATGATATTTTTGGCAATTTTCCATGTATTTTTGAAAATGTCTCTTTAGTGGTGGTAAAATGAAAAGTTGTAGCATGAAAGTGGTAAACATGTAATTTCTCCATTTTTAAACTTTAATCTATTAATAATAGAACTTCAATCTAAACTTAGTGATTTAAAAAATATAATTTCAAATTTAAATTCTAAACATCAAACATTAAATCTTAAATCTACACCCTAAATATAATGCATAAACCCTAAACTTAAACACTACATACAAAGTCACAAATCTAATACTTTCAAACTTTTAATATAAATATGAAACTTAAGCTAAGTATTTTCTAAAACTCCCATATACTTAATTCCAAATATTGACCCTATAACCCTTGACCCTAAACCACATACCTCATAGTAACCTATACAATAAAACATTAAATCTTAATTTTTAAATAAATTATAATTTTTAAATAAATTATAATTTTTATAAATTAAATAAAATACTCTAAACTATATACTACATTTCAAATTATACATTTACAAACTATAATTAAACCACCAAATAATAAACAAGAAAAATACAAAACAAAAGAGAGATTCTCATTTAAATTTTATTATTTTAATATTTTAGTCAATCACACAACAACAATATTCAAATAAAAAATTTAGATTTAAGATTTTCAAATTTTGATATCAAATTATTTAATGTTTGGATATTTTTTTTGTCATAACTATAAATATATAAAAAATAATTTGTATTGTTTTTTTTTGAACCCTTGATTGATTTGGATCAAATGCCCAAAATCAATCTTCTATCTATCCTCACCTTTTTTTTCTATTGGTTAGGATTATTTATGGCATGGATCACCCATTTGAACCATTGGATGATTGAATTAACACTTGAGGTTAATTGTTATTTTTTAATTTTTTTTTTAATTATCTTTATCAAATCTGAACATATCTCGTTGAGTCAGAGAAGCTAGAGAGACGGAGAGAATAGAGAAGGTCGATTGAAGCCTCACGACCACCCTCTTTTTGACACCGTCGCTCGTCACAACCACCACCACCACCACCACATCGCTCGTCACGACCACCACCATCGCTCGTCACCACCATATCGCTTCTCCGAACCGTGTGTTCTTTGTTCCAGCCAGAATAAATCACCACTGGTCACCTCTCTGTCTCTCACTCTCTGAAGTTAAATCATATATAAGAGTGATTATGATGTGTTTTTGGATTACTAAAAAGATTTCAACTTTGATTGAGAAAAGCTATGTGAATTTCTGGCTTTACTCCTAGCTTCGTGATCTTAATTAAGATGTTACTGCAATCTGATGCGTAATGTCCATTAATCACTGTCAAGTTCTGTGTACCATACTCTTAGTTTAGTCATGGTCTTTTTTTTTTGTTTTGATATTTTCTGCAGGAAGCGTTGTGAGTTCACTACAATGGTGATCACAGATGTTGAAATGGTGGAATTTTACTGCAAAAATTGCAGGTAAACCCTAAACCTTTGAATCTAAACCCTAAAACATCAACTCTAGGGTTTTAGGGTTTAGAGTTTAGGGTTTAGGATTTAGGGTTTAGAGTTTAGGGTTTAGGGTTAATTTTTTTGGGTTTAGGGTTTAAAGTTTACTTTTTAGGGTTTAGGGTTTATTGTTGATAGTTTAGGGTTTAGTGTTGATGGTTTAGGGTTTAGAGTTGAGGTTTAGGGTTTAGGGTTTAGAGTTGATGTTTTAGGGGTTAGAGTTGAAGGTTTAGGGTTTAGGGTTTAAAGTTGATGTTTCGGGGTTTAGGGTTTAGAGTTGATGTTTCGGAGTTTAGGGTTCGTATTTCAGACAAAGTATAGGGTTTAGGATTGATGGTTTAGGGTTTAGGGTTTGTATTTTTTAAAAAAAATTGGGTTTGGGATTGATGGTTTAGGGTTTAGAGTTGAGTTTTAGGGTTTAGGGTTTGAATTTCGAAAAAGTATAATTCGAAAAAAATTATTTTTTATTTTTTTTAGATTTTTTATTTATTTATTATATATATAAAGAACAATAGCATAAGAGTCTTTTGCCACTTAATGAAGAATATATTTTGGGGAAATTACATGTTTACCACTTTCATGCTACCACTTTTCATTTATACCACCACTAAAGGGATATTTTCAAAAATACTTTCTTCATTAAGTGGCAAAAAACTTTTATGCCCATGTTCTTTATATATATAATAAATAAATATTTAAATAAATAAAAATTTAAAAAAATAAAAAATATTTTTTTAATTTTTTTCTGAATTATACTATTTCGAAATTCAAACCCTAAACCCTAAAACTCAACTCTAAACCCTAAACAATCAATCCTAAACCCTTTTTTTTTAAATAAGAACCCTACACTCTAAACCATCAATCCTAAACCCTATTTTTTTTGAAATAAACCCTAAACCCTGAAACATCAACTCTAATATCTAAACCCCGAAACATCAACTCTAAATCCTAAACCCTAAATCTTCAACTCTAAAACCTAAACCATCAACTCTAAACCCTAAACCTTCAACTCTAAACCCTAAAACATCAACTCTAAATCTTAAACCATAAACTTCAACTCTAAACCCTAAACCATCAACACTAAACCCTAAACTATCAACACTAAACCCTAAACCCTAAAAAGTAAACTCTAAACCCTAAACCCTAAAAAATTAACCCTAAACCCTAAAACATCAACTCTAAACCCTAAACCCTAAACCTTCAACTCTAAACCCTAAATCCTAAACCCTAAACCCTAAAACCCGAGAGTTGATGTTTTACGGTTTAGATTTGAAGATTTAGGGTTTAGGGTTTATGTTTAGGGTTTAGAGTTGATGTTTTAGGGTTTAGATTTGACGGTTTATGGTTTAGGGTTCGAATTTCAGAAAAATATAAGGTTTAGGGTTTAGGGTTTACGTTTAGGGTTTAGAGTTGATGTTTTAGGTTTTTGATTTGAAGGTTTAGGGTTTAGAGTTGATGTTTCAGTGTTTAGGGTTTTGAGTTGATGATTTAGGGTTTAAAGTTGATGTTTTAAATTTAGATTTAGGGTTTAGGGTTTACGTTTAGGGTTTAGAGTTGATGTTTTAGGGTTTAGATTTGAAGTTTTAGGGTTTAGGGTTTAGAGTTGATGTTTCGGGGTTTAGGGTTTAGAGTTGATGTTTCATGGTTTAGGGTTGATGTTTTAAGTTTAGATTAGTTAACTTTATGTTTTTTTTTTGTGAAAGGTAATCAAAAGGTTATAAATGTTTTTTACCCTACATTAAAGAAGAGGGTAAAGGTGGTTATGTAAACATGAAAAGTGGTACCTTGAAAATAGTATTTTTGGCAATTTCCCATGTATTTTTGAAAATGTCGCTTTAGTGGTGGTAAAAAATAAAAATTGTAGCATGAAAGTGGTAAACATGTAATTTCTCTATTTTTAAACTTTAATCTATTCATAATAGAACTTCAATCTAAACTTTGTGATTTAAAAAATATAATTTCAAATTTAAATTCTAAACATCAAACATTAAATCTTAAATTTACACCCTAAATATAATGCATAAACCCTAAACTTAAACACTACATACAAAGTCATAAATCTAATACTTTCAAACTTTTAATATAAATTTCAAACTTAAGCTAAGTATTTTCTAAAACTCAAACCATATACTTAATTCTAAATATAGACCCTATAACCTTAGACCCTAAACCACATACCTCATAGTAACCTATACAATAAAACATTAAATCTTAATTTTTAAATAAATTATAATTTTAAATAAATTATAATTTTTATAAATTAAATAAAATACTCTAAACTATATACTACATTTAAAATTTTCAAATTTTGATATCAAATTATTTAGGGGGGCTTATTGTACTAAGGATTTGGAAAAATACTAGGGATTTCATATATGGTGGGATTTAGATGGGATTTAGATGAATCTATTTGGATTTTAAGGTTTTGATGAGGGATTTGCTAGACTTTTAAAATAAATAAATAAATATTACCAAAGATATCTGGCTAATTCGGGCCAAAACATAAGAAGCTTGTGAAGGATGGTTTCATCATCATGTGTATCTCCCATCTTAGATAGATTACCCAAACGTTCAATATTGTTAAAAGATGTCATACAAGCATTAGAAAAAAAAAAAACGTCAAACACAATCATATCATTCAACGTCAAAGCATATACTTATTTATTAATGGTAACATGAAGAAAAACAAGACACACAAAGCAAAGGCAAAAAAAAATCATACAATACACTAGAGAAAACAAAAAATAATCGACATCAATCGTATTATTCAACGTCAAAGAAAGTTTTATACAACTACTTATTAATGGTCACATGGAGCAACAAACAATAGCAAAGGCAAAAAAAAGTTCATACAAAACTCTAGAGAAAACTAACTTTAATTTTTTCAGAAAAGTAATGAATGATCTCAGTAGCAAAGGAGCTGCACGTATATTTTTATAGGGGTTTGATATTCAGGTATATATATGCAATTTTTAGTTTAACTAAAGAAGAGATAATCTTAAGCAGTTCTTATCAGTTCAACACATATCATATTCGTATATATTCTAATCATTATCAATATAATAACTAACATATAATTTATGAAAAATAGACTTGAAAAAGTAATACAAAACGTTTTAACACAAAGTGGACAAAAACATGACCAAAGCCCAAACAATGATACAAAAAAGTGCAAACCAAACGTGATTTGTATATAACAATTGTTTCACTTAGGACTTCTGAAGTGTGATCATATCATGCAGAAGAATAGACTGTACAAGGAAAAAAAAAATCAAAGTTCTTTATTGTTGCTCTTCCATGGTTATTTTGGTCTTTGTTTCTCCCATTTGGTGGTGATGTGTTTACGGGTGATCTCTTTGAGAGACCCGCACCCGGCCGTTCAGTGCCACATGATGTATCATCTGAAGCAATTTCTTATTCCAGACTTTCCTTCAGCAACAAGTTATGTTGGACCAGTGTTCAAACGTTCTAGGTCTAGTTTCTAGTGCAATGCTATTATCTGGTTATGGACGTGCTCGGGTGTCCTAGGTCTTGACTCATGGGTGTTGATGTTTCATAAGAGGATGTTTAGGTGGCTTAGCCTAGTTCTAGGTGTCAAGTCAGTGGTGGATGGAGGATGCGAATATCGTTAGCCAGAGCTCTCTTTGTGCAACCTACTCTTTTGTTGTTTGATGAACCCACCAACCATCTCAACCTTAGAGCGGTTCTCTGGTTAGAGGAGTATATGTCGCTGGAAGAATACTTTGGTTGTTGTTTCACACGATTATGACTTCCTCAACACTGTGCACGGATATAATACATTTGCATGACCAGAATCTCCACTTCTGTCGTGGTAACTTGGATGGTTTCAAAACTGGATATGAACAACAACACAAAGAGATGAAAAAAAAGTTTGAGATTTATGATAATCATGATTCCTCTAAACCCATGATCCTGATAATCAAATGATCAGAATCCTCCACGTGACATAAGTTTAACGACAAACCCAAGGGCAATCCGCACATCGACTCAAGCTGAGACGTGCATTCTCTGGGATCATGATAAGATGTTGATCGCCATAGTTAACTGCACTTGGTACTCCTCCATCGAATTAAAATTGACACTCAAATATATCTAGTCTTGGCAGTGTCAAAAGACCAAAGCTAATGAAGAAGAGACAGACGACGTAGATTAGACGAAGAAGATGAAAAAAAATGTTTTATTTATTTATTTTGAAATACCATCTCATTAGATGGTATTTGTTTCCGGTGAATTTTGTCTATAAAACCAATTACCTAATAATTCCAAATAACTCTTGATAAATATTAGGAGTGAAATCCTTGTTTTCCAATAAGGGGGGATTTGAAAGAATTTGAATGAATGATTAATTCAATAAGGGTGGATTTGATAGAACTTTTATAAATATTAGATACAATAAGGAGAGATTTGAACAAAAACCAGAATTCTTCCAAATCCTTAGTACAATAAGCCCCCCTTAATGTTTAGATATTTTTTTTGTAATAACTATAAATATATAAAAAATAATTTGTATTGTTTTTTTTTTGAACCATTGATTGATTTGGATCAAAGGCCCAAAATCAATCTTCTATCTATCCTCACCCTTTTTTCTATTGGTTAGGATTATTTATGGCATGGATCACCAATTTGAACCCTTGGATGATTGAATCAACGCTTGAGGTTAATTGTTATTTTTTATTTTTCTTTTTTAATTATCTTTATCAGATCTGAACAGATCTCGTTGAGTCAGAGAAGCTAGAGAGACGGAGAGAATAGAGAAGGTCGATTGAAGCCTCACGACCACCCTCTTTTTGACACCGTCGCTCGTCACAACCACCACCACCACCACATCGCTCGTCACGACCACCACCATCGCTCGTCACCACCATATCGCTTCTCAGAACCGTGTGTTCTTTGTTCCAGCCAGAATAAATCACCACTGGTCACCTCTCTGTCTCTCACTCTCTGAAGTTAAATCATATATAAGAGTGATTATGATGTGTTTTTAGATTACTAAAAAGATTTCAATTTTGATTGAGAAAAGCTATGTGAATTTCTTGCTTTACTCCTAGCTTCATGATCTTAATTAAGATGTCACTGCAATCTGATGCGTAATGTCCATTAATCACTGTCGAGTTCTGTGTACCATACTCTTAGTTTAGTCATGGTCGTTTTTTTTTTTTTTGATATTTTCTGCAGGAAGCGTTGTGAGTTCACTACAATGGTGATCACAGATGCTGAAGGGTGGAATTTTACTGCAAAAGTTACAGGTAAATCGCTCAACCATCTCTTTTTGTGGAAGAACTGTGTGGTGGACGTCTGGATCGACAAGAAGAAGAAAAAGAAGAAGAATACGAAGAATTTAGTTATGGCTTAGTTTTTTGGCTTTTTGCAAGATTGACTCAAAACTCAAAGTCAAACCTAAAACTAACCCATGCTTTTCTTGGATTTTTCTTTTGCCCTATTCACCCCCACAAGTTCATGATATTCACGAAAATACCATCACATTTTTGTTATTTTTTTTTTCCGAAAATGATATTTTTACTCTCTCACCCTCATCATCAAGTAATTACAAGATTGCCATTGTGATCAATACCCCAACCACCATGAACAACCAATTTGAAGCTCTTAATGCACCTAAAATCGATTTACGCTCTCTCTTTCTCACTTGTTATGAACTAAAAACAACATCTCTTTCACTTTGCCTCCATATTCATCCAAAAAACTCAAGCTTTTGATTCAAAATTTTTTATGGTTTATAGAGCCATTCAAGCATACTATTCTTGGTGGGTTACTTTCGTTTGAGATTGTGGGTGGTTGGAGAAGACTCTGTGTGCTAAGGAAGTCATCTCACTAGTTTAAGGTATGAAACTGAAATTTTTTCCAGATCTGTTTGTGTAGAAGACTTACCCGTAAGTAGTCTGGCTGTAGAAGACTTACGGGTAAGTCTTCTGGTCAAACGGACGACTTACTTTTAAGTCGTCATCTTTGTTTGTTAAAAAAAGAACTAGAGAATACCCTAGACGACTTACTGATAAGTCGTCTAGGATAAATGAGTTAGTTTTGCATTTGACCGAATTGTGTCAGATATTTGACTATTCCTGGACGACTTACCAGTAAGTCTTCTCCGGGAAAACAAAAATTTCAATATTTTATTAAATCTGGACGACTTATCCGTAAGTCGTCTCAGGTTACTTTTGTAATTGGAAAATAAAACTTAAATTTAACTTATCCCAGACGACTTACGCGGAAGTCGTCCAGTAAGACGACTTACTTGAAAGTCGTCCATGATAAGCAAAGTCGTCCATATTTAATTCCTAGATTATGGTCAAACCTTGCTTATCTCGGACGACTTTCTTGTTTGTCGTCTGCCTGGACGACTTTCAAGTAAGTCGTCTGGGTAAAGTTAAATATATAAGTTTCTTTTTCGAATTGCAAACTAACCTGAGAAGACTTACAAATAAGTCGTCTAGCTTTAATAAAATATTAAAATTTTTGTTTTCCCTGAGATGACTTACTGGTAAGTCGTCCCGGAAAAGTCAAATATCTGATACAATTCGGTCAAATGCAAAACTAACCCATTTATCCTAGAGGACTTACTGGTAAGTCGTCCCGGAAAAGTCAAATATCTGATACAATTCGGTCAAATGCAAAACTAACCCATTTATCCTAGAGGACTTACTGGTAAGTCGTCTAGGTTTTTTTTTTTAACAAACAAAGCTGGACGACTTACAAGTAAGTCGTCCTATTTAAATTCAATTGCAAAAATGACCTGTTTGGACGACTTACTGGTAAGTCTTCCAGACGACTTACTGGTATGTCGTCTGCGTCAATGTTTAGTAAACTTTCATTTTCTCTATGTTTACTAATGTGTTTTATTTTGAATTTTTGTAGATGATGCGTCAGTTACATGCAGTGTATGGAGAATGGTTGTTGAATGATTGTCGTTGGGATTTTGTGGTTGATAATGTCAAAGGAGCGAGAATCATTTTTTTGGGGGAAGGTTCGACACATGCTGAACTTCTTGCAATGGCTCAAGAAGATTATAACCTGGACATGAGCAAAAAATCTGTGGAGATAACCTACTCATTACCAGCAGAAATGATGCAGGCTCCAGACACCCCTCCTATTCATGTTACAAGTGATAGACAAGTTCGAAACTTGCTCGAGATAACCAAAACGCATGGAGTACGGCTTTGTGTATCAAGCCGTAGCAAGGTGGAAACGGTTTCAGAGTTCAGGGAAGATGATGAAGCTGATGAATGTTTTGAAGATGATGATGATGATTTGGTTGAAGATGAAAATCATGACGGGGAGGAGGACGATGGGGATGAGGACGATGGGGAGGAGGATGCTGGTATCTCTATTGTTGCTGAAGCGGACGAGAATGGTGAGGATTACTGTGTTTATGGAAAGGTTGAAGATGAGGATGAGGAAGATGATGATATGTGTTTTGAAGATATCGAAAAGATTGAAGGAGGAAGATCGAATGGTAACAGTATCTATGTCAACCAGAGTTTTGTTAGCAAGGATGCACTGCTTTCAGAGCTGCGGTTGACAGCAGTGAGGTTTAGGTTCTCCTTCAGAATATACAAGTCAACGAAAACTCTCCTTGTGACAACATGTCCGGTTAGTGGTTGTCAATGGAAGGTCAGAGCGAGTGTGAAACATGGGACAAACACGTTTTGGGTAACAAAGTATGTGGAAAAACATACATGCTCAGCGGGAGACCGACTCGCTCAGCGGAGACACTGTACTCCGAAGTATGTTGGTAGGCTTTTCATTGATCGTGTTGGAATCATTGATGAGTTGAATCCGCAGCATATCACTGATGCAATGAAGAACATGTTTGGCATGACGCTTGATTACACCACTTCATACAGAGCACTTTTATATGCACAAACATTGGTGAGAGGATTAGCAGAAGATGGTTATTCGCGTCTGCCATCATATCTCGAGCAAATCTCCTTAGCAAATTCCGATTCTATCACGGCTATAGAACTTGATTCTATCAATAGATTTAAGTATCTATTTCTCTCTTTTGGAGCTTCTATCAAAGGTTTTAAGTATCAGAGAAGGGTCATTGTGGTGGATGGGACTCACCTAAGTGGGAAATATGGAGGTGTTATGTTAGTTGCAGCCGCACAAGATGGGAATTTTCAGATATTTCCATTGGCTTTTGGGATCGTAGATGCTGAAGATGAACCTTCTTGGGAATGGTTTTTCACAAAATTGGCTAGTTGTGTATCTGATGAGCAGCCTCTGGTGATAGTCTCTGACCGGCACGCGGCCATTAAAAGTGCGTGTGATAAGGTGTTTCCTTGGGCAACCCGAGGAATATGTTATTATCACCTTCAAGATAACATTGTCAAAAAGTATAAAGGGAAACATCTCTTGTACTTGGTGAAAGGTGCTGCTTATGCTCATACGGTTTCAGATTTTGACCGGTACATGGCTGAGATACGGAGTGCAAACCCGGACCTTGCAACGTATTTGGAGAATGCTGACGTCAGCCTATGGTCAAGGGTTTATTGTCAGGGGGACAAGTACAACATAAAGACAAGCAACATCGCTGAATCTATTAATTCCGCTCTGAAGCGAGCTAGAGGATTTCCGGTTCAGTTCCTGTTGGAGTTCATAAGGGAGAAGCTAGGAAAGTGGTTTTGGAAAAGGAGAGAAGATGCTTTGAGTCTCCCAACTCAACATAGTCGAGGTGTTGAATACTTGCTTGCTGTTCGATCGGAGATAGCAGATACGATGACGGTACAACCAATTGATGGATGGCGATTCTTTGTGAAAGGTGGGAAAATGGACTGTGTGGTTGATTTGGAACATGGAAAGTGTGATTGTGGTGTCTATGCAGTGGAGAAAATACCTTGCTCTCATGCTATAGCTGCTGGAACATCTGTTGGTTTGCATATCTCCACACTTGTATGTCTAGTGTACTCAAAGGATTTTCTGTTTGCAGGATACTCAGAGAATATATATCCTTGTGTTGGACAACAAGTTGAGGAACGCACATGCTTTCCTCCGGAAGAAATCAAGATGGCAATCTTGGTTGGAGCTATCCAGGATGAGAGGACGCAAACCCCAGAAGCAACACAGGGCTTATAGATGCTCAAAATGCAAGGAAACTGGCCATACGAAACCACATTGTAAGTCGTCCAGTGTTTAGTCTTCCAGAAGACCTTCAGTTAAGTCGTCTAGAAGGTCGTCCAGTTAGTCGTCCAGGGTTTTTTCTTCCAGAAGACCTTCAAGTTAGTCGTCCAGTGTTTAGTATTCCAGAAGACCTTCAATTAAGTCGTCCAGAAGGTCGTCCAGTTAGTCGTCCAGTGTTTAGTCTTCCAGAAGACCTTTAATTAAGTCGTCCAGAAGGTCATCCAGTTAGTCGTCCAGTGTTTAGTCTTCCAGAAGACCTTCAATTAAGTCGTCCAGAAGGTCATCCAGTTAGTCGTCCAGAGTTTTTTCTTCCAGAAGACCTTCAAGTTAGTCGTCCAGTGTTCAGTCTATGTACTAAAAATTTGTGTTATGAACTTATCTGTGTCAACTTCTTTGTCAAATTGCACTACCAAACAAATTTGAGATGGTCTTGCCCTTTATATTATCCGAAATATAGTTACAAAAGGTCACTGCTCAGAAGACTTTCCAGACTACTTATAGTTAAGTCATCCAGACGACTTAACTGTAAGTCTTCTGCGCATAATATAGTTACAAAATAGGGATCAAGTTCAAATACCAAATAGGGATCAAGTTCAAATACACACATCAGCCTAATCTATCATACAAAATCATCTAAAGTGGCCTGTTTATCACCCGTCATACGTACCCAGGATGTCATCCATGTCCTTGTTTTCGAACTCATGCGCGTCAGGAAGCTCTTGAAATATATCCACTGCCATCTTATCCCTCATACTCTTCCCGTTGGCCTTAGCAAAGTCTTTTTTACTAAACTCGATCCCAAGAGCATGACATTCAATGTACTTTAGAGTGTACACGCCACAATCACCAGCTCGGGCCGGAGGTATATTGGTCGGTCTCTCATATGTGAATGGCTCCAGGCTGTATTGGGCACGTAGTTCGTCTGAGGAAGCGCACTCAACAAGCAGATAAGGGACCATGTAGAGAAAAGGCTCCATTACCACATCGAGTTCTTCTGGGGAGATACTGGAACAAATGCTGTCAAAGACGACTATGTGCCTCTTAGGGATCGATATCCAAATAGCAATCCAGTGACTGTCGGCGAAGTTTACTGGAGCATAGATATCATCAATATCCGTCCCCCAAATCTTGTTCGATTGGCAAAATGATGGTATAGTGCCTGCATAATAATTCCACGCCCCACCAGGGAGTCTTCTTCCTAAACCGTTTTGATCGGACTTCGAGTCCTTAAAATCCTTGAAGTTGAATCTCCATTGCTGAGCAAAGAGATGATCAAGGAAGCACATTCTCTCGCTCCTGAAATGTTGTGGGTTAGCGTTGTACCTCTTCCTCAGCACATTTATCCAAGCATCAATATGCTGTATATAAAATAAAGTACAAGTCAGAAGATATCAGACGACTTAGTGGTAAGTCTTCTACGTAGATGACTTACCAGACGACTTACAAGTAAGTTGTCTACGTCATAGCAGAAGACTTACACAGTCCTCCAGCCACTCTAGGGAGGTTCGGAGGATTTGATACCACCAAGTTCTACTTTTACGTGGTTTTTTATCGAGAGCTGTTCTATAATAACTGCAAACACAAAATGTTGAAAAGCAATCAGGTTTTATGGGAAAAGCAAGCTATTATGTAAAAAGCAAGCTATTATGTGAAAAGCAAACACTTACGGACAAGATTTCAACCACTCAGCGAGCTCCCTCAACTTATTCTTGTCAATTGGTGCAAAAGGATTATAGCCTGGATAAAGATTTTTGTTTGAAATGATCACTCTGGCCGTCCTGTTTGCCGTATAAGGAGATTTCTGTGATCGGACAAGTTTCCTTGTTCGATCACTCTTTGCACGGCAAAGTGCCAAAGCAGCATCCTTCTTTTCTAGATATCTAGCATCCTCTTTCTGCAAATCTGAAACAGTGGATTGATTTTTGTCCAATAGAACAAGGCTCGGTTCTGGAGCTTTATCTTCCGAGGAACTAGCATCTGCGGGCACAGCTGCGGGCATATCTGGACCTTTATCCTCCGCCAAGCTCTTCCTTCCCGCGTTCATCCCATTGACACTTTCACTCTGCAATATACAAGATGGGTTTATACAATAATAACCAATGAGTGTCTTCAAACATGAAACAAAATACATATATAAAATCCAAGGATTTGTTATTAACCCCGGGTTCGAGCGTCGGTTTAGGTGGAGAGGTAGTGTTTTGAGATGATGTCCCTTTCCGTTTTGTGGTGATACCAACCTTCTTCTCCACAGCTTCCACCCTTTCCGACAGATACTTGATCTCCTTAAGGCACGTCCCAAACCCTTCCCTCATGGCATCAGCTATGTCCTTGAACATAGTTTTAATATCCTCTTCGGTCAAACCACCAACAGTCGTAGTCACCTCTTCACTACCCTCTGCAGCTGCCTCTTCACTAGCCTCTGCAGCTGCCTCTTCACTAGCTTCAGCAGGTGCCTCTTTACGAGCTTTCTTCCGAGGTCTTGGACTGTCTTCCTTCACTACCTTTTTCTTCGCTGGACTCACAACCGCCGACTTTGTATTGACCCAAGTACCGGTGACTTCCCAGCAATCCATGGTCCACTTCCACGGTTTCTTCACAAACATGAGTTTAATTATGTTCTCCGCGAGCGGGTCCTCAACATCAAACTCCCATTTTGGAAACATTTCACCAGTGTCCTTTTGAATAAAGTTGATCACCCTAGTCTGCAGTAAATAGAAAATATGAACTTAGATATTTGACGGATTAAGAAAGATGGAAAGAAAAGACTTCACAGACGACTTATAATTAAGTCGTCTGGAAAGTCTTCCAGCTGGACGACTTAGTAGACGACTTATAATTAAGTCGTCTGTAAAGTCTTCCAGCTGGAAGACTTAGTAGAAGACTTATAATTAAGTAGTCTGGATAGTCTTCCCAGACGACTTAATTATAAGGCTTCTACTAAGTCATCCAGCTGGAAGACTTTCCAGACGACTTAATTATAAGTCTTCTACTAAGTCGTCTAATTGGAAGACTTATCAGACGACTTAATTATAAGTTTTCTGCGAAGTCTTCCAGATTGAAGTAAATACCTGACTGAGGATAGCCTCTTTAAACTGTTTGCGTCCTTTGCGACCCTTGTAAGCCAGTATCGGGGGAGACGGATTGTTTGGGAGAGGATTACCAAAAGTAGCACCCAGTTCCGGAAGAGCTGTGTACACCCAGACCTGGAGAGCTTGCGCAAACCCATTAATAGTGTAACAACCCGAAATATCTCTGCCCTTCACAGAGTCCATCAGCACCTTAAACGCGACTCTCCCCCATGGATAATTCTCAAACCGTTCTAGCTCCATCACTAGCCTTGCCAGACTAACCCGTGTAGGGGTTGAATACTTTCTCCCTTCAATGTATCCAGTGAAAATGGCAAGGTACGCGAGCCGCTTGCGATCATCCCGAGACCACCCTTCGCATCTCTCAAGTGCTGCTATTATCTCCTGAGTAGATGGCCCAGCTTCGACATGAACTCCCAGCATCTCCCAAAAAGAAGTCAACTCCTTTGTAACAACAGAGTGAGGTCTCTCAAGGTCCTCGATGTACTCGCAGTTTAGACCAGTGAGGTGTTCAAACTCTAATAGTGAAAACCTCACAGGTTCTGGACCAACGAGACTCCACAGCTCATACTTCTTCTTTATGTCCAGCTGGAAACCGAGCATGTAGTGAACCAGCCTTGAAGCCCAATCAAATCCCAGCTCTTGGAACTTGATGAAAACTCCCAACTTCGACTCCTTCAGCTCTTCAAATTCGTCATCATGAAGAGCTTTCTTTAAAGCAGCATGCAACGTCCAACAAGTATGATACGAAATGCTATGCACTGCGGGGGACTCTTCCCCTAATGTATATATCCTACGGGAGAGTTCTGGCATCTCCATTTTTTTTGTCTGCCTGCAAAACAATCAAAGACAACCATCTCAAACAATCAAAGACTTATAATTAAGTCGTCTGGCAAGTTTTCCAGCTGAAAGACTTATAATTAAGTCGTCTGGGAAGTCTTCCAGCTGGAAGACTTCCCAGACGACTTAATTATAAGTCTTCCAAGACTTCCAGTTTTATGTTCATCTTTTCCTCAATCAATCACTCAACAGTAAGAGATATAACTTACCGGCGGCGGAGTTCAACGAAACGCCTCTGAGAGAATGCGCGCTAGGGTTTCCTCTCGGATCTTAAATAGAGGAAGCGGCTGTGAGAACGGTGGTGAGAACGACGGTGATAACGGCGGAGAGATAACCGGCGGTGAGAACGATGAGAACGATGAGAACGATGGATTAGAGAGAATCGACGGAAATCGCCTTCGAAATCGCCTTTGAGAGAAACGGCTTCTGATTTTCGATAAACAGTGAAAAAAAAAACACCTTATATATGGCCGGTAAATAATCCGGTTAGGTTTAAAAGTACATTGTAAAATTAAAGGTTTGGTCCGGTTTGGACGACTTACTAGTAAGTCGTCTGTTGAATACTGTACATCAGGCGACTTACTAGTAAGTCGTCCCAGACCCTAAATTTAACCCCTAAACTAAATTGACTAAATTAACTAACTAACCACGTTATAAACCCGTAGTTATACTTAAATAGTGTTTAATATACACAGAATTAAAACACTTAGGTAAATTTTAAAGTTTTCAAAAAAACATTTATGCATTCCAAAATCTAACCCTAAGAACACATACAATACTACAACATATGTTGGCAAAACCTAAACCAAAGAATATCATGACTCACTACTTTCACTCATCTATGTTGAAAACAATTAACTTTTGTTATATCTTAATTTATATCTCTTAAAACATATGGTAATTACATGATTTCAATTTTTCGCTTATCAAAATATTTTTTACAAAATTTTTAAATTATTTCTAAGTAAAACTAGTCCAGATAAGTCGTCTGGACGACTTTCTGGTAAGTCGTCTGGACGACTTACTGGAAAATCGTCTGGACGACTTCCTGGAAAGTCGTCTGGACGACTTACTGGAAAGTCGTCTGGGCAGACGACTTACGGGGGTTAGAAACGTAAAAAAATTTTGGTTTTTTTGTTTGTTCACAAGGGGTTGGTTGTAATTTCAATAGCCTTTTAGGTTACTTTTGCATTTGTTTCAAATTTGGGTTAACCTTTGTGTTTGAAATCAAGTTGTGAGTCATATTTGGCAATTTTCCCTAGTTTTTTTCTGATTTTACTTAGATTCTTTTAATTGTTGTTTTGTTTTATAACCTGAAATTTATTTGTAAACCAATTTTAGTTTATAAATAAAATTTATTTTATTTTTAATTATAATTATTTCTGGTGTAATCTCAATTATTTTATTTCTAATTATAAATTTTACCAATAATTTCACAGCATTTTACAATGTTATAAATAAAAAATATTATTGCAATATACCATTGCTATTGTAGATGGACCTATAATAGCAAGAAATATGATTTGTAATCATTTTGTAACGAAAAAATAGTGTTACAGTTATGTTGATAACATCATCTAAGTATTGCTATCATATCTACACATTACGTAGCGTAAAAAAAAAATACTATCGTAGATGGGGTACCTATGATGGCTGCCGATGACATACCATATGAGAAAACGCTATGAAAGCCCTACTATAGCATTTTTCGTGAGCTAAGAATGTACATACTTCTTGTAGTGGTACTAAAGTAGATCAACCTGTCAACTATTCACACTTGCTGAGATTGTTTGAAGGAACCAAAGCTGACCTCCAACACTAAACTTGACACAACTGCTTATCTTCGGGCTTGGTATGCATGGAATCAGATTCTTCAAACAAGTCTGGAAGGTAAAGCCTTGTGTAGATAGATTAATCACTCTTTCTCTCTCTATTTTCGAAATATAGATAATTAAAAAAAAATATTATATATATATATATATATAACTATTAGAGATTTATTAGGAAGGAATTCGAACAGGATTTGGTGTCTACAACCATTAAAGCTTATTTCATAAGAATTCTATAGGTAAAGGATTAGAACAGGACTTGGTGGCTACAACCATTAAGGCTTGCATCACAAATAATCCTAGGATATAGGTCAAAAAGAAGTTAACAAGACTTGGTGGCAACCACCATTAAGGCTTGATTCATGGAAGCCTGTCCAATCTTATTCAATGATCTTGCTAATATAAGCAGATTTTGACTAAGAGAGAAAATTAGTAGAGAGAGAGGATATGAACTAATGTTTACCTAAAGGTCCAGATACTTGTTTGAAAGTCCTTGCATCCTATGATCGATACCTCCAAGGTAAAGCCTACACTTTTATTTCTGCTAAGAAATGAGGTTGGTAGAAGGGAATGTCAGACAAGATTTGCTAAGTTGTTGGCTAGATGAATTTGGTTGCTAAGCTAGGATATGGTATAATGTGCTTTTGTGATTAGGACTTCTTAGATGTGGATTGCAATATTGTAGAGGTTATGATTCCAAGTTTTAAATCATGTGAGTCCCTGCTGTTTTCAAACTTCTTTCAAAGAGACTGCCTGTTTGTTTTGCTTGAGGACAAGCAAAATGGTAAGTCTGGGGGAGTTGATAGACTATGTATTTGACCCATTTTCATCCATGGTTTATAGGTATTTTTACTAATAACTATTATATTATAGAGTCTATTTATTATACTTATAAGATCAGGAGTGATTTGGAGATAAGTGATGATTTTGGAGCATTCTGGAGATATTTGGAGTAAGCACCCGAGATGACCATCGAGCTCGACCATCGGTCGATATTGGAGAGGAATAATCGATCGATATTCATTTCTTGACATAGATCGACAGCGAAGAGCGCAGAAAGCCCGTTTGGTCACAGCCGACTTGAAGCCCAAGTCTTCACCAATTTACAAGATTACCCCTGACAAGTTTAAACCTAATTATATAAGCTTTGCCACCATGTTAGAAGCAAAGTGTGCTTTTCTTATTTTATTATTTTCACAGCAAAGTTTTCTAGGATTTTGATAGATTGGAGAGAAGATCCAAAGTTATAATTTGTGATTGGAACTCCATTAATATCTATTTACTATTCTAATGAAGTTTTCTTACCTAACTGCTATTATGAATTGCTTAGCCATGTCTGAGTAGTTCAATTGTTAGATTTTAGGGTTTAAATAGGCTATGAGGGACTAGTCCCAACTATAGATTGCTGAGTTGTGGTAATTGTCATTAGGATTGTTCATTAATGTTTGTCTCTAGATTAGCTACCTAGAACTTGCCATAGGATTGATAGATAAAAGCAAGAGCTTCATTCTCATCCTGAAAACATTCTAACTGAGCTAAGTTTCTTGCTATGAGTAAGGCGAGAGCTGATCTAGTGAGCTTAGTAAGCTATCATTCAACCTGCGCATAAAGCTTAACTAGAAGTGCGTCGATCGATATCATTATTGAAAAATCGATCGACGGAGCGAAATGTGTATGCATCGATATCCGTATAGGATCATCGATCGACATTTTCTAATTGGTCGACATACGATAGTTGAGATCATCAGATCTATTTAATAGACAAGTCTAAACATGCGAAAGCTGATAGAATTGTTGACTAAGTAGTTGAGCTTTACATTATCATGCATACAACTCATTAGACATCTGTAGGATTATAATCTCAAGTTTTCTGAATAAAAAACCTAAGTCTAACTATTTCCTTTTTAAGCACCAAAACCTCAACCAATCAATTGAACAAACACTTGTTCAATATAAAACTGCAATTTACATTTAAATCTCTAAAACCATCTAGCTTAACAAATCATATTAGATTTCTTAGGTTCCCTAGCTCCCTGTGATTTCGATCCCTAAGTACTACAACTCGACCTCTTATTTGAGAGAGTATAAATCACTCCTTAGGGTAATTTGAGTAGTATCATTTTGCGAGCACCGGGGGAGTGGCCAAGTAGTGTTTCAGCTATTGGAAAGTTTTTTCGCATTCTTCGGTCCACTCGAATTTCTTGTTCCCCTTCAAGGTGTCGTAGAAAGGCAAACACTTATCCCTTGACAGCGGGATAAAGCGGTTGAGTGCTGCGACTCTTCCGGTCAATTTCTACACTCTCGCTTTGTTCTTGGCGACACCATTTCGATCAACGCGGTGATCTGTTTTGGATTGACCTTCATTCCGCGGAAGGTGACGAGATACCCCAAGAATTCTCCCGATGCTTCTTCAAACCTGCATTTCGCGGGGTTGATTTTCATATTGTGTAGGTTTAGTCTTTTGAAGCATTCTTGGAGGTGAGTGATATGATCTCGCTCTTCAAGGGATTTTACGAGCATATCATCTATGTACACCTCCATTGTTTTTCCGATTTGTTCGGAGAACATACAGTTGATGAGTCGTTGGTAAGTTGCGCCAGCATTCTTAAGACCGAACGGCATCACCCAGTAGCAGTAAGTGCCGCGGTCAGTTATGAATACGGTTTTCTCTTGATCGTCGGGGTTCATTATGATCTGATTGTACCCGGAGAATGCGTCCATGAAAGACAAAAGTTTGTTACCAGCTGTCGCTTTAACCAAGCGATCGATATGTGGCAGTGGGAAGCTATCCTTTGGACATGCCTTATTAAGATCGGTGAAATCAACGCACACTCGCCACTTTCCGTTTTTCTTTTTGACAACGACAGGGTTAGCGAGCCAGTCGTGATACCTAACCTCCGTTATGGATCCGACTTTGAGGAGTTATTCAACCTCGTCGTTAACCGCACCAGCGCTCTCTGGTTCCAAATTTCGTCTCTTTTGTTTGACAGGTTTGAAAGTCGGGTCGACGTTGAGCTAGTGACATGTGATGTTGATATCAATCCCTGGCATGTCCTCCGCGGCCCATGCGAACGTGTTCAATTTCTTTTTCAGACAAGCTATGAGCTCGAATTTCAGAGACTCGCTCAGGTTCGCGCCAATTTCAACACATCGATCTGGGAATACTTTGTCTAAGCATACCGAGACAACGGGCTCGCAGGCCGGCTCGCATTTTCCTTCCAAGGCTTTGGCTACGCGTGACTGCCAAAAGATTTCATTTTCGTCTTGTTCTAGGGTGTTGTCAATGGCAGACGATTTCTTTTTCTTTTTAGGCGGAGCCTCCACCGATGGGTTTTTTCGCTTTAATTCTGCAGCGAAGCAGACTCGCGAGATTCTCCAATCTCCCCAGATGGTCTCATTTCCGTGAATGGTTGGGAATTTGAGACAGATGTGGTATGTTTATGGGACTGGTTGCATTGAATTCAGCCATTGAGTTCCCACGATCGCGTTATACGACATGGGTCGATCGATGACCAAGAACTCCACGATTTTCGTCATGCTGTCGGCTTTAACCGAGAGGTTGATCATGCAGAGAGTCATGGTAGCTTCCCCCGAGAGTCCTACTAGTGGGCTCGGATCTTGGGTGATTTCGGATGGATTGATTTCCATTTTTTCGAGAGTGTTTTTGAAGATGATATCGGCCAAGCTTCCGGTGTCGACCAATATCCTTGCTAGAAGCTGGTTTATGAAGTTTAGTGAACCTATCAAATATGAATATAAAACTGGTTTAAGGAAGTGTCGATCGATGCTAGAAAGGTAGCAACGATCGACACTCATTCCGTGTTCACATGCGATAGCTAGAACATTGGACTTAGATAATTTATTAGACTCGCATGCGAAAGCTAGATATCTATACATTAGACTTCAAGTTCTAGAATATCACATACATATCTTATGCATTCTATATCACTATAATCATGTTTGCATGAACCCTGAATCTAGCTATTTCTCATACTAGGGATCGTTACCCGCGCTAAGGCGCTGGGTTTTTGCAATTTAATCTCTTTTTGCCTCTTGCTTACTAATATAGCATTCAGTTTTTCAATGCATTTTATCTTCACCCTCTCCTCTTGTATTGTTTACATTTGTTTTTACGTTATTTTGTTTGATTTGTCTTAGTTTTGGCTTGTGTAATAACTTAACCCTGCTCATTCTTCTTTCATTCTTTATTGATTGATATTTTTATCTCGCTTAGCTCAGTGTTGCAACTAACTTGCTCGAATCATTTTTCATCATCTGCTTCGTATTCTTTTCTTATTCATTAACTATTGTCTCCAATCTCTTTAAATCCTAAAAATGGTACGTGTTCTTTTGTTTATTAAATCACATATTAAATATTGTTGAAACTGTTATTTATTCTAATAAATCCTTACGTTTATAACTAAAATGATATGGATAAAAGACTGATTATAATTTAGTTGAAATTAAAGTCTAAAGTAGAAGTTATAAACTTGCAATCCTTCTTTTTGTCATCCAAGATAGCTTTAGTCAAATCAATTATATTGATTTAGAAAACCCATAAACTATTTCAATCCCAAACAACCAAAAAACAGGCGCATTTGTTATTGACGCTGCGACGGGTTTCCTTTACTATAAACATAATTGCATGTTACAACTGTTAATAAACCCAAATATGTTTACAAAAGCTACCCATATAAGAGATTCATACTCATTTCTCTTTCTCTAGTCATCTCCTATGTTAGTAGCTATCATAATACAATCATCATACAAAGGATATATCTCTTGGTTCCATATAGAACATGCAAAAGGACTATTTTCTGCAGACTCCATGATCACTGAGTATTATAAATATTAAACTCTGTCTATGGTCTATTTATATGTTGAGGAAAGGCCTCAAAATGTAGCTTCCAAATAATGATTTCCAGGTCAACACATTGCATGTTAACCTCCACAATGGGATCAGCGGATCTGCAGATACCGCTACATGTCGAATCGAACACAGCTACACATATGTTCCATGTTTGTGCCTTTCATTCACAATCTGCAATTCTCCCAAGAACCAGAATCAATGTTAAATGAGGTAAAATTTTTAGAGTCACAACAGACTTTGTATAGCCAAGCCCAATAAACCAAGCACCCAACGTAACATCCCCGCTTACCTATTTGTGCAGAAAATGACTTGATCATTATATAGTAACACCGAGAAATTAGATGGAGAATGAAGTATGAATGCAAAGTAGACAAAACAGTTAAAATCTTACTGATTATGAGAAATATAAGAAATCAATTCTCTTGAAATGACGTATAACTGTCCAATAACGTGATAGAAGTGCTTGTTCCTGTTCTCACCAAACTTCCAATTCAAAATGTATATATAAATCTATTAGAATTATTGCCAGCGCTCTGTTGCGATATTTGTTAGCTAAAATAATTCATCCAACATAATAGGAAAAAGAAACCAACGAAATTGTAAAGCTAACCATCAGCTGAGATGCTTTTGCTGTCCTGACACATTGCAAGCTTAGTGATTTCACTGTCAAAAACAACAAACTCAGCAGTCATATACATTCGAGACATTTATTTACAAATGGTTCCTAGCACAGAAAAAACACATTATTATGTTACGGATGATAATTTTGATGCATAAATACAGTTTAGAATTTTTTTCAACTGAACATGTGTACCTACTGAATTACCTTACAACATCCACTGCATTGTGATTTTGGCATGTTAAAGCTGAGAATCAACATTGAAGCTTGCGTTAGCATTTGGAACATGAAATATAGCACCATCAATTTCAAGTGTTAATTCCATTGACAATAGCTGTGCAAAAGAACTCTGCTAGTAAGGTAATCTTGATATGCTTACCTCGTCGTATAAGTAACCCATGTCACTTCCCTCCCACAGGTAACGTTGCTGGTGCAGATCAATTCCCCCACCTCTTCCTCGTCATTAGGATGCTCTGCAATATACCCTCTGTAAGGTTCAAATTTATGTCGCTAGAATTATCAGAGAAAGAAATATAAAGTACCCTCCAAATCTTCTGGAACATCGACATTTTTCTTTATTCAATGATCTTCATTCAACCTAACAACCATCAAAATAAAAAGAATGTGAGGTACATAATCTTCAAAATCTAAGTTTATTGAATAGGAAAAAAAACTCAGGAAGACAGAAAATGTCAAACACTCACTAGCTTCTTCTTCTTTTACTTCTTGGCTCCCGTAAATGAACTGTCAAAGCCATCATTATTTTCAGGAAAAAAGATTAAACAAAGCAACTGATGAAAAGAAACAAATATGTTTCACAACACATAAACTCTTCTTGAACAATTAGGCAACATATAGTATGCCTCCCGTGTGACTCAACTAAGTCCTCGATGGCATCATGAACGACAAATGTCTTCTTCTTCTTCTTGGTTAGATCAAAGGGTGCAAACTAAGGATGACCAAAGAAAATTAAAACCACACAATCATGATTTATCAGGCAAAATAAAAGAACCGATGATGAATTTATTAAAGATGGGGAGATGTAGAGACTAAAGAAGATAAACTGATTCATGGAACTCAAAGAGCCAATCTGTGTTTCTTAGATGAGTCATGAACCGATGATGAAAAATCGAAAGCCCTAAAATTTTATTGAAGAGAACACTTACAGAACAAAGAAGTCTATTGGACCTTTTTTTAATGAAGCTCATTTCAAAACGTGAGTTATAAAGTATTTATTAAATCATTAGATAAAAAAAATTAAGTGTGAGTCCCACAGAGAAAACCGAAGAAGCAAAGGTTTCCGACCTTCATAAATATATATTAGTTTCGGCCATCAATGTACAAAGTATCCTTTAGTTTAGTGATATAAATGTTGGTGTTTATTACTCAATAACTCGGGTTCGAACCACATGCTTGACACTTTTTCACATTTATTAAAAGTGAGACCCACTTACCTGCTGACGTGGCAGCTCAGGAATGAAGCAACAGCCTCATTATATTATGACACTTTTTCACATTTATTAAAAGTGGGACCCACTTACCTGCTGACGTGGCAGCTCAGGAATGAAGCAACTGCCTCATTATATTATAGATCGTTAACAAACCAACCAATTAGTCTGCTTCGTTCTGATTTATTTATTGTTTTAAAATATATTGTCCAGCTTAATCAATATTTGATTTAAGTCTATTGTTTTCCCTCGTTCTTTATGGATTTGATCCTTAATTACTACAACTGAACCTATTATTTGAGATAGTAAAGTTGTTCTAGGGTAATTTGAGCATTATTAAAAGTTCGTTGTGAAAAAGCTTATGAACAGTTAATTTGAGAAAGAAGATTGTTTCAGAAGTAAAATAAACTCATGCCCAAACTTATTTTGGTGACTTAAATTTTCGTGGGCTAGTATGAGAATAAAAATTTGCTGGTTATTTAGTTGAATTTTCTAAGTAATTCATTTTTAGTTTTTGCTCCATAAATAGTTCTCAAAATTAAACTGAAGAAATTAAGTTTCATTAAAGAAGTAAATGAAAATTATATTCTCATTTATAAAAATTAGTTATTTATTAAATAATTAAATATTAAACATCAAAATATTAAAATCAAACATAAATCTTTTTCAAAATTTATTTTTGAATATATTTTTCAATTTTTGTTTCAAAAATAAAACTTTTCTTTACTATTATTTTCTTTTTTCGAAATTATTTTTTCTTAAGAAAATTTTGGGAGACTTTATTGATATGCAGGATATCTTCGTGAATTTATAAAAACTAAATTTCCAAAATTCAAAAATGGATTCATATCGATATAAATTAGTTTTTTTAATGTAACTTGTGTGTATATACTTAGGAAAATATTTCTTGATAAACTTGACTTAAATCCATATTTAAATATGCATAGTATCTTTGTAAAATTTAGATATCAAGTTTAAGAATGTCGAGCGGGACCTTGTGGTTGGGTGGTAGTGGACGGCTTGAGATGCAAACACATTTCACGCGCTATCACCCTGCTACATAAAACTAATATCATCTCCAACCCACCTCTCTTTCTATCTCTATATTTTTCCTTAAAATAGAGAAACTCTATTATAGAGGTGAAAATGCTCCAATGTATACCTCTATAATAGAGTTCTTCTATTTTTAGGAGAAAATATAGAGATATCCTATTTTCACCCTTAAATATAGAGGTAAAAAGTAACTTTTTTCTATATTTTCTTCTAAAATAGAGAAACTCTATTATAGAGGCATACATTGGAGCATTTTCACTTTTATAATAGAAATCTCTATTTTAAAGGAAATTATAGATGTGTACATCAGAAATGCTCTAAGTGATATTATTCTGATCATCTAACGCGAATATGTGTCTATGCTTTAGGATTCATTTGAAAGCCGTGGGAAAAAAATCCATTCGCGGACTTTGACTCCCCCAAATTCAACCAGGTTAAAAAAAAATTTAGCAAAAAAAAGTTTAAGAATGTCATACTAAACTTTTTTTAAAATGTTATACATATGCAGTAATATATTATTAAATATACGTATATTTTAAATATGTATTCCTAAATTCACATTCAAGAATGTATATTTAAATAACCATTTATGAAAGTTTTTCTAAATTTGTAAAGATATTATACATATTTGTCAATATATTTTTCAATTTTAAGAATATATTATACTTATTTTCGAAATATATAACTAAAATTTAGAAAGATATTTTACATATTTAGTAAGATATTCCTAAAAAAATTGTTAGAATAATAGTTTCTTAGAAACAAATTTAATTGGAAAGCCAAAACTCTAACGACACATCTAAAATCATAGCATAAAACAAGAGTTTTTACAAAGCCTAATAATATTTTCGTTAAGGAAACAAATCTGAGAACACAAAGTTCACACGATTCAATATAATTAAAAGGCACAATCTTGAAGAAATGAAAAAAAGTGCAATGTTGCTTGAGAAACGTGTTCCTCAAATTCCATTAAAGCTGAAACGGTTTTAGGCTAAGCATTGAACACAAAGCAAAGAAATAAAGAAAATATATAAAAAAAAAAAAAAAAAAAAGCAAAACTTGCTGACGGACCAACAAAAATTGCCGAATCTCTGAAACCGACCCATAATCCCAAAATCCCAATCATCACTTTCCTTTCCGTGTCACCCTCTTCCTCTCCCACGTTTCATCTCCTCCCTTTATGGGTTTTAACTTCCCCTCTCTTATTCTTCTTCCGCTCTTCCATTCAACTTCTCCCTACCTCTGATCAACCACGATGAGGCTTTACGTGTACGTCCTACAAGCGAAGGATTTGCCTGTTCAAGAGACGTCCGTCGTGCTTCACGTTGGGAAACACAAGTCCAAGACGAGAGTTTCCAGAGGTACTTCCAATCCGATCTGGCATGAGGAATTCGTTTTCAGAGTTGGCGCTGTTGATGAAGGTGACGATGTTGTTGTATCTGTTCTTCATCATGACCAAGATCATCATCATCAGTCTGATGTCTCCACGGGTTTGATTGGTAAAGTTCGGATTCCGCTTTGTTCCGTCGCCGGTGAAGAGAATCAGACGCTGTTGCCGACGTGGTTCGTCATTGAAAAGCCCAGTGATGGCAAGTTCGTTAACATCGAATGTGGTTAGTATCTGATTCTCCTGTTGGATTTGCGCAGCCATTTAGAGTACAAAAGTTAGTTTTATTAATCATGAATGATGCTTATAGATTATGTGTTTTCTCGGTGAGAATTTGAGTCTACTGTTGGCTTTGGATCATACTTGAGAATGTGTTTTATAATCATTTTCATCTTGAGGTTTCTCTGAGTGCTGTTATGAACACATGAGGAGAATGTGTTGATATTATAAATTGCTTTGTTTAGGAGAATGTCTCTGTTTATCAAGAAGCTTTCTCTGCTATTACAAAGAGATACCTGAATCATCAAATCTTTGAGTTTGCTAGCTTTCCTTATAGACATTGGGCTCTCTGTATCTGTGTGTGCATATGTAAATCTTCTGATATAAGCTGTTTTTTTTTCCTTTGTATTCCAGGGAAAATCCTTCTCAGTATGTCTTTGCAAGGGAAGTCTGAAAGTACCTCTGATGAAAAAGTTCTCCCTTATAAGCAGGATGTGACCTTGGAGGCTGTTAAAGAAGTCCAAGGATCTGCTAAAGAAGGGAAACGGCGTAAACACCATGATGGGAAGCACATTATGAAGAATCTCGTCAACCAGATTGACAAGCTTTTTCATAAGAAAGAGGAAATCTCTAAGAGACTCAACGATGAGCCAGCAGGAGATAGTGTAACCTCAAATTATGAGGACGCCACAGACAAATCTTGCTCCTCTGCTGCTACTACTTGTACTAGCTTTGAAGAAGGCCTTGATCTGATGCAGTCTAGCGACGGAGAAATAGAAGAAATGCCTGAGAATCTTGTTGGGGGAATTCTTGTCGATCAGAAATATTTAGTCTCACCTTCTGATCTTAACAAATTTCTCTTCTCGCCCAATTCCCAGTTTAGGAAAGAGTTGGCTGAACTTCAAAGTTTAACCGATGTACAGGAAGGGCCTTGGACAATGATTCAGGAAGATATTACTCCTCGTCTAACACGGCTTGTCACATACATGAGACCTGCAACAAAGTTGGTCAAAGCAGGAAAAGCTACAGAGAGTCAAGTTTACCGGAAAGCGAGTGGGAATCAGTTTGCTGTTTTTGTAAGTGTAAGTACACCAGATGTTCCTTATGGAAACACCTTTAAAGTAGAGTTGCTTTACAAGATTGAACCTGTAACGGAGCCAAACGCTGTTGGTGAATCTTCTCGGCTGATTATATCGTGGGGTATTCAATTCAGCCAAAGTACTATAATGAAAGGTATGATTGAAGGAGGTGCTAGGCAAGGGCTGAAAGAGAGTTTTGAGCAATTTTCTGATCTCTTGGCTAAGAATTACAAAACTCTTGATCCGGCTGTTGTATTGGACAAGGAGCAGGTCATAGCAACAGTGCAGTCAGAGCAAAAGACAGATTTGAAATCAGCTTTTCTATACTTCTGGAGTTCCTCTGTCGTCTGTGCAGTTCTGTTGTCTGTGTATGTTGTGGTACATATGCTTCACTGTGAGCCCAGCAAAATCCAAGGAGTTGAATTCTATGGTCTTGATTTACCTGATAGTTTTGGGGAGCTGTTTTCTAGTGGGACACTAGTTCTTCTTTTGGAGCGTGTTTATATGATGACAGTCCACTTTATACAAGCTAGACTGCATCGAGGTGAATTATAGTTTCTCTCTTAAAATAATATCAATACTTTTATTTACTTTAAAAGTTCAACTACCTAAGAGTTTTTTTTTTTTACTTTTCAAAATTTAGGAAGAGACCAAGGAGGCAAAGCTAATGGTAAGGGATGGATTCTGACAATAGCTCTAATTAAGGGCACAAATTTGGCTTCGGTGGAAGCAACAGAGCTCTTTGATCCTTATGTTGTTTTCACTTGCAATGGGAAAACAAGAACAAGCTCTGTCAAACTTCAAGCACAGGATCCTCAGTGGAATGGTAGGAAAACTTTTTCTATTTTTTTTTTTTTTTTTTTTGTCAAAAAAAAAAAAAAAAAAAAAAAAAAACGTTTTCTCTTGTCTATTCCTCTTCAGTTTTAGTGAAATTCCAGCATCTCCTTTCGTCTCTTTAATTTCTACTCTGTTTCCTTTTATTTTATTGCCACCATGCCACTAAAATAATTCATGGTTTGGTTTTTGCAGAGGTGATCGAATTTGATGCAATGGAGGAACCACCGTCAGTATTAGATGTTGAGGTATTTGATTTCGATGGTCCATTTGACCAGGGTGTCTCCCTTGGGCATGCGGAGATAAATTTCCTGAAACTCACAGCGGATGAACTTGCGGACTTGTGTGTTCCTTTAGTTGGTCATCATGCTCAAGCGTCTCAATCAAAATTACAGCTGAGAATTTTTCTGGAAAACAAGAACGGTGTTGAAACAATGAAGGATTACTTGAGCAAGGTGGAAAAGGAAGTCGGAAAGAAGGTGAACACGTTAATCTACTGTAGGGAAGTATCATTAAATGGCCAGTCTTTGCAATTCGATGTGGTTGCTCGAAAAATTCTTATGTCTGATCCCTTGTTTTATGTGTTGACAGTTGAACATTCGGTCGCCACAAAAGAACTCCGCTTTCCAGAAACTGTTTGGTTTGCCCCATGAAGAGTTTCTTCTCAAAGAATATACATGTTACTTGAAGAGAAAACTCCCTGTGCAGGTTTGGATTTATTGTCATTTCGTTTTGGCTGATTATCTAAGAAACGCTGGCTAATGGAATCTAAGACATGCAATGCTTTCAGGGCAAGCTCTTTCTGTCGGCTAGAATTGTGGCGTTCTATTCTAATATATTTGGACACAAGACAAAGTTTTACTTTCTCTGGGAAGATATGGATGACATCCAAGTGCTCCCCCCAACTCTTGCTTCCTTAGGTAGCCCTTTGCTGCTCATTATTCTGAAAAAGAACCGAGGTCTTGATGCAAAGCATGGGGCTAAATCTCAGGATGAGGAAGGAAGGCTTTGGTTCTATTTCCAGTCATTTGTCTCATTTGATGCGACTAGCAGGTATTCAAAGCAATTTGGTTTGCAAGATTAACAACCTGACCAAACCGACAGCGATAAAAGTTCATAGTTGGTAGCTATTTTAATTATACATGAAAATGACAGGACAATCATGGCTTTGTGGAAAACGAGGACGTTAAGTGTTGATCAAAGAGCACATATAGCAGAAGAAGAATCAGATGTGTCAGATCCTTTCTTCTTGCCAGGAGATGTTGCAGTTGTTTCAGATGCCGATCCGTTACAGATGTCAAAGGTGTACGCATGTGATCTACCTGGCGATGTATATCTTTTTCATTCCTTTATCTTTTATTTCATGTTTTATACATTTTTGTAGAGTACATGCAACAATGCAGTGTTGACCCATTCATAGTATATGGTCATTTGTTACAGGTAGAATTAGTTATGAAGATCTTCGGTGGAGGAGAAATGGAGCGTAAGATCATGGAGAAATCTGGATGTCTCAATTACGCGAGCACAACATGGGAGTCTAAAAAACCGGGGATCTACGAAAGACGGGTTTCTTACAAATACAATCACACTGTCTCTGTGTTTGGGGGCGGAGTTACCTGCTCACAACAGAAATCTACAGCTCCAAATGATGAAGGCTGGATCTTAAATGACATTGTAGCTCTTCATGATGTTCCATTTGGAGACAATTTTCGCGTAACACTTCTTCTTCTTCTTCCTCTGGTTTTTATAACAAGTCTCACTTCATAGCCTATTAGTAAATGACTCTGATAATGAATATAGGTTCATCTAAGGTATGAAGTGAAAAAAGCAGGAGTTGATTGTAAAACAAGCAAGTGTGAGGTCTACTTGAGGATCCGGTGGCTGAAACCAATAAAGTTTGAACAGAGGATAAGCAAAAGTATAATGGAGAAGTTCAGGAATCGATTGAAGGTTATATTTGATTTGTTCCAGAAAGAATCTGTTGCAAATTCGTCTTTGACACTTCTTTGACTAAAACTATACTTTGTTTTTTAGTTTGTCGCCTTCACTCGTCTGTTCATGTGACTCCCCTCCTGTGACACCAAAGTTTCTAATGTATAAACGATTAGTAAGAATGAAAATAGCTATAAGAACTCGAATTTCCCATTGGAAAGTCTTTTTTTTTTTTTTCTAAATCTGGTCACCCTAAGAGGTAACATTACATTCTCACAATTCGATTAACAGGTTTATATTTCATCTGTACTTGGTGATTCTGCCATTCAAAAATATAAATATTTACAAAATAATCAAATCATAATAATTATTAAATATTTGATTTTGTTGTTTATAAACTTTTTATTTTATTTTTATAAAAAGCTTTCATATGAAATAAGAAAAATAAAGTTTGATCACAAACTAAGAGAAGGAAAGAGGCCTTATACCGAAGAAAAGGAAGAAAAAAGCTACAAGAGACTTACAAACTCTACATCAGAGAATAGTTGGAGAGCCAAAACTAAGGTCAGCACCAAGCGAGTGGCCTTATTGAAAAGAGCAATATCCTTATCTTTAACCATGCGCATATTGCGAATCAAGACGACCTCTAGAAGGGTGGTACCATCACGGGAACGTCTATTGCATTCCTTCCAAACCTCAAACAGAACGGCAGCCCAAACCTGATAAATAGCCATATCACCAGGGGATCTCTTAGGCAATGAAAAAGCCAGTAAATCACCTTATCCCAATTTCTTGGAACCATAACAAATCCCAGCTTAAGCACACAATTACTCCAGCAGGTCCAAGAGTAAATGCAGTGAAAAAACAAGTGATCTCTACTCTCATCAAGAAGACCACACAACAAACAAGTAGTTTTAGTACCAGAATTCTAAGACTTGACTCTCATTAAAGTCGGATTTCTGTTGAGAAGGAACAACCAAGCATTAGTTGAGTGCCTGGGAATTATTGCAGTGTGCCAGACAATATTAGCTCTAATGAGCGACTGTTGTCGAGGCCGAATGACATTCCACATAAGCTTTGATGAAAAGCGGGAGTGAGAGGATGAGCCAATAACCCAAGAGGCAGCGTCTTGCTGTGACGCGGAGGAAGGGAAGGACCATGGTTCGGTACTTAAGAAGGCGCCGGAAGGTCCATGAGATAGAGTAGTTCTTTTCGTTTAAAGACCAGAAAGATCCTTTAGAGATATACTTTTGGAGACACCAAGCCACCCAAAGAGAGTCAGATCGGAAGAATAAGAACCAAATAAGCTTCAAGCTGAAAATTTCATTCCATGATGAGATGCTCCGAAGCCCCAAACCCCCTTCACTTTTGGGAAAGCAAAGGGCATCTCTTTGTTTATAAACTTTAAATAATTTTATAATTTATATTTATGATAAATGAATAAACGGAATTAAGCGTCATAATATTCTTATACATGATTATAAATATACGTTTTTATAAGTTTTAATTCAATTTTAGTTTATATTATAAACGATAAATAAAGATTCTACTAAGTGTCATTAAGTTCTCTTCTCAGTTAGATATGCAGTTTCATGTATAACAATTTGGATCTATTCATGTATGGTATGTTTAATATTTTATAATTTAATAGTTTGTAAATCTTAAAATTTCAAAAAAAAATCTATCAAATAACCTTAAAATCTACTAAGAGCATCTCCAATCGAACCTCAAATCTTCAGATTTTGAAATTTTGCTCCATTCCAACCCAACCTCAAATCCTTAAATTTTGAGGTTCTGAAAAGCGAAACCACAAATTTGAGGTTTCACTATTCCGAATCTCAAAACTATCTTATATTTTTATTTTGGTCTTTGTAATTATTTATTTTGAAAAAAATATATATATTAAGCTTAATTTATAATAACTTAAGTACACCAAAAAAAATAAAATATGATAAATACTACATAACATTAAAATAAGTTCATACAATAGAGAATACATTAAATAAAGCTCACACAAAATAAAAATACATTATATATGTAAATGAAAATTTAAATTACGGAAACAAAGCTTGAGTAATTAGGTACTTTATATGTATATAACTTTCTAATTTTTTTTTGTGTATGTGTGTTGTTTTATTATATATGTAATTTATATATTTTTTATTATATAGTACTTTTATATTGTGTGTTGTATAATATCCCAACTGCCAATAGAATAGTCACCATGTCTGATGATCGTATCACCGTAGTGGTAATCAATCGATGTCTAAGGCTGGGTAGCGACTTCAAAGTTCGGATAGCAGTGTGCTGGCAGAGCGAAAGTCTCACTCGCAGGATGGCTGTCGATCGAATCTATGGACATGTTGTCGATCAGCGGATGAATGGCAATGTCGATCGATAGTGGATTCCCGCTATCGATCGAACTTGAATACTATGTTTCGTATTCATCCTCATAATCGCAGTGGCATGCTGCTATGAATCCGGTGTTAACTCCAGTGTTGGACGTCTTTGGCTTGACAACTCTGACTAGATCATAGTAGACATCAAGATTTATCAGTGTTATACACAACTGATTAGTCTGCATGTTGCAAACTGCCCCTACAGTAGCCATGAAGGCCCTCCCAAGTAGTAGAGAAGAACTCCTGTTCTGCTTGTTTTCGAGGACATGGTAGTCAACTGGAACTAGTGCATTGCCAATATGCACCTCAAGGTGTCTGATGATTCCTCCTGAGTTCCTCGTAGAATAATCCACAAAAGTGAATGAATCCTCCGAAGGCTCTATCTTCAGACCCAGATGGTCTGCTATCGTCTTGGGTAGTATGCTGACTGATGAACCTGTGTCACACAACGGACATGGAAACTCAATGCCCTTCAGCAAACATGGTACAACAAATTTCCCAGGATCACTCTTCTTTTTCAGTGTAATCCTCTGCTTCATCTTCTCTCTGATCTGATTGAAGATCCTATGTATGTCCTGCTTAGTTTCCTTGGTCTCTCTGAAAAACATCCACAACCTGTGGATAAAGTAAGCCTCCTCAAATGGCTTGTCCAAGGGAATCCTGAGAACTCTCTTAGTGAAGCTGTCCATCTCCTTCTCATTGACTCCCCTTTTGAGATGCTTATGCACCTTTTCCTTTCTTCTCCTCAAGGTTCTCCTCTCAGAAGACTGATCAACTTGCATAGACTCCAGTGCATCATCAGAATGTTGTTCGAAGTTGTCTGCAATGTATTCTGAAGGTTAAGATGGGTTTTGGATAGCATCCAGGCATGCTACGTCTATCTTTGGTAGCTGCACTCGGTAGGTCAAAGGAGGTCGTCGATCAACCGAACTCCCCCATTCGGGTCTCGGTCGAACTGTCTCTTCTTTCATCTCGATCAGAGTTACCGTTGAAACTTGATGAAATAACGACAAAAAGCTTATTTTCTCGTATAAGTTCGGATCGATCGTATAAAGATGATATTAGTTAAACTTAACACCATGGCTGTCTCGACCATACGATTGATTCAGACTATCTCGTAAAACCGGCGTCGTACTGAAGGTTATTCTTCCAAAAAGAAAGTCGTAAAAACGTTTTTGCTGAAAAACGGCCCAAAGGGCCAAAAACGCGGCAAAAGCCCACTTACGATCTTTTAACGAAAAATTGACCCGAAGATACTATGATGGTTTTATAGAATGTTCGCGAGAAAGGATAAATGTCATGTTTGGAGATAAATGTCAACTTCGAGGAAAAATGTTAAAGTTTCAAAGGATAATCATGAAGATCGGGAAAAATGAAATATTTCCGCCAAAGGATAGACTCGGCCAAAAAGCAAAAAAGGAAGGCCCAAACCGACCTAGGAGGAGTATATAAGGGATGCGAAGGCGAGAGGCGCAAAGAGAAGACTCGACATTCACAGAAAACTTAGCACCTAGAACAATTTAGGCAATTTTCCATTTTTGTTATCGAGTTGCGTCTCTACTAGGTTTTCAAGTCTTAGGTGGTTAGAACTAGGATCTCGCCGACAGCTCTCCCGGCCGAGGCTTTACGTGTTTTAAACGCTTATACGCAAATTTGGAATAAGATCTTCTTTGCTCTCTTTTTGATTCATCAATTTTATACTTAGCATGTTTTTCCTGTTCTGATTGCTTGGCGTGTTGTTTAGCAAATATCCACGACCTCTGGGAAATTTAGGGTTTCCTATCTTTCCTAATTTAACAAAAATCGACAGTGCAAATTTTGGTTCCCACACTTTACCATGGGAGTATCGATCAGAAGACACATGAACTCTTACTCAAGCAAGTTTCTGAACACACAAATAGTCTTATCTGATCTCTTTCTTCCCTCTTTCTTTCTTCTCTATTCCAATGAACAATGATGCTGATACAATCCAACTTTATTCATCTTATTTTCGATTTTCTCTTTTATTTTTCTCTCTCTTTTTTTTTTCTTGACAAAGCGTAGGCGAATAATTGGGTCACAGGAGACACCCCTACCCCTTGCTTCCAACGATGTGTCATCATTCCCTTAGAGTTTAATAATGGGATGGCATGAGACACTCCTACCCCTCTAATCCACAGGAAATCATTTCAATCTCTTATTTATATAGATGCCGGAGAGAGAGAGAGAGAGAGAGAGAGAGAGAGAGAGAGAGAGAGAGAGAGAGAGAGAGAGAGGAGAGAGAGAGGGGAGAAGAGAGAGAGAGAGACTCGGAGAGAGAGGAGAGAGATAGTCGGAGAGAGAGAGAGAGAGAATCGGAGCGAGAGAGAGAGAGAGGATCTCTCTCTAGAGAGAGAGAGAGAGAGAGAGAGAGAGAGAGAGAGAGAGCCCCAAGACAAGCAGATTAAGCTCAATTAGGTGCGAGATCAGCTTTGGTTCTTTCAAACATTCTCAGCAAGTATGGATAATAGGCAGGTGATCCACTTTGGTATCTCTAATACATTCTGCAGTCCGTAAATCTAATAGTGGTGCTAGAGAGTGGTTAGATAATAAGTAAAATTGTAAAGTTCATTATCCCCTTCTTGACTCAATAAAAATTTTGAAAACATTTTATAAAACACATAGATAAACTAAATATCAGTAAACCTCCCCAAGACTTAAATCACATTGTCCCCAGTGTATATCTAGTCGATGTTTGGTGAAAAAATAAATCATAAGTACATAATGTAGCAAGGAAAAAAATATACGTGCTCGCTGATGTCAGTATCGATCGAAACAATAAAGTGGCAAACGATCGTCTCTAGTGTCGTACTGTCGATCGATATCGACCAAGTCTCATCGGTCGATTCTTAAAGCAATCGTCTCCTTGGATCTCTCTTTTTTTTTATACCCAAAGTAAAACATAATATTAGTAGAACCTCCCTCAGACTTCAACAAAACGGTCCCTAGTATTATACAGTCTATGATTGGTGGGAAAATAAACCATAAGTACTAAATTTAACAAGGTTCTGCGAGTGTACCTACCATTGATGTGAGTATCGATCAACACAGTTAAGTGGCGATCGATACTTTTAATGCTCTGCCGAGCGACACCGGCCGGTTATCGATCGCTGCTGGTGCAGAACTCGTCTTCCTCAAACCTTTTTTTTGCGATGAACAATGATGCCGCTACAGTGCCGAATTACACTGTAGCAGCGATGTCGAACGACACTGTAGAATCAGTCCCACTCAGCGCTTATTTTCAGTCATTAGCTTAACTTCTAGAGATCTGAATCAGTCTGAATGAGAACGAGAACTTGCCCCAAACCAAGTCTCAATGCCTTCTTTCTGAAGCTTCATCATACTTTTTGTGAAAGCCTCCTCCATATACTTTTCTCCTTTGTCTTTCATCTCAGCAATAAGTAGTGCTCGAAGCTTTGCAAATGACTGTGAGAAGCATCTGCAGCGCATTTTGTATTTTTTTGACACCATGTGAGAAATGAGGAATTAATGATAACTGAGGATCACCCTTGATCCTTTTCTGCTCTGATACGCGTCCGAAGTCGATCGATGGTATCCGGTCGGTGTCGATCGCTGCTTCTGCTGAGCCTTTATCGACTTCACCTCTACATCTCCACTCTCTCTGAGAAGCTACTGCATACATATTGTTGGGGAAAAATACCCAGGTATTGAATTCCTCCAGACCCCATGCAGGGCACCGGCCCCTGGATCCCCACTGGAAGGAACCCCGGTTCCCAGGATCCCCGCTATAAGGAACCCCGGTTCCCCGCTGTGGAGTTTTCTGGGTCCGGTCCCTGGATCGCCCCCCTTCCTCTGGGAAATTGAAAACTTCCGATAAGGAGAACCTTCCATATTTCCGAATATGGAAGAGTTTAACCTACTCCAACCGACTAAGGCCCGCCTTAGGAAGACTATATAAAGGGAATCCAAACCCTAAAGCAGGGGATTAACACTTCAAGACTTAGAGATTATAGCTAGGCGGCTAGAACTAGGGTTTATACACCAATCATTGTAGTTCCGGCTTGTTCTATCTAATAAAACATCTCTTCAAGTCTATTCCTCTCTAATACTCACGAAATCTATACAAATAACTAGCTTTGTCCATCGTTCCGTAGTACTCACAAAGATCCTACACAAAAATCCCCTAACAGTTTGGCGCTAGAAGGAGGAGAGTAATCTAAACTACGTGATAATGGCGGTGGATGAGCATGACGAGCTACCCGAAGCTACTCAGACAGAGGCTGAACTCCAAAGACAAATCGATGACCTGCAAGGTCAAGTAACCAGGTTACATAGAGCTCGGGAAGATACCAATCCCGAGCTGTCCTCGGATTTCCAAATCCTTAAGGAAAAAATCGACGAACACTCTAAGCAACTGGAGCAGAGCACCGAGAAGCTCAGCCAGCTAGAATCAGAGAAACTTACCCTCCAAGACGAGAACCAAGCCCTTAACGCAGCAGGCAACAAGAAGCGTCGATTCTGGACTCAGGTTCGCCCCATGCCGCCTCTGGAAACACCTAACTCCGGGGCAGGCACGAATCTCCCAACTGCGGCGCCGGGAGGAGAAGCATCTACGCGAGAAAAAGCTACGGACGCTCATACCTATGACGGGGAGGACAGCGACTCGGAACCCGAGCCTGATAAGGAAGCATCAGACAAAGCAGTGAGAGCGGAGTCTCCCAGGATTGCTCACCTTCACCAGATGTTCTCCGATAGGCTCGACGCCATGCAATCCATGGTAGAGAGACTCCCAGGGGTAACTCCCCCCACAAGGAAGAGCAACCCCGATTCCTACGCCAACACTCCCTTCACGGATGAGATCACCTTGATCAAGATGACCAGGAAGTTCTCTTTCCCCAGTATCAAGGCATATAACGGCACCACTGATCCGGACGACCACGTCGCCCAATACAGACAGAGGATGCTCGCTGTAGCACTCCCCAAAGGGTCACGCGAAGCTACCATGTGCAAAGGTTTCAGCTCAACTCTGACCGGACCTCCTCTGCAATGGTATATCAACTTACCCTCCAGGTCCATAGCTTCCTTCACAGTTCTCAGCAATAAGTTCTTGGAACAATTCGCCAGAAGCAGGGACCTGGAGAAAACCTCTCAGAGCCTCTACGAAATCCTCCAGCATCGAGCGGAACCCCTGAGAGGCTACATAGCCGCTTAAATCAAGAAAAGGTGGCTATCCCCGAATGCAGTATCCCCACTGCTATCTCTGCTTTCAAGAGAGGCCTCCTCCCTGACCGAGACCTCTACAAAGAGCTGACCAAATACCAGTGCAAAACCATGGAAGATGTCCTATCTCGAACCTGGGCGCAGGTCAAATGGGAGGAAGACGTCGCCAGCCGTGCCAAGGCGCAACAAAAGCAAGATCCTAAGACGATCAGACCAGACCGAACCGAGCGAGACGAGAAACCCTCTCAAAGACCAGCTAGGGACTCAACCGGGGAAGGTACCAAAACCGGCCAATCGAGAAGGCAGAAGGGATGGCAGTGTCCATGTGGCCAGACATCTCTCACCTCTCCGTCTCAAGGCCGGAGCTTATCAATGTTCTGAGGCAGATGGGCCAGCAGGTCAAGTGGCCTCATAAGATGAAAGCCCACGACTCTTTCTGGAATCCTGGCTTCTGGTGCGACTTCCACCAAGATCACGGTCACAAAACGGAGGACTGCGTTGCACTAAAGATCGAGGTCAACGACCTGCTTAGGAAAGGGCACCTTAGAGAGTTCCTTTCCGAGAAGGCCAAGAGCCATCTAAGCAAGGAGACTACGGGTAAGCCCACTGAAGCTGCTCCCGTCTCGCCACCGCGACAGGAACGAGTTATCCATGTCATCTCGGGCGGTTTGGAAGTCAGCGGCATAAGCCATGCAGCCGCGAGGAAAAGCACCTGGAATGCCAAGCACGGCCTAGAGGCTGCCAAGCCAAAACGCCTGCTCCTAGGGACGGATGAAATAAGTTTCACGGCCAAAGAGCTAGAGAAAGTCCTCACTCCTCACCACGACACCCTGGTTATCTCGCTCACTGTAGCGAACTGCCTGGTAAAAAGGATACTGGTAGATAATGGAAGTTCAGGCAACATCATCTTCCAGGCCGCATACAAGGACCCGAGGCTGGAGGAAGGCGCTCTAACTCGTAGGGTAACCCCCCTTATAGGTTTCAGCGGGGAAGTCAAGCAAACCACTGGGGAGATAACCCTACATGTATACGCCGAAGGAGTCAACATGTCAACCAAATTCCTCGTGGTTGATTGCGATTCGTCCTACAACATGATCTTAGGACGGCCCTGGATCCACAGAATTGGGGCTGTTCCCTCGATTCTTCACCAAATGGTGAAGTTCCCTACGCCCTGGGGGCATAAAGGCGATCAGAGGGGATCAAGAATATTCCCGCGCCTGCTATCAGACCACTCTGAAAGGAAAGACCAAGGTCTTATAGCAATTACAGAGCAAACCTCATCACACCGAGGAACCGGAGGTAGAAGAAATGGATGAGGTGCCATTAACCAAAGGAGATCAGACCCGACATCTCAAGATCGGCTCCAAGCTAACCGAAGGGTTGAGAAGAAGACGAAATAGACTTTCTCAGGTCTAACTCCGATTGTTTCGCTTGGTTCCACGCAGACATGCCTGGGATCGATCCGAAGATCATTAAGCATAAGCTGCATGTGGATCCCCTACACCAACCCGTCAGACAAAAGAGACGGAAGTTTGCTCCTGAGAGAGATGTGATCATCAACGATGAAGTCAAGAGCCTGCTCGGCGCGGGGTTCATTTGTAAGGTGCAGTATCCAGAGTGGCTAGCCAACGTCGTCGTGGTCAAGAAAAAGAACGGGAAGTGGAGAGTCTGCATTGACTTCACGGACCTAAATAAATCCTGTCCAAAGGACCCCTTCCCGCTACCTCATATCGACAAGCTGTTGGACGCCACCGTGGGGCACCAGCTGATGAGCTTCATGGACGCATTCTCCGGCTATAATCAGATACTCATGCATCCGGAAGACCAGGAGAAAGTCCTGCTGCTATATCCAGCAGTCTCTAAACACGCCGTGAGTGCCGTCTTAGTTCGCGACGAGGGGAACATGCAGCTACCAATCTACTATGTAAGCATGGTTCTCCTGGATGCGGAGACCCGCTACAGCCACCTCAAAAAGCTGGCCTTAGCCCTGATAGCCGTCGCTCGCAAGTTCCGACCCTACTTCCAGGCTCATCCAATTGTGGTTGTTACCTCCTTCCCTGTAAAGTTGGTCCTCCACAAACCCGAAGTCTCCGGATGCATAGCCAAATGGGCCGTGGAACTGGGGGAGTACGACGTAATATTTCGACCCGCCACGACTATAAAGTCACAGGTCCTAGCAGACTTCGTGGCTGAATTCTCCCCTGCCTTTCTCCCCGCTCTGGAGCAGGAGATACGCCTCCAAGGCGAGATTAAGGAAGAAGGAGAATGGATCCAGAAACGTCAGAGGAGCAGGAGTAGGGATAGTGCTTACCTCGCCAACGGGGAATACAGCCTCAAGGGCCGTGAGATGCAACTTCAAAGCAACCAACAACGAAAGCGAGTATGAGGCCCTAATCGCGGGCCTAAACCTTGCTCACCAAATGGGGGCAGAGAATATCCAGGTCTTCGGTGACTCCCAACTGATAATTAACCAGGTACAAGAGGAATATCAAGCAAAAGACGACAGCATGATCCAGTATGTGGCGGTCACTCAACGACTAATCAAGAAGTTCAAGAGCTGTAAACTCACTCAAATCCCCCGGGAACCGAACTCACAAGCCGATGCCCTGTCCAATCTAGGGTCCGCCCTCGAAACGAATAGCCAGATGAGTATCCCCTTGCTCGTGCTTCAATGGCCAGCTACCATGGAGAATCCCCCATCAGAGGCGGTCTCAGCTGTCGAAGAAGGCGGAACTTGGATGACCCCCCAGATTTGGTACCTGGAGGCCGACACCCTCCCGGAAGACCGTAGCGAGGCCAAAAAGATCAAGAAGCAAGCCGCGAGGTACTGTATCTCCCAGGAGAAGCTATACCGGAGGTCTTTCTCTGGCCCGTACCTAAGGTGTGTGACACCCCAAGAAGCCGCTAGAATCCTTGTAGAACTACACGAAGGAGACTGTGGATCCCACTCTAGCGGCAGAAGTCTGGTGCTTAGAGTCAGAAGGGCTGGTTACTACTGCCCCACGATGGCCGCCGACGCCAACAGACAAGCCAAGCACTGCGACAAATGCCAAAGGAACGCTCCAGTCTCGAAGCTCCCCCCGGAGAACCTCAAGTCCATAAGCTCACCATGGCCCTTCAGAAAGTGGGGCATGGATATAGTAGGGAAATTTCCTATGGCACCGGGGCAGAAGGTCTTCCTTCTGATAGTCACTGACTACTTCTCCAAGTGGGTCGAAGCAGAAGCGCTCAGCCGCATAACAGATATCCAGATCCGCAAGTTCCTGTGGACCTACGTAATCACTCGCTTCGGGGTCCCCCACAAGTTCGTCACCGACAATGGACCCTAGTTCACAAGTCACAACTTCAAGGAGTTCTGCAAGGACTGGGGCATAAAACTAACTTTCGCCACACCCCGACACCCCCTGGCTAACGGGCAAGCCGAGTCCACAAACAAAACAGTTGTTAACATGCTCAAAAAGTGACTGGAGGGCTCTCACGGGAAGTGGACAAAAGAACTACACGGAGTCCTCTGGGCCTACCGGACCACTCCAAAAACAGCAACAGGGGAAACCCCCTACTCGCTAGTCTACGGCTCTGAGGCCATTGTACCTACAGAGATGCACATAAGAAAAACGGTCTACGGATCTACCTCTCAATAGGAAAACAACGAGCAAATGGCGCTAAGCCTCGACCTGCTCGATGAAAAAAGAGAGGCCGCTCGACTAAGAAACTGGTCCTACCAGCCAGACGTCGTCAGGAAGTACAACAAGAAAGTCAGAACGAGAACCTTCCAGCAAGGGGACTGGGTTCTACGACGAGCAGAAAAAACAACGGGGAAACTCACCCCATGGTGGGAAGGACACTATAAGGACATTGAGGTGCGGAGAGCAGGCGCCTACAGGCTGCAAGATAGCAAAGGTAAAATACAATCTAACTTCTGGAATGCCCTGCACCTCAAAGCCTATCATTTTTAATACGGTCTCCAGACCATGATTTCTCTACTATTATATACTATTTAAGCATTATGATTTCCTATTCCTATGTATGCTTAACGTCTACGGACAAAGCTTAAAATAGAATAGTTCCGACAATAAAAGTAGAGGGGAAATCATAATACTTAAAGGAGCATACGAGCTGTATCAGGTCTCCAGAGACCTTCGATCCTGGCCAACCCTCACAAAAGTGGCACGCCCACAAAGAATCAAAACAGGTATGAGACATAAAACACGAATGGGTATGCGCAAACCTTAGTATGCTGTCAAAACTACCTAAAACACCTGTGCAGCCTAAGGGGCATCAGGGTCCCCAGAGTACCAATGTGAAAAGTACCTGTATGAAAACGCTACGAGCTACGCGATACATGGAACACATGGTATATACTCATTGCAAAAGTACTGTGAAACACATGGAGCAATCTAAATCCTGCTTCTCCAGACGTGGAAAGCAGCGTAAGCTTGGCACTTGGGTCACAACACCCACACCAGCACCCTTTAAGCATGTCAGTGACTTCCTGCAGAAGTAGAATACAACATAGGAACTCGATATTGGCCAGCTTCCGAGCGGCAGAATGCAAAATCCAAACAGGTACCGGTAGTAGTCTGGCCTAGGAAGACGGAGTACGGTCCCTGCGAAAAACAAAAGCATTCCAGGTTCCCAAGGAACTCCGGGTCTTTATGCGAGCCCCTGATCTAAAGAGGAAACCTAAGGTTCCCCAAACGATTCCGGGTCCTACGTATAAAATATAAGGAAGAACCTCCGGGTTCCCCTACAGCCTCCGGGTTCCAATCAAAGATCTCAGGGTCTAAGGAAGAACCTCTGTGTTCCTATACGGCCTCAGGGTTCCGAAAAAAGTTAGAACCTCTGTGCAGCCTAGGGCGCATCGGGGTCATTACAACTTCAAAGAACCTCCGGATTCCAAACCACGATCTCCGGATCCAAACCTCTGGGTTCCAACACGGCCTCATAGGCCTAATACGATTCTAGAAAAAAGGATAGAACCCCTGTGCAGCCTAGGGCGCATCGGGGTCATTACATCCCTAAAGAACCTCCGGGTTCCCACACGACCTCAGGATCCTGGTGCACAAGGGTACCGATACGATCTCCGGATCTAAGGAACAACCCTGCACTCTTATGCGACCTCAGGGTCCAATCAGAACCACAGAAACCTCCGGGTTCCAACCACGATCTCCGGATCCTGCTAAAGAATCTCTGGATTCCTACATCAACCCCGGGCCCCAGTCTCGGTCCCAGGACCAAGAGAAAAGACCTCCGGGTCCAAGATAAAAGACCTCGTGGTCTGACAGGGACCTCCGGGTCCCAAGACGCAATCTAAGGATCCAAGAGGAGCCCTCGCGCCTCCCTCTCCAATGATCCCCATATATTATCATTCAAATTTACGAAAAGAGGGACCGTAGACTCCAAAGTCCCACTTCGATCGAGAAACAGGCGAAAAACAATATTTTCCAAAAAAGCATACAGGAGAGAAGTAACAACAAGGAGTAAAAGGGTAAAAAACGAAGCATCATTCATAAAGTCAAGGAGCAGGCTACAAAGAGCCTTTATTCAAAAGAAAGTGACAAAAACCAAAGTCTGAAAAGATAAATCAAAAAGAGGGTCCCTCCGAGAATCGCAACCCTATAACAGATCTCGGGGATGCAGCCTGGGAGAGATTCTCCGATTGGCGGCCAAACCCTCCAGATAAGAACAGGTGATGACGATACTCTTCTTCTGGATTCCAATGATCTACGCGCTTCTCCAGCCACTCCCTCATCAGCTACCACCTAGCCGAAGCTCTCACTTGCTGAATTAGAAGGTCCCGACAAGCCATCATATCTTGCACCTGGCCACGGAGAAGGGGGGCCTCGCTAGTCAATCTCCGATGGGTATCTACCAGAAGGTCCCAGTTAGGCATAATATTCTCGGCGCTTGTTGACGAGATAGAAGACAAACCCCCAGCCGATAAAGCGGCCCTCGCTAGTCTTGGTGGAGGAGTATAAGAAAGATGTCGCTTCCGCGTTTTAACCTTCTGATACTCGTCATAAATAATTGATACCGAAGACCTCACCGTGTTCCCTAGAGCAAAAAGTGTATACATACATGAGAAACAAAATAAGACAGAGTCCTATCAGATGGAGAACAAAGGCTTACCCCAAACATGGCTATGACGCAGGGCCTCCCTGCTTACCAAGAAGGTCACCCAGCGGAATCGCCGGGGAATTCCCATTACGAGTTTGGCCACCGCTTCTCCAGCAAAGGAAACCGGGCGAGATACATCTGACAGAGCAAGAGCTAAAATGTCAGGATCAGGTCCCCAAAAGGATGGTAAAATTCAAAACTCAGAAGAAGAGCTAACCCACGGTACGCCAAGACGTAGGGTGACCCACTGGCTCAAGAATCTTCATGAACACGTACCGACTGTTCCAACCATCCCCGAAGGGACGATTCCCTCTGACACCCCTCGAAGGTTCCTCAACCAAAGGGGCGCCATCACGAGATCAAAGATGGTAGAACCGATCTTTGTTTGCCAAAGGAGCAAAGTAATAAAGTGTAATATCTCTTGCACCCCGATGGAAAATCCATGGAGTACTCGGAGTACTTGGAGAGACATTAAAGTCCTCCAGGTTAGGGGAGTAAGTTGAGAAGGACTGAAACCGAAGAAGGATGACACTTTGCCTATAAGAGAAGGAATAGCACCTCGGAAGCCTGCTTCCAGGTACGCTTCATAGACAGCCACCTCACCCGATCCGCCATCCGGAGCGCGTTCGAACTCGGTTGGACTCCTCATCCCCACAGAAGGATGAATCAATTACTTCCTCCTTATGTTAGCAAGATCCTCCTCCGGATCTCAGAACGGGGACCATCATCAAAGAAACAGGAACGAAGCCTTCTCAGGGGCGCCATCGGAACCGCTTCACTCTCAGCCTCCGGAACATTCCCCCAAGATGGAACGGGGGATGAGAAATGATCGGTGAAAGGATGATACGGCCTTTCACAACCACCCACGAGCGAGGACAGAAACGAAAGCGGCTCGAGATTCATCTTTCTCAACTAAGAATCAGCGCTAGGGATGGGTTGAGGCCAGCTAAGAACTATCGTGAATCTCTATTTATATCCAGGTCGTTCCCTTTTCCGCGGGATCAGAAAAGGAAATAGGGATGTTTCCAAATATCCCAAAGAATCCTTGATTTAAATAGTGGACAATGAAAAGGAAACCCGATCTCTGCAGAAAAAGGGAAAATGCTTTCCACAAAAAAGGAAAGCGCTCGCTTTTTTGAGGAATCAAAACAGCATCCAGTAACATCAAACCGTACGGGTGCTAGCCCCCCGGTCTATACTCTACACATCAGAGCTCTAGGCTCCACCATCTCCAAGACATCATCAGAAGCCCAGTGCTCCCCGTCCTCGACGAAAAATCAGCGGTCCAAACAGCACCAGACCCCGGTCTGATGTAAGGGAAACTGATCATTCCCCGGGTTTAGAATACGGTTCCGGCCTGAGTGGAACCCGGGATAGCGGGATTACTGGAGCGATGTCCTGCCTAAGGGAAGCCTGCTGAGAATGAGCAACTCCGGTTGACTTGAGTGCACTGGTTATTCCCCGAATTCGATGACGAAATCGAGCAATAAGGGGCAAACTGTTGGGGAAAAATACTCAGGTATTGAATTCCTCCAGACCCCAGGCATGACACAGGCCTCTGGATCCCCGCTGGAAGGAACCCCGGTTCCCAGAATCCCCGCTAGAAGGAGCCCCGGTTCCCCGCTGTGGAGTTTTCCGGGTCCGGTCCCAGGATCGCCCCCCTTCCTCCGGGAAATGGAAAACTTCTGATAAGGAGAACCTTCCATATTTCCGAATATGGAAGAGTTTAACCTACTCCAACCGACTAAGGCCCACCTTAGGAAGACTATATAAAGGGAATCATAACCCTAAAGCATGGGATCGACACTTCAAGACTTAGAGATTATAGCTAGGCGGCTAGAACTAGGGTTTATACACCAATCATTGTAGTTCCGACTTGTTCTATCTAATAAAACATCTCTTCAAGTCTATTCCTCTCTAATACTCACAAAACCTATACAAATAACTAGCCTTGTCCATCGTTCCGTAGTACTCACAAAGATCCTACACAAAAATCCCGTAACACATATCATCAGCAAATACCCCATTGTAGGAACCTAAATGCACACTTCTATCTGGTGGGATAGGAAATTCAGCTTCAACAACAGTGCATGGAACCACAACTGGTTCCAGCTCGACTATGTATACTGGCAACTCGTCCAACGATGGGTGAACGATGATATAGGGTGGGTGTTGGTTGATGATGTGGGGTGAGTGTCGAACGATCTCATCATGTTGGTGTCGATCGATGCTGGCCTTTGATGAAGTCTCCAGATCCTTTCTCATAGTGTTCCGTTCATCATCAAGCTTCTGCTCCGGGTCAAACCATTCCTCTAGCTCCAAGAAATCTTCCATAGTGATCTCTTTATCAATATCCCAATATTCAAGATTTTCTCCATTCTCTAGCTCCAAGAACTCTTCTAGCTCCAAGAAATCTTCCATGGTGATCTCTTTCGCTACATTTGAGGAAAGATAACAACTTGATTCATCTGTGCTCATCAGTGTTGAGTATGAAATGTCCTAAAGAATACTCAAACTTTCAGGGATTTCAATAGGTCTCAATCGGCAATAGGGGTTTCTGTCGATTGATGCTGCAATGGTGTTGTCGATCGATGTTGAGGTCGTGCTGTCGATTGATGCTGAGTCGGATCACCAGTACCAGCTTCGTTTACTCTGCTCGGCTCTCCAGATCCATGATATTCATCTCTCTTTGCCATGGTGGGGTCATCAATCTGATATCTCAGCATATATTCCATCTCTATCTCTAGATTTGCTGTAGCATCATAGAGATAGTTGTTGAGGAAAGCGGTCATGATGTCATTCCAGGTTTTGAGATACCCTGGTGGCAACTTCTGAAACCAATATGTTGCATCTCCATCAAGAGAGTATGGGAACAATTTGTAGAAGTGGTAGTCTTCAAGGACTTCATTGAAGATAAACGATACCAATTCCTCGAAAATGTTGATATCATCCATTGGCTTTTCGTGAGGATAGCCATGAACGGGATGCTGACGCATAAGAGTGATATAGATACGTTTCAGCTCAAAGTCTTCCCTCTCAGCAACAATAGAATCATCATGGATTGCAGTCCCCTGCGTATCAAGAAATTGTCCTATACTGATTTGAGTGCGACCTTCTTCGTCTCGTAAGACTCCATTCTTATCAAGACTCAATATGAGTACCTCGACCTTCTCTGTCTCCTCGCAGGTGGTGTTGTGTTTTGCCGGATGAACAGTGTCAGAATAAACAGTGTCCGGATAAACAGTGCCCAGATTAACAGTGTCGAGGCGAACAGCGCCGCAGTGAACAGTGTTGTCTGACACAGGATGAATAGTGTCGTTAGATGCTTGGTTCACGCTGTCGATCGCTGCTGCTTGGAGGGTGTCGATCGATGCTACCGTTGTAGACTTACGGGCCATGCGTGAATCAGCAGTCTCCTTCTTTGAAGGACCTCCTATTTGACTTACGGATCCCCGACAACGGCGCTAAATTTCATATCACTCAAATTACCCTAAGGATTGATTTGTACTCTCTCAAATAATAGGTCGACTTGTAGCATTTAGGGATCAAACTCACAGGGAGCTAAGGCACACACTAGATCTAAATAGTTATTGATTAAGCTAGGCTAATAGATTATAAAGCAGTAAATAACAGAATAGAGTGAACAAGGTAGTTGTTCAGTAAATTGATAAGTTGTTTGATGGAAGGATGGTTTGCTAGACTTAGGGTTTCTATTCAGGCAATCATGATTATAATAGTATAGATGCTAAGGTTGGATATTCTAGAACACAAACATAAGAATGATCCATCAATTTCCATTTATTTGGGTCATCTATTGACTAGATCTAAGATCTCAGCTGTCACTTGTTGGTCTTGAAAAAGTGTCGTTCGATACACTTTTTAGCCCGTCGATCGATGCAAATACTAAGTTGTCGATCGACGTTCCTTCTAGCAAGCTTTACGGCGTGGGTTTGACTTGTTCACTAGGTTAAACTAAATCAGCTTCCGCTTGTTTCTAGCAATCCTAGCACAATATAAACTAGTTCAGACAGAGAACCAAGCTTCCGCTTGCGCCCTAATATCTTTAGACAAGGTCTTAGTTAGCTATTCTTGAACACATGCATTAAGAACAGTTTACTTGATTCATATCCTAACAACTTAGCAGTTCTATATTTTGGACTAATCCCTCATGACTATCTGACCCCTAAACCTATTCAAGCATGAAGCTTGTCACATAAATCATAGATGAATAGATATAAAATAGAAAGCAATGATAAAACCAAAAGAATTCCAAGAGGACTCTGGAAGAGTTCCTCCCTTCTCTCCTAACCAAAAAGAAACAATAGAATAAAGCTTGGCCATCAACAATGGCTTAGAAAATACAGAAATAGGGTTTTAGGTCGTCCATGGATATTCTGGTAATTTGTGGTTGCTTCTGCGCTTAAGTTGGTCTTGAAATATACTCGGCCCGTGTTCTGGAATCACCATCGACCGACACCAAGGGTGCACCGTCGATCGAGGTTCCTTCATCTCCTCGACAGCTCTCTCTCTCGCGAGACAGATTGACCACTTTTCAGTAAACCGGGAATAACTTCTAATCTAACCGTTAGATTGACCTCAAACTGGTGGAAATGGAAAGCTAACTCAAAGCTCTATTTTGTGTCAAAAGATCAGCTCAATAACATCGTGGGAAGGTCTCCATCCATATCTAAACATCTGACACATCTGTGCAATTCTGCACTCCAATTCTGCACTCCAAAGGCTCTAAAAGACCCCAAAATCATCACTTTCCTCCAAAACGTACCTAAACCTGAAAACATATGAAAAATACTCCAAAACAACTATAACGTATTTAAAAACACGTATATATATCATAGAACGATATACCTGCTCGCTGATGTTGATTGTCGATCGACGTGTGTGAGTGTTTGTTGGTCGATTCTGGTGTGGTACTGTCGATCGATGTCGATATGGTCTCATCGATCGATAGACTGAGAAATCGTCTCCTTGGGTCTTTTTTTTGGACCTGCAATAAGTTAAATGCGAAAATAAGTAACTATTTCGAAATAAAACTAAGTAAAATTACCTAATAGTGGGTTGCCTCCCACTCAACGCTTTGTTATACTCATTTAGCTTAAATTTGGAAGTAGGTTGGCCAGTAGGGAGGTGGATGACTACTTGTGGGAAGACAAGTGTCTACATCTTCCTTGCTCATCTGGAACCATGTACCAATGAAGCTTCTTATGGCCTCATCTCCTCTGGTCCACTGATTTTCCAGTATCTCCTTATCAACCCCAATGACATGCATCCTATTTTGAAGGTTGTTGATGCTGTGCTGGTGCATTCCAAGTCTGGCCATAGTTGTTTCATCAAGGTACGATTTTAGAGATTAGAGTAGGTATTGAGAGATTAGAGGTAGATTAGAGAAGGTTAATGAGAGATTTGTAGAGAGATTAGGTAGTAAACATGTTTAAGAGTATTTAAGAATCATTATGAATAAGAGAGAGATAATCCCAAACTTCTTAATTATTAATCTGATAAGAGTTTACAATATATATGAGGAGGCAACACTAGGATGAGGGTTTCATAAAGAGACACTATTACAAGAGATAAGGTTTGCTTTAATTCAAACCATCCAATGAGCTTCTTCCTTGTGCATAAAGCTCCTTTTGCTTTATCCAGCTCTTCTCCAGCCTGTCACACACACCTCTTCTTCCCTTGCAACGGTCTGATGCCTTAGCTAAAAGAATAGGGCTTCTCTTCTTCATCCAAAGTTACTCGGGTAACTAGTATAACTAGTATACTAGTATAACTAGGGTAACTTTGGTTTAACCTTTGCAAGTTACTCGGGTAACTAGTATTACTACGCCATGTACGGCCTCTTCATCATACTCAACTCCTCATGTCTTTCTCTTCCCATATATTGATCTCATATCAACACTCCCCCTCAAGCTTAGCTTTGTGAAAGTCTAAGCTTGGATAGCCATGAGATCTTCCTCATTAAAAACCTCACCAAGGAAAACCCATTGGGACAAAACCTTGATGAGGGAAAAAGAGTAAAGACCTCATGACTTAGGGGATCAGCTCCTTCTCTTCCCAAGATCTATGAGTCCCAATCTGATGTGAATGGACTCCATAGTCTTTTGTCTTGCTGCCTTGGTGAACACATCTGCCAATTGATCTTCACTTCTTGTATAACATGGCAAGATCACTCCCAAGACTATCATCTGCCTCACCTTGTGGCAGTCTACTTCAATGTGCTCTGTCCTCTCATGAAACATTGAGTTTGTCACAATGTGAATAGCCCCCTGATTGTCACAATGCAAAGTCATTTGTGTTGTTTGCTCAATCTCCAAGTGCCTAAGAACCCCTTTGATCCGTACCAACTCGTTGGTAAGCATTAGCATAGCTCTATACCCAGCTTCAGCACTAGAGCATGATACAACATCCTGCTTCTTACTCTTCCAAGTAACCATGTTTCCACCAATGAAAGTGCAATAGCCTGTTGTAGTCCTTCTATCTGCTCTATCTCCAGCCCAATCAGCATCACAATAACCCACAACGTCAGTGGTCTTATTGACTCCCATCCATATACCAAGCCCTTGAGTTCCATTCAGGTACATGAGAACTCTCTCCACCATGCGCCAGTGATGCTCTCGTGGAGCTTGCATATGCTGGCTTACTTGGTTAACAGCAAAGCATATGTCTGGCCTGGTGATAGTCAAGTATATCATCTTCCCCACAAGCTTCCTATACAGCTTTGGATCATAGAACAGCTTGCTGTCTTCAATCTTCCCCTCACGTGGAACCTTGTACCCATCCTCCATGGGCATCTTGGCTGTTCTTCCTCTATACGCACCAGCATCCTTCAAGAGATCCAATGCATACTTCCTTTGAGAGATGAATAACCCTTCCTTGGATCTGCACAGCTCAATCCCAAGAAAGTACTTCATCTCTCCCAAATCCTTTATATCAAATACTGATTTCAGAAACTCCTTGGTGGCTCGGATTCCTTCCTTATCACTGCCTGTTATGATGATGTCATCCACATGCACAAGAAAAACAATGATGCCTGAGGATGTATTGAGGGTAAAGAGAGTGTGATTAAGCTTGGACTTCCTGAAGCCTCTACCATTCTGTGTTGTACTTAGCTTATTTTACCATACTACGCCATGTACGGCCTCTTCATCATACTCAACTCCTCATGTCTTTCTCTTCCCATATATTGATCTCATCTCAACACAAGGTTCTCCAATCTTTGGGAAAAGTCATCTCGCATCAAGTCTTGAGAAAGATTAACCGCATCAAGCTTGTCTTCTAACAACTTCACTGTGACCAGCCGTTTCTTCAGATATTCGTGATCACTGTCGATCGATGCTTCAGATCGAATTGCATTCTATAGCTGGATCATGTCCATCTCCGTTTTCAGCTCATCCATGCGTGTAGTCAGCATCTCAATGATGTCATTAAGTGGGAAGTAGATATCATCAAGGCTCATGTATGTATCATCTAGTGACATCTTCTCGGATCTATAAATACTATTTACTATATCGTCGATATCTGCTCTGCTGTAGCTTCTTAGATTGGGTAAAATTCTATTGAACTTCTCTACTTGCTCTGGTAGACAAATACAAGCTGCCTCATACATCGTAGCTCTCGCCAGTATATCTCTGATGTCTTCCCTTGATACATGAATGATTCTTCTATCTGGTGCTCGTGCATATCCATGCTCGTCTCTGTATACACCATATTCATCCTTCTTTTCCCAATGGAATACGCTTTTTATGTCAGGATCGTAACCTCTTTGTCCAAACTCGTACCATTTGTCGATCGATGGCGTACCACTAATTTCGATTGATATGCTCAAATTAACCTTCAAGCTACTCTCCAAAATAAGAGGTTTGATGTAGTACTTGAGGATCGTATCCACAGAGACTCAATATCTCACACAATAGAGTTTAGCTTCAGCCTATGCTAGGTCAAACATTATAAAAAACAGTAAATTATTAAGCAGTAAATCATGAGTTTGTTTGTGATGGAAGGATGATTGCTAGACTTAGGGTTTCAATCAGGTCTTAGAACTCAATGTATAGATGCTAATGGTTTGATCCTAGAACTCGATTTAAGTGAGCAAGTAATCCAGGTCTCGCATGTAATTACTAATCAGATGACTAAGTCCTATGTTCCCGCTCTCGCATGTGAACAAGGATCGAGTGTCGATAGATACTATTGACTAGTTATCGATTGATACAAATGTCTGGGTGTCGATCGACACTTCCTTAAACAATCATTAACGACCTAATCGTTATGTTCACTAGGTTAACTAAACCGGCTCTCGCGTGTATCTAAGAACCTAGCTCAGCAGGATTCAGTTCATGTAGTAGACCAGCTCTCGCGTGCGCCTAACTATCCTATGATCATGTTTCTAGTTAATTACTCTAGAAACAAGCAGCAAGAACAATCCTATGAAAGATACAATAAATCACCCTAGCAGTTCTATAAATTCGAAGAACATCAAAACCCTTGAAAACCTAGATCTAGCAGGTGGATCTACTCAGGCATGATAGTTGTCACATAAATCATAAACTGAATAGATATAAAATATAAAACCAAATAAGAAACCAAAGGAGTTCCAAAAGGACTCTGAAGGAGTTCCTCACTTATCTCCTAAACTAGAACTAGGAGTAAAATAAAGCGTAGCCATCAACAATGACTTAGAAAACACATAAATAGGTATCTTGGTAATTTGTGGTGGCTTCTGGGATTAATTCGGTCATGAAATAGACTCGTCCCATGTTCTGTAATCACCGTCGATCGACACCAAGGGCGAACCATCGATCGACTTTCCTTCATCTCCTCGACAGCTTCCTCTCGCGAGGCACATGTACCACTCTCCAGGAAAACAGGCAAAGCTTCTGACATAGGATTCTTATTTACCTCAAACTGGTTCCATTGTAAAGCTAACTCAAAGCTATATCTTGTGTCAAAAAATGACCTCAATCGCATCGTGGAAAGATCTCCATCCATAGCTAAACATATGTCACATCTGTGTAGTTCTGCACCTCAAAAGTCTCCAAAATCACCAAAGTTCTCCAAAACGTATCTGAACCTCAAAAACTCTAAAACTTACTCTAAACCCATATAATATAATCTAAATAGGCTATATACCATGGTCTAAAAGTGGTAAAATCCATGGTATATCAACTCCCCCAAATCTAGCAAAACATAGAGTAGTCCTGTGAAAAAGGTTTGAAAACCAGCAGGGAGTCACACAATTTTAAACTTACTACTTTTAACTCTGCAATGTTGCAAGCCACATCAGATCAGTGCCAACTTTAGAGGCACTTCATGTACTAGACCTTAGCTTAGTAACCAAACCATCCAGCCCACAGCTCAGCTGATTCCACCTGACATACCCTTCTATTGACCTCATTTCTTCATATAAATGTTGTGGCTAAATCTTGGGAGTATCTATTAAGGGACACATGGACTCTTACTCCAGCAGGTATCTGAGTAAACTAATAGTCTTTATTCTGGTTTATTTTCTCACTATATCTCTCTTCTCTGAATCCTTTTATCTCAAATCCAATGAACAATGATGCCGATGCAGTTTATTTTATTCATCTTCTTTTTCGATTTTTCTTCACTTTTTTTTTCTTTACTTGGCAAAGTGTAGGCGAATAGTGGGGTCATCGGTAATGTACCTACCCCTCGCTTACAACGACGTGTGATCATTCCATTAGAGAAGAATAATGGGGCCGCATGAGACACTCCTACCCCTCTAAACCGCATGAAATCATTTCAATCTTTTCTTTTTCTTTCTTTCTGGATGCCGAAGAGAGGAGAGAAAGAAAAAAAAAATTTACAGACTTATACTTTTCAGACCTGAAAGAGGATCCGATCCAATGTATACCAAGCCCCAAAACAAGAAAGTTGAGTTGATTAAGGTTGGAAGTCAGCTTTGGTTCCTTCAGACTTTCTCAGCTAGCATGGATGTTATTGGCAGGTGATCCACTTTGGCGTTTCCATTCAGTACACCCTGCAGTCGATAACCTCAAAGAATGGTACTAGAGAGCGGCTAGATAGTAAGTAGAGACAAGCGTACCATGGTCCGAAATGATGGTTAAGGACGTCAGGCAGCAGAGACTTAACCAAGATACAATGGAGACAAGGAAATACGAGCTGGACGAGTGATCCAGGAGCTGGAAAAGGTCCGGGTCAAGCTCAATCAGCTGGGTGCAGCTTGGAGCTAGCTCACCTGAACTTAATCAGCTCACTGGAGCTGAAGGACTATCTCACTGAGCTGGGGGAGCTGTGGGTCAGCTCATCTCAGCATGGCGGAGCGTTTTGGTCCGGACCAGTGTGGATGGGTCGGAGCAGTTACCAGACGGTTACTTGACCATACCGACGGTCCGTGTGAGACGATGGGTCCGTCTTGGAGAATGATCGGACCAGGGACTTGGGAAAGGTTCCAGCAGTCGGTTTTTGATGGAAGGAACCGACAAGGGGGCAGTTACGGGCAGTTAAGTCCGACTTCCTCCTATAAATACCTGTCATCATTTTCCTTGGGGAAACTCTGGTAAAATTCCGAGAGAAAGATAAAGAGAGAGAGAGAGACCGTCGGTTTGGCAGTTACAACCGTGTGTGGTAGTTCTTTATCATTTCCGGTGAGAGTTTGACCGTGGGGAGCAAGGCGTGATGGATACTCGACAGAGAGAGAAGGAGAAGGAGAAGGAGAAGGACTTGGCCCCAGTAGAGCGTACGCCTAAGGTCAGTGGTGTGGTTCGCAAACCATAGGACATAGCCGGCGGTTGATCCGTCCGTGCCTAGGGTCCGATCCGTTTTGTTGGTTACACCCATTTCCACTTTCTGATTATTTCAGCTAATACTCTGGATAATTATAGTGTGGTCTGATGGATCAGACTTGATGGCACTTAACCATGGCCTAGGCCGGTTCAGGAGGCCATGGTTCAGGAATGATGTCCATGGCTTGGCCGGACTGATCATGGTCGAGATCTATATGATCGAGACCGCATTGATAATTTCTGACTTGATCAATCTCTTATTTGGGATTTATCATGAATTGTCATGAATTTTAATTAGTTTTTGGAGTACTTTCGGCATTGGTCAGACTTGGGCCTGATGAGTCGTTTGTATGCCTAGATGTGGAACCAACCATGCAATGATAGATTTTTGTGTTAAGTTATCTGATCATATGCTTGTGTGTTGTAATTGTGGTTCCAGGTACAGACTTGGACCGTGGTAAAGGAAAGGGACTGTGAGGACTTTACGTGGGAAGATGTGTCGTGATTGGGTCATTATTGATAGATGTGAAGTACTTGTAACCTATTGTGCTTGTTGTGAACTTATGATAGCCTAGTGTGCAACTTAAGTATGAAGAACGAATGAATGATGTATGGATCTATTTTATTATCTATTCAAATATCGATTTGCTCTTGTATGAATCTGATTGTCTAAGTTAGAATGGATGAACCTCAGAACACTGAAAAATACTTAGAAAAATAGAGCACTTGAATTCGGAAATAAAGGAATCAAACTGAATAGAATTATTTAGTAAGCTGCCGTCCGGTTGGGTTGAGGAATCCAGGATCGGGTCTTACAAAGCCATCGATCGACAACCGCCAGCGCCCATTGATCGACGAACACCTATTACATACCGAGTGCATATGCCGAAGAAAGATGTTGCACGTCTAAATTCACTCAGGCCCAAACCCGAACCTTCAGAAAACCCACCAGAGGCAGTCAGGACACCTTCAGAAGATGAAACAGATTCTATGGAGGTTGATAGGGTTAGGGTTCCTACGGGAAGAACTCTAAGGAGAAGAAAGGAAAAAGTGGCGAAACATCTGAAGAGGGGGGCTAATGAAAAGGAAAAGGAAATTTTCCGAAAAGGAGTCTTCAGGATTCCTCTAGATAAGCCATTCGATGAGGCATATTTTACTCACAGACTGTGGTTGTTCTTTAGAGAAACCAGAGAGACAGAAGAAGACATTAGGAGAATGTTCTGTGAAGCTAGAGAACATATGAGGAAGAGGGTTACATTGAAGAAGAAGAGTGATCCTGGGCAATTTGTGATACCATGCATGGTGAAGGGTATGGAATTCTCACATGCCTTGTGCGACACAGGAGCATCATTCAGCATCCTACCTAGAGTTATGGCAGACCATCTAGGTCTGCAGGTGGAGCCTTCCAAGGAATTATTCTCTTTTGTGGATTGTTCTCAGAGAAACTCAGGAGGAATTGTGAGAGACCTAGAGGTGCAGATTGGTAATGCCCTAGTTCTAGTAGAATTCCATGTCTTGGACATCAAGCTGAACTGGAACTCTTCTCTATTACTTAGGAGAGCCTTCTTGTCAACAGTAGGAGAAGTGTGCAACTTGCAAAACAACCGGTTGTGCCTAATGCTCATAGATCCTCATGTCCACTACAACCCTATTCCAGTCAAGAAGCCACAGACGACCCCCAGAAAAATAAATGATCCAAGAATCATTGCACTGTGGATCTGAGTACGAGAAAGAATACTCAGCGTTGATTGAAACTCACACTGCAACATCGATCGACAGTGCCCAGCAAAAATCGACCGACGGAGCGGAAGAAGAATCGGTTGAGAGTAATCAAGGAGAATGGGAAAACAATTACTACAATCCCACTACGGCAGCAACAACATGCATACGGAGGAGTACGATAAAGATTATGAGGAAGAACGAGCTATAGAACAAAGAGAGATTCTTATTACCTAATAGTGGGTTGCCTCCCACTCAGCGCTTTGTCAAGAATCGCTCTTTGTTCTATGGCTCGTTCTTCCTCATAATCTTCATCGTACTCCTCCGTATGCATGTTGTGTGCTGCCGTAGTGGGATTGTAGTAATTGTTTTCCCATTCTCCTAGATTACTGTCGACTGATTCTTCTTCTGCTCCGTGGGTCGATTTTTGCTGGGCACTGTCGATCGATCTTGCAGTGTGAGTTTCAATCGACGCTGAGTATTCTTTCTCGTACTCAGCTCCACAGTGGCATGCTGAAATGATTCTTGGATCATTGATTTTTTTAGGGGTCGTCTGTGGCTTCTTGACTGGAATAGAGGTGTAGTGGACATGAGGATCTATGAGCATTAGGCACAACCGGTTGTTTTGCAAGTTGCACACTGCTCCTACTGTTGACAAGAAGGCTCTCCGAAGTAATAGAGAAGAGTTCCAGTTAAGCTTGATGTCCAAGACATGGAAATCTACTGGAACTAGGGCATTACCAATCTGCACCTTTAGGTCTCTCACAATTCCTCCAGAGTTTCTCTGAGAACAATCCACAAAAGTGAATAATTCCTTGGAAGGCTCCACTTGCAGACCTAGATGGTCTGTGTAGAAACCCATTAAAAAAAAAAAAAAAGAGAATGGTCGATTATATATCTTTTGGGTGGTCGAGTCGCGGATGATCATATTGTTCTTGTCTGAACCATGAGTCAAGTATGCCACTAGACAATGGTTAGACAATGTGGTAGATTTATTCAAAGGACGTTTGAAGCATGACACTTTTGGAAGCACAACAGGAAGACCGGAAATTGGGCGATAAACCCGAAATTTTGGTATTATGGAATTTTTCGAAGAAGCAGAAAGCTCGGGAAATATTTTCCCTCAGGTCAGGATTCATTTGAAGTTTATTAAAAATACTCAGAGCATCAGAACGGGCGTAAAAAAATATTTGAGATTGATCGCGGGACGAAAATTCACCGGAAGATCGATATTGGATATTTGACCGAGAAGCTCGAGGTGGCTAGATGTGTGTGTGTTCAGGACGTGGTGGCAAGCTCCTGGGAGTATGTGTGTCAAGGAAAGCATGAGGTGTTGCAGTACATGAAACCTGTACATGCAAGTAGACATGTGGAGCACGAGGTGGATCGGCCAAGCACGAGGTGTTGCGATGCATGCGACCAGGCCATGCGGCTGGACATGTGGAAGACGTGGTGTTTCCTTGCATGGAGCCAGGCCATGCATCCAGACAGGTAGAGGGCGTGGTGTCACTTTGCATGTGAGCAGGTCATGCAACCAGCCATGTGGAGCACGAGGTGTCGCCGCACATGCGTCCGGAGCCATGCGAAGCGACACACGGGCTGCCATACGGCTTGTTTCTGATTGGTTGCTGATTCCTATAAATAGCCCACGACCCCCTCTCATTTGAACACATCCAGAACACATCAAAGCCAGTTCAAAACTTGAGAGAGAAAGCAAAGAAAGAAATATCGAGTTTCGATAGTTTTCGAGCGATTTAGGCAGTTTTCGAGAACAGTTACTCTGCCGATTTTGAGTCAGCACCTGGAGAAGGTTCTGTTGAAGTGAAGAGAGATCAGTTCTAGTGGAGACCAGTTCAAGACCAGTCTGGACGTGGGTCTACTTGAGAAGGTCGAGAAAGCGTTCGGATCGCAGAAGTCGGGTTTGGGGTCAAGGCCACGGTCAACCAAAAACTGTGAGTTATAATCAATTGATTGCTGAGTTGTTTTCATGCAGGATCCGGTTAGTTGGAGGTTGGATCATGGCAGGAGGCCGGGTCTAACTGAGTAACGGTTTGATTAGTTGATAATTCAGGTTATCTTGATTGAGTTGATGGCATGCTTGTTATTGCTTGAGAACCGTAGTAGCTTGGTTAGGTTGATTGGTTAGTTAGCCAATGCGGAATGCTTAGATGATTTCGCTAAGTTGTGGATAGCTAGGTATTCTGGAATTAGTTTTATGCTAGATTCTGGAATATGATTGATTGTGTTAATTTGCGATTAATACTAGGAACCTTGTGTTATTTTACCGGGTTTAGTATTAATCATATATTGGCCATATAGCATTTGTGTAACCCACAATGCTAGGCATGTTTGAGGTGGAATGTGTTGATTGTGTGATTAATACTAGGAACCTTGTGTTATTTTTACCGGGTTTAGTGTTAATCATATATTGGCCGATAGCATTTGTGTAACCCACAATGCTAGGCATATTGGGGTGTTAGTGTTCCTTCAGACCTCGTACCCGGCGGGTTCAAGGAAACTCCTTATTCGCTGGATCGGGAAGACTCAGCTAGACGGGGTCATGGCCTATGGCTGAGTGATTACACTATGGTGTAATGTGGCAGTGACCCGAAGGACTGTGGGCTGTCGCGCGGTGACCCGAAGGACAGTGGGCCACGGTCGGTTGAAAGTTCCTTCTTCTGGCCTTTATGGTAGGGAGATAGGATATTGCCGATAGTGAAAGAGGAACCTAACGTCACCGGGCCCAAGCTAGTTATATATATTCTATCGTGTTTCGGGTTGTTGAACCCTGGTTTAAGTCGAGTTTTAGTTTGGTGATGAGCTAGTAATTAGCATAATGCTTGTTATCTTGCTATCGTTTACCTGTGCGTATTTCTGATATTGCTTATGTTATTGAATTCTGCTATTAGGTGAACCTCTCGCTTTTGATTGTTTGGGGTGGGATAGCAAGGGGTTGTATTTGTTAGTTGAGGATTGTAACTCGCTGAGTAATGCTAGATTACTCACACCTCACTCGTTGTTGTTTCTGGTGACCAATAGCGAGCTTGTAGAGGTCGCGGAAGGCTAGGCTGGCTGGTGTAGATTTGCATCTTTTTGGTTAAAGCGTTTCAGACTATAAGTATGTACTTTCGCTTTCTTGGCATGCCACCGCTTGTATATTATATTGTGTGTTTCGAACCATACAATAAATAAAATAAATAAAGCGAATGTTTTGTGCAAATGCCTTGTTGTTCCGATATTAGCTTGTCCGAGCTAACACAACGTCAGGTTGGGGTACGGGTTGAGAAGCCTTAGGCTTTGGTCTGACGGGACGTGTTAGTGGGCGGAGTGGACTAGTTATAAATTGCACTTTTTGTGACTTTGGCTGGATTGCCTGTTTACCCGTCTTGTAGCGCTCCCAAACCTTGGTAGACGGTCGGGCCGTCGGTCATGTTCTTGTTTGATTGTTGGCCGGTGGTTCGACCTATGCCTAAAACGGTTCGGGGTGTTACAGAGGTGGTATCAGAGCATGGTTTCGTCCATGCGTGACACAAGTGCTTTTTAATGATTTTATCGAGTCAAAGGAGTCGCAAAAAGATGATTAGAAAACCAGCCGCTTCCCGTAGTAGGAATATGACTTACCCTTTTGATTGTGTGCAGATGGCTAATCGCGGGACAGGTGATGATGGACGAGGTTGGATACGGGGAGAGGGTATGGATTGGACAGGCGGAGGATTGGGTTACAGATCTGATCAAGATGATGGAAATGGCATTAGTGAGATGTTTGGACACGATAGGAGCCCTCTGCAGAGAACAATATCTTATCATGTGTACGGTAACAGGACTAGAGTGAGGAGGACAGTTTGGCAGGTAATGGCCCAAGTCGTAATTGGGACCGGAGACATCAAGATGATCCATCCGTTCAATAACACCCAAGGCCAAATCAGAACCGTGCCACTGGGGGACCACAAGATCAAGGAGCGGAAAACACCCTGAAGCTTTTACATGACGTGATGACCGAGGCACTTGGTAACCAAGGCGGGCGTACTCAACCCCCTGAAGTTGCCAAGCTATTATCTACCATTAAGAACATTGGATCCTCCAATCCGATCCTATTGAAGCCGACAAGTGGATTACTATGATGGAAAAGAATTTTGAAGCCATGGAATGTCCGGAGGAGTATCAGAAGAAGATCGCTGTGTACTATCTAGAAGGAGTCGCAACTGGTTGGTTGGAAAGTATCGACAGGCAACGTGGACACACCATCACATCATGGGAATCGTTCAAGGGAGAGTTTGAGAGGAAGTATTTTCCTCCAGAAGCAAAGCATCGGTTGGAGCGCTAGTTCATGGACCTTGTTCAAGGAGATAGGTCGGTAAGGAGTTATGAGTCGGAGTTCACAAGGTTGAGACGACATGTCTTTGATGGGCGCCATGATGAAGCAACTATGATCCGTAACTTGATGTACAGATTGAAGCCGGAGCTTGGAAGTCGTTTAGCTGGAAGGAACTTTAGCAGCTTATCTGAGCTAGTGGAAAAAGCTGTTAATGTTGAGCCTGTATTGGAGGCTGAAAGGAAGACAATACCACATTCTGGTGGACACACCAAGTTTAGCCAAGGAGAAAGGCTGAATTTCAACAAGGGTCCAAGATCTAACAAAGGCAAAGGGAAAGGAGTTGGAGGCCAAGCCAACAATCGTGGTAACACTGGGGTATGTTACACATGTGATCAGCCGGGACATATTTCAAGGTTTTGTCCCAAAAACCAGAGCAATAACCAACGAAGTAACCAGCAGGGTTATTCATCGATAAGGATGGAAGATTTCACTTGTTTCTCTTGCGGTATGAAGGGCCATTATGCATCGTCTTGTCCAAACAAGCCAATCCCTTCGACCCCTCTCGCGATCCGAGCTCCTCCTAGCCGTCCAGCTATTGAGCCAGCACCAAATAAGCAAAACCTAGGAGGTAGAGTTTATGCCTTAGGGGTAGAAAACCCAGACAATGCAGGACCGTCAAGCGGTCCCATCACAGGTATTGGGTGCTTAACCTCCTCTGTTTATTGAATGGAATTTAGTTGTTGGAACATAGTTAGAATGCTGGTTAAGTATAGATTGCTTGATCGCTAGGTTGCGCGTTTAGAAATTTTGGATTGATCATTGATGGTTGTGCGAATTTTGATTAGCTTTTTTTGATTGAGATATTGTTGATTGGGTTACTATGGCAGGAACCATACATGTTGCTGCTAAACCCACACATGTATTGTTCGACTCGGGGGCAACACATAATTTTGTGACCCCTGAAATAGCTGCCCGGTTTTGGGATTGTTTTGTTGTTGACAGGATAAACGTGGCCGTCTTGACCCCCGCAGACCGAACCCTTCAAGCAGATCAGTGTATCAAGAATGTTCCATTGGTCATTCAAGAGAAAGAATTTGTGGCAGATCTGTTAGTCGTGCCTTTGAAAGGGTACGAAGTAATCCTTGGAATGGATTGCTTATCGAGCTACGGAGTTCAGACGATTTTGGAAAGGGAAGGTTGTTGTTTGGCAGAGGTAAGAGACCAGAGATGGTATATTATGGAATCAGTCCTAGTATGACCGTGTCTTTGGTAGCAGCAATGAGAGTACAAGATTTGTTTCTAGATGGGGAAGTGTATTTGGTAACTTTATCGGTTAGTGGAGGAGCCACTAATGATGAAGTTAAGGTCGAAGACATAGAAGTGGTCCAAGAGTTTGAGGATATCTTTGCACCACTAAAGGAATTACCTCCACCTCGGAGTAATCCCTTTACCATTACTTTGGAGCCTGAAGCAAAACCTTTAGCTAAGGCACCATATCGGATGGCACCTGCGTGTTGGCTGAGCTAAAGAAGCAATTGGAGGATCTTTTGGAAAAGGGATTCATACGATCGAGCTCTTCACCTTGGGGAGCCCCTGTACTATTTGTGAAGAAGAAGGACGGAAGCATGAGGTTGTGTATCGATTATCTTGGTATCAACAACATCACGTTAAAATATAAGTATCCTCTTCCGAGGATAGACGAGTTGTTAGACCAACTAAAGGGAGCTAGTGGTTTTCGAAGATTGATTTGGCATCAGGGTATCACCAAATTCCTATTGCCAAGTCAGACATCATGTAGACGGCGTTTCAGATGAGGTATGGGCAGTACGAGTTTGTAGTTATGCCCTTTGGTCTCACAAACGCACCTGCGGCTTTCATGTGTTTGATGAACGAAGTGTTTCACGACTACCTCGACAAGTTCGTGATCATTTTCATTGATGACATCCTGGTGTACTCGAGAAGTAAAGAGGAGCACAAAGAGCATCTGAGACTGGTTATGGAGAGGTTACAGAATCAGAAGCTATTTGCCAAGTTCAGCAAGTGCTCGTTTTGGAAGAGAGAGATAGGATTTCTGGGTCACATAGTATCAGGAGAGGGCGTGGCTGTTGATCCAGAAAAGGTCAAAGCCATACGGGAATGGCCTCAACCTACCACTGTGATGGAAGTAAGGAGTTTTCTCGGACTTGCGGGCTTTTATCGGAAGTTTGTTAAGGACTTTTCCTCCATTGCAAAGTCTTTAACTAAACTTACCGGTAAAGGAGTTCCTTTCTTATGGGTGGAAGAAAACGAGAAGGCTTTCAAGAAGTTGAAGGAAGCTCTCACGACTACACATGTGTTAGCTTTGCCCGAGCAAGGTAAACCTTACACGGTTTACACGGATGTTTCACGAGTTGGGTTAGGTTGTGTTCTTATGCAAGATGGGCGAGTCATTGCATATGCTTCACGACAACTACGGAAGCATGAGGATAACTACAGTACACATGACTTGGAGTTAGCGGCCGTGGTGTTCGCTTTGCGAATTTGGAGATCTTATTTGTATGGAGAAGAAGTGGAGGTATACACGGACCATCAAAGTCTTAAATACCTCTTCACTCAGCCAGATCTCAACCTGCGCCAGCGTAGGTGGATGGAGTTTGTGGCAGACTACGACATTAGGATTCGCTACCATCCTAGTAAAGCAAATGTTGTTGCGGACTCCTTAATTCGAAGAAAGTTGGACGCAGATTTAGAGAAAGAAGTTGAGCTATTGAACCAAGAATTGAAACAAGTGAAGTTGGTCGTTTAGGAAGGACAGACAAGCGAGCCATTGGGACTTCAAGCGGTGAACCAGGCCAGCTTGATCAAAGAATTCAAGAAGAACAACTTAAGGATGAGAAGCTATTGAAGATCTGAGGAACTCAGAGGACAAGCCGGGCCAAATAATGCAGGATATTACTCAGCAGAGGATGGAACCTTGCTAATAAATGGGAGGATCACAATTCCTAAAGGACAACGGCTGAGAGATGAGATACTAAGGATTGAACATCATTCTTTACTTAGTATCCATCCTGGAAGTTCAAAGATGTACCGAGACGTGAGAAGAAACTATCATTGGCCGGGCATGAAGAGATCAGTAGCGCAATGGGTCGCGCATTGTGCAACTTGTCAACAAATCAAGGTCGAACATCAAGTTCTAGGAGGATTGTTGCATAGTCTTCCGATACCTCAATGGAAATGAGACTCGATTTCCATGGATTTCATTACCGGATTACCCACTGCTCCAGGTAGATCAAACAACTCAATATGGGTGATTGTGGATAGGTTAACCAAGGTCACACACTTGTTGCCTATGCGGGACACTGATAAAGTTGAAGTGTTGGCCAAGCTGTACATCGAACTAATCGTGAAATTACGTGGTGTACCCTCAGACATCGTCTCAGATCGCGATCCAAGGTTCACGGCAATATTCTGGGAAGCACTGCAAGAAGCCTTGGGAACTAAACTGTTCAGAAGCACGGCGTTCCATCCAGAAACAGATTGCAAAACAGAGAGAACCATTCGGACCATCAAGGACATGCTTCGGATGAGTATTCTCGATTGAGCAGGAACTTGGGAGAAGCATTTACCGTTGGTCGAGTTCTCGTATAACAACAGTCATCATTCGAGCATAGGGATGTCTCCTTATGAAGCGTTATACGGAAGGCCATGCAAAACGCCTATGTGTTGGACGGAAGTGGGCGAAAGAAGAATGTTTGGGTCACCTATCGTTCAGGAGACCATGATTAAACTGGAGACGATTCAGACCAACATGAAGAAGGCTTAGGACCGTCAGAAGAAGTACGCAGACCAGTCAAGAAGAGAGGTAACTTTTGAGATAGGAGATTGGGTCTATTTGAAGGTTACTGCACAGAAAGGGAAGGACAGATTTGGCAAGGTTGGGAAACTTGCGGTCAGGTTCATTGACCCGTACAAGATCATCGGGAAATTTGGTGAGGTAGCTTACCGTTTGGATCTGCCAGAGGATATGCGTCTACATCATGTATTCCATGTTTCCATGCTTCGGAAACATATACGGGATCCAAGTGTTGTTGAACCCGAGAGACTAGAGGAGTTGAGGACAAACCTTACGTATCCGGAAGGACCAATCAGATTGGGAGAACGGCGCATTCGGAAGCTAAAGAATCGTGAGATTGCTCAAGTGCAAGTATTCTAGGGAAGACAAAACATGATTCATGTTACTTGGGAGGATGAGGCGATATTTAAAACCGATCACCCAGAGTTCTTCCGAAGAAGGAGCCCCTCAGACCCTCAGAATTCGAGGACGAATTCTGTTAAGGGGGGGGGGGGGAGAATGTAGAAACCCATTAAAAAAAAAAAAAAGAGAATGGTCGAGTATCTTTTGGGTGGTCGAGTCGCGGATGATCATATTGTTCTTGTCTGAACCATGAGTCAAGTATGCCACTAGACAATGGTTAGAAAATGTGGTAGATGTATTCAAAGGACGTTTGAAGCATGACACTTTTGGAAGCACAACAGGAAGACCGGAAATTGGGCGAAAAACACTAAATTTCGGTATTATGGAATTTTTCGAAGAAGCCGGAAGCTTGGGAAATATTTTCCCTCAGGTCAGGATTCATTTGGAGTTTATTAAAAATACTCAGAGCATCAGAACGGGCTTAGAAAAATATTTGAGATTGATCGCGGGACGAAAATTCACCGGAAGACCGATATCGGACAATTGACCGAGAAGCTCGAGGTGGCTAGATGTGTGTGTGTTTAGGACGTGGTGAAGAGCTCCAGGGAGTATGTGTGTCAAGTAAAGCATGAGGTGTTGCAGTACATGAAACCTGTACATGAAAGTAGACATGTGGAGCACGAGGTGGATCGGCCAAGCACGAGGTGTTGCGATGCATGCGACCAGGCCATGCGGCTAGACATGTGGAGGACGTGGTGTCTCCTTGCATGGAGCCAGGCCATGCATCCAGACAGGTAGAGGGCGTGGTGTCACTTTGCATGTGAGCAGGTCATGCAACCAGCCATGTGGAGCACGAGGTGTCGCCGCGCATGCGTCCGAAGCCATGCGAAACGACACAAGGGCTGCCACACGGCTTGTTTCTGATTGGTTGATGAATGCGGAATGCTTAGATGATTTCGCTAAGTTGTGGATAGCTAGGTATTCTGGAATTAGTTTTATGCTAGATTTTGGAATATGATTGATTGTGTTAATTTACGATTAATACTAGGTACCTTGTGTAATTTTACCGGGTTTAGTATTAATCATATATTGGCCATATAGCATTTGTGTAACCCACAATGCTAGGCATGTTTGAGGTGGAATGTGATGATTGTGTGATTAATATTAGGAACATTGTGTTATTTATCGGGTTTAGTGTTAATCATATATTGGCCGATAGCATTTGTGTAACCCACAATGCTAGGCATATTGGGGTGAGTTAGTGTTCATTCAGACCTTGTACCCGGCGGGTTCAAGGAAACCCCTTATTCACTGGATCGGGAAGACTCAGATAGACGGGGTCATGGCCTATGGCTGAGTGATTACACGACGGTGTAATGTGGCAGTGACCCGAAGGACTGTGGGCTGTCGCGCGGTTTTCTGAAGGACAGTGGGCCGCGGTCGGTTGAAAGTTTCTTCTTCTGGTCTTTGTGGTAGGGAGATAGGATATTGCCGATAGTGAAGGAGGAACCTAACGTCACCGGGCCCGAGCTAATTATATATATTATATCGTGTTTCGGGTTGTTGAACCTTGGTTTAAGTCGAGTTTGAGTTTGGTGATAAGCTAGTAATTAGCAAAATGCTAGTTATCTTGCTATCGTTTACCGCTGCGTATTTCTGATATTGCTTATGTTATTGAATTGTGCTATTAGGTGAACCTCTCGCTTTAGATTGTTTGGGGTGGGATAGCGAGGGGTTGTATTTGTTAGTTGGGGATTGTAACTCGCTGAGTAATGCTAGATTACTCACTCCTCACTCGTTGTGGTTTCAGGTGACCAGTAGCGAGCTTGCAGGGGTCGCGGGAGGCTAGGCTGGCTGGTGTAGATTTGCATCTTTTTGGTTAAAGCGTTTCAGACTATAAGTATGTACTTTAGCTTTCTTGGCATGCCACCGCTTGTATATTTTGTTGTGTGTTTCGAACCATACAATATATAAAATAAATAAAGCGAATGTTTTGTGCAAATGCCTTGTTGTTCTGATATTAGCTTGTTTGAGCTAACACAACGTCAGGTTGGGGTACGGGTTGAGAAGCCTTAGGCTTTGGTCTGATGGGACGTGTTAGTAGGCGGAGTGGCCTAGTTACAAATTGCACTTTTTGTAACTTTGGCTGGATTGCCCGTTAACCCATCTTGTAGCGCTCCCGAACCCTGGTAGACGGTCGGGCCGTAGGTCTTGTTCTTGTTTGATATTTGGCCGGTGGTTTGACATATGCCTAAAACGGTTCGGGGGTGTTACAGTCTGCCATAACTGTAGGTAGGATTCTGACTGATGCTCCTGTGTCGCACAAGGCATGTGAGAATTCAATACTCTTCACCGTGCATGGTATCATAAATTGCCCAAGATCACTCTTCTTCTTCAATGTAACCCTCTTCCTCATCTGTTCTCTAGCTTCACATAACATTCTCCTAATGCCTTCTTCTGTCCCTCTGAAGAATGTTTTGCCACTTTTTCCTTTCTTCTCCTTAGGGTTCTTCCCGTAGGAACCCTATCAACCTCCATAGAATCTGTTTCATCTTCTCAAGGTGTCCTGACTGCCTCTGGTGGGTTTTCTGAAGGCTTTGGTTTGGGCCTGAGTGCATTTAAACGTGCAACATCTATCTTCGGCATATGCACTCGGTATGTAATAGGTGCCCGTCGATCGATGGGGGCTGGAGGTTGTCGATCGATGGCTGTCTCCTGATGCCGATCGATGACAGGTTCCGAATGTCGATCCATTTTTACGTAGACAGAGCTGGGCGGATGTGGGTGTTTTGCTGCGAACTCCTCGTGAGTCATGATCCTCACGGCATTGCAAGATGCGGTTGACCCCGTAGGTGTTGTCGATCGATGTCCACGAGAGGATGTCGATCGATTTTGGATGATTTTGGTCGACCGATGTTCGTGGCTTGGCGTCGATCGACACCATTGCGATCTGCCGAAACTCATCAGACTCTTTAATTCGAAATCTCTTTCTTGCAGCTTCTCTTCTTTCACCACTTGCCAGAAATCATCCCCAATGATGGCATTCACGTGGTGCTTCATCACATCATCTTCTACCCCTCTAGTCAAGGCTCCCTGCCTCTTAACAGCTTCTCCTATCTGAACAACCTGCATCTCCAGCTTCTTCACATCAATGTTCAAAGTCTCAAACTTTGTGTTCAGGTTGGTGTAGACAGAATCAATCTTGAAGTCCATTGTCATGCGCTGCTGTCCCTCGAGAACTCTATCAAGCATCTCCTCAATCTTGCTCTCCTGAGTTGGCGGTGGTGGCTTCTGGTAGTAGGAGCTTCCATAACCCCTGTTGTTGCTGTAGTTGTTGTTGTAGGGTTTCTGGTGCTGCGAACTCTAGTTGAAATTGCCCCTATTTCCATAGGAGTTTCTGTTTCCACCTTGGTTTCCAGAACCTTGGAATCCAGTTCCACTAATGAAATTCACATCTACTTCCTCTGGTCTACCCTCTGTGTCTATAGCCTCTGCATCTTCAACCAAGAAGACCTGCTTCCTGAGAAGCTTGTGAACACTGTCCAGCGTTACCTTCACCTCATCCATCTGATTATTCACAAGGATGGTGGCAGATTTTTTCCTCTTAAAGTCAGTGTTCTTGGTGCTGTTGCTGGATGCTAGGTTTTCAATGACCTTCACTGCCTCCTCTGGATTCCTGGTGTTGAAGTTCCCATTGCTGGAAGCATCAAGAGCCATCTAGTACTGCACCGCGATTCCTTTGTAGAAAGTACTGAGCAGTTGTACTTCGTTGAATCCATGGTGTGGACAGTCTCTTTGGTAAGACTTGAATATGATCCAGGAGCTTCTGAATGATTCTGCAGGCTCCTGAGTGAATGTAGCAATCTTGCTCCTCAAGTCTTCAGCACGTGCTTCATCAAAGAAGTTGCATAAGAATGCATTCTTGATGTCGCTCCAGGATTTTCAGGATCCTGGTGGTAGCTGCTTAAGCCAATGCAAAGCATCTCCAGCAAGTGAGTACTTCAAGAGCTTGCATAGGAGGTAGTCTTCAGAGACACCCTCGACTTTAATAGCAGATATGAGATCCTCGAACCTCTCCAGATGGTCCATAGGATGCTCGTGAGATAGCCCATAGTAGGGTGTCTGTCCCACGAGTGTGTAGTACTGCAGCTTCAACTCGAAATTCCTCTGAAGAGTTGGAGGTCGAATGGCTGATCTGTTGGTCTAGAACTGATCTGGACTGTTGTAGTCAGCCAATGTTCGGGGTCGAGCGGCTTCATCTACAGGTAGAGTAGCTCCTGTAGCTTCAGACTCTGGGATTGCAGCCCCCTGAGCGTCTATCCTCTGACCTGTTTCGTTACGCAGATGACCTTCCTGGTCATACAGGTCTCCTCTCTCATCACGTACAAGAATCAAAGTCGCAACATTGTCTCGCGGCTCAGTTTCGATCGATGTTCGGACTGAAGTATCGATCGATGTTGAATGGAAGATGTCGGTCGACGGGAGATGAGTGTCTTCGGTCGACGGGACTAGTGCTTGGGTCAACGGTGGTTGACGAGAATCGAGCGACGAACAAGCGTTGTTGTCGATCGATGAGGAGTATGCTTCTTTGTGGATTGAACGCTCCAAACTTGCAGGATCTGGTGAGAATAGCAGTTGAGTTTCCTTGTTGCTTCTGGTACTGCTGGGCATGTACCTGAAAATCCAAGAAAATTTTTTTTATGTCAGAAACTTAACAAAATTAAATCTAATAGGCGATCAAAGCTTCCGGGCAACGGCGACAAATTTGATATCACTCAAATTACCTTAAAGGGTGAATTTACTCTCTCAAATAAGAGGTTCAATTGTAGTACTTAGGGATCGAATCCACAAGGAGCTAGGAAACCTAATAAATCTAATAGAATTTGTTAAGTTGGATGGTTTAATGATTAAAATGTAAATTTGCAGTTTTGTTGAACAAGTAATTGCTCGATTGATTGGTTGAGGTTTTGGTGCTTAAAAGGAAATAGCTAGACTTAGGGTTTTTATTCAGGAAACTTGGAATTATAATCCCACAAATGCCTAATGAGTTGCATGCATGATAATGTAGAGCTCAGCTACGAAGCAACAAGTCAATCATCTCTCGCGTTTTTGGACTTGTCTATTAACTAGATCTAATGACCCAAACAAATGTGTTCGATCAATAGCAAGTGTCGATCGATTATCCTATTGGGATATCGATCGATACACCTTTCACTCCGTCGATCGATTATCCAATACGGATATCGATCGACGCGCTTCTTGTTAAGCTTTATTCGTGGATTGAATGATGCTCAGTAAGCTCACTAGATCAGTTCTCGCCTTACTCTTAGCAAGAATCTTAGCTCAATTAGAATGGTTTCAGGATGAGAATGAAACTATCGTTTTTATCTAACAATCCTAGGGCCAATTCTAGGTAGCTAATCTAGAATCAGGCTTTAATGACAATCCTAATGATTATTATCACAACTCAGCAATCTATAGTTGGGGCTAATCCCTCATAACCTATTTAAACCTAAAATCTAACAATGGAACTACTCAGACATGGCCAAACAATTCATAACAGCAATTAGGTAAGAAAACTTCATTAGAATAGTAAATGATATCAATGGAGTTCCAATCACAAATATAACTTTGGATCTTCTCTCCAATCTATCAAAATCCTATAAACCTTTTGCTGATAATAGTAAAACTAGAAACACAAGAAAGCACACTTTCCCTCTAACATGGTGGCAAACCTTATATAATTAGGTTAAAACTCGTCAGGGGTAATCTTTTAAATTGGTAAAGACTTGGGCTTCAAGTCGGTTGTGACCAAACGGGCTTTCGGCGCGCATCACTGTCGATCGATGTTCTGATGTGAACATCGATCCATATTTTTTCCTCATTATCGACCGATGGTCGAGCTCGATGGTCTTCTCGGGTGCTTGCTCCAAATATCTCCAAAATGCTCCAAAATCATCACTTATCTCGAAATCACTCCTGATCTTTTAAATATAATAAATAGACTCTATAATATAATAATTATTTGTAAAAATACCTATAAACCATGGGTTAAAGTGGGTCAAATCCATGGTCTATCAGAAGTAAGTGCAATAAACGAAGGCCAAACCCCGGTCAAGAGACCTGATCCGAGCAGTTTTGTTCTAGATTGCAATATACAAAATAAAAGTTTTCGTCGATCCCTCTGTGATTTAGGTTCCAACGTAAACCTCATGCTGCACTCTCTCGCGATATCCCTGGGTTACGACGAGTTCAAGCCTACCAAAATTAGTTTGGTTATTGCCGATAGATCCGTTAGAGTACCCGAGGAAGTACTTGACGACGTGCCAATAAAGATTAACGACTGTCACGTACCAACGGATTTCGTTGTGCTGAAATACCAGAATGAACCAAAAGATCCCCTCATTTTGGGTAGACCATTTCTAGCTACAGCTGGTGCGATCATCGATGTCCAGGAAGGTAGGATATGTCTAAACATTGGAAACATTCCGATGACCTTCGACTGGGAAAATCTGATAAGACGACCCTTAATCGATAAACAAACTTACGTGGACGATATCTCTGAGTTGGCTGAAAAATCTTTCATAGATTTGTGCTCAGATTGTCCCCTGGAAAAAGTACTCACGTCCAGTGAAGAAGAAACAATTAGTGTTGACAACAGAGCTGAGGAATACATACGATTGATGGACGCAAGTATGGAAGTAACGAATGTTGGTGACATAGAGGATAACGCTTCGGAAATAAACGTCGATCGATATTTGGAAAAATCTGTCGATCAACAAACATCTACCTTAGAAGATTGGGATCCCGAAAAAGCACCAAAGATTGAGTTAAAGCAACTGCCCGCTGGACTCAAATATGCTTTTCTCTATAAAAATTCCTACCCCGTAATCCTAAACGCCAACTTGACCAATGGAGAACTTGCGTTGTTATTAAACAAACTGCAAAAATACAGGATACCCTCGGATACTCTCTCGAGGATATTCCTGGTATTTCTCCAGATCTGTGCATGCACCGGATTCACTTAGAAGACGATTCAAAATCGTTTGTGGAGCACCAAAGGCGACTAAACCCAAACTTGAAAGAAGTTGTTAAAAAGGAAATAATCAAACTTCTAGATGCTGGGGTCATTCACCCGATTTCGGATAGCAACTAGGTTAGCCCTGTGCATGTCGTACCAAAAAATGGCGGAATCACTGTAGTGAAGAATGATAAAAACGAGCTCATCCCTATGCGATCTGTCACCAGACATCGGATGTGCATCGACTATAGGAAGTTGTATGCTGCCACAAGGAAAGATCACTTCCCTTTACCCTTCATTGATCAAATGTTGGAAAGATTGGCAAATCACCAATACTATTGTGTTTTTTGACGGTTACTCCAGATTTTTCCAAATCCCTATACATCCTGACGATCAATAAAAGACCACTTTTACATGCCCTTACGGAACATTCGCATACCGCAGGATGCCTTTCGGTCTTTGTAATGCTCCCGCGATTTTCCAACGCTGCATGATGTCAATCTTCACAGATATGATAGAGGATTTCATGGAAGTTCTTATGGACAATTTCTCTGTGTATGGATATAGTTTCAAAAACTGTCTCGATAACCTATGTAAAGTCTTGGCAAGATGTGAAGAAAAGAACCTTGTTATGAATTGGAAAAAATGCCACTTTATGGTTAACGATAGGATCGTCCTAGGACATAAAGTGTCTGCTGCCGGCATAGAAGTAGATCCGGCGAAGATTTAGGTAATGATCGGCCTGCCTGCACCCATGAATGTAAAAGACGTGAGAAGTTTTCTTAGGCACGCCGGATTTTACAGGAGGTTCATACAAGATTTTAGCAAAATCGCTAGACCTCTCACTTCCCTCCTCTGTAAAGAAGTTAAATTCGATTTTACACCAGAATGCGTAAAGTCTTTGGAGGAAATAAAGAAAGCTTTGATAACTGCCCCCATCGTACAAGCACCTGACTGGAATATTCCTTTCGAAATCATGTGCGAAGCGAGCTATTTCGCTGTAGGAGCAGTTCTAGGCCAAAGAACAGACAAAAGCTACATGCAGTTTACTACACCTGTCAAACACTCGACGAGGCACAAAGAAATTACGCAACAACAGAAAAAGAATTGCTTGCTGTAGTTTATGCATTTGAAAAGTTCCGCCAATACCTGGTCGGCTCGCGAGTCATCGTCCATACTGACCACGCTGCGATTAAATATTTAATGCAAAAGAAAGATGCGAAACCACGACTCCTGCGATGGATCCTTGTACTTCAAGAATTCGACATATAGATTAAAGATAAAAGAGGGGTAGAAAACGGAGTTTCAGATCATCTTTCCCGGATACGAATAGAAGATGACGTTCCTATCGATGACTTCTTAGCAACGGAAAACGTTTACCAAACGGATTCATTCGTCGGAAATGTATGTCTCACTTCCAAAGAACTGTCGATCGACGACACTGATGCTATGTCGATCGACACTCCAGATGATCTAAACAAAAAAATAAATCCCATAACCCTCACCTTCGATATAAAAGCAAACGTCGCATACAAAGAGCTGCCCCCTGACCATGATTCACCCATAGATGAAAGTCTGCATCGGGAAGTGGACGCAGTCGAAAAAGGTTCAAGGAGCAGACCTTGGTATGCTGATATAGTGAATTATCTAGGTGCTGACATAGAACCCGAGGAGCTGAGAGGGTATACAAGGAAGAATTTTTTAAGAGAAGTTAAGAAATATCACTGGGACGAACCATCTCTCTACAAGCACTGCTCTGACAGGATGTATAGGCGCTGCATCGCCAAAACTTAAACACCCGATATTTTATTCCAATGCCATGGATCCGACTATGCTGGACATTTTGCAACCTTTAAACGGTATCAAGAATTCTTCAGGCAGGATTCTGGTGGCCGACTATGTTTCGCAATGCTCACGCTTTCATAGCACAATGCGACAGATGTCAACGGAGAGGAAAAATCAGTAAAAGACATGAAATGGAACATAAATCTATTCTAGAAGTAGAAGTATTTGACTGTTGGGGGATAGATTTCATGGGTCCTTCCCCTCCTCCTACGGGAATAAATACATCCTGGTCGCTGTTGATTATGTGTCAAAATGGGTCGAAGCAGTAGCTTCTCCAACGAACGACGCATCCGTAGTTATTAAGCTTTTCAAAAGCATTATCTTCCCGAGATTTGGAATTTCCCGAATAGTCATAAGTGATGGTGGATCCCATTTCATTAACAAAATTTTTGAAGGACTACTCCGAAGAACGGAGTGCATCATAGAGTTGCTACACCCTACCACCCACAGACAAGCTGGCAGTTAGAAGTCTCAAATCGACATATCAAAGAAATCTTAGAAAAGACCGTAGGAACATCTAGAAAAGATTGGTCTAGAAAATTGGACAATGCACTCTGGACTTACCGGACTGCTTTCAAGAGTCCCTTAGGAACCACCCCATTTCACCTGCGTTATGGAAAATCATGTAACTTACCGGTTGAGCTGGAACACAAAGCAGTCTGGGCTAATAAATTATTAAATTTTGACATCAAACCAGCAGCCGAAAGGAGGCTCATACAGCTTAACGAGCTGGATGAAATAAGACATTTAGCCTACGAGAGTTCAAAGATATACAAAGAAAAAACGAAAGCATATCATTATAAAAAGATCATCTCCAGACACTTCGAACCAAATGATCAAGTGCTGCTATATAACTCTCGGCAAACACTGTTTCCCGGAAAACTCCGATCTCATTGGTCAGGTCCTTTTACTGTTGTGAACGTCAATCCTTACGGAGCCATTACGCTTATAAATAATAAAAGAGACGCATTCACGGTGAATGGCCAAAGAGTAAAACACTATTGGGCTAAACCACCAATTAGCGGGCCTATACACTTAGACCCCCCTCCCGATAGTTAAAAAGATCGAATATCGACGAAAGGCGAACGAAGCGGAGATTTGACACCCGGTATTGGGCATCAAATTGAACCTTGAAGACTTGTTCGAGGAGCTGGGTATGGGGAACATGGCCACTAACCCACAGGTTCTCTACCCGGAGCTGGTCCGTCAGTTCATGCCAACGGTGAATGTCTATTATGCCAACGAAAGGGCAAAGAGAGCCAACGAGGGTGTCTTGGCCTTCTACATTCGTGGCATCCGCTATAGAGTTCCTCTCTCGACTCTCTGCACTATCTATACGTTCGAGAACGAGCGTCAGCTCTCCATTTTACCCGACTTCGCAGGGATATAGACATTTTGGGGGCACATAGCCACCGGCTCCTTCAACTCCGCCAAGACTCTTCAGACGGACATCCGTCACCCGACTCTGCGCTACTTCATGAAGGTCCTTGCCAACACTCTGTTGTGCAAGATGGAACCTATTAAGGTTCGGGTGCAGGAGCTCACATTGGTCTATTACTCGGTGAGGAGTTTGGTCCACATTGAGGACATTGAGGAACCCGCAGACGACACTTGGCCCAACATTGGAGCCGTATTTGCTGAGCATCTGGTCAAGCTCAAGATGAAGCCGTTCCAGTCAAAGGGAAAGAAGAAGGAGACGGTCGGGAGCCTACTTACCCCGATCTTCCGGCATTACGGAGTCCCGTTAGACAATGCTGAGATGGATGACCGGATCGTCTACATGGATGCAGCACACCTCACAAGCGCCCATTGGCTCAAGGAAGACCACGACTGTTATTTAAGGGATGAGGACGGCACGCACTTGGTGAGGCTGCCACTTCGTACACTCACGGACTTTGACCTTGGCCTTAGCAGTATCCAGTTCCGCCATGACCCGTGCCTCCTCCGAGCCCCAGCGACCATGCCGTGACGCTACGCGGTCCCGCGACCTGGAGGACCTCAGCCACATCAGCCAGAGGCCGCAGTCCTGACATTCCCACCTATGCCAGACATGTCTACACGCCCTGAGGGAGATTTCCAGCGCGTCGTAGTCGATGCTCTCACTGCCATCTGGGCTAGAGTATCTAGATGTCACTGTTCGAGTAGGAGGAGTGTGCGAGCCAGCCCACCGTTAGCAGCAAGACCATCACGCCAGTGCAGAGGCACCTCCAGCGACGAGACCATTGATGAGGACTAGTCCTCATATCTCTATCCCTATCTGCTTATGTTTTCCTTTACTTTTGTACATATAGCACTAAAGATAATAAGCTGGATCAACCTGCCGACTATTTTACACTTGCTGAGATGTTTGAAGGAACCAAAGCTGACCTCCAACCTAATTGAGCTCAACTTTGCTTGTATTTGGGCTTGGTATACATGGGATCGGATTCTTCAAATAAGTCTGGAAGTAAAGTCTTGAGTAGATATGTCACCCTCTCTCTCTCTATTTCGAAATAAAAGAAAAAAAATATATATAATTATAGATTATAATTTAGAAAACAATTCGAACATGACTTGGTGGCTACAACCATTAAGGCTTGATTCATAAGAATTCTATAGGTAAAGGATTCGAACAGGACCTGGTGGCTACAACCATTAAGGTTTGATTCACAAACAATCCTAGGATATAGGTCAAAAAGAAGTGAACAGGATTTTGTGGCTAAAACCATTAAAGCTTGATTCATGGAAGCATGTCCAACCTTGGTCAATAATCTTGAAATAAAGCAGAATTTGACTAGGGGAGAAATTAGTAGAGAGAGAGAGGAAAGAAACTATTGTTTACCTGCAGGTCCAGATACTTGTTTGAAAATCTTTGCATCATGTGATCGATACTCCCAAGGTAAAGCCTGCACTTTTATTTATGTTAAGAAATGAGGTTGATAGAGGGGATTGTCAGACATGATTTGCTATGTTGTTGGCTAGGTGAATTTGGTTGCTAAGCTAGGATATGGTATAATGTGTTTTTGTGATTAGGACTTCTGAGATGTGGATTGCAATATTGCAGAGGTGATGATTCTAAGTTTTAAATCATGTGAGTCTCTGCTGTTTTCAAACCTCTTTCAGAGAGCCTTCTAGTATGTTTTTCTTGAGGACAAGCAAAAGAGTAAGTCTGGGAGAGTTCATAGACCATGGATTTTACCCATTATTAGCCATGGTTTATAAGTGTTTTAATATATATTCACTACTATATAGAGTATATTTAGAGTAATTACAGGTTCAGGTACTAAATGGAAGAAAATGATGTATTTGGAGATCTTTTGAGCTTTGCTGGAAATAGGAGATGGTCGACGGTCACCAAGAAATATCGACCGACGGTTACCAACAAATATCAATCGTTTTTGAGCTCTTCTCATCGATCGATGGCGAAGCCACCCGAGAGTTAATGACGAATTAGAAGATTTCAAGTTTCACAAAAGTTTCACAAAAGTTTCAATAGTCAGATCTTAAGTCCCTAGCAGCCTGTTAGGCTATTTATTAGGGTTTTGTATCATTTTTTAGAGGCATACTTGCCTAGAGACCTTTAGACCTATTTGAAGGAAGCAAGATGCCACCATTGAAAGGAGAGAGAGCTTAGGATTGGAGAGATAGATCAATACTGCAAAACAGAGAAGATCTTGAACTCCCTTGCTTTCACTTATTTTGTTGCTTACTTTTATTGTTTATTTTATTTAAGTATTATTCTGATTACTCCTTATTGTTAGATTTAGGTTTCTCAATAGGTTGATAAATGTATTACTGACACAAACAATTGTTAGGGTGTTTAAAAATATAGTTCTTCATCTAGTTGTGCTTAAAGCTAAGTTTAGGATTGATCACCCTTTAAACTTAGATCTTAGAATTAATTGAGATCAAGTCATTGCTTGACTCAATACCTGACTAAATATAGATGAGAGTTGATCTAATGAGTTAGGGAATTTAAATCAAACCTGTCTGTAAAGCTTTCTAGAAGAAGCATCGATCGACGCAGCGATAGCCTTGTCGATCGATATTTTGAAAGGTGTATCGATCGATATTCGTAACGAATCATCGATCGAAACTTTCTCGTGATTAACATACGAGAGTTGAAATCCGAAATCCAGATTAGATAATCAGACTGATTGTATCTTAGTTTGAATTTAAGAACAATTAATATCAATAAACCCCTAAAAACCAAATTTTAGTTTTACTTGTCATACATGAAAACATACCTGAATCTAGCTATTCTCCCAACTGTTAACAACCTCAAAACAAAGCAATCGAGCAATAAACTTGCTCACAAATCCATTTACTGCTTTAACACTTATAAACCAATAATCTAGATTTATTTCAAGACCATAATCTATTGTGTAATCCTAGATTCTCTGTGGATTCGATCCCTAAGTATTACATCCGAACCTCTTATTTGAGAGAGTAATTCAGTCCTTAGGGTAATTTGAGTGATATCATATGGCCACCAACCCACACAGCCTCTACCCGGAGATGGTCCCACTACCGGAAATGTGGGTATTAATAGCATCGTAGTATAGCGTTTTAACATTTATGCTATTGTATACCAACACTGACCTTTCTAATAGCGTTTATAAAATTTAAACGCTATGTTTGTTATCGCGGGAAAATAAAAAAATTTAGCCGCTTTAATTTGCAAAGTGTAAACACGTTTATTCCAAAGGTTAGAAGTTAATATTAGTTAATCCTATTACTTTCTCTTTATTGGTCAATGATTTGTGGCCATTGATTGTTTTTCTCTTGAGATCAATCTTCTCGATCTTCTCCGTCACTCGGCCATCTTTTCTCAATCTTCTCCATCCATCCTTGAATCGTTAAACCTAAAATCACAAAGTCTTCAGATCTTCACATAGAGCTTGAATCTAATCAACCTCTTACGATTCAACCTGTCTGGATTCAACCCTCTCTCTCTCTATCTATCTCTATCTCTCTCACTCAGCCATGATGAAAGCTTCGGCGACAACGGTTGACTCGAGGCAGAGATAGCGAGCAGCGCAGGTCACAAGGCGGAAGACGGCTGTCCTTCATAAGAGGCTTCGATGGTTTAGCTCGCCGGAGATGAATAAAGGGGAAGTCTCAGCCTCTCTTTGCCGTGAACCTCGCCGGTCAAGCTCTCTCAATCTCTCCACAACTTTTGAATGTCTTTACTTCTGAAATTTTTGGTTCTTTTGTGACTTTGTTAAATCTATATGAGCTCATTAGTATTCGTGGAACTAATTGTTTGGGGAGATTTAATCTTAACTCATGTAATTATCTTTGTTTATTTATGAGACATGGCTTTGGTACTTAGGGTGAAGGGTTTTGCGCCTGCTGCTGTCACCTTGCTCGTTCTTCTAACTTGAGGAAATTAGGGATCTTGTTGTTGACTTGAGGAGTAGTAATGAAGATATTCTAGAAAGTAACACTTGAATATGTTTGAGCATTTTTACTTCAAATACAAGTTCTCTTTTCTATTTTGTAGCTTGGATTATAAGAAACAGTTTCAGGGTTTATCCTTTTGAGTCTAAATAAGTGGCCTGGTTTTGTAGAGTTTGATAATGTTAATGGAAAGGTGCTGAGTGACAAGACAGTTGGCGAAGGTGACGATGCTTTCAACATCTTCTTCTGCGAAACCGGTGCAGGGAAGCATGTCCCTCATGCTGTCTTTGTCGACCTTGAGCCCACCATGATCGATGAGGTTAGAACCCGTACTTACCGTCAGCTTTTCCACCTTGAACAGTTCATCAGTGGTAAAGAAGACACAAATAACATTACAGCAGTACGGTGAGAAAAAGTGATGTTTTGGCCCTATCTATTGATACATCTTTTGAAGAAGAAAAACTAATGCATTTATATCTTAAATGGTTTCTCAGCTGTTTACATGGGGTTGGAATCAAAGAGGTACATTAGGACATCCACCAGAGGCGAAAACAGAAAGCCAATGTCAAGATTACATAGGTTAAGTTTGGATTGTTCTTTTAAGATGTATTCTCGGGTTTGATTATTGAATTACTTGTTCTGTTCTGAAACTTGCATTTGATTCTTAACGTAGAGAACGGAAGTAATGAGGATTCTAGTCGGAGGAGAGAACTAGGGATTCTAGTCGGAGGAGAGAACTAGAAGGAGAGTTGGAGTAGACTTGTTGGTGTGAGTCCGAGAGAGAGACTTCGAGAGGGGGAGAGTTTTGATTTTTTTTTCTAAGTGTTTAGGCTTGTTAGTGTTTTGTGGGATGTTTTGTGCTTTAATGATAAATTTTGGCTAAAAATGAATTGGAGCCAAAACCCCAAAATATTATTGGAGCCAAATCTTGAGGGAAATATAACTGGAACAAAATATTATCCTCTTGTAATCCCAAAAACTATAGATTTTCGTATTTTAAAGTGTAACCCCTAAAACTATAACCCTGAAGATAGTCATCCTTGTCCTTCTTGATAGACCAATGATAATATTCTTTCCATTTTCGATCATTAATTAATTGTACTTTTTTTTAAATCAATTTTACATGTATTATAATTATATTATAGTTTGAGTTTAAGTTTAAAATTTAAATATAAGTTTAATGATCAGATTTATAGCTTGGAGAATAAAACTAAAGATTTAGGGTATATGGTATGGAATATAGGGTTTTGGTTTAAGAATATATATATATATAATTTAGGGATATATAATTTTAAGAAAATGACTTGCTAGACTTATTTTTAACCCCTAATCCCTAAATATACTCTAATTCCAAAACCCTAAATATAATCCTAAAATCTAAATTTTAAACTTTAAAACTTTATATAAAAATAAAGTTCGATATAAATATACTAATGCAACCCGAATCCATCTAATACCCTAAATCTAATACTCTAAACCCTAAGATTCAAACTTAGATGATATTCTAAATACTAAATAAAATTTCTAAACAATTTTTTTTTCCAGATTTTAAAGCCAAAATTCAAACTTAAACTTTAAATCTAAGTATATTTTAAAACCCAAATTATACAAACTCTAAATCTACTAAATCCCAAACGTAAATTCTCATTATATATATCATACCCCAAATCCACTATACACTTATATATATCTGATATATGGTGTTTTTGGCATCTTGTATATATGTTTTCTAATTGGTTTTCAAGTCATTATCGAGTCTTCCTAGTCCTTTTCGAGTCATTACAGGTTTGGAGTTGCATTGGATTGGAGATAGACCAACTGGAACAAAAAGGACAGAACACAATGCAATCTGGAGATTTTCACGCGGAACGGTCTGAGTGACTGTTCCCGATAGCGGAGCAACCCGAGTGACTGTTCTGGATAGAGCGGAGCAACCCGAGTGCCTGTTCCAGCGGCAGAGATTTTTAAGGAAACTACAAGTCATTACGGGATTTACCCTAATTATCCCATCTTTTTCTCCTAGCCGCATGTGGCTTCCAAAAAAACTTATTTTTCTGTTTTTTTAATATTTGACTACCCCATTTTTGGGAGAAGAAACCGGACCTTAGAGTTTTAGACTTGAGATTGTGTTAGTTTGTAAAGGGAGAAGACCATCTATCTCGATTTTGAGAAGAACCCCCTGAACCCTATTACTTTATTTCAGTCATATTTCATGTTGCTTTATATCTCTGCCTTTGTGTTTTCTTTCTTCATGGCTGAGTAGTCAGCTTGCTTAGTCTAAGGTGTTAGGGTGTTAGATCCGTGAGCTTGACATAAATAAGTTATAAATCGATTGTCTTCATTCACTGTTGTTCTTAAGGCTTGCATCAAGTTAACCACTTAGTGCCTGATTCTAGGTTTAATCTATTCATCAAAAGTGTTATAGGTTGCTAGACATAACTTGAATGAGCATCATATCCCTAACCAGCGAAAGTAGATGTTAGGGTGTTTTGTGAACAGATCGGACTTGATCTTAATGTTTGTCATCACATCTCAGTCCAAACGACAGTTTAAGTACTGAGATCGATTGACAAAAGGTGAAGCACCACGACAGTGGGCTGATCTATCTTAAGTGATTCGAGTTCTAGACTGGTCTTTAATCGAACTTGAATAATTGTTTGGCTCACACTTGTTTAACACCCGACCAAACCACCCTAGGCTAGCATTTTAATCATCTCAAAGCTTTAATTAATCTTATTACTTGCTTGTTACGAAACCTTAATCCCAAAACCCCATCATTGTTTTAGCTAAGTATTGATCCCATAAAGATAAAGTGTTATCGTTGGTCTCTGTGGATTCGATCCTAAAGTGCTACATCGACATACCATTCGATTGTGGTAGTGTTCACATTAGGTTAATTGGTGTGCGTATACACTTAATATCAATTTGGCGCCGTTGCCGGGGACCATCTTTTTACCTTTATTTTTCGGTTATTTATTTAGTCTAAGACCTCTAACTTGTTCTATCCTTTTTGTTGTAACTAATGTTCCAGGTCTATGACCAGTAGACATACTCGGAGAAACGCACAAGGAGAATTGGTTACACTTACCAACCAGGAGCTAGCAAGGTTAGAAATAACAAATCGTCAATTGCCAAGGCAAACCGACACCACTATGGGTGATCACGCCAATCAGGATGATCTAGCTGCAGCAATGCAACTCATGCAGCAGCAGATGCAACAGTTGTAGCAGACCATTCAAGCGCAGGAACAAGCTGCTCAGCAACATCAGCAGGAACAGCTGGCGCAGAGTGTTCCAATCGGGCAGAGAAACCTTCCTTGCAACATCCCTACAACTCGTTCTGCCATAGTTCCTCCACCCTGCACCAGGCAGGACTTCGAGATCAAGCCTGCTTTGATCGGTCTAGTACAGAGAAAGGTGTTCTCTGGTCACTCTACAGAAATTCCAATGGAGCATATTGTGAGCTCGAAAAAGTCTGCAGTTTCACTCGCGCGATTGGTGTTCCACCAGACTACATCAGGTGCATGTTATTCCCATTCTCTCTTGATGGAAAAGCTGCACGGTGGTTGAACTCTCTCCCTACCGGCTCTCTCACTTCATGGGAACAGGTCCGATCAGCATTCCTCAACCATTTCTACTCTAAGGCGAGAACAACTGCATTGAGGAACAAGATCACCTCCGTCAGACAGCTCACTGATGAGCCTTTCTGTGACGCATGAGAGCGGTTCAATGACTATCGCAGAGAATGTCCTCGCCATGGATTTGATGACGACTACCTTTTGGAAATTTTCTATGATGGAGTTGACTGGGAATTTAAGAGTGCTATGAACTCTGCCAGCAATGGAGACTTCATGACTCAGACCACTCATAGAGCGGTTGAGCTAATTGAGAACATGGTTGTTACCTCAGCCAATAAGAACGAGGAGAGTGATTGCTCCAAGAAAGGGAAAAGTTCTGACACCCAGAAGATAGATGAGCTGACTGCCAAGGTTGATCAGCTACTGATAAACAACCAAGGGCACGTTTTCAGCATGGAGCAAGCTACGGCGGGGCATATTCAGAATCATAACCATCGACAACCGCAGAGCAATCGGAAAGCTGTTCCAGCTACCGAGAACAGTCAACCAGATGAGCTGAAGGGTCTGGGTATTTTGATGCAACAGCAGTTGCTGGGTCAGCAGGTTCAGGCCAAAGTGTTGAATCAGGTAACCACGGAAATGGACACCAGGATGGGCAACATGTTCACAGAGCTGAATGCCAAGTATGACACTCTTGCGAGCCACAAAAGAAAGATCGATGTTCAGCTTGCTCAAACAACTGAGAGTGTCAAGAGGAAACAATGGACGCTCCCTGGAAAAACTGATAAAAATCCTAGGACTGAGCATTGTAATGCAATAGAGCAGCCGTTCGCTGAGACTGTTCTAGGCGCAGAAGAGAACACAGAACAGTCTGCTAGCACTGGAGTGACTGCTCCTAGCGAACCTGCTGAGACTCTACCAGTGCGAGTCTATGTTCCAATGGTTCCCTATCCAATTCCACCTAAACATCTGATGGATCCTATTAGTGCAGAGCAGCTGGCTGGGTTTAGGAAGATGGTAAGAAGGCTTCCTCAAAAGATCTCATTTGAACATGCTTGGGAGATTCGGCCATTGCATATGTTCTTCAAAAATTGCAGAGAATATCGGGAGGAAATCAAGGCACTCTTTACTAAAGCACTGACACCATCGCTGAAGGTACTGGCTAAGGTTGATGACCCTGGAAAGTTTATTTTTCCTTGTTCCATTGCTGGAGTAGAGTTTAAGGAAGCTCTTTGTGATTCTGGGTCTAGTGTGAACCTTGTCTCAAAAGCGATTGTAGACGAGCTGGGCATCGTTGATGTTGAGCCTTCTCAGGTGAATCTGGCCTTTGCAAACTCTTCCATGAAAGTTCCTTATGGAACCATTCGCAATCTTCCTGTCCAGGTTGGGGACTGTGTGCTCCATACCGAATTTCAAGTTGTTGAGATAAGGAACGATCATGAGATGCCTTTGATCTTTGGAAGATCATTTATGGCTACAGTGGGAGCAATCGTCGACATGCCTAATAAGAGAGTCTCCTTCTCCAACATCAACAAGAAGGTTTTCTACAAGGCTGTCCCAACCAGATCAGAAATCCGATATGCATCATGCATCTCAGTGGTTAGTGGAGAACAGCTGGAAATTGTTTCTAAGAAGGAGCTTGGTAAAAAGGGTGAGATCAAAGAAGTCCTGGATGGAGATCCTCACATTGATACCAAGAAACTCAATGGGAATGTAAAGCTGGATGAAAAAGTCCAGAAGAAAAGGGTCAAGGGTGATCGTATGATGACTTTGATACCTCGCTTGTGTGATGAAAAATCCATTGAGTATGAGGTAAAGTGCAAGGGTACCTCTAAACCTTTCTCTAAAGTCAGAGTAATTCTCACACATGAGCTGCAAGAGAAAGGAGAAGCTGCTGTGAAAGGGTTGTTGAGCAGAGTTTTGAAGCTGAACATGTCTGATTGTGGAGCTTGTTTTGGAACAAGCCCTCCTGCTCAACCCAACTGATCCCAGTCACCAAGTCAAGCTAGTGACTTAAACCAAGCGCTTGGTGGGAGGCAACCCACTGAAGGGAGCGACTGCTCCAGTTGAAGATCTTGCGATGGAACACCCAGAATTTTCGTGGAGCGCTCGCTCCACTCAGGTAAGTATCTCACACAAAAAAAAATGTTTATTCTTTTTTTCACCTTCTCTCTGATTTATTTTCACACCAAGGACTTTGTGAAGTAAGTCTGGGGGAGGGTTTTCGTCGTTTACTAACTCGTTTCTTTCTTTTGTTCTTCTTTTGAGTCAGTTTGAGTCAGTTTTTAGGATTGAGTCAGTAAAAAATTTGTGGGAAGTAGGATCTTATTCCGTGTTGATCACTAACCACCTCGTGCTTTAGTTATCTTATTCAGTGACCTTAGCAGTGGCGAAAGACACACATGTGGACCTGTAACACCCTGACATATCTCACTTGATTCTCCAGAAGTTCTCAGCCGATAAGGTTACACTGGGTAGACTTAACTCTACCTAAATTTAACCTAATCTTGACTGAAATACTTCTTGTTATGGGCATTAGACCATCTACCCTGAATAGTGCCTGTGATGAGAAGCTCACGCTACTCTTAAATGAATGTAGGGAGTTCTGTCTCGATAGTGTTGCTTTTTCAGGTTTGAGATGAAGAGTATGGAGCCGATTTTTGAACAGTAGTCAGTGGGGTTCCGGTAAGGGTGTATTGTCCTAGTTTTATTGCTTGTATGGTTCAGAGATTCGTGGTTAAAGAATGGTTGCTGGGAATAGGAGAGTTCTCAAACTTTCAAACATTTCTCCCTTTTCTTTATACTTGACATTGTTTGAGGACAAACAAGGATCTAAGTCTGGAGGAATTGATATATGGTGTTTATGGCATCTTTTATATATGTTTTCTAATTGGTTTTCAAGTCATTATCGAGTCTTCTTAGTCTTTTTCGATACAGGTCTAGAGTTGCATTGGATTGGAGATAGACCAACAGGAACAAAAAGGACAGAACACAATGCAATCTGGAGATTTTCACGTGGAACAGTCTGAGTGACTGTTCCCGATAGCGGAGCAACCCGTTTGACTGTTCTGGATAGAGTGGAGCAACCCGAGTGCCTGTTCCAGCGGTAGAGATTTTTAAGGAAACTACAAGTCATTACGGGATTTACCCTAATTATCCCATCTTTTTCTCCCAGCCGCATGTGGCTTCCAAAAAACTTATTTTTCTGTTTTTTTAAATTTTACTACCCTATTTTTTGGAGAAGAAACCAGACCTTAGAGTTTGAGACTTGAGATTTTGCTACTTTGTAAAGGGAGAAAACCATCTCTCTCGGTTTAGAGAAGAACCCCCTGAACCCTATTACTTTACTTCAGTCATATTTCATGTTGCTTTATATCTCTGTCTCTGTGTTTTCTTTCTTCATGGCTGAGTAGTCAGCTTGCTTAGTCTATGGTGTTAGGGTGTTAGATCCGTGAGCTTGACATAAATAAGTTATAAATCGATTGTCTTCATTCATTGTGGTTCTTAAGGCTTGCATCAAGTTAACCACTTAGTGCCTGATTCTAGGTTTAATCTATTCATCAAAAGTGTTATAGGTTGCTAGACATAACTTGAATGAGCATCATATCCCTAACCAGCGAAAGTAGATGTTAGGGTGTTTTGTGAACAGATCGGACTTGATCTTAATGTTTGTCATCACATCTCAGTCCAAACGACAGTTTAGGTACTGAGATCGATTGACAAAAGGTGAAGCACCACGACAGTGGGCTGATCTATCTTAAGTGATTCGAGTTCTAGACTGGTCTTTAATCGAACTTGAATAATTGTTTGGCTCACACTTGTTTAACACCCGACCAAACCACCCTAGGCTAGCATTTTAATCATCTGAAAGCTTTAATTAATCTTATTACTTGCTTACGAAACCTTAATCTCAAAACCCCATCATTGTTTTAGCTAAGTATTGATCCCATAAAGATAAAGTGTTATCGTTGGTCTCTGTGGATTCGATCCTAAAGTGCTACATCGACATACCATTCGATTGTGGTAGTGTTCACATTAGGTTAATTGGTGTGCGTATACACGTAATATCAATATCATACCCTAAATTAATCACATCCCCTAAACTCTAACTAAAAGTCTTCAAATTCTAATTTTTATTAGTTTAAAATTTTTAATTTTAATACAAATCTCAATTCTAATACTCTAACCCTAAACTCTAAATTTATACCATAGCACAAATCATATACCCAAAATCATATTACATATACTCTAAACTCATACTTTTAAACTCTAAATTTTAAATACAAAATAAATATAACAATAATTAGAATCTAATTTAATTTTATATAAATAAATTTAGTTAAACAATAATTTCTAAAACAATTATTAAAAAATAGTTTTGGACTGGTTAATTTTTGACCATTTGATTTTTTTTAATCCAATGGTTACAAATCAATCTTAGTCAATCCTCTCACTTTCTCCTTATTGGTCAATCTATCAAAAACCAGGATTACAATTTGTGGCCATTGATTATTTTTGATCCTGTGGCCTAAGATCAATCTTCTCCATCTATCCTTTCAACCTCTCTCTCTCTCTCTTTCTCTCTCACACGATTCATTCTTCTCCATCTATCCTTTGAATCGTTAAACCTAAAATCACAAAGTCTTCAGCCTTTTACGATTCAACCTGTCTGGATACAAACATCTCTCTCTATCTCTATCTCTCTCACTCGGCCATGACGAAAGCTTCGTTGACAACGTTTGACTCGAGTCAGATTCGAGCCACAAACAGAGATGGTGGAGCAGCGCCGGTGGCAAGGCGGAATACGGCTGTCCTTCATAAGCAGAGGGGGAAGTCTCAGCCTCTCTTTGCCATGGACCTCTCCGTTCAAGCTCTCTCTCTCTCTCTCTCTCTCTCTCTCTCTCTCTCTCTCTCTCTCTCTCTCTCTCTGATTTTGTTTTGATTTTGGTACATGAAGTGGGTCGTGAGCAGAGTTGGTTTGATTGTTTTGTCTCTGAAGTTTAATCATTTATATGAGTGATTAGGATGTGTTTTTGGATTTGGAAAAGGATTTCAACTTTGATTAAGAAAAGCTATGTGAGTTTCTTGCTTTGCTCCTAGCTTTCATTGCAATCTGATGCGTATGGTCTTCTTTTGTTTTGATATTTTCTGCAGGTAATCTTAACAGGCTGCCAAGTCCCAAGCCGCCAAGCTTCTTCAGACCTTGACTAATGCTAATGCTTAACTTTCGAGAAAGAGTGGTACAAAACTTTAGCTGTGACATCTCAAGCCATGGAAGAAAGCTAGTCGGAGATGGCAGAGATGGCAGAGAAAGCTGGCAGCGGTGGTGGTGTAGAAGAAGAAGAAGAGAAGAAAGAGACGTAGAGATGTAGGTTTTGGTTTATTAGGTTTTGTTTAAATTTTTTGGTTATTAAATTTTTGGTTTATTTAGGTTTGGTTAATTAGGTTTTGGTTTAATTTTTTTGGTTTGATGTATAAACTGATTTTATTTGTAAACAAATATTAATTAATGAATAAAATTTAACTTTTAAGTTTAAACTAATTCTCTATTTAATTTTATTTGGTTGATTTAATTTTTATAATATGATTAATTGCTTTTATTACAAAAATTCGGATTAAATATTACATTTAAAAATTAAAATCAATTCATTATTATAAATATTAACAATTGCATAGGAATTAATGCTATTGTTGTTTATTTAACTATAGCATACGACAGATCCGCTATCAAAAGTGTTGGACCTATTATAGCGGGCGCTGTCAGAGCAGACAAAGAAGCGCTATTATACATGACTCATAGCGTTTTCCGTCCGCTATTACTGCCCTTATTTCCTGTAGTGTCCGTCAGTTCATGGCCATGGTGCATGTCTTCTACGCCAACGAAAGGGTGAAAAGGGAGAACGAAGGTACCTTGACTTTCTTCATCCACGGCATCCGTTACAGTGTCCCTCTCATGACTCTCTGCACCATCTACGGTTTTCAGAACTCGTGGCTTCAGCGCGCCTCTGTTCCCGGTTTCATGGGGAGATCGTAGTTTTGGGAGCATATAGCTTCTGGCCATTTTGACTCAGGCTCAGCCACTCACACGGACATTTGTCACCCGACTCTGCGCTACTTCATCAAGGTCCTTGCCAACACTCTGTTGTGCAAGATGGAACCGAACATGGTTCGGGTGCATGAGGTCTCATTGGTCTACTATGCGGTGAGGATCCTGGTTCACATGGAAGGTATTGCGGAGCCAGACGACGACATGTGGCCCAACCTGGGAGCTCTTTTCGCTGAGCAGCTCGTCAAGATCAAGATGAAGCCGTTCCAGACAGCGGGAGCGAAGATGGAGACGGCCGGGAGTCTGCTTACACCGATCTTCATGCACTGCAGATACCGTTAGATAAGGCTGTGGTTGTTGACCAGCGCGTCTACATGGATACAACACACCTCAGGAGCGCACATTGGCTCAAGGATAGTCTCTGCTGGAGTTTCAGAGACGCGGATGGCACACACTTGATAGAGCTACCTTGGCGTTCAGTCACAGACTTCTCAGAGGGCCTTGCCAGCATCCAGTTTCACCCTGATCCGCGCCTCCTCCGTGACCCACCTACCATGCCACGCCGCTAAACCGTACAGTGAGCTGCATGACCTCATCAGGAGCAGCCAGAGCCAGCACTCCCACCATTCCCGGCAAGATATGTCCACACGACCTGAGGGAGACTTCCAGCGCGTCGTAGTTGATGCTCTTAGCGCCATCTGGGCTAGAGTATCGAGATGCTGCTGTTCGAGCAGGGCGAGTGTCAGAGCCAGCTCACCATCAGCCATAGCACCATCATGCCAGCGTAGGGACGACTCCGAGGAGACCACCGACGAGACTACTGTTGAGGACTAGTCCTCATATTTCTATCCCTATCTACTTAGACCATCATTAACCCCCGTCTCTTAACTGGGGTTCTTAGCTTCGGCTAAGAGAGGGTTCTTAGCTTTTCTTAGATTTTAACTAAGAAAAGCTAAGAACCGTCTCTTAAATAAGATATAACAGCTGTCTCTTAGCCAAAAAGTGTAAAAAAAAAAAAACAAAAAATGTCAAATCATGAGTTAGGAACTCCGGTTAAGAGACCAGGGTTAATGATGCCCTTACGTTCTATATTGCTCTCATACTATTAGGATCTCTTTTCGGATTTATTCTATTATGTTATGACTTAAGTTTATCTATTGCTGATCTTCAATGTGTTTGGATTGTCTAACAGAGCTAACATCTCTGACTAATACTCATATTGTGATGAGTTGGACCCTTTAACACGTTGCAGCAAGCACAAAAATAAACTGTCTCCGCAACATCGATCGACAAAGAGGTGCTTATGTCGATCGACAAAGAGGTGCTTATGTCGATCGACGCTCGAGACAGAAGGGTACGAAAATATTTTCTCTTGTCTAACATCTAACTAAGTATTTATGATCTATTCTCTAACCAATCTTAGACTGGATATCACTGAGGACAGTGAAATTTAAGTCTGGGGGAGGTATTTACTGATAATACTAGTTTGTTATTTGATTCTATTTAAATTTTTCCTTAAAAAAAGAATAGATATATCAAGTCAAGAAGGGGACAATGAACTTCTTTAAATTTTTACATGTTATCTAACCACTCTATAGCGCCACTCTTAGACGTACTGACTGCAGAAAGTACTAGAGATACTAAAGTGGATCAACTTGTCAACTATGACAACACTTGCTAAGAATGTTTGAAGGAACCAAAGCTGACCTCCAACATAACCTGACTCAACTGCTTGTCTTGGGGTTTGGTATACATGGGATCGGATACTTCAAACAAGTCTGGAAGGTAAAACCTTGTGTCGATTTATCACCCTTTTTCTCTCTATTTCGAATTTTCTTTAAAATATTAATAATAATAATAATTTAGGAAAAGAATTCGAACATGACTTGGTGGGTACAACCATTGATGCTTGATTCATAAGAATTCTATAGGTAAAAGATTCGAACAGGACTTGGTGGCTACAACCATTAAGGCTTGATTCACAAAGAATCCTAGGATATAAGTCAAAAAGAAGTGAACAAGATTTGGTGGCTAAAACCATTCAAACTTGATTCATGGAAGTATGTCCAATCATGGTCAATGATCATGTGATGAAAGCATACTTTGACTAACAGAGAAATAAGCACAGAGAGAGAGGATAGAAACTTCTTTTTACCTGCAAGTCCAGATACTTGTTTGAGCATCCTTGCATCATGTGATCGATACTCCCAAGGTAAAACCTACACTTTTATTTATGCAAGAAATGAGGTTAGTGAAGGAGAGCGTCAGACATGATTTGTTGGCTAGATGAATTTGGTTGCTATACATGGATATTGTATGATGTGCTTCTAAAGTTAGGATTTCATTGATGCGTTTAGCAACATTATAGAAGTGATGATTCTAAGTTTAAAAATTAGGTGAGTCCTTGTTGTTTTCAAACCTCTCTCAGAAAAACTGCTCTTGTTTCGCTTGAGGACAAGCAAAAAGGTAAGTCTGGGGGAGTTGATTGGTCATGGATTTTACCCATTTTCAACCATGATTTATATATTTATTTAGAGTCTTTTATATGCATTTGGACCCTTTTTAAAGTAATTACAGGTTCAGGTACTTACTTGAGGAAAATGATGTATTTGGGGCAATTTGGAGACTTTTTGAGAGCTTTGCTGGAAACAGAGAAGGAGTCGATTATTGAATCAGAATATCAACCGGCGATTACCACAAATAATCTATCAACGGAAGGTTCTTACCATCGTTCGACAGCGATGCCACCCGCGAGTTATCGACAAATTAGAAGATTGCAAGTTTCACAAAAGTTCCAATAATTACATCTTAAGTCCATGGCTCTCTGTTAGGCTATATTATTAGGGTTTTGTACCATTTTAAAGGCAGACTTGCCTAGAAACCTTTTAGACCTAGTTTGGAGAGAAGAAACCCAATTACGATTGGAGAGAGAGCTTAGGATTGGAGAGAGAGATCTGAACTTCATAACATAGAAGATCTTGAACTCTCTTGCTTTCTTTACTCTATTTATTGTTTCTCTTGTTATTCCTTTATTCAAAGTATTATCCAGACCATCATAACTATGTCTCTTATGAATATGTCTGAGTCGTCCTATTGTTAGATTTAGGTTTCTCATAAGGTTGATTTATGTATTGCTAACATGAACTGTTGCTAAGGTGTTTAAAATATAGTTCTTCATCTAGTTGCTCTTAATGCTAAGTTTAGGATTGATCACCCTTTAACTTAGATCCTATGATTAATTGAGACAAGCAATAGCTTGGCCCAATACCTGAAACTAAACTAGTATGATCTAACTGACTAGATACACAAGAAAGTTGGTCTAGTAAGTTAGAGAACACTAATCAAACCCACTCGTAAAGCTTTCTAGAAGAAGCATCGAACAACGCGACAATCGCTTTGTCGATCGATATTTTGAAAGATGTATTGATTGATATTCTTTAAGAATCATCGATCGACACTTTCTCGTGGTTGATATACGAAAGTTGAAATCCGAGATCTAGATATAGAAAATCCAATTAATTTTACCCAAGTTTGAGTTCGAGAACAATTAATATCTATAAAACCTTAATAAGCCTAATAAGTTTCTTACGTATCATACCTAAGATAATACCTGAATCTAGCAATTTTCCCAACTGTTAACAACCTCAAATCAAACAAATCGAACAACTACCTTGTTCACCACTTCATTTACTGCTTAAAACCTATTTGTCTAGCTTTATTTCGAAGACTTTAAATCTACTGTGTAATTCTAGAGTCTCTGTGGATTCTATCCTTAAGTACTACATCCGAACCTCTTATTTGAGAGAGTAATTCACTCCTTAGGGTAATTTGAGTGATATCACTTCCTGATTTGACGGACAAACCGGGGAACGCGCAGGGAAACATGTCAGGACAAAATCCCGATGAGATAACCACTGTCGCAACACGGAAAGACTCAGAGAGTCTTCCGTCTCCCCAGCTTGATGTCGACGGAAACGAGGTCGATCGAGTCAACTTGGATCCCAGCGATCAGTCCGAACATTCGGACAAGGATGCTGACGTGAATCCAAGAAGTACTAGGAGCCATACAGGTCTGCTAGATTCTTCGTTCGAAAAACCCATGACTGAGGAAGAAGAAAACGTTTTCTGGGGCGAACAAGAAAAGCTCGCCGAGGAGCAAGCCCGATTCACTTGCGGAAAACGCCGACAAGGTCGGAAAACTGCTGGCGATGATGACAATGAAATCCACGATCTCCATGATTACATGACAAAGACAGCCCCATAAGTGAAAGCTGTGAAATCTCAAATTCACCACGCTACCAGTGCCGCACTCGAGATCGACAGGCTTCTCGAGGAGGCTCGGAAGACTCCTTTCACTGCTCGCATCACAGAGACAAACGACTCCGATCTTGGGAAGATTAAAATTCCCGTGTACAATGGTACCACCAACCCGAAAGCGCATCTGCAGTCTTTCGAGATCGCGATGGGAAGGTGCAAGCTCAGGTAGCACGAACATGACGCTGGCTACTTCCACCTCTTCGTCAAAAACCTACAGGGAGCTGCCATTGAATGGTTTTCTCGTCTAAAGAGGAATGCCATCGAAAGCTTTAAACAACTCGTGTCCGAATTTCTCAACCAGTACTACATGTTTATGGATAGAGAAACTTCCAACGTCGACATGTGGAATCTGTCCAAGAGAGAGGAAGAATCGTTACGCGATTTCATGATTAGATTCAAGCTAGTAATGGCGACAGTCACTGGAATCAGCGACAAGGTGGCTGTCGACGCGCTCCGAAAAAAACTCTATGGTTCAAGTCAAAGTTCCGACAATGGATATCCCTCGAAAACCTGTACACGAATCAGGACACCCTTCATAAAGCAACATACTTCATCAACATGGAGGAAGAGATGAAGGTCCTATCGCAAAAACATAATCCGCAGAAGACGTCCGCCAAAAAGAAACCTTCTCGTAACAACAAGTATGTCCACCATGAGGGAGAAGACGTCGAGGGTGCACACAATTATGCCCTCAACTCAGAATAGGGGACAACATTGGGAAACACCTGGACGATGAACCCTTACAGGGACAACTCCTTCTGCGAGTTCCACCAGACGAAAGGCCACTCTACTGCAAATTGCAAAGTTCTATGTGAGACTGGCCGCCAAACTCCTCGCTGGCGAACTCTCCCAAGTGACCAGAATGAAGGACCTCCTCTTGGACTCGGACCGCAAGCTGGGTACTGATAAGGATCCAACTCCAGAAAAGGATTCTCGTGAAAATCACTCGGGCGATAAACACGGAAGGAGGCAAGACGAGAGAGGGAACGAGAGCAACCATCGCAGAGTGAACATGGTCATTGGGGAGTCACCGTTTTATCGCGATTCAGTCTCATCCATCAAAGCTTACCAACGAAAATCCGAGACATGTTCAAACTAACCATCGTCACCTCCGTCCAATAACATCCCAAATGATAGGATTGTATTCGAGGACGAAGAGACTGCCGGGATCTCGAAGTTGGCAGGATCCTAGTCATCACGAGGAGCACGGCCAACTTCATATTCCGCGACACCCTCTAGAGGATCAACATTGAACTCGGAGAAGTCATACCAATGCCAAAACCCTTGACCGTTTTTTCTCGCATAACATCAATGACTCGCGGATAAATCAATCTCCCCGTCATGGCGAAAGAAGTCACAAAGATCATCGACTTAGCCATAGTCAACCATCCGACCATCTACAACGTGATCATAGGAACGCCTATGATAAAGACCATGAAAGCATTCCCGTCGACATACCATCTAGGCATCAAGTTCCCAACTCCTAAAGGGATCGCCGCAATATGGGGATGTAAAAAAGAATCGTGAATCTGCTTCCAGGCCGAACAAAAGTTACGACAGATCACCACAACTTCTATGGTAAACCAAAATGCACAAAGATAACTCAGGCCATTGCCGAAAAATCTCCGACAAAGGATGATCCGAAATCATAAATATTCTACACAAGCAACGGCTGCGGACAACAATCAAATCGCTGTGCCTAACAATTTCACTAGTCCGGAGAAAACCAATCTAGAAACGATCGTTGATCCTGCAACAGTCAGCACGACTAAAGCGATCGACGCAGCCGCATCTAGTGAGTAAGTCACTCATGCAGCCGCATCCAGCGAGTAAGTCACTCGCGGCAACCCCTTGAACTACAAGATGGCTTGGTCCTCGAAAGAGGTACGAAGGCAACTCGCTAAAAGGCGAGTTTAGCTATCCCCTCTCTAAAAAGGACGGGTGGGTACGTATACGTATACTCGTATACTCCCATAAGTTTGAAACCCAATGCTCGCTTAAACCCAAAAAAAAAAATCAATTCGAAAAAACGAATTCCCAATTCTCTAAGCATTTCTTTATTGAAATAAGCCTTTCTGCAAGCATCTTTACAAACCCGCAAAGCGGTATACGGAGAAAATATTCTTAAAAGAAAAAAACGTTTTCGAATTAATTTCCAACATAGTCAAAACAAGACTCTCGGCCGCAACTCGATCCTAACTCAATTTTCTTTATGGAGAAAATCACAAATCACTCCAATGAAAACATATCTTCAGAAAAAGCGAGACGTTGCAATTTCTATAAAATATTGTTCAAATATTGTTCCATAAAACAGTCCATCCGCGACTATAAATTCACAACACCATCTTAAAAACCCCTGTCGATTGGCCCCAACCGATAAATCAAAATACGTTCTCTAAATGAACTTGTAGTCAGACCTTTTCCGCGAAAATGGTCATCTTACATCCGACAAGGATAACATAGCGGACTATACAAGAAATCTGAAATTTTGGCCAGCACTCCTAAAGGTCTTTGGAAGTAGCTCGATTCTTACTAAGACAAGTAGTATAATCCGAAAACAATTTGCTGACTTTAAATCGGTACAACTCATGTTAAAATTACAAACAGGCGAAACAAAATTCGATTAGTCGTCGCATAGCCTTAGGCCGAGAGTAAACGTAGATATTGCCCTAAACCCATCCCTCTTGTCTCTAACATCTCAAGACATGATATAAGAAGTTGATACGAGATCCTAAAACATGTCTCCTCGTTCGTATCTAAACGGTCACAAAACTTTGCAAAAATTTCAGAATTTTCGAATACCTTCATCTTAAAAAAGCAAGGGACATAACGATTCACTAAGAGTGAAAGTGACTACTCATATTCTTCCCTCTACACTTATCGCAAGTATTCATAAAAGCTCTCCAAATGCTAAAAAACTTAGATCTTATTCAGATAAACGCCGCCCAACAGCAGGGATTCGAAGCTACACACACCCAGTCCTGATAACGTTAAACGGCCATACTTGGCCATAAACACACTCAAATATAAAACGACCACACTCGGCCAGAACAGACATAGATCTAAGACATAGCATAAAGATAGAATTGGTAACACACTCCCTCTTAAAACAACGCATCTTCTTCAAGATCAATAGGAACCAAACACAGGACTAGATACTCCAGGCCTCCGCTCAGATGCGACATCTAAGCGCTAACAAGGCGGGATCGTCAACTATCGGTTCCAGATCATCTTCGACTCCTGTACCAAACTGCAACTCATGAAGCGTCACTTCTGCCCGGACTCTCTCCAGAGAAAAATGTCCCTAGAAGGACGGACCGCCCCTAAGAATGTCCCTAACAGCAAGAAGGTCAGCCAGAAACGGAGGGTTAGGATCATAAGCTGCAAGAAAAACTCAAGTTAGTGGTCCACGAGAATAAAATCATGCGAAAGTAACCAACTACGTTACCTCTTCTTCCCCACGAGCATTTATATCACTCAAATTACCCTTAGGAGTGATTTGTACTCTCTCAAATAAGAGGTCGAGTTGTAGCACCTTGGGATCGAATTCACAGGGAGCTAAGGCACACAAAAGATCTAGTAGTTATGTTGTTAAGCTAGGCAAACATGTTTAAATGTAAACAGCAGTGGTGAGCAAAGTAATTGCTCGGTTGATTGATTGGGGGTTTTAAACAGATATGAAAGGCGTTAGACTTAGGGTTTCTATTAAGACAATCAGGATTATAGAGGTATAGAGACTAAGTGTATGTTGGATATTCTAGAACTCAAACTAAACTATAATCGACCAACTTCCGTATTTTTAGACTATCTATTGCCGGATCTATGACCTCACATGTCGCTTGTTGGTCTTGAGAAAGTGTCGATCGATAACAATTATGGATTGTCGATCGATACACCTTTCAGCCCGTCGAACGATGCAACTACTGAGTTGTCAATCGATGTTCCTTCCAGCAAGCTTTACCGCACGGGTTTTACTTGTTCACTAGGTTAAACTAAATCAGCTGTCGCTTGTTTCTAGCAATCCTAGCACAATGTAAACTAGATCAAACAAAGGACCATGCTTCCGCTTGCGCCCTAAAATCTATAAACAAGGTCTTAGTTAGCTACTCTAGAACACATGTATTAAAGAATAATTCAATTGATTGATATCGTAACACTCAGAAATTCTATATTTTGGGCTAATCCCTCATTAATATCTGAACCCTAAATCTAACAAAGAGAACTACTCAGACATAGCTAAGGAATTAATAACAAAGTAATAGTAAAACTGCATAAATATATTAGAGTTCTTGGATCTGCTCTCCAAACCTAAAACTCTAAGTATTTTGTTTTGTGAAAGTATGAAGGCGTGTGTTGCCAAGAAAAATGGAAGAGCATATAAATATTAGGTTAAAACTCGTGAGGAGCAATTTGGTCATTCTTGTGGGACTTGGGCTTAAAGTCGGTTGGAACTAAGTCTGGTCTTTGCTCGCTTCTCTGTCGATCGACAACACGAGGTTTTTGTCAATCGATTATCGTCTTCAATCGTTGACCGCTGGACTGTTCGATGTTCAGCTAAGGGTATCTCTCATTTTATCTCCAAAATGCACAAAATCACCACTTTCCTTCAAATCACTCCAAAACCCGAAAACATACTAAAAAGACTCCAAAAAACTATAATATATTTTAAAACACCTATATACCATGGTTAAAATTGGTAAAATCCATGGTATATCAACACCCCCAGACTTACTCTTTTGCTTGTTCTCAAGCAAAACAACGAGCAGTCTCTCTGGAATAGGTTTGAAAATAGCAGGGACTCGCACAATTGAAGAACTTACTATCATCACCTCAACAATATTGCAAACCACATCAAATCGATCTTAACTTTTAGAAGTACTTTATATGCAATATCCTAGTTTAGCAACCAATTCAATTCATCCATCAACTTAGCAAATCATGTTTGACTAACCCCTCTACTGGCCTCATTTCATACATATAGATAATAAAGATTTAGGCTTTACCTTGGAAGTATCGATCACTGAACACACAGAATCAAATCAAGCAAGTATTTGAACCTACAGATAACCCTTTTCTGATTTCCCTTCTCTCTTCTCTGAATCCGATTTATAGTATATATATATATATATATATATATATTTATAGTATGATTGGGCAAAGTTGTAGGCGAATAGTGGGGTCATCGATAATGTATCTACCCCTCGGTTCCAAACAATGTGTGATCATTCTATTAGAGCAAAATAATGGGGGTCATAACCGAAATTCACACCGTCAATTTCCGTTTAAATTAGGATAGTTAGGAAAACCCTAATTTCCCAGAGGTCCCGGATATATGTTAAACCACACGGGAAACAATCAGAACACGAAAGTAAAGACGAAAATATAAGAAATCAAAAAAGAGAGCAAAGTAGATCTTATTCCGAATTTGCGTATGAGCGTTACAACAAGGTAAAAGAGACTTGGCTACGAGAGCTGTCGCCGAGATTCCTAGTTCTAACAACCTAAGACTGCAAAACCTAATTGAGTCGCAGCTCGAATAACAAAAACAGAAAGTTGCCTAAAATTGCTCTAAGTGCTAAGTTTGCTCTGAAAAAGTTATTTTTGGTGCCTCTCGCCTAAATCTCCTTATATACTCCCTCCAAGTTCGGTTTAAGCTTTCCCGTTATGCCCTTTGGCCGACTTTGCCACCCTTTGGAAATTTCCATTTTTCTCGATATTCATAATTATCTTCAGAAACTTTACATTTATCCTCGGAAATTTAACATTTATCTTCTTCCGTGGATATGGTGTAAACCGTCATAGGGTTGATGGTCTCTTTCTCAGTAAAATCCTAAGTGGGCTCCTAGACTCGTTTAGGCCTCTTTGGGGCGTCTTTCGAGTCGTCGCGTTTATTACGATTTTTCAATAAGTTATCGCGGTTTTGATCGTAAAATTTCGACAATAACCCCGATCAAGATGAAGTAAGGGGCAGTATAGCCGTGGTTCATAGGAGATCGTATCGAGGGTTAGACGAGAATACACGAATTCATGTTGTCCTAATCGTTTCATGTCAGACCAGTGTTTCGGGATGGAACTTGGGACGTAAGTCGAGTGGCTCATTGGTTCGACAATTCGACGTACATCGAGTGGTTCGACGGTTTAACCACTCAACGTACATCGAGTGGCTCGTTGGTTCGATCACTCGACGTACGTCAAGTGGCTCGATGGTTTGACCACCCGATGTACGTATCGAGCCTCTTGACGTACGTCGGGTGGTTCTACGGTTTGATCACTCGACGCACGTCGAGTGGTTCGACGGTTCGTACGTCAACCGGTTCGCGCATTGGGTCTGGTTGTTCCTTTTGAGCATGTTTTCGGACGATTGGTTGCTTGCTTTGGTGTTGCGGATAAGTCTTTCTAAGTATTTTAATCTTTTTACAATACTTAAGAATAGAAAATTACTTCTTCGAAAAAACATCGAAATAATTTTACGAAATAGTTTCTCGAAATAGTAGCCCTAACCCTTGATTGTGAGATAATTGTTTTCGACCCCAACAGTTAGCCCCCCAGCCTGCAAGCTTCGGAGACGATTCTTGCGAGCGAGCGACGTGTTTTAAAAAAAAATTGGAATCTACAGTTAGGGATGTATTTCGTTTTTCATTCTGAGATTATTCCGGTCTCGAAAGGATACTCCCTGTTCATGCCTCTATAAGTAGTGAGCTCTCATCCTTCATTTTCTTCACACCTTCATCTCTCTCTAGATTCTCTCTTAGGTTTTTATCTCAAGATGTCTTCTTCCCAAGGTGAAAAGAAAGATTCCGATGTTGAGATGAGTGATGCCAACCCTCTTGTCGCTATGTTGGGCCCGCTTCCTTCCGATGGTACGCCGGCCTGTGTCGCTGGTTTCCTTTCTTTCAGAGATAAGGTGGATCGGCGTAATGCTGGGAAGGGGTCTGACACCGAAGCTCACGTTGCATTTTGCTCCAACTGTTGTCCCGACTCACGAGCCCGATGTCCAGGTTTTACCGAGCGTCGCATCTCAGGTAGGAGCAGACGCCTCAGGTACAATGGACGTCTTGGCGCAGCCCTCCGGCTTGTTTACGACACCGGTCCTGATCGACGATAAGGATCAAGCTACCGAGTCGATGCCTCCACCTCCGGCTAGGAGAGGGATTGTCCTGGCGGTACGTGCTCCCAGCGCTACTCAATCGTTCCTCCGAAAGGTCGGAAGAGGGGATGCACTCGAGGCAGCAACGCGGAGTCTTTGAAAAAAAGAGGATTGGGTGTAGTGTCGGTGCATCATGCAAAGGTATATCTTTTATCACGTTTTTTCGTTTCCACGGTGTAAAATTTTTTAAATTCTTACGTCTCCTTTGTGCAGTTTGTATCTTTGATCGAAAGAGTTGTTCGAGTCGCAAGAGAGGAAGAGAGATCTTATTTTGAATCCGCGTAAGAGCATTGGGATCATTACAAGAGGTTATAAAAGCTTTGGCCGCAAGAGCTGTCAACGGATTACCTAGTTCTAGCAACCTAAAACCTTAAACCTAGTTGAGTCGCAGCTCGATAACAGAAGACGAAAAAGATACGAAAAAGGTTTTGGTTGATTTCGGACTGAACCTTATGAAAGGCTGCCTACGTACCCCTTTCGAGGATCAAGTCGAACGTAGTTCAAGAGTGAACAAAGAGATCAAACTGCCTGTGCGCGTTCATCTGGTAATCGAGTGCCAATCATAGAAACAAAACATGTCAAGAATAATGCCTAAAGTTTCTAAGTGCAGAGAGTTCTAAGAGTAAACGAATTGTCCCCTTCTGCCCTTGGTCAAGTTTATCGCTTCGGGGAAATATTCTATTTTCCCTCGATCTTCATGTTTATCTCCGGAAACTTTACATTTGCTAGGGTCTTTTTGTGTACAAGCGATCCGTGCTCAGCAGGGGAGATTGGTCGTTAGGCGGGGGCCGCCTATCGATGGTGAAGATCGCAGGGTCTTCTTGATCTAGGATCGATGGTTCCGGCTACTTGGGCCGGTCCTTGGGTGCCTCCTCATCTGTAGTTGAGGGTTCTGGCTACCAAGGTCAATCCTTAGCTATCTGCGCACGGGACCATGGAAGTTGTTTGGATTTATGGCTGTAGCCTTCAGTGGGGACTTCCTACGTACCCTTCAAGGGGGGGAATCAAGCCGTTCGTAGTTCATGTGGATTTATAGCTGCATCCTTCAGTGGGGACTGCCTACGTACCCTTCAGTGAGGGATCAAGCCATTCGTAGTTCATGTATATGGAGGCACGGAGCCTTGATGGGCGCGGAGCCTGATGGAGGCATGTAGCCTGATGGAGGTGCATAGCCTAATGGAGGCACGTAGCCTTGGGGAGCACGGGGCTCTAATGGGCACATGGCCTAATGGGCAAGTAGCCTTGGGAGCACGGGGCTCTAGTGTCCACATGGCCTAATGATCACATAGCCTTGGGAGCACGGGGCTCTAGTGGGCACATGGCCTAATGGGCACGTAGCCTTGGGAGCACGTAGCTATGTAGTTGGTAGGAGTCATCTGTTCTAGGGGGCACATGGCCGGAACAGATGGTAGACCTGTCGATATGCTGCAGTGAGCATGATGTGTCGAGGTGCTTCAGTGAGCATGGAGGGACCCCTTGTTGATGAAGATGGTCCTCTAGGTGCGAAACCTTGCCCTTGGCGGCTGTAGAGTTGATGAGCTCTAGTCATGGACGTCGTGGACCCCTTTCTACAAGTTTAGAAACCTATATTTATGGTGGAGGTCGTGCCTCCCTCTTAGGATTTGGAAATATTCATTATATCCTTAGATAATAGAATATTTCCTTTTTCTTAAGGGGGGTCATATGTATTGGAATACTTCCTGTTTCTCTCGGATTTAGGGAGATTCCCTCTTGTCCAAACTGGTTATCTTATTAAAGGAAGATTTCCATTTATCCTAAGGCAGGATAAATCACTCGGCCTGGAAATCGGAGGCTGGAGGCAGGGACCCAGACCCGGGGGAAGGGACCTAGACCTGGGGGCAGGAACCCGGAACCTTGAGGCAGGAACCTGGAAGCCAGAAGCTGGAGAAATCTCTTCATGGAATATTTTTCCCCAACAGTTTGCCCCTTATTTTCTGGTTTCATGTTTGATGGCAGGAAATAACATGGATTTCTTCATAGGACTTCGTGAGTTGCACTGTAGTATCAAGTTCCTCGTTGAGTTTGGAGTAGGACGTCAGCTCGTAGCCTGGGCCATCAAACTTCCTTGTCTGTAATGCTCAGATGTGCTTGCAGCCTGATTGGAGATGTATGACCTGGAGAATGGACAAAAATCCTTAACCCCATGCAGAGACTTGGTAAACATGCTTCAACGGGCATGTGTTCGGTCTCTAGCTGTACCCTTGATTCCGATGACCTGGGAGTGGATAATCAGAAAGAACCACCATGTAGGACCTAGTAAATTCTCTAAAGGCGAACATCACTGTAGCGTAGGATCAAGTTGAGCCTATAAGACTTTCTTCTTCTCCTTTATAAGGATGAGACGTTTCCCCCATGGTGGGGATTGGTCGGAGTTGGCTGAAAGTTTGATGGAGAAACCGAAATCGTATGCATAAAGGGTGATGTTTCTGCTCATACCCCAGATTCTTATGCTGCTCCTGTAGCTATACTCGACCTTAGTGCAAGCAAGACTTCAGTTTGCATTTCTTGAGGCTCTTTGAATTGTGTGGAGGAGTGTATGGGTCAGGACCCAGGAATTCTGAGAGGGAGAATCTTGGCGAGGCTAAGGATTAGGGGGATGAGGAGGTTTAATAAGACCCGGAGGCCAAAACTGAGGATCCTCATGCTTGATTCCGCTGGCCTTGCTTGCACCTCTTGAGCTTGTAAAAGCTGTAATGGACTTTCATTCAGGTCTTCGCACCGGTCCCCTTATTGCGTTTAGCATACTTTATGCTCCTTGAGGTTTTGATGTTATAGTTGAAGCCTCTTGCCTCGTCTCGGGATTGTGCCTTGACTTTTGGCAGGGGGGACATTCAGCATGTTCGTCTTGGTACTTGGAGATAACCTAGTTGACTCTTGGTACCGGAGTCGAATTCTTGGACATGTTGTTTGTGGTTAGCAGTAGTGTCCATGCCCAATAGAGAAGATGGAACCGCTAGTTGAACTCTGCCATTGATTCTTGGCAACTTTCAACTATGTAATATTGCAATCTGCCCCCGGAGGTAGGCTACAATCAGTGCTACGATGGCCTTGTGTCGTGCTTTCTTGGAACCTAGAGTATCATGGGCATGTTTTCCCAGAATCTGAAGATTTAGAGATACATCCTTCTGAAACTCATGGCGATTATTCATAAATTGGAGGTTGTGTGGACTTTTTGTCCAGGAACCCGGAGACTGGATGGACTTTCGTCCTGGAACCCGGAGGCTGGATGAACTTTTGTCCAGGGACCCGGAGGCTGTAGGATGAATCCCTTCTTCAAACCCGGAGGTTTTAGGATGTAACCCTTTTGGACCCGGAGGTCCTAAGGTGTTATGTTGAGCTCTGCCCCTGTGAGTAAGCTGCTCTTAATCGTGTGCGACATTGCACTCTGCCCCCGTAGGCAGGCCACTATCAATATCGTTTTTTAGATGTTGCATTCTGCCACTCGTAAGTAGGCCACTATCAACATTTGTTTATAAGTTCGTAAACTTTCTGACGGGTATCGTATTCCACCTCCCTTAGGTAGGTTTCAATCAATATGAATTCCCCTACGAAGGATCCATGGACCTTTGTTTCTGGCCCGGAGGCCGTTTATAACTCGGAGGTTTTTTATGAACCCGGAGGTCATTTTGAACCCGGAGATCACTTTTGGACCCGGAGGTTATGTGGGAATCCGGAGTTTCTCCTTTAGATCCTAAGTTCGTATCTGGACCCGGAGGTTCCTTCAGACCCAGAGGTCGTTTGGGAACCCGGAGGTTCCTTCAGACCCTGAGGTCGTATTTAGGACCCGGAGGTCGTTTTGAGCCCAGAGGTTCCTTCAGACCTTGAGGTCGTATTTAAGACTCGGAGGTTGTTTTGAACCCGGGGTTATATAAGAACCTGGAGGTTTACCTTTTCCAGGCCCTGAGATCTTTTTAGGACCCGGAGACTGCATGGGGGTTCTTAATAATCTGGGGGTTCTGATCTAATAACCCTGAGGTTATCTTTAGACCCGGAGTTCGTAAGAAACCAGAATATTTGGTTTTGCAGGGACCGTACTCCACCTTCCTAGGCAAGACTACTCCCGGTACCTGTTCGGATTTCTCATTTTTCCGCTCGGAAGCTGGCCACTATCGAGTTCCTATGCTGTATTCTACTTCTGTAGGAAGTCACTGACAGGCTTAGAGGGTGCTGGTGTGGGTGTTATGACCCAAGTGCCAGGCTTACGCTGCTTTCTACGTCTGGAGAAGCAGGATTTAGATTGCTCCATGTATTTCACAGTACTTTTGCAATGAATATGTGCCATGTGTTCCCTGTATTGTGTAGCTCGTAGTGTTTTAATACATGTACTTTTCTCAATGGTACTCTAGGGACCCCGATGCGCCTTAGGCTGCACATGGGTTTTAGGTAGTTTCAACAGCATACTCAGGCTTGCGCAGAGCCATTATTGCTTTATGTCTCATACCCATTATCGCTCCCTGTACAAACTCTGAGTTTGAATATAGTACTTTTGCGTTTTTATTTAATATGCTCCATTCCTGAGAGTAAGCGTGTAAGCTCCTCAGGCAGTACCTTGCATTACATGTAATATGCTCCCTGCCTGAGAGTGAGCGTGTAAGCTCCTCAGGCAGTACCTTTGCATTATATGTAATATGCTCCCTGCCTGAGACTAAGCGTGTAAGCTCCTCAGGCAGTACATTTGCATTATATGTAATATGCTCTCTGCCTGAGAGTAAGCGTGTAAGCTCCTCAGGCAGTACCTTGCATTATACGTACTTTGTATCCCTCATGGGAGTAGGCTCTTGAGCAGGAGTACTATATTTGACCGCATACTATGGCTTGTGCTAGCCCATTCCTGCGATTGTCAAATATTTTCCATGCGTCATATGTGTGGGTTTCCACTTATGCGTGATACCACACAAATTACCCTAAGGAGTGGTTTATACTCTCTCAAATAAGAGGTCGAGTTGTAGTACTTAGGGATCGAATTCACAGGGAGCTAGGGAACCTAGGGATTCTAATATGATTTGTTAAGCAAAGATGTTTTAAGAGTTTTAAAAGTAAATTTCAGTTTTATATTGAACAAGTGTTTGTTCAACAGCAGGTTTTTGGGGTTTTGGTGCTTAAAAAAGAAATAGCTAGACTTAGGGTTTTTATTCAGGAAAGTGGAATTCTAATCCTATAGATGCCTAATGAGTTGCATGCATGATAATGTAAAGCTCAATTATTTGATCAACAAGTCTTTCGGCTCTTGCGGGCATTGACTTGTTGACTATTAACTAGATCTATGATCTCAACTCTTGTTATATTGATCTATAGAAAGTGTCGATCGATATTCCAATGGGTGTATCGATCGATACACCTTTTGCACCGTCGATCAATTTTTCAAGTGTGATATCGATTTTTCAAGCCAATGCTTACTAAGCTCTCTAGATCAGCTCTCACCTTGCTCATAGCAAGAAACCTAGCTCTATTAGAATGTTTTCAGGATGAAAATTAAGCTATGGCTTTATTCAATCAATCCAAGGGCAGGTTCTGGGTAGCTAATCTAGAAACATGCATTAATGAACAATCCTAAAGATGATTATCACAACTCGGCAATCTATATTTGTGGCTAATCCATCCTAACTTATTTAAACCCTAAATTCTAACATGAGAACTACTCAGACATGGCTAAGCAATTCATAACAGCAGTTAAGTGTAAAAACTTCATAGAATAATAAAATAGATATCAATGGAGTTCCAATCACAAATTATAATTTTGGATCTTCTCTCCAATCTATCAGTAAAATAATGAAACACAACGACAAGCACTCTTTGCCTCTAACATGGAGGCAAAGCTTATATAATTAGGGTAAAAACTCGTCAGGGGCAATCTTGTAAAATAATGAAATCTTGGGCTTCAAGTCGGCTGTGACCAAACGGGCTTCCTGCGCGCTTTGCTATCGATCGACACCATTTCTTGTGTATCGATCGATTCTATCTCTCCAATATCGACCGATAGTCGATCTCGATGGTCATCTCGGGTGCTTGCTCCAAATATCTCCAAAATGCTCCAAAATCATCACTTATCTCCAAAACATTCCTGATCTTATAAATATAATAGACTCTATAATAATATAATTATTAGTAAAAACACCTATAAACTATGGATGAAAATGGATCAAATCCATAGTCTATCAACTCCCCCAGACTTACCCTTTTGCTTGTCCTCAAGCAAAACAAACAGGCAGTCTCTCTGAAAGAGGTTTTAAAAACAGCAGAGACTCACATGATTTAAAACTTAGAATCATCACCTCTACAATATTTCAATCCACATCTAAGAAGTCCTAATCACAAAACTATATCATACCATATCCTAGCTTAGCAACCAAATTCATCTAGCCAACAACTTAGCAGAATCTTGTATTTCATTCCCCTCTACCAACCTCACTTCTTAGCATAAATTAAAAGTGAAGGCTTTACCTTGGGAGTATTGATCACAAGATTCTAGGATTTTCAAACAAGTATCTGGACCTGCAGGTAAATATTAGTTCATTTCCCTCTTGGTTAAAAGTCTGCTTATATGCAAGATCATTAACCAAGATTGGACATACTTCCATGAATCAAGCCTTAATGGTGGTTGCCACCAAGTCCTGTTCACTTCTTTTTGACCTATATTCTAGGATTATTTGTGAAGCAACCCTTAATCGTTGTAGCCACCAAGTCCTGTTCTAATCCTTTACCTATGAAATTCTAATGAAGCAAGCCTTAATGGTTGTATCCATCAAGTCATGTTCGAATTCCTTCCTAATAAATCTCTAATATAATAGTAGTATAATTATTATTTTTTCATTTTTTTAAGTATAAAATCTATATTTCAAAAATAGAGAGAGAAAAGGTGATAAATCTATATACACAAGGCTTTACCTTCCAGGCTTGTTTGAAGAATCCGATCCCACGTATACCAAACCCCAAGACAAGCAGTTGTGTCAAGTTTAGGGTTGGATGTCAGCTTTGGTTCCTTCAAAACAATCTTAGCAAGAATGGATAGTTGACAAGTTGATCCACATTAGTATCTTTAGTACTATCTGCAGTTAGTAAGTCTAGAATGCTGCTAAAGAGTGGTTAGATATCTAGCAAAATCTATAAGTTCATAATCCCTTTCTTGACTCAATAATAACTTAATTTGAAAACATATTTAATAAGACTGATAAGTAAATAAATATCAGTAAACCTCTTTCCAGACTTAAACTACACTGTCCCCAGTGTAAATTCAGTCGGAGTTATGGTTAAAAATAAATCATAAGGACTCAATGTAACAAGTAGGAACGATATACCAGACCGGAATAGATATCGACCGATGTAAGGATGTTGATGTCGGTCGACGCAGGTATGGCAATGTCGATCGATGTAGACTTGTTCGCGTCGGTCGATACAGATGGCAATCATCTACTCGGATCTTTTTTTTTTTAATGACCTGCATAATTAAAAACCAACATAAATAGTATATTAATAAAAACTTAATAAATATTACCTAATAGTGGGTTGTCTCCCACTCAGCGCTTTGTTATAGTCATTTAGCTTGACTTTGGAGATGTTTTGGCTAGTAGTGTTGAGAACTGGAACTTGTTGGAAAACAAGTATTCATCTCTTCTTTGCGCTTGTTGAACCATGTACCAGTGAAGTCTCTCATTGCTTCATCCCCTCTGCGCCATTTATCCTTCATTGCTGCAGTTGTGTTTTCAATTCTCTGCAATCTTTCACCAAGACTCTCAAGGTTGAATTGGTCTCTGGTAAGTGCGGCGTAAGTATCAGCTGAGATCTCCTTCCCATGGTAAGGTGTGTTGGACATGTCGGATGTCATCTTTGGTACTAGCCGGCCTCGGTTTGTATCACTGTCGATCGATGTTGAATTGTGGGTGTCGATCGATTTGTTGTTGCGTCTGTCGATCGATATCGATGCTTCTGGTCGACGCGCAATGTAACTCTGAATTTCCACCAACTCCCCTTGTATAGCTTCAACCTTGGAGGTCAATGCACTGATTGTAAGATCCATTGGGAAATAGATGTCATCACATCTCCCATCAAGCCTCTCCTCTGTAGTTTCCAGAGCTCTGTAGATCCCTTCTACCAACTGATCTATCTCTTCTCTGGTATGGAAATCTGGTTGAGACTTCATCGTGTGTGTGCGTGGCAGATTGGTGTCGATCGATGCGGGCAAACGGTTGTCGATCGATGCGTGATGGCGTCTGGCGAGCGATGGTGATTTTCTGCTATCGATCGATTGGGGTTGTCTTCTGTCGATCGATGGAGGTCGAGCAGTGTCGGTCGCGTTTTCAATTCTTGCTATGTCCTTCTTCATCTCCTCCATGCAAGTAGTTAGCCAACATATACTATCATTCAATGGATAGTAGACACCATCAAGCTTCATCTAGAAGGCTTCTTTGTTCTTCTCATGTTCACCACAGACTCCATAGAACATCTCATTGATCTCATCTTTTGTGTAGATCTCTGGTACCAACTGTGTCTGTGTGAATGAGCTAGCATGTTCAGGAAGACATATGTAGGCTGGTTCATCTCTTGAAGTTCTTTCCAGAAGTCTTCTGATATCCTTGGTGTGAACAGGAATGGTGTGTCCATCTAGATCTCTGGCAAATTAGCTGTCATCTCTGTAGACTCCATACTCATCTTTCTCTTCCCAGTAAAATTTCCTGTTACCATAAAGGTCATAAGCTCTTTTGCCGAATTCTGGCTGTCTGGCGACCGTTGGGACGTCCATGTTGGTCGATGGATGGGTTGTGTGGCGAGATCGTTGTTTGAAGCTATTTTCTATGCCACCAGCTGTGTCATAGGACTCCTTTGTAGTCTTCTGTTCGCGGTTGCTGCCTTGATGAATGAACAGATTGTCTGCTCCATCGGCTGTCTGAAGGATATCTGCGATATCTTCACGTGATAAGTGTAGTGTGCGGCCTTCTATGGCTTTTGCGTAGCCATTAGGGTCCCTGAAAATACCAAATTCGTCTGGAGTTAGATACTGGTTATCTAATTTATCTTTTTCGCTTACAGTGGTTTTCTGTATTGGATGGTTGTCGATCGACATGGTATTATTGATGTCGATCGACATGGTATTATTGATGTCGATCGATTGTTGAGGAAGCTTGTCGATCAATTTCGGATGACGAGTGTCGATCGATTGACTAGAACGAGTTCTTTCCCAAGCAGCTTCTGCTTGAAACTGATCTGTATCATCGCGCTTTTGCATGTTGAGCAGCTCCTCGTCTATGAAACTATCTTGTAGTTTATCTTCTCCTGTTGTGTAGGTTACTGTGTCTACTGCAAAGCTCTCGTGGTGGTGTTCATCTGCCCAACTACCTATCGAGTAGTCTCCTTCTCGCACACGGTTGAAGTCAGTGTCGACCGATTTGTAGTAGGCAGTGTCGGTCGATGCTCGCTCTCGGCATCGTTGTTTAGGTTGAGTGTCGATCAATGGAAAGCTTGTCATGTCGATCGAACGATGGTGCATTCCTTTTCCAAGACGAATGATGTGAGAGTTTATCTTCCTCATCACGGATTGCTCTGTACTCGATGGCTTTGTACTCAATGGCTCGTTCCTCCTCAAAGTCTTCATTATACTCGTCTGTATGCATATTTTTTCTTGTGTAAGCGTCAATAGTGGGGTTGTAGTAGTCATTCTCCCAATCATCTGGACTACTATCGACTGATTCGTCATGTGGTATGTCGGTCGATTTCTGGTGACCACTGTCGATCGATGTTGCTGTGTGAGTCTCGATCGATTCTGAATATTCAGTTTCATACTCATCTCCATAGTGGCAAACTGCAATGATTCATGGATCATTGATTCTTCTGGAGATCGCCTGTGACTTCTTGACTGGGATAGGGTCGTAGGCATTAGGATCAATGAGTGTTAGACAAAACTGGTCGGTTTGCAAGTTGCACACTGCTCCCACTGTTGACAAGAAAGCTCTTCCAAGTAGTAGAGAATAGTTCCAGTTTAACTTGATATCCAAGACATGGAAATCAACTGGAACTAGGGCATTACCAATCTGCACCTCTAGGTCTCTCACAATTCCTCCTGAGTTCTTCTGGGAAAAATCCACAAAAGTGAACAATTCCTGTGAAGGCTCCACCTGCAGACCCAGATGGTCTGCCATAACCCTAGGTAGGATGCTGACTGATGCTCCTGTGTCTCACAAGGCATGTGGGAATTCAATACCCTGCACAGTGCATGGTATTGCCCTGGATCACTCTTCTTCTTCAATGTAATCATTTTCCTCATCTTTTCTCTAGCTTCACAGAACATTCTCCTAATGTCTTCTTCTTTCTCTCTGGTTTCTCTGAAGAACATCCACAATCTGTGGCTGTAATAAGCTTCTTCGAATGGCTTATGTAGAGGAATCCTGAAGACTCTCTTTTGTAAATTTTCCTTTTCCTTTTCATTAGCCCCCCTCATCGATCGATGTAGACTTGTTCGCGTCGGTCGATACAGATGGCAATCATCTACTCGGATCTTTTTTTTTTTTTAATGACCTGCATAATTAAAAACCAACATAAATAGTATATTAATAAAAACTTAATAAATATTACCTAATAGTGGGTTGTCTCCCACTCAGCGCTTTGTTATAGTCATTTAGCTTGACTTTGGAGATGTTTTGGCTAGTAGTGTTGAGAACTGGAACTTGTTGGAAAACAAGTATTCATCTCTTCTTTGCGCTTGTTGAACCATGTACCAGTGAAGTCTCTCATTGCTTCATCCCCTCTGCGCCATTTATCCTTCATTGCTGCAGTTGTGTTTTCAATTCTCTGCAATCTTTCACCAAGACTCTCAAGGTTGAATTGGTCTCTGGTAAGTGCGGCGTAAGTATCAGCTGAGATCTCCTTCCCATGGTAAGGTGTGTTGGACATGTCGGATGTCATCTTTGGTACTAGCCGGCCTCGGTTTGTATCACTGTCGATCGATGTTGAATTGTGGGTGTCGATCGATTTGTTGTTGCGTCTGTCGATCGATATCGATGCTTCTGGTCGACGCGCAATGTAACTCTGAATTTCCACCAACTCCCCTTGTATAGCTTCAACCTTGGAGGTCAATGCACTGATTGTAAGATCCATTGGGAAATAGATGTCATCACATCTCCCATCAAGCCTCTCCTCTGTAGTTTCCAGAGCTCTGTAGATCCCTTCTACCAACTGATCTATCTCTTCTCTGGTATGGAAATCTGGTTGAGACTTCATCGTGTGTGTTTGTGGCAGATTGGTGTCGATCGATGCGGGCAAACGGTTGTCGATCGATGCGTGATGGCGTCTGGCGAGCGATGGTGATTTTCTGCTATCGATCGATTGGGGTTGTCTTCTGTCGATCGATGGAGGTCGAGCAGTGTCGGTCGCGTTTTCAATTCTTGCTATGTCCTTCTTCATCTCCTCCATGCAAGTAGTTAGCCAACTTATACTATCATTCAATGGATAGTAGACACCATCAAGCTTCATCTAGAAGGCTTCTTTGTTCTTCTCATGTTCACCACAGACTCCATAGAACATCTCATTGATCTCATCTTTTGTGTAGATCTCTGGTACCAACTGTGTCTGTGTGAATGAGCTAGCATGTTCAGGAAGACATATGTAGGCTGGTTCATCTCTTGAAGTTCTTTCCAGAAGTCTTCTGATATCCTTGGTGTGAACAGGAATGGTGTGTCCATCTAGATCTCTGGCAAATTAGCTGTCATCTCTGTAGACTCCATACTCATCTTTCTCTTCCCAGTAAAATTTCCTGTTACCATAAAGGTCATAAGCTCTTTTGCCGAATTCTGGCTGTCTGGCGACCGTTGGGACGTCCATGTTGGTCGATGGATGGGTTGTGTGGCGAGATCGTTGTTTGAAGCTATTTTCTATGCCACCAGCTGTGTCATAGGACTCCTTTGTAGTCTTCTGTTCGCGGTTGCTGCCTTGATGAATGAACAGATTGTCTGCTCCATCGGCTGTCTGAAGGATATCTGCGATATCTTCACGTGATAAGTGTAGTGTGCGGCCTTCTATGGCTTTTGCGTAGCCATTAGGGTCCCTGAAAATACCAAATTCGTCTGGAGTTAGATACTGGTTATCTAATTTATCTTTTTCGCTTACAGTGGTTTTCTGTATTGGATGGTTGTCGATCGACATGGTATTATTGATGTCGATCGACATGGTATTATTGATGTCGATCGATTGTTGAGGAAGCTTGTCGATCAATTTCGGATGACGAGTGTCGATCGATTGACTAGAACGAGTTCTTTCCCAAGCAGCTTCTGCTTGAAACTGATCTGTATCATCGCGCTTTTGCATGTTGAGCAGCTCCTCGTCTATGAAACTATCTTGTAGTTTATCTTCTCCTGTTGTGTAGGTTACTGTGTCTACTGCAAAGCTCTCGTGGTGGTGTTCATCTGCCCAACTACCTATCGAGTAGTCTCCTTCTCGCACACGGTTGAAGTCAGTGTCGACCGATTTGTAGTAGGCAGTGTCGGTCGATGCTCGCTCTCGGCATCGTTGTTTAGGTTGAGTGTCGATCAATGGAAAGCTTGTCATGTCGATCGAACGATGGTGCATTCCTTTTCCAAGACGAATGATGTGAGAGTTTATCTTCCTCATCACGGATTGCTCTGTACTCGATGGCTTTGTACTCAATGGCTCGTTCCTCCTCAAAGTCTTCATTATACTCGTCTGTATGCATATTTTTTCTTGTGTAAGCGTCAATAGTGGGGTTGTAGTAGTCATTCTCCCAATCATCTGGACTACTATCGACTGATTCGTCATGTGGTATGTCGGTCGATTTCTGGTGACCACTGTCGATCGATGTTGCTGTGTGAGTCTCGATCGATTCTGAATATTCAGTTTCATACTCATCTCCATAGTGGCAAACTGCAATGATTCATGGATCATTGATTCTTCTGGAGATCGCCTGTGACTTCTTGACTGGGATAGGGTCGTAGGCATTAGGATCAATGAGTGTTAGACAAAACTGGTCGGTTTGCAAGTTGCACACTGCTCCCACTGTTGACAAGAAAGCTCTTCCAAGTAGTAGAGAATAGTTCCAGTTTAACTTGATATCCAAGACATGGAAATCAACTGGAACTAGGGCATTACCAATCTGCACCTCTAGGTCTCTCACAATTCCTCCTGAGTTCTTCTGGGAAAAATCCACAAAAGTGAACAATTCCTGTGAAGGCTCCACCTGCAGACCCAGATGGTCTGCCATAACCCTAGGTAGGATGCTGACTGATGCTCCTGTGTCTCACAAGGCATGTGGGAATTCAATACCCTGCACAGTGCATGGTATTGCCCTGGATCACTCTTCTTCTTCAATGTAATCATTTTCCTCATCTTTTCTCTAGCTTCACAGAACATTCTCCTAATGTCTTCTTCTTTCTCTCTGGTTTCTCTGAAGAACATCCACAATCTGTGGCTGTAATAAGCTTCTTCGAATGGCTTATGTAGAGGAATCCTGAAGACTCTCTTTTGTAAATTTTCCTTTTCCTTTTCATTAGCCCCCCTCTTCAGATGTTTCACCACTTTTTCCTTTCTTCTCCTTAGGGCTCTTCCAGTAGACACCCTATCCTCTTCCATAGGATCATCTCCATCATCTGAAGGTGTCCTGACAGGCTCCGGTGGTTGTTCTGAAGGATTAGGTTTGGGCCTCAGTGCGTTAAGTTCTGCCACATCTATCTTCGGCATCTGCATTCGGTAGGTGATAGGGGCTCGTCGATCGATAGACGGTGATGGCAGTCGATCGATATTGGCTTTTGAGTGTCGATCGGCGTTGCTGTTGGCATGTCGATCGATTTGGACTTTGTTAGGGCTGGGTGGATGTGGGTGTTTTGCTGCGAACTCCTCGTGAGTTAGAGTCTTCACGGCATTGCAAGACGCGGTTGACTGTGCAGGCGTTATCGATTGATGCTATGGTACTCCTGTCATTCGATTTGAGTTGGTGTATGTGGATCGATGCTCGGTGGCTGGTGTCGATCGACACCAATGTGACCCGCCGAAACTCATCAAACTTTCTACCTCGAAGTCGCCTTCTTGCATCTTCTCTTCCTTCACCACTTTCCAAAAGTCATCCTCAATAATGGCATTCACGTGGTGATTCATCACATCATCCCCTACTCCTCTTGTTGAAGCTTCATGGGTCCTAATAGCTTCTCCTGTCTGCACCACCTGTATCTGATTGGACAATCTCTCTGGTAGGACTTGAATCTGATTCAAGAGCCTCTGAATGATTTTGCAGGCTCCTGAGTGAATGTAGCAATCTTGCTACTCAAGTCTTCAGCACGCGCCTCATCAAAAAAATTGCATAAGAATGCATTCTTGATGTCGCTCCAGGATTTAAGAGATCCTGGTTGCAACTGCTTGAGCCAATACAAAGCTTCTCCAGCAAGTGAATATCTGAAAAGCTTACAAAATAGGTAGTCCTCAGAGACACCCTGGACTCTAATAGCTGAAATCAGATCCTCGAACCTCTCCAGATGGTCCATAGGATGCTCGTGGGATAGTCCATGGTAGGGTAGCTGTCCCACAAGTGTGTAGTACTGCGCTTTCAACTTAAAATCCCTCTCAATGGTGGGAGGAAGGATGGCTGATCTATTGGTGTAGTAGCGATCTGGACGGTTGTAGTCAGCCAGCATCCTGGGTTGCGCAGCCTCATCTACAGGTAAGGTAGTACCTGTAGTAGTAGCATCAGGCTCAGGGATTGCAGCCCCCTGAGCATGTATTCTCTGACCTGCTGCATTACGCAGATGACCCTCCTGGTCATGTAGGTCTCCATTGTTGTCCCGAACAAGTATCAAAGGTGCAACCATGTCTCGCGGTTCAGTATCGATCGATGTCCGAGATGGAATGTCGATCGATGTCGGGTGAAGGGTATCGGTCGACAGAAGGTTTGTGTTGTCGATCGACAGGGGTGAGCGAGAATCGGTCGACGGAACTGGTGTCTTGGTCGACGGTGGTTGAGCAGAATCGAGCGACACAGAAGTATTGTTGTCGGTCGATAGGTAGCGCGCTTCCTTACAGATCGTGCGTTCCAAACTTGCAGGATCTGGTGAGAATATCAGTTGGGATTCCTTGTTGCTTCTGGTACTGCTGGGCATGTACCTGAAAATCCAAGAAAAATTTTTCTGTCAGAATACTTAACAAAAATTCGAAAATAGGCGATCAAAGCTCCTCGGCAACGGCGCCAAATTTGATACAACTCAAATTACCCTAAGGAGTGATTTATACTCTCTCACATAAGAGGTCGAGTTGTAGTACTTAGGGATCGAATTCACAGGGAGCTAGGGAACCTAGGGAACCTAGGGATTCTAATATGATTTGTTAAGCAAAGATGTTTTAAGAGTTTTAAAAATGAATTTCAGTTTTATCTTGAACAAGTGTTTGTTCAATAGCAGGTTTTTGGGGTTTTGGTGCTTAAAATGGAAATAGCTAGACTTAGGGTTTTTATTCAGGAAAGTTGGAATTATAATCCTATAGATGCCTAATGAGTTGCCATGTCTACTGATGACTACAGGACAAGGATGGTTTTATGAAGCAGGTGGATCTACTGATACTATGATGGGTGCCATGTCTATTCGCAAAAGTCTATCACCTTTACATGCAGAATGTGAAGCTTTGATATGGGCGATGGAGTGCATGAACACCCTACGAATCTCAGAAGTGGTGTTTGCAACTGACTGCTCTCAACTGGTGAAGATGGTGTCTGCACCAACAGAATGGCCAGCGTTCACTACACACATGGAAGAGTTTCTACGATGTAAGGAATTTTTTCATCCCTTCACTATTCAGCATATTCCGAGGGCACAAAATACATTGGCGGACAAGCTGGCATGAGGTGCTAGAAATCAGCCTGCTGCTATGGTTTATGTTGATTCGATTCCTCCAAGGTGGCTCTTGGATCAGGAATCTACTTAGTTTCGTTATAGCCTTTTGTTGTAAAAAAAAAAAAAAAAAAAAGATGCCTAATGAGTTGCATGCATGATAATGTAAAGCTCAACTATTTGATCAACAAGTCTTTCGGTCTTGCGGGCATTGACTTGTTGACTATTAACTAGATCTATGATCTCAACTCTCATTATATTGATCTATAAAAAGTTTCGATCGATATTCCAATGGGCGTATCGATCGATACACCTTTTGCACCGTCGATCGATTATTCAAGTGTGATATCGATCGACGCGCTCTAGTCAAGCTTTATGCGCAGGTTGAATGAATTCTTACTAAGCTCACTAGATCAGCTCTCGCCTTGCTCATAGCAAGAAACATAGCTCTACTAAAATGTTTTCAGGATGAGAATTAAGCTATGGCTTTATTCAATCAATTCAAGGGCAGGTTCTAGGTAGCTAATCTATAAACATGCATTAATGAACAATCCTAAAGATGATTATCACAACTCAGCAATCTATAGTTGGGGCTAATCCCTCCTAACCTATTTAAACCCTAAAATCTAGCAAGAGAACTACTCAGACATGGCTAAGCAATTCATAACAGCAGTTAAGTATAAAAACGTCATAGAATAATAAAATAGATATCAATGGAGTTCCAATCACAAATTATAATTTTGGATCTTTTCTCCTATATATCAGTAAAACAATGAAACACAAAGAAAAGCACTCTTTGCCTCTAACATGGCGGCAAAGCTTATATAATTAGGCTAAAAACTCGTCAGGGGCAATCTTATAAAATAGTGAAATTTTGGGCTTCAAGTCGGCTGTGACCAAACAGGCTTCCTGCGCGCTTTGCTATCGATCGACACCGTGTCTTCTGTATCGATCGATTCTAGCTCTCCAATATTTACTGATAGTCGATCTCGATGGTCATCTCAGGTGCTTGCTCCAAATATCTCCAAAATGCTCCAAAATCATCATTTATCTCCAAAACATTCCTGATCTTATAAATATAATAAATAGACTCTATAATAATATAATTATTAGTAAAAACACCTATAAACTATGGATGAAAATGGGTCAAATCCATAGTCTATCAATGCGCAAGATCATGGGATCTAGTAATCCCTTTTACTGATCTGGAGGCAGGGATGGATGCAGGGGTCGGAGCCGGAGCTTCCCTCTACAGGAACCTGGAGGCCGGTGTCCTGCCCGAGGCCTGGATTATTTTTCCCACCCAGTTTGCCCCTTATTTCTTGATTTCGTCCTCGAACTCAGGGAATAACCTGTGCACTCAAGTTAACCGGAGTTGCTCATTCTCAGCAGGCTTCCCCTGGACAGGACATCGCTCCAGTAATCCTTCTTTCCCAGGTTCTTCTTAGGTCTGTACCGTGTTCGGACCTGGAGGAGAACAAATTTCCCCCTGACAGACCTGTGTCTAGTATATGTTTCTTGGTTTAAGGGGGCTCGTGGTCTGAAGTAGTTCTCTCTGGTTGGCGCGAGACCTGATGGAGAAACGCTCGATGCTTCAGTGGGCATCAACACCGGCTTGTCGGTGGAAGGTCCTTTGGGCTTGGTGTGAACATGACGTCCCTCTGAAGTCTCCTTTTCTGGGTTCTTTTTAGGCATGGGCTGTGTTTGAACCTGGAGTAGAGTCGATTTCCCCGAGATAGACAGGGGTCCAATGGACATTCCCAGGCTTATGGCTTGTTTAGGTCGATTGACCTAGGGAGATTTAGGATCAGGGCCTTGCATGTCAATGGATGGCAAGAATCGTAGGTTTGGCTGGTGAAGATCACTTGAATCAGTTGAAATCTGTTGTAGGTGATATGTTGCCCCACTCGGAATTAGGAATTCTTGATCTTGGATTCGGATTGCAGTAATAAGCGAGATCTGTCTTCCTGGCACAGGACCTCGCTGGCGCATAGCCACATATTTCCTGGATCCGAATGGCACATGACCGGGGCAAGGAAACAAATTATCGACTTACTTCTTGCTTATGTGCCCCCATGATTGGATATCGGCTGGAGAATGATCTTCTGAAGAACATACGCCCTAACTATAGGATGGAGAAGTTCTGTACTAGGTAGTAGTCGAGTGAAGACCGCGATTTTTCTCATTCCTTCTTAGGGAGGAACGAGACCCTTTGTTGAGCTGTGAGGGCCGATTCTTCGTCGTACTACCCTGAGGTATCGACATACATCATGTAGGAAGCTGTAGTCCCTGATGATTCTTCGTTGGAATCTAAGGCTCTCAAGGGCTTCATGTTCTGATCCTGTTGGACCTGTAGATTTATCCTTGGGACCCTGGAGGTTTCGAGGAATTAGTGCTCTGACACGGGAGGATCTATAGATATTACAATCGGAGGTGAATCTTTGTTTTTCTGTCTCGAACCCAGAGTCTTTATTGACTTAGTACGACATCGCACTCTGTCCTCCGGAGATGGACCACTCTCGATGTCGATTGGATGTGGGCTGTTGTCGAGATTGCGCCTGTTGTTTCCATGGAGCCGTTCGTAATACCTTTAAGATCTATAGGACAGTTTCGTGGTAATAGAACCTTTGTGAGACGTGTGGTCCTGCAGTTTTTGGTGCTCTTAGCTGGTCTCCAGTCTCTCCATTTTGTCATGTTGGATGTATCTTCTCAAAATCTACGGAGATATCCTCCTGAGGCCGGGAGGTTCTAGAGTTTATCCTCCTGAAACATGGAGGTTTGTGGGCTTCGTCCCCTAGAAACCCGGAGTTTGTGGAACTGGTTCTCTTGGAACCCGAAGGTTTTGGGTTAGACCCTTCTGAAACATGGAGGTTCCCAGATGTTGGCGAGCTCCTCTGTCTTCCTCACCAATGACCTTTGTACCTCTGGCGTATGGAGCAATAATTTTGTTCTTTGCACCAGGACGGCACTCCCTGTGTGCTTATGTTCTTTCAGGTAAAGCAACAGTACTTCTCCGTCCCTGGGCTTGGAGAGTATGGGTTGACGTGGTCTCATGTGATTTTGGACCCAGATTGGTCCATAGGCAGGGATTGACCTGGGTTTGGAGTCCAAATCGGTTGTTTGGATAGCAGGGGTTGGTGTATTCTATCGCGTATTCAGGAGATGATTGATCATCCACGAATATTGATTTTCTCATATTCCTTGGATTTCCTTCTTCGCAGGCGTCATTCGATGACTCGTTCTAGCTGCTCTCTGCCCCCGCTTGGGTGAGCCACTCTCAGTGTTTCACGATGCCTTTTAACGTCCAGGCTGCTGTCTGTTTCCCCTTGGGTGAGCCACTCTCAACGGTTTCTGGACATCATTCGATGACTCGTCGCCTCGTCTTGAATCTCCTTTGCCACGGGCATGTTAATGGGTGTAGCCCCGTGGGTTAACGCTTAGAGCATCTTCCCCTGCTTTCCTCGTGGTCGTGTCTTCCTCAGAGGTATATCAGGGTACATGGCCAGGAAAAGCGGTAGTGAGGTGGCCGGAACCTTGGATCCGGAACCTGGAAGCTGGGATCCAGAACCTGGAAGCTTGTACCCGGAACCCAGAGGTTTGGCTTTTCCTTTTGGATGAATAGTAGTGGGAACATGTCTTCTCCGGCTTCATTTACTCCCATTTGCTCCAAATGAGTAGAGGGTATGCAGAGCAGCACTCCTTGATGTAGTATTAGCATTTTCCCTGGCTCCTTTGCGGGAGGTAGAGCAGCAGTGTTCTCGGCACTTAGGCATGGTTTCTTCGCGTAACTACTCTAATGGAATTCGACGAGTACTTAAAGGCGTTATATCCACCTAGCTATCAGGCTTATCTAGGATTCCACTACCACTTAGATTCTAGAGCCGAAAGAGAAAGGTGGTTCTCCACTTACCTCTTAGTTATTGCCTGGTATGCCAGCAGTATTTCCAGGGGCTCTTCTTCTGACTCCTCCTGTCTGGAAGCATTGATGGCGTCTAGGGCTTGCTATGTTGCTGCAAGTTGACTACCCACTGATATTGATGTTGGTGATGACTGCTCACGTTGGGGCCCAAGGGCTAGAGGCTTGATATATAGTTAAGACCCGGAACGAGCAGGAACCAAAGATTGTAGAGGTCGTCTTTGATGTTGGGACCCGAAACCGGCAGGAACCAACGACTGTAGAGGTCTGACTTGCGGTTTAGGCCTGGGACAAGCAGGGACTAGCAGGAACTAGTAGGTAATTCCCTTATTGGATCTTGCTACTGATGTTAGCCTGGTGTTATCCTCCCTCGGAGAGGTGTTTCCAGTCGGGTGAACTGAGACGAAGTTGTTTCTTTCCCCCAGGTGGCTGGGGTTGAGATATTTTCGAGAGGATACACGTAATGTTCCTCCTACCTATCACGTCGTCAAGTAGTATATGACGGCCCTCCTTTTGGCGCCAAACTGTTAGGGTATTTTTGTGTACAAGCGATCCGTGCTCAGCTCTACGGAATGATAGGACGAAGGAGACATGTTGCTGAGTGTATTCTCCTTCTTTGGTAGTTGATAAACCAGAAGATCCTGCTCTTAATATACTGCCATATGGGTATGGGCCAGTATATGTCGTCGGTGGCTTATCGATGGTGACGATCGCAGGGTCTTCTTGATCTAGGATCGATGGTTCCGGCTACCTGGGCCGGTCCTTGGGTGCCTCCTGATCTCTAGTTGAGGGTTCTGGCTACCAAGGTCAATCCTTGGGTATCTACACACGAGACCATGGAAGGTGTTTGGATTTATGGCTGTATCCATCAGTGGGGATTGCCTACGTACCCTTCAAGGGGGGATCAAGCCGTTCGTAGTTCATGTGGATTTATAGCTGCATCCTTCAGTGGGGATTGCCTACGTACCCTTCAGTGAGGGATCAAGCCATTCGTAGTTCATGTATACGGAGGCACGGAGCCTAGATAGGCGTGGAGCATGATGGAGGCACGTAGCCTGATGGAGGCGCGAGCCTAATGGAGGCACGTAGCCTTGGGAGCACGGGGCTCTAATGGGCACATGGACTAATGGGCACGTAGCCTTGGGAGCACGGGGCTCTAGTGGGCACATGGCCTAATGGGCATGTAGCCTTGGGAGCACGGGGCTCTAGTGGGCACATGGCCTAATGGGCACGTAGACTTGGGAGCACGTAGCTCTATAGGTTGTAGGAGTCATCTGTTCTAGGGGGCACATGGCCGGAACATATGGTAGACCTGTCGATATGCTGCAGTGAGCATGATGTGTCGAGGTGCTTCAGTGAGCATGGAGGGACCCCACTGATGAGCTAGAGATCATGGCCTGAGCCAACAAGTAGCACTGTAGACGTGCTGCAGTGAGCATATCTCGTCATCTGGTTGATAGTAATCGCAGGGATTCATCGGTTGTGAGCTTGTTGATGAAGATGGTCCTGTAGGTGCGAAACCTTGCCTTGGCCGCATTAAAGCTGATGAGCTCTGGTCATGGACGTCGTGGACCCCTTTCTTTAGGTTTAGAAACCTATATTTATGGTGGAGGTCGTGCCTCCCTCTTAGGATTTGGAAATATTCATCATATCCTTAGATAATAGAATATTTTTTTTTTCTTAAGGGAGGTCATATGTATTGGAATACTTCCTCTTTCTTTCGGATTTAGGGAGATTCCCTCTTGTCCAAGCTGGTTATATTATTAAAGGAAGATATTCATTTATCCTAAGGCAGGATAAATCACTCGGCCTGGAAGCCGGAGGCTGGAGGCAGGGACCCAGACCCGGGGGACGGGACCCAGACCCGGGGGACGGGACCCAGACCCGGGGGACCGGACCCAGACCCGGGGGACGGGACCCAGACCCGGGGACAGGAACCCGAGACCTGGAGGCAGGAACCTGGAAGCCGGAAGCTGGAGAAATCTCTTCATGGAATATTTTTCCCCAACAACATTTATCTTCCAAACTTGACATTTATCTTCTCCTGCATAATAGAAGGGATAAACCGTAATAACGATTTGGGCTTGATTTTCACATAAGATCACAAGTGGGCTTTTTGCCGCGTTCTGATCTCCGACTTAAGCATTTTTACGATTTTATAGAAAGAGCATTTTCGGAATGACATCGATTTCGAAGAACATCCAAACTTCTCGTATAGCGTAGGCAGTTGGAGGTGTTTAGTTAAACGTTGCCGTTTTGTACGAGAAATCCAAATTTCCTTCGAGAGAACGAGTTCCTTGCAGTTTCCAAACTGTAAAGTTCCGATGGTGACTCCGATCGAGACGAAACGAGAGTCAGTTCAATCCGATCACAGAAGAGGATGCTACGAGAATGGGATGAAGGCACCGTGTTCGGTCCAACACGCCAAATGGGCGAGTTGGACGGCTTGCTCGGTCCAACTCGCCAAATGGCCAAATGGCCGAGCTGGACGATGTGCTCTGTCCACCCTTAAATAAAACGAGCATACCTTCTGCTACAGGATGCTGATTGACCTCAGACCGGACTCAATCAAACCATGGAAAGCTAACTCAAAGCTCTATCTTGTGTCAAAATATGGACTCAATCAAACCATGGGAAGGTTTTCATCCATAGCTAAACATCAGACGCGTCTATGCAGTTATGCACCTCAAAAGGTCCGAACGAACGAGTTTGACTGGTTGTTTGGTTCCGTGATCCATTTCTCTCGAGTATTTTGCTCAGGAAATTTTGTCGAGAGTGTGTCGAGAAAGATTTCGTACAGAAACACAATTTTTGGACGTTTATTTCGAGATAACCTTTTTGACCCCAACATTGTTCGCTTCTTATTGTCGATAAAATAATTCTAGAACGTCGTACAACCTTTTCAATAAAAATTATACGAAATCTATATTGCGAAAAATATTTTTCGGGGACTTTTAGACATTGATTTCTTCGTGACCGATTTAGACCCCAACTGATGCTATCATGCAGTGGGTAGTAGACACCATCAAACTTCATCTGGAAGTCATCTTCATTCTTTTCTTGGGCTACACAAACTCCATAAAGCATCTCATTTATCTCATCCTTGGTGTAGATCTCTAATACTAGTTTGGTCTGTGCAAATGACCTAGCATGTTCTGGAAGACATAGGTAGTTGTGCTCATTCATTGAGGCTCTTTCCAGAAGACTTCTGGTATCATCGTTGGATACACAGATGATGTGTCGATCTACATCTCGGGAATGTCCATGATCATCTCTGTAGACTATATACTCATCGTTATCCTCCCAGTGGAATCTCCTAGTGCCATCACGGTCATAGGCTCTTTTCCCAAACTCTGGACATCTGTCGATCGATGTTGGGTCTCGAATGTCGATCGACGGTCAAGTATGATGTCGATACTTTGGCTTGAAATGATCATCGATTTCACCATCTATGGTGTAGAATTCGGTTGCAACTCTCTGCTGGTGCTCTGGAATTGTGCGCTGTTGCATGAAGAGATTTGCTGCTCCTGGCTTATGAATTGCAGTTTCTACTGCATAGCTCTCGAGATAGCGATCATCTGCCCAACTGCCAATTGAATAATCCCCTTCTTTTGCACGGTCGAATCCATCGTCGATTGATGTGTAGTAGGCATTGTCGGTCAATGCTTTTATATGGTTTGTCTGGTGATGATGAGTGTTTATCGATGTCGAGACGGTTCTGTCAATCGACGTTGCATTCCTTGTCGAAGAAGAATGGTGGAGAAGTCTATCTTCTTCAGTACGAATACCTCTATACTCTGTAGCTCGTTCCTCCTCATAATTCTCATCATATTCTTCTCTGTGCGGAGTAGCTATGGTGGGTATCGAAGTGTGTACCACCATGGTGGGATTGTAGTAGTCATTCTCCCAATCGTTTGGACTATTGTCGATCGATTCTTCTAGGTGATTGTCGATCGATTTCTGATTGGCACTGTCGATCGATGTGGGGGTGTGAGTTTTGATCAACACAGAATACTATGTCTCGTACTCAGCTCCACAGTGGCATGCCGTTATGAGTCCTGGATCATCAATTCTTCTGGAGGAAGTTTGTGGCTTCATGACTGAAATAGGATCGTAGTGGACATGTGGGTTTAGAGCGTCAGACACAACTGGTTGGTTTGCATGTTGCACACTGCTCCTATTGTTGACAAGAAGGCTCTTCCAAGCAAAAGAGAAGAGTTCCAGTTCAGCTTGATATCCAAGATATGGAAATCTACTGGAACTAGGGCATTACCAATCCGCACCTCTAGGTCTCTGACAATTCCTTCTGAGCTCCGTTGAGAACAATCCACAAAAGTGAACGATTCCTTGGAAGGCTCCACCTTCAGACCTAGATGGTGTGCTGATACCACTCAAATTACCCTAAGGAGTGATTTATACTCTATCAAATAAGAGGTCGAGTTGTAGTACTTAGGGATCGAATTCACATGGAGCTAGAGAACCTAAGTAAATTACAGTTTTATATTCAACAAGTATTTTTTCAATAGATTGATTGAAGTTTTGGTGCTTAAAAAGGAAATAGTTAGATTTGGGGTTTTTATTGAGGAAACTTGGGATTATAATCCTACAGATGCCTAATGAGTTGCATGCATGATAATGTAAAGGTCAACTACTTAGTCAACAAATCCATTAGCGTTTGCAATGTTTGGACTTGTCTATTAACTAGATCTAATGATCTCAACTATCGTATGTCGATAAATTGAAAGTGTCGAACGATGATCCCATAGGGATATCAATCGATACACCTTTCGCTCCGTCGATCGATTATTCAATAATGACATCGATCGACGTGCTTCTAGTTAAGCTTTATCCGCGGTTGAATGAATGCTTACTAAGCTCACTAGATCAGCTCTCGCCTTACACATAGCAAGAAACTTAGCTCGGTTTGAATGTTTTCAGGATGAGAATGAAGCTCTCGCTTTTATCTATCAATCCTAGGGCAGGTTCTAGGTAGCTAAATTAGAGACAGACATTAATGAACAATCCTAATGACTTTTACCACAACTTAGCAGTCTATAGTGGGGGCTAATCCCTCCTAACCTATTTAAACCCTAAAATCAAATAATGGAACTACTCAGACATGGCTAAGCAATTCATAACAACAATTAGGTAAAAAAACTTCATTAGAATAGTAAATAGATATTAATGGAGTTCCAATCACAAATTATAATTTTGGATCTTCTCTCCAATCCATCAAAATCCTAGAAAACCTTGTTGTGAAAGTAATAAAACTAGAAAAGCACACTTTGCCTCTAACATGGTGGCACAGCTTATATAATTAGGTTAAAACTCATCAGGGGCAATCTTGTAAATTGGTGAAGACTTGGGCTTCAAGTCGGCTGTGACCAAACGGGCTTTCTGCGCGCTTCGCTGTCGATCGATGTCAACATATGGACATCGATCGATTATTCCTCTCCAATATCGACCGATGGTTGAGCTCGATGGTCATCTCAGGTGTTTTCTCTATATATCTCCAAAATGCTCCAAAATCATCACTTATCTACAAATCACTCATGATCTTATAAATGTAATAAATAGACTCTATAATATAATAATTATTAGTAAAAAAACCTATAAACCATGGATGAAAATGGGTCAAATCCATGGTCTATCAACTCCCCCAGACTTACCCTTTTGCTTGTCCTCAAGCATAAAAAACAAGCAGTCTCTCTGAAAGAGGTTTTAAAACAGTAGAGACTCACATGATTTGAAACTTAGAATCATAACCTCTACAATATTGCAATCCATATCTAAAAAGTCCTAATCACAAAAGCACATTATACCATATCCTAGCTTAGCAACCAAATTCATCTAGCCAACAATTTAGCAAATCTTGTTTGACATTCCCCTCTACCAACCTCATTTCTTAGCATAAATAAAAGTGTAGGCTTTACCTTGGGGGTATCGATCACTTGATGCAATGACTTTCAAACAAGTATCTGGACCTGCAGGTAAACATTAGTTCATATCCCCTCTCTCTACTAATTTTCTCTCTTAGTCAAAGTCTGCTTAAATTAGCAAGATCATTGACCAAGATTGGACAGGCTTCCATGAATCAAGCCTTAATGGTGGTTGCCACTAAGTCATATTCATTTCTTTTTGACCTATATCCTAGGATTATTTGTGAAGCAAGCCTTAATGGTTGTAGCCACCAAGTCCTGTTCTAATCCTTTACCTATATAATTCTTATGAAGCAAGCCTTAATGGTTGTAGCCACCAAGTCCTGTTCGAATTCCTTCCTAATAAATCTCTAATAGATATATATAATAGTAAATAATAATAAATATATATTTTTTTTTATTCTATCTATCTATAGTTTCGAAAATTTTCGAAAATAGAGAGAGAAAGGGTGATCCCATGTATACCAAGCCCCAAGACAAGCAATTATCTCAAGTTTAGTATTGGAGGTCAGCTTTTGTTCCTTCAAACAATCTCACCAAGTGTGAATAGTTGACAGGTTGATCCACTTTAGCATCTTTAGTACTATCTGCAATCAGTAAATCTAGAATGGTGCTAAAGAGTGGTTAGATAACAAGCAAAATCTATAAGTTCATTATCCCCTTCTTGACTCAATAAAACTTTTTTTTTTTTTTTTGAAAAACATTTTAATAAAACTCATAAATAAATTAGTTAGTAAACCTCCCCCCACACTTAAACTACACTGTCCCCAGTGTAAATTCAGTCGGAGTTATGGAGATAACTAAATCATAAGGAGTCAATGTAACAAGTTAGAACGATATACCATACCGGAATGGATGTCAACCGACGTAGGGATGTTGATATCGGTCGCTGCAGGTTAGGAAATGTCGATCGATGTTGACAGCTTCTCGTCGGTCGATACTCACAGCAATCGTCTACATGGATCTTTTTTTTATTATGACCTGCAATAATTAAAAACCAACATAAATAGTATATCAATAAAAACTAAATAAATATTACCTAATAGTGGGATGCCTCCCACTCAGCGCTTTGTTATAGCCATTTAGCTTGACTTTGGAGGTGATTGGTCTAGTAGTGTTGAAAGCTAGAACTTGTTGGAAGACAAGTATCCATCTCTTCTTTGCGCTTGTTAAACCATGTACCAGTGAAGTCTCTCATAGCTTCATCCCCTCTACGCCATTTTTCCTTCATTGCTGCAGTTGTGTTTTCCATCCTCTGCAATCTTTCTTCAAGACTCTCCAGGTTGAACTGATGTCTCCTAAGTGTGGGGTAAGTGTCAGCTGAGATCTCCTCTCCATGGTAATGTGTGTCGGACATGTCTGATGTTCTCTTTGGTACTAGCCGGCCTCGATTTGTAGCATCGTCGACTGATGTTCGAAGATGAATGTCGGTCGATTTGTTGTTGCCTCTGTCGATCGATGACGATGCCTCTGGTCAACGGGCAATGTAACTCTGAATCTCCACCAATTCCCCTTGCATAGTTTCAATCTTGGAAGTCAAAGCACTGATGCTAAGATCCATTGGGAAATATATGTCATCACATCTCCCATCAAGCCTCTCTTCTATAGTTTCCAGAGCTTTATAGATCTCTTCTACCAACTGATCTATCTCTTCCCTGGTGTGAAAGTTTTGTTGAGACTTCATCGTATGTGGGCGTGGAGGATCGTTGTCGACCGATGTTGGCATCTGATTGTCGATCGATGTGCGTTGACGAATGTTGATCGATGTATGTTGATCTCTATCGATCGATGACGATCGAGCAACGTTGGCAGCATGCTGAATTCTGGCTATGTCTTGCTTCATCTCCTCCATGCAAGTAGTGAGCCAACTATTACTATCATTCAATCGACAGTAGACACCATCAAGCTTCACCTGGAAAGCTTTTTTGTTATTCTCTTGTTCTCCACAGACTCCATAGAACATCTCATTGATCTCGTCCTTGGTGTAGATCTTTGGTACCAGCTTTGTCTGTGTGAATAGGATAACATGTTCAGGAAGACATATGTAGCTTGGCTCATCTCTCGAAGCTCTTTCCAGAACTCTTCTGATTTCCGTGTTGTGAGGAAGAATGGTGTTTCCATCTAGATCTCTGGCGTATTTTTGTTCATCTCTGTAGACTCCATACTGATCCTTTTCTTCCCAGTAGAATCTTTTGGTACCGTGGGAATTAAAAGCTCTTCTGCAGAATTCTGGCTGTCTGTCGACCGATGTTGGGATGGCAATGTCGATCGATGGTCGAGTGGGATAGCGAGACCTTAGTTTGAAGCTTTTGTCTATGCCACCAGCTGCGTCATAGAACGCTTTTGTATCCTTCTGTTGGTATTCTGGAATGTTACGTTGATGTACGAACAAATTTTCTTGAGATACATGCAGTATACGTCCGTCTATTGCTCTTGCGTGGCCATCTGGGTCCCTGAAAATACAAAATTCGTCTAGAGTTAGAAACTCGTTATTAAATTTATCTCTTTCGCTTACAGTGGTTATTGGTTTAGAGCGGATGTCGATCGATGTTGAAGGATTTATGTCGATCGACGTTGAAGGCTTTATGTCGATCGATGAATGGTGTGCTCTGTCGATCGGACTCGTGTATTGTGTTCTTCCCCAAGCAGTTTCTGATTGATGTTGAGCTGTATCATCTCGTCTTTCCATGTTGAGAAGTTCCTCATAAGTGAAATCTTCATGTAGTTCATCTGCTCCTGGCTCATATGTTATTCTACTGCATAGCTTTCATGATGGTGATCATCTGCCCAACTGCCAATCGAGTAGTCTCCTTCTCACATTCGGTTGACTTCTGCATCGATCGATGAGTAGTTGGCAATATTGGTCGATGCTCGTTTCCGGTTTCCCTAAGGAGGTTGAGTATCGATCGATGGTGAGCCAGGAATGTCGATCGATGGTGCATTCCTTTTCCAAGAGGAATGATGTAGAAGTGTATCCTCCTCATCAAGGATGGCTTTGTACTCAGTAGATCTTTCATCCTCATAGTCTTCATCATACTCTTCTGCATGCAGGTGTTGTCTGGTGTATGCAGCAATCGTGGGGTTGTAGTAGTCGTTCTCCCAATCATCTGGACGACTATCGACCAATTATTCATGTGGTATGTCGGTCGATTTCTGATGGCCACTGTCGATCGATGTTGCTGTGTGAGTCTCGATCGATGCTGAGTATTCCGTCTCGTACTCGGATCCACAGTGGCAAGTTGTAATGATTCCTGGATCATTGATTCTTCTAGAGGACATCTGTGGATTCTTGACTGGAATGGGGTGATAGTGCGCATTAGGATCTATGAGTGTCAGACACAACTAGTTGGTTTGCAAGTTGCACACTGCTCCCACTGTTGACAAGAAGGCTCTTGATAGACCATGGATTTTACCTATTTTTAACCATGGTTTATGAGTATTTTAAGATATATTATTACTATATAGAGTCTATTTAGAGTAATTACAGGTTCAGATACTATATGGAAGAAAATGATGTATTTGAAGCTATTTAAAGATCTTTTGAGCTTCGCTGGAAGCAAGAAATGGTTCACGGTCGCAGATCAATATCGACCGATAGTCACCACCAAATATCAATCGATGTCAAGTCCCTCGTATCGATCGATTATGAAGCCATCCGAGAGTTAATGACAAATTAGAAAATTTCAAGTTTCACAAAAAGTCTCAATAATTACATCATTAGTCCCTGGCCGCCTGTAAGGCTATTTATTAGGGTTTTGTATTGTTTTAGAGGTAGACTTGCCTAGAGACCTAGTTTGGAGGAGACAAGATCAATTTACGCATCATGGTCGAACCGGGATGGCCAAGCCGGTCGTGCCATAAAGTGAAATTTTCGATGGTCTAGACTTGGTGGCTACAACCATTAAGGCTTGCTTCATAAGAATTTCATAGGTAAAAGATTAGAACATGACTTGGTGGCTACAACCATTAAGGCTTGCTTCACAAATAATCCTAGGATATTGGTCAAAAAGAAGTAAGAGAGAAAATTAGTAGAGAGAGAGGATATGAACTAATATTTACCTGCAGGTCCAGATACTTGTTTGAGAATCCTTGAATCCTGTGATCGATACTCCCAAGGTATAGCCTTCACTTTTATTTTATGCTATGAAATGAGGTTGATACAGGGGAATGAAAGACAAGATTATGTTAATTTGTTGGCTAGATAAATTTGTTTGCTAAGCTAGGATATGGTATAAAGTGTTTTTGTGACTAAGACCTTTTAGATATGGATTGCGATGTTAAAGAGGTGATGATTATGAGTTTTAAATCATGTGAGTTCCCGATGTTTTCAAACCTCTTTCAAAGAGACTGCTCTGTTGTGTTTTGCTTGAGCACAAGCAAAAAAGTAAGTCAAGGGGAGTTGATAGACCATGGATTTTACCTACTTTTAACCATGGTTTATGAGTATTTTAAGATATATTATTACTATATAGAGTCTACTTAGAGTAATTACAGGTTCATGTACTATATGGAAGAAAATGATGTATTTGGAGCTATTTAGAGATCTTTTGAGCTTCGCTGGAAGCAAGAAATGGTTGACGGTCGCATATCAATATCGACCGATAGTAACCACCAAATATCGATCGATGTCAAGTCCCTCATATCGATCGATTATGAAGCCATCCGAGAGTTAATGACAAATTAGAAGATTTCAAGTTTCACAAAAAGTCTCAATAATTACATCATTAGTCCCTGGCCGCCTTTTAGGCTATTTATTAGGGCTTTGTATTGTTTTAGAGGCAGACTTGCCTAGAGACCTAGTTTGGAGGAGGCAAGAAGCCACCACTGAAAGAGGAGAGCTTAGGATTGGAGAGATAGATCATATACTGCAAAACAGAGAAGATCTTGATTTCCCTTGCTTTCATTATTTCTGTTACTTTTGCTATTTTGTTTATTTAAGTATTATTCAGACCATCATAACCATGTGTTCCATGAATATTTCTGAGTAGTCTTTAGTGTTAGATTTGGGTTTCTCAAATAGGTTGATAATGTAATACTGACACAATAATTGTTAGGATGTTTAGAAATACAGTTCAATCATCTAGTTATGCATTAGAGCTAAGTTTAGGATTGATCACCCTTTAAACTTAGATCCTATGATTAATTGGGATCAAACCATTGCTTGACACAATACCTGAAAATAACTAAAATGATCTAACTGACTAGATACAGACAAGAGTTGTTCTAGTGAGTTAGAGAATACAAATCAAACCCGTTCGTAAAGCTCTCTGGAAGAAGTATTGATCGACACAGCGATAGCTCTGTCGATCGATATTTTGAAAGGTGTATCGATCGATATTCACGAAGAATTATCGATCGACACTTTCTCGCTACCAAAATAATGAGAGTTGAGGTCCGAGATCCTGATTAGATAATCGTAAAGATTATACCTTAGTTTGAATTAAAGAACAATTAATATTGATAAACTCCTAATTTCCCAAATTGAGTATTATTTATCATACCTGAGAATACACCTGAATCTAGCTACTACCAACTGTTAACAAACTCAAAACATTCAATTGAGCAGTAAACTTGCTCACCAACCAATTTACTGCTTTCAAACCCATAAACCATTTAATCTAGATTTATTTCAAGACCATAATCTATTGTGTAATCCTAGAGTCTCTGTGGATTCGATCCCTAAGTACTACATCTGAACCTCTTATTTGAGAGAGTAATTCACTCCTTAGGGTAATTTGAGTGATATCAAATTTGGCGCCGTTGCCGGGGACTCTTTCTTATTACCATTAGATTACGTTTAAAATTAAATCTAGATTTTGTTACTAAATTTGCTTAAAAGTTTTCTCTCTTTTCCTGCTGATACAGGTGCTGTAAGATGGAAGACATGGATTTCGGCCAGACATCGATCGGCGAAGAGATAGGCATATCGATCGACGAAGCGAGAGCAATATCGATCGACACGTCGATCGACAAGTTGACAGAATTATCGGTTGACAACGCACATCAAACATCGATCGACAGCACCCCGCCGGAAGCAGGTAAGTATTCTCTTACCGATGATGCTAATGAAAGAGTAGTCCTAAGAAAACCTAAAGGTCAGCTAAGCAACGCAAATAACCAAATTATGAATGAACAGGGGACTGAAATCCCTGTTCAAATTAAATCTATCTCAGAAAGAGATAATGAAAAGAAATTGCCTTTGCAAGACTATATAAATCATGTAAGGACCTATTCCAATAGGTCTGCAATTAGACTACCAAAAGATGATACCTAGAGATTTGGGATCAGTCCCGAATACTTAATCGTGGTACGTCAAAACCCTTTCCGTGGGACAGTCTCAGAGCGACCACAAGATCACATCGAATATCTAGAAGAATTGATAAATGACGAATACAATCGCTGTAAACTCTTTCCTTTTTCCTTAGAAGGTGACACCAGAAAATGGCTGAACCAAATACCAACAGGATCTCTGACCTGTTGGAAGGAGATAAGGAGTGCTTTTATAAATCAATATTTCGATGAGGCGCACTGCTGGGATGCAAGGAGGAAAATCTCCACATTCCGTCAAAACCCACAAGAATCATTCAGAAATGCCTGGGGAGAGATTCAAGAGCTCCCAACTTGAATGCCCCCACCACGACTATTCAGAGCCGCAACTCATTAATACCTTTTACAGAGGTGTTATCCTTCATTACCAGATCACGCTTGACATAGCCAGTGAAGGGAACTTTAAAACCAGGAACCCTGAGGAGGCAAAGCGTTTGATCAAAAATATAGCTACGGGTAGATCCTACGAAATGATGGACGTAGAGTTAGGAAGGAAAGCCGACCCAGTTGATGAGTCACCTTTACTCGCAATTGAAGAACATCTAAACTCGCCCCATCCTGCTCTTGACGGACAGAACCAATTTGGGATTTACCAAATTGATGATGACACCTTATCTGAACTAGAACAGCAAATAGAATTCGTAGATGGCCATACCTTGAAAAATAATTACCCTAACCCAGATAGCTTTACCCAAAATTACGATGCTACTGTTGGATCACGCGAAGGAAGAGCAAAATCTAGGCTGAACCAAGCTTTCACGGGAAATCGCAAGTTGGCCACTGACCAGAACGGAAAAATAGACATAGTCTTATGTGAGCTGATGAGGAAGTTCGACACTTTAAGGGTACAAATTAAGAGACTGGACAGTTGGGTCGCGGAAAACGTAACCGCCATCAAAAGAGAGACATGACGTCTCCCTGGGCGGACTGACGCGAACCCAAAACGTCAAGTTAATGTCGTGTTATTGAGAAGCGGAAAATGTCTCATCCCGAGGGCAATAGAAATCAACAACACAGAGAAACATGTTGTGGTTGAGGAAACCGGTGAAAATATGTCACGCCCTATAGACCTCGATGATCCCAGTACCGACTCAGGAATACCTCGAGAAAGACAGAAGCCCAACACTGAGGAAGAGGCCATCGAACTCGAGGAAGAATAAGGAGAAATTGAAGAGGATGCCGAAATCGATCGACAAGGAAGAACAAGTATCGATCGACCAGCCATAGTTAATATCGACCGACACTCTGAAAACAATGTCGATAGACTACCGACTCCGACTGAACCGTCAATTGAAAGAGTGTATAGGACTCTACCACCCTTTCCTCCTAACAAGACGCAGACTAAGCGAGAGCTAGACAAAGTAATCTGCAAGAAAGCATTCGATAAGATCACATTGGAAATGCCATTGAGTGATGCAATCAAAGTATCACCTTGAATAAAAAAAATTACGTAAAGGATATGGTATCCAACAGCTTTCCATCCACTGAGCACAGCATCATGATGGTTTCTGAGGAAGTAAGTGCAATAATCCAAGGCGAGACCCCGATCAAGAGACCTGATCCGGGCAGTTTTGTTTTGGATTGCAATATACGGAACAAAAAATTTCCTCGATCCCTTTGTGACCTAGGTTCTAGCGTGAACCTCATGCCACATTCTGTCGCAGTATCCCTAGGATAAGACAAGTTCAAACCTACCAAAATAACTTTGGTTCTAGCCAATAGATCCGTTAGATTACCTGAGGGAGTGCTTGACGACGTGCCGATTAGGATTAATGGCTGTCACGTCCCAACGGATTTCGTAGTACTGAAATACCAAAATGAACCAAAGGACCCCCTTATTTTGGGTAGACCATTCCTAGCCACTGCTGGTGCGATAATTGATGTAAAGGAGGGTAGGATATGTCTGAACATTGGAAATATTCCAATGACTTTTGACATGGACAACCTGATGAGACGACCCTTGATCGATAAACAGACATCCTACGTGGACGACATCAGTGAATCGGCCGAAGGATCTTTTATAAACTCATGCTCAGACGATCCTTTGGAGGAAGTACTCAGAACTGGTGAAGAGAAATCTTTCAGTATCGATAGTAGAGCTGAAGAATATACACGATTAAGGGACGCAAGCATGGAACCAGCAAGTGTTGATGAGATAGAGGATGACGCTTCAGAAATCAACATCGATCGATACTTACTAAACTATGTCGATCGACAACCAACCTTCTCGAAGGAATGGGATCCCGAAAAACACCGAAGATTGAGTTAAACCAGCTGCCCGCTGGACTGAAGTGTGCCTTTCTCTATAAAGATTCATATCAAGTAATCGTGAATGCCAACCTCACAAACGGAGAACTTGCCCTGTTAATAAATAAACTACGCAAGTACAGGAAGGCCATCGGGTACTCTCTCGAAGACATTCCTGGCATTTCTCCAGATATGTGCATGCACCGGATTCACCTAGAAGACGGTTCAAAATCGTCAATAGAACACCAAAGGCGACTAAATCCGAACTTGAAGGAAGTGATTAAAAAGGAAATAATCAAACTTCTGGATTCCGGAGTCATTTATCCGATTTTGGATAGCAATTGGGTTAGCCCCGTGCATGTTGTACCAAAAAAGGGCAGAATGACTGTGGTGAAGAATGACAAAGAGATGAACTCATTCCCACCCGAACCGTCACTAGACATCGAATGTGTATCGATTATAGAAAGCTAAACGCTGCTACAAGAAAAGATCACTTCCCTTTACCTTTCATTGATCAAATGGAAAGATTGGCAAATCACCAATACTACTGTTTTCTTGACAGATACTCTGAATTTTTTCAAATCCCTATACATCCTGACGATCAAGAAAAGACAACCTTTACATGCCCTTACGGAACATTCGCATACCGCAGAATGCCATTCGGTCTTTGTCATGCTCCTGCCACTTTCCAACGATGCATTATGTCGATCTTTACTGATATGATAGAAGACTTCTTGGAAGTCTTCATGGACGATTTCTCAGTATATGGATCCAGTTTCAAAAACTGTCTAGATAACCTATGCAAAGTTTTGGCAAGATGCGAAGAAAAGAATCTCGTTTTGAATTGGGAAAAATGCCACTTTATGGTTACGATGGAATCGTCCTAGGACACAAAGTATCTGCTGCTGGTATAGAGGTAGATCGAGCGAAAATTGAGGTAATGACTGGCCTGCCAGCACCCACAAACGTAAAGATGTGAGAAGTTTTCTCGGGCATGCCGGATTTTAAAGGAGATTCATACAAGATTTTAGCAAAATCGCTAGACCTCTCACTTCCCTCCTCTGTAAAGAAGTTAAATTCGACTTCTCACCAGAATGCGTAAAGTCTTTCAAAGAAATAAAGAAAGCCTTGATAACTGCTCCCGTCGTACAAGCACCATACTGGAATCTTCCTTTCGAAATCATGTGCGATGCGAGCGATTTCACTGTAGGAGCAGTTCTAGGCCAGAGGAAAGACAAAAAGCTGCATACAGTTTATTATGCCAGTCGAACTCTCGAAGAAGCACAATGAAATTACGCAACAACAGAAAAAGAACTGCTAGCCGTGGTTTATGCGTTCGAAAAATTCCGTCAACACCTGGTCGGTTCGCGAGTCATCGTCCACACCGACCATGCTGCAATTAAATACTTAATGCAAAAGAAAGACGCAAAACTGCGACTCCTGCGATGGAGCCTTCTACTTCAAGAATTCGACATCGAGATAAAATATAAAAGAGGAGTAGAAAACGGAGTTGCAGACCATCTTTCCCGGATAATGATAGAAAACGACGTCCTTATCGATGATTTCTTACCGACTGAAAACGTTTACCAAACGGAGTCATTCATCGGGAATGTAAGTCTCACTTCCGAGGACCTGTCGATCGACGATGACGATCTAATGTCGATCGATTACGATAGTACAAGGTCGATCGACAACAATGATTCTATGTCGATCGATACTACATATATTCTGAACAAAGAGACTAATCCCAAAACCATCACCTTCGGTATAAAGGTTAACGTCGCGCACAACAAGCTATGCTCTGACCATGATTCCCTCGTGGATGAAAGTCTGCATCAAGAAGTGCATGTAGTCAGACAAGGTTCAAAGGACAGACCTCGGTACGCTGATATAGTAAATTATTTATCTACCGACATAGAACCCGAAGAGTTGAGAGGGTACACGAGAAAGAAATTTCTAAGAGAAGTTAGGAGATATCATAGGGACGAACCATATCTCTATAAACACTGCTCTGACGGGATGTATAGACGATTCGTTGCCAATACTGAATTACACGATATATTATTCCAATGCCATGGGTCCGATTATGGGGGGCACTTTCCAACCTTTAAAACGGTATAAAAAATTCTTCAAGCAGGATTCTGGTGGCCAACCATGTTTCGCGATGCTCATGAATTCATAGTACAATGCGATAGTTGCCAACGAAGGGGAAAAATCAGTAAAAGACATGAAATGGAACAGAAATCTATTCAGGAAGTAGAAGTCTTTGACTGTTGGGGAATAGATATCATGCATTTCCCTTCTTCGTACGGAAATAAATACATCCTAGTCGCTGTTGACTATGTGTCAAAATGGGTTGAAGCGGTAGCTTCCCCCACAAACGACGCATCTGTAGTTATTAAGCTTTTCAAAAGCATTATCTTCCCGAGATTCGGAATACCCCGAATAGTCATAAGTGACGGTGGTTCTCAATTCATCAACAAAGTTTTTGAAGGACTACTCCGTAAGAATGGAGTACACCATAGAGTTGCTACACCCTGCCACCCGCAGACGAGTGGGCAGGTAGAAGTCTCAAATCGACAAATCAAAGAAATCTTAGAAAAGACCGTGGGCACATCGAGAAAAGATTGGTATAGAAAAGATTTGTCTAGAAAACTGGACAATGCACCCCTTTAGGAACCACCCCATTTCATCTACTGTATGGGAAATCATGTCACTTACCAGTCGAGCTGGAACACAAAGCAGCCTGGGACATTAAACTATTGAATTTCGACATCAAACCGGCTGCCGAAAGAAAGCTCATACAACTTAACGAACTGGATGAGATTACATTTAGCCTATGAGAGTTCAAAAATATACAAAGAGAAAACCAAAGCATATCATGATAAAAAGATCATTTCCAGACACTTCAAACCTAATGATCAAGTATTACTGTATAACTCTCGGCTAACGCTGTTTCCAGAAAGCTCTGATCTCGTTGGTTTAGTCCTTTTACTGTTGTGAATGCCAATCCTTACGGAGCCATTACGCTTACAAATAATAAAGGAGACGAATTCACAGTAAATGGCCAACGAGTTAAACATTATTGGGCTAAACTGCCCAATATCAAGCCCACTAACTTAAGTCCACTTCCCGATAATTAGAAAATTCGAATATCAAGTCAAGCTAAGGACTTAAAATAAGCGCTGAATGGGAGGCAACCCATTATTTTAAAAATTTTAACTTTAGAATTTTTAGAATCTTTAGGATAAAATAAAAATAAAAATCTTTATCAAAACACAAGGCCTATGTCGATCGACAACGACAGTTCGTTATCGATCGACATCAAATGAACAGACACGAGCTCATTTAAGTCGACATTCGCATAAACCCGAAAACCCTACGAAAACTTTCACATCTCTTTTCTCTCTAGTTTTTCACCCAAAATCCAATGATTCCTTCACTCATTCCGCACAAAATTCACCCTTCTCTCCGTTTAGATCACATAACTCACCATCATCATGGTATGAACACAAAATTTTCTAAATTTTCATTCTTCCTAAGGTTGAAATAGAAATCGGATTTGAACTGTGATTTTGGAGTTCCAATCGATCGATTCGTGTTGAGGAACAATATAATCGATCGATTTAGGGGATTTTCTGTAATATGCAAATCGAATTGCTTGATTTGGTTTTGCAGGTGTTCGCGAATAAGATATCGATCGATAACCATCGGTTTTACGATCAATTTTCTTCACGTCCTATCGATCGACATCGACCACTTCACATACGAACCTCGCTAATCCTTTCTTGTTTGTGAACTTCGTTTACAGGCTGATGAGAGGAAAACAAAGAGGAGGTTCGTGACAGAGACCTCCAGCCAAGAAAGCCCGAAGATGGACCTATTCCACTCTTTGAGAACTTCCCCGACACGCGAAAAGCGGCAAAGAGCTTAGAATGCCACAACCGTGCGATCCAAGACGCATGGGACGACTACGATAGCATATTCTACAACGCGTAGCGACAAGTTTTCATCGAACCAACGAGGTTCGTCGATCCAGATGTGGTCCGAGCTTTAGGCATCCGATCAGACCCCGAGGACATGTTCATCGAGTTGGGTATGGGAAATTTGCTACTCACCCACAGGTTCTCTACCCGGAGTTGGTCTGTCTGTTCATGGCTACCGTGAACGTCTACTATGCCCACGAGAGAGCAAAGAAGGCTAGCGAGGGCGTCCTTACCTTCTTCATATGCGGCATTCGCTATAGAGTCCCTCTTTTGACTCTATGCACTATCTACGGGTTCGAGACCGAGCGCCAGCACGTCACCGTACCCGACTTCCCAGGGATAGGGACTTTCTGGAGCCTCATTACTACCGGCGTCTTGTGGGAACCGAAATTCACACCGTCGATTATAACAAATAATAATGGAGGAAAACCGAGTGAACCCGTTTTTCCTTGAAGGTCCGAATTCTCTGCGTAATCACTTTAGACGGATACAAAGATAGATAATCGCTCAGAGGCGTTTTATTGAATAGTATGAATACAAGATTTCTCCGAGAGGAGTAGAGATATGCTAACTATCGGAACAACAGGACAAGAGGCGGCCAAGACGTCCTAAGCCTTGCCGTGCTAGTCTAACCACCTAAGCCCTAAGTTCTCTAAGCTAGCAGGAGTTCTCTAAGTCCAAATTCTCAGGCCCCCTTTTCTTCTGCTCCTGCTCTCCTTATATAGTCGCTTTAGGTCGGTGGCCCATCCTTCGCCTTCGGGCCCAAGTCTATCTCTTTTGGGAATATTCCATTTTTCGTCGATCTTGATAGTTATCCTCGAATCTTTACATTTATCGTTGGAAACTTAGCATTTATCGTATTTCAGCGAGCTAGGACAAACGGTCGTAACTTTTATGGACTCGAATCCCTTCTGAGAGCGTAGATGGGCCTCTAGACCAGTTTGGATCCTTGCGGACCGTTCTTAGGCCTTTTGGCATTTTTACGATTTTTCGGTTTTAGTCATAAAACTTCGAGAATAACTTTAATCAAAACGAAACGAGAAGTATATGGTCCCGAAGGTCAGATATCACAGCTATACGGAAGATACAGGGGTCGAAGTAAGTCGGACAGGCCGGGATCAGGTCGAGCTTGCCGGGCGACCCGACTCGCGTGATGGCCGAACTCGCCGGCGAGCACAGCCACACGACGGTTCAGCTCGCCGGCGAGCTGACCGGCGTGATGGGTGAGCTTTCCGGGCGAGTATAACCACACGTCGGTTCAGCTCACCGGCGAGCTGACCGATGTGATGGTTGAGCTCGCCGGCGAGCTGACCCGTGTGATGGTTCAGCTCTCCGGCGAGTGGCTTTTGTGCGGGATTTCGCTCGTTCGTTCACTTCCGATCTTTCTTTCAGTGATTGTTTTGTGAGAAATCCGTGAATAAGAAATAATCATAGCCGTTGATCTTCCGCGTGGCCTGGGTCTTGATTTTGCGGGCCGCCCATTTCTCAGTGGGAAGTGTTCCGTTTATCCACGTTTTCTTCTGGTGGGTCTTCGACTTCCTCCGCATTTTTGATTTGTGCTTGAAGCAGATTGGCGACCACTGGTGGTCCGATGCTTGGGTGTTCGATGAACTCGACGGGGATTACTCGTCTTAGTCCAGAATCCGAACTTGATGCGAGTGCGGCCAAGGCATCCTCCTTAGTGTTTTCCGAGCGAGGAATCCTAGTGAGGGAGAAGTGGTTGAAGTCTCAGGAGAGGTCTTGGATGAGTTTTAGATATGCATCCACTCTTTCGTCCCTCGCTTCGTATTCTCCGCTGTACTGATTTGCGACTAACTGAGAGTCACAGTAAGCGTGAATGCTGCGGATCTTAAGCCCATGGGCTAATCGTAATCGTGCAACGAGTGCTTCATATTCGGCCTCGTTGTTCGATGCATGGAATTCCAATCGGAACGACTGTTCCAAGACTTCACCGGTCGGAGACGTGAGCCGGATTCCGATCTCGGATCCTTGTTTGGATGATGATCCATCGACGTGAAGGATCCAGGTTGAGTCCGGTTCCGTGTTTGTCATATCCCCCGTGGGCAATTCTACCTAGAAGTCCGCTAGTACTTGAGATTTTGCGCAGGTTCTTGGGCGGTACTCCACGTCGTACTCGCTTAGTTTGATTGCCCATTTTGTGAGTCGTCCTGACTGACTCGGACTGTGAAAGATCGTTCGCAGGGGGAAGGTGGTGAGGATATTATGGTATGAGACTGAAAGTACGGCCGGAGTTTCCTTGCCGATGTCACAACTGCGAATGCTAGTTTCTCCATCAGGGGATTTCGGGTCTCAGCGTCAAGTAACGTTTTGCTTATGTAGAAGATTGGTTTTTGCTCACCGCGTTCCTCTCTAATCAAAACGCCGCTTACCACTGTTGTGGAGACTGCGATGTAAAGGAACAAGGGTTCTCCCTCCACTGGTTTTGCGAGGACGGGAGGAGTGGCCATGTAACGTCTTAGCTGTTGGAAAGCTTTCTCACATTCCTCCGACCATTCGAACTTCTTATTCCCTTTTCAGCGTGTCGTAGAAAGGAAGACACTTATCCGTCGAGCGCGAGATGAAACGGTTCAAGGCCGCGACTCTTCCGGTTAGCCTTTGGACTTCTCGTTTCGTCTTTGGCGAGACCATCTCTATTAACGCGTTTATCTGCTTAGGATTGGCTTCGATCCCACGACACGTGACTAGGTACCCGAGAAATTCTCCTGATGGCACCGCGAATCTACACTTTGCAGGGTTCAGTTTCATGTTGTGGGCGTTAAGTCTTGCAAAGCACTCCTCCAAATGGAAGACGTGGTCGTGCTCATCAAGAGACTTTATGAGCATGTCATCGATGTATACCTCCATTGTCTTGCCGAGCTGTTCGGAGAAAATTCGATTGACAAGTCGCTGGTACGTGGCGCCTGCATTCTTGAGACCGAAAGGCATTACTTTGTAGCAATATGTTCCCCGATCGGTGATGAACGCAGTTTTCTCACGATCGTCGGGATTCATCATGATCTGATTGTACCCGGAGAAGGCATCCATAAATTATTAGAGTTTGTTCCCTGCTGTTGCTTCGACCAGTCAGTTGATGTGCGGGAGTGGGAAGCAATCCTTTGGACAGGCCTTGTTGAGATCGGTGAAATCGACGCATACTCGCCATTTGCCGTTTTTCTTTTTGACCACGACCGGGTTAGCGAGCCAGTCTGGATACCTAACTTCTGTTATTGATCCGACCTTCAGGAGTCTTTCGACTTCCTCATTTACCGTGGTGGCACGCTCCGGTCCTAGATTCTGCCTTTTTTGTTTGACGGGTCTGTAGGTCGGATCGATGTTAAGCTCAAGACACGTTATGCCGATATCGATCCCTGGCATATCTTCCGTGGCCCAAGCGAACGCATTGAGGTTCTTTTTGAGACAGGCGATGAGCTCTATCTTTAGTGGCTCGCGGAGGTTGGCTCCAATCTCGACGCATCGTTCCGGGGAGGATTCGTCGAGGCAGATCAAAATTACCGGTTCGCAAGTCGGTTCGCGCTTCCCTTCTAGGGCTTCGGCCCTTTGAGATTGCCAGAAGACATCCGAGTCTCGTTCCAGGGCGTTCTCATCGAGAGTCAACTTTCTTTTTTTTTTATGGGAAGTTTCGATCGTAAAGTTCTTTCTTTTTAACTCGGCGGTGAAACATACTTGCGACATCCTGCGGTCTCCTTGTATAGTTTCGACTCCACGAGGGGTTGGAAACTTAAGACACAGATGGAATGTCGAAGGGATCGCTCGCATGGAATTCAGCCATGGAATACCGACGATCGCGTTGTAAGATGTTGGGCCGTCGATGACTAGGAATTCCGTGACTTTGATGACGGTCCCGGCTTTAACAACGAGGTCGATCGAGCCGAGAGTCATAGTAGCATCTCCCGAGAGTCCAAATATCGGGCTGGGTCCTTCCGTAACGGCGCACAGATAGATCTCCATTCTTTCGAGGGTGCTTTTGTAGATAATATTGGCCGAGCATCCGGTGTCGACCAACACTCTCGCTACGTCGACGTCTTGGATCGTCAGCTCGATGACAAGGAGATCGTTGTGGGGTTTGGCCTGATCGGCCGTTGCCCGGTCCATGAAAGAAACGACATCGTTAGCTGCTGGAGCAGACATCCTGTGTCTTTTATCGTTTAGTGATTTTTGAGTTAGAGAATCAGACCCCCCTCCTTCTAGCGCAAAACTGTGGAAACCGAAATTCACACCGTCGATTATAACAAATAATAATGGAGGAAAACCGAGTGAACCCATTTTTCCTTGAAGGTCTGAATTCTCTGCGTAATCACTTTAGAACGATAAAAAGATAGATAATCGCTCAGAGGCGTTTTATTGAATAGTATGAATACAAGATTTCTCCAAGAGGAGTAGAGATATGCTAACTATCGGAACAACAGGACAAGCGGCGGCCAAGACGTCCTAAGCCTTGCCGTGCTAGTCTAACCACGTAAGCCCTAAGTTCTCTAAGCTAGCAGTAGTTCTCCAGGTCCAAATTCTCGGGCCCCCTTTTCTTCTGCTCCTGCTCTCCTTATATTGTCGCTCTAGGTCGGTTACCCATCCTTCGCCTTCGGGCCCAAATCTATCTCTTTTGGGAATATTCCATTTTCCGTCGATCTTGATAGTTATCCTCGAATCTTTACATTTATCTTTGGAAACTTAGCATTTATCGTTTTTCTGCGAGTTAGGACAAACCGTCATAACTTTTATGGGCTCGAATCCCTTCGGAGAGCGTAGATGGGCCTCTAGACCAGTTTGGATCCTTGCGGACCGTTCTTAGGCCTTTTGGCATTTATACGATTTCTCGATTTTAGTCATAAAACTTCGAGAATAACTTTTATCAAAACAAAACGAGAAGTATATGGTCCCGAAGGTCGGATATCACAGCTATACGGAAGATACGGGAGTCGAAGTAAGTCGGACAGCCCGGGATCAGGTCGAGCTCGTCGGGCGAGCTGACCGGCGTGATGGTTAAGCTCGCCGGGCGAGTATAACCATAGCCGTTGATTTCGAAATAACCATTTTTGACCCCAACACTTCTTCGACCCCACCAAGAGCGTTCAGACGGACATTTTTCCCCCGACTCTGCGTTACTTCATGAAGACCCTTGCCAACACCCTGTTGTGCAAGATGGAACCTAGTAAGGTTCGGGTCCAGGAGCTCACTCTGGTCTACTACGCAGTGAGTAGTTTGGTTCACATGGAGAGCATCGAGGAGCTCGAGCACAACGCATGGCCCAACCTTGGAGCCATATTTGTTGAGCATCTGGCCAAACTCAAGATGAAGCCTTTCCAGTCAACGGGAAGGAAGAGGGAGACGGTTGGGAGCCTACTCACTCCGATCTTCGTCGATTGTGGAGTCCCCCTGGACGACGCCGAGATGGACGATCGGAACCTCTACATGGACTCAGCACATCTGACGCGCACAATGGCTCAAGGACGACCGCGACTGGTCCTTCAAAGTTGGGGACGGCATACATTTGGTGAGGCTTCCAGTTCGGTCACTTACGGACTTCTCCCATGGCCTTAGCAGCATTCAGTTTCAACCTGACCCTCGCCTATTCCGAGCCCCAGTAGCCCAGCCGCGCCGCTACACGGTCCAGCGCACCGCAGGACCCCAGCCGCATCAGCCCGAGGACACACTACCGCCTTTCCCTCCTATGGCAGACATGTCTACACGTCCTGAGGGAGACTTCCAGCGCGTCGTCGTCGATGCTCTTACAGCCACTTGGGCTAGAGTGTCGAGATGTCGTTGCTCGAGCAGGAGGAGTGTGCGAGCTAGCTCACCGACAGCAGCAAGACCGTCCCGCTAGCGCAGAGACACCTCCGGCGACGAGACCAATGATGAGGACTAGTCCTCATATCTCTATCCCTATCTACTTATGTTTTCTTCTACTTTCAAACTTTTAGGATTTATTTTTGAACTTATTACTTTATGTTATGACTGGAGTTTATCTTTTCTGCTAATCTTGCATGCGTTTGGATTGTCTAACAGAGCTAACATAGCTGACTAATGCTAATTCTATGATGAGTTGGACACATGGATACGTTGTAGCTGGCGTAGATGTTTTCTATCTCCGCACTGTCGATCGATAACCACACGGTTATATCGATCGACAGGGATGCGATAATATCGATCGATAATACGGTAAACATGTCGTTCGATCCTCTAGACAGCGGGTAACAAATTCTTTTCTCTTGTCTAACATCTAACTTATAGTTATTACTTATTTCTACCCTGACCAATCTTAGACTGAACATCACTGGGGACAGTGAAGTTTAAGTCTGGGGGAGGTACTTACTAATATTAGTTTATTAAGGAATTTCAAAAAAAATATATATATATTTCCAAACAAAAAGTTTTAATTGAGTCAAGAAAGGGATAATGATCGTAGTAGATTTTTTGCTTGTTATCTAACCATTTTATTATCACCATTTTTAAACTTTCTGATTGCACATAGTACTAAAGATACTATAGTGGATCAACATGTCAACTAACCACACTTGCTGAGATTGTTTTGAAGGAACCAAAGCTGACCTCCAACACTAAACCTGACACAACTGCTTGTCTTGGGGCTTGATATACATGGGATCAGATTCTTCAAACAAGTCTGGAAGGTAAAGCCTTGTGTATTTAGATTTATCACCCTTTCTCTCTCTATTTTCGAGATTTAGATTATAAAAAAAAAAAAAACAAAATGTGTGTGTATTAAAAAAAAATATTTGTCTACCACGTTTCAAACGTTGTCTAGACTCTGTAGCAACTTGATTGTGTCCCTCTTGAACATCAATACGAATTGATGCATTTGCAGCTGGTATATATGACTTAGTCACTCTTTTCGGGTCAGCAAAGGAATGTGGCAATTGATTAGCTAGCTTTTGTAAATGTATTATCTTTTGGATTTCTAAATCACATTCCTGAGTCCGAGGAACTTGCCAAGATAAGGATGTTTATTCCATGTAATTTATTTTACCAGCTTATTATCATCTCCCCCTAATTTTGGATGTTCGGATTCATCAAAATGACAATCCGCATACCTGGCCTCAAATAAATCACCCGTAGTTGGCTCAAGGTACTTAATAATCGTGGGAGAATCATATCCAACATATATTGCCATCCTCCTTTGAGGTCCCATTTTGTTCTTTGTGGTGGTGCAATTGAAACATAAATGACACATCCAAATGTCTTAAGATGGGATATGTCTGGCTCATGACCCGTAAGAAATTGTGATGGCGAATATTTACGTTCACTAGATGGCCCGATGCGTATGAGTTCGGCCGCATGCAGGACCGCATGTCCCCAATCTGAGACCAGGAGTTTTGATCTCATAAGCAATGGTCTAGCTATTAGCTGTATTCGTTTAATGAATGATTCGGCCAAGCCGTTCTGTGTATGTACATGTGCCACCGAGTGTTCCACACTTACCCCCATGGACATACAATAATCATTAAACGCTTGGGACGTGAACTCACCAGCATTATCAAGACGTATAGTCTTTAAAGGAAAATCTGGAAAATGAGCTCGTAATCGAATTATCTAAGCAAGCAACCTCACAAACGCCAAGTTGCGGGTCGACAGAAGACACACATGCGACCATCTCGTGGACGCATCAATGCGAACCATGAAATATCTAAACGTCCCACAAGGTGGGTCCCTTGGTCCATAGATGTCTCCTTGTATTCTTTCCAAAAAGTTTATTGTTTCCTTAGTCACTTTAACTGGTGATGGCCTAACAATGAGTTTCCCTTGTGAACATGCTACACACGTTAGGTTCTTAGGAACAACTCGTTTCTCTTTCAAAGTATGGCCATTAGTGTTCAAGATCAATTTACGCATCATGGTCGAACCGGGATGGCCAAGCTGGTCGTGCCATAGAGTGAAATTTTCGATGGTCTAGACTTGGTGGCTACAACCATTAAGGCTTGCTTCATAAGAATTTCATAGGTAAAAGACTAGAACATGACTTGGTGGCTACAACCATTAAGGCTTGCTTCACAAATAATCCTAGGATATAGGTCAAAAAGAAGTAAACAGGACTTGGTGGCAAACACCATTAAGGCTTGATTCATGAAAGCCTGTCCAATCTTGGTTAATGATCTTGCATATAAGCAGATTTTTAACCAAGAGCGAAAATTAGTAGAGAGAGGGGATAGGAACTAATATTTACCTGCAGGTACAGATACTTGTTTGAGAATCCTTGAATCCTGTGATCGATATTCCCAAGGTATAGCCTTCACTTTTATTTTATGCTATGAAATGAGGTTGGTACAGGGGAATGAAAGACAAGATTATGTTAATTTGTTGGCTAGATAAATTTTGTTGCTAAGCTAGGATATGGTATAAAGTGTTTTTGTGACTAAGACCTTTTAGATATGGATTGCGATGTTAAAGAGGTGATGATTATGAGTTTTAAATCATGTGAGTTCCCGATGTTTTCAAACCTCTTTCAAAGAGACTGCTCTGTTGTGTTTTCCTTGAGGACAAGCAAAAGAGTAAGTCTAGGGGAGTTGATAGACCATGGATTTTACCTATTTTTAACCATGGTTTATGAGTATTTTAAGATATATTATTACTATATAGAGTCTATTTAGAGTAATTACAGGTTCATGTACTATATGGAAGAAAATGATGTATTTGGAGCTATTTAGAGATCTTTTGAGCTTCGATGGAAGCAAGAAATGGTTGACGGTCGTAGATCAATATCGACCGATAGTCACCACCAAATATCGATCGATGTCAAGTCCCTCGTATCGATCGATTATGAAGCCATCCGAGAGTTAATGACAAATTAGAAGATTTCAAGTTTCACAAAAAGTCTCAATAATTACATCATTAGTCACTGGCCGCCTTTTAGGCTATTTATTAGGGTTTTGTATTGTTTTAGAGGCAGACTTGCCTAGAGACCTAGTTTGAAGGAGGCAAGAAGCCACCATTGAAAGAGGAGAGCTTAGGATTGGAGAGATAGATCATATACTGCAAAACAGGGAAGATCTTGAATTCCCTTGCTTTCATTATTTCTGTTACTTTTGCTATTTTGTTTATTTAAGTATTATTCAGACCATCATAACCATGTGTTCCATGAATATTTCTGAGTAGTCTTTACTGTTAGATTTAGGTTTCTCAAATAGGTTGATAATGTAATACTGACACAATAATTGTTAGGATGTTTAGAAATACAGTTCAATCATCTAGTCATGCATTAAAGCTAAGTTTAGGATTGACCACCCTTTAAACTTAGATCCTAGGATTAATTGGGATCAAACCATTGCTTGACTCAATACCTGAAAATAACTAAAATGATCTAGCTGACTAGATACATACAAGAGTTGGTCTAGTGAGTTAGAGAATACAAGTCAAACTCGTTCGTAAAGCTCTTTGGAAGAAGTATTGATCGACACAGTGATAGCTCTGTCGATCGATATTTTGAAAGGTGTATCGATCGATATTCACGAAGAATTATCAATCGACACTTTCTCGCGACCAAAATAATGAGAGTTGAGGTCCGAGATCCAAATTAGATTATACCTTAGTTTGAATTCAAGAACAATTAATATTGATAAACTCCTAATTTCCCAAATTGAGTATTATATATCATACCTGAGAATACACCTGAATCTAGCTACTTCACCAACTGTTAACAAACTCAAAACAATCAATCGAGCAATAAACTTGCTCACCAACCAATTTACTGCTTTAAAACCCATAAACCATTTAATCTAGATTTATTTCAAGACCATAATATATTGTGTAATCCTAGAGTCTATGTGGATTTGATCCCTAAGTACTACATATGAACCTCTTATTTGAGAGAGTAATTCACTCCTTAGGGTAATTTGAGTGATATCAGCTCTCCCAAGTATTAGAGAAGAGTTCCAGTTTAGCTTGATTTCCAAGACATGAAAATCAACTGGAACTAGGCCATTACCAATCTCCACCTCTAGGTCTCTTACAATTCCTCCTGAGTTCCTCTGGGAACAATCCACAAAAGTGAACAGTTTCTGCGAAGGCTCCACCTGCAGACCCAGATGGTCTGCTATAACCCTAGGTAGGATGCTGACTGATGCTCATGTGTTGAACAAGGCATGTGGAAATTCAACACCCTTCACTGTGCATGGTATTACAAATTGCCCAGGATCACTCTTCTTCTTCAATGTAATCCACATCCTAATCTTTTCTCTAGCTTCACAGAACATTCTCTTGATGTCTTCATCTTTCTCTCTAGTTTCTCTGAAGAACATCCACAATCCGTGAGTATAATAAGCCTCCTCGAATGGCTTATCTATAGGAATCTTGAAGACTATCTTTCGGAAATTTTCCTTTTCCTTTTCATTAGCCCCCCTCTTCAGATGTTTCGCCACTTTTTCCTTTCTTCTCCTTAGGGTTCTTCAAGTAGAAACCCTATCCTCTTCCATAGGATCTTCTCCATCATCTGAAGGTGTCCGGACAGTCTCTGGTGGGTTTTCGGAAGGTTTGGGTTTGGGCCTGAGTGCATTAAGATGTGCAACATCTATCTTTGGCATCTGCACTCGGTAGGTAATAGGTGCTCGTCGATCGATAGGCACTGGAGGTTGTCAATCGATGGCGGACTCTGTTTGTCGAGCGATATTAGATTCTCCATGTCAATCGACGGATGTATCAGCTCGTCGAGCGATTCGAACGTTATCAGGGATGAACGGATGTGGGTGTTTCGGTGTGAACTCCTCGTGAGTAAGAATCCTTACGGCATTGCAAGATGCGGTTGACTTCGTTGGTGTCATCGGTCGATGCTCTGGAGATCCTGTCGATCGATTTGGACTGGCTGACGTCGATCGATGTTCAGTCTGTCGTCGATCGACACCAATACGATCCGCCAAAACTCATCAAACTTTCTACTTAGAAATCTCCTTCTTGCAGCCTCTCTTCCTTCACCACTTGCCAAAACTCATACTCAATGATGGCATTCACGTGGTGCTTCATCATATCATCCCCTCCCACACTTGTCGAGGCTTCTTGCCTCTTGACAGCATCTCCAATCTGCACAACTTGCATCTCTAGCTTCTTCACATGAGTGCTCAAAGTCTCAAACTTTGTGTTCAGGTTGGTGTAGACAGAATCAATCTTCCCGTTGAAGTCCACTGTCATTCGCTGCTGTGTGCCAAGAACCCTATCAAGCATCTCTTCAATCTTGCTCTCTTGAGTAGGCGGCGGTGGCTTCTGGTAGTAGGAACTTCCATTATTCATGTTGTTGTTGTAGTTGCTGTTGTAGGGTTTCTGGTACTGTGAACTCTGATTGAAATTTCCCCTATTTCCATAGGAATTTATGTTTCCACCCTGGTTTCCAGAACCTTGGAATCCAGTTCCACCAATAAAGTTCACTTCTTCTTCTTCCCCTGCTCTACCCTCTGTGTCTACAGCTTCTGCATCTTCAACCAAGCAAACATGTTTTGTGAGAAGCTTGTGAACACTATCCAGCTTTGCCTTCACCTCATCCATCTGATCATTCCCAAGGATGGTGGCATACTTTTTCCTCTCAAAATCAATGTTCTTGGTGCTATTGTTAGATGCTAGGTTTTCCATCTTCTTTACTACCTCTTATGGATTCCTGGTGTTGAAGTTCCTATTGCTGGAAGCATCAAGAGCCATCCGGTACTGCACCGCGTTGGAAGCATCAAGAGCAGTTGTACTTCATTGAATCCATGGTGTGGACAGTCTCTCTGATAAGACTTGAATCTGATCCAAGAGACTCTGAATGATTCTGTAGGCCCCTGAGAGAAGGCAGCGATCTTGCTCCTCAAGTCTTTAGCGCGTGCTTCATCAAAGAAATTGCATAAGAATGCATTCTTGAAGTCGCTCCAGGATGTGAGAGATCCTGGTGGTAGCTGCTTAAGCTAATGGGAAGTTTCTCCAACAAGAGATAACTTGAAGAGCTTGCATAGGAGATAATCCTCAGGGACTCCTTTGACTTTAATAGCAGATATCAGATCCTCGTACCTCTCCAGATGGTCCATATGATGCTCGTGAGACAATCCATTGTAGGGTATCTGTCCCACAAGTGTGTAGTACTGGGCCATCAACTCAAAATCCCTCTGAATAGTGGGAGGACGAATGGCTGATCTGTTGGTGTAGAACTGATCTGGACGGTTGTAGTCAGCCAACGTCTTGGGTCGCGCAACCTCATCTACAGCTAAAGTAGCACCTGTAGCACTAGCATCAGACTCAGGGATTACAGCCCCCTAAGCATCTATCCTCTGACCTTCTGCATTACGCAAATGACCTTCGGGTCATGAAGGTCACCATTATCATCTCGGACAAGTATCAAAGTCGCAACCATGTCTCGCGGTTCAGTATCGATCGACGTCTGGGATGGAGTATCGATCGATGTCGGATGGACTATGTCGGTCGATGGAAGATGAGTGTCTTCGGTCGAAGGTGTTGGGCGAGTATCGGTCGACGGGTGGTGTAGCCATGACCAGAGACATAGAAGAGGAGCTGAGTGAGACTGATGAGGATGAGCCAAGTGATGAGACTGCCGTAAGAGATAGATGTGAAGCTGAGGATACTGAAGAGAACCAGAACCAGAGTGAGACATCATGTGAGCCAACCAGTGTGTGGAGTGGACCAACTACTAGATCAAGGCTGAGAGAACAAGAGGAGAGGCTCCAGGAGATAGCCAAAATCGTGGGTCTTGGATCAAGACAAGGAGATCAAGATAAACCAGCCTGTTGGTTTAATTTAATTACTTTGTAAGGGCTTTGGTTATTGGGCTTTCATTTAATTTAAACCAAAGACAATTAGGATTTTAAATAAACCAATTTCGTGGGTTTAGGATTAGAATTAGAATTAGAATTAGAATTAAACCATCTTGGTTTACTTCTAGGGTTTTCTGTCGATTTCTTTAAGACATGAGGGAGGCAGCTTTGCTTTCTCAACTTTTGAATCTAAGAATATTCAGTCAACTTCGTTGTCTTGTCTCTAGCTTTCTCTGTTCAGCTCAAGAACATTGATCTCACTTAAAGGAAGGAATTCCTGTGAATCTCATCTTAGACAATACAAGGTGATCTTGTGTCTTTGAGTAGCAAACCATCTCTGTCGCCAATCCACAGGCTCAGGGAGACGACCACAGTTCAAAGGAGAGCTAGTAGCCTCTTAGAACACCCCTATCCGTTCCCCTTCAAGTGATCCAGGAGCAGAAGCCATACCCAGGCTGCACCAAGTGGTATCAGAGCCACTTGAAGGTTAGGGTCTGCGATTTTTGACTACTCAGATCATTCATTCCATCAAATGCTTCTCTTATCTTTCTATCTGTTGTAAGCCAGCTGAGCCAACCCTGCAAATCAAAAAAAAAAGAAAAGAAAAGAGAACTCTGATCCAAATCAAAAAAAAAAAAAAGAAAAAAGCTGAAGAGTAATCCAGCTAGCTGAAGAGAAATCCAGCTCAGGGTGGTAAAGTCAGCTGGTGCCTAAATCTCTTAATACTTTCTTTCTGATTCATTGGGGTTTAGTTCTAGATCTTAAGTGTAGAACCTTGTTTTTCAACTGAACTTGTGGGAAGAGCTGAGACTTGGCGACTTGAAAACTTGAGTGAGAGAGAGATACTTTTGTTCTTGGATTTGTGTTTTCTCTAACTATTTCAGGAACAATGAGTGAAGAGAGACGAGATGGAAAGCAACCAGAGGGTACAGGAGAACCGGCTGTCCAGCAAATCAACCTCAACCAAGTTCAATTTGAGGCTATGATGGCTGAGATAACCAGAAGAATGCAAATACTTACAACCTTGCTCAACAAGCTAATGAAAACTTACCTGGTGTTAATGCAGGGCAAGAGAGGGACGCGGTTGCTGCTGGAGCTCAGAGAGCACGCATTGGACCTATAAGAGGGCCACGAGTGGAGATTGGGGGTCGTGGGGTTTATGGAGAACATTATCAAGAAGATTCAACTGATGACAGTGATGATGGATCTCAGGCTAGTCAGCGTGGTAGAAACTACAACCGCAGGCGACCAGCTACTGATAACCTAGGCAATCTCAAGCTTAGAATCCCTCCATTCCATGGGAAGAATGATCCTGATGCTTACTTAGAGTGGGAGAAGAAGATTGAACTGGTTTTCAATTGCCAGCAGCTCACTGAGGAGAGAAAAGTGAGACTAGCAGCTACTGAATTCTGTGGATATGCTATTAGCTGGTGGGATCAGATTGCTACTACCAGGAGACGCAATGGAGAGCCTCAAGTAGCTTCCTGGTTTGAGATGAAAACTGTGATGAAGAAGAGATTTGTTCCTAATCACTATGGAAGAGATCTACACCAGAAGTTGAGAAGGCTTTCTCAAGGGTCTAAGAGTGTAGAGGACTATCACCAGGAGATGGAAACACTCATGTTAAAAGCTGATTTAGAAGAAGGTGTAGAAGCTACTATGGCAAGATTCCAAGGAGGTCTTAACAGAGATATACAAGATAGGTTGGAGCTACAAGAATATGAGGACATGGATGAACTGCTACATAAAGCTATCTTGATTGAGCAGCAGAACAAGAGGAAGAGCTCTACCCGGTCTTCATACACTCCTACTTCAAAACCGGCCTACTCCAGGGAAGATAAGCCAGGGGATAAGTCCAAGGACGGTTCTTCTTCAGTAGAGACCAAGAGAGATGACAAGGGTAAAGGAGTAGCCACATCTACTAAGACCAGGAACATTAAGTGTTACAAGTGTCATGGCTTTGGCCACTATGCTAATGAGTGCACCAACAAGAAGGTGATGACTATCTTAGCCAACGGGGAGGTGATATCTGAAGAGGAGGACGCCGGCCAAGAGTCAGATGAGGAAGGCGTGGAGTACCCTGTCCGTGGAGAGCTACTAGTCACCAGGAGACTTCTCAATGCTCAACCTAAAGCCAAAGAAGATGAGCAAAGGGAAAACTTGTTCCACACCAATGCTTGGTTCAAGAAAAGGTTTGCAGCTTGATCATTGATGGAGGAAGCTGTACTAATGTAGCAAGTGCTGAGTTGGTGGAGAAGTTGGGTCTTCAAGTGTTCAAGCATCCTAAACCATATCTCTTGCAATGGATCAATGACGAGGGTGGATTACAGATCACCAAGCAAGTGAAGGTTGCTATCAGTGGGAAAGTACCAGGATGAGATCACTTGTGATGTAGCACCCCTTGAAGCTAGCCACATCCTTCTGGGACGTCCATGGCAGTATGATAAGAGATCAGTACATGATGGCTTTACCAACAGATACACTTTTATCCATAAGGAGAAACAAGTTACCCTGGCGCCAATGACCCCTCAGGAGGTACACCAGGATCAGATGCATCTCAAAAAGAAGAGAGGAGAGTCCAAGGCCGCCAGCAAGTCCTTGCTTCTTGAAGAGACCAGCCAGGTAAGTAAACTCAACCTCTTTGCTACTGCTAAAGATATCAAAACTGCTATGATTGAACAATCAAATTTGATACTAGTGGTTTATAAAGAATTGTTGAGCTCTACTACTAACCCTGCTCCCGAGATTCCAGAGGAGATTGAGTGCCTTTGCAGGAGTATAGAGATGTGTTCCCAGAGGACAATCCAATAGGTCTGCCGCCTATTAGGGGAATAGAGCACCAGATTGATTTTGTACCAGGAGCTACTTTGCCAAACCGTCCAGCATACAGGACCAACCCTGTGGAGACCAAGGAGCTTCAGAAACAAGTCAATGAGCTAATGGAGAAGGGACATATCAGGGAGAGTATGAGTCCTTGTGCTGTACCTGTCCTCTTGGTACCAAAAAAAGATGGGAGCTGGAGGATGTGTGTGGACTGCAGAGCCATCAACAACATAACAGTTAAGTACAGGCATCCTATTCCTCGCTTAGATGATATGTTAGATGAGTTACATGGTTCATGTGTCTTTTCTAAAATTGATTTAAAGAGTGGTTACCACCAGATTAGAATGAAAGAAGGAGATGAGTGGAAAACTGCTTTTAAAACTAAGCTAGGATTGTATGAATGGCTTGTGATGCCTTTTGGGCTTACTAATGCACCTAGTACTTTCATGAGATTAATGAATCATGTCTTGAGAGCTTTGATAGGACGATTTGTAGTTGTTTACTTTGATGATATCCTGATTTACAGCAAGACTATGAAAGAACATGTTAACCACTTGAAACAAGTTCTAGATGTGCTTAGAAAAGAAAATCTGTATGCTAACTATAAGAAGTGTTCTTTTGGCACAGAAACCTTGTCTTTTTAGGTTTTGTTGTGACCTCACAGGGCATACAGGTTGATGAGGAAAAAGTGAAAGCTATCAGGGGGTGGCCGACTCCTAAATCTATTGGAGAGGTCAGAAGTTTTCATGGACTTGCTGGCTTCTACAGGAGGTTGTGAGATATTTCAGTACGGTTGCAGCACCACTGACTGAAGTGATCAAAAGAGTGTAGGTTTCACTTGGGGACCAACCCAAGAAGAGGCCTTTCAAATGCTAAAAGAGAAGTTAACAAGTGCTCCTTTACTTGCACTTCCTGACTTTTCTAAAACTTTTGAAATTGAATGTGATGCATCTGGTATTGGGATTGGAGCTGTGTTGATGCAGGATAAGAAACCTATAGCTTACTTCAGTGAGAAAACTAGGAGGCGCCACCTTGAACTATCCTACCTATGACAAGGAGCTGTATGCCTTGGTGAGAGCTTTACAAGTGTGGGCAACATTACTTGTGGCCTAAGGAGTTTGTGATCCATACAGATCATGAATCCCTTTAAACATCTCAAAGGGCAACAGAAGCTGAACAAGAGACATGCCAGGTGGGTGGAGTTCATTGAGACCTTTCCTTATGTCATCCACTACAAGAAAGGTAAGGAGAATGTAGTGGCTGATGCACTCTCCAGAAGGTATACTCTTTTATCTTCAATGGAAACTAAACTCTTAGGATTTGAACATATCAAATCTTGTTATGCTAATGATCCTGAGTTTAAGATGTTTAGAGATCTGAGAAAACATGCTAGTGGAAAATTCTACCAAGTAAAGGGATTTCTTTTCTATGATAACCCGCCTGTGTGTTCCTGTGGTTCTTTGAGACGAATTGTATGTTAGGAAGCTCACGCAGGAGGGCTGATGGGACACTTTGGAGTCGCCAAAAAACACTCTCCACCTTGCAAGAGCACTTTACTGGCCGAGTATGAAGAAGAAAAGTGGAGCGTGTGTGCCAAGGTGTGTCGTGTGCAAACAAAGCCAAGTCTAAGGTCCAACCAACAGGTTTGTATACACCTCTCCCTATTCTATGCACCATGGATTGATATCTCTATGGACTTTGTCTTAGGATTGCCTAGAAAGGAAAGGAAGAGATAGTTATTGTGGTGTTGATCGCTTTCTAAATGGTCCTCCTACCTTCAAAAACTGATGATGCATCTGGTAGCTGATTATCTTTAGAGTGCAGGATCGATGTTCTACAAGGTGTGGCTTTCGTCGAGTTATTGTCTCCGAATGTCGACCAACGGTCTTCCGCGATGATCAGCTCGGATTGCTTTCTCCTAATATCCCAAAAAATGCTCCAAAATCATCACTTTTTCCAAATCACTCATGATCCTATAAAAATATTAAATAGACTCTAGAATATAATAATTAGTTATTAAAAAAACACTTATAAACCATGGCTAAAAGGGGTAAAAATCCATGGCCTAGAAATTATCATCCTTGATCATCGATCGCTAGATTGGTCGAAAGTCAGCTACGGGTCTTTATCATTTTATTTCCAAAATGCACCAAAATCACTACTTTCTTCCAAATCACTCAAAACCTGAAAACATACTAAAAGAACTTCAAAACAACTAATATGTATTTAAAAACCCTATATACCATGGCTAAAAATGGGTAAAATCCATGGTATATCACAACACCCCAAACTTACTCTTTTGCTTGTCCTCAAGCAAAACAATGAGCGTCGAACTATCCTCTCTACTAACCTCATTTAATACATGTAAATAAGAGGTTTAGGCTTTACCCTGAGAGTATCGATCACTGGACACATGGAATACTCTCAAGCAAATATATGAACACACATGTAGTCTTATCCAGTTCCTTTCTCCCTCTCTTCTCTCTTCTTCTCAGTCAATGTCTCCCTTTTTAAAAGGGTATCATTGTATTTTTTTAATTGACTGAGATATTTGGACAGGCTTCCATGAATCAAACGCTAATGGTTTTAGCCACTAGATCCCGTTCACTTTTTTGACATTTATCTCTTTCTAGAATTTTTATGGATCAAACTTTAATGGTTGTAGCCACCAAATTCATGTTCTAATCCTTTTTACAACTGAAGGGGAGAGAGAGAGGAACTAGCGACACACATACTTTTTACTTTCCAGACTTGCAGGAGGATTCCGATCCAATGTATACCAAGCCTTAAGACAAGCAAGTTAAGCTCAATTAGGTTGGAGGTCAGCTTTGGTTCATTTAAACATTCTCAGCAAGTGTGAATAACTGACAGTCTGATCCACTTTAAAAACTATAGTACATTCTGCAGTCAATATATCTAAGAAAGGTGCTAAAGAGTGTTTAGATGAGTAAGGAAAATTGAAAAAGTTCATTGTCCCTTTCTTGACTTAATTAAACTTTATGAAAACATTTTAAAACTCATATGTATATTGAATATTAGTAAACCTACCCCCCCAGACTTAAATTACACTATCCCCACTGTACATGTTGTCGGAGTTCAGTGAGAATATAAATCATAAGTGTTAGGGGATTTTTGTGTTGGATCTTTTAGAGTACTACAGAATGATGGATAAGCTGGGTTTCGTATAGATTTTAGAGTAGTAAAAGATATTATGACTTGAATAAGCGTTTATTAGATCAAACTAGAAGAGATTACACAGTATATAGTAAGAAACCCTAGTCTAGCCATCTAATTCTAGCCTTCAAGTCTAAAAGAGTCGATCCCTTGTTCTATAGGTCGGTTGGAGTAGATGGAAGTCTTCCATATTCAGAAATATGGAAGGTTCTCCTTATCGGCAATTTGCCATTTCTTGGAGTTGGAGGCGGTTCCTGGAACTGATACCGGGGTACCCGATACTAGGGATCCTGAGCGTTCCTAAAACGGGGACCCGGAGGTCTGGGTCCTGCCTGGGGCCTGGAGGAAAGTTGTACCTGAGTATTTTTTCCCCAACAGTTTGCCCCTTATTTCTCGATTTCGTCATCGATTTCGAGGAATAACCTTTGCACTCAAGTCAACCGGGGTTGCTCATTCTCGGCAGGTATCCCTCAGGCAGGACATCGCTCCAGTAATCCTGCGATCCCCGGTTCCACTCAGGCCGGAACCGTATTCTGAACCCGGGGGATGATCAGTTTCCCTTACATCAGACCGGGGTCTGGTACTGTTTACACCGCTGATTCTCGTCGAGGACGGGGAGCTCTGGGCTTCTGATGATGTCTTGGAGACGGTGGAGCCTGGAGCTTTGATGTTCCCTGAGGAGGAGCTGGTATAGGAGAAGACCTTAATGCTGACCGCGAACGGGGAGATTCTTGATGGAGTTCGGGGTTCCTTAGAATCTCTTGGTCCGCGTTTATGAAAAGAGGGGAAGGTTATGATGAAACCTCGGAATTCGCTCCCTCGTGGTGTCCTCCTTTGGCGCGTGGGAATCTTCCTAGGGTTTACTACCCTTCTTTCTGCTTCTTGCCGCCTAGCGGCTTTCCAACTTTCCTATTCTCTCTCTGTGGTCTTCATTCGCTCAAGCTCAATTCTCCATTTTCAGGTATTATCTCCTTCTTACTTACTCTCTCTTTTCTCCCGATCTATTTCCTCTAGATTCTCCCCTTACATCTCCAGGATGAAATCCAAACCCGATCTTGCCCTAGACTTTTCTTCCATAGGTGGTAGGATTAGGTCAAAGAAAGAGAGATCAGTTGTCGGTTCTTCAGAATCGATGGACTCCTCCGGTTCTTCGCAGACCTCACCTCGGAGGTTGAAAATCTTAGCCGCAAGGTCGTCGACCTTGCTCCTTCATCCGCAGAGGTATGCGAGTTTCCTCCGGTGGGCCCTCTTTCGTCGATAGGAGTGAATCAAGTTACGAACTGGCGAGCGAAGTATCATCTTTCCGATGACGTTGTTATTAGGATTCCGGGTCCTATAGAGCGAGTTTTGGACTTTGAGGTTGATGAGGTCCTGGTGTATGAAGTGTTTTTCGAATCGGGCTTCAGAGATCAAGTTCCTTCGCTGGTGGTGAAGGTGTCGGAGGCGTTGGAGATCTCTCCTGGTCAGCTAAGTCCCCCTTCCTGGAGGACCTTGACAGCTTTGCAGAACTTAGGAGACCTTGAAGGTCTTACTGTCGGGGTCGCCGAGGTTCTACATTAGTATGCTATTACCCGACTGAACGGTGGTGAACGGAGATACCACCTGCATCCTCGCGGCAGAGAGCTTCCGGTGCAGGAGATTACGAAGAAAAATAGAAAGCGCGTCCCGGCTTTCGATGGTCGCTGGACCGAGAAGTTTGCTTTCATGTACCTCCCGGGTTTCTCCCCTGTCTGGTGCACAGCTGGTGGGTAATATGAGTCGTGAAGGTGATAATCGTATCATAAGACTAACGTTTCTTGTTTCCTTTTGCAGAGATTCCTAGCATGGATCCATCTTTGGGAGAGAAGACGATCAAGCAGGTACTGGAACTCCCCATCGAGCGTCGACAGGTCCCTTTTCTCGTGAGCAAAGAAGCTTTGGAGCGTTGCAGCATCTGGGGTAAGCTCCGATCATTCTTTTTGCTTATTACGAACAATTTAGCTGAGATGTATTGGTGCCATGCTTCAGGTAATATGTCTGGATCCAAAGGTGAAGAGGCCTTCGCCGAGTATAAGAGGGTTTGGAGGTATGTCGATGTCGGCGAAGAAAGCCACGCATAAGAAGGCTACCCCTAGTGAGAACGACGATGAGGTCCAGTTCATCAAGAGCAACAAGCGTCAGGCTGCGACTTCTCTGGCTTCCTCTTCTAAAAAGAAGTCTCGGGCTTCGGGATCTACCCCGAGGGTTTCTCCTACGTCATCGAACGATCCAGCCACAGTTTTGGCCAATCTCAACACTAAGGTGTTTCCTCTGACTCCGGTGATTCTTCCAGAGGGGGATTCTTTTGCTTCCATCCAACTCAACCAGGGTGATCTCCTTCAGGTAACATGCTCTCATCCTTTTAATTTCTTCTAGTATCTCGTTTGCTAACGATCAATTATTCTTGCAGGCAATGTCTCAGCTGTTCCATCTCTGGTGAGAGGAGGATGGATAATGCTTCGCTCAAAGTTGATCTGGCTGAGTTGACTTCTCAGCTACGTGAAGATAAGAAAAATGTCCTTGCCAAGGAGAAGGAGATCAAAGCCTTGAAGCTTAAGGTGAGGAACCAAGATGAGGCTGGGGCACTGGCTGCAGCGGAGAATGTGTCCCTGAGGGAGCAGTAGGAGCAGAGAGAGGAGGAGGTATGCAACTTGAGAGGCGCCCCGGAGATCTTTGACGCTGAGAAGAATATGGCGGTGAACGGCGCCATAGTGGTGGCTCGCTGTGAGCTAATGAAGGAGTGGCTCAACCATCAGACGGACAGCTGGGACCTTGAGGGTCCTCTGGAGCAATATAAGATGGTGAAGACCTCTGAAGCTGAGTTTCAAGGGCTCCCTTCTCCTACCTTCAAAGGAGAGCCAACGCTTCACAGCGCGACTGAGACCGAGAAGACTCTAGAGCCCGTTGCTGTCGATCCTCCTGCCTCCTGATCCTTATCTGAATTCTTCAACCCCTTAGGGGTTTCTTTTGTGTTGTATATGCCTTCTGCGAGGGTTTAAAACTTTGGTTAGGCCTTCGTGCCTTTTTTGTATTTCTTTTGAACATCGGTCCCTTGTGGCCTCGTCTCTAAACTCTGGCCTGTTGGCTTCAAAAATTGTGCTTCAGATTTCTTCTTTCTGTTTTTTGTTATGTCTTTCGCATCCCTGCTTTTATTTCCTTGAAATCAATCTGTGGGTGCAGGAGGTGATCTTGAGAACTTGGTCTTAACGAGACTCAAGAATTTCTTTCATCTTCCAGATCTTTCTAGGCTTGAGGGTTTAGTCGAAAAGTTGCGGGATCTTAGAATGGACCAAAGAGGTGTCCGTCCTCAATGATTGGAGATCCGTGAGTCGCTTTGAATTGCGAAAAAGGGGACTCGTGAGTCCTTCAGAGAGGTCTCGGACCCGTGTGAGGGTCCGGTTGCCTTTGGACCCCGAGATTCCTGGGTTCCTGATGCCCCAACTTAACTGTAGAATGCATGGACCATGGGTCCGTGGTTTATTACGTGTTGTACCCTGGGGTCTTCTATGATTTCGAGAGAGCTCTCGGGATTTTCCGCGGAGACTAAAATTTTGTTTGAGGGCCTGTGGGCCTAGATCCGGGGTTTCGTGTTAACCCGTAATTATAGTTTTCGTAGGGACCGTATTCCGCCTCCCTAGGAGAGACTACTACCAGTACCTGTTGGGATTTCGCATTCTACCGCTCGGAAGCTGGTCACTATCGAGTTCCCGTGCTGCATGCTGCTTCTGCAAAAGCCACTATCAGACTTATTAAAGTTTTGCTGGTGTGGCTGAAAATCCAAGTGCCAAACTTTACCACTCTCCATGTCTGGTCAAGCAGTCGAGTGCTCCCAGTATGTCACAGTACTTTTGCACTTGTAAATAGCGTCCCCTGTATCGTATAGCCTGGAGCGTTTTAAAACAGGTACTTGCGCGTATGATTTTTGGGGACCCCGATATGCCTTAGGCTATACAGGGGTTTTAGGTAGTATCAACAGCATACTCAGGCTTGCGCAGACCCATTCCTGCTTTATGTCTCATACCAATTTGTTTTCACATGGAAATACCACGTATCAGTGAGGTTGAGCTGGGATTCGAAGGTTTCGCGGAACCTGATCCAACCCTATATGCCCCTTTAAGTATTGTGCCTTTCCTACTACTTTTATAGTCGGAACTATTTCATTATATAAGCTTTGTCCGGAGACTCTTAGCATATATATAAGTAGGAAACCAAAATGCTTAAACAATAGATAATAAAGTAATATAAATCGAGATCCGGAGATCCTAATATAGAATAGTAGGTTGCAAGGTGTTCCAAATAGGTAGACAACGTTTTACCTTTGCTTTTTGATAGCTCGTGGACTCTGTCCTGTCGTAGAACCTCATCCCCTAGTTGGGAGATCCCCGTCTCAGCTTGCTCATCATGGCTCCTAGGCATGTGCCATAGGTTGGGTTGGTCCCGGACCGACAGTTCGACAATTCCTCGGATGATGAGCCTGGGGGTTGTGCTCAAAGTAGAGAGGGTTCCTCCTTTCATCGTCTGGGGGATAGTCCATCGGGGATCGAATACTCCAAGTGTTTTCTCTACTAGTTTTCTCCCAGGGCTTATCGGGTTCTCTTCTGACCTATGGTTCTTTGCATTGCTCGTAGGTTTAACTTGCCCCAGGGATCCTATACTGATAGCTATTTTCTTCGGGACCTTGGGGGGGTTTAGAGATCTTCTGCCCCGGCGTCATGGATGATCCTGCTTCGAGGCGCGTGCCCCCCTTTTGGAAAGACCAAGATGTTGTCATGGATTTGGGACTCCTCGGGCGGGGTCCACAGTCGTCTTTCTCTGGTTGACTGAGAACTTTGAATGTTTTATGAGGTCTGACCTCTTTAGAGTGTGCGCAGAAGATTGGTCTCCAAAATGGTGCTTTATGGGGGAAATGAGGGACCTCATCCTGCTTCTTGGTACTCCTTATTTAGCCGGAGTTTCCGGGGTGCCGAGGTATCTGACAACATGTGGAGATGATATCTGCGGGCCGTCGCCCTCTCTGAACTGGGGAATGATGCTTCTCTGGGCCGAACCTGCTGGAGCTTACGAGTTTAGCGCGGATCCTCTTTACCAAGCAGTTTGCTATGGTAAGCGATACCACCAGAGCGTCATGGTGGGGAGCTAAGACCTTCTCTTGTTCCTTTGCAGTGAAGCTTATTTTGTCTGATCCCAAGAGTAGCCGATTTGATTTGGACGTCTCCAGGCCAAGCTTGGCGTTTCGAGATTTCTTCTTTGCGGCTGCATGGCTTACGCCGCTTATCTCCGAACCTCCGGATATGACATGGATCAGTCGGTCCTGTCGAGGTGGTGACGCGGGCTTGGTTTCAGCAGATTTCCTGGGTGTCTCCTTGCTTAGGAGGTTCTTCGCATTTTCTGAGAGGAACTCCCGAAGGTATCCCTTCTGGAGTAGTTAGTTGACTTCGATCTTCAGTGCGACGCAATCCTCTGTCTTTTGACCATGGTCACGATGGAACTCACACCAGAGGTCGGGGTTCCGGAAGGAATCGGGTATCCTCATCTTCGGGGGCCATTTAACCTGTTGACCCATCTTCCTTAGGGCGTTGATTATCTCTGGTTGGGATACAGACAAGTGTGAGATATCTGGTCAGGTAGACACCGACATCCCTTCCGCTCTCTCGAGTGGACGACTCGTGTACCTGTCCCGGTTCCTGCCTCCTTGGTCTTTCTTGGGTTTCTGGGAGGACCTCTCGTCTCGATCACTCCGGTCTTGCCTGGTTGCTTGTTTCTGCTGAGTCCTAGCACGGCTTGCGACGTCTTCCTCCCATTTTACCTGGGCCCAAGCTCGGGATAATACGTCTTCCATAGTTTTACACTGATACTTGGTCAATTCCTTGTAGAGATTCCCGTATGGGAGCAGGCCTCTTTTGAAGGCTGAGATTGTTGTGGTGACGTTGCATTTAGGAATCAATACCTTTCCTGATTGAAGCGAGCTATGTAATCGCGAAAGGGTTCGGCCCGATGCTGGAGGATTTCATAGAGGCTATCCGAGGTTTTCTCCAGGTTCCAGCTACTTACGAACTGCTCCACAAACCCATCGCTGAGAGTTGCGAACGAAGATATGGATCTGATTGATAGATTATTGTACCATTGCAACGCGGGTCCAATCAGAGTTGAGCCGAATCCTTTGCACATGGTGGCCTCGCGGAACTCCCTTGGGAGTGCTACAGCTAGCATCCTTTGTTTATACTGAGCGATGTGGTCATCTGGGTCGCTGGTGCCGTCATACATCTTTATGTTGGGGAAGGAGAACTTTCTTGGCATCTCGATCAGGGCAATGTTGTCTGTGAAAGGAGTATCGGCTTAAGAACCGGGATTACTTTTCCGAATCGGAGGTGCCACCCCGGGTAGCCTTTCTACCATTGATTGCATGGCGTCGAGCTTCTTGGAGAACATCTGCTCCAGATAGGTGGTCAATGAGGACTGCAATGACGCGGCTCCTTCGGATGTTTCCATCTCGGAGTCGCTGGATATTGTTTCATGAACTCGTGTATCTCCAGCTTTTTCTCCTGATGCCCCGGCTTCACCTGAAGGATGTCGAGCGGTACATCCTGTGGTGTTGGGTGTGTTCAGGCTTGGCATGGATAGGACCTATGTGTGGAAGCGGCGCTTCTTGTTGCTTGCTGTTTTGAGGGCTTGATTTTTGTTTCGGAGAACAAGGTTTTCAGATTCGAGCTGAGTAAGCTTCTCAGCACTTTGCTCCAGCTGCTTCGAATGTTCATCTAGCTTTTCCTTCAGGCGTTGAACTTCGGAGGAAATCTCAAGGTTCTCGGTAGCTTCCCGAGCCTTGTGCAAGTCGGTTACCTGGCTTTGTAATCCGTCGAGTTGCCTTTGTAGCTCGGCTTCTCTTGGAGTAGATTCTGACGGGTTATCTTGCTCATCCACCGCCATGCACGTGTAGTTTAGATTACTCCCCTCCTTCTAGCGCCAAACTGTTAGGGGATTTTGTTTGTGTAGGATCTTTTAGAGTACTACGGAACGATGGATAGCTAGGTTTCGTATAGATTTTAGAGTAGTAAAAGAGATTATGACTTGAATAAGCGTTTATTTGATCCAACTAGAAGAGATTACAAAGTATTGAGTTGAAAACCCTAGTCTAGCCGTCTAATCTAGCCTTCAAGTCTAAAATAGTCGATCCCCTTGTTCTAGGGTTTGGTTTCCCCTTTTTTTTTTTCCCCTTATATAATCGTCTATAGGTCGGTTTTGGAGTAGATGGAAGTCTCCCATATCGGAAATATGGAAGGTTCTCCTTATCGACAATTGCCTTTTCTTGGAGCTGGAGGCGGTTCTTGGAACCGATACCGGGGTACCCGATACTGGGGATCCTGAGCGTTCCTAAAACGGGGACTCGGAGGTTTGGGTCCTGTCTGGGGACTGGAGGAAAGTAGTACATGAGTATTTTTCCTCAACAATAAGTACTGAATGTAACAAGGTCGATCGTTTCTGGTGTCGCATTGTCGATCGATGTTGACCTGGTCTCATCTGCCGATGACAAGTATCCGCTCCTTGGTTCTCTTTTTGGAATTTTTTGTTGACCTTCAAGAATATTAAAAAACGAAAATAAATAACTTGTAAAATATTAAAACTATAAGAAATTACCTATAGGGGTTGCCTCCCACTCAACGCTTTTTATAGTCATTTAGCTTTACTTTAGAGGTTGTTTTGTGGCTAGTAAGATCAAAGTGACCACTTGGTTGTATGGCAAGTGTCCACTTCATCTTTGCTCATCTGGAAACAAGTGCTAATGAAGCTTCTTATGGCCTTATCTCCTCTGGTCCACTGAGTTTTTTATCTTTCTATAGCAACCTCAGCAGCATGCATCCTATGCTGAAGATTTCCAATCATGCGCTGTTGCATTCCAAGTCTGGCATATGTTGATTCAATATGTCAATCAGCACCTGGTAGATCCTTTTAGAAAGTCTTGAGAGAAAGTGATCTTCATCAAGCTTATATGTAATGACTTCTTGGAACAAGCTTGTTTTGTAGTGCTGCATAGTCGTCGTCGATCGATGGTCGAGTCCTTCTGTCAATCGATGGTGACGGTTCTGCTCGAGATTCGAGTTGTCTCTTAATCATATCCAAATACTGTAGCAAAACGTATAGGCGTGTGGTCAAGGAATCTACACTATCACGTAGTGTGTAGTTAACACCATCAAGCCGATAGGTGAATGATTGTAGCCGATCTTCGAATGATGTGAGTCGAGCGTCAATCGATGCTTGGACGTGAGCGTCAATCGATGGTTGAGCATGACTGGCGATCGATTTTGATCTTCTTGTGCCGACTGCATGTGGTCTCTAGAGTATGGTCGTGTCTTGCATCATTTCATACGTGCGTGTTGTCAACCAGCTGATACTGTTGTCGAAGGGATAGTAGTCGTCATCGAGCCTCTCGATTGATAATCATCTGAAGTTCTGATAGCTCTGTAGATCTATGCTACTAACTCATCAATTTCTACTTTTCTATCAAGTGTGCTTCGTCTGCATTCGAGGTGACCGTCGATCGATGGTGCTGCTGCGTTGTCAATCAATGGTGGATCCTTTGATCTGTTCTTCGGGCTGAAGAAGTTACTGGACCCATTCATGAAAATGATTTCAGCTATGTCAGCTCGATGACAAGGAGATCGTTGTGGGGTTTGGCCTGATCGGCCGTTGCCCGGTCCTTGAAAGAAACGACATCGTTAGCTGCTGGAGCAGACATCCTGTGTCTTTTATCGTTTAGTGATTTTTGAGTTAGAGAATCCGACCCCCCTCCTTCTAGTGCCAAACTGTGGGAACCGAAATTCACACCGTCGATTATAACAAATAATAATGGAGGAAAACCGAGTGAACCCGTTTTTCCTTGAAGGTCTGAATTCTCTGCGTAATCACTTTAGAACGATAAAAAGATAGATAATCGCTCAGAGGCGTTTTTTATGAATAGTATGAATACAAGATTTCTCGAAGAGGAGTAGAGATATGCTAACTATCGAACAACAGGACAAGAGGCGGCCAAGACGTCCTAAGCCTTGCTGTGCTAGTCTAACCACCTAAGCCCTAAGTTCTCTAAGCTAGCAAGAGTTCTCTAAGTCCAAATTCTCGGGCCCCCTTTTCTTCTGCTCCTGCTCTCCTTATATTGTCGCTCTAGGTCGGTGACCCATCCTTCGCCTTCGGGCCCAAGTCTATCTCTTTTGGGAATATTCCATTTTTCGTCGATCTTGATAGTTATCCTCGAATCTTTACATTTATCTTTGGAAACTTAGCATTTATCGTATTTCTGCGAGTTAGGACAAACCGTCATAACTTTTATGGGCTCGAATCCCTTCGGAGAGCGTAGATGGGCCTCTAGACCAGTTTGGATCCTTGCGGACCGTTTTAGGTCTTTTGGCGTTTATACGATTTCTTGGTTTTAGTCATAAAACTTCGAGAATAACTTTAGTCAAAACAAAACGAGAAGTATATGGTCCCGAAGGTCAGATATCACAGCTATACGGAAGATACGGGAGTCGAAGTAAGTCGGACAGGCCGGGATCAGGTCGAGCTCGCCGGGCGAGCTGACCGGCGTGATGGTTAAGCTCGCCGGGCGAGTATAAAACCGGCGTGATGGTTAAGCTCGCCGGGCGAGTATAAAACCGGCGTGATGGTTAAGCTCGCCGGGCGAGTATAAAACCGGCGTGATGGTTAAGCTCGCCGGGCGAGTATAAAACCGACGTGATGGTTGAGCTCGCCGGCGAGCTGACCCGCGTGATGGTTCAGCTCTCCGGCGAGTTGCTTTTGTGCGGGATTTCGCTCGTTCGTTCACTTCCGATCTTTCTTTCATTGAATGTTTTGTGAGAAATCCGTGAATAAGAAATAATCATAGCCGTTGATTTCGAAATAACCATTTTTGACCCCAACACTTCTTCGACCCCACCAAGAGCGTTCAGACGGACATTTTTCCCCCGACTCTGCGTTACTTCATGAAGACCCTTGCCAACACCCTGTTGTGCAAGATGGAACCTAGTAAGGTTCGGGTCCAGGAGCTCACTCTGGTCTACTACGCAGTGAGGAGTTTGGTTCACATGGAGAGCATCGAGGAGCCTGAGCACAACGCATGGCCCAACCTTGGACCCATATTTGTTGAGCATCTGACCAAACTCAAGATGAAGCCTTTCCAGTCAACGGGAAGGAAGAGGGAGACGGTTGGGAGCCTACTCACACCAATCTTTGTCCATTGCGGAGTCCCCCTGGACGACGTCGAGATGGACGATCGGAACCTTTACATGGACTCAGCACATCTCACGCGCACAGTGGCTCAAGGACGACCGCGACTGGTCCTTCAAAGTTGGGGACGGCATACATTTGGTGAGGCTTCCCCTTCGGTCACTTACGGACTTCTCCCATGGCCTTAGCAGCGTTCAGTTTCAACCTGACCCTCGCCTATTCCGAGCCCCAGTAGCCCAGCCGCGCCGCTACACGGTCCAGCGCACCGCAGGACCCCAGCCGCATCAGCCCGAGGACACACTACCGCCTTTCCCTCCTATGCAATACATGTCTACACGTCCTGAGGGAGACTTCCAGCGCGTCGTCGTCGATGCTCTTACTGCCATTTGGGCTAGAGTGTCGAGATGTCGTTGCTCGAGCAGGAGGAGTGTGCGAGCTAGCTCACCGACAGCAGCAAGACCGTCCCCCTAGTGCAGAGACACCTCCGGCGACGAGACCACTGATGAGGACTAGTCCTCATATCTCTATCCCTATCTACTTATATGTTTTCTTCTACTTTCAAACTTTTAGGATTTATTTTTGAACTTATTACTTTATGTTATGACTGGAGTTTATCTTTTCTGCTAATCTTGCATGCGTTTGGATTGTCTAACAGAGCTAACTTAGCTGACTAATGCTAATTCTATGATGAGTTAGACACATGGATACGTTGTAGCTGGCGTAGACGTTTTCTGTCTCCGCACTGTCGATCGATAACCACACGGTTATATCGATCGACAGGGATGCGATAATATCGATCGATAATACGGTAAACATATCCTTCGATCCTCTAGACAGCGGGTAACAAATTCTTTTCTCTTGTCTAACATCTAACTTATAGTTATTACTTATTTCTACCCTGACCAATCTTAGACTGAACATCACTGGGGACAGTGAAGTTTAAGTCTGGGGGAGGTACTTACTAATATTAGTTTATTCAGGAATTTCAAAAAAAAATATATATATTTTCAAACAAAAAGTTTTAATTGAGTCAAGAAAAGGATAATCATCTTAGTAGATTTTTTGCTTGTTATCTAACCATTTTATTATCACCATTTTAAAACTTTCTGATTGCACATAGTACTAAAGATACTAAAGTGGATCAACATGTCAACTAACCACACTTGTTGAGATTGTTTTGAAGGAACCAAAGCTGACCTCCAACACTAAACCTGACACAACTGCTTGTCTTGGGGTTTGGTATACATGGGATCGGATTCTTCAAACAAGTCTGGAAGGTAAAGCCTTGTGTATATAGATTTTTCACCCTTTCTCTCTCTATTTTCGAGATTTAGATTATAAAAAAAAAATGTGTGTATTAACAAAAAATATTTGTCTACCACGTTTCAAACGTTGTCTAGACTCTGTAGCAACTTGATTGTGTCCCTCTTGAACATCAATACGAATTGGTGCATTTGCAGCTGGTATATATGACTTAGTCACTCTTTTCGGGTCAGCAAAGGAATCTGGCAATTGTCTAGCTAGCTTTTGTAAATGTATTATCTTTTGGATTTCTAAATCACATTCCTGAGTCCGAGGAACTTGCCAAGATAAGGATGTTTGATTCCATGTAATTATTTTACCAGCTTATTATCATCTCCCCCTAATTTTGGATGTTCGGATTCATCAAAATGACAATCCGCATATCTGGCCTTAAATAAATCACCCGTAGTTGGCTCAAGGTACTTAATAATCGTGGGAGAGTCATATCCAACATATATTTCCATCCTCCTTTGAGGTCCCATTTTGTTCTCTGTGGTGGTGCAATTGAAACATAAACGACACATCCAAATGTCTTAAGATGGGATATGTCTGGCACATGACGCGTAAGCAATTGTGATGGGGAATATTTATGTTCACTAGATAGCCCGATGCGTATCAGTTCGGCCGCAAACAGGACCGCATGTTCCCAATCTGAGACCAGGAGTTTTGATCTCATAAGCAATGGTCTAGCTATTAGCTGTATTCGTTTAATGAATGATTCGGCCAAGCCGTTCTGTGTATGTACATGTGCCACCGAGTGTTCCACACTTACCCCCATGGACATACAATAATCATTAAACGCTTGGGACGTGAACTCACCAGCATTATCAAGACGTATAGTCTTTAAAGGAAAATCTGGAAAATGAGCTCGTAATCAAATTATCTGAGCAAGCAACCTCACAAACGCCAAGTTGCGGGTCGACAGAAGACACACATGCGACCATCTCGTGGACGCAGCAATGCGAACCATGAAATATCTAAACGTCCCACAAGGTGGGTCCATTGGTCCACAGATATCTCCTTGTATTCTTTCCAAAAAGTTTATTGTTTCCTTAGTCACTTTAACTGGTGATGGCCTAACAATGAGTTTTCCTTGTGAACATACTACACACGTTAGGTTCTTAGGAACAACTCGTTTCTCTTACAAAGTATGGCCATTAGTGTTCAAGATCAATTTACGCATCATGGTCGAACCGGGATGGCCAAGCCAGTCGTGCCATAGAGTGAAATTTTCGATGGTCTAGACTTGGTGGCTACAACCATTAAAGCTTGTTTCATACGAATTTCATAGGTAAAAGATTAGAACATGACTTGGTGGCTACAACCATTAAGGCTTGCTTCACAAATAATCCTAGGATATAGGTCAAAAAGAAGTAAACAGGACATGGTGGCAAACACCATTAAGGCATGATTCATGAAAGCCTGTCCAATCTTGGTAAATGATCTTGCATATAAGCAGATTTTTAACCAAGAGAGAAAATTAGTAGAGAGAGATGATATGAACTAATATTTACCTGCAGGTACATATACTTGTTTGAGAATCCTTGAATCCTGTGATCGATACTCCCAAGGTATAGCCTTCACTTTTATTTTATGCTATGAAATGAGGTTGGTACAGGGGAATGAAAGACAAGATTATGTTAATTTGTTGGCTAGATAAATTTGGTTGCTAAGCTAGGATATGGTATAAAGTGTTTTTGTGACTAAGACCTTTTAGATATGGATTGCGATGTTAAAGAGGTGATGATTATGAGTTTTAAATCATGTGAGTTCCCGATGTTTTCAAACCTCTTTCAAAGAGACTGCTCTGTTGTGTTTTGCTTGAGGACAAGCAAAAGAGTAAGTCTAGGGGAGTTGATAGACCATGGATTTTACCTATTTTTAACCATGGTTTATGAGTATTTTAAGATATATTATTACTATATAGAGTCTATTTAGAGTAATTACAGGTTCATGTACTATATGGAAGAAAATGATGTATTTGGAGCTATTTAGAGATCTTTTGAGCTTCGATGGAAGCAAGAAAGGGTTGACGGTCGCAGATCAATATCGACCGATAGTCACCACCAAATATCGATCGATGTCAAGTCCCTCGTATCGATCGATTATGAAGCCATCCGAGAGTTAATGACAAATTAGAAGATTTCAAGTTTCACAAAAAGTCTCAATAATTACATCATTAGTCACTGGCCGCCTTTTAGGCTATTTATTAGGGTTTTGTATTGTTTTAGAGGCAGACTTGCCTAGAGACCTAGTTTGGAGGAGGCAAGAAGCCACCATTGAAAGATGAGAGCTTAGGAATGGAGAGATAGATCATATACTGCAAAACAGAGAAGATCTTGAATTCCCTTGCTTTCATTATTTCTGTTACTTTTGCTATTTTGTTTATTTAAGTATTATTCAGACCATCATAACCATGTGTTCCATGAATATTTCTGAGTAGTCTTTACTGTTTGATTTAGGTTTCTCAAATAGGTTGATAATGTAATACTGACACAATAATTGTTAGGATGTTTAGAAATACAGTTCAATCATCTAGTTATGCATTAAAGTTAAATTTAGGATTGATCACCCTTTAAACTTAGATCCTAGGATTAATTAGGATCAAACCATTGCTTGACTCAATACCTGAAAATAACTAAAATGATCTAACTGACTAGATACAGACAAGAGTTGGTCTAGTGAGTTAGAGAATACAAATCAAACTCGTTCTTAAAGCTCTTTGGAAGAAGTATTGATCGACACAGTGATAGCTCTGTCGATCGATATTTTGAAAGGTGTATCGATCGATATTCACGAAGAATTATCGATCGACACTTTCTCGCGACCAAAATAATGAGAGTTGAGGTCCGAGATCCAAATTAGATTATACATTAGTTTGAACTCAAGAGCAATTAATATTGATAAACACCTAATTTCCCAAATTGAGTATTATTTATCATACCTGAGAATACACCTGAATCTAGCTACTTCAAACAACTGTTAACAAACTCAAAACAATCAATCGAGCAATAAACTTGCTCACCAACCAATTTACTGCTTTAAAACCCATAAACCATTTAATCTAGATTTATTTCAAGACCATAATCTATTGTGTAATCCTAGAGTCTATGTGGATTCGATCCCTAAGTACTACATATGAACCTCTTATTTGAGAGAGTAATTCACTCCTTAGGGTAATTTGAGTGATATCAGCTCTCCCAAGTAGTAGAGAAGAGTTCCAGTTTACCTTGATTTCCAAGACATGAAAATCAACTGGAACTAGGCCATTACGAATCTCCACCTCTAGGTCTCTTACAATTCCTCCTGAGTTCATCTGGGAACAATCCACAAAAGTGAACAGTTTCTGCGAAGGCTCCACCTGCAGACCCAGATGGTCTGCTATAACCCTAGGTAGGATGCTGACTGATGCTCCTGTGTTGAACAAAGCATGTGGAAATTCAACACCCTTCACCGTGCATGGTATTACAAATTGCCCAGGATCACTCTTCTTCTTCAATGTAATCCACATCCTCATCTTTTCTCTAGCTTCACAGAACATTCTCTTGATGTCTTCATCTTTCTCTCTAGTTTCTCTGAAGAACATCCACAATCTGTGAGTATAATGAGCCTCCTCGAATGGCTTATCTATAGGAATCTTGAAGAATCTCTTTCGGAAATTTTCCTTTTACTTTTCATTAGCCCCCCTCTTCAGATGTTTCGCCACTTTTTCCTTTCTTCTCCTTAGGGTTCTTCAAGTAGAAACCCTATCCTCTTCCAAAGGATCTTCTCCATCATCTGAAGGTGTCCGGACAGTCTCTGGTGGATTTTCGGAAGGTTTGGGTTTGGGCCTGAGTGCAATAAGATGTGCAACATCTATCTTTGGCATCTGCACTCGGTAGGTAATAGGTGCTCGTCGATCAATAGGCACTGGAGGTTATCAATCGATGACGGACTCTGTTTGTCGAGCGATATTAGATTCTCCATGTCGATCGACGGATGTATCAGCTCGTCGAGCGATTCGAACGTTATCTGGGCTGAGCGGATGTGGGTGTTTCGGTGCGAACTCCTCGTGAGTCAGAATCCTTACGGCATTGCAAGATGCGGTTGACTCCGTTGGTGTCATCAGTTGGTGCTCTGGAGATCCTGTCGATCGATTTGGACTGGCTGACGTCGATCGATGTTCAGTCTGTCGTCGATCGACACCAATGCGATCCGCCGAAACTCATCAAACTTTCTACTTCGAAATCTCCTTCTTGCAGCCTCTCTTCCTTCACCACTTGCCAAAAATCATCCTCAATGATGGCATTCACGTGGTGTTTCATCATATCATCCCCTCCCACACTTGTCGAGGCTTCTTGCCTCTTGACAGCATCTCCAATCTGCACAACCTGCATCTCCAGCTTCTTCACATGAGTGCTCAAAGTCTCAAACTTTGTGTTCAGGTTGGTGTAGACAGAGTCAATCTTCCCATTGAAGTCCACTGTCATTCGCTGCTGTGTGCCAAGAACCCTATCAAGCATATCTTCAATCTTGCTCTCTTGAGTAGGCGGCGGTGGCTTCTAGTAGTAGGAACTTCCATTATTCATGTTGTTGTTGTAGTTGCTGTCGTAGGGTTTCTGGTACTGTGAACTCTGGTTGAAATTTCCCCTATTTCCATAGGAATTTCTGTTTCCACTCTGGTTTCCAGAACCTTTGAATCCAGTTCCACCAATAAAGTTCACTTCTTCTTCTTCCTCTGCTCTACCCTCTGTGTCTACAGCTTCTGCATCTTCAACCAAGCAAACATGTTTTGTGAGAAGCTTGTGAACACTATCCAGCTTTGCCTTCACCTCATCCATCTGATCATTCCCAAGGATGGTGGCATACTTTTTCCTCTCAAAATCAGTGTTCTTGGTGCTGTTGTTAGATGCTAGGTTTTCCATCTTCTTTACTACCTCTTATGGATTCCTGGTGTTGAAGTTCCTATTGCTGGAAGCATCAAGAGCCATCCGGTACTGCACCGCGATGGAAGCATCAAGAGCAGTTGTACTTCATTGAATCCATGGTGTGGACAGTCTCTCTGATAAGACTTGAATCTGATCCAAGAGACTCTGAATGATTCTGCAGGCCCCTGAGAGAAGGTAGCGATCTTGCTCCTCAAGTCTTCAGCGCGTGCTTCATTAAAGAAATTGCATAAGAATGCATTCTTGAAGTCGCTCCAGGATGTGAGAGATCCTGGTGGTAGCTGCTTAAGCTAATGCGAAGTTTCTCCAGCAAGAGAGAACTTGAAGAGCTTGCATAGGAGATAATCCTCAGGGACTCCTTTGACTTTAATAGCAGATATCAGATCCTCGTACCTCTCCAGATGGTCCATATGATGCTCGAGAGACAATCCATTGTAGGGTATCTGTCCCACAAGTGTGTAGTACTGGGCCATCAACTCAAAATCCCTCGGAATAGTGGGAGGACGAATGGCTGATCTGTTGGTGTAGAACTGATCTGGACGGTTGTAGTCAGCCAACATCTTGGGTCGCGCAACCTCATCTACAGGTTAAGTAGCACCTGTAGCATTAGCATCAGACTCAGGGATTGCAGCCCCCTGAGCATCTATCCTCTGACCTTCTGCATTACGCAAATGACCTTCGGGTCATGCAGGTCACCATTATCATCTCGGACAAGTATCAAAGTCGCAACCATGTCTCGCGGTTCAGTATCGATCGACGTCTGGGATGGAGTATCGATCGATGTCGGATGGACTATGTCGGTCGATGGAAGATGAGTGTCTTCGGTCGAAGGTGTTGGGCGAGTATTTGTCGACGGGACTAGTGTCGGGGTCGACGGTGGTTAAAAGAAATCGAGCGACGAACAGGTGTTGTTGTCGATCGATGAGGAGGGCTTCTTTGCGGATTGAACGCTCTAAAACTTGCAGGATCTGGTGAGAATAGTAGTTGGGTTTCTTTGTTGCTTCTAGTACTGCTGGGCATGTACCTGAAAATCCAAGAAAAGAAATTTTGTGTCAGAAACTTAACAAAATTTAGATCGATTAGGCGATCAAAGCTCCCCGTCAACGGTGCCAAGTGTTATACCACTCAAATTACCCTAAGGAGTGATTTATACTCTCTCAAATAAGAGGTCGATGTGTAGTACTTAGGGATCAAATTCACAGGGAGCTAGGGAACCTAAGAAATCTAATATGATTTGTTAAGCTAGATGGTTTTAGAGATTTAAATGTAAATTACAGTTTTATATTGAACAAGTATTTGTTCAATAGATTGATTGAGGTTTTGGTGCTTAAAAAGGAAATAGTTAGACTTAGGGTTTTTATTCAGGAAACTTGGGATTATAATCCTACAGATGCCTAATGACTTGCATGCATGATAATGTAAAGCTCAACTACTTAGTCAACAAATCCATCAGCGTTCGCAATGTTTGGACTTGTCTATTAACTAGATCTAATGATCTCAACTATCGTATGTTGATAAATAGAAAGTGTCGATCGATGATCCTATAGGGATATCGATCGATACACCTTTCGCTCCGTCGATCGATTATTCAATAAAGATATCGATCGACGCGCTTGTAGTTAAGCTTTATGTGTGGGTTGAATGAATGCTTGCTAAGCTCACTAGATCAGCTCTCGCCTTACTCATAGCAAAAAACTTAGCTCAGTTAGAAAGTTTCAGGATGAGAATGAAGCTCTCGCTTTTATCTATCAATCCTAGGGAAGGTTCTAGGTAGCTAATCTAGAGACATGCATTAATGAACAATCCTAATGACAATTACCACAACTCAGCAATCTATAGTTGGGGCTAATCCCTCCTAACCTATTTAATACCTAAAATCTAACAATGGAACTACTCAGACATGGCTAAGCAATTCATAACAGCAATTTGGTAAGAAAACTTCATTAGAATAGTAAGTAGATATTAATGGAGTTCCAATCACAAATTATAATTTTTGGATCCTCTCTCCAATCTATCAAAATCCTAGAAAACCTTGATGTGAAAGTAATAAAACTAGAAAAGCACACTTTACCTCTAACATGGTGGCAAAGCTTATATAATTAGGTTAAAACTCGTCAGGGGCAATCTTGTAATTTGGTGAAGACCTTGGCTTCAAGTCGGCTGTGACTAAACGTGCTTTCTGTGCGCTTCGCTGTCGATCGATGTCAAGATATGAACATCGATCGACTATTCTTCTCCAATATCGACTGATGGTCGGGCTCGATGGTTATCTCGGGCGCTGCTCCAAATATCTCCAAAATAGTCCAAAATCATCATTTATCCTCCAAATCACTCCTGATCTTATAAATATAATAAATAGACTCTATAATATAATAATTATTAGTAAAAACACCTATAAACCATGGATGAAAATGTGTCAAATCCATGGTCTATCATGTGCCATAACCCTAGGTAGGATGCTAACTGATGCTCCTGTGTCACAGAGTGCATGTGGGTGTCTTGCTGCAAACTCCTCATGCGTCATGATCCTCACAGCATTGCATGATGCGGTCGACTCTGTAGGTGTCGTCGATCGATGCTCTGGAGAGGCTGTCGATCGGTGGTGGTTGTAGTCCGTCGATCGATGTTCGAAGTCTGGCGTCGATCGACACCAACGTGATCCGCCGAAGCTCATTGAACTCTCTACTTCGAAGTCTCCCTCTTGCAGCTTCTCATGCTTCACCACTTGCCAGAAATCATCATCTATGATGACATTCACGTGGTGCTTCATTACATCATCTCCCACCCCTCTTGTTAAAGCTTCTTGCCTCTTAACAGCTTCTCCTGTCTGAACTACCTGCATCTCCAGCTTCTTCATAGTAGTGCTCAAAGTCTCAAACTTTGTATTCAGGTTGTTGTAGACATAATCAGTCTTCCCATTGAAGTCGACCGTCATGCTCTGTTGTCCCTCAAGAACTTTGTGAAGCATTGCTTCAATCTTGCTCACCTGAGTAGGTGGTGGTGGCTTTTGGTAAGATGAGTTGTCATAACTCATGTAGTTGTTGCTGTAGGGTTTCTGGTACTGCAAACTCTGGTTGAAATTACTCCCTGCCCATTGCCAAAGAAGTTTCCACCCTAGTTTCCAGACCTCTGAAATCCAGTTCCACCGATGAAGTTCACATCTTCTTCTACCTCTGCTTTACCCTTTGTGTCTACAGCATCTGCATCCTCTACTAAGCAAGCCTGCTTTCTGAGAAGCTTGTGAACACTGTCCAGCTTTGCTTCCCAAGGATCTCTTTCTCTCAAAATCAGTTTTCTTGATGGTATTGCTAGATGCCAAGTTCTCAATAACTCCCACTGCCTCTTCTAGATTCCTAGTGTTGAAGTTCCCATCGCTGGAATAATCAAGAGCCATCTGATACTGCACTGCGATGCCTCTGAAAAAAGTACTGAGCAGTTGTACTTCACTGAATCCATGGTGTGGACAGTCTCTCTGGTAAGACTTGAATCTGATCCAAGAGCTTCTGAATGATTATGTAGGCTCCTGCGCGAATGTAGCAATCTTGCTCCTCAAGTCTTCAGCACTCGCCTCATCAAAGAAGTTATGCAAGAATGTGTTCTTGCTGTCGGTCTAGGATGTGAGAGATCCTGGTGGTAGCTACTTAAGCCAATGCGAAACCTCTCCATCAAGTTAGTACTTGAAGAGCTTGCAGAGTAGGTAGTCCTAAGGGACTCCATTGACTTTAATAGCAGATATGAGATCCTCGAACATTTCCAGATGGTCCATAGGATGCTCGTGAGATAACCCACAGTAGGGTGTCTGTCCCATGAGTGTTTAGTACTGCGGCTTCAACTCGAAAACGCCTCTCTGGATAGCTGGAGGACGAATAGCTGATCTGTTGGCATAGAACTGATCTGGACGGTTGTAATCAGCCAATGTTCTGGGACGAGCAGCCTCATCTACAGTTTGAGCAGCTCCTGTAGCATCAGTATTGGGCTCAAAGATTACAGCCCCCTGAGCATCTATCCTCTGACGTGCTGCATTACGCAGATGACCCTCCTGGTCATGCAGGTCGCCATTATCATTTCGTACAAGAATCAAAGTCGCAACCATGCCTCGCGGCTCAGTATAGATCGAGGTTCGGACTGAAGTATCAATCGACGTCGGATGGAAGATATCGGTCGACGGAAGAATGTCTTCCGTCGACGGTGGTGAGCTAGTGTCAGTCGACGAGACTGGTGGTTGGCGAGAATCGAGCGACGAACAAGGGTTGTTGTCGATCGATGAGGAGCGTATTCCTTTGTGGATTGAACGTTCCAAACTTGCAGGATCTGATGAGCATAGTAGTTGAGTTTCCTTGTTGCTTCTGGTACTGCTGGACATGCACCTAAAAAGACAAGAAATATTTTTGAGTCAGAAATTTGTTTAAAGAAGTAACCTAGACTAAATCAGAATTAATCTATAGGCGATCAAAGCTCCCCGACAACGGCGCCAAATTTGATCTCACTCAAATTACCCTAAGGAGTAAATTACTCTCTCAAATAAGAGGTTCAGTTATAGTACTTAGGGATCAAATTAACAGGGAGCTAGGAAGTCTAATAAATCTAAAGAGAGTGGTTAAGCTTGGTTGATTATGATTAAATGTAAATAGCAGGTTTGTGAGCAAGGCAGTTGCTCGATTGATTTGATTGGGTTTTTGGTGCTTTTGATGAAATAGCTAGACTTAGGGTTTCTATTCACGTATTCATGATTTTAATCCTACAGATGCCTAATAAGTTGTATGCATGATATTATAGAGTTCAACACTTATAAACATATTGACTGGCTCTCACTTTCTAGGTTTGTCTATTGACCAGATATAAGTGTCGATCGATGATTCAATAGGAATATCGATCGATACACTTGTTGAACCGTCGATCGATTACTCTATTGGAATATTGATCGATGCATTTAGTCAAGCTTTACGCTCAGGTTGAATTGTGCTCACTAGGCTTCCTATATCAGCTCTCGCCTTACTTTAGCAATCCTAGCTCAATTAGGATGAATTCAGGGTGAGATGCAAGTGATGACTTTAGTCTACAACTCCTAGATCATGTTCTAGCTAGCTAAACTAGAATGCTTTAATGACAATCCTAATGATGAATATCACAACTTAGCAATCTATAGTTGGGGCTAATCCCTCATAACCTATTTAAACCCTAAACCTAACAAGAGAACTACTCAGATTCATATTAGCAATTAGGTATAAAAAATGCATAGATAAATAGATAGATATCAATGGAGTTTCAATCACAAATGTCTTTGGATCTTCTCTCCAATCTACTAAAAATTCTAGAAAACCTTTGCTGTGAAAATAAGAAAACAGGAAATCACACTTTGCCTCTAACATGTTGGGAAGCTATATATAATTAGGTTAAAACTCGTCAGGGGTAATCTTGTAAATTGGTGAAGTCTTGGGCTCTAAGTCGGCTGGAACCAAACGGGCTTCTGCGCGCTTAGCCCTCGATCGATGTCCCAAGGTGTGCATGGATCGATGTCACAAGGTGTGCTTCGATCGATCATTGTCTCCGAATGTCGACCAACGGTTTTCCTCGATGGTCAGCTCGGATGCTGTCTCATAATATCTCCAAAATGCTCCAAAATCATCACTTTTTTCCAAATCACTCATTATCCTATAAAAATATTAAATAGACTCTAGAATATAATAATTAGTTATAAAAACACTTATAAACCATGGCTAAAAGTGGGTAAAAATCCATGGCCTAGAAATTATCATCCTTGATCATCGATCGCTAGACTGGTCGATGGTCAGCTACGGGTCTTTATCATTTTATCTCCAAAATGCACCAAAATCACAACTTTCTTCCAAATCACTCCAAAACCTGAAAACATACTAAAAAGACTTCAAAACAACTAATATGTATTTAAAAACACCTATATACCATGGCTAAAAATCGGTAAAATCCATGGTATATCAACACCCCCAAACTTACTCTTTTGCTTGTCCTCAAGCAAAACAATGAGCGTGTGACTATCCTCTCTACTGACCTCATTTAATACATGTAAATAAAAGGTTTAGGCTTTACCCTGGGAGTATCGGTCACTGGACACATGGAATACTCTCAAGCAAATATATGAACACACATGTAGTCTTATCCAGTTCCTATCTCCCTCTCTTCTCTCTTCTTCTCAGTCAATGTCTCCCTTTTTAAAAGGGTATCATTGTATTTTTTTAATTAACTGAGATATTTGGACAGGCTTCCATGAATCAAACGCTAATGGTTTTAGCCACTAGATCCTGTTCACTTTTTTGACATTTATCTCTTTCTAGAATTTTTATGAATCAAACTTTAATGGTTGTAGCCACCAAATCATGTTCTAATCCTTTTTACAACTGAAGGGGAGAGAGAGAGAAACTAGCGACACACATACTTTTTACTTTCCAGACTTGCAGGAGGATTCCAATCCAATGTATACCAAGCCTTAAGACAAGCAAGTTAAGCTCAATTAGGTTGGAGATCAGCTTTGGTTCATTTAAACATTCTCAGCAAGTGTGAATAACTGACAGGCTGATCCACTTTAACAACTATAGTACATTCTGCAGTCAATATATCTAAGAATGATGCTAAAGAGTGTTTAGATGAGTAAGGAAAATTGAAAAAGTTCATTGTCCCTTTCTTGACTTAATTAAACTTTATGAAAACATTTTAAAACTCATATGTATATTGAATATTAGTAAACCCCCCCCAGACTTAAATTACACTATCTCCAGTGTATATGTTGTCGGAGTTCAGTGAGAATATAAATCATAAGTGTTAGGGGATTTTTGTGTAGGATCTTTTAGAGTACTACAGAATGATGGATAAGCTGGGTTTCGTATAGATTTTAGAGTAGTAAAAGATATTATGACTTGAATAAGCGTTTATTAGATCAAACTAGAAGAGATTACAAAGTATTGAGTAAGAAACCCTAGTCTAGCCGTCTAATTCTAGCCTTCAAGTCTAAAAGAGTCGATCCCTTGTTCTATAGGTCGGTTGGAGTAGATGGAAATCTTCCATATTCAGAAATATGTAAGGTTCTCCTTATCGGCAATTTGCCATTTCTTGGAGCTGAAGCCGGTTCCTGGAACTGATACTGGGGTACCCGATACTGGGGATCCTGAGCATTCCTAAAACGGGGACCCGGAGGTCTGGGTCCTGTCTGGGGCCTGGAGGAAAGTTGTACCTGAGTATTTTTTCCCCAACAGTTTGCCCCTTATTTCTCGATTTCGTCATCGATTTCGAGGAATAACCTTTGCACTCAAGTCAACCGGGGTTGCTCATTCTCAGCAGGTATCCCTCGGGCAGGACATCGCTCCAGTAATCCTGCGATCCCCGGTTCCACTCAGGCCGGAACCGTATTCTGAACCCGGGGGATGATCAGTTTCCCTTACATCAGACCGGGGTCTGGTACTGTTTAGACCACTGATTCTCGTCGAGGATGGGGAGCTCTGGGCTTCTGATGATGTCTTGGAGACGGTGGAGCCTGGAGCTTTGATGTTCCCTGAGGAGGAGCTGGTATAGGAGAAGACCTTAATGCTGACGCGAACGGGGAGATTCTTGATGGAGTTCAGGGTTCCTTAGAATCTCTTGGTCCGCGTTTATGAAAAGAGGGGACGGTTATGATGAAACCTCGTAATTTGCTCCCTCGCGTGGTGTCCTCCTTTTGGCGCGTAGGAATCTTCCTAGGGTTTACTACCCTTCTTTCTGCTTCTTGCCGCCTAGCGGCTTTCCAACTTTCCTATTCTCTCTCTGTGGTCTTCATTCACTCAAGCTCAATTCTCCATTTTCAGGTATTATCTCCTTCTTACTTACTCTCTCTTTTCTCCCGATCTCTTTCCTCTAGATTCTCCCCATACATCTCTAGGATGAAATCCAAACCCGATCTTTCCCTAGACTTTTCTTCCATAGGTTGTAGGATTAGGTCAAAAAAAGAGAGATCAAGTGTCGGTTCTTCAGAATCGATGGACTTCTCCGGTTCTTCGCTAGACCTCACCGCGGAGGTTGAAAATCTTAGCCGCAAGGTCGTCGACCTTGGTCCTTCATCCGCAGAGGTATGCGAGTTTCCTCTGGTGGGCCCTTTTTCGTCGATAGGAGTGAATGAAGTTGCGAATTGGCGAGCGAAGTATCATCTTTCCGATGACGTTGTTATTAGGATTCCGGGTCCTATAGACAGATTTTCGGACTTCGAGGTTGATGAGGTCCCGGTGTATGAAGTGTTTTTCGAATCGGGCTTCAGAGATCAAGTTCCTTCGCTGGTGGCGAAGGTGTCGGAGGCGTTAGAGATCTCTCCTGGTCAGCTAAATCCCCCTTCCTGGAGGACCTTGACAGCTTTGCAGAACTTAGGAGACCGTGAAGGTCTTACTATCGGGGTCGCCGAGGTTCTACATTCGTATGCTATTACCCGACTGAACGGTGGTGAACGGAGATACCACCTGCATCCTCGCGGCAGAGAGCTTCCAGTGCAGGAGATTACGAAGAAAAATAGAAAGCGCGTTCCAGCTTTCGATGGTCGCTGGACCGAGAAGTTTGCTTTCATGTACCTCCCGGGTTTCTCCCCTCTCTGGTGCACAGCTGGTGGGTAATATGAGTCGTGAAGGTGATAATCGTATCGTAAGACTAACGTTTCTTGTTTCCTTTTGCAGAGATTCCTATCATGGATCCATCTTTGGGAGAGAAGACGATCAAGCAGGTACTGGAACTCCCCATCGAGCGTCGACAGGTCCCTTTTCTAGTGAGCAAAGAAGCTTTGGAGCTTTGCAGCATCTGAGGTAAGCTCCGATCATTCTTTTTGCTTATTGCGAACAATTTAGCTGAGATGTATTGGTGCCATGCTTCAGGTAATATGTCTGGATCCAAAGGTGAAGAGGCCTTCGCCGAGTATAAGAGGGCTTTGGAGGTTATGTCGACGAAGAAAGCCGCGCCTAAGAAGGCTGCCCCTAGTGAGAACGACGATGAGGTCCAGTTCATCAAGAGCAACAAGCGTCAGGCTGCGACTTCTCTGGCTTCCTCTTCTAAAAAGAAGTCCCGGGCTTCGGGATCTACCCCGAGGGTTTCTCCTACGTCGTCGAACGATCCAGCCATAGTTTTGGCCAATCTCAACACTAAGGTGTTTCCTCTGACTCCGGTGATTCTTCCAGAGGGGGATTCTTTTGCTTCCATCCAACTCAACCAGGGTGATCTCCTTCAGGTAACACGCTCTCCTCCTTTTAATTTCTTCTGGTATCTCGTTTGCTAACGATCGATTATTCTTGCAGGCAATGTCTCAGCTGTTCCATCTTGGTGAGAGGATGGATGAACATGCTTCGCTCAAAGTTGATCTGGCTGAGTTGACTTCTCAGCTACGTGAAGATAAGAAAAATGTCCTTGCCAAGGAGAAGGAGATCAAAGCCTTGAGGCTTAAGGTGAGGAACCAAGATGAGGCTGGGGCACTGGCTGCAGCGGAGAATGTGTCCCTGAGGGAGCAGTAGGAGCAGCGAGAGGAGGAGGTATGCAACTTGAGAGGCGCCGTGGAGATCTTTGATGCTGAGAAGAATATGGCGGTTGGTGAACGGCGCCATAGTGGTGGCTCGCTGTGAGCTAATGAAGGAGTGGCTCAACCATCAGACGGACAGCTGGGACCTTGAGGGTCCGCTGGAGCAATATAAGATGGTGAAGACCTCTGAAGCTGAGTTCCAAGGGCTCCCTTCTCCTACCTTCAAGGGAGAGCCAACGCTTCACAGCGCGACTGAGACCGAGAAGACTCTGGAGCCCGTTGCTGACAATCCTCCTGCCTCCTGATCCTTATCTGAATTCTTCAACCCCTTAAGGGTTTCTTTTGTGTTGTATATGCCTTCTGCGAGGGTTTAAAACTTTGGTTAGGCCTTCGTGCCTTTTTTGTATTTCTTTTGAACATCGGTCCCTTGTAGCCTCGTCTCTAAACTCTGGCCTGTTGGCTTCAAAAAGTGTGCTTCGGATTTCTTCTTTCTGTTTTTTGTTATGTCTTTCGCATCCCTGCTTTTGTTTCCTTGAAATCAATCTTGTGGTGCAGGAAGGTGATCTTGAGAACTTGGTCTTAACGAGACTCAGGAATTTTCTTTCATCTTCCAGATCTGTTTCTAGGCTTGAGGGTTTAGTCGAAAAGTTGCGGGATCTTAGAATGGACCAAAGAGGTGTCCGTCCTCAATGCTTGGAGATCCGTGAGTCGCTTTGAATGTGCGAACAGGGGACTCGTGAGTCCTTCAGAGAGGTCTCAGACCCGTGTGAGGGTCCGGTTGGCTTTGGACCCCGAGATTCCTGGGTTCCTGATACCCCAACTTAACTGTAGAATGCATGAACCATGGGTCCGTGGTTTATTACGTGTTGTACCCTGGGGTCTTCTATGATTTCGAGAGCCCTTCGGGATTTTCCGCGAGACTAAAATTTTGTTTGAGGGCCTGTGGGCCTGGATCCGGGGTTTCGTGTTAACCCGGAATTATAGTTTTTGTAGGGACCGTATTCCGCCTCCCTAGGAGAGACTACTACCAGTACCTGTTGGGATTTCGCATTCTACCGCTCGGAAGCTGGTCACTATCGAGTTCCCGTGCTGCATGCTGCTTCTGCAAAAGCCACTATCAGACTTATTAAAGTTTTGCTGGTGTGGCTGAAAATCCAAGTGCCAGACTTTACCACTCCCCACGTCTGGTCCAGCAGTCGAGTGCTCCCTGTATGTCACAGTACTTTTGCACTTGTATATAGCGTCCCCTGTATCGTATAGCCGGGAGCGTTTTAATACAGGTACTTGCACGTATGATTTTTGGGGACCCCGATATGCCTTAGGCTATACAGGGGTTTTAGGTAGTATCGACAGCATACTCAGGCTTGCGCAGACCCATTCCTGCTTTATGTCTCATACCCATTTGTTTTAACATGGAAATACCACGTATCAGTGAGATTGAGCTGGGATTCGAAGGTTTCGCGGAACCTGATCCAACCCTATATGCCCCTTTAAGTATTGTGCCTTTCCTACTACTTTTATAGTCGGATCTATTTCATTATATAAGCTTTGTCCGGAGACTCTTAGCATATATATAAGTAGGAAACCAAAATGCTTAAACAATAGATAATAAAGTAATATAAATCGAGATCCGGGGATCCTAAAATAGAATAGTAGGTTGCAAGGTGTTCCAAATAGGTAGACAACGTTTTACCTTTGCTTTTTGATAGCTCGTGGACTCTGTCCTGTCGTAGAACCTCATCCCCTAGTTGGGAGATCCCCGTCTCAGCTTGCTCATCATAGCTCCTAGGCATGTGCCATCGGTTGGGTTGGTCCCGGACCGACAGTTCGACAATTCCTCGGATGAGGAGCCTAGGGGTTGTGCTCAAAGTAGAGAGGGTTCCTCCTTTCATCGTCTAGGGGATAGTCAATCGGGGATCGAATACGCCAAGTGGTTTATCTACTAGTTTTCTCCCAGGGCTTATCGGGTTCTCTTCTGACCTATGGGTCTTTGCATTGCTCGTAGGTTGAACTTGCCCCAGGGATCCTATACTGATAGCTATTTTCTTCGGGACCTTGGGGGGTTTAGAGATCTTCTGCTCCGGCGTCATGGATGATCCTGCTTCGAGGCGCGTGCCCCCCTTTTGGAAAGACCAAGATGTTGTCATGGATTTGGGACTCCTCGGGCGGGGTCCACAGTCGTCTTTCTTTGGTTGACTGAGAACTTAGAATGTTTTATGAGGTCTGACCCCTTTAGAGTGTGCGCAGAAGATTGGTCTCCAAAATGGTTCTTTATGGGGGAAATGAGGTATCTCATCTTGCTTCTTGGTACTCCTTATTTAGCCGGAGTTTCCGGGGTGCCGAGGTATCTGACAACATGTGGAGATGATATCTGCGGGCCGTCGCCCTCTCTGGGCCGAACCTGCTGGAGCTTACGAGTTTAGCGCGGATCCTCCTTACCAAGCAGTTTGCTATGGTAAGCGATACCACTAGAGCGTCATGGTGGGGAGCTAAGACCTTCTCTTGTTCCTTTGCAGTGAAGCTTATTTCGTCTGATCCCAATAGTAGCCGATTTGATTTGGACGTCTCCAGGCCAAGCTTGGCGTTTCGAGTGCTCTTCTTTGCGGCTGCATGGCTTATGCCGCTTATCTCCGAACCTCCGGATATGACATGGATCAGTCGGTCCTGTCGAGGTGGTGACGCGGGCTTGGTTTCAGCAGATTTCCTGGGTGTCTCCTTGCTTAGGAGGTTCTTCGCCTTTTCTGAGAGGAACTCCCGAAGGTATCCCTTCTGGAGTAGTTTGTTGACTTCGATCTTCAGTGCGACGCAATCCTCTGTCTTGTGACCATGGTCACGATGGAACTCACACCAGAGGTCGGGGTTCCGGAAGGAATCGGGTGCCCTCATCTTCGGGGGCCATTTAACCTGTTGACCAATCTGCCTTAGGGCGTTGATTATCTCTGGTTGGGATACAGACAAGTTTGAGATATCTAGCCAGGTAGACACCGACATCCCTTCCGCTCTCTCGACTGGACGACTCATGTTCCTGTCCCGGTTCCTGCCGCCTTGGTCTTTCATGGGTTTCTGGGAGGACCTCTCGTCTCGATCACTCCGGTCTTGCCTGGTTGCTTGTTTCTGCTGAGTCCTAGCACGGCTTGCGACGTCTTCCTCCCATTTTACCTTGGCCCCAAGCTCGGGATAATACGTCTTCCATAGTTTTACACTGATACTTGGTCAGTTCCTTGTAGAGATTCCCGTCTGGGAGCAGGCCTCTTTTGAAGGCTGAGATTGTTGTGGTGACGTTGCATTTAGGAATCAATACCTTTTCCTGATTGAAGCGAGCTATGTAATCGCGAAACGGTTCGGCCCGATGCTGGAGGATTTCATAGAGGCTATCCGAGGTTTTCTCCAGGTTCCAGCTACTTGCGAACTGCTCCACAAACCCATCGCTGAGAGTTGCGAACAAAGATATAGATCTGATGGGTAGATTAATGTACCATTGCAACGCTGGTCCAATCAGAGTTAAGCCGAATCCTTTGCACATGGTGGCCTCGCGGAACTCCCTTGGGAGTGCTACAGCTAGCATCCTTTGTTTATACTTAGCGATGTGGTCATCTGGGTTGCTGGTGCCGTCATACATCTTTATGTTGGGGAAGGAGAACTTTCTTGGCATCTCGATCAGGGAAATGTTGTCTGTGAAAGGAGTATTGGCTTAAGAACCGGGATTACTTTCCCGAATCGGAGGTGCCACCCCGGGGAGCCTTTCTACCATAGATTGCATGGCGTCGAGCTTCTTGGAGAACATCTGCTCCAGATAGGTGGTCAATGAGGACTGCAATGACGCGGCTCCTTTGGATGTTTCCTTCTCGGAGTCTGGCTCGGACTCGCTGGATATTGTTTCATGAACTCGTGTATCTCCAGCTTTTTCTCCTGATGCCCCGGCTTCACCTGAAGGCTATCAAGCGGTACATCCTGTGGTGTTGGGTGTGTTCAGGCTTGGCATGGATAGGACCTGTGTGTGGAAGCGGCGCTTCTTGTTGCTTGCCGTTTTGAGGGCTTGATTTTTGTCTCGGAGAACAAGGTTTTCAGATTCGAGCTGAGTAAGCTTCTCAGCACTTTGCTCCAGCTGCTACGAATGTTCATCTAGCTTTTCCTTCAGGCGTTGAACTTCGGAGGAAAGCTCAAGGTTCTCGGTAGCTTCTCGAGCCTTGTGCAAGTTGGTTACTTGGCTTTGTAATCCGTCGAGTTGCCTTTGTAGCTCGGCTTCTCTTGGAGTAGATTCTTACGGGTTATCTTGCTCATCCACCGCCATCGTCACGTAGTTTAGATTACTCCCCACCTTCTAGCGCCAAACTGTTAGGGGATTTTTGTGTAGGATCTTTTAGAGTACTACGGAACGATGGATAAGCTGGGTTTCGTATAGATTTTAGAGTAGTAAAAGAGATTATGACTTGAATAAGCGTTTATTTGATCAAACTAGAAGAGATTACAAAGTATTGAGTTAGAAACCCTAGTCTAGCCGTCTAATTCTAGCCTTCAAGTCTAAAAGAGTCGATCCCTTGTTCTAGGGTTTGGTTTCCCCTTATATAGTCGTCTATAGGTCGGTTGGAGTAGATGGAAGTCTCCCATATTCGGAAATATGGAAGGTTCTCCTTATCGGCAATTTGCCTTTTCTTGGAGCTGGAGGCGGTTCTTGGAACCGATACCGTGGTACCCGATACTGGGGATCCTTAGCGTTCCTAAAACGGGGACCCGGAGGTCTGGGTCCTGCCTGGGGCCTGGAGGAAAGTAGTACATGAGTATTTTTCCCCAACAATAAGTACTGAATGTAACAAGGTCGATCGTTTCTGGAGTCGCATTGTCGATCGACGTTGACCTGGTCTCATCTGCCGATGACAAGTATCCGCTCTGTGGTTCTCTTTTTGGAATTTTTTGTTGATCTTCAAGAATATTAAAAACGAAAATAAATAACTTGTAAATATTAAAACTATAAGAAATTACCTAATAGTGGGTTGTCTCCAACTCAACGCTTTGTTATAGTCATTTAGCTTTACTTTAGAGGTTGTTTGTGGCTAGTAATGATCAAAGTGACCACTTGGTTGTATGCAAGTGTCCACTTCATCTTTGCTCATCTGGAACCAAGTGCTAATGAAGCTTCTTATGGCCTTATCTCCTCTGGTCCGCTGATTTTTTTTATCTTTCTATAGCAACCTCAGCAGCATGCATCCTATGCTGAAGATTTCCAATCATGCGCTGTTGCATTCCAAGTCTGGCATATGTTGATTCTAATATGTCATTCAGCTCCTGGTAGACATCCTTTTCAGAAAGTCTTGAGAAAAAGTGATCTCGTCAAGCTTATCATGTAATGACTTCTTGGTAACCAGCTTGTTTTGTAGTGCTGCATAGTCGTCGTCGATCGATGGTCGAGTCCTTCTGTCAATCGATGGTGACGGTTCTGCTCGAGATTCAAGTTGTCTCTTAATCATATCCAACTCCTGTAGCAAAACGTATAGGTGTGTGGTCAAGGAATCTACACTATCACGTAGTGTGTAGTTAACACCATCAAGCCGATAGGTGAATGATTGTAGCCGATCTTCGAATGATGTGAGTCGAGCGTCGATCGATGCTTGGATGTGAGCGTCAGTCGATGGTTGAGCGTGACTGGCGATCGATTTTGATCTTCTTGTGCCGACTGCATGTGGTCTCTAAAGTATGGTCGTGTCTTGCTTCATCTCATACGTGCGTGTTGTCAACCAGCTGATATTGCTGTCGAAGGGATAGTAGTCGTCATCGAGCCTCTCGATTGATAATCATCTGAAGTTCTGATAGCTCTGTAGATCTATGCTACTAACTCATCAATTTCTACTTTTCTATGAAGTGTGCTTCGTCTGCATTCGAGGTGACCGTCGATCGATGGTGCTGCTGCGTTGTCGATCGATGGTGGATCCTCTGATCTGTTCTTCGGGTTGAAGAAGTTACTGGACCCATTCATGAAAATGATTTCAGCTATGTCCTCCTTGGATATGTGGAGAATGCGTCCATCCATGGCTCGTGCTTGGCTTTCTGGATCCCTGAAAATACAAAAATCATCTGGAGTTAGATAACTATAATCTGTATTATGTTTATCACGCCACTTGGAACCTGGTGTGTGATGAACGTCGATCGATGGTTGATACCACTCAAATTACCCTAAGGAGTGATTTATACTCTCTCAAATAAGAGGTCGAGCTGTAGTACTTAGGGATCGAATTCACAGGGAGCTAGGGAACCTAGAGTTTCTAATATGATTTGTTAAGCAAGATGTTTTAAGAGTTTTAAAAGTAAATTGTAGTTTTATATTGAACAAGTATTTGTTCAATAGCAAGTTTTGGGGTTTTGGTGCTTAAAAAAGAAATAGCTAGACTTAGGGTTTTTATTCAGGAAAGTTGGAATTATAATCCTATAGATGCCTAATGAGTTGCATGCATGATAATGTAAAGCTCAACTATTTGATCAACAAGTTTTTCGGCCTTTGCGAGCATTGACTTGTTGACTATTAACTAGATCTATGATCTGAACTCTCGTTATATTGATCTATAGAAAGTGTCGATCGATATTCCAATGGGCGTATCGATCGATACACCTTTTGCACCGTCGATCGATTATTCAAGTGTGATATCGATCGACGCGCTCTAGTTAAGCTTTATGCACATGTTGAATGAATGCTTACTAAGCTTACTAGATCAGATCTCGCCTTGCTCATAGCGAGAAACAAAGTTCAATTAGAATGTTTTCAGGATGAGAATTAGCAATGACTTTTATCAATCAATGCTAGGGTAAATTCTAGGTAGCTAATCTAGACACATGCATTAATGAACAATTCTAAAGATGATTATCACAACTCAGCAATCTATCGTTGGGTATTTAAACCCTAAAATCTAACAAGAAAACTACTCAGACATGGCTAAGCAATTCATAACAATGGTTATGTAAAAAAAACTTCATAGAATAAACAAGATAAAAATATCAATGGAGTTCCAATCACAAATTATAACTTTGGATCTTCTCTCCTATCTATCAATAAACCAATGAAACACAAAGAAAGCACTTTTTTTGCCTCTAACATGGCGGTAAAGCTTATATTATTAGGGTAAAACACGTTAGGGGAAATCTTGTAAAATAGTGAAATCTTGGGCTTCAAGTCGACTGTGACCAAACGGGCTTCTGCGCGCTTCGCTATCGATCGACACCATGACTTGTATATCGATCAATTCTAGCTATCCAATATCGACCGATTGTCGATCTCGATGGTCATCTCGGGTGCTTGCTCCAAATATCTCCAAAATGCTCCAAAATCATCACTTATCTCTAAAACATTCCTGATCTTATAAATATAATAAATAGATTCTATAATAATATAAATATTAGTAAGAACACCTATAAACTATGGAAGAAAACGGATCAAATCCATAGTCAATCAACTCCCCCAGACTTACTCTTTTGCTTGTCCTCAAGCAAAACAAACATGCAGACTCTCTGAAAGAGGTTTTAAAACAGCAGGGAGTCACATGATTTAAAACTTTGAATCATCACCTCTAAAATATTGCAATCCACATCTGAGAAATCCTAATCACAAAAGCACATCATACCATATCCTAGCTTAGCAACCAAATTCATCTAGCCAACAACTTAGCATAATCTTGTCTTTCATTCCCCTCTACCAACCTCATTTCTTAGCATAAAATAAAAGTGAAGGCTTTACCTTGGGAGTATCGATCACAGGATTCAAGGATTCTCAAACAAGTATTTGCACCTGCATGTAAACATTAGTTCATATCCTCTCTCTCTACTAATTTTCTCTCTTGGTTAAAAATCTGCTTATATGCAAGATCATTAACTAAGATTGGACATGCTTCCATGAATCAAGCCTTAATGGTGTTTTCCACCAAGTCCTGTTCACTTTTTTTTGACCTAAATCCTAGGATTATTTGTGAAGCAAGCCTTAATGGTTGTAGCCCCCAAGTCCTGTTCGAATTCCTTCATAATAAATATCTAATATAATAATACATATATATATATGTTTAATCTAAATTTCGAAAATAGAGAGAGAAAGGGTGATAAATCTATATACACAAGGCTTTACCTTCCGGACTTGTTTGAAGAATCTGATTCCATGTATACCAAGCCCCAAGACAAGCAGTTGTGTCAGGTTTAGTGTTGGAGGTCAGCTTGGGCTCCTTCAAAACATTCTTAGCAAGAGTGGATAGTTGACAGGTTGATCCACTTTAGTACTATCTGCAATCAGAAAGTCTAGAATGGTGCAAAAGAGTTGTTAGAAATCTAGCAAAATCTATAAGTTCATAATCCCTTTCTTGACTCAATAATAACTTAATTTGAAAACATTTTTAATAAGACTAATAAGTAAATAAATATCAGTAACCCTCCCCCAGACTTAAACTACATTGTCCCCAGTGTAAATTCAGTCGGAGTTATGGTGAAAAATAAATCATAAGGACTCAATGTAATAAGTAGGAACGATATACTAGACCAGAATATATGTCGACCGATTCAAGGATGCTGTTGTCGGTCGACGCAGGTAAGACAATGTCGCTCGATGTCGACTTGTTCGCGTCGGTCGATACAGACTCAATCGTCTTTTTGTTTTTTTTTTAAATACCTGCAATAATTAAAAACCAACATAAATAGTAAATTAATGAAAACTTAATAAATACTACCTAATAGTGGGTTGCCTCCCACTCAGCGCTTTGTTATAGTCATTTAGCTTGACTTTGGAGGTGTTTGGGCTAGTAGTGTTGAGAACTGCGACTTGTTGGAAAGCAAGTATCTATCTCTTCTTTGCACTTGTTGAACCATGTACAAGTGAAGTCTCTCATTGTTTCATCTCCTCTGCGCCATTTATCCTTCATTGCTGCAGTTGTGTTTTCAATCCTCTGCAATCTTTCACCAAGACTCTCAAGGTTGAATTGATGTCTGGTAAGTGCGGCGCAAGTGTCAGCTGAGATCTCCTTTCCATGGTAAGGTGTGTTGGACATGTCGGATGTCGTCTTTTGTACTAGCCTGCCCCGGTTTGTATCAATGTCGATCGATGCTGAATGGTTGGTGTCGATCGATTTGTTGATGCGTCTGTCGATCGATATCGATGCTTATCGTCAACGTGCAATGTAACTCTAAATGTCCACCAACTCCCCTTGTATAGCTTTAACCTTGGAGGTCAATGCACTGATGGTAAGGTCCATTGGAAAATAGATGTCATCACATCTCCCATCAAGCCTCTCCTCTGTAGTTGCCAGAGCTCTATTGATCCCTTCTACCAATTGGTCTATCTCTTCTCTGGTGTGGAAATCCGGTTGAGACTTAATTGTGTGTGGGCGTGGCGGATTGGTGTCGATCGATGCGGCAAGGCGGTTGTCGATCGATGGGTGATGGTGGATGTCGAGCGATGGTGATTGTCGGATATCGATCGATTGGGGTCGTCTTCTGTCGATCGATGGAGGTCGAGCAACGTCGGTCGCGTTCTGAATTATGGCTATGTCTTGCTTCATTTCCTCCATGCAAGTAGTTAGCCAACGTATATGATCATTCAATGGATATTAGACACCATCAAGCTTCATCTGGAAGGCTTCTTTGTTCCTATCATGTTCACCACAGACGCCATAGAACATCTCATTGATCTCGTCCTTGGTGTAGATCTCTGGTACCAACTTTGTCTGTGTGAATTGGCTAGCATGTTCAGGAAGACATATGTAGGCTGGCTCATCTTTTGAAGCTCTTTCCAGAAGTTTTCTGATATCGTTGTTGTGAACAGGGATGGTGTGTCAATCTAGATCTCTAGCAAATTCTCGATCATCTCTGTAGACTCCATACTCATCTTTCTCTTCCCAGTAAAATGTCTTGTTACCATAAGGATCAAAAGGTCTTATGCTGAATTATGGCTTTCTGGCGACCGTTGGAACGTCTATGTTGATCGATGGATGGGTTGTATTGCGAGATCGTTGTTTGAAGTTGTTTTCTATGCCACCAGCTGCGTCATAGAACTCCTTTGTAGTCTTCTGTTCGCGGTTGCTGCGTTGATGCATGAACAGATTGTCTGCTCCATTGGCTTTCTGAAGGATATCTGTGATATCTTCTCGAGATACGTGTAGTGTGCGGCCATCTATTGCTTTGGCGAAGCCGTTGGGGTCCCTGAAAATACCAAATTCGTCTGGGTTAGATACTGGTTATCTAATTTATCTTTTTCGCTTACAGTGGTGTTCAGTATTGGATGGTTGTCGATCGATGTGGTATTGTTGATGTCGATCGATTTTTGAGGAAGCTTATCGATCGATTGCTGGTGACGAGTGTCGATCGATCGGGTTCTTTCCCAAGCGGCTTCAGCTTGAATCTGATCTGTATCGTCGCGCTTTTGCATGTTGAATAGCTCCTCGTCTGTGAAGCTATCTTGTAGTTTATCTGCACCTGGTGTGTAGGTTACTGTTTTTATTGCAAAGCTCTAGTGGTGGGGTTCATCTGCCCAACTACAGATCGAGTAGTCTCCTTCTCGCACACGATTGAAGTCAGTGTCGACCGATTTGTAGTATGCAGTGTTGGTTGATGCTCGCTTTCGGCATCGTTGTTGAGGTTGAGTGTCGATCGATGGCAAGCTTGCCATGTCGAACGATGGTGCATTCCTTTTCCAAGAGGAATGATGTAAGAGTTTATCTTCCTCATAGGATGGCTCTGTACTCAATGGCTCGTTCCTCCTCGAAGTCTTCATCATACTCGTCTGTATGCATATATTCTCTTGTGTAAGCGTCAATAGTGGGGTTGTAGTAGTCACTCTCCCACTCATCTGGATTACTATCGACCGATTCGTCATTTGGTATGTCGGTCAATTTCTGGTTACCGCTGTGTGAGTCTCGATCGATTCTGAATATTCAGTTTCGTACTCATCTTCACAGTGGCAAGCTGCAATTATTCCTGGATCATTGATTCTTCTGGAGATCGTCTGTGGCTTCTTGACTGGGATAGAGTCGTAGTGGGCATTAGGATTGATGAGTGTTTGACACAACTGGTTGGTTTGCAAGTTGCACACTGCTCCCACTGTTGACAAGAAAGCTCTCCCAAGTAGTAGAGAAGAGTTCCAGTTTAACTTGATGTCCAAGACATGAAAATCAACTAGAACTAGGGAATTACCAATATGCACCTCTAGGTCTCTCACAATTCCTCTTGAGCTCTTCTGGGAACAATCCGCAAAAGTGAACAATTCCTGCAAAGGCTCCACCTGCAGACCTAGATGGTCTGCTATAACCCTAGGTAGGATGTTGACTGATGCTCTTGTGTCGCACAAAGCATGTGGGAATTCAATACACTGCACTGTGCACGGTATTGCAAATTGCCCAGGATCACTCTTCTTCTTCAATGTAATCCTTCTCTTCATCTTTTCTCTGGCTTCACAGAACATCCTCCTAATGTCTTCTTCTTTCTCTCTGGTTTCTCTGAAGAACATCTACAACCTATGGCTGTAATAAGCTTCTTCAAATGGCTTATGTAGAGGAATCCTGAAGACTCTCTTTTGGAAATTTTCCTTTTCCTTTTCATTAGCCTCCCTCTTCAGATGTTTCGCCACTTTTTCCTTTCTTCTCCTTAGGATTCTTCCAGTAGAAACCCTATCTTCTTCCATGGTATCATCTCCATCATCTGAAGGTGTCCTGACAGGCTCCGGTGGTTGTTCTGAAGGTTTAGGTTTAGCCTGAGTGCGTTAAGTCGTGCCACATCTATCTTTGGAATCTGCACTCGGTAGGTGATAGGGGCTCGTCGATCGATAGGAGGTGATGGTTGTCGATCGATATTAGCTTATGAGTATCGATCGACGTTGCTGTTGGCATGTCGATCGATTCGGACATTGTTAGGGCTGGGCGGATGTGGGTGTTTTGCTGCGAACTCCTCGTGAGTTAGAATCTTCACGGCATTGCAAGATGCGGTTGACTCCGTAGGTTTTGTCGATCGATACTCTGGTACTCCTGTCGATCGATCTTGGTTGGTGTATGTCGATCGATGCTCGGGGGTTGGTGTCAATCGACACCAATGTGAGTCGCCAAAACTCATCAAACTTTCTACCTCGAATTCGGCTTCTTGCAGCTTCTCTTCCTTCACCACTTGCCAAAAGTCATCCTCAATAATGGCATTCACGTGGTGCTTCATCACATCATCCCCTACTCCTCTTGTTGAAGCTTCCTGCCTCCTAATAGCATCTCCTGTCTGCACAACCTGTATCTCCATCTTCTTCACATGAGAGCTCAAAGTCTCAAACTTTGTGTTCAGGTTGGTGTAGACAGAATCTATCTTCCCGTTGAAGTCCACTGTCATTCTCTGCTGTGACTCAAGAACCCTATCGAGCATCTCTTCAATCTTGCTCTCTTGAGTAGGCGGCGGTGGCTTCTAGTAGTAGGAACTTCCAAAATTCTTGTTGTTGTTGTAGCTGTTGTTGTAGGGTTTCTGGTACTGCGAGTTTTGGTTGAAGTTACTCCTATTTCCATAAGAGTTTCTCTTTCCACCCTGGTTTCCTTGTAATCCAGCTCCACCAATGTAGTTTACTTCTTCTTCCTCTATTCTACCCTCTACAGCTTCTGCATCTTCAACAAAGCTAACCTGCTTCTTGAGAAGCTTGTGAACACTGTCCAGTTTTGCCTTCACCTCATCCATCTGATCATTTCCAAGGATGGTGGCAGATCTCTTCCTCTCAAAATCAGTGTTCTTGGTGCTGTTGCTGGATGCTAAGTTTTCAATCACTTTGACTGCCTCCTCTGGATTCCTGGTGTTGAAGTTTTCCATTGCTGGAAGCATCAAGAGCCATCTGGTACTGCACCGCGATGCCTCTGTAGAAAGTACTGAGTAGATGTACTTCATTGAATTCGTGGTGTGGACAGTCTCTCTGGTAAGACTTGAATCTAATCTAAGAGCCTCTGAATGATTCTGCAGGCTCCTTAGTGAATGTAGCAATCTTGCTCCTCAAGTCTTCAGCACGCGCCTCATTAAAGAAATTGCATAAGAATGCATTCTTTATTTTGCTCCAGGATTTAAGAGATCATGGTTGTAACTGCTTGAGCCAATGCAGAGCTTTTCCAGCAAGTGAATATCTGAAAAGCTTGCATAATAGGTAGTCTTCAGAGACTCCCTTGACTCTAATAGCAGAAATCAGATCCTCGAACCTCTCCAGATGGTCCATAGGATGCTTGTGGGATAGTCCATGGTAGGGCAACTGTCCCACAAGTATGTAGTACTGCGCTTTCAGCTCAAAATCCCTCTCAATGGTAGGAGGAACGATGGCTGATCTGTTGGTGTAGTAGCGATCTGGACGGTTGTAGTATGCCAACGTCATGGGTTGTGTAGCCTCATCTACAGGTAAGGTAGTACATGTAGTAGTAGCATCATGCTCAGGGATTGCAGCCCCCTAGGCATCTATTCTCTGACCTACTGCATTACGCAGATGACCCTCCTGGTCATGCAGGTCTCAATTGTTGTCTCGAATAAGTATCAAAGGCGCAACCATTGCTTGCGGTTCAGTATCGATCGATGTCCGAGATGGAATGTCGATCGATGTCGGGTGAAGGGTATCGGTCGACGGAAGGTTTGTGTTGTCGATCGATAGGGGTGAGTGAGAATCTGTCGACGGGACTGGTGTCTGGGTCAACGGTGGTTGAGCAGAGTCGAGCGACACGGAGTTGTTGTTGTTAGTCGATAAGGAGCGCACTTCTTTACGGATCGTGCGTTCCAGACTTGCAGGATCTGGTGAGAATATCAGTTGTGATTCCTTGTTGCTTCTGGTACTGCAGGGCATGTACCTGAAAATCAAAGAAAAAATATTCTATAAGAATACTTAACAAAAATTAGAAAACAGACTATCAAAGCTCCCCGGCAATGGCGCCAAATTTGATACCACTCAAATTACCCTAAGGAGTGATTTATACTCTCTCAAATAAGAGGTCAAGTTGTAGTACTTAGGGATCGAATGTTCATCTAGCTTTTCCTTCAAGCTTTGAACTTTGGAGGAAAGCTCAGGGTTCTCGGGAGCTTCCCGAGCCTTGTGCAAGTCGGTTACCTGGCTTTGTAATCCGTCGAGTTGCCTTTGTAGCTCGGCTTCTCTTGAAGTAGATTCTGACGGGTTGTCTTGCTCATCCACCGCCATCGTCACGTAGTTTAGATTACTCCCCTCCTTCTAGCGCCAAACTGTTAGGGGATTTTTGTGTAGGATCTTTTAGAGTACTACGGAACGATGGATAAGCTAGGTTTCGTATAGATTTTAGAGTAGTAAAAGAGATTGTGACTTGAATAAGCGTTTATTAGATCAAACTAGAAGAGATTGCAAAGTATTGAGTAAGAAACCCTAGTCTAGCCGTCTAATTCTAGCCTTCAAGTCTAAAAGAGTCGATCCCTTGTTCTAGGGTTTGGGTTCCCCTTATATAGTCGTCTATAGGTCGGTTGTAATAGATGGAAGTCTTCCATATTCAGAAATATGGAAGCTTCTCCTTATCGGCAATTTGCCTTTTCTTGGAGCTGGAGGCGGTTCCTGGAACCGATACCGGTGTACCCGATACTGGGGATCCTGAGCGTTCCTAAAACGGGGACCCGGAGGTCTGGGTCCTGCCTGGGGCCTGTAGGAAAGTAGTACCTGAGTATTTTTCCCCAACAATAAGTACTGAATGTAACAAGGTCGATCGTTTCTGGTGTCGCATTGTTGATCGATGTTGACCTGGTCTCATCTGCCGATGACAAGTATCCGCTCCTTGGTTCTCTTTTTGGTATTTTTTGTTGACCTTCAAGAATATTAAAAACGAAAATAAATAACTTGTAAATATTGAAACTATAAGAAATTACCTAATAGTGGGTTGCCTCCCACTCAACGCTTTGTTATAGTCATTTAGCTTTACTTTTGAGGTTGTTTGTGGCTAGTAATGATCAAAGTGACCACTTGGTTGTATGCAAATTTCCACTTTATCTTTGCTCATTTGAAACCAAGTGCTAATGAAGCTTCTTATGGCCTTATCTCCTCTGGTCCACTAATGTTTTTATCTTTCTCTAGCAACCTCACCAGCATGCATCCTATGCTGAAGATTTCCAATCATGCGCTGTTGCATTCCAAGTCTGGCATATGTTGATTCTAAGATGTCATTCAGCTCCTGGTAGACATCCTTTTCAGAAAGTCTTTAGAGAAAGTGATCTCATCAAGCTTATCGTGTAATTACTTCTCGGTAACCAGCTTGTTTCGTAGTGCTGCATAGTCGTCGTCGATCGATGGTCGAGTCCTTCTGTAAATCGATGGTGACGGTTCTGCTCGAGATTCGAGTTGTCTCTTAATCATATCCAACTCCGGTAGCAAAATGTATAGGCGTGTTGTCTAGGAATCTACACTATCAAGTAGTGGGTAATTAACACCATCAAGCCGATAGGTGAATGATTGTAGCAGATCTTCAAATGATGTGAGTCGAGCGTCGATCGATGCTTGGATGTGAGCATCAATCGATGGTTGAGCGTGACCGGCGATCAATTTTGATCTTCCTGCGCCGACTGCATGTGGTCTCTAAAGTATGGTCGTGTCTTGCTTCATTTCATACGTGTGTGTTGTCAACCAGCTGATACTGTTGTCGAAGGGATAATAGTCGTCATCGAGCCTCTCGAATGATAATCATCTGAAGTTCTGATAGCCCTGTAGATCTATGCTACTAACTCATCAATTTCTACTTTGTTGTAGCTGTCTTGCTCTGGCACGGTCGGTATGGATGCCTTTGTGTTCTTCCAACGAGGTTTCCTTTTCATGTTCTGATGAAATGTGCTTCGTCTGCATTCGAGTTGACCGTCGATCGATGGTGCTGCTGCGTTGTCGATCGATGGTGGATCCTCTGATCTGTTCTTTGGGTTGAAGAAGTTACTGTACCCATTCATGAAAATGATTTCAGCTATGTCCTCCTTGGATATGTGGAAATGCGTCCATCCATGGCTCGTGCTTGGCCTTCTGGATCCCTGAAAATACCAAAATCATCTGGAGTTAGATAACTATAATCTGTCATGTCACTTGGAACCTGGTGTGTGATGAGCGTCGATCGATGTTTGATACAACTCAAATTACCCTAAGGTGTGATTTATACTTTCTCAAATAAGAGGTCGAGTTGTAGTACTTAGGGATCGAATTCACAGGGAGCTAGAGAACCTAAAGATTCTAATATGATTTGTTAAGAAAGATGTTTTAAGAGTTTTAAAAGTAAATTGCAGTTTTATATTGAACAAGTATTTGTTCAATAGCAAGTTTTGGGGTTTTGGTGCTTAAAAAGGAAATAGCTAGACTTAGGATTTTTATTCAGGAAAGTTGGAATTATAATCCTATAGATGCCTAATGAGTTGCATGCATGATAATGTAAAGCTCAACTATTTGATCAACAAATCTTTCGTCCTTTGCGAGCATTGACTTGTTGACTATAAACTAGATCAATGATCTCAACTCTCGTTATATTGATCTATCGAAATTGTCGATCGATATTCCAATGGTGTATCCTTTTGCACCGTCGATCGATTATTCAAGTGTGATATCGATCGACGCACTCTAGTTAAGCTTTATGCACAGGTTGAATGAATGCTTACTAAGCTTACTAGATCAGCTCTCGCTTTGCTCATAGCAAGAAACAAAGTTCCATTAGAATGTTTTCAGGATGAGAATTAGCTATGGCTTTTATCAATCAATCCTAGGGCGAGTTCTAGGTAGCTAATCTAGACACAGGCATTAATGAACAATTCTAAAGATGATTATCAAAACTCAGCAATCTATAGTTGGGGCTAATCCCTCCTAACCTATTTAAACCCTAAAATCTAACAAGAAAACTACTCAGACATGGCTAAGCAATTCATAACAATGGTTAGGTATAAAAACTTCATAGAATAAATAAGATAAATATCAATGGAGTTCCAATCACAAATTATAACTTTGGATCTTCTCTCCTATCTATCAATAAAACAATGAAACACAAAGAAAGCACTTTTTTGCCTCTAACATGGTGGCAAAGCTTATATAATTAGGGTTAAACACGTCAGGGGCAATCTTGTAAAATAGTGAAACTTGGGCTTCATGTCGGCTGTGACCAAACGGGCTTACGCGCGTTTCGCTATCGATCGACACCATGACTTGTGTATTGATCGATTCTAGCTATCCAATATCGACTGATTGTCGATCTCGATGGTCATCTCGGGTGCTTACTCTAAATATCTCCAAAATGCTCCAAAATCATCACTTATCTCCAAAACATTCCTGATCTTATAAATATAATAAATAGACTCTATAATAATATAAATTATAGTAAAAACACCTATAAACTATGGATGAAAACGGGTCAAATACATAGTATATCAATGGTCGGATGTCGCTATCGATCGACGTTGAAGTCGCATGTGCAAACGATGTGTGGAGAAGCCCTCTATCATCCATGGCAAGACCATGGTGCTCAGTGTTCTTTGCTCTGTGGTAGTCCTCGTCATACTCATCAGATTGCATCTCAGGTAATGCAGTGTCTACTGCAAAGCTCTTATGATGGCTCTCGTCTGTCCAACTGCCAATAGAATAGTCACCCTGTCTGCTGATCGTTTCACCGTGATGGTAATAAATCGATTTCTGAGTCTGTGTACTAACTGCAAAGCTCGGATAGCAGTGTTCTGCCAAAGCGAAAGTCTCATTCGCTGGACTGCTGTCGATCGATTCTCCTGGATGTTTGTCGATCGGTGGCTGAATGGCAATGTCAATCGATGGTGGAGTTCGACTATCGATCGATCCTGAATACTCTGTCTCATATTCATCCTCAAAATTGCAGTGTCGGGCTGCAATGAATCCGGTGTTGTTGACTCCAGTGTTGGACGTCTGTGGCTTCACAACTTTGACTGGATCATAGTAGACATCATGATTTATCAGTGTGAGACACAACTAATTGGTCTGCATGTTGCAAACTGCTACTACAGTAGCCATGAAAGCTATCCCAAGTAGTAGAGAATGATTCTTGTTTTCCTTGTTTTCCAGGACATGGAAGTCAACTGGAACTAGTGCATTGCCAATCTGTATTCCTCCTGAGTTCCTCGCAGAATGATCCACAAAAGTGAATGAATCCTCCGAAGGCTCTATCTTCAAACCCAGATGGTCTGCCATTACCTTGGGTAGTATACTGACGGATGAACCTGTGTCACACAGCGCACATGAAAACTCAATGCCCGTAACTAAACATGTCACTGGAAATATCCCAGGATCACTCTTCTTTTTCAGTGTAATCCTCCGCTTCATCTTTTCTCGGATCTGATTGAAGATCCTATATATGTCTTGCTCAGTTTCCTTGGTCTCCCTGAAGAACATCCTTATCTATGGGTAAATTAGGCCTCCGTAAAAGGCTTGTCCAAGGGTATCCTGAGAACTCGTTTAGTGAAGCTATCCATCTCCTTCTCATTGACTCCTCTCTTGATATGCTTAGGAATCGTTTCCTTTCTTCTCCTCAAGGTTCTCTTCTCAGAAGTCTGATCAACTTGCATAGGCTCTGGTGCATCATCTAAATGTTGATCGAAGTTGTTTGACAGGTTTCAGATAGCATTCAGGCGTGCTACATCTATCTTTGGTAGCTGCACTCGGTAGGTCAAAGGTGGTCGTCGATCAACGCTAGTTGGGTTGAATTGTGCTCACTAGGCTTCCTAGATCAGCTCTCGCCTTACTCTAGCAATCCTAGCTCAATTAGGATGAATTCAGGGTGAGATGCAAGTGATGACTTGAGTCTACAACTCCTAGATCAAGTTCTAGCTAGCTAAACTAGAAACATGCTTTAATGACAATCCTAATGATGAATATCACAACTTAGCAATCTATAGTTGGGGTTAATCCCTCATAACCTATTTAAACCCTAAACCTAACAAGAGAACTACTCAGACATGGCTAACCAATTCATAACAACAATTAGGTATAAAAAATGCATAGATAAATCGATAAATATCAATGGAGTTCCAATCACAAATATCTTTGGATCTTCTCTCCAATCTATTAAAAATCCTAGAAAACATTTTCTGTGAAAATAAGAAAACAAGAAATCACACTTTGCCTCTAACATTTGGGAAGCTATATATAATTAGGTTAAAACTCATCAGGGGTAATCTTGTAAATTGGTGAAGTCTTAGGCTCTAAGTCGGCTGGAACCAAACAGGCATCTGCGCGCTTAGCCGTCGATCGATGTCACAAGGTGCGCATCGATCGATGTCACAAGGTGCGCATCTATCGATGTCACAAGGTGTGCTTCGATCGATTATTGTCTCTGAATGTCGACCAACGGTTTTGCTCGATGATCAGCTCGGATGCTTTCTCCAAATATCTCCAAAATGCTCCAAAATCATCACTTTCTTCCAAATCACTCATGATCCTATAAAAATATTAAATAGACTCTAGAATATAATAATTAGGTATAAAAACACTTATAAACCATGGTAAAAGTGGGTAAAAATCCATGGCCTATAAATTATCATCCTTGATCATCGATCGCTAGGCTGGTCGATGGTCAGCTACGGGTCTTTATCATTTTATCTCCAAAGTGCACCAAAATCACCACTTTCTTCCAAATCATTCCAAAACCTGAAAACATACAAAAAAGACTTCAAAACAACTAATATGTATTTAAATACACCTATATACCATGGCTAAAAATGGATAAAATCCATGGTATATCAACACCCCCAAACTTACTCTTTTGTTTGTCCTCAAGCAAAACAATGAGCAGTCTCTCTAAAAGGTATTTTTGAAACAGCAGGGACTCACACAATTTAAGAACTCACTATCATCACCTCAGCAATATTTCAAACCGCATCAAATCAATCCTAACTCATAAGTACACTCTATGCAATATCCTAGTTTAGCGACCAATTCCAATCATCCAACAACTTAGCAAATCATGTCTGACTATACCCTCTACTGACCTCATTTAATACATGTAAATAAAAGTTTTAGGCTTTACCTCGGGAGTATCGATCACTGGACACATGAAATACTCTCAAGCAAATATATGAACACACAGGTAGTCTTATCCAGTTCCTTTCATCCCTCTCTTCTCTCTTCTTCTCAATCAATGTCTCCCTTTTTTAAAGGGTATCATTTTATTTTTTTAATTGACTGAGATATTTGGACAGACTTCCATGAATCAAACTCTAATGGTTTTAGCCACTAGATCCTGTTCACTTTTTTTGACATTTATCTATTTCTAGAATTTTTATGAATCAAGCTTTAATGGTTGTAGCCACCAAATAATGTTCTAATCCTTTTTGCAACTGAAGGGGGGAGAGAGGGGAACTAGCGACACACAAACCTTTTACTTTCCAGACTTTCAGGAGGAGTCCGATCCAATGTATAGCAAGCCTCAAGACAAGCAAGTTAAGCTCAATTAGGTTGGAGGTCAGCTTTGGTTCAATCAAACATTCTCAGCAAGTGTGAATAACTGTCAGGCTGATCCACTTTAGCAACTATTGTACATTCGGCAGTCAATAAATCTATGAATGGTGCTAAAGAGTGTTTAGATGAGTTAGGAAAATTGAAAAAGTTCATTGTCCCTTGCTTGACTTAATAAAACTTTATGAAAACATTTTAAAACTCATACGTAAATTGAATATTAGTAAACCTCCCCCCCCCCCAGACTTAAATTACACTATCTCAGTGTATATGTAGTCGGAGTTCGGTGAGAATATAAATCATAAGTACTGAAATGTAACAAGGAAAATGATATACCTGATCGCTGATGTTGATGTCGATCAACAAGTTGATGTGTATGTTGATCGTTTCTGGTGTCACATTGTCGATCGATGTCGACCAGGTCTCATCGGCCGATGACAAGTATCCGCTCCTTGGTTCTCTTTTTGGTATTTTTTGTTGACCTGCAAGAATATTAAAAACGAAAATAAATAACTTGTAAATATTAAAACTATAAGAAATTACCTAATAGTGGGTTGCCTCCCACTCAACGCTTTGTTATAGTCATTTAGCTCGACTTTGGAGGTTGTTTGTGGCTAGTAATGATCAAAGTGACCACTTGGTTATATGCAAGTGTCCACTTCATCTTTGCCCATCTAGAACCAAGTGCTAATGAAGCTTCTTATGGCCTCATCTCCTCTGGTCCACTGATTTTTTTAATCTTTCTCTAGCAACCTCACCAGCATGCATCCTATGCTGAAGATTTCCAATCATGCGATGTTGCATTCCAAGTCTGGCATATGTTGATTCTAAGATGTCATTCAGCTCCTGGTAGACATCTTTTTCAGCAAGTCTTGAGAGAAAATGATCTCATCAAGCTTATTCTGAAATAACTTCTCGGTAACCAGATTGTTTCGTAGTGCTGCATAGTCGCCGTCAATCGATGGTCGAGTCCTTCTGTCAATTGATGGTGACGGTTCTGCTCGAGATTCGAGTTGTCTCTTCATCGTATCCAACTTCTGTAGCAAAACGTCTAGGTGTGTGGTCAAGGAATCTACACTATCACGTAGTGGGTAGTTAACACCATCAAGCCGATAGGTGAATGATTGTAGAATGATGTGAGTCGAGCGTTGATCGCTGCTTTGATGTGAGCGTCGATCGATGGATGAGCGTGAGCGGCGATCGATTTTGATCTTCCTGCGCCGACTGCATGTGGTCTCTGAAGTATGGTCATGTCTTGCTTCATCTCATACGTGCGTGTTGTCAACCAGCTGATATTGTTGTCGAAGGGATAGTAGTCGTCATCGAGCCTCTCGAATGATAATCATCTGAAGTTCTGATAGCTCTGTAGATCTATGCTACTAACTCATCAATTTCTACTTTGTTGTAGTTGTCTTTCTCTGGCACGGTCGGTATGAATGCCTTTGTGTTCTCCCAACGAGGTTTCCTTTTCATGTTCTGATGAAGTGTGCTTCGTCTGCATTCGAGGTGACCATCGATCGATGGTGCTGCTACGTTGTCGATCGATGGTGGATCCTCTGATCTGTTCTCCGGGTTGAAGAAGTTACTGGACCCATTCATGAAAATGATTTCAGCTATGTCCTCCTTGGATATGTGGAGAATGCGTCCATCCATGGCTCGTGCTTGGCCATCTGGATCCCTGAAAATACCAAAATCATCTGGAGTTAGATAACTATAATCTGTATTATCTTTATCATGTCACTTGGAACCTGGTGTGTGATGAGCGTCGATCGATGGTCGGATGTTGCTATCGATCGATGTTGAAGTCGCATGTGCAAACGATGTGTGGAGAAGCCCTCTATCATCCATGGCAAGACCATGGTACTTGATACACTAAAATTGAGTCTTTGTCTACTGTCAAGTTAACAGTGTAGTTGTAATATATTTAGATTCAAATCCAGAGGACCAATTCACACTTTAACTTTATGGGATCGGAATGAAGCTAAAACAAAAGTGGAGTTTTTTGAAAGAGTAAAGTAACATAAATAACAAGTAACAAGTGAGGTTGTTTTCAATTTGATTAAAGGCGCTAGTCTAGGGTTTCTTCTTCAGGTAAGGAAATCGCAAACCAAGCAATTATTCAACTCCAGTTTACACAAGTCTAAACTCGGATCACTCAGGTTGAAACAACCCACTGTCATTATGTTGATTCCTTTGCAGATAGGTCTTGATACCTAAACTCTCGTTTGGATCAAGACGCGATAGCAAGTTTTAGAGATCAAGTTCGATATGTTCACAATACACCCTAATATCTACTCTCGCTGACTAAGGATGCAAAGCTCATTCAAATCATATCAAGTTATCCACCAACGGTTAGCTAAATTGATTAACCCTAATTCATGCACTAAGTGATCAGTTCAATGCAAACCATAAGAACAGATATGAATGTAGACAATCTTAAGATGACTTATTTATGCTTCAGTTTACGAATCCAAAACCCTAGAACCCTAAACTAACTCAGTGACTACTCAGACATAACACAAGAACAAAGAAGCATGATTTCTGAATAATACTGCATATAATAGATAATAGATATCAGAGGGTTCAGGATAATCTTCTCTAGGAGATAGATGAGGCCTTCTCCCTTACTAGTAGCAATCGCCCAAAAATCAAAGCTCTCTCAGGTCTTACTTGCGTAAAAACTAAGGTAGGTCAAAAGTAAATAATAGGAGACTATATATATAGGAGCCACAGGCGGCTATAGGGAAAAATAGGAAATGTAGGGTAAATCCCGAAATATTTGGAAACTTCCTTCTTTTTTTTATCTCTGCCGCTGGAGCATGCACTCAGGCTGCTCCGCTCGACTGTTCTGCGCGATAGACTCCAAATCACACTCTTTTTCTCCTTTTTTCCTCAAGCTGGGCTATTTCCCATCCAATGAAACTCCAGACCTGTAATGACTCAAAGGAACTAAAAAGACTCGATAAAACCTTGAAAACTATTTGTAAGACATACATATAATGTGTCAAAAACACAATATATCAATTCCCCCAGACTTGGATCCTTGTTTGTCCTCAAAGAAAAAAATCAAGTACCAAGAACCGAGAGAAAGGTTTGAAAGTGTGGGAACTAACCTATTCTCAGCAACCATACAATAACCACGAATCTCTGAACCATACAAGCATTTTAGCTAAAACAACACATCCTTACCAAGAACCCCACTCACTGCTGTTCAAAACAGCTCCATACTCTGTATCTCAGACCTGCAAAAATTAAAACTTTCCAGACAAAACTCCTTACATTCAATTAAGAGTGGTGTGAGCTTCTTATCACATGCATTAGATAGAGTAACGGTCTAGGTATGAAACAGTCCTTTTGGTGTTTAAGTGGAGCTAATCAGTGTTTAGGGGTTACCAAATTTCGTAGAGGATGCAGGATATCGCGCAAAATTGCAAGAGAGGATAGATGCATTGATGTCCACAGCCTCTACTCATTATTGCATGTTCTTCTTTAGGAACAGTCGCTCTGATCTGCATGGTTCTCATCTCTTCACTTTATACTCCTAATTAACCAGTGGTGTTTGTCTTTCTTAGGAATCTTCTCCTCCTTCATCACCTTATTCTGAAGTACAAAAAGCTAAAATAATTTTTTTTTTTTTTGAATATTACATAGGTGATGGTGACGAAGCAGGAGGTAACATTTGTGCTTTCGACATGCCACTGGAGTTCTTGACTTCACATTCATTCTTGTTTCTCTTTTTCTCTTTTGGTAGATCAATGGCGGCGGAGCGGTTGCTCCGTGTTTTTCCGCCTTATTCTTTAGAAGAAAATTCTGTTGCATCAACGAGTAAAAGACTGTGTCGATCCTTTCCTCTCCGGCCCTTTTGCACATATCTGCACATAAGATACTGAATAACAAATGCATGAGGGCGGAACAAAGGCTTTAGGGTTTTAAGGTGGGTACTAACTAAAGATGAGCTAGCCACTCAAGATCAACAAGATGGATAGAAAGAATAAGAAGTCCTGAGTGTTAATCACGTTAAACCCTAATCCAACGCCCATAACAAGAAGAATTGCAGTCAAGATTAAGTTCAAGTTAGATGGAGTTAAGTCTTTCCAGAGTAACCTCGACAAGCTGAGAGCTTTTGGAGAACAAGATGATGTAATGTCAGGGTGTTCTGGATCTACATGTGCGTCTTTCGCTTCTGCTAAGGTCACTGAATAAGATGAACTAAAGCACGAGGGTGGTTAATGCACATCATAGAATAAGGTCCTGATTCCCACAAAGTTTGGACTGACTCGATCTTAACAAAATGACTCGAAAAAGACATCAAAACGGCTCAAAGCGGACTGACTCTAAACATAAAACCAAAGGTAAACGATTAGTAGCAGATAAGCAGATAAGCGCCTCCCCCAGACATACTTCTCACCATCCCTAGAGAGAAAATAATTCAAGGAAAGGCCAAAATAATAAACAAGTGCATGAAACAGAAATAGTTCAAACGTATATAACAATGGAGATAGAACTAGGAGACTGCCTAGTCAGTATCATCGCTCTCGGACTGGCCAGCGGAACGCCTGTTCCTTTTGCGCGGAGTGCCCATGGAGTCTCTTCCTCACCCCTTGCAGTTCCTGCCGGTTCCTTCCCTGGTCGATAACTGCTCGGTGTAGGCTGCTCTCGACGAGGCTCAGCTGTGCTCGGAGTTCCCAAGCATCCTCCAGTGATCGCTTTCAGGATCCTCTTCATGAGACTGTTATTTTTGCGCTGAGAGTCTACCATCCAGCGACGGTAGGTGGCATCATCAGCATCGTCATCAAGGGGGCCTAGGTCGTATCCAGTGTCGGCTCCAACAGTGCCTACAACCTCTGGCTCATCCATAGTATCTTCCTGGGAAGACGATTTTGGGTCGGCGCAGAGATACTGAGGCTCGGGACGAAACAGATGTTGACCACATCTCCAAGCGAGGTGATGTCCGGTTGAGGGAGCTTGCAGTAGAGGTAGTTCCAGTCCTTACCAATGAAATTGTAGGCCGTCTTGTAGCGGAGAATCTGGTAGTTGATCAAGTATGGAACATCAATGAACTGTGCGGTTTCGTTACACTGGTAGGATCTGAGATCAAGCTCCAAGTGGCGGAATAGAGGAGTGATCAAACTCCCAGAATGGTCCTTCTTCAGAGAACCCTTAATCACCCTTGCTTTCTTGTCCACAAATATCTGAACAAGCACACATCCAGGACTAGTCTGCATCTCCGACGTCAGAATCCCAATGTCTGCGGATTTGATCTCATCCTCAACTCCTGCAAATAACATCCGCAGTTCCTCTCGTGTCACCTTTGACGTCTGGTCCTTTGAGAAGAGCAGGTTGCTCAGGACCTTCCCAACGATCCGCAGAACAGCGTTACGGATGAGAGACTAACTGGATGATCGGGATTTGAAATCCCCTGAAGCGATGAACTTCTAGAATGCTTGCTCCGGGGGGAACTTCCTTGGAAAGGAGGTCTTAGTGTACTCATCGGACATCTCATAGATCTTGGTCAGCTTCTCCAAGCTTATGGAGCACTTGACGCCGCTAGCAAAGAAGGTGAATGAGGCTTCCCCAAAGATTGGGAAAACGGGCCTCTTGAAGGTTAGCTCCGCGGTAGCTAGGACTTGTCTCACCAAATCTGGGTACAGCGGGTGAGTAATGTGGCAGAGATCAGCTATTCCCAACACCTGGAGAACAGCATGCAAATCCTCATGGTGGCCCAAGTCGTTCAAAGCCCCGGCATCAACGAATCGTGTTGGGAGGATGTTGATGTTGAGCAAGGAGTTGTAGCGACGCGAGGCTTCCTTATCACATTGTTCCTCCAAAGTCGCAGGGTTGTTTGGGTCAGTGAGGGATATATCCGTCCCCTCCTCTCATGGCCACGGGTGAGTCGGGGGAACGATGTCGTCCTCTGGTTCTCCTCGGGCGTGTGGTGGTTTGATTCTTGAAGCCATCTTGGTTCGTCTGGGACCCATCTGCAAAACAAAACCAAAGGGAAGTGCTTAGTACCATTCGATTGGGTTTAGTAGGAAAAGTTGGAAGCTTTTCCGATTGTAGTTGCTCTTTCCAAACTATTCCATAACCCAATGTAGAGAGAACAAGCGATTGATAATGGTAAACCAGATACAATCACTTAGAAGACTAGGCACTTAGATAAACCCTCCAATCAACAGGAATCGATTCAATAGATCCTAAAATCCATATCTAAAGAATCGCTGCATGTGTAATTTAAGAGCATTGGCGCAAAGGTTATGACTTTCCATATATCCTAATCGATCAATTCTCAACTCAATTTCTATTAACCATCCTAGCAGCAAAAGGAGAGGTCAATTTTGATTTAGACAAACCCTAAAATCGATCTATTCAAGCGCAAAAGAAAAGAAGAGAAGAAGATTTTAGGCCGAGAATCACAATGTTGTTTCGCCTCTTACCGTTCGATTGTTGATGGAAGAGTCCTGCAAACCAAACAACTCGAATTCCAAACAAGTAAAAACCGAAAATCTCAAAACAAGTTGAAGAAGTTTAAAGAGGTGAAGGTTTTAAAGGGGAATGGAGAGAGGCGATGAAGGAGGCGGTTTTGGTGGAAGTGGGAGAGATATGGGGAAAATTCCTTTATAGGCCCACTTCCCACTTGATAGGGTTTTCCTCAATTTTACAATATTAATTCAAATCTAGTTAAATTTTTTTTTTTTTTGGGCCCCGAGAGACTTACCTTCGTGGAGCAGCTGCTCCGAATCAGGAACAGACGGAGACTGTTCTAGTTGAGTAACTCGGGTTTTTCTGATTTTTATCCTGCAAATAAATTAAAAGAACACAAAACAAAAATCTAAAAGAAATATTTACACTCACCAGTGGGTTGCCTCCCACCAAACGCTTGGTTTAAGTCACTACCTTGACTTGGTTAGCTTGTTAGGCTAAAGAAGAATCGCTTAAGGGAATTTCTTCACCCTCTCTGATTGTTGTCTCAGCAAGATATGGCTTTAGTCATTGCACTACAAGAAAAATCGGTATTAGTAGCATCCAAAAACGTTATCATATCGTTTTCGTAGCGTTTCGAAGAACGCCGTGACAGCCGCAACTATAATAGACCCCCCACCTATCATAGCGTTTTTTCTTGTGCTATAGTAAATATACATATTGTAGCGTTAATTGTCTGCTACTGATTAGTCTTTTTATAGCATTGGTTTAGTGCTATAATGTATTTTTTCATAACGTTTTTATAATACTGTAAAATATGTTATAATGGCATAGATATAATGCTATGTTATTATTTCTCATTTACGTTTTTAAATTATTAATTAAAATTATAAATTAATATATTTTAATCCACATTAAAATTAAAATTAAATTCTAATATAATTGGTTTAAGAATATAATTATTTATTATTAAATTTTTGGTTTATAAATGATATTGGTTTATTATAAAAACTGGTTTACATACAAACCCAGTTTATTAACTAACCCTAACTAAACCTAACTAACCCTAACTAAACCACGTTCTTCTTCAATCTCCGCCACACTCCTTGTTGACGCCGAGACCACCAGCCAAGACCACCATATTTAAGCTTCTTCAGCCTCCTCCACCTCGCTGTCACCATTGTCGACGTCGAGACCAACACTGTTTATTCCGAGACCACCACCATCAACCTCTTCAGCCTCCTACACCTTCTACGGCGCACGACCTCCAGAGTCTCTGCTCGCTTACTCAACAATAGCATCTCTCATAAATCAACCTATTAAATCAAAAAGAAAAGTGAATCTGAGATGAACTTGCTAATCTGAGTTTGAACCCATGAACAAAAATATAAAAAGAATGATCTACCCGGAGAAGAAATAGATGAGGATTGATTAACAAGAAAAAAAGATGAGGATATTGACACCAGCGGAGAAGAAAGAGAAAAAAAAAAAAAGAGATGAGAAGATTAGCACCAGCAGAGAAGAAAAGAGTGGAAAATAAATGAATAGATAGGAGACAGATCTGCATCGTTTGATAAACTTCTATCAACGGTTCAGATTAAAAGTTGAGCAATCCTCGCCTTCTTATTTCATTGGCTAACAGCACTTTTCTTACTTCTTTTTTTTATGAACACCACAATCCACGTTTCTTACTTATTTTAAAAAATATATATGATGATCTTATTTTGATCCAAAAAAACGAATGATTTATAATATATGTATATAGAAACAATTGTTACATTTTGGATTTATAATTATGATTTAATTTCAATAGGTTTTAGTTTAGTAATTATATTATATGAAAAGATTAGATTTAGGACTTTTGTACGTAGGGTTTAAGATATTATATTTAGGGTGTAAATTTAAGATTTAGTGTTTAAGGTTTAGATTTTAAATTTTATATTAGATCTTTAAATGATTAAATTTTGATATAAAGTTTAAGATTGATGTAATCTATATTATGAAAATATAGAAGTTTTGAATTTCATGTTTAGGGTTTAGAAAACTGAATTAAGTTTAGGGTTTGGACACTATCTATCCAAATCGTAAGTTTAACTTAATTTATTGTAAATGTCAAATGTTGGAATTTAGGGTTTAGAACTTGAAGTAAAAAAATATTATTTTTCGTTTTTTTTATATCAAAACTCTAATTATCATTTTTATCCTTTGGTTTAATCAAACATAAATTAAAATATAAAATTTTTTGATCTAATTAAAATAGAAATTAAAATACACTCAAACATTAATTTTACACTCAGACATAGACATGTCAATTAGGGCCGAAGCCCGTAGTCCGAGCCCGCCCAACCCTAAAAATTAACGGGCTTGGGCTTCGCTTTATAAGCCCAAAAAAATTGGGCCTTTCGGGCTAAGCCCATTTGGGCTTTGGGTATTTTGGGCTTCAGCCCGTTTGGGCTAGGGCCGGCCCGAAAACCCGAAATTTATATTTTAGCGTAAATATTATCCTTTATTCTTGTAATCGAAACTATTATTAGTATTGATATATTATTTTAATATTTTTATCCAAACTCTAATAAAGCAAATATAAAAGTTGTTAATACACTTTATTGTTTCATCATTACAAGTGTTACATTTTAAATTTTACAAAAGTACCTTCTTCTTTCATGTACAACATGTTTTTATTTTCAAAATACAAAGTATGAAACGTTTGACCATGTTTATCATAAATTTTGTTCTCATATATTTTTTGTTTTAATTGATAATTGATTATTTAAATCTTATTAAATTTGGTTTGTGTATAAAATGTTTTTAAAGCATACGAAAAAATAAAAAAAATTGTGATAGAGAAGAAAATTTTAAACTCACTTTATAAATTTTTTATTTTTTAAAAATGAAACTCTTTTTTTTAATGAAAATTCACATGTATTAAAACGATGGAAGTGACAATGACAAATTATTTTTTGAAAAGCCCACAAAAGCCCGAAAAGCCCTATAGCCCTATAAGGGCCGGGCCGGGCTTTGAATTCTAGGCCCAAATAATTTTCGGGCCGGGCCGGGCCGGGCTCAAATATTTACGGGCTTAGCGGGTTTGGGCCGGGCCGGGCCGGGCCAGCCCGAATTGACACCCCTTAGACATGTCAATTAGGGCCGAAGCCCGTAGCCCGAGCCCACCCAGCCCTAAAAATTACCGGGCTTGGGCTTCGCTTTATAAGCCCAAAAAAAATTGGACCTTTCGGGCTAAGCCCATTTGGGCTTTGGGTATTTTGGGCTTAAGCCCGTTTGGGCTAGGGCCGGCCCGAAAACCCGAAATTTATATTCTAGCGTAAATATTATCCTTTTTTCTTGTAATTGAAACTATTATTAGTATTGATATATTATTTTGATATTTTTATTCAAACTCTAATAAAGCAAATATAAAAGTTGTTAATGCACTTTATTGTTTCATCATTACAAGTGTTACATTTTAAATTTTACAAAAGTACCTTCTTCTTTCATGTACAACATGTTTTTATTTTCAAAATACAAAGTATGAAACGTTTGACCATGTTTATCATAAATTTTGTTCTATTATATTTTTTGTTTTAATTGATAATTGATTATTTAAATCTTATTAAATTTGGTTTGTGTATAAAATGTTTTTGAAGCATACGAAAAAAATAAAAAAAATTGTGATAGAGAAAAAAATTTCAAACTCACTTTATAAATTTTTTATTTTTTTAAAATGAAACTCTTTTATTTAATGAAAATTCACATGTATTAAAACGATGGAAGTGGCAATGACAAATTATTTTTTGAAAAGCCCACAAATGCCCGAAAAGCCCTATAGCCCTATAAGGGCCGGGCCGGGCTCAAATATTTACGGGCTTAGCGGGTTTGGGCCGGGCCAGGCCGGGCCAGCCCGAATTGACACCCCTAGACATAATAATTACAAACTCTAGTTATCATTCTTAACCATATAAACTCTCTTTTTTGCACCATATCAACAAGACAAATTAGGCATGGGCATTTTACCCGGACCCGAGGACCCGACCCGGAACCGACCCGAAAATACAGGTTCGGGTCCGGAACCGGAACCGAGAATTTTACCCTATTGGGTCTAAAGATGGAGGACCCGTGAGTAGCAGGTTCGGGTCCAGAACCGACCCGGGACCCGATCGGGTATTTTAAGAACCGAAAGTCAGTAGACTTAATTAGTCTTGAAACCAGATATAACCTTTAGTCCTTTACACTTTCCCTCGTGTATTGTTTCCATTCCCCAAAAAAACGATTGAGAAAAGGAAATTGGAGTATATAAACCATAAATCCTAAAATCAATCAAGCAGATTACAAACTGGAATCAGAAAATCCAGTGTATTCTTTTCCATCAGAGACGTCTAGAAATCGATCTCAGGTAACCCTAATTCCTTTTTTTTTGAGTTTACTCAAGTCGAGCTTGACTTGATGTGTAATTGCGTATAATTGTTTTTTGATTGAGTTTGTTCTTGTTGTTTGTTGTTCAAAATTGTTGTTCTGTCCTATCCTTTTCGTTCGATTTTTTTTTTTGGATCAAAATTCGAGTTTGTTTATGTTTTTGTTCAAGTTCGACAATCGACATGACTTTTGTTTGACTTTGACTTGATCTCCTTTCTGTGCCTTGCTGGCTTGCTTTGTCTCTATATGTTTAAGACTTTTAAGTTATTACTAGATTTTGATCCGCGCTTCAAAAGCGCGGGATTTTAAATTGTAAATAATTTTTATATGAATTAGTATTTTAGAATTGTTTTCCATTATTATGTTACAAATTCGTATTATATAGAAGAAGATAATTTTTTTAAAAAAATATATAATTTATCAATTAGTTTATTTGGGTTTTGTATGTACATTATTACGTAATTCTCTCTTAAATCTAGGTATTTTATCCGAAACCAACTCGAAATCAGGTTAGGTTTGGGTCTGGGTCAAGGAAAAAGTATCTATAGTGTATTTCTTTGGACCCGTGGGGCTTTATTCGAGTACAGGTCCTATCCAAGACTTTATTGGGTAACCAAAGTACCCAAAATATTTTGTTATTAGGTATTTTTGGATATTAAGAATATGTTTTTGGTATAACGGATATTTTTAAGTTACGGGTTCAGATTTTCGGTTTTGAGTTCTGAATAAAATTTCAAAATTTTAAAAAATATATTTTGGGTATGTGGATAAAGTTTTAAGTATTTTTGGTTTTTCTGGTCATGTTAAATTTTTGGATTTTTTGGATATTTGAATATTTTAAGGTAGTTTTGAGTTTTTGAGTATTTTTCGTGTTTCTGGGATTTTTCTGGTACTTCGAGTTTTTTCGGGTCCTCAATACCTGAACGAATAACGATCCGTTATTTACCTAAAAATTACAGGTATATGAATTATAGACCCGGACCCATCCAGATCTGAAATAAACGAACCTACCTGAATCCAAACCAAAAATTATTAGATACCTAGTTAGGGCCACATGTATGGACTCGTAAAATACGGACCGGAAAAGAATGATCTGTACTTGATCCAAAAACGCGAATGCCCAAGCCTACTCTCTTACAGTATATTGTGTGTGCGCTTTATAAGAGTTACGTTTGTTGAATTGGTGAAATTTAAGATATGTTTAACAGATTTTTGGATAATTTAATAATATAAAGTTATATGATTTATAATATTCTTAAACTTATATTAAATAATAAAATTTAAGTTAATATAATATATATAATTTTTGTAACATATAGTTTTCTAAAGTATTTTTATCAATTTTGATTTTGTAAATATTTGATGTGTCTGAATATTGTAGGTCTATTAGTGAGTTTTTTTTTGAAAATAGTTTTCATTATGAGCATATGATTCGTAAAAGCGTTCTGATTTCTGTAAGATTTCACATTAAATCAAAGGTTTTGTAAGGTTAAGCTGAAAAATTGAAACAAATGTTTTTGGAAAGATCTTTGATTAAAGATTTAATATCTCTCAATTTTTGAGTCAAATGATATATCATACTTTTGTTTAACAAATTAGCGACATGGAATACATGTAGTTGAAATATTTAACTGAATAAAAAAGTTTTATATGATTGCAGCTGATGTTATTGATTTAAGGTATTCTGTAGTGTAGTTATGTGTGGATTTAAGTGAAAGATTTGATCAAAAGTGTTTCATTTTATATGTTTAATATTTTTTAGTAAAATTATCATTTTATAATTATTATATTTGTGAATAAATACGCTGAATAATAAATTGATAATTCCATAGAGATAGCTATTTGTTAAGTTTCTAGATTATATTGTAATCTCAAATCTAAAATTTCCTTAAATTTCGAAATTAAATTTTTTTGAAAGATTCATTAATAGCCGGTGAGGATTTTCTTCTGATTTTCCTTTTCTGTTTCTCCTTTTTTGTCTTCCTCGGCTCCATTGCATATAACCCGTTTTCAATTGGACTGATAATAATTGTTTTTGAAACAGACTGACTCGTGACCCGACGACTCATTACCAATAAGACATGATTGCCATGTTCTACCACATGGCACTTGTTATGTGTTGTAGTAACATGAAGCGGAAACTGCAAGATGATGACGACTAACATAGTGTTGCAAATATAATCTCCAAAACTCACATAAACATTCGACCAAAAAAAAAATTCACAGAAGCATGAATACATCTTCCATGGTGGTTCATCGAAACATTAAAAATATATACCCTACTCACGTTTAAGACTTTAGTGTATGTTATTAGAGGAATATCTTACTTAGGTAATGTAGAAAATAATAATCATAACACATCACGTATTTTTAGATGGGTGTGTTGACCAATTCTAATCGAGCATAGATTTTGGTTAATATAATAGGATTAAATTATTAATATTTGGTTGTATATAATAGGTTGGACCAAAATGAATGGGTCCAAACAACTTTTTAAGTAGATTTTTTTAGAATGTTTCTCTTTTAATAGTATAGATGGTTGCTGCTCTTTGTCGATTACAGGGGATCAAAGACATGTAACTTGAAGTGATTATGCTGTTTTTCTGTTGATTCTTATTAATTCATAATAATATTTTATATTGAGCCATGAAAGCGTTATAGTTTGTACTTTGTTCTATTTTTTTCCCTCGATTTATGCTTAATTTCTTTTGATGTTTTCATTCTTGTTTGGCATGCTATGATATGAACTTATGTTGTGGCTTTTGTTTTGTATTGTAGATGGCGTCTTGTGATAATCCAGATGGAATAGATGAACATAATTATGGTGGTGATGATGATTCAGATAGTTCAACTGCAGATGAAGCTCAGACTCCAAGAACTCGTACTAAAGGAAAACGTAAAGAAGCAGAGGATGGCAGTGGTTCAAAGTCAAGAAAGAAGAGCAAAACTACATCATGGGTTTGGAACCATTTCACCAGGAAGAAAGATGACTGCGACAAAGCTTGTTGCAGCCACTGTGGCAAAGAAATGTCATGTCCAAGCAAATCTGGAACTTCTAACATGAGGAAGCATTTGAATTTAGCATGCAAGGGTTACCATGTGTGGCTAGCTGCGAACAAATTTAAGAAAGATGGTCCTCAAGATGACAGTGGTAATGTCAACTTGTGTAAGGTATCAGACACTGTTGTTAGGGAAGCTACAAACGAGATGATGGTCATAGGAGAATTACCTTTATCCTGGGTAGAGGGTTTGGCTTGGAGACATTTCACTGATAAGATAAAGCTCGGCAATCCGCATTCTCGGAGAACTGCAACAGGCGACATTGTTGAGATTTATGTGCAAAAGAAAGAGGCCATGAAGAAGCTACTCGAGGAGAACAAGCAGCGACTCTCTCTGACTACTGATATATGGATTGCTCCTCATACTGGTGCTAGTTACATGGTCATTACAGCCCACTTCATTGACTCCTGGTGGCAGTTAAAGAAGCTGATTATAGGATTCAAGAATGTGTATGACCACAAAGGAGCAACGATCTCTAAGGCTCTTCTTGAATGCTTAGAAGAATGGGGCATCAAGAGAGTGTTCAGCATCACCGTCGATAATGCCACTGCTAACGGTTCAGCGCTGAGAAGGTTTAAGGAAAGTTTTATGGAAAATGGAGCTGATGCACTGGTTTTAGGAGGTCGTTACCTGCATCTTCGGTGTGCAACACACATTCTGAATCTGGTTGTGAAAGAAGGTCTGCTAGAGGTTGACAACAATATAGATGCCATTAGAAATGGCATTTACTTTGTGAGGTCTTCTACACAGAGACAAATATCCTTCGGACGTTGTGTTGAGTCAGGAAAGATTCAAAGAGGAAGCTTACCTTTGGATGTGAGAACAAGATGGAACTCCACATATCTGATGCTAGAACAGGCGATGAAGTTTAAAGTGGCCTTTGACAAAATGGAAGCTGAAGACAGGCCCTATAACGACTACTTCAATCAAATAGTGGATGGGGAAAAGCGCATTGGACCACCAACAAAAGAAGATTGGGAAGCTGTTAATAGGTTAGTGCAGGTCTTAATCATCTTTTACAAAGCTACATTAGTTTTGTCAGCCTCAAATACAGCCTGTGCACATAAACTATATCATGCAATCTACACTGTCACAAGGAACATTAGTTTATTAAGCATAACTCCAGGCCCTGATGAAATATTAAGGTCTAAGGCTGCTGCGATGAATCGGAAATTAGGAAAGTATTGGTCTCCATTTGTTGAGAATGTTGAGATGAATAAGATGATCATTGTCGCTGGTGTTCTTGATCCAAGCAAGAAGATGAAGTTTGTAGTTAAGTGTTTCGAGAAATTGTATGGAGTAGGCAGTGTTGAGGTTACACTTTTGACTAATGAGACAGAAGACATCTTGAGAAGCTTGTTTGATGAGTATAATGAGGCTTCTGGTGGTCAGTCTGTTCATAGTCAGTCTCAGTCTCATGGAACTTCATCTCAGTCCCAAGAACAATTTGTAGAAGAAGTATCTCAGCAAACCGTACTTGGGAATGGACTAGCTTATGAAAGCAAGAGTGACATCTACTTTGAGCTTGTGAATGAAGCAGGGGTTCAAGAAAAAACAGATGAGCTGGATATGTATTTGAAAGAGAGTGTGGAGTACCCAAAATTAATTGATGGTACTGAGTATGATGTACTCTCATGGTGGAAGCTTAACAGTCCTAAGTTTCCAGTTCTCTCAAGAGTAGCCAGAGATGTACTTGCAATGCAAGTGTCTTCAGTAGCTTCCGAATCAGCCTTCAGCACAAGTGGGCGTGTCTTAGACCCAAGCAGAAGCTGCTTGACACATTTTATGATAGAAGTCTTGATGTGCACAGAGCAGTGGCTCAAATGTGAGATTAAATTCAAAGGAAAAGGAGTCATAAAGAAGGAACAAATGCTTTCTGAGTTAGAGAATCAAGATGAGCTTATGAGAGGTAATCAAGTCTACTAGCTTTATTTACTTTATGCATTTTACTTTATGCATTTTACTTTGGATTACTAATCCTGACTTCTTTCATTTTTATTTTGTAGAATTTGAACCTATTTTCAAAAAGGTCTAGTAAGTGTTTTGTGCTTGTATTTATCAAATTTGAACCTATTTTTTGCTCTCGAGTATCATTCTCTTATACATTATTTATTGCTAATGTTCAGATGATCTGATGACGTTTGGATTTTGGAGTCTTGGACGTTGGACTTGGTCTGGAACTTCATTGCTTCAGTTGCAAACAGGCTTTTATTTTTATGTTTTTGGATTGATGATCACTTCTCTGTTCTGTTGTTTTATCTTTGATAATTGATACTTTGATACTTGAGTGTTGAGAGTATGATATTATGATCTCTGTTTTTCTTTTGTGTGTTTTGAATGGCAACTTGATCAGGTTTTATATTTATTAGTTATGATTATGGTAATATGGTTACTGCACTACTGCAGGTTTTCAGATTGTATTTTGTTATGGTTATTGCTCGTTTTCAAAATTTCAGGTTTGGCGGTCGGGTAAAATTAAAGATTCATGGGTACAAGTAGATCTGAAACACATATTTTAGACCCAAAAATATATAGAACCGACCCGAAAAAATCAGGAACCGACCCGAAAATGTGCCATCTACCCGAACATGGACCCGAGATACTTGGACCCGACCCGAAACATTAAAGAACCGAAAACAATTCGGGTATTAATGGGTACAAGAAAAATGGACCCGAACCGACCCGGACCCGACAAGACCCAACCCGGAACCGACCCGAATTTTTAAAAGTACCTATGTGGGTCCAAATCTCCAGGACCCGAAGGACCCGGACCCGAAAAGACCCGACCCGAACCCGACCCGAGGACCCGGATGCCCAGGCCTAAGACAAATCAAAAATGAGCTCTTCTCTAATCTGTTAAAGCCTTTAAATCAAAGCAAACCTCTTTTTTTTTACCGCACAGTTCATACAAAGCCAGAACTCCGAGCTCACCTCAGTTAGAACCTTCCTTTGTGACTTGCATCTCATCTATCTCTCATGCCTCATCTCTGAACAACCTCCATCTTCTCTCTTCTCTCTCGCTAGACTTCAAATCCATACAATGTCAACAAAAACAAGAACAAAAAAAAAAAAATTCAAATTCAAAAACACAGGGAAAAGAGACAGAGAGTAGGAGAGAGGATAAAGAGGTGCAGAGGGTTAGAGGCTCCTTTTTAGAAAATCAGAGATTAATATATATATTCTATACGAATTGATTTTTTTAATGTAATATATATTTTAAATATTTGTAAGAACTAATAAATATTTACATGTTTACAAAACCATAAAATATTTTTTTTCTTTACACAAACCATCAAAACCTATCAAACATACTATCAATCTACCACTAATAACCCTTCACAGTCATCCATAACATCTCTGCTCTTCCACCACCATCAAGCTTCTCGTCTATCTCTCTTCCCTCGCTTCTGAACCAACTCCATCTATCTTCTTCCAGTATCACCAAAGGTATAAGAAATCACCAAAGGACTTAGCCTCTGTCTTCTTCCAGTGTCAAGCTCTCCATGAAGCTACCACCAAAAAAATAAAAGAAACATAAGCCATTCATACGACAACTCCAAATTCAATAATCTGGAACACAGCTCATGTCAGATTCATTAGTACCTTCGCCTTTTCAGATCACCTACACTTGAGAAACCAGTAATTCAGTGGAAACAACACTTAGACTCTGAATGGGAAAAGCGGATCAAGCGTTGCGGATCAAGCGGATCAAGTGGATCGAGCGGAACAAGAGTGGATCTAGCGGATCTAGTGGTTCAAGTGTGGATCAAGCGGATCTAGCGGTCCAAAATATTTGTTTGAATGGTGAAAGTGGATAAAAAGCGGTCTAGAACACTGTAAAAATTTAAAATAATTATATACAATTTGTATTAGTAATTTTTTAATTAAAACTAATTATTAAATAATATGTTTCCATCAATATAATTTTTATACAAAATATAAAATAATTTAAACATAATCTAATTAATTTAGAAAACTAGTTATCTTTGATTCATTAAAGATACTTTATAAATAAAAATGTATTTACATAATTAATTAAAAATATTTATTTTTTGTTTGATTTTCAGATTTATTTTTAAAATTCTGTACAAATATATTTTGTTTATTAAATTAATAAATATATAAAATAATTTAAATTTTATACTTATATTTAACTAATATATAAAATGTTAAAAGATGTCTTTAGATTGAATAAATTGAGTAAGTAAAAATTACATGTATTTAAACTGTAATATAGTGAGTAAGTGGGGGAAATCATGTTTACTAGTATAGATAAATAAAACAATTATTTTCTTGGAAATGAAGAGAAATTAGTTTTATTTAAAACATAGAAAAGAAATTAAAAAAAATCCAAGTTAAAAATACAATGAGTTAAAAGGTAGTAACAGAAAACAGTTTACTTGTAAAAAAAAAACAGAAAAGAGTTTACTTATTGTTTTATTATTTTAAATAGTTGAATTTGCTGTGTTAAAAAAAAATAGTTGATTTGCAAGTGAAAAGCAGAAGAAACACTCGATACACTCCAAATATGCTGAATTGTTACTGTACATTGCGAACCATATTTTTTGTTCACAGATTTGAACCACTAGTGGTTCATAAATAATTTATTAATTTTAAACCTGAACCACTTTATGATTGTGATTGCATGATGAATGGAGAATACAAAAGCAGTTCCCCCGTTATGATGTGCGAACTGTCTTTTTACCGCTCTCCATTCTTTGCCTTAGTGCCCGAAAGTGATCCCTTCTCGCTTAAAAAACCCACCACTGTACCACAAGAAGAAGTTTCAACACATACACCAAAAGCATCGAGCTTTGCTTCTCAATTATAGAGATAAGGGTTAATGTATAAACCTGTAGGAATTCCGAGTCATTTAGAGCCACGGCCAAATCCTTTGATAAACTGTTCTCTATCCCGGGAAACGCGCAACGCAAAGTCTTTTCACGGAGAAGAAATAGATGCGTTTGTTTAGGCAGAGAAAGAACATCAATCACTTAAGCTCTAGCAGATTTACCAGCCAAAACACCAGACCTGCCATTCCAAACTAACCATTACTCAGAGAGAATCCAAATCCTCATTTACAAAACAATAAGCTAAAACTTGGTAACCTGAAGCAATGCTTTTAGATGTGGTAAAAGAACTGCCACTGGTGAGCGCCTCGTGCTTCTTTCTCGATGTAGAGAGAACAAGAAACAGAAGTGAGAGACAGAGAGCTGAATGGTGATTATGATGAGCGTGTGGTGGTGGCGACTCTGGTGAAGACGGATCTAAGAAGCGATGGTGGTGGTGGTGCTGGTGACACGGTGTCAAAAGGAGTGTGGTGGTGAAGCTTCAATCAACGGTGGTTAGAGATCAAATCTGAGAATGTGAGGAAGCGAATCGAAACAAATAAGATTGAAAAACAATGATAAGATTAAAATCAAAGAAACGTGGAGAGGGAAAGAAAGAGAAGAAGATCGGTGAGACTTAGACCATGATTAACTAGGGTTCGTATGGTGAGATTTTTAGCGGAATATAAGAAACCGTCTCTTAACTTTTAACTAGAAAAGCTAAGAACCGGATCTTAAATAGCGGAACATAAGAAACCGTCTCTTAACTTTTAACTAAAAAAGCTAAGAACCGGCTCTTAATTATTTAAGATCCGGTTCTTAGCTTTTTTAGTTAAAATTTAAGAAACGGTTTCTTATATTCCGCTAAGAACTCCATCCTAAGAACTTCCATTAATCATGCTCTTAGATCTGCAGAGAGAGAAAGAAACGTGGAGAGGAGTTGATTTGTGTGTCCAATCAGAAACAATTCCAAAATAATCTGGGCCATTGATTAAATTGTGATCAATGGTCTACGATCCTCACCTTTATTTTTTCAACCAATAGGAAAAAAGTACCAGGATAGATAGAAGAGTGGTTTTGGGCTTTTGATCCAAATAAATTAATGGCTCTCAAAAAACAATATAAATTGTCTTCTTATTAATTTATTGTTATTATAAAAATTGTCTAAACTTTCAATAATTTTATGGAAAAAAACAATCCAAATAAGAGTAATTATATTTTATTATAATTTTACGGTATAGAATTTGAGATTAAGTTTTGAAAATAGATTTGATATAGTTTAAGTTTAAAATGTTATATATGATTAGGTATATATTAGAGTTTTGGGGTTTAGGGTTTGAAGGGTTTGGAGTTAAATTTTGAGGTCTAGAATTTGAAGTATGGTATAAGGTATGGGGTTAAGTTTTGGGATTTAGAGTTTGAAGTACACCAAATATATAAACTATTATATATATAATGAAAGGTGATCCACACCTTTGTGAAATGAATCAAGAAAAATAAAATCATTTGTGATTAGGGTTAAGGGTTTGACATTAAAATTATAAAACTAGAATTGAAAGATTATTAGATTTATGTTATAGTTTTAAAAGATAAGATTTATGACTTGGTATGTAGGGTTTAAGCTTGGGGGCTATGGTATAATATTTAGGGTGAAGTTTCGAATTTAAGAATTAAAAATGTAGAGCTTAAAGTTTGGATTATGGATCAAAAGTAAAATTTAAAATAAAATTTGAAAAATTAGATTGTACTTTATATTTAAGATTTAGTGTTTTAAGTTTTAAAATATAAATCTGACCTAAACCCTAAACATAAACCCTAACCCTAAACCCTAAATTTAAACTTATGGTTATAATTTAGGGGTTATAGTTTTATGGGCTGCAGCTTTGTTATATTTTGGGGGTTACAAGTTATTATATATTATTTATAGTTTATGGTTAATGATTTGGATTTACATTTAGTTAACTTAAATTTTAAGTTCGTTTCATAGTGTAAAATATTTTTTGAGAAAAAAAACAGTGTAAAACCTTTCGGCTGTTGTAAATGAAGTGTTGGAGAAATATTTCTGTTATCATTACTGTCGACCAGAAGGTCCATATATATACAAGGTATTAGACCGTCATAAGGTCATGTTTATCCTAACAAGATAAGGATAAGGATAAACACTATGTTACAGATATACATGGAATATATACTAGATAAACACATAGTCTCTGGTTGTCTTTATTATGTTCCGGATTGGGCCTGCAGTACGGGCTGGTCCATGGTCGATCATCATTTGGTTTATAACACTCCCCCTTGATCGACACATCCGGTACAGGTTCGTTGCATGCTTAATGTTGCCTCATTAAAACCTCTCCTGAAAAACCCCAAAACCAATGTGGCAAAATGGGAAACCAAGGACAGGAAAAAGAGTACAACACATGAACTCCCCCAGATGAATGCATCACTGTAGTAGACGCATTCCCATCTGGTATCCGAGTCTTCTTGAACGTTGAAGTTGCCTATGACTTGGTGAAGATGATCAGCTGGATTCTCCTTGAATGAACTTGTAAGTCTTGGACGTTGGTATGTCTTTTGGAACTCCATTAAGATGTGGTCAGGATGTACATCTTTGCTGCTGATCACTCCATGTCTTGGTTGAACTGATGGTGCTTCAAACGGTGCTCGGATGGACTTTATAATCTGCAATAAAACTTTACTTGCAGGTCCTTTTTCATGTCCCACGGATTCTCTTTGGTTATATGGCTTTCCCAAAACGTGGACATTCAATATATATTGAGTCATAGACCCAGAACACATACGAACAACTTTACTTCATATCTTTCGTTCATTCGGACTTATATCTCTTCGTATGTGCCAATGGCTTTATCCATTGTAACCAATCATTCTTTATTTTCTTTTGTCGATCCATGTTGAGCTATAGACCTTGTCTATATTCGTTCATAATCATGAGTGTCTAAGGTCATACCATCAATAATTATTTGCTGCAATGAAACTCATCACACAATGAATTCGCAGTCATACACTCATGTCCTTTGTACATGGTTATCGATCTTTTCTTGCTTTAGCAATGCTTATAATCATTAAGCCACGACCAGACATCCTTCTGGTCACTATCCTGGTTTATGGTTCTCACTTAGACGTGCTGACTTAATCATACACACACACACGGCTATGATTTTTCTACAGACTTTCCATATGTAAAACATAGCCTGTTTAATCAATCGATAACTTGTATTATTGAACCTTTGAACCATTAAACCTTTTTCTCTCAGTTGGTCTTTATTATGATCACAAGGAATTATAATATTTTCTGTATGGACTGACTGCACTAAGTAAATACTTAGTCTTTCATATTACTTACAGCTGCTGTATATTACAATCCATAAACAACTTAGGAACAAAGCTTGTTCTATGAGAATTTCTTTCTCATATTTCTATGGTACGTTGATACCTTTATCCAGTGATCCATTTGCTGCTTACTACACCATTATTTCTTTAGTAAATATCCAGACAAAATCAAACTTGATTTTCTGTAGTAGCATCCACCATATAGGAGCATATCTCTTTATAAATTGTTCTTGGTCCTTGTGAGTATCCTTGTGTAATCAAGCTATACTTGAACGTTATTTAGAAGGAACATGGACACACTATACCATGTGGTCATGTCCTTTAATCTCACGGAATTTCTTATCTCACAAGATCCATTCACTGGTTTCTTTCTTAGATGGCTTTTCTGTATGTACATGGTTACTACGCCCATCTGTCTTATAATTACTTTGAATTCTTTGAACACCCCACGTCCCTATATAGGTTTTATGAGTACTCTACGTGGGTTCATGATCCTCAGGTTATATCCTTCAAATCCCAAGTACTACAATCTTTTATGAGCTCTTATGTATGTAAATACATCTTTGGTGTTAACACTCTTTATCTTTAGTTTCATACTGTTCCAGACATGATCTAATTAGATTTTGAGATCTTATTATCCAAGACCTTTATACCTTGCAGTTTGGCGTCCCAAACTACATGGTCTGGTACCTTAGATGTGTGGTTGCGCAACCTTATTTCTCTGTCTGAACTGGTTTCTCTTATGAACTCGGATTTGTACGATTCTGAGCACCTTTCATTACTTTCCGAGGTTCCTTATTATTTGGAACTTATTTGTCTATCTCTAATAGACATTGTAGCAACTTGATTGTGTCTCTTAGACATCTAATTCGTGGTGCTTAAGCTGGTATGACATAGTCATTTTTTCTTTTCGGGTCAGTGTGTCTGGCATATATTTCTGCTAGCTTTTATATCTTTTGATCATATTCTTTTAGAACGTCTAGATCATAATCTTTGGTCTGAGGATCTTGCCAAGACAACTATGGTTGATACCATTATATTTCTCTTTTACTCTTTACTCTTTATCAGCCTGATAACTTTCTCCTTTCAAAGTTGGATAATCAGATTACTATCTTTTGTAATCTGTGTTCTTGGCCACTTGATTAAATCATCCATGTTTGGCACAAGATACATTATAGTTTCGTGGAGGAAGTCTTATTTATCTAATATATATTCCCAATCCTCATCTGAGGTTCCATCTTAAATGGCACACATATATGTGGTGGAATATTCGTATTTTCTTAAGATGGTTTGTGTATATGTCTGGTTTATGACCCTTAATCATTCAGAGGTGGGAATGTCTATGCTTACATGTATGGCCTGATGTAAATCAATATTTATATACATAATGTCCTTAAGCTTTAGGCTGGACGTGGGTGATGTACCATTAGTGAGGGCTTTAAAGCTTTCCAGCCGTGTATATTATGGTTGTAAACCATGGAATCCGAATTTATGATATGATCATGGACTGTGGGTTTTAGTCCTCTCTCCCCCTCATGAACATACTCATAATTTCGTAGTGCTTAGGACAGTGGAGCCTTAATTATTTTAGTGATTTTCCCTTTTGTGTACTTATAACACATTGTGAGATTTTATGGGATCACTTTTGTGCCTTAATTAATTTTTCATCATGTTTTGGATCAAGATGGCTAATCTGGTCATGCCATAAGTGTTTATTTCGTGGTGAACCATACTGGTTACCATGGCTTTATGCCTCTTTCATACTGATCCTTAGCATAGAATAAATCAGTAGAAAATATGGGTATAGGCATTCATAATGCTTTTAGGCGATTTTTCAAAAATCTGAAAGGAATCGTATTTTCTTTGCTCACTGGTTCAATGTAGAATGTTATAAATCTTTATAACTCAATGGGTCTGAATAATGTCGTGTCTTTTGCCATTGTCAGTACCAATTAATTGATTTCAAGTGATTGTAGGAAGGTAAAGTTGAACCTATACAATCAAGATGAAGTTAAATCTATGCGAGAAATCAATCTATCAGTGAACTGACTCATTAGTCTACACCCAACAATTGATTTTATGTGATTGCAGGAAGGTAAAGTTAAACCTATACAATCAAGGTAAAGTTAAACCATGCATGAAATCAACTATCAGTGGACTGATTATCCTTTTATTAAGGTTTTATTTGTTATTTAATCAAGAATCATCAAGCAAGACCAAGCAAGATAATATATAAAAACAAAATCGTTTTTATTATTTCAATAACATAAATGAATAACAAATAAATCAAATCAGATATGAAAACATAAAATCAGAATGTCGGAAAATTATTCAATGTATAATCCGACCTCATGGTCCATGAGTGTCCACTCGGAATCCTCCTCAGATCTCTTCTTATCAAATGTGGCTTTATTAGCTTCAGGGATTTTCATCTCACTGTCTAGTACTTCATAATATATCTCCATGATGTCATTAAACCGTCTGATGTTATCCATCCTTTTCTGCTTCTTTTGCTCAATGTCTAATAAATATGAGAACAGGTCATAATAGGTGGTGAAACCTTTGGCCTGATGTGATAACAACACTTCCTCTGAATGGAATGTGTCACGAGTTTTGTTTAACAAATCCTCGTTTGTTACCAATTCACCACATAGTCTAAGACTATAGGTGATTCTCATAAGATCAGAGTGATAATTGTCCACGGATTCATAATCCTGGAACCTTAGAGCTTCCCATTTTTTCTTGGATTCGTGCAACAATGGCTCACAGAATCTAGAATTCAAAAATGACCAGAGATTATGAGGATCATTAACATATCCAAACTCGTCTCTTAGGTCCTCACAGAGATGGTGTCGCATAATCATTATGGCTCTGTGTCTTTCACACGCAAGGGTGTCATTGCCATACTTGATGCACTTCCCAAGTCCTCTAGACTTCAAGACGGCTGAAGTGTTTATAGCCCAATCAAGATAATTATCTCCAGAGAGATCAAGGGCTTTGTAATCTGAGGGTATGAAACTCGACATCTGAAATCATTATTCAAAACAGGTCTTAATCAAGTAATCTTTTTGAAATTTTCATGCTTCATATCAATGCCACACACGGACCAAAAGAAATTTTTTTTCTAAATGATGCATTTTCTTAAAACCATACGGTTTAAGGTGTGGATCAATGTATTTTTCAGATTTAAGGTCCTCTTATTTCAAACACAAGGTGTCAAGGCCTTAGGGATTCTATCTTAGATGATCAGGAAAATGTTCCATATTTTCTTCATCTCATTGGATCGGATCATTTAGTAATAATGATTTTTTTTTCAGTTCAGATCAGATTGCTTGAAAACTATGAATGATCTATATCCCTAACAGTCGAGATTTCATGTTCAGTATGCAATATTAGTATGCAAACAATATGCAATCAAGCAAACCAATTCAATCATGAAATCAGGTTAGGGTTTTCGAAAAATATACCATATATTTATTATTATTTTTTTTGAAAAATAATCAAATCAGAAATTATTGTGACTTAAAAAAATAAATCAGGAAGATTTGATTTATTCAAGCAATTTATTATATACTTTTCGATTTAAAAATAAATATATTTTCTCAGATATATCTCTGATATTTCGATTTTAAATATTAAAAAAAAAATATTTTTTTTCAATCCTAATCAAGTTCTAGTCGTTATCAATCATCAGGAAAACAAATTTCTCAGACAAGAACAGGAGGTAAAACCTCGGATTAATTTATGAAACCATGATCAGATTTTCAAACAAAAAATTATGTAACATGCAGTCCTTAACAGTTCTAGTTGATTCAGATCAGATAAGAACATTAAACAGGACAATAATGATAAGTTTAAGCAAGTAACAGTCGGTTTCTTTCAACATATAGCAGTCAGATTTTTTTTAAAAAAATTGTTTAACTTTCAATCCTAAACAGTTCTAATGTGAAACTATCATCAGGAAAAGTTTTAAACAATTTTAAAATCAGTTTCAGATTAAGAACAGATTCAAAACAAGTTCAGGTTCGAGATTTTAAAGAGTTTATGGTTTCTGGTTTTATTTTATTTGCAGAGACATGTTGCTAAATATAGCTACATGGCTGCGGATGGGGGTATTTAATACTTTATGGGTTTTAGATGAGTTTTCGATGATACCTGAAAACTTTTGATGGGTTGATCGGTCTATCAGTTAGAGATCTTCCTGGTTAGCTGATGGATTGCTCGGAATTATTGTTTTTGTTGCTGCTTGTTGGAATAGGAGACTGGTATATGGTTGAGAGAGATTTTGGTTTCTGGAACAAATTTTCCGCCTGTATTGTAGCTGAGCGTGGGGGCGCGTCCGAACTCCGATTGATGCGGGGTTAGCGGCGTTGGCTTCGTCTCGTCAAGAGCTTTAATTTGGTATCTGGCTCGTCGTCTGGATCCACCGGAGTTGAGGGATAAAGCTGTTTGAAGTTTGTCGGGAATTAGGGTTTTTACTGCTCGGATTTATTTCTGGTTTTTAGGGTTAGGGTTTATGAGAGCAACGTCGTGCTGATAACGTGTTGTAAATGAAGTGTTGGGGAAATACTTCTGTTATCATTACTGTCGACCAGAAGGTCCATATATATACAAGGTATTAGACCGTCATAAGATCATGTTTATCCTAACAAGATAAGGATAAGGATAAACACTATGTTACAGATATACATGGAATATATACTAGATAAACACATAGTCTCTGGTTGTCTTTATCATGTTCCGGATTGGGCCTGTAGTACGGGCTGGTCTATGGTCGATCATCATTTGGTTTATAACATCGGCTCCATTTTTGCCTCTTTTATTTGGGTTTTGCCTCCATTCGATCTGACCCAAATACTATTAAAGTGTTTATATCTTTAAATATCTCAATCACTGTCTCGATGAAACCACATTTCGCATAGAAATCAAAAAACCTACAAAAACGAATCTACGAAAAGTCCGTTCCTTTAACGTAATCATGTATAGCTTTCCCTTTCTCCAAATCTCCTGACCGTGCACTAGCCGAAAGAGTCGAGACGATCGTGACGTTATCAGGTTTGAAGCCACAAGCGACCATTTCGTCGAAGAGGCTGATCGCTTCTCTGCAACAGTTCATCCATACCCAGCGATCGTTGGAGATGGGCTTAGCACAGGCCCATTAAGAGCTAAGCCGAAAATCAGATCCGGCCCGTTAAACAACAATTGATGATTTCGCTAGAAGACAAAACATACGTCACTATAAATAGAAGACGCCAGACTCATTAAAAGGACGGTCAGAAACGTACATAAAGTACAGAAAAGGAGAACATCGCCTCTTCATCACAGACAAAGTCTTGGAAGACCTCGACCACTAGGCGAGCTCGGCCCAGACGACCTCAAACCATAAAATAGAAAGATACTTGTTTAGACGAACTGTTTAGACGAGCATCTTTAGTTCTTGTAATTGTCCGAACTTGTTTATTCTTGACTATTAATACGAAAATCTCCACCTCTTTATATCATTTATAAATATTACATCACCGACCAGATATGGAAACAATAATTGGCGCCCACCATGGGGCAGGAGATTCTTCTTCACCTCAAGACAGCTCGGCAGTCACAGAACCCACAGCGCAACCAGACTCCCCGATTTCTGCAACCAACGACCATCCTGGAATAACGAGCGCACAACTAGCTGCAATGACAATCACGGACCATCTAGCCAACACCTCGACGCTAGTGGCGACGACCTCGGGCGAACCATTAATGGTGGCAACCTCGGACCATCTGGGCAACACCTCAACGCTAGTGGCGACGACCTCAGACGAACCATCAATGGTGGCAACCTCGAACCATCTAGCCAACACCTCGTCGTTAGTGGCGACGACCTCGACCCAGCCATCATTGGGGACAACCTCGGCCCTTCCAGCCAACAACACAACGTCTATGGTGGCGACCTCAGCCCTACCAGCAGCAGTTACGACCTCGCGTCATCTAGCCGACACCACGTCTCTCATACCGACGACCTCGGGCGAACCATCAATGGTGGCAACCTCGGACCATCTAGCCAACACCTCGACCCTAGTGGCAACGACCTCGGGCGAACCATCAATGGTGGCAACCTCGGACCATCTAGCCAACACCTCGACGTTAGTGGCGACGATCTCGACCCAGCCATCAATGGTGACAACCTCGGCCCTTCCAGCCAACAACACAAAGTCCATGGTGGCGACCTCGGCCCTACCAGCAGCAGTTACGACCTCGCGTCATCCAGCCGGCACCACGTCTCTCATACAGACGACCTCAGTCCAACCAATAAATCTTGAGACTTATGCTCGGATCACAACTCCTGTGCAACCCACAAACAGGACAACACCTGTCGTAACCCCAGCTGCAACACAACCACCTAACACAAGAACGATGTACTCCACTCAGCCAGACATCTCCATGATCTTTCAGACCCTTCTCGGAAGGATCGACGAGCTCGCTCGAGGAACGAACTCTCGTTTGGACGACCTCGCGTATTCTAAGATTGCTTGCAACAACCGCATTAACGAACTCCAGTCTGTCGAGATTGGCGCATCAAGATCACAACAAGTTGATATCACTCCACGACTCCAGCGTGTTCTTTTCAACGATTTACCAACACCAATGACCGGTTCAGGACAGCAGCGATCAATCCAAGCCAACGATCTACGTGCACCAATCACAAGTTCCGGACAAAAACATCAGAATCATGTGAACGAATCTTCAGCACCAATCTTCAGCACGAATCGACAGCAGCGCCCAAGTTATCTAAATGATCAACATCTTCAAAACATCAATTTCCCGCATATCACCAACATGGAGACCCAACACAGAGACGACGACATTGAAGAAATGAGGGCTCAGCTGCAAAGCATGAACTCCAAAGTCTATCAGGCAACCATCACAGCACCAGAGATCGATCGTGTACTCCGCGAGACCCAGAATACACCTTTTACATTTCGTCTCCTCAGTATCCCTGTCCGACATCAGAAGAACAAAATCAAACTCCTGACTTACAACGGAACATCTGATCCAAGAGAGTATCTAACCGCCTTCAGCATCGCAACCGGGAGAGCCAATTTCTCACCAGAAGAACACGATGCCGGTCTCTGTCAATTGTTTGTGGAAAATTTGAGCGGACTCGCCCTCGGTTGGTTCTCACGCCTTGAAACCCTTTCTATCGACAACTACAATCAACTCTCGACGGCCTTCCTCAAACACTACTCGCTGTTTATCCAACAGAGTGAAACTAATGCCGACCTATGGACTTTGGCTCAAGAACCTACGGAAACACAACGCTCGTACATCGACAAGTTCAGAGTCATCGTTTCTCGCATCACCGTACTCGACGAAGCAGCAGTCCTCGCACTCCGAAATGGTCTTTGGCACAAATCACCATTTCGAGAAGAGCTCATGAAGTATAAACCACAGACTCTGGAAGATGCACTCCATCGGGCGATAACTTTCATCGAAATCGAAGAAGATAAAGCTGCATTCAGCAAAAAGCACGCAGCCACCAAAAAATCATCTTCGAAAGATAAAGAGCCTGATGAATACTACGAACCTAGACAGCATTATGACAAAGCGTACAAAGATGGAAAGAGCAGAAAAGCATCCAATTATCAAATCAGCGACCAACCATCCAGTTGCTCCACAGGAAAGCACGCTCGCAACAGTCAAGGATCAGAAGATGCCCAGACATATTGCAGTTCTATAAAAAATATAAAAAATATACCTAAGAAGAAGGCGCAAGCAAGAAGACCGGCGCACCCCAGATGTACCAAAAATAAGACTCCAGGAGGATCCGCCCTTTTAATCCAAGCATTTACTTTCCTTGTAAAGGTGAACTACGGTCGGCTTGATCCCCGCCTGTGGGGTACGTAGGCAACCTCTCACGAGGCTCAGTTAGTTCTATTAAAAAATTATATATTCTTCAAACAAATATCAGGTAGGATACGACCATCTCTCACGTAAAAAAATACGAGATCCGTTCTCAGTGCTGCAGCTCCGCGCTCACACAATCAAATTTCCAAAAAATACGAGATCCGTTCTCAGTGCTGCAGCTCCGCGCTCACACTTAATCAAATTTGCAAAAAAAAAAAAAAAAAATACGAGATCCATTCTCAGTGCTGCAGCTCCGCGCTCACACTTAATCGAATTTGCAAAAAAAAAAATACGAGATCCGTTCTCAGTGCTGCAGCTCCGCGCTCACACTTAATCGAATTTGCAAAAAAAATATACGAGATCCGTTTTCAGTGCTGCAGCTCCGCGCTCACACTTAATCAAATTTGAAAAAAATATATACGAGATCCGTTCTCACTGTTGCAGCTCCGCACTCACACTTAATCAAATTTGCAAAAAAAAAAATACGAGATCCGTTCTCAGTGCTGCAGCTCCGCGCTCACACTTAACCCATCAACTAAAAAAAAAAAAGTTCATATTTTCAACCTGAGTCAATAAACGGGATGCACTGCCAAACCTCCGATCGCCTCACCTCAGTCCAACCCCGAGCCCTCGTCGCTTTGAAGTATTCCACGCACTCACTATCACTAGGAGCAAGAGGAACACCAACTAAATGAGAGACGAGCTCGAACCAGAAGACGACGAGCTCAACCCACCTCACCACGACACGGCTCCGTCGACAAATGGCAAGCTTGGGATAGCAAGAGACAAGCTCGAACCAAGGGACGAGCTAGGAACGACAGGAAGCAAACTTGGAACAAAACTGAAGAGCTTGAAACAAAAGCCGAACTCGAAGCCACCATTAACAAACTCATAGCATCAGATGAGCTCGGAACATCAGACAAGTTTGGGATCTCCAGCAACGAAATTGGAGCCACCATTGATGAGCTTGGGACGACAGGAGACGAGCGCGGGATCTTCAACAACGAGCTTGGAGCCGCCATTGACGAGCTTGGGATGACAGGAGACGAGCTCGGGATCTTCAACAACGAGCTTGGAGCCGCCATTGACGAGCTCGGAGCCACCATTGAAGAGCTCGGGACATCAAGAGGCGAGCTCAGAGCCGCCATCGACGAGCTCCAGAAATCAAGAGGCAAGCTCGGAGCCGCCATTAACGAGCTCAGAGCCACCAGCAACGAGCTCGGAGCCGCCGTCGATAAACTCGGGACGACAGGAGACAAAATCGGAACCTCCATTGACGAGCTCTTCTCAAACCCAGCTCCTCCTTCGACGAGCTCAGCCTCTCCCAACGAACTCAGAACCACCATTGACGAGCTCTTCTCCAGCTCAGCCCCTCCTTCGACGAGCTCAGCCTTTCACCGGTGACAAGCTCAGCTCCTCCTTCAACGAGCTCAGCCTCTCTTCCCCACACCACAGACCAAGACCAAACAACCCTTCCTTCAAACAAGCTCAGCCTCTCTTCCCCACACCACAGACCACGACCAAACCGTTTTAAAAAAAAAAAAAAAAAAGGAGCTCAGCCTCTCTCTTTCCCACACCACAGACCACGAGCAAACAACCCTTCCTTCAAACAAGCTCAGCCTCTCTTCCCCACACCACAGACCACGACCAAACCTTTAAAAAAAAAAAAAAAAAGGAGCTCAGCTTCTCTTCCCCACACCACAGACCACGACCAAACAACCTTTCCTTCAAACAAGCTCAGCCTCTCTCCCCCACACCACAGACCACGACCAAACCTTAAAAAAAAAAAAAAAAGGAGCGCAGCCTCTCTTTCCCAAACCACAGACCACGACCAAACCTGTTTTTTCAAAAAAAAAACAAGCTCACACCACAGACCACGACCACTAGGCGAGCACAACCTCTCCAACAATTGCTTCCGCCTGTTTTCAACGAGCTCAGCCTCTTCTTTCTTACACCTCAAACCCACGACCAAAACCCCTTTTTCTTTAAAAAAAAAAGTGTCGGCAGGGAGATAAAGAAAGGAGGAGGACCACCCAAAAATAAAAATAAAAATAAAAATACAAATAAAAAGATAAGAAATAGAGAGAAGGAACCACCCAGCGATGAGACTGTTCCACGACACCAAATCACGAAAAGGCATTGAATCGAACAGCCCTCATGCCCGAGCAACCTCACGTCTCTTTCCCCACCTATTTCTTGCGAGCTCATCGTCTTTTCGACTCCATCTCTCCTCCGTCGTGTTTGCCGGACAGTCTCTTCATGGCTTCCACCGAAAACCCTCCAATCGTCTTTGTCCACGGCCAGCCGAGTTAAATCTCTTGGTTAATTCCTCTTCTTAGTTTTTCTCGGAGAATCTCCAAAAAGGAACTCTATTTTGAAGTTTCCAAAACTCTATATTTGAAGTTTCATTGTGTTCTTCTCCAAAATAAAACTTCAAACCTAACTTCAAAATTATTTATATTTTACACTATGGTCCTTATATTTGTCATAGTTGATGTAAATTCATAAAACTTCTATAAATAACTAATACATATATATAAATATTACAGAAATATTAATTAAAAAATCTTACACTCAAATATAAAATTATAAATAAAAGTACATAATTAAATATTAAACTGCAAGAAAATACTACATTATTCCATAAAATTATTTCCGTAATGCTCCCATATATGATCAACTATTGCATTTTGAAGTAAGAAAAGTAAGAAATGATTCTCTTTATTTTTTATTTGTAGATTACGAGCCATAAATTGTTTAAATCGAATATCCTCATAATATGGCCGCTGATAGTTTGAAATCATCAAACGAAAAAATCCTTGATCTTTTAAACGAAAGTACAATAAGCAGGGAAAAAGGTCATAAGATGATTGAATTACGACTGCAAAATGAAGCAAAAAAATTAGCTTTTAAAGAAGTAAAAAAGGAAAATAAAATATTGCTGAAAAACTTAACTTCTATCGATGATGTTAATATTCGTGAATACATTCGATTTGAACAAGAAAGAATCGTACGAAAAAAGCGTCAAGAGCAACAATAACAACCATCTTCGGTTACACAAAATTTGTTTGAACAATATTTTGGAGATTTGGGAAGTTCCATAGCAAATTTACCAGACTATTAGTGTTGTTATAATATTTAAATTTGAGTAATAATTATGTCTTCATGTGTCTTTTTAATAAGTTTTTATTATGGCTTTTTGTAATATTCTTGTTGTTTAATTCTAGTTTTAAAATATTATAAATCTTGTTTTAAAATTTTTATTTAATTTCATGTGTAAAACTTAAATTTATAAAACAAATTTGAAATATTTATGAGATATAAAAGTTTTAAGGATTAAAATAATAAACAAAAAAATATTTAAGAATTATAAATATGATGTATAATTGTAAGAACCAAAATACAAATAAAAAGATGAAACTTCGAATTTGAAATTTTGAAAAGTTAAACTCTATATTTGGAGTTATAGAGTTTCTTTTGAAGATGCTCTTAGGTTTCGATTTGGGGTTTTTAGGTTTGGGTTTTGTTTTTCCTTGAATATCTGTTTCTGGGTCTAGAATTCATGTCTTGAGTGTCAGTCTCTGTTACACACAATCGATCATATCATCTCTGCTGATATTCTCAGCTAGGAGGTCTTGACTATCCAACTTATCTTTTTCTCTGGTTTATCTTGTATCGGTTTTATCTTGTTATCTGTGTAAAGGTTCTTTGTATCTGGTCTTCACTATCTTGTTTTTAGCTTGTCTCTGGTCTCGGCTATCTTTTTTTTTTATCTTATCTCTGTGTTTTACTAACTATTTTATATTGTTAATAGTCTCTGTGTCACGTTTTTGTTCTCTGTGTAATGATTCTTTGTATTATGGTTTAGGGTGTTATGAGGCGGGAGGAGGAGGAGATAGCTCGAAGCATGTCTTCCATTATAAGGATTTTCGTTGTGAAAAAGCTGAGAGATTTCTGTTGTGTGGAGTTTATCCCTTTTGAAACTTTCTCCAAGCATCTCTTCCATTATAAGGATTTTCATCATCTTTCAAGAGATTAATAGTGATCGAATTTTTTGGGCTGATTTTCTTTGACATGTTTCAGTGAAAAAATCATTCTATTGTTTAATAATAGTCTTCGTAGATGTGTGATGATATATGCAGTGGATAGCCAGACTTGATTCATGTTTCTGTTACTTATGATCATTTATGGGTGTATGTTTACATGACCTTGTTTTTGTTGCAGACTGGGAAGCCCGTGCAGGTCGTGAACCCAGTCAATTACTCTCCGTTGAAGACTATTTGACTAAACAAAGGAAGGAGTCAGGTTCTAAGGAGCTGTTCTTGAATTCAGAGCAAAGAAAGGAGTCGCCAAGGAGCAGGTGTATCTGGATAACATCCAATGCAATGATCCGTAATAGAAATCATTTTTAAGTTTTGAACTTTTGTTTTTCTTGTTCTCTTTTCATTTTTTTTGTTTTCGTTTTGTCTATATCATGCTTAATGATCTAGTATGTTTTAGCTTGTATCACAAATTTTTATTAGTTTTATTTATTTTTATATATTATTTTTCTCACTAATCAAAATATATTGGAAACTAAATAATTTCTCAAAAAATAATAAATTGTATTAGTTACAAATAATGTTAGGAGACTTTTACATTAATTATGCATAGCGTTCAAAATTGATAGTGCTATGTATACTACATTTGTAAAAGCCATTTGCATAATTAAAATCAGATCAACTAAATATAGCAAATATAGCGTTTGCATTTTTACAAACGCAATCTAAAAGTAAGAGGTATGTCAACTATAGCAGAATAAAAAAAAAACGCTATCATGATTTGCTATTAATATCCACATTTCCTGTAGTGTTCCGAAAAATTAATGCACCACCGTCACACAAAATGAGGCCTACGAGCCGAATGAACGGACATGAGAGGTCCATTAGCCGTGGGCGGTTAGAGAGTTACATGTGGTACTTGAGACAAACCCAGACGAGTGTGCAACGAGAACGTAGCGTTCTGTGAAAGGGGGTGAATTTTAACATCCCGGTTTGTAGTATACGGAAAACCTAAAAAATAATTTATTTGCCTATCTATGTCACCAAAGTGTACTTAGCGTTCGGTCACCAATCCATTTAGAACTCCTGAAATTAAAGTGCTTGAGCTGGAGTAGTAGAAGGATGGGTAACCTATCTGGTTGTAATTCACGATATTGTACTAGTGAAACCAAAGCGTGGAGAAAGGTTATGCGGTAATTGTAGGGTCAGTAAACAAGTCTTCCGAACCTCCAAAAAATTAACACACTATCCGTTGAACGAGATGGAGTCCATGGGCAGAGTGAACGGACGTAGGAGGCTTATTAGCCATAGCTGATCGGAGTGTTACGTAAATCTTGAATTATGAAAAAACTACAATCTCATAATGATAGTAAAAGATTCATTCGTATCATGGTGATCAAGAGAAGACTCATGACGTCTTTTCCAACAACATACAAGCATTGAAGCAGTGCCGACCATTAGACGAAGCAAAGGAAAAACATGCTTCCAGCCTTTTGTTTTATCAATTATTTTCTGCCACATATTAATATTAGTTTTTATTTGTTTAGCGATAATCAATATTCCATGATATGTTAAACAACCAAAGATGGAGGCTACTAGTGGCCCATAAACTTTTTATTTACTTTTTTTTTTGTTTTTTTCTTCCAAAAATGTCGTTAACTTTTTTTTTTTTGCCTCGTCTTTAAATTCGTAAGAACGGCTCTTCCTAAAATATAATAGTAATCAAATGTTCATAAGCTGCTTATGCAAATGGGTGTGTTCTTGAGCTAAGATCCACTCTTAACTGAAAACCCTCTTTCTGAAACCAAGTCATCTTCAAATAACTATTTTAATTCAGATCTTTCCCTCCACCGGCCACTTTCACATCATCCTCCATTCTAGAGCCTCCTCTGTTCTTCCTCCTTCTATATTATGAGTTATGATATCTATCAATACTCCCCCAACGAAATCCCACTTCCGTGAAGCTTGTAATAAGAAAAACATGTGACAAACTCTTTAGAAGAAACCCGCGAATTCTCCAAAATAGATATGTCCACCCACTTAACAAGAAACTCCAAGCCATCCATCTCATTATGACGCTTATTGATACATGCAGAAAGTTGGGTAGTCCAGATGGGCGAAGGACATTCAAATCAGTTCAAGCCGATATGTAGTAGTGACCAAAATCCGAGTTCTAAAACTGAAATAAATTCAAATTGAAATTAGATGATAAGGATAATAATTAGGCCTTGACAATTGGGTGACAATACGGGTTTAAGTCAGTTTATATTGGGTTTTGGGTTTACAAAATCAACTCCATTCGGGTATTATAATAATTTGTGTAGGTCATGGTTCGTATTTAGTTAGATTCGGTTTGGATTTGGTAACACATCCTAAACCTGGTTTAGCCGCATTTGATTTTTGGCTATCTTAATATATTATTATCCAAATATACCTGTGTTAGGAAACTTAACCTGCATTTTTTGTTTCACGAAATTAAAAAGAGGAATTCTTACAAATCAGTCAATGCTTACTTCCTTGTTACAATGCTTATGTAACGACCATGATCTTAGTGGGCCCTTTGCTTTAGTAATGAAAACCCATAACTATTTTACTTTGTCCCCGGCTCGTCGATCAAAGCTTATCATAAAAAGCCAAAATTAGTGTAAACTTGTCTCCTCCTCTTGACCTCCCGAACGATGTGGTCGCTTTTGAAGAAATACAAACGGTCAGAATCGACATACCGCATAATGATCCACTCGTGATCGAGCTGGTCATCAAGGAACATGACATGGCCAGGATCCTCGTATACACATTAAGCATTGTTATATAATTTTCCAAGAAATTATCAAAATGACGAATATCAATCTTTCCAAAATCATCCTGACTCTGAAACCATTAACAGGTTTTTTTGTTTGGATATTATCTTTGGACTTTTGGATCCATCGAACTTACTGTCATGGTCGAAGGCGTGACAAAGATCATAGATTCTCAGTACTCAACCACCCGGTGATATACAATGCAATCTTGGGAACACCTTGGATAAACTCCATGAGGGCTCTCCAGTCAACTTACCATCTTTGCGTCAAATTCCAAACTCCAAACAGAATTAAGAAGATATGGGGATCCCAAAAACAGTTGCGCCTCTGTTTCCTAGCCGAACACAGGCTGCATAAAGACGCGACTTCACCTACGGCAAACCACAAACACACGAAAAACGTCGTTCACTCAGCCCATAGTTGAGCACGTTTCGAAAAAGACGAACCAGAATTGCCAACTAAGGCAATGGCTGTAAAATCCACTGACCCATGATTAGTCGACACCAGTAAAATGGTCGACGCAAGTTTGCCAACTGAGTAAATCACTCACAGAAAAATAATCAACTACATGACGACTTGATCCTCGAAAGGGGTACATAAGCAACTTGTCGAAACACATGTTTACCTTTCCCCCTCTCAAAAAGGGGGGGGGGGGGGGGGGGGGAGAGGCGAGTGGGTACGTATACATATACTCATATACTCCCACGTTTAAAATATTTGCTTCTATGTACTTGATACTTTTAAAAACATTTCGGCAATAAGAAAACGCGTTTTGACTCTAACGCCTAGCCAACTCTTATACGACACAATCTATTAGAGACATCAAACGGCAAAACGATAATCTATGATTGTCCAAACACACAACCATAACTAAGCAAACAGCTTGCGTATAATCTAAAATGGAAATCATACGGTAAAGTCTCCATAACAAAATTATTCCTCACAACCGAACTGTTAACGGAAAACATGATCCACTGATCAGAACTAGTTGTCAATCAATCAAAGCTCTACACACTTCATAAATCATCCAAATTCCACAAAATTTTCGCACATAAAAGCAGCATATGAAAACAATTCACGTAAAAGAAGCTCCTCGAGCTATACAAAATGTCTTTTTACAAAATTACACAAACAAATCTCGAATGACCGAAGTCCTCACAAAGGAAAACGTCCTCACAAAGGAAAACGGTTCTTCCCTGGGAAAATTTTACACGACCTCTCGGTCCAACTTCATCGACCACGAACCGAAAGGTTTACGTCAGGCTCAAAACTACTTTTCGTCTGCAATCGTTCAAACAAAATTATTCCTCACAACCGAACTGTTAACGGAAAACATGATCCACTGATCAGAACTACTTGTCAATCAATCAAAGCTCTACACACTTCATAAAGCATCCTAATTCCACAAAATTTTCGCACATAAAAGCAGCATATGAAAACAATTCACGTAAAAGAAGCTCCTCGAGCTATACAAAATGTATTTTTACAAAATTACACAAACAAATCTCGAAAGACCGAAGTCCTCACAAAGGAAAACGGTTCTTCCCTGGGAAAATTTTACATGACCTCTCGGTCCAACTTCATCGATCACGAACCGAAAGGTTTACGTCAGGCTCAAAACTACTTTTCGTCTGCAATCGTTCAAACAAACTTCCCACAAGCTAAAAACATTTCTCGGCCACAAGCTAAAAACATGACCTTCAGACCAATGCAGAAACTCCTCTAGACACATTCTCATAACGTTAAAATATGGTTTACTTGAAAGAACACATTTCTCGGAAAAATGTGAGACCTTGCAGATTTTTGGAAATAAACTTTCCAGCGTAAATTCCTTGATGAAAGTTCCATCCTGAAAAAACTCGCAAAACAGTCACCACGGACTATAAATAAACAAATAAAAACTTGACTTGGGAAGACAAGTGTTAGTGTATTTTTGTGTAGAATCTTCGTGAGTACTACGGAACCATAGAAGAGCTGGAAAACGAGCAAGAATAGAGAGCAAAGAGATGTTTTATTGATTGAATGAGCAGGGACTATAACGGTTGGTGTATAAACCCTAGTTCTAGCCGCCTAGCTCTAATCTCTTAGTGTCTGAATATCGACCCCTTATTTTTAGGGTATGTGCTCCCCTTATATAGTCGTGGAGATGTCGGTTAGGTAGGTTAAGCTCTTCCATATTTGGAAATATGGAAGAATCTTCTATGTAGAAAACTTTCATTTTACCCGGAGGTGGAGACGGAAGCAGGGGTAGGAACCATGACTTTCTTCTAGCAGGAACCTGGAGGCCGGCGTCCGGCCCGAGGCTTGGGGAATTCTTATACCGGAGTTTTTTAACCAACAATTTGACCCTTATTTCTCGATTTCGTCATTGAATTCGGGAGATAACCTGTGCACTTGAGTCAACCGGAGTTGCTTTATCTCAGCAGCCTTCCCTTAGGCAGGACATTGATCCAGTTTTTTCCATCTTCCAAGTTCTTTTTAGGCCTGGACCGTGTTCGAACCTGGCGGAAAGCTAGAGTCCTCTAGATAGACTGGGGCCTATAGTAGGTACTGGACATGTTTGGATATGATCTTGCAAGGCTCGGGGCCTGGAAGTGTCCCTCGGCCTGATGTAGAGGCCGTCTGAAGAGACGTTCTTGGCTTAAGTGAGCATTGTGGTGCTTGATTAGATCCTTGGACCCGGTGTAGGACCCCGAAGGGACATACTTTATTCCCATGTTTACTCAAGGGAAGATGTTGATATCACTCAAATTACTCTAAGTGATTTGTACTATCTTAAATAAGAGGCCGAGTTGTAGTACTTAGGGATCGAATCCACAAGGATTTGGGGCACACAAAAGATCTGAAACAGTTTATGATTAAGCTAGGTAAATTATGGAAATAGTAAATTGCAGTGGTGAACAAGGCAGTTGTTAAGTTGATTGGTTTTGAGGTGTTGTAATCAATATGAGAAAGCGTTAGACTTAGGGTTTCTATTCAGGTAATCAGGACTATAATAGTATAGAAGCTAGAGTAGTTTATTGGATATTCCAGAACTCAAACTAAATAATATTCTATCAACTTTCTTTGTTTAGAATATCTATTGTCTGGATCGCAGATCTCAACTGTCGTTTGTTGATCTGGAGAAAGTGTTGAATGATGTTATCAATGTATAATCGATCAATACACCTTTCAGAAAGTTGATCGATACACCTATAGGGGTTGTCGATCGATGTTCCTTCCAGCAAGCTTTACCGAACGGGTTTGAACTATGTTCACTAAGCTTCCTAGATCAACTTCCGTTTGTTTCTAGCAATCCTAGCACAATATAAATTATTTCAGGTAAAAGACCATGCTTCCGCTTGCGCCTAATTATCCTAATATCAGGGTTCCAGTTAGCTACTCTAGAACACAAGCAATAAGATCAATTCAATTAACAGATATCACAAACAACTCAGCAGTCTATATTTGGGGGTAATCCTTCATAATCCTATTTGAACCCTAAACCTAAAAAGGTAAACTACTCAGACATAGCAAAACAATTCATAACAAGTAACATAAAAGAATGCATAAATAGATTAAGGTTGGAAATACTGGAGTTCCAATACAAATCTCTGAAGGGGTATTGAATCTTCTCTCCAAATCTACTAAAACCTTTTGCTGTGTAAAACTAGAAAAGTAGGAAAGAGTATAAGGCGTGTGTTGCCTAGAACAATGTCATAACACATAAATATTAGGTTAAAAGTCAGTCATGGGTATTTCTGTAAATATGTCTTGATTTGGGTTTAAAGCCGGTTGGGCTTTGCGCTTGGCTGTCGATCGATAGCATAGAGTGTGCATCAATCGATGGTGGACTCTGAATGTCGACCTCGAACTGGTTTGATGGTCAGCTTCGAGTTTCCTCTCATTTTATCTCCAAAATGCAACCAAATCATCACTTTTCTCCAAATCATCCATGAACCTGTAAAAGTGCTAAAAAGACTCCAAAACATAATGGATAGTTCCTAAAACACCTATATATATACCATGGCTAAAAGTGGATAAAATCCATGTTATATCACATGTCATTAAGTGATGTTTCAAGGCGCGTCCTTGCACGTGACAAATTTCTCGAGAAGCGTGAAAAGATTTCTTGAGGTTTTCACCTCATCTTTTCCTTTTATCGTTTCTCAAATCTTTTCAGTTTCCTCTTTCCTCTCTCTCTCTCTAGATTTCGGCGATCTCTCCATGCATCTTCAGATCTCGAATGTACTCGCTCCTTTGAATCATGTAATTAATTTGATTTCCCTTCTCCAGTTATTTAGGGCTTCTTTTGAACTCCTTACTTAGACTCTACTCTCGGTTTTCGACTTCTAGGATGAGTGACGAACCTAGCCATCCTCTAGATCTATCCTCCATAGGAAGTAGAGTTAGATCAAGGAAAAATAATGAGAGTGAACCCCTCAGATCTGTAGATTCCTCCACTCCCTCCTTAGATCTGATGGTGGAAGTGGAGAGCCCGAAGTCGGTCGATGTTACAGAAGCTGAGAGCTCGCCGCTGATCCCGGAGATGGAAGGGTCTCTACAAATCGGTTCCGTCTTGGTGATAGGAGTAAAGGTAGTTGAAGGATGGAGAGAAAAATACAGCATTCCCAACCACGTTGCTATCCGAATCCCCGGTCCTTTCAATAGAGCTTCGGATTTTGAAGCCGATAAGATTGCCGTCTACAAGCCATCCACGAAGCCAACTTAAGGAAATTACGATTTTTACCCAGAAATTCCAAGATTTGAACCATAACTCCCTGGCTGCCTATTAGGCTATTTGTTAGGGTTTTTCATGTTTTACCTAGACACAGACTTTTAGAGAGATACATTTTGGAGGAAAACATTTTCTACACTTAGGAAGAGAGCTTAGGATTGGAGAGAGAGATCTGAACTTCATACACAGAGAAGATCTTAAACTCCCTTGTTCTGTTACTCTACTTTGTTTGCTTTTCATATTTGTATTATTGAGTATTATTTAAACCATCATAATGTTTCTTATGAATATGTCTGAGTAGTCTTACTGTTAGATTTAGGGTTCTTCAAAGGTTGATCTATGTGCTGGTGAAATGAATATTAATTAGCAAATTAAATAGTTTTTCATCTAGTTGTTCTATTGTTAAGTCTAGGCTTGATCACCCTGAACCTAGGTCTTAGGATTAATTAGCGCAAGCGGAAGCTTGGTTAATTACCTGAAACTAAACTAGTATTATCTAATTAACTAGATACACACGGAAGTTGGTCTAGGAGATTAGAGAACCTATCAAACCCATTCGTAAAGCCTGCTAGAATAAACATCGATCGATGTTTTGAAAGGTGTATCGATCGATATTCATATAGAATAATCAATCGACACTTTCTCTTGATTAACAAACGGAAGTTGAGATCAAAGATCTAGAAAGTGGATAATCTAAACAAACGGAAGTTGATAGATTATAAATTAAGTTTGAGTTCAAGAACAATTAATATTTATAAACTCCTAATAATTCATAGAAGGTATACTTGTCATACCTGAAAAATCACCTGAATCTAGCTATTTATCTTTAATTGTTTAAAACCTAAAACCAATCATCTGAACAACTACCTTGCTCACCAAACCTTAGCTTTACTACTTTATTCATAACCGTCTAGCATTACTTCGAAAACTACAAATCTATTGTATAATCCTAGAGTCTTTGTGGATTCGATTCCTAAGTAATACATCTGAACCTCTTATTTAGGAGAGTAAAAGTCACTCCTTAGGGTAATTGGAGTGATATTAACAAAGTAGAAAGATATACCTGCTCACTGCTGTTTTCAAACCTCTTTCAGAGAGACTGTCTGTTTGTTTTGCTTGAGGACAAGCAAAAGGGTAAGTCTGGGGGAGTTGATAGACCATGGATTTGACCCACCTTTATCCATGGTTTATAAGTGTTTTAACTAGTAATTATTATATTATAGAGTCTATTTAGAATATTTATAGGATCAGGAGTGATTTGGAGATAAGTGATGATTTTGGAGCATTTTGGATATTTGGAGCAAGCACCTGAGATGACCATCGAGCTCGACCGCGAGCTCGACCATCGGTCGATAATGAAAATGAATAATCGATCGATGTTCATGTCTTGACATCGATCGACAGCGAAGCACACAGAAAGCCCGTTTGGTCACAGCCAACTTGAAGCCCAAGTCTTCATCAATTTACAAGATTACCCCTGACGAGTTTTAACCTAATTATATAAGCTTTGCCACCATGTTAGAGGCAAAGTGTGCTTTTCTGTGCTTTCTTGTTTTATTATTTTTCACAGCCAGGTTTTCTAGGATTTTGATAGATTGGAGAGAAGATCCAAAGTTATAATTTGTGATTGGAACTCCTTTAATATCTATTTACTATTCTAATGAAGTTTTCTTACCTAATTGTTGTTTTGAATTGCTTAGCCATGTATGAGTAGTTCCATTGTTAGATTTTAGAGTTTAAATAGGTTAGGAGGGATTAGCTCCAACTATAGATTGCTGAGTTGTGGTAAATGTCAATAGGATTGTTCATTAATGCATGTTTCTAGATTAGCTACCTAGAACGTGCCCTAGGATTGATAGATAAAAGCGAGAGCTTCATTCTCATACTGAAAATATTCTAACTGAACTAGGTTTCTTGCTATGAGTAAGGCGAGAGCTGATCTAGTGAGCTTAGTAAGCTACCATTCAACCCGCGCATAAAGCTTAACTAGAAGCGCCTCGATCGATATTATTATTGAATAATCGATCGACAGAGCGAAAGGTGAATCGATCGATATCCCTATAGGATCATCGATCGACACTTTCTAATTGATCGTCAAATGATAGTTGAGGTCATTAGATCTAGTTAATAGACAAGTCCAAACATGCGAAAGCTGATAGACTTGTTGACTAAGTAGTTGAACTTTACATTATCATGCATGTAACTCATTAGGCATCTGTAGGATATTAATCCCAAGTATCCTGAATAAAAATCTTAAGTCTAGATATTTCCTGTTAAGCACCAAAACCTCAACCAATCAATTAAGCAAACACTTGCTTGATTAAAAACTGGAATTTACAATTAAATCATTAAAACATCCTGCTTAACAAATCATATTAGATTTCTTAGGTTCCCTAGCTCCCTGTGAATTCGTTTCCAAGTACTACAACTCGACCTCTTATTTGAGAGAGTATAAATCACTCCTTAGGGTAATTTGAGTGGTATCAAATTTGGCGTCATTGCTGGGGAGCTTTGATCGCCTATTCAAACTAATTTTTGTTAAGTTTCTGACACAAATTTTTTTTTCTTGGATTTTCAGGTACATGTCCAGCACTACTAGAAGCAACAAGGAAACTAAACTGCTATTCTCACCAGATCTTGCAAGTTTGGAGCGTTCAATCCGCAAAGAAGCGCACTCCTCATCGATCGTCAACAACACATGTTTGTCTCTCGATTTCGTTCAACCACCGTCGACCCAGACATTAGTCCCGTCGATCGATACTCGCTCACCACCGTCAACCGAAGACACACATCTTCCATCGACCGACATCATCCATCCGACATCGATCGATACTGAGCCGCGAGACATGGTTGCAACTTTGATACTTGTTCGAGATGAGAGAGGAGACCTCCATGACCAGGAAGGTCATCTGCGTAATGCAGCAGGTCAGAGGATAGATGCTCAGGGGGCTGCAATCCCTGATTCTGATGCTAATGCTACAGGAACTACTCTACCTGTAGATGAGGTTGCACGACCCAAGACGTTGGCTGACTACAACCATCCAGATGAGTTCAACACCAACAGATCAGCCATTCGTCCTCCCACTATTCAGAGGGATTTCGAGTTGAAGGTGCAGTACTACACGCTCGTGGGACAGATACCCTACCATGGATTATCTCACGAGCATCCTATGGACCATCTGGAGAGGTTCGAGGATCTGATATCTGCTATTAAAGTCAAGGGAGTCCCTGAGGATTATCTCCTATGCAAGCTCTTCAAGTTCTCTCTTGCTGGAGAAGCTTCGCATTGGCTTAAGCAGCTACCACCATGATCTCTCACATCCTGGAGCGACATCAAGAATGCATTCTTATGCAATTTCTTTGATGAAGCACGTGCTGAAGACTTGAGGAGCAAGATCGCTACTTTCTCTCAGGAGCCTGCAGAATCATTCAGAGGCTCTAGGATCAGATTCAATGAAGTACAACTGCTCAGTACTTTTTACAGAGGTATCGCGGTGCAGTACCAGATGGCTCTTGATGCTTCCAGCAATGGGAACTTCAACACCAGGATTCCAGAGGAGGCAGTGAAGGTCATTGAAAACCTAGCATCTAGCAACATCACCAAGAACACTGATTTTGAGAGAAAAAAGTATGCCACCATCCTTGAGAATGATCAGATGGATGAGGTGAAGGCAAAGCTAGATAGTGTTCACAAGCTTCTTAGGAAGCAGGTCTGCTTGGTTAAAGATACAGAAGCTGTAGACACAGAGGGTAGAGCAGAGGAAGAAGAAGAGGTGAATTTCATTGGTGGAATCAGAAATTCCTATGGAAATTGGGGAAATTTCAACCAGAGTTCGCAGTACCAGAAACCCTACAGCAACAACTACATCAACAACATGAGTTATGTAAATTCCTACTACCAGAAGCCACCGCCGCCTACTCAAGAGAGCAAGATTGAAGAGATGCTTGATAGGGTTCTTGAGGCACAACAGCGCATGACAGTGGACTTCAATGGGAAGATTGATCCTGTCTACACCAACTTGAACACAAAGTTTGAAACTTTGAGCATCAATGTGAAGAAGCTGGAGATGCAGGTTGTTCAGATAGGAGAAGCTGTTAAGAGGCAAGAAGCCTTGACAAGAGGGGTAGGAGATGATGTGACGAAACACCACGTGAATGCCATCATTGGGGATGATTTATGGCAAGTGGTGAAGGAAGAGAAGCTGCAAGAAGGAGATTTCAAAGTAGAAAGTCTGATGAGCTTCGGCGGATCGCACTGGTGTCGATCGACGCCAGACCATGCACATCGATCGACGGTCCCCAGCCCAAATCGATCGATGGGATCTCCAGAGCTTCGATCGATGACACCTACGGAGTCAATCGCATCTTACGGAGTCAATCGCATCTTGCAATGCCGTGAGGATTCTGACTCACGAGGAGTTCGCTGTAAAACACCCACATCCTCCCAACCCTGATAACGTCAGAATCGCTCGACATACTGCTACCCCCATCGATCGACAAACAGATGTCGACATCGATCGACAACCTCCAGCGCCCATCGATCGACGAGCACCTATTACGTACCGAGTGCAGATGCCAAAGATAGACGTTGCACGTCTTAACGCACTCAGGCCCAAACCCAAACCTTCAGAAAACCCACCAGAGACCGTCAGGATACCTTCAGATGATGGAGAAGATTCGATGGAAGTCGATAGGGTTCCTATGGGAAGAACCCTAAGGAAAAGAAAGGAAAAAGTGGAGAAGCATCTGAAGAGGGGGGCCAATGATAAGGAAAAGAAAAGTTTCCGAAAAAGAGTCTTCAGGATTCCTATAGATAAGCCGTTCGAGGAGACTTATTATACTCACAGATTGTGGATGTTCTACATAGAGACAAGGGAGAAAGAAGAAGACATCAAAACAATGTTCTGTGAAGCTAGAGAAAAGATGAGGAAGATGGTTACATTGAAGAAGACGAGTGATCCTGGGCAATTCGCAATACCATGCACGGTGAAGGGTATTGAGTTCCCACATGCCTTGTGCGACACATGAGCATCAGTCATCATCCTACCTAGAGTTATGGCAGACCATCTGGATCTACAGGTGGAGCCTTCCAACGAATTGTTCACTTTTGTGGACTGTTCTCGGAGGAATTCAGGAGGAATTGTGAGGGACTAGAGGTGCAAATTGGTAATGCCCTAGTTCCGGTTGATTTCCATGTCCTGGACATCAAGCTAAACTGGAACTCTTCTCTATTGCTTGGGAGAGCCTTGTTGTCAATAGTAGGAGCATTATGCAACCTGCAATCCAATCAGTTGTGCTTGACTCTCATAGATCCTCAAACCCACTATGACCCCATTCCAGTAAAGAAGCCACAGACGTCCTCCAGAAGAATCATTGATCCAGGAATCATTGCAGCTTGCCACTGTGGAGTGGAATACGAGACAGAATACTCGACGTCGATCGAAACGCACACTGCAACATCGATCGATGGTGACACTCAGACATCGACTGACAAACCCCAGGACGAATCGGCCGATAGTTGTCCAGATGATTGGGAGAACGACTACTACAACCCCACTATCGCCGCATACACTAGACAAAACATGCATACAGAAGAGTATGATGAAGACTATGAGGATGAACGAGCTACTGAGTACAAAGCCATCCTTGAAGAGGAAGATACACTTCTACATCATTCCTCTTGGAAAAGGAATGCACCTTCGATCGACATGATAGTCTCACCATCGATCGATACTCAACCTCATCAGAGAAACCGGAAACGAGCTTCGACCGACATTGCCAACTACTCATCGATCGACGCAGAAGTCAACCAAGTGCGAGAGGGAGACTACTCGATTGGCAGTTGGGCAGATGATCACCATCACGAAAGCTATGTAGAAGAATTAGCAATGTATGAGCCAGGAGAAGATGAACTACATGAAGGTTTCACATATGAGAAACTTCTCAACATGCAAAGACGCGATGAAACAGATCAACATCGATCAGAAGCTGCTTGGGGAAGAACACGATACAATCATCCGATCGACAGAGCAAGTCGTCCATCGATCGACATAAATCCTTCAACATCGATCAACGTCGCCCATACAACATCGATCGACATCCGCTCTAAACCAAAAACCACTGTTAGCGAAAAAGATAAATTTGATAACGAATATCTAACTCCAGACGAATTTGGTATTTTCAGGGATCCAGATGGCTACGCAAGAGAAATAGATGGACGTATACTGAACGTATCTCGAAAATATATAGCAGACATCCTTCAGACAACCAATGGAGCAGAAAATTTGTTCATACATCAACGCAACATTCCAGAATACCAACAAAAAGATACAAAAGAGTTCTATGACGCAGCTGGTGGCATAGACAAAAGCTTCGAACACAGATCTCACAATCCCACTCGACCATCGATTGACGTTGACGTCCCAACATCGGTCGACAGACGTCCAGAATTCGGCAGAAGGGCCTTTGATTCCCACAGTACCAGAAAATTCTACTGGGAAGAGAAAAATGAGTATGGAGTCTACAGAGATGAATAGGGATACACTAGAGATCTAGAGGGACACACCATACGTGTTCACAACAGAGATATCAAAAGACTTCTGGAAAGAGCTTCGAAAGATGAGCCAGGCTACATATGTCTTCCTGAACATGCTAGCTCATACACATAGACGAAGCTGGTACCAAAGATCTACACCAAGGACGAGATCAATGAGATGTTTTATGGAGTCTGTGGTGCCCAAGAGAAGTATGAAGGTGATTTCCAGATGAAGCTTGATGGTGTCTACCATCCACTGAATGATAGCATCGGTTGGTTAACTACATGCATGGAAGAGATGAGGCAAGACATAGCCAGAATTCAGAAAGCGACCGACGTTTCTCGCCATACATCGATCAACAGAAGACAACATGCATCGCTCGATAGTCGCTTCCCACCATCGATCGATCAACACTCACCAGCATCGGTCGACAATAGTCCACCACACTCACATCCGATGAAGTCTCAACAAGATTTTCACACCAGAGAAGAGATAGATCAGTTGGTAGCAGAGGTCTATAGAGCTCTGGACACTACAGAAGAGAGGCTAGATGGGAGATGTGATGACATCTATTTCCCAATGGATCTTAGCATTAGTGCTTTGACTTCCAAGATTGAAGCTGTACAAGGGGAATTGGTGGAGATTCAGAGTTACATTACCTGTCGACCAGATGCATCCACATCGATCGACGGACGCAACAACATATCGACCGACATTCGTAGACAGACATCGGTCGACGACGCTACAAACTAAGGCCGGCTAGTACCAAAGGTGACATCAGAAATGTCTTAAACACATCACCATGGAGAGGAGATCTCAGCTGACACTTACGGCACAGTAAGAAGACATCAGTTCAACCTTGAGAGTCTTGAAGATAGATTGCAGAGAATGGAAAACACAACTGCAACAATGAAGGAAAAATGGCGCAGAGGGGATGAAGCAATGAGAGACTTCACTGGTACATGGTTCAACAAGCGCAGAGAAGAGATGGACACTTGTTTTCCAACAAGTCCAAGCTTTCAACACTACTAGCCCAATCACTTCCAAAGTCAAGCTAAATGACTATAACAAAGCGCTGAGTGGGAGGCAACCCACTATTAGGTAATATTTATCTAGTTTTTATTGATATACTATTTATGTTGGTTTTTAATTATATCAGGTCATAAAAAAAAAGATCAGAGTAGACGATTGCCGTGAGTATCAACCGACGAGAAGCTGTCGACATCGATCGACACTGCCTAACCTGCCGCGACCGATATCAACATCCTTACATCGGTCGACATCCATTGCGGTCTGGTATATCGTTCTAACTTGTTAGATTGAGTCCTTATGAATTAGTTATCAAAAAGTTTTTATTGAGTCAAGAAGGGGATAATGGACTTTTAGATTTTTGCTTGTTATCTAACCACTCTTTAGCACAATTCTAGACTTACTGATTGCAGATAGTACTAAAGATACTAAAGTGGATCAACCTGTCAACTATTCACACTTGCTGAGATTGTTTGAAGGAACCAAAGCTGACCTCCAACACTAAACTTGACACAACTGCTTGTCTTGGGGCTTGGTATACATGTGATCGGATTCTTCAAACAAGTCTGGAAGGTAAAGCCTTGTGTAGATAGATTAATCACCTTTTCTCTCTCTATTTTCGAATTGTAAGAAAAAAAATTATTATTATATATATCTATTAGAGATTTATTAGGAAGAAATTCGAACATGACTTGGTGGCTACAACTATTAAGGCTTGCTTCATAAGAATTCTATAGGTAAAGGATTAGAACAAACTTGGTGGCTACAACCATTAAGGCTTACTTCACAAATAATCCTAGGATATAAGTAAAAAAGAAGTGAACATGACTTGGTGGCAACCACCATTAAGGCTTAATTCATGGAAGTCTGTCCGATCCTGGTCAATGATCTTGCAAGTATAAGCAGACTTTGACTAGAAGAGAAAATTAGTAGAGAGAGAGGATAGAAACTAATGTTTACCTGCAGGTCCATATACTTGTTTGAAAGTCCTTGCATCCTGTGATCGATACCCCCAAGGTAAAGCCTACACTTTTATTTATGCTAAGAAATGAGGTTGATAGAGGGGAGTGTCAGACAAGATTTGCTAAGTTGTTGGCTAGATGAATTTGGTTGCTAAGCTAGGATATGGTATAATGTGCTTTTGTGATTAGGACTTTTTAGATGTGGATTGCAATATTGTAGAGGTGATGATTCTAAGTTTTAAATCATGTGAGTCCCTGGTGTTTTCAAACCTCTTTCAGAGAGACTGTCTGTTTGTTTTGCTTGAGGACAAGCAAAAGGGTTAGTCTGGGGGAGTTGATAGACCAAGGATTTGACCCACTTTTATCCATGGTTTATAAGTGTTTTAACTAGTAATTATTATATTATAGAGTCTATTTAGAATATTCATAGGATCATGAGTGATTTGGAGATAAGTGATGATTTTGGAGCATTTTGGAGATATTTGGAGCAAGCACCCGACATGACCATCGAGCTCGACCATCGGTCGATAATGAAAAGGAATAATCGGTCGATGTTCATGTCTTGACATCGATCAACAGCGAAGCACGCAGAAAGCCCGTTTGATCACATCCAACTTGAAGCCCAAGTTTTCACCAATTTACAAGATTACCCCTGACGAGTTTTAAACTAATTTTATAAGCTTTGCCACCATGTTAGTGGCAAAGTGTGCTTTTCTGTGCTTTCTTGTTTTATTATTTTTCAGAGAAAGGTTTTCTAGGATTTTCATAGATTGGAGAGAAGATTCAAAGTTATAATTTGTGATTGGAACTCCATTAATATCTATTTACTATTTTAATGAAGTTTTTTACCTAATTGCTGTTATGAATTGCTTAACCATGTCTGAGTAGTTTCATTGTTAGATTTTAGGGTTTAAATAGGTTAGGAGGGATTAGCTCCAACTATAGATTGCTGAGTTGTGGTCATTGTCCTTAGGATTGTTCATTAATGCATGTTTCTAGATTAGCTACCTAGAACTTGCTCTAGGATTGATAGATAAAAGCGAGAGCTTCATTCTCATCCTGAAAACATTCTAACTGAGCTAAGTTTCTTGCTATGAGTAAGGCGAGAGTTGAGCTAGTGAGCTTAGTAAGCTACCATTCAACCCGCGCATAAAGCTTAACTAGAAGCGCGTTGATCGATATTATTATTGAATAATCGATCGACGGAGCGAAAGGTGAATCGATCGACGGAGCGAAAGGTGAATCGATCGATATCCCTCTAGGATCATCGATCGACACTTTCTAATTGATCGACAAACGATAGTTGAGATCATTAGATCTAGTTAATAGACAAGTCCAAAAATGCGAAAGCTGAAAGATTTGTTGACTAAGTAGTTGAGTTTTACATTATCATGCATGCAACTCATTAGGCATCTGTAGGATTACAATCCCAAGTTTCCTGAATAAAAACCCTAAGTCTAGCTATTTCCTTTTAAACACCAAAACCTCAACCAATCAATTGAGCAAACACTTGCTTGATTAAAAACTGCAATTTACATTTAAATCATTAAAACATCCTGCTTAACAAATCATATTAGATTTCTTTGGTTCCCTAGCTCCCTTTTAATTTGATCCCTAAGTACAACAACTCGACCTCTTATTTGAGAGTATAAATCACTCCTTAGGGTAATTTGAGTGGTATCAGTTTCCTCGACGTCCTCCAATCTATGGGAAAAATCCTTTTTCACAAAGTCTTAAAAAAAATTAATCTCATTAAGCTTATCCGCTAACAGCTTCACTGTTACCGGCTTTCCTCTCAAAGATGTGTGCCTATTGTCGATCGATGGTCGAGTGTAGCCGTCGATCAATGCTTCAGTTTGGACTGCAGTCTGTTTCCAAATCACGCCCATCTCCTTTTTCAGCTCATCCATGCGTATAGTAAGCCTTTCAATGCAGTCATTTTGTGGGTACTAGACATCATCGAGCCTCCCGTAGGAATCTTCTAGTGACATCTCATGGGCTCTGTAGATCCCATGTACCATATCATCAATAACTGCTCTGCTATAATTACTTAGCTTTTGCATGGTTCTGGTGAACTTCTCTTCATGTTCTGGTAGACAGATATGAGCTTGTCCATGCATTGTAGCTTTTTCCAGAATTTCTCTGATGTCTTTCTTAGAAACATGTTTGATTCTGCCATCTAGCACTTGTGCTTATCCATGCTTGTCTCTGTATACGCCATATTCATCTCTTCTTTCCCACTTGAATATTCTGTTACCGCTGGAATCATATGCTCTCTTTCCAAACTCGAAGAGACCGTCGATCGATGGTTTGTTGTTGCCGTCGATCGAAGGTCGGTTGTTTCCGTTGATCGATGGATGATCCTCGGTTTCTGCTTGCGGACTGAAAAGATTTTCTCTTGCCTTTACAATAGTATATGCGACGTCTCTAGAGACGTGTACAACTCGTCCATCAAGGGCACGTGCTTGTCCTTTCGAATCTCTGAAAATACCAAACTCAACTCCTCTAAGATAACCAAAATTTGCAGCATCTTCTGCTCTTGCGTCTGACTCTGTTCCGTGATGAATGTCGATGGGTGCTTCCAAGGTTCTGTCGATCGGTGCTCCAAACTTCTTCGATTCTCTAGGTTGAGTGTCGACTGATGTTTCAGCCTCCAATTCCACTTCAGCTTCATGGTCGCAGTAGCAAACTGCAATGAATCATGGATCATCTCCAATCTCCATGTAGCCCGTCTGTTGCTTAACAACTCTCACTGGATCATAGTACACAGTAGGGTCTATGAGTGTCAGGCACAGCTTGTTGGTCTACAAGTCGCATGCTGCTCCTACAGTAGCCATGAAGGCTCTCCCAAGTAATAGAGATGAATTCGAACTGAGCTTGATGTCCAGGACATGGAAGTCTACTGGAACTAGGACATTACCAATCTGCACTTCAAGGTTTCTGATTATTCCTCATGAGTTCCTCTGAGAAAAATCCACAAAAGTGAATGAATCCTCTAAAGGCTCTATCTTCAGACCTAGATGGTCTGCCATCACATTTGGTAAGATGCTGACTGAAGATCCTGTATCGCAGAGCGCACTAGAGTAGTCAATGCCTCCTATAAATCATTGTAATACAAACTTTCCAGGATCACTCTTCTTCTTTAGTGTAATCTTCTGTCTCATCTTCTCTCTTACCTGGTGGAATATTCTCCTAATATCTTTTTCAGTTTCCTTGGTCTCTCTGAAGAACATCCATAGCCTAAGGGTAAAGTAAGCCTCCTCAAATGGCTTGTCCGTTGGGATCCTTAGAATTCTCTTTGTGAAACTATCCATCTCCTTATCATTAGCTCATCTCGTCAAATGCTTAGGAACCTTTTCCTTCCTCTTCCTCAAGGTTCGTCCCACAGTAGCATGATCAACTTGCATAGGCTCTGGTGCATTATCAGATTGCTCACTGATATTGTCTGTTTATGTCTCTGAAGGTTGAGATGGGTTTCTGAGTGCATTCAATTGTGCTACATCTATTTTGGGTAGTTGAACTCGGTAGCAGAGAGGTGCTCATTGATCGATGCTAGAAGGTGACTGTCGATTGTCGGTTGATTCTCTCTGTTGATCGGCGACTGGGTCACTCTGTCGATCGATGTTTAGACGTAAGGGTTTGGGTGGATGAGGGTGCTTAGCTGCGAACTCTTCATGGGTCATGAATCTCACCATCTCGCATGATGCCACTGACTCCGTCGATCGATGTTGAACAACAGGTATTGGTCGGTCGACACCAATGTGAACTGTCGAAGCTCATAGATTTTTAAACTTCGAAATCTTCCTCCTGAAGCTTCTTCTCATTAACCACTTGCCATAAATCATCCTCTATGATGGCATTCACGTGGTACTTTAGTGCTTCATCTCATTTACCCTTGATTAAGGTATCTTGCCTCTTAACATCATCTCCTCTCTGAACCACTTGTGTATCCAACTTCTGCACATGTGTATTCAAAGTTTCAAACTTTGTATTCAGCTCTGTGTAGACAACATATATCTTCTCATTGACATTCACCATCAGCTTCTGCTGACCCTCAAGAACTTGATCAATCATTGCTTCTATCTTGCTCCCTCGAGTCTGTGGTACTACGTTCTGATAGGAAGAATTTCCATAGTTTTTGTTGCTACTGCTGTTGAAGTTGCTGCTATAGGGTTTCTGGAACTGCAAACTCTACTTGAAGTTACTCCTCTCTCCATTGCCATAATAGTTTATGTATTCATTGACCCTCAAGAACTTGATCAATCATTGCGAACAAGCTCTGTCACGACCACCACCTTTAACAAAGAACAAAAATATCAGATTCATATAAAGAGAGAAAGAAAGAGAGAGATAGAGTGTTACCCGTGGTGGTGGGGAACGTCACACGAACAAACCACCATGAACCTCTGCTCATGACAACCACCTTTGCTCACAAACACCTTCTATGGTCACAACTACAAGCTCCTGTGATGAACAAAATCAGATTCAGAGAGAGAGAGAAACAGAGATAGAGTTACCGAGTGGTGGTTGAGAACGTCGCATGGACAAACCAAACCGGATCTAAAGGAGATGACATAATGAGTGACTGCAAAGAACACCCCTAGATCTGTTACCCATCAAGTACTTGATGGTGGGAACAATGGCGTGAATCCTGGTGTCATCGGTGATGTGACATCAACCCACACAGAAGGAGAAGAAGGATAGTGTAGAAGAGAAGAGAGACCAAACTAGAGAAGAGAGAAGAGAGAAGAGAGAAGAGAGAAGATTAAAAAAAATAATTAAAGTAGATTAATTTCAGCCTTTAGATCGACACTCATCAACGGCCATAATTAAATATGGGTGATCCACTTTTTTCTAAATGAGCCAATCAAAATAGAACGATTGTGGACCTTTAGATTTAATTTAATGAATCGTCAGGATTGTGATCCATACACTTGTATCTAATTGGCTCTTTGCAATCTAAATATTTCTTTTGTTTTTGTATCTTTTTGCTTCTTGTTTAATGATTTAATTTAAAAAAACTGGAAACTATAATATAAAAAATGATTTGTAATTTAAATTTTATAATTTAAAATATATATATACTTGAACTTTAAAATGAATGGTGACCCACATCTCTTGTGAAATGAATTAATAGAAAAAATAAAATGATTTGTGGTTTAGGGTTAAGGGTTTGATATTAGAATTTAAGAACTTGAATCGAAAGATTCATTTGAAATGTAAAGCTTTCTGTAATATAGGTCTGGTGTTTGGAGTTTGAGGTTTAATAGTATATTTAAAATTGAAGTTTGAGAACATTATATTTGTAGCTTATGTTTGTGTTTGAAATTAAACTTAATTTAGGGTTTAGGGTTTCATAGAGAGAAGTGAATTAAGTTCAAGGTTTGGGCATTATGCATAGGTTTGGGCATTATGCATCCAGATTGTAAGTGTAACTTAATTTATTGTAAAAGTTGGATGTTGGAATTCAGGGCATGTTTAGGGTTTAGAACTTGAGGTGAAAAAATATTTTTTTGTTATTTTTTCTAATTTTTAATTTCTTATATCAAAACTCTAACTATCATTTTTATCCTTTGATTTAATCAAACATATAAATTAAAATACAAACTTTTTTGATCTGATTAAAATATAAATTAAAATACCCTCAGACTTTAAATTTACCCTCAGACATAATAATTACAAACTCTAATTATCATTCTTAACAATATAAATTCTCTTGTTTTGTTTTTTCACCGTACCAACAAGAAAATCAAACATGAGCAGCACTTCTCTAATCTGTTAAAACTTTAAACCCTTTTTTTTTTTGTATTTGTAAAAAAAACATAATAGATAAAATAGTTGTGTTCTATAAAATGGTTGCTTTGCGCATTGTTATATTATTAAAACCTAATATTATTTAAAGTGTGTACTTTTAAAGTTACAGATAAAACAATAAGTAATATGAATTAGTTGTTTTTACAATTTTGGATTCACACAGAGAGCAAGTTCAGTATACAAAACACACACACCAACAACCCTATCAACCGATAGGCTCCAAGTAAATACACATGCTCCACTTCTCTTTATCCAGAGCAACGGCAAGAGGCTCCAGCTAACTGAACACAGCCAATTTGTGAATGCTTTCATCAATCAAACACTGAAAAGAGAGAAGCCCCATCTGTTAATCCACCGATGAATATAACTTTGCTGTTTATTGGGGTCAAAACCAGTCACGACGGAATCAATACTTGAAAATTCCCGGAAAACCAACTCTCGATCGATCCTTGAAAATTAGACATTCCCGGAAAACGGTTAATCAAGTAAAAGACAGTTTTTCGCGGATGGGAACCGAGGAACGTCGAGAAGAGGATCAGTCTAGATGAGGTCTCAATCGTAAGCAAGGACCAACCACCTCTCCCTACGGCGAGGACCATCTCAACACGGGCCACCTTGCCCATGGGCGAGAAAGACCCACACCGAGGTCACCTCGCCCATGGGCGAGGACGACCCGCACCGAGGTCACCTCGCCCATGGGCGAGGACGACCCGCACCGAGGTCACCTCACGAATGGGCGAGGATGACCCGCACCGAGGTCACCTCGCCCATGGGCGAGGACCGACCTACTGTCTTGAAACAGTGCATCCTCGTCTAAGTTCCCGTAACACAATCCTCTGGCCCTTGGACGCAATACCCATGTCTCATCTCGCTTAGGATTATCAAAGAAAGACTTGGGAAAAGTTATAAAAACTTGGTCATCGAAACGGATTCCTGCCTGCCGTATAAAATGTCTATGGTTAGCTTAAACACTAGTTGCGTTAACTATACGGGGAATTGAAATCCTTTCGGAAAAACCAACGGCTGTTTCTTAGAAAAAATCGTAAAAACGTCTAAGTCCCAAAACGGCCCAAAAGGGGCCTGAACCGCGGCTAAACGGCCCACTTACGATTTTAGAATAGGATTGAGCCCAAGGCTGATATGACGGTCTATTTTTATTCGCAGAAAAAGATAAATGTCAAGTTTCCAAAGATAATCATGAAGGGTGACGAAAAATGGAAAAGCCCATCTCGCGACGAATCCGACCCAGGAAAAGGTGCAAACCGACCTAGAGAGAGTATATAAGGAGGGCGTAAGGCAAGGAGCAAGAGAGAGCTTTCTCAGAGCAAACTTAATACTTAGTGCAATTTAGGCATTTTTTCGTTTTTACTATCGAGTTGCGACTCGACTAGGTTAGAACTTAGGTGGCTAGACTAGCGAACGTACCGACAGCTCTCGTGGCCTAGGATATTACCTGTTGTTCACGCTCAAAACGCGAATTCGGAAATAAGACCTCTTTGTTCTCTTTTCGCTCTTTTACGATTTATTACTTTCGACTTTTTCATATTGATTGTGTTGTGCGTGGCCTAGCAGATAACCGGGACCTTCAGGGAAGGCTAGGTTAGCTTGGCTTTCCTCCGATTAACAAATCTCGACGATGTGAATTCCGGTTCCCACAGTTTGGCGATAGAAGGAGGGGGTACGGATCTATCTCTCACGCAACCGCGCACACTCAGTCAGGTATGACGATCGACGCTGACAAAGACAAGCAAACGCACGACGGGACTTCCGTTAATGCCGACGCTGACAGAACTCCAGCTGGAAACGTATCCACGGTCACTACGAACACCTTGATACTGGACCAGATGAAAGAAATGTTCGCCTCCGCTCAGAAAAATTTGGACGAACAAGGAAAGCTCGTGGCCACTCTCGCAAAACATGTGGAAACCTTAACGGCGAAGGCCAAGAGTAAAAACCCGCGCGGCAGAAGACTCGATTTCGATACTCCGAGCGATCGGGCCACACGGGCATACAAGGATTCTTCTGGTCAGAACCCTGACGAAACTGTCCTGCCAGGCGCGACAACCGACCGCGGAGAACCTTCCACCTCCCGCCGGGAGCAACGAAGGAGGCGATATCGAGCGGATCGATCTGGACATAAGCGACCAGTCTGATCACTCGGACGGAGATGCCGACGTCCATCCGAGAAGAACGCGAAGCCAATCCGCTCGGCAGGACGCGTCCTTCGAAAGGCCCATGACAGAGGAAGAAGAAAACCTCTATTGGGTAGACTAGGAAGAACTGGCCGATAATCAGGCTCGGATCCACCACAACCAACGCCGACAGGCTCGCAAGGCTGATAGAAATCCTGATGAGATCCATGATCTCCGCGAGTACATCGCAAAAGCTGCGGCAGAAGTCAAGGCGGTAAAGTCGCAGATTCACCACACGACAAGCGCTGCACCCGAGATTTACAGACTTCTCGAGGAAGAGCGAAAAACTCCGCCCACTGCCCGGATCACGGAAACTAACATCTCAGATCCTGGGAAGATCAAAATTCTCGTCTACGATGGCACCACCGACCCGAAGGCGCATCTGCAGTCTTTCCAGATCGTGATGGGAAGGTGCAAACTCAAGGACCGCGAACGAGACGCTGGCTACTGCCTCCTCTTTGTCGAAAACCTCAAAGGGGCCGCGCTCGAATGGTTTTCTCGTCTGAAACGAAACTCCATCGAAAGTTTCCGTCAGCTCGCCTCGGAGTTTCTCAAACAGTATTCCATGTTCATGGACAGGGAAACCTCAGACGTCGACCTTCGGAGTCTATCTCAAAGAGAAGACGAACCACTCTTCGAATTCATGAACAGGTTCAAGCTGGTAATGGCAAGAGTCACTGGAATCAGCGACAAAGTGGCAGTCGACGCTTTGCGGAAAACTCTCTGGTACAGGTCGAAACTCCGGCAATGGATATCCGTTGAAAAACCGAGAACAATCCAGGACGCTCTTCACAAGGCAACAGACTTCATCATGATAGAAGAAGAGATGAAAGTCCTCTCCCAGAAGTACAACCCGCAGAAGACGTCTGCGAGAAGGAAAAACCCTCGTAACGACAGGTATGTCTACCACGAGGGAGAAGATCTCCAGGGCGAGCATAATTACGCTATCAACTCCGAACAGGGAGAGACATCCGAAAATACCTTGACCAGGAACCAGTTCAAGGATAATTCCTACTGCGAGTTCCACCAGACCAGAGGTCATTCCACTATGAACAACAAGGTTCTCGGCGCAAGGCTTGCTGCGAAGCTCCTCGCCGGCGAAATTTCGAAGGTCACAAGCATAAAAGACCTCCTCCTGGATTCCGATCGCCCTCCCAAAACTGATAAAGAGTCCCCCGAAAACGACACCCGCGAAAATCAGTCGGGCGAGAAACGCAGAAGGAGGCAGGATGACCGAGGAAACGACAGCAACCGTCGAAGGGTGAGCATGATCATTGGGGGATCGCAATTTTATCGCGATTTGATCTCGTCGATCAAAGCTTATGGACGTAAGGCTGAGAAGAGTTCAAGCTGGCTGGCTCGGTCCCCAACCGACGACGCCCCGAACGATACGATCATCTTCGAAGAGTGGGAAACCATCGGAATCGACAAACCTCACTGCGACCCATTGGTTATTGATCTGGTAATCCGAGACCTGGAAGTGGGAAGGATCCTTATCGACACGGGAAGCACAGTCAACATCATCTTCCCCGATACCCTCCGGAGGATGAACAATTGAACTCGGAGAAGTCATCCCAGAACCAAAACCTCTTACCAAATTCTCAGGTGCAACGTCAATGACCCTCAGATCAATCAAACTCCTAGTGATGGCTAAAGAGGTGACGGAAATCGTTGACTTCGCGGTAGTCGATAACCCGACCATCTACAATGTCATCATGGGAACTCCTTGGATCAATGCCATGAAAGCGGTACCGTCGACTTACCACTTTAGCATCAAGTTCCCAACTCCATACCGAACAACGGTAATCTGGGGATGCCAGAAACAGTCTAGGCTCTGCTTCTTGGCCGAGCATAAACTACGACAAACTTGGAACACCCCCGCGGTCAACCCGAAGAGGGCTAAGAAAGCTCAAAACGCTCCCGAGAGCTCCATAAAAAGTGATCCAGAATCACCCGACCAGGCAACGACTCCAGACAGCGACATAGTCCCCGAGTCCATCGCCTTGCCAGCGGACAGCCCGACTCCTGAAACGGTCGTCGATCCAACTGAAGCCCCAACGACTGAAGTAACCGGAACGATCCTGAAAAGAGGTACGTAGGCAGCTTGTCATATCGACAAGTTCAGCTATCCCCCTCATTAAAAAGGGGGGGGGGGTGGGTACTTATACTCGTATACTCCCACAAAGTCTAAATGATCCATGAATGTACTCGATATTTTCGAAAAATTTTCAATAAATTCTACCTTCTTCCGATCTTACGATTCACTTACAATAAGTCACAATAATCTAAGGTTGGCCTAAGAAACGCCCAAGATAAGGGCATACCGTCCAAGCAGTCCTTGGACGAAAACTAATTCCTACATAATTCACACATACTCATGGTCAAGCAAGACCGAAAAAACGCATCTTCTATAAAAACGAAGAACGTAGCCATTTCACAGCAAAAGACATATCTTCGAGAAAGCGAGACGTCGCAAATATTTCTCGAAAGATATTATCCAAATACACAGTCCGTCCGTGACTCTAAAATACAAAATGCCTGTCGATTGGCACCGACGGACAAGTCCAAAACGTTCTCTAAAAAAGAACTCGTGTCAAACCTTTCATAACAATTAAAGGTTCTCTTACATCCGACAAGGATACCATAGCGCGCTATACAAGAAAATCCGAAATTTTGGTCAGCACACCAGACGTTCTCTGGAGAGTGCTCGATTCTTCCCACACAAATCATATAAGCTGGCGCCCAGTCGCAGACTTTAATTGGAAAGAATCTGGTAGAAATCAACGGGCAAAACGGAAGCCGATTAGTGGTCGCATAGCCTTATAGCCGAAAGTAAACCTAGGTGTTGCCCTCAACCCAGTCATACTGGTCCATTAACATCTCAAGACATGATATCGAAACTGATACGAGATCTTAAAACATGTCTCATCGTCCACATCTAAAACGCTCGCGAAACTTCGTAAAACTCCTAAACGTTTTCGAATACCCTCGAAAGAGCAAACGAACAGAACGACAAATTAAGAGTTAAGATACGAAGTGACTACTTGTGTCTTTCCCTCGACATTTGGCAGAAGTATAAACTAAAACTCATAGAATGCTAAAAGAACATTCGTTAGATGTTAAAAGGCCGCAGAGCGGCTGGGATTCGAAGCCACCAACGGCCAGTCCCGTATACATAGTTAAATGACCTTGCAAGGCCATAGCACACTCAAATAACAAACGGCCACACTCGGCCTAAAACACCACACGAAATCTTGAGAAAAAGGCAAAGGAAAACAATTCCGACGACCTTCAGAAATCAAGGTCAAGATACCCAGACATCGAGGCTCCAAATGAGTCTGCGGGCTGATCCACTTCTCCTCCCTCGTCCGCAGCATCGGCTCCCGCTTCCGTCGTGTCCTCCGAAACCTCGATGGGTTCCCAAAGCTCTCCGATCCTCCCCTTGATTGGAGGAACCATCGACCCGGCCTGGGCGCACCCATCCATGAGGCCCGACATCTCAACAACCTCGGAGAGAAAAGAGAAATTAGCGTTCTGCGACTTCCAAAGGGTACCAACCGAACCGCGGCATTCGCAGAAGTCACCCACGTAGTCTTGAGCGTCCTTGAAGCTCCTGAACTCAGCATCAAACAATGTAGCTCTCCTCGCTAACTCAGCAGCAATCTCCCTCCTCCCTTTCCTCTCCGAACGAATGAGAGCTCGGGAGTGGGACTCAGCCTGTCTGCGCTCTCTTTCCGCAACCTCGTTCTGAAAACGGATGAACTTCCTCTCGATCTCTTCAGCCTTGAAGTGCGAAAGACGTGCCTTTCTGAAACTTCCGTCAAGCGTTGAATTAAAGACCCGCATTCCCTACACTAATCAATGGTCAAACATGGAAGCGACAAACGAAGACTCGCCAAAAAATAATAAAATAAATTTTCAGAGACTAAACCTCGTTGATCAACCGAGAACCTTCCACGACCACTTCTCTCCTCGACGCTTCATCCAGTGATGCTGGAGTAGTAAAACCGGGAGGAAGGTTGGCAAAGAAGTCGTTCGGAAGGGGATACTCGCTGGTTCCACTCCCATCACCCGGGGCGAAACCCGGGTTCCATCCGGGCAGCGGAAGATCTTCTGAGACAAAGTTTCTGTCTTCGAGAGCGATTCCCTTGTCCTTACGGGGCCTAACTCTCTCCCTCTGATCGGGAACAGCGTCGGGGTGTGGCTCGTCCATGTCCGATGCACGTAAAGGTCGGGAGACGCCTCGCGATCAGTAGAGCGCCACTAGGGTTCGTATAGATACCGGATCCTGTCTAGGGTAAAGGAATCCCAAAAGAACAGACCATTGCGGAGAAGATCGCGCTTAGCACACAGGTCCCTGGGGGTCGCGGGGAGGATACTGTTCGCTGAAAAAAAAAAAAATATAAATAAAATGCGTTAGATACCTCCGAGTATCTATACGAACCAAATTTCCAACCATCGTACCACGATGAAAGTTCCATTTGACACGGAACAAGGGGAGACAGTTCTCCTCGACGGATGCGCCATCAGTTCGAACATAGAAAAAACGTTCCAACTATCCCTTGGCATTTGAAGTATGCCCCTGGATTATCGACATATGTCTCTTATGAGCCATGCGGTATGAGTAGTCAATCGAGGTCTTTCGTGTCGACCATAGCCCTTCAAATTCGTCGGGGCTGAGGTCCATTCCGAGCTCGTAGCTCAGGATCAACACGCCAAGAAAGTTCTGCAACGCCGCAACGTTTAGCTGACTGATCGACAGCTCAAAACGGTCGAGTGCGCGGACGATGGCCTCAGGAATCGGGAACCACATGCGACAACGTGTCAGGAAAGCTTAGTAGCATGTGAAGAATCCCTCCGGAGGATCCTCCGCAATTTCCCTGTGCACCGGGACTCGAAACACAACCCCGCTCGGAACTCTGTAAAACTCCCGAAGGGTCAAAAGATAGGCGGGAGAGGTCCTGCTCGGAAGGGTAAGATCAAGCTGCGTCGCGGGTCTTGTGGGATAGAAGACTTCGGGCGGAGGAGTTATCGAACCGCATAAAGCGTCCCAGTACGCTTCCTTCCCTTCTTGCTCGACCTCGAATTCCTCTTTCCGAACAATCTCCTCATTGGTACAAGGATTGCGAGAAGATGATTGAGGGGAAGTCTTTTTCTTAGAGGATCTCTTTCTTGAAGTCATTTTTTGAAAGACAAAAACTTTGACACAAAGGTAAAGAGAGAGAGAATATAAGAGAAATTTCTACCTTGGAGAAATTTTTTTGTGAAGAGAAGTTAATGTAGACTTTGAAAAAACTTACTCCACCTATATATAGGAAAAAATATTATTATTCATTATCGGACTTTCGGCAAACGATTACGTCTAATTCCATCAAAACAAGTCATACCGCAAGCTAGGACCTCACACCCAGGTCCACGGATCCTAGCTAGCTGGGGGCTAACTCTCGATCGATCCTTGAAAATTAGACATTCCCGGAAAACGGTTAATCAAGTAAAAGACAATTTTTCAAGGATGCGAACCGAGGAACATCGAGAAGAGGATCAGTCTGGATGAGGTCTCAATCGTAAGCAAGGACTGACCACCTCGCCCTAGGACGAGGACCATCTCAACACGGGTCACCTTGCCCATGGGCGAGGACGATCCGCACCGAGGTCACCTCGCCCATGGGCGAGGACGACCCGCACCTAGGACACCTCGCCCATGGGCGAGGACAACCCGCACCGAGGCCACCTCGCCCATGGGCGAGGACGACCCGAACCGAGGTCACCTCGCCCATGGGCAAGGACGACCCGCACCGAGGTCACCTCGCCCATGGGAGAGGACGACCCGCACCGAGGTCACCTCGCCCATGGGAGAGGACCGACCTCCTGTACAATCCTCGGGCCCTTGGACGCAATACCCATTTCTCATCTCGCTTAGGATTATCAAAGAAAGACTTCGGGAAATGTTATAAAAACTTGGTCGTCGAAACGGATTCCTGCCTCCCGTATAAAACGGCTATGGTTAGCTTGAACACCAGTTGCCTTAACTATACGGGGAATTGGAATCCTTTCGGAAAAACCAACGGCTGTTTCTTAGGAAAAATCGTAAAAACGTCTAAGTCCTAAAACGGCCCAAAAGGGCCTGAACCGCGGCTAAACGGCTCACTTACGATTTTAGAACAGGATTGAGCCCAAGGCTGATATGACGGTCTATTTTTTAATCGCAGGAAAAAATAAATGTCAAGTTTCCAAAGATAATCATGAAGGGTGACGAAAAATGGAAAAGCCCATCTCGCGACGAATCCGGCCCAGGAAAAGGTGCAAACCGACCTAAAGAGAGTATATAAGGAGGGCTTAAGGCGAGGAGCAAGAGAGAGCTTTCTCAGAGCAAACTTAATACTTAGAGCAATTTAGGCATTTTTTCGTTTTTACTATCGAGCTGCGACTCGACTAGGTTAGAACTTAGGTGGCTAGACTAGCAAACGTACCGACAGCTCTTGTGGCCTACGATCTTACCTGTTGTTCACGCTCAAAACGCGACTTCGAAAATAATACCTCTTTGTTCTCTTTTCGCTATTTTACGATTTATTACTTTCTACTCTTTCATAATTATTGTGTTGTGCGTGGCCCAGCAGATAACCAAGACCTTCAGGGAAGGCTAGGTTAGCTCGGCTTTCCTCCGATTAACAAATCTCGACGGTGTGAATTCCGGTTCCCACACTGTTTATAATCTCCGGTCTTACAAGCCACTTCGTGATACAATGGAAAGAGACACTGAAATAGAACTGGTATAATAAAGAAAAGTTTAAGTGAAGTTTCGACCTTTATAACTGATCTTGGGTCTTCAATCAAAGGAGCTGGGGAAGAGACGGAATTACTAAGGAGAGATGTTGTAACGGCCCTGGCCCGATGAACCTTATCAGATACCATAACCCAAACCTTTTCGTTCAAGAAAACTCTTATTAAAAATCAAATTGTCTTACATAAAACCGAACTCAACTAAAAACTGAAATGTCAAATGAAAACTTAAGGAAAAAATGTTTAAAAAGAAAGGAGTCATAAATGAAAGACTCGAGAAAACACTTGCACCATACGGACATCTACTCCCGCTCTCTCTCGGCCATACCTGTAAAAGGAGGGGGTGAGTACAGAGTACTCAGTGAGGGCAGGTTCTCGGAACCCACGATCTCAACTCAGGAAGAGCAATCAATCACAAGTCATGAGCTAATAAGATCTATTACACAGAAACCCAACTACCCGACCATCAGCTAAAGACCCTACAATGCACGTTTTTATATCCCGCCTCTCGCGGTTGGCACACGTTCTTATCATCAGTGGGTAGCTCCTACTAGGCTTCTACCCCATATTCTTGTGGATTGGCCACATCTCTTATGGGTGATTCCATATTCTTGTGGATTCGCCACATCTCCTATGGATACCTAGCATGGAACTACTGCCACACATACTTTCCTTAGACTCTCTATATGATCCCTTATTCATACTTATACTTACATCTTTCACTTATCATTCACGTCACTTCTCAACATCTTATCATCAGTTTCTTGACCACCCTAATATGCCTACGTTCTTATCACTTCAACACGTACTATCGTCTAAACAAGATCAATCACATATCACATCACACATACACACAAGATCTAGATCTGATTAACAAAGGACTAAGTCCCATTGGTTACTCAACATGAGGCAAGTTCACAGCCAAGTCCTCACCTTAGCTTTTTGCAGAAGTAGATCTGGATCTAGATTTGGGAATCAGTCACTTCTCGAGATCTGGTTTAAGAGTCGGATTCACACAAGAGAGAGATGGGTTTAGGATCTGTCATTTCCAATGACTTAGAGCTAGAGATCATAGTCTTACCTTAGGGTTCAGATCTCAGT